>NC_083103.1:105027888-106318824 GCF_949774975.1 Lagenorhynchus albirostris | reverse complement strand
TACTGACCTTGTAACAAAGTTGAGCTTGTAGGCTCACTTAGCTCTAAAGCAGGTGGGGATATACAGGAGAGAAAAATGAAAACAAACACATATATTATATACAGTAGCTATATATTGGCCATATATAGTTTGTATACTGTCTTTCACACACATTTCTGGAGGGATGGAGAAACAAAAGAAGACACAAAAACCAGAGGTGGTAGGACAAGATGCAGCATGAGGAACGCTGAAAGGTGGGGTCATGCACACAGGATGCCGTGGTCGGAAGGTGAGGGGCTGGCCACGCGTACGCACCCCAGCGCAGGCAGCACGGACGCTCTGCGTGCTGAGCTGGGGTGCTGATGTGGTAACACAGGACCGAAGTCCCTCTCCAGATGAGATCTGTGTCACATCCACACCCACACTGTTTCATTTTGGAAGACCTAGTTCAGGAATTTCTGGTCCTCATAGCACCATGGCAGGAGCAAGGTCCTCCTAGGAACCTCTGTGACTCAGGATCACAGGGGCTGAACTCTCCTGGTCCCTGCAGCCTCTGGAACCTTAGGGACAAGGTGCTCAGAACCCTACTGGTTCCTGATAGGAAAGACCACCCCTGCCCTGTTTGGCTTAAGTACCTCAAAGATACTGACCCTGATGGCTATCTCCCAGCACCAGCATCCCTCACTTTTCAACGTCAGGTCATGTGTACAGCTTATGTGCAGGTTGGTGGCAACATGATGCTAATTTAGCCAGCTCTCTGATGCTACAGGAGAATGAGCTTCATCACAAAGTATATTCGCATAAAGTGAACGCTGCTTTCCAACCTGCTCAAGTCGGCTTGATGGCTCTGAGCCGAGTCTTCTGATAATAGGAAATGACATGGGAGACTCCCTAATACATTTATATTTGTGAAGAGGTCTTACTGATAGTGGGTGGCAATAGTTCAGGGGCCGCGCTCTGTGGACCAGCCACAGCAGAGCTGATGCGGTGGAAACGCCCATCTTGCCCGTTAGCGGGATTTCATAGGCTCGTGGTACTACGTCACCCAGGCGGCATTGCTGTGATGGGCTCCTCAGAAATGCTCTCTCCAATGAGGCTAGAAACTTGGTTTCTGTTTGATTAAATTTGGAAAAATGCTCCAAACGTTTTCTCCCTCTTAGAGATTTAGTGTGTAAAGGCTCTGAGACCTCCCGTTTAAAGAACATGCCCACACGGGCCCCGTTCATCTGTGTTGGACCCAGGCTTTCTACACTTATCTGACTCCATACTTTCAGTTTTTAGAGAGCCCCCTGTACTCCAGAAAGCTGGCAATTGTAGGACTGTCCCAAGTGATACACAGGGTGACAGGAATGCTGGCAGACCGGTGGGGATGCGGGCAGAGGTTTTAACTGTCAGACACGGGTCTGCGGAAAGGAGCAGATTTATGGCACGTGCTTCACTGCATTGCTTGTCACAAATGCCAGGATTTCACTCTTAAAGTTTGCTTCTTCTCTCTCTTCTCATCTTAGATGGCTTAAGGGGAAGAGGCGGGGGAATTAGCAGTGATAAAGCCAATTGCAAAACCATTTCATGCATCTGATTTGGAAGAGCAAAGGGGTCAAAGGAGGAGGGAGATTGTTTATAGGAACAAGGAAGGCTATGCGTGGAGAGCAGGGAACTCAGGGGGAACCTTGGATCTGCAAGGCAAGGGAAGGAGGGGGCTGCCCCTTCCTAACCATGGTCCTTCTGTTCATGCAGACAGACACCTGCCCAAAAGCCAAAAGGCTGACAAACGTGAGGGGCCATGATGACTGGCCCTGTGTGGGAGGCGTGAGACACACCAATCGCTCTAATCACAGCTCTGCCCATGCGGGTCTGCCAGCTCTGGGATCAAGGACAGGCTTCCCCTTCCCAGCCCTCCTGGATAAAGCTGGGCTTTGTAAGGGGGATGGAATGTGATTTGGAAAT
This sequence comes from Lagenorhynchus albirostris, assembly GCF_949774975.1. Classification (NCBI taxonomy): domain Eukaryota; kingdom Metazoa; phylum Chordata; class Mammalia; order Artiodactyla; family Delphinidae; genus Lagenorhynchus; species Lagenorhynchus albirostris. The sequence continues at coordinate 106,316,898 of NC_083103.1, read as the reverse complement.
CGAGATGGGACAGTGGAGCAGCACAGGTGGGCTATCGGGGCAGGCTGGGTCCACTGCGCCATGGAGAGGATTTGGCAGGGCAGGGGGAGGGGAGCTACTTGAAGCTCTGGAATTATCTGGGGGTCCTCAGAATAAAAAGGATTTAGGTTCCTGCCAATTTTCTGCTAACTTCCTCACCTTTCCCTCCCTGTAACGTTCAAGAGTGCTTGTTAACATGGTGGACGTGGGACCAGACTCGAAAAATTCCAAGCTCACTGAACTTGTTGGGGCCTGGAGGGATCCGCCCGCAAAGCAACCAGAGATTAACCCTGTGGGCTGTGGGGAGAATCTGCCTCTACCCGGGGATGGAACCCATCACAGATGCCGGATGAGGCTCGGGCATCCGACTCACTTCTGTGTAGCTGTTCTACCCACAGAAGTGCGAGACGTCGGGGTCTAAGAGGCAGCTTGTTTACTTGCTTCCTTTCCTTGTTTCTGGCACCAGTACAGTTGCCTGATATGTAATGAAGGCACAGCAGTTTGCCTTGCACACATTAGTCCTCAATAAATAGCGACTGAATGAATTAATGCATGAATGATTATGGGACTTCTGTCCGGATGGGGGCTTGGTTGGACAGATCCCTTCAGACAACACCCTTGGACACAAATGGAGAACTCGGGAAACACTCATTTTCTAGGTTAATTCTTCCTCTAACGCTAATAGCATTCAGGATCCCAAGGCTCACGATTCTACTTTTATAAATACAGTGAAGTTTCTCTTACGTCCCAATGGCCAGAAAAAGTTTCAGAAATGGTAACATGTCACACTCATCCAGGGAACAAGTATGGAAATAGTACATGTTCCTCTCTGGGCTCTTAACTATTAGACCCAACTGTAATAACCACAGTCAGTTCAGAAGATACAGAGGGGAAAAATGCAACGTCACTTCAGTGTCCTCAAATCCTTTTCTCTGATATCAGGATTCTTCCTAGTATAGAATGACACCTGGTGTCTATTTTCATACGTGTGCTGTTTCCCTCTCTCTCTCCCTCTCCCTCCCCCTCCTTCCTCCTTCCTTGCCCTTCTCACCCACCCCTGCCTAACTATCCCTGACTCTCTTCCACGCCCCCGCTGCCCTTCCCTCCTGCACCCCCCTTCCACACGCCCCTCCCTCTTTCGTTGCCCAGCCTGGGCTTCCGTCTCACCGAACAGTGTGATGCTGGCGTTGGTGTGGCCCAGCTTGTTGGAGGCCACACACGTGTAGTTCCCATAGTCATGTTCAGAGACGTTGAGGAAGATGAGTTTGGAGAGGAAAGGTCTGTTTTCCACTTTGACCCCCTTCTTTCCTTCAACCAGCCTGAGACAAACAAAAGACAGACCAAAAAGAGAAAAAGGAGATGGTTTTATATATATATATATATATATATTTTTTTTTTTTTTTCTCTCATAAGGAAGAAGAGAGACTCTGGAATTAATGACCTTCCCTCTGCCCCCTTTCTGTCATCACTATAATCACTTTTTTTTTGCATTCAACTACACAAGTTGGCCCCGATCACACGTATAACTGCATTTCTCTGTTTCAGGTGTGTGCCTGGAGTCGTTCCCTGGCACAATGCAGATACCCGTCTCCCTATGAAGACAGTGAAGTTCTCTGAAGGCAGGTGCCTGGAACAAATATAACGCGCCAGCTGTGTGCACTCAGCCCAACAGGATTCGTGCGGTAGGTGCTCGGAATTGTGGACACAATCGATGTTGATGGTGGTGATGATGCACACATGATGGTGACGATGATGACAACTGGAAAAATGAAAAACTCAGTCTTCAAAGACGAGGAAAACCTGAGGGGTTTGAAAGAACAATGTTTTTCCAAGCACCTGAGTGATAAAATTATCCCTTAAGAACTTGAGGCATTCTACAGGTAATACCTTATTTTGGGCTGTGATTAGGATTAAAGAACTGGGGATCGTTTTTACGTTAGGGGACTCCGAAGGGCCTGGGAGTGGTGAGCTGTCCACAGTATTATAGCAACTCAGCCTGGAAGAGATTACAGATGCCTGAGAATGTGGCCCTACGTGGCCAGGACTGTCTCCCCGAGCTGTTTCACCCCATCATGGAGTCCAGTGTGCCACGAGGGCTCATACCGACAGCCGGGGCCACTCACTAAAAGCCACAGAGAGTTAGTGGGAAGGACAGCCAGGCACGCTTATTAGAAGCACAGACACCATTACGGGGCAGACAGAGAGGGAAAGGAGAAAACTGCGTTAGAGGTTGGTAGGGCCACATCCTCCATCTTTGGAGGCTGTTAGTAGCAATTCCTACTGAACTTACATGTCTACATGGAAATTATGAGACCAGCTCTCTTCTTTTCAAAAAACTCTGGAATGCCCCATTTCGGAAAATGGGCTTTAAGCCACCCTTTTACTTCCCCTGAAATAATTTGACTTCCCTGCCCAGAAGCTGAGTCTGTGCTACAGGAAAGAGAAATACTAGTGGGGAAAATCATCCTTCTGAACGGAGGATCTCAGGGAACTGGTCAGCTGCAGCTGCCTGCGTAGGGCCTGGCTGGAGCAGGACGTGTAGACGGTAAAATATGGCAAGATGATCGCGTATGGGGACAGGCTTGCGGGACACAAATTGGGGCAAATGGCTGGTATTGGAGTCATCAAACCGAGAGAGACAATATTCAAGGCAGAAATAGAAAGTAAAGCCCAGCAGGACAATGATGAGAAAATGCTTTGTAAACCATAAAGTGTTATTTGAAATAATATATTTCTGTGGAGTCAGACACTGCAAACTCCCGCCTGCCCCTGGGCCACAGGACGTTTTTGGCAGAGATGTCAGCTGTTTTGTCACTATCTGAAGGTGCTGTCGTCTCTGTAGGAGGACAGGATGGCTCTCTCCTTCGCCAAGACTTATGACCACCGTGATGAGAAGAGCAGGATTTTGGCCTCCGTCCTAACCCAACGTCTGTATCCAGGGAAGTCAGGGTGGGGTTGAAGGAACTTGCCTTGCTTTCCGTTCTGTAGATTTTCATCTGTGAGCCTTTGTCTCTCCTAAGTGAGGGGCAGTGAACCGGCCTGAGTCCAGGGACTTCATTAAAACGTGAGCACAGTCCAAACTGAATGAGGTGTCCGGCTGTGCGGCCAGACACCACTGTGCTATTTCCAGCATGTTCCGTAGATGCTGGTCCTCCAGGGGGTGCTGTGCAGAGAAGGCTCTGAAGCCCACCTGCCAGGAGGCTTCTCTGAGCTCGCCAAGCATATTGATCCCATTTGCCATTCTGATGCCATCCCTGGGCTGGGGAGGAAGCCTTAACGTCAGAAGCAAGCTGTGAACTAGATTTCAGCTCTCTAGCGGGGAGAGACACTTACCCAGAGCAGGTTCGGCTTGAGAGCTCGGAAATGTCTTTAGCTAAAAGCAGAGGAGGGCGGCCAGCGGTACTCAGAGCACCTTGCAGCTTCTGGGATGACACTCCGTGTGGTCACACACCTCCTCATCCCATACCACTGCCGAAACCAAGCAGGACCCGGTGGTGCTCCTGGGCACAAAAGCCGTTCTGTGTCCCTTGTTTCTTGTTTGTAGGAAATAGACTTCAGTCAGCCTCCATGACCTTCCCTGAGTTCCAAGGGGCAGGTTCAAACAGATGCTAATCAGGGAAGGGAGGGGGATGCAGAGACAAGGGAGGAGTAGCCAATACACAATAGTGCAGCCCTGGGGCAGGGTCCTCGTTCCCCCTCAAGGGATACACATCAGCTGTTTTGCAGATACTGAAACCCCCTGTCTGCTGCCCACAAGCATGTAGACCCCAGACCAGTTGGAACCAAAAGGTTGATGATGCCGACTCCCGCTTAGCTCCCCACCAACCAGTCAGAAGAATGTCCACCAGCTGATCACGCCCTCTCTGAACCATCACTATAAAACTCCTCACTACCCACTCCAGGTCGGGACACACAGATGCACTTCAGTGTTGGGGTGCAGAGGCCGGAGGCGGCATCACTACCAGGCTTCAGCTTCTTGATGCTTTTCAATGGCTGGAGTCCTGTGGATGAGTGGTCCTTACTAAGGACAGGGCTCCCTTCCCTCTCCCTCTGATCAACGGCACACACGGTGGTGGCAGGTGTCGAGTGGCTAGTACACAGTCAAGACAGATTTCTACTCTGAATTCTGAGAAAACTGCCTGCCCCCATCACATAGACTCCTTTGATTTGCCTCAGAAATCCCCTCAGCTCACCAGGAATGTGAGCTAGCTTAGAGCTGGTCTTCCCCCAGGCAGGTGCAGTCTGCCCAGGGAGACCTGCCTGGAGAGGTGACCTGTCAGTGGCCCAGGAAGGTCAGGCAGTGACAAGACTTCAGAGGCAGAGATGCTCTTCTAGAGCTGGGTGCCAGGAGGACAGACAACTGCATTCGATGGTCTCCCATTCCCCTCCCATTTACACAGGGGAATAAATACACGAGCAGCAGATGGGAAACCGAGCGGAATCTACTAAAGGAGAGAAAAGGAGCTGCCATGAGGACTCAGACAGAGGAGGACGCAGAGGTGCCTGAGCCAGGGGCTCTGAAAGCCGCTCCCCACCACGGTGATGCTGCCGGGCTCTCTCCTCCTGGGTGAAGCCTGCAGCCCCCCTCTGCGTGACGCAGCAGCAAGCTCTCTCTTCCTACGCCCACCTTTGGCCGTATTTGCCTAAAGGCTAATCCCCTTTCCTCCACGTATTTTAAGATTTTGTTTCTTCTACATTTTGCTCACATTTTCGTCCCACAGAGAATTAGAGAAACAGGATGCAGCTGATTAATTTTCATGAAGGCTCGGGCCATGGCAAGTTCAGGAATTTACCCTGGAGCTCAATAGATTTTTGTTTTTTGTTTTGTTTTGTTTTCTGATACTGGACCTTCACGTCTCACTTTTGTTCTTAGTAAAGGAAAGGATAAAAAGGAAGAAAGAGGAAGCAGGATTTCAAAGAAAGATACCCATGTTTATTTATTGGGAAAATACTATTCCCTTCTGCTTGATTCTGAATTCTTGGACAAAAGGAGGAAAGCCAGCTATTTCTTCTTATCTCTCCCTGAGTTTGCTTTTCCTCATTCTGTCTCAGTACTTCCATCTACAAAATGGGCTAGACAGGGCTTCCCTGGTGGCACAGTTGTTGAGAGTCCACCTGCCAATGCAGGGGACACGGGTTCGTGCCCCGGTCCGGGAGGATCCCACATGCCGCGGAGTGGCTGGGCCCGTGAGCCATGGCCGCTGGGCCTGCGCGTGCGGAGCCTGTGCTCCGCAACGGGACAGGCCACAGTGGTGGGAGGCCCGCGTACCGCAAAAAAAAAAAAAAAAAAAAAGGGCTAGACACATACAGTGCACCTAAGTTGCTGCCAGAATTGGTCCCTAAAAATGAAAAAGTTCTGCTTCTCACCTGGAAGGAATATGATGATACACAGTGGGTCCTCTGACTCAGCAACTCTTGGTTCTAAGCAGTCAGGGGTTGATGCAGAGACTGGAGGAGCTCTTGGTGTCCGGCCCCTTTTTCTAAACTTATTTTTTATTGAAGTATAGTTGATTTACAATGTTACCTTAGTTTCAGGTGTACAGCAAAGCGATTCAGTTATACATTTATATACATATATTCTTCTTCAGATTCTTTTCCTTTATAGGTTATTACAAAATATTGAGTATAGTTCCCTGTGCTATACAGGAGGTCCTTGTTGGTTATCTGTTTTATATATACTAGTGTGTATCTGTTAATCCCAGACTCCTAATTTATCCCTCACCCCTTTCCCCTTTGGTAACCATAAGTTTGTTTTCTATGTCTGGGGGTCTATTTCTGTTTTGTAAATAAGTTCATTTGTGTCATTTTTTTGGACTCCACATACAAGAGGTATCATATGATATTTGTCTCTGTCTGACTTACTTCACTTGGTATGATAATCTCTAGCTGCATCCACGTTGCTGCAAATGGCATTATTTCGTTCTTTTTGATGTCTGAGTCGTCTTCCATTGTATATATGTACCACATCTTCTTTATCCATTCACCTGTGGATGGACACTTAGGTTGCTTCCATGTCTTGGCTATTGTAAGCAGCGCTGCTATGAACACTTCCTGGTCTCTTCAGGAAAGAATCCCAAGGCACTGGAGATGTTCTGAGACGCGTAGGCAGCAGCTGGGTCTCTCCCGGCATGAGTCCTGGCCTGGAATTGCTCACCTGCTCTCCTTCCCAAAGTTCCCCTTTTTGTTGCTTTTTTCCCTCAGCTTCTCAGCCTCTGTCACTCTGTCCTCCTCCTCTACCCCACATACACCTCAGGACCTTTTTGTATCGCCCCCCTCCCCATTGTTACGAATGTGTTCTGACCATGGACAGCTCTTGCACATGTATTTGCCGTTCATCCACCTGAAAATAGCTCTTTGATAACAGTAATCGCGCGTTGCCTGGTCCCCGGAGCCACTGAACCCTGTGCTAATGTGCCATTTGCTAACTCCTCATGGTGACAATCTTCAGTGATCATGACAAACATCCTGATGGCGGCTGCAACGATAGGAGGGGATGGGAAAGGCCCCTCTCTCTTCTCCTGCAGTGAAAGCACAAGCCGGGCACAAAGGGAGGCTAACTCGGGTCACGGATGCTTTCATGCACCACCCCTGAGAGTGGCTGGAACTGGACCGGAGTCCTCAGACACAGCTAACTTAGTGCCCAGGAGCATTCCTTCCTGATGCCTTAATGCGAGCCTGAGAACGTGTTAAAAATAGCTGCAGGCAGAACACATTATTTTCTAGGCCTATAAAAAACTCACAGGCTCCTAGTGGCCTTTCCTTTGAGATTTTGCTTCCCTTAAAAAATAGTTTTTCTCAGGCTTGTTGGTGGGCGAGTGAGCTAGCCAGTTCTGCACGGCAACATCGCAAACACAGCTGAAGTGCATTAATATCAAGAAAACACTTGTTTGTGCATTGTTCCTCCCTCATAGGTAGGAGGAGTTCAGGAGAGGACTTTGCAGGAATCCATTTGCATCCCTGTGGAATCAGGCAGGAACCTGGAAGAGCTTTCTTCTTCTTGTGGGGAGGAGGGGGGGGAGCCTTACCTTTTGTCATCCTTGTACCACTGGAATTCTGCCGAGGGAACCGCGGAGGCTTCACACTGCAGCGTCCCCGTCTGTCCCACGGGGACACCTGTCCCCTTAGCTTCTGAAATATATGGAGGATCTGCAGAGAGAAGACATCCCATAGCGGCTCCAATGCCGCAGTCACTGACTGTTTGTCATGCCCTGCTCTACCTCTGGTCTCCACCATGTACCAGAGAATGAAACCACCCCATATTGTTCTAAGGAAAAGCTCACATGTACTGCTTCTGCTCCCCTCTGGACAGAGGTGGAATGACCAGGCATTCAGGCATACTTCCTGTTTAAACTTTTCAACTTTCATAGGAGGTAGCCCCCCCATGGACCCTCTACCCCAAGGGTTGACAGTCAGTACCTTTAATCAGCCCTGTAGACTGTCTGCACACCAGGTTCTTGCCAGAGTATATAACCTTGAACTATTCAATTTCCATCAAAATCTCAGTTGCAAGAAATAATACCCATGGAGAATTGCCTGAAGGATACACAGATCCGTTACTCTTGGAGGTGTTCTACGCTGGACCCCTGAATCCAGCCGGACCGACTAGACCTAAGTACGTGGCCTGCATTCATTCCAAGGCTTTGTCAAACTGCCCTTGACAATGCCGACAGTTGCACTGAAATGCATAGTGAGAAACAGCCACAACAACTCACCCTTCTGTTTATTGCAGAAATATTGCATGTGATGTCATTGTGCTCTATTTGTGGAGACGTTAACGTGAAGTTATTTTTCGAGTCTCAGTACCAGAAAAAGCAGTGTTTCTCCCAAGCAACAAATTTGCTTTTATCTTATGGACATAAACCTCAAACCAAATGATGTTTCCCCTCTTTGCTTCAGGAACCGGAAGCCAAATCCTGGACCCACAACTGACCACCTTGGCATATAAATTTTATGTACTGATTTCCCCTAGATTTCACTTATTTTCCTATATAGGTTTTCCCTTTGCTTACATTTCCTTACTCTTCAGGTTAATCTTTATTAACCTTAAGTCATCTTATGTTACTTTAAAAATAATCGTGGTAGGGTACAAAAATGGCATCATTGTTACACCTGTTTCCATGCTGCTTGTGTTAATTAGGTTTGAATGGCAACAGAAACCAAAATATTAAAGAATGAGTAATCACCAAAACGCGATATTCCTCCTCTACCTCCACCCTCACCTAAGTTTTGAAGGAGAAAGGCTTCTTGTCTGCTGGCTTAGATCTTGGGCTCTAGTCTGTCCTAAGACTTTCTGAAATTGGGCACAGCAGGGAAAACTTTCAGAATGTCACAGAGAACTGAGTCAGGGCACATACCGAGGAACCGAGAGGGGAGAGCGTGAGGGAGGGGGGAAGTTGGGCAGCATCAACGTCAGAGAGAATTTGGATGGTAAAGGGGGAGGAGGGGTCCAGACCAGTGGCCTCCAAGCTTTTTGGGTTCAGTACCTCACGTAAGAAAAATCAGGGATGAGCTATACCCTCTAATATGTGGATATATGTTTATCTATTTATAGTTCAATTAGGAATGTATACCATGTCCATCAACATACATAATTGGAAAAGGATGAGATAAAAATCAGTATACCATGAACAGAAATTATAATATTTCCTCCACACACATGCTTTTAATTTATTTTCTTGCTCCCTATGAAGGAGATGACTGTCTAGAGAGTGTGAAGCTTGGTGACATTATGAGTAAAGTATGGGAAAAATTGGGATTCAAAGACAAGCTTGTCTAACATGCATTGAATGCTATTTCACGATCTTTCAGGAATGTTAAGGCACGTTTCGGATCATATGAAATCACTTTCAGATCCAACTTATTATCATGTTTTAAAAGAGTTTGGAATTGTTGCTCCTAAAAGCAGGAAACGGACCGCAAGGCTGCTCTGTTTCCTACCCCGAGTCAGGGCGTGGTGCTGAGGCCCAGCTCTCTGTTGTGGCCGTGACAGCAGCAGCCTCAGGCACGTGCGGGGTGGGGGCTCCTGCAACCACTTACAGTTCACGGTGACCTTGACTCTCCGCACCACTGGGGCAGCCACATCATTGGAGGCGCTGCACTCATAGTCCCCCGACTGCTCCCTCGTGATGCCCTGGATCTCCAAGTATTCATCTTCGCTCACAAAGCCCACAGCTGCAGGAGAAGGTGTGGTGGAACAGGAGAAAAAACACCAAAGGTACAAACTTAGAAAACAAAGTGTGCAATGGTTACGTCTGCAGAGAACTGTGCCACTTCTAAGTCCAGATTCTTGGGATCCATGCCAACTCTCCCTCCTTCCACTCTTTTATCTCATCCATCGCCAGCTCTTTCTTGGTTCTCTGATGCACCAGCTAAAATGTTTGTGTTCCTACCTGCACTAAGCACAGAATCTGGAGAATTACTGGTCCTCAGTAAGTGATGAATAATGTTGACATTTACCCTGCCCGAATTTCAGCAAGCAGTCAGGCTCTGGGGATCTGAGTTAGGCACCTTTGGTGCGTATTAACTTTCTGGTCTCCAGGTATCATTTAGGCTGAACCTTGAAATGCAAAGCTGATGACATCATCCTAGATCACGAATCCATGATCGTGATCAGACCACACTAGCAGTTACACACACACACACACACACACACACACACACACAGCCACAAAAGGCAGTGGAAACACTAATGAAATTAAATTTCTGTTTTCAGATTTAGACACTCAATTAAATCAGCAGAAATCCATTTTATAAACTTCAATCTGCTGGAGCTCTTGGGTCCAAGATTCTGGCCACAAATCAACAGCAGGGACTCCACCCTCTAACAACAAACACAGCAGAGAGGAAAGAGCAAGAAGACAGGGCTGCGAATCACACTGTCACATCCCCGTCCAGAGACTCAGTCTCCCCACTGAAGATTTATCAATAATAGTAACAACCGTCTACCTACCCGACGTCCTCACTGAGGTCTGGCCTTGAGCCTCTGATATGGACAGACCAGGACATTAATGCCTGCAAGAGGATCGTCACTGTCCCCTCCCAGAGTCACCCTGAGCGTTAACCTCTTCGTGGAGAGACAGGGGATGACAAAACAACCGGGTGCATCCCAGGATCAGCCTGCCTCTCTGTTAAATGAAGATAGTCAGCACACCTTACCCTGTGACCTGGCATCATCTCATAGGGAAAATGGGTGCTATTTTTAGTAGTTATTCTGGGACAACAAGCAGAAGTTGAGACTGTCCCCAGAAACCAGAAGACATGTTCCCTGGAATAATGTATATATAATCCTAACACCTCACAGGGCTGTTTGGAGGAACAAATGAAAAGTAGTTACATGAAAGCACTTTGGAACACTAATGTGCTGCACACTTGTCCTAGTCACCCTGTGATCTGCCTGGACGCCCAGACACTCAGGGGGCGCCAGTCTATGTTAACCCCAGGGGGCCCCACCTGAGTGGGGAGGGAAGAGGCACAGTGCCCCCCAGGTGATAAAACCCCTCCATAACACCACCCGTACCGGCTGATGCAAAGCACAAAAATGACGAGAAGAAGAAACTACTGTAATACAAAGAATTATGTCCGTGGTATGTAAATTATGGTTGTATGTGTTCTGTGACATTGTTAAGCTCCCCATTTTTTGTCAAGATAATAACAGGAGCAATGACAATGACACACAAGACAACAGCTTTCTTATACAGAAGGACCACTGCCTGCCCAGCGAGGCCAGGGCTCCTGGGTCATGGTAAGTCTGTGTCACTGTCCAGAACTAAGTCCGACCTGAGCATTTCCCAGGTGTCTGGGAAATGGAGCCCACATATATGTGCAGGGACACCCTATGGAGCCCACATATATGTGCAGGGACACTCCTGCCTCTACGACCTTCAGGGGAGCAAAAGAATAGCCTCTGTCTATTAGAGCAAGCGAGTAAGAGTTAATTAATTCACTGGAAGAACCAGGGACGTGCTGACAAGTAGAAAACAGTGTGCAAAAGTCCAGGATACGGAGAAGACAGTCAACATCAACCCACAGACCCTCATGGTCCCAACCAGTGAGAACCTTCTCCACATCACAGGAGGCTTAATTGTCACTGTTTCCTAAGCATCTTTAGGGGAAAAAGCACCAACCTTGATTTGCGGAAGGGTGGAGGAAACGAAGAGAAGAGGTTTAAATGAAGAGCTTGTGATTCCTTTTAGGTTGTCGTTGTTTATCTGTGCCCAACCTGAGGCTACATTTGTCAGATATTCCCCGCTAGATGCTGTAATTACTGTGCAAAGCATCGAGGAGACCAGTGTCACACTTAATATTCCCATTAATTTTAAATGGTGGTCCTTGGTACATATGTGTGGCAATTGGTGTCATATTTTAATTAGGCTTGCCCTACACCATCTGAAATTAATAATAGCTCGAATTACCAGTGTAATTTATAAATTAACAGTGCCATAGCATTAGAAAATAAATTAGCTCTGGACAGCTGTTTCTGGATTGAGCTCCAGTGTCAAAACAGTGACTGGGAGGACCTCAGATCTCCTGGGAGGCTGCGTACGACACCATCAAAGCAAAGAAACAAAATGACACAGGGTTCTCTGGTCTCTTGTTCTTGTTTCCAACTACAGACTATGCGTCTAGTTTAATTCTATCATCCAAACGTGTTCTTGTGTGACCACAGTAAGACTTATAGGAACCAAGCTTGAATGAATTTGTTATAGGAATATCCAAATGGGGAAGTTGATGGGGGGCGGATTACTGTCACAGACTTAAATGCAACTACGTAAATATTAGGACAATCACAGTAAAAAACTTAGAAAGTTTTTTGTGAGGACATGTGTGCTGCTGTATGTGAATAAATAAATAAATTAATTAATATATTAATATCAGGCAATTTTACGTAGGGAAGGAAGTTAGATGGCTTAAGATTTGGGGAGGGCTTCCCTGGTGGCGCAGTGGTTAAGAATCTGCCTGCCAATGCAGGGGACACGGGTTCGTGCCCTGGTCTGGGAAGATCTCACATGCCGCGGAGCAACTAAGCCCGTGAGCCACAACTACTGAGCCTGCACATCTGGAGCCTGTGCTCCGCAACGAGAGAGGCCGCGACAGTGAGAGGCCCGCGTACCGCGATGAAGAGTGGACCCTGCTCGCCGCAACTGGAGAAAGCCCTCGCACAGCAACGAAGACCCAACACAGCCAAAAATAAATAAATAAATTTAAAAAAAAAAAGATTTGGGGAAAGTGTATGTTCTCCACTGACCTACATGTATATTACCACAGGGAGAGGATTACACTTAAGTCATCCTGCAAAAACCAATGAAGCTTAAGTTTACTATCATGTGTTCTCCAGACCAAATGTAGAATTATAGGAAAAGCACAATCATTGCTTACCCATTGTTATATGTACACTTTCTGATTAAACTGGAAAGGTAGTATGTATACAGTAAAATGCTTTATACATTTTAGCTTGCATTGTCATTATTGTTACCTTTCTCCTCATATACTTTTTTCTCAAATAGGAGCAAAAATAGCAAAACCAGATAGAAAACCAGTATATATATATATATATATATATATATATATATATATATATATATATATAAAACGAAACTCTGAATCACCAGAAATGAGGTCCCTATAGGGACTGCTTAAACAGACAAACAAGAAAAATAAAAAAACCCCACTAAACTGAAATCTGAATTTATAGAGTTAATGATTAATGATTCAAGCAAAGTTTTCCTCTAATAGCATTTGTGCTCTGGCTATGAAATGATCAGTGCTTTGTCACTCGAATGGAGAACTTACAAAGACTATTGGAAGAAAAAGAAAACAGATCAACAGAGCTAGGACATAGGCTGACTTCAGAAGAATTGCCTAGAATAGTTGTTTGAATATAGAATTTTAGATGCCATTCATACCTACTAAATCAGAATCTCCTGGGATGAGGAGTGTTAATAATTTTACTTGGAAATTCTTATGTACAGTCAAGTTTGGGAATTAGGGATTTAGGTCAATCCTGTATTTTTCATGTGGGAAATTGAAGTTTAAAGGAGGCCATGCTCACGCATGGGGCTAGAGGCAGCACACCAGGTCTCCTGATGTCCCTCACACCGATCCTGCAGCTATAGTAGTGTTTTCTAATGGTGTTTTTATGCCGTGTGCACTGGTCTTATTTTCCCATGCAATCAAAACTTTTTGACAGCAGGGACCATGTCTTGGGCATCTCTGGCTCTCAAGGCACCTAAGAAAATGGTTTACATAATTCGAAACTTGTCAACTTCTTATTAATAAACTGATTGAGGGCTTCCCTGGTGGCGCAGTGGTTAAGAATCCGCCTGCCAATGCAGGGGACTTGGGTTTGAGCCCCGGCCCGGGAAGATCCCACATGCCACGGAGGAACTAAGCCTGTGTGCCACAACTACTAAGCCTGAGCTCTAGAGCCCGCGAGACACAACTATTGAAGCCGCGCGCCTAGAGCCTGTGTTCCACAGCAAGAGAAGCCACCGCAATGAGAAGCCCTCGCAGGGCAACAAAGCATAGCCCTGCTCGCTGCAACTAAAGAAAGCCCGCGTGCAGCAACAAAGACCCAATGCAGCCAAAAATAAATTAAAAACAAACAAAAAACCTGATTGACCAACAGACTAAGAAATACAGACCGAATTCAATTAAAAAAAAAAATCAGGGACCCTGTTCTTACCTAACACTCACATGGCTCTGTTCCCAAGACAGCCCCACCTTTGGTAATTGTTCTTAGCAAAATATTTGTATTTCCTGACTTCAAAAAATATCATCAGTGCTAGTGTTCTAACAGAAGACTTTCTTTAAATATGTGATTTTAAAAGGTTTATCAAGTGTTCAGCATACTTTATATTTAGTCTGGGGACCAATTATTCCCTCAGGGGGATGCACCTTTAAAAATGGAGATCAAGGAGGAAGTGTGATTTCTCTAACACAATTTGTTTTACAGCCAACTTCTCAGGAACACAGCTATTTCATTAAGTGGAATCTGACAATCCAAGCAGTGAAATGAAGCAAGTTGGAAACGTGATCACATCTGTCCCCAAACCCCCAAAGAAACTTCACACTCTCCGAGGACTTAGCTCAGCAGTTTATAACCCATCGAAGGACAAAAACTGCCCTGTGTTAAGTAATACTCCTTTGGAAAAGAAAACCCTAGGTTTCTGAGTTCATTGATTGGGCTTTGAAATCTTTATAACTGAAAATAATAATAGCCACGATTATTATTTTTATCACACCCAAGAAAAGCTACAGAGAACAGCTGTAGCTATTGGAGAGGGCACAGCTGTCTCCTTGCTTAATATTTTTATGGAATATATACCAGCTGAGAGAAAAATCACTGGACCTCAGAAACTAAAAAAAAAAAAAAAAAAAATACAGAACATAGAATTCCAGAATTCAAAAGTTGGAAGGAATCATTTAAAACATTTAGTTCCAATACTGTGACTAGTCGACTGGTCCTCTAGACTCTGCTCCCCTTTTCCCTCTCTATTTGCATCAAGATGTTCCCATTCAACCCAGACTGGGCTTCAAGGAGAGTTATTTACAGGACAGATCAGATGGTGTCCCTCCAAGGTGCCTCGATTCTGTGCTGACCAGGATGGGAAGTTTTGTGCTTTGACGGAGGAAGACGTGGTTTTGCTCAGATGCTGGGAGGTATGGTCCACAAGAACATCGTGATAGAGGCATGGTTAGTGTTCCTCAACAGCAGCCCTTGCAAGCCAGAGGGACTGGTTTGAGGTCTGAGGGAGGAAGTGGTTAAAGCCAGAACTAAAGAAGATACTAAAGGTGGGCGATGCTGCCATGAGATGCAAGGTCAGCACCTGCTGATGGACTGGGGAAGGTCTTCCTCCTCCCGCCCTACCCCTGAGAACTCAAAGCAGTTTGGGGCCCTGAGCCCGCAGCCAACAACTGTTCAGAACAGACCCTCACTCTCCCTCAGACAGCAGAGGCAGTGGTGAGGGGCGGCGTGGAGGGGCCTCCAAGAACGAGGCAGAGGTAAAGCTGAGGGTCCCCAGGCGTGGAGATGGGCCCTCAGAGCCACCTTAACCTGGCACTGGGGGAAATCCTTGTGCTGCAGGACCAGGCTGGGGGCTCGTGGGCTCCACAGAAAACCCACACAGCAACATCTGCGGTGACAGGGTGAGCCGACCGTCGCCAAAAAGCATTTCCAAATAGAATGGTAATTATTGTTGAATTACCTACACAGGATAGCTTCTGAGGGTCTGATATTCAGCTGGAGCAGAAGGGTTGAAGGGTTGATCTCGGCTCTTAGCCCTGCTGGCCCCTGGCTGTGCTGCGGACGGTGCTGAGTGCCCGTGTCCGCACACTGGACCCTGAAGTCATCCTAGCTGATGGTTCCCTCTCCAAACTCCAGATTCCTCTTCTTTAAAATGGGAAAATGACACCACCTTAGAGCGTGATCGTGAGCGTTAAGTATGTGTGAAGTACTTAGCACATGGTAACCTTGATAAATGGCAGCTCTCGTGATTATCGTTACTGATCCTACAGCTCAGCCTGAGCCCATCTGATCCTTGATACAGGAAAATCTCACTGTGAAAATGAAAGAATAATCAGATCTCTGCTTTTCCAGGAGGGACTTAATAATAATAAACTTGACAAAGGATTCACCACAGATCCTGTAACTAGAAAGTTCTACTCCGTTCACTTAAAATACGATTTGATTTACAAGGGATACAATTTCTTGGGATCATTTCTTCTAAGAAAGCAATTGCAGCTGCATAGCCCATGTGAAACCAGCTGGGGGCTTGAAAAATATCTCTAATTTCACAACTAAGAATAAGAGGATATAAACATATTTTTTATATATATATATATATATACACACACACACACACATATATACATATATATGGGTGTACATATATATACATGTATATATACACACACATACATATATACATATGTGTATGTGTGTGTGTATATATATGTATGTGTGTTTATATATATATATACATATATATATATATATATATTTGTTTTTCTCCTTGACCTTTCCTTTGGATGCAGATAGCATGGCTGGCAGAAAGGACAGTCTGACGATCTCTCCAAGAATGAGAAACTTTTCAAAGTTCTGGAGGGTCCAACCTGTTTTTTCCTGCTCTTGCACTGAGGTACACGTTCAAATGGCCAATGAGAATATTACACATCAAACAGAAGGGGCCAACGCTGGGGCGTGGGATGGGCTGAATTGTCCTAAGTCGCTGGCTTCCATTCCAGGAGAGGAATCTCCCTTGAACACATCAGCATTGGTTGCTGGTGAGAAGAGCTACAGTCGTGAAGTGTGTGTGTGGCAGTGTCCCCATGCATCACCTGCCTGGCAGGCTTGCAGCTGTCTCTGCTGCAGCTGGACTTTTCTTAGACCTGGGAAACTTATCATTTCCCTCAGCCCCCCACCCCAAACCTTCAAATTAATCTATTAATGTGATTTTATCATAAAGCAGTAATTAGAGATCCAATTAAAAATTACACTAACTGATGCCAACTGTAAATTTCCTGACTATCTTTCTACCTATCAATCTATCTATCCCTATCTATCTATCCATCTATCTTCTCTCCATCTCTCTGCCTCTCTATTTACATATCTATCTATCTATCTATCTCTATCTAGGGATAAAGGTAACTGCAAAACAGCACAGATCCTCATATATTAAGAGCTCATTTGTCAGTTGCAACAAAATATATGTGTATTTTTGAATAGGTATGAATATGCATACATGAAATGTAATATTTTATGATATATAGAAAGAAAAAGAGAATTGAATTCCCTTAATTTTTTAAGTGGGGCATTTCCTGGGAATAATCTTTAGCTTTGTAGTAAGGAGGAGCTGCAGCCGGAAACACAATTATATGAAGAAAGAGCCCTCTGCACGCCACCGACCCAGGTCCTGTGTGTCTCTGAGGTACATCCCTCTCCTTAACAACAAGTTGTCTTTGCAGATATGGCTCCAGCAGCTGGCTGGGCCCTAGGAGCGTGTGCTCTTCTGCTGGCTGCCTTTTCATGAGGACCCCTCAGCTCAGTTTTGCATGCAGACTCTGTCTTACGGGTAATGATTTCAAAGTCAAAAAGCGCACAGCTGGATGTTGGGAGCTTGCAGCTTGGTGTCTGGAACCTGAGTATTTGCAGTGGTACAGCTGATGGCTGCTAAAAAAAATAAAAAGTAAATAAAGAAATCAGCTTTTGATTTGTAAACTCAGCCAATTTGATCTGAAAGACATTGATAGGGGATAAATATAGAACTCCGCAGTGTCGTATTACCTCGTACATTGGCTGTTTGCTTTCTCTTTTTCTAAAACCCTAGAGATATAAGCCAGGACTGAGTGCTGCGGGATGTAATGTTGCTTTGAAATTCCTTGTCCAGATTAATTTAAGGGAATTATTTTTCTTAAGAGACCCCTACTGGGTTAAGGTTCCTGGCGCCATCATGCACACAAGTGGTCAGACATCCACCTGCAGGGGGTCATCTTAGCCACCTGGTCCTGAGCTGCCTCGGGGAAGCAGGGCCATCTGTACTTTAGCCACGAAGACAATTTCTGGATTAAGAGCAGGAGTTCTTATCTGAGAGCTGTAGAACCCCAACCCTAGGGGTTTCTGGACCTCAGGAAATGACATCATGCATATGTGCCTGTGTGTTTATGCTTTTCCTAACGAGAGGTTCTATTTCTTTCTGAAAAGCGTTCTGAAAGGAGCACAGGGCACAGAAAGATTCATATAGACCATTCTATGGTCCTGTGGTTCATCTCCCAGTGACTGTACAGAACCAAGTCTCTATCAACCCCCAGGCTTGCAAAGGAAAAAGAGAAAATGCCCTCAAAATAGAACTGATGATTGGAAGAAGGAATAACTCCAGGAGTAAAGCACAGCCTTGCGTATGTTTCATTAAATATTTTGTGGAGGATGGAAAGTGAAGTAACTTATAAATCATCCTTTTGAAGAATAGGTATGCAGATCTGAGCAGTGCTTTGTTCACCAAACGAGGGGAGTTCTCCTCCCACCAAGACTTAGGATGAAAGGAAGGTAGCAGGCGGGGTTCCGCCCATTCCCCAGAGACCCCCGACCACTGGAGATCAACCAGAGGCTTGCTGGACACAGAGGGAGCAGGGAGCAAGGCCTTCCCTTTGCAGCATCCTCAGGTGCAGAGCAGAAGGAAGGCTTTCCTGAAGAATTCCACGTATTCACGACTGTACCAAGCAAACACTCAATGACAAAATGACCACTTGGGAGAAGGAAGAGAGAAGAAAACCTGGAGTAGGGTTAAATCTATAATTAAGATAATTTAATGAGTAAATTCAAGTCAGATCCTGAGAGGAAGTTGCAAGGTGCCATGGATTCTGGGGATGGAAGCGCCAGCCTGCACTCCTGGTTGGCCTGGGGGCAGGGAGACACAGGCAGCCCATGTATGTAAGAGGATGACTCGACACCACACAGACATGCCCTTAGAGTAGCATGAAGCCTGATGATGTAGGGTCATCTGGGTCCAGTGAGAAAGGGAGGCGTGGGAAAACCTTTGAATAAGCCAGCTTCGATGACAGCCTTTGAACATATTTAACATAATAAAATCTTTGCAAATAGTTCTCAAAATCTCTCCCCCACCAAAGCTACTTGCTACTGAATCACACCGGCTGAGACACGCGCACGGTGCTGCCCACCTGTCTGGGAATGCCTCCCACCTCTGTTCCGAGTTGTCCTCTACACACAGGTGGACCTTCAATCCCATCACAGAGACGTGAAGAGAGAGTGCACAGAAAAGGAGATGTATGCTTTCATTAGTTCCACTGCTAAGGTTTCCTTCTCTCTCTCTTCATTTCGCACAAAAGCAGGCACACATACCTACGTCCAGATGGAACACAAAGTGTGAAAGCAAGACAATCCTGATTTGTCAGAACAAACGTGGTGCTGCTGAGCCCTGATTATGGCTCTTTCTCTAGGAATTACGTAGCCTTAAGTAAATTACTGATTCCCAGTTCCCTTGTCAATGAAATGTGGGTACGTTCTTACTCTTCCCTCCCTAGGTTGGGTCTGAGAATTAGATGAGAGAATGTGAGCACACAGAAGACTGGCTGACACACGAGAGATGATCCATAAATGTCAGAAGGAACAGACTCTAGGAGGAATCTGAGACACTCAACCCTTACATAATGGAAGATATTAAAGGTGGGCTCCCTTCCTCTGCTACCTCAATCTCCTCCCTTTGGTCAGTCTACACTCTGAATCCAGTTCCTGCATCTGAAATGACCAGCTCTGCTCCCGATTTCCATGTTCATGTCATCATCCCAGGACGACCTGCTTACCTCTGTGCCCGGAACTCAGGGGAATGCCTCACGTGTGTCTCCCAGACACCCCAGGCTAAAGCATCCCCTTGCCCCTGAAAACTGCTCTCACCCCTGTGTCCACTAATCCCTGCTGGTGGCAGGGCTACCTCCCCGTTCTCCTAAGATAAAAAAGAGTCCACGTTTGATTCCTCCTTTTTCACTCACTCCTCACCATCAGTCAACACATCCAGTGGTTTGTGCCCCCTTTACCGTTTTCAAATCTGTTTTCTTCTTTCCCTCATCACTGTTAACTATGTTAATTCAGTTGCGGTTATCTACTCTGGGTTATTACAATCCCCTCTCTACTGATCCCCCTGCCTCCAGGCTATTATATTTATTGTTGATGCCCAAACGACTGCAAAGAATAAAAATCCATCTCCTCCCGGCTTAACCCCTCGTCCTTCAGATGACTCTTGTCTCCATCTCTAGATTCTTCTGTTACCAACTCCTTTCCCGCCTCACCCACTAGACACACCAGGAAAGTTCCAACGCTGCTGAGCCGTTTATCTGTGCCTCGCAACCTCTCCTTCTATGCCTTCAAAACCATCTAGGATACTACTCCTCTGGAAACCCTTTCTTGAAAATCAAAATTGCTTACCTCCTCTCTACCCAGTTTATTTTGTTGCTTCAAGTGTTGCCCTAATCACACTGCATTGTTATGTAATTGCATATGTTTACCCCACTCAAAGTTAATAAGAGAGAGGGGGCCCTTATTTATCTCTATCTCCAATACCTATAGCAGCCTTGAACACACAGAAGGTACCACATGATCATATGGTCAAAGACTGAATGAATGAACTAATGGATTATAATTTTGGTGGATGGTCTGACTCTCATAATGAACTATTCAAACCTTCTTTGGTAACTTTTAAGAAAACAGCAGATATCTATCTTTTAAGGTTTTTTTTTTTTTTTTTTTCCGATAAAGGACTGGGCACATAAAGAGACCTCTCTAATCTCCTAAGGATAGATAATTTTATTCCACGTTTCCTAAAGGGGACTAAAAAGCCTTCCTCAAGCTAGACTTGGAGTGAATAAGAAAAGAGCTTGGTTTAGCCATCTCCACAAATACCCTTCATTGAAAGCTCTTGTAGCTAATGCCCCTGATTCCTCCAAATGAGTGAGGAGGCAGCGTGTTCCAGAAGTGTCTAATCAGAAGTGTCTCAGAGAGCTTTCTTATGTCATCATCAGCTCGGCTGCATTTTTTCCAAGTGGAATCAGCTCGGTGATTCAGCTCTGTCTATATGCAATTAGTAGTGGAATGATTGCAGGGAACACGATGAGGCTCTTTACCTTCCTAGGATGGGCAGGCAGGGAAAAAGTGTCGCTGCCCACACAAAACGGGCCTCCGCAGAGGCACGGGCAGCCTCTGCAGCAGAAACACTAACAGGCACTGTGATAAGAGCTCTGGGTGAGGAATGGAAGCTGGCAACAGGACATGGAAGCAAGCAAGGGCTTGAAGTTGAACTTGACCTAATAGGGCAAAACCACGCTGGAGCATCAAAACCTCCCTCCTTGCCGCAAGAGGGTTGACACCTAAAATGCACAGAGATGAACAAGTGTCCCCCTTCTCACTTGTGCTCACGTGACTTCCCCACCCTCCTTCCTTCTCAGGATTCCTCGGCTTTGCCTGCCCTGACGGTGCTGGTTTCTTTCCACCTCTGCTTAAATTGCATTATCTCCCACCCCTCTGGTCTCCTTCCAACCTGGTCACTCTCTTCCCTTTCCACAATTCCAAGAGATAGGATAGAGGAACACTTTTGTCTGATCACCAGCAAAAACGTCCTTTGTACTTGAAGTGAAAAATCTAACAACGGTAACTGAGGGACCACAAATTCTTCTTTACTTCTGTCCTAATTCTCTACTTCAGGAGACTAACTGCCACATCTAAGACCTGACTGCTGGTACCTTCCATGGGGCAGGGGAGGAGTGGAGGGGAGCTCATGAATCAACCCGTGGAGATAGCAACTGGTGAAGAAGGGGGGCAGAGAGAGACCGAGGCAGAGAGACAGAGAGGAGAGTGAGAGACAGAGAGAGAGATGGAGAGCGAGCCAGAGCACAGACAGATGATAAAATGATATGTCAAACGGAGAACGCAGGCAGAATGCAAGTGTCTGTTGAAGGCAGTTACACAGTTGTTTAGGTAAATCAGAAGCTCGCTCCCATGACTGCTGTGCTCTCATCAAAGCTCAAAGCCATTGTCAGCCCCACGGGAGCAGTTGGCCGTAACCAGTCTTGCATGAAGCCTGCGGGGACAGCTGGCTCAAGCCCAACCCGAGTGTCCTATGATGCTTTGAAGACACCCCAGCATGGGCCTGAGGAACCTCTCTTCTCCAGGAGGCGCTTATAACCAATCCTCCGGAGTAGGTTCAGCACACTTGTTCTGCAAAAGACCACGTGGCAAATATTTTAGGCCTCGCAGGCCATACAGCCTCTGCAGCAACTACTGAACTCTGCTGCTGTCGTGCGAAAGCAGCCCGGAGAATACATAAACGGGCCAGAGTGACTGGATCCCGGTAATGCTTTGTTACAGACAATGCCATTTCAGTGCCACTTCATCTTACTGTGCTACCAACGATTCTTCTTCGGATGGACATTCAACTTTTTAAAAAGGTAAAAAACATTCTTGCTGGGCATGCAAAAAACAGGTGGCGGGCTGGACTTGGCCTGCTGGCTGCAGTTGGCCGACCCCTGGTGGACACGTCTGACCTTTCCAGTCGTATCACCCTGTTTCCTAAATCCTCTCCTCTGCCTCAACACTACACTCTTGCAAAACCTTCTGTCCTGCACTCTGGAACCTGCCCTGAATGATCCCTGATGTCCTCCCGTTCTTCTTGGAGACACACCTCTCCGTCACTGTCATTCTGAGTCTGGGAGAATGGATTCCACTGCAGATTTGTCCTGTCCACTGGAGGCTACGAATTTATTTCATTCTTTCTCGGTATCTTTGCTCGGCCATGAAACTTCTAGACCGCACCTTTTTAAGCCCTGTGCCTCTTCTAGCATCCAAATAATCACACCCTCCCCTTCCTCACCACGTCTCTGCTCTCTCCTAACTTTGGGGGCTCCTGTTCATTCACAGAGCACCTTTGCTCCTGACCTAGACTCTTCATCTCCATCCCAACTCCAACCATCATTCTCGGCGACTTTTCACATCTGGAAAGATATCTCTCCAAACCTGATTCTCACATTCTTGATCTCCTGATCTCCGAGTTTTCCTCTGCTCACTTCAGTGGCCTCCTCCACACTGACACTTGCAACTTGTCAGAAACTGTATTGCCTCCAAAGCCATGAATTTGAGCATCTCACTCTGTCCAGGACTTCCCATCTTTGCCAAAACATTTGCTTAGAGACTTTATGGAAACTATGATTTTACTTCACGGAGGCTTCAAACCCATCGACCTTTGACGTTCCTTCTGATGAAATGTAGATTTTAAGGACCCGTCACTGTAATCTCTCACTGGAAAATACCTATAATGACTTTACCTCTATCCGTATATGTTCCACTAGGCTGAGGAATCCCCACTCTAGATGGATGCAAAGATCTGGCTTCTCTGGGTCTGCTCTGGAAGCATCACACAAACCAGCAGCCTGGTTCCACCAGACATTCCTGATCACCCACCTCAGCTGAGCACTCACCACTGGAATTCTGCAGTGCTTCTCTCAGAACCATACTCTTAAGGTTGATTTTCTCCTTCTTCAGTCTCTTTAGACACATGGCTGTTTCACCATCTACGTTATTATCCACTGATCATCTGCTGATGAGGGTGGTGGGGGACCCAGAAGGCATCAGACATCAGACAGGCATCACTCATTTTCTCACGATCCAGTCTACAGACCTCTACGTCTGTGCTTGTCTTCTCATTGTCCCATAAGTTTTAGAACACTTAGGTTTTGTGACCCAGCATTGCAATCACTCATGGGCAACGACCTCAGCTTCTCCTCCATTCCTGTGCTACACTAGCTAACAGGACAGCTGTCTGTCTTTCCTTCCATCAAAATGCCAATTCCTCCTTCTGATCTCTGTGTTTTTTCCCTTCTTATCTTTGAAGGACTTCAATCCATCAGTTACCTCTACTTTCTCCTACATCTTCATCTGCTTCTGCTCTCCCCGTGGATGTTCTTCTCTCACTGTTTGTTTGCTTGTTTATTCCTCAAAGACTTTTTATTTGAGGTATAATTGACATATAACGTTATATTAGCTTTAGGTGTATAACGTAACGGTTCAAAATTTGTTTATATCACAAAATGATGACCACAATAGGTCTAGTTAACATCCATCACCGTATATAATGAGAATTTTTTCTTCTTGTGATGAGAAATTTTAAATCTTCTCTCTTGGCAACTTTCAAATATGCAATGCAGTACTGTTAACTATACTCACCACGCTGTACATTACATCCCCAGGACTTAATTATTTTATAACTGGAAGTTTGTACCTTTCGACTCCCTTCACCCATTCTGCCTACCTCCCATCCTTAGCCTCTGGCAACCACCAATCTGTTCTCTGTTCAGATTTATTTTTATTATTATTTTAAAACGTATCATTCTGGGTAGTCACACCAATTGACTTTACTCTAGACATAAACATCAGTTTGCTCTCCCAGTCTTAGTTCACAGCTGTGACCTACCTAGATTTTTTCACCTGTTCATCATCTGCCTTGACACCTCTACTCTGCAAAGACCCCACAGTTCTCAGGCCCTTTTCACAACCACACTTGTTGAAACTATTGTCCAAACGCACTATGGAGAATTCTTCACCTCACATTAACACCTCCATCTCTCCCTAACCCATCTTGCCATTGAACCTTCTCACACCCAGGTCACCGAATGATGGCCAAGTTGCCAAATCCTTTGTATGCATTTTAGAGTTTTCTCAAGAGGCTTTAAACTGTCTTCTCTTGGCTTTAATGTCCCATATTCCTAATTGTCCATCTACCTCTCTGGAATCTCCTTCAAAATCTCCTTTACTGGTTTCTCCTATTTTATCCAAACTCTATGTGTTAGTATTCTTCTGAGCTTGGTCCTAGGCATTCTTTTCTCACTGCACAATAATCTCCCAGGTCATGTCATATATTTCATGGTTTGGTACATCCGTTTATATGGCAATAACTCACAAGTTTACATCTCCACCCTATTTCTCTTTCATGAGCTCTGGACTCACATACGCATTGGTCAACCTAAAACAGTCACATGGAAGTCTCAGATAACCCAAAATTGACATGTTCAACATGGAATTCTTGATTAACTTCTTCAAACTTTATTTTCTTTCAGTTTTTCTCTTTAACAAATAGCATACCTTTATCACAGATGTAGAAAACAAGCTTATGGTTACCAGGGGGGAGATGGGAGTGAGGGATAAACTGGGAAATTGGGATTGACGTATACACACTAGTATATATAAAATTGATAACTAATAAGGACCTACTGTATAGCACAGGGAACTGTACTCAATGCTCTCTAATGACCTATATGGGAAAAGAATCTAAAACGGAATGGATATATGTATATGTATAAGTGATTCACTTTGTTGTACACCTGAAACTAACACAACACTGTAAATCAGATATACTCCAATAACAAACAAACAAACAAACAGCACCTCTATTGACCAAATTGCTCAGTTAAAAAATTCTGGAAGTCATTCTCAACATGGCTCCCTGACCGTAATACTGAATCCATCATTACATCTTACTGATTCTAACTCTGAAATACATCTTGAATCTGTCCTCTTCTCTCATTTCTGACTGTATCACCTTTTACTTCGAGACCAGTGAAACAGGTCCTGGGTTTTCTCAAGTCCAGACACAACTCGTTTACAGATATTATCTGCTTTATTTTATATTTCAATAATACTATTAGGTAGGTACGGGCATCTGATCAAGTCAACCAAACTCGGCATACGTTCCCGTATCATCATGACCTAACCTGTCTTTATTTCTTTACCATTTTCCCTTAATATATTTCCATACTTGGGTCAAATCTCACTGAAGAAATTCCAGAAGAATGTCATCTTATGCTCTGTCCTTGGTTTTACCTATGTTTATCACCTGAAGCACCTTCTCTCTGAGGCTTCCTCTTCCTTTCCTTTCAGGTCACAGCTCAGATTTCATCTCTCATGGGAATCCTTCCTTAAAATGTTCTGGTGCCCTTGGGATAACATCTTGCCCCCAGCCCCTTCACTGTACACCCTGAACACTCAGTGCTTTTTCTGTGATAACACTTATTACATCATATTGAAATGGTCTGCTTATTTACCCGTTTCTCCCTTCAGACTAAAAGCTCATTAAGGGCAGATAACATTTCTGTATCTGTAGCATCTAGTTATTTACAATATATAGTTACTAAATGAATAGATGAATAAAAGTATTAGCTGACGTGTTCCCCACTCCCAGTGAATTTATAATTCACAAGTGTTCTCTGTTGATACTTGTATGGACAGCATCTCTGAAAGCAATGCACTCTACATCCAAATACACATTCAAACACCCAAATGAAGGAATGCAGCCCTATCATTTAAGAGGTATGGCACACATACCTGGACTCTGTAGCCCCATTTTCTATTGCTCCCAGCTTCCATTTTTCCTACATCAATTGTTTATCAAAGACAGGGCAGTGGGGATGTCTGTTCATAGATATTGTTTAAAATTACACATGCATGGTGATGATAAAAAAAAATCGGACTGTTTTAATCAGTTATCGTTAGTATCATTAATACTCTACAAAACTCATCGTTCCAGTTAATATGGAATAAACACACTAACTGATCTCTCCCACTCATTACAACTAGACAAGACACATTTTAAAAAATCTGAGGACTCTGAAAAGTAATCAACAGAAGGTGGATTGTGGGGAGAACCAAAACGTGTCTAAAGCACAACATAGTGGTAAGTTTCCGGGCATTTTTCTTCCTCTTATCTTTCTTGGCCTAGACGCAGAGCAGTCAGAATTCTAAAACTGCGTAGAGGATGCTAACTCAAAAAGCATCATGATGAACCCTCTCTTTTTGGTGTGAGGATGGGGAAAGGGAAAACTTGCGAGATGGAGAGGATGAGGGGCGTTACTTTTTGTTCTTGTTGTTTGTTCTGTTCCCTTCTCCCTCTTGGCTTGCCCTGAGGTTAGCCTCGGTCCTGAAGCTGCAGTCCAGCAGCAATGGTCGTAGCAGCAGAGGTCACCTCAAACTTGGGCGAGGGGAACACACAAGCAGGCAAACGAAAACCTTCTTTGTGACCAGAGGAACTAAGGAACTGTATTCGGAAAAACTGTGAAGGAACTTCAGTTATATTTTTGTCTCTTTCTTCCCTTTAACTGCTTTGCCCTGGAGTTTCACTCAGGCACAAGAAGTGAAACATCCACGGGGAGCTAATGCTTTTGCTTTCTAGGCTGAGGGCCTCCCCTGGGAGCCAGTGTGGGAGGGAATCACAGAGAGAAGGGAGCTCACGAAAGGACCACGTAAAGCTCGTAAACCATCTCAGGCTCACCACTGAGCGTGTAGAGACCTCACCTAAACCAGCATACCAAGGGCTTTGAGAACGAAACTGTTGTGTGGGCCACCACCCGGCATTCTAGCTGGCCAATGAAGGACCATCTTAATGACGTTGCTCAGGCTTTGAAACCAGAACTGACTTTGGAACCACAGCAGCAGCAGGGTCGAGGCTGTGGTGTGAACCTAACTGGACTAATTGTCTGCTAACACAGCTACCTCCGGGTATATTCCCAAAGGATTTTAACAGGATCTAGAGTCTACTACATAATATTCAAAATGTGCAGGATATAATCCATTACTAATCACACTAAGAACAAGGAAAGGCTAAACAATTCACTAGGGAAAAGAGAATTAACAGAAACTGACCCCGGGCAGACCTTTATGTTACAATTATCAAAGACTTGAAAGCAGCTAGTATAACTGTGTCCCACGGGGTAAAAGTGAGCACTTTTGAAATGAATATGAAAATAGAAATTTTCAACAGAGAACTAGAAGCCATAAACAATAAACAAATAAAAATATTTAGAACTAAATTTAGATATTCACTGGATAAGCTCAATAGTGGAATGGAAATAAAGTCAAGAGTCAGTGAACTTGAAAATAGATGAACAGAATTCATGTAATCTGAACAACAAAGGTTATGAGAAGGGTAATAACTTGATTACAGAAGGGCAAAACAATGCATGTCTTGGTGTGGATTCTGTCCAGTTCCAGTGGTGGTGGGTACATCAATCTATGCATATGCTAAAACTCATAGAAACGTACACTAAAAAAATGTAGCTAACTTTAGGAGCTAACGAAGTGTATGGTACAACACAGTTGCCAAACAAATTTCATCATATGTCAGAATCTTGGACGTCCCCAACGTTTACAGCTTCTTAAAATCCACTTGTCCTTTAAGTAAATGTGGATCTTCTGTGCACTGAGAAACTCAACATTCCTTCAAAGAGCTTGCGGATTCTTGGGAAGCTCATAACCTTCTTGGCCCGCGGAGCTCTCAGTTCTGGATTCCACTGAGGGTGCACTGAGTTCTCCATCCTGTTCTTGTGCCCCACCCTAGCTGTCTCCCCTCTATGCTGGTTGGTAAACTGTCTGCTTCAACTCCCGGAGAAACACTGATTTTAGGCTATGTGCACACACAGTGCTGATGGATTTTTAAGAGAGGAGATTATATTTCACAAAGCATACAAAGTAACTCAAATTTTACCTTTAAACATTCTGGTCTCCAGAGATAATATACATTGTCCCCGTCAACCACATAAATGTTTACTGGATGAAGAGCCCAAATTATTCTTCAATATTTTTCCAAATAGACACCAAACACATCCCCAGAACACTGCATTTTCCTTTTTATTCACATACACCCTCTTGGGCATACATAGACCACAAATCGTAAGCTCACACAGTTTTAAGTTATTGAGACACTTGCGTGCATGCCCACACATGCATACATGTTAGCACATTTTCTTTCTTTATTTAGCAGAATACTTAGTTTGCCATTGATTTCCCTTTAAATCTACTTTTCAGATGTTCTATGTTGGGGAACATTCATGGAACCACAAGGCCCTGATTCGTTTGCACTTGATTTCCTATAATGATATTCTCTAGGGGTTGTTCAGTCTCTCAGATCCGTTTTCAAGTCTTTTTAGTGTTTTATTTTCTCTTAAACCAGATGTTTTTTTTTTTTTCCCCAGGAACTCAGAGAACTTCAACCTCATACGCACTCCCAGCATGACACATACATGGCTCAAGGGCCCCCTGCTTGGTCACATGCACGCCGGCCTGACACGCCGCCCAGCGCTGCACCAAAGAAGGCTCCCCTCAGTCATCAGGAGGAATTGTCCCCAAACAGAACATCCGAGTCGCGAGCGCCACGTTCCTTCCATTATTCATTCTAGACGTTATGAAAAATAAGCACTTGGAAAGCCTAGCGTATTCCACTGATCAAAATTCATGATTTTGAGGAGGACCGCCGCTATTGCAGCATTATTTGCGCATGAGAACAGCACTCAGCTCTGTACCAAACAGAACTGAGATGAGACTGGCCTTGCCTCCAGGGCTTAAAAACTGGGGAGACAGATCTGATGAGGGGGAATGGTACATGAGCCTTAGACAGTATAGTCTCTGTTGCCAACTGCCTGAGGGGTCTCTATGGGTCCAAAGAATATTCTGAAGAATAAATACACACTAAGGAGGAATTTAAAGGAGGAAGTCTTTGTTCATGTTATCAGGGAGAGCTTTCCTATGGTTGAGTCATTTCAAGAGTAAGGGGGACACCGCGCTGAAAAGGAAAAACAGCTTAAAGGAAGGATAAACAGGCAGACACACGGGAAGAGCAGTGCAGTGCGGCCCTCGAGGTTCTCGGGGAGTCCAGGGACCAACACCAGAGCCTCCTAGATGTGATGGGTCCCCCAGTGGTGACACTGTAGGCATGGTGGTCAGGTAAGTTCAACTCCCCCGGGACTGCCCTGGGCGGTGCTGATGTACTTACAGTGGCCCAGGCCCCCCGCTGCTGGAGGCCATTAGACCCCTCCAGTCATCCTGAGAACTAAACGTGCACTCATGTATTCAAATATCTCCCAGCAATAGTGCCCAGCTGAGAACCCTCAGTATCGAGTTTCTTCAGACGTGGTGAGGAAGTTGAAAAGTTCCAGCCACGACACAGCAGAGAGACAAGAGCAAGCGGCCCAAACTGCTCATAGTGAGGGTCATGGTGGCCAGCATGGGGGGTGTCTCTGTGTTCCCTCCCCCTAACTGCTCATCGTGAGGGTCATGGTGGCCAGCATGGGGGTGTCTCCGTGTTCTCTCCCCTAACTGCTCATCATGAGGGTCATGGTGGCCAGCATGGAGGGATCTCTGTGTTCTCTCCCCCTAACTGCTCATCGTGAGGGTCATGGTGGCCAGCATGGGGGGATCTCTGTGTTCTCTCCCCCTAACTGCTCATCGTGAGGGTCATGGTGGCCAGCATGGGGGGATCTCTGTGTTCTCTCCCCCTAACTGCTCATCGTGAGGGTCATGGCGGCCAGCATGGGGGGATCTCTGTGTTCTCTCCCCCTAACTGCTCATCGTGAGGGTCATGGTGGCCAGCATGGGGGGATCTCTGTGTTCCCTCCCCCTAACTGCTCATCGTGAGGGTCATGGTGGCCAGCATGGGGGTGTCTCTGTGTTCTCTCCCCTAACTGCTCATCGTGAGGGTCATGGTGGCCAGCATGGGGGGATCTCTGTGTTCTCTCCCCCTAACTGCTCATCGTGAGGGTCATGGTGGCCAGCATGGGGGGATCTCTGTGTTCTCTCCCCCTAACTGCTCATCGTGAGGGTCATGGTGGCCAGCATGGGGGGATCTCTGTGTTCTCTCCCCCTAACTGCTCATCGTGAGGGTCATGGTGGCCAGCATGGGGGGATCTCTGTGTTCTCTCCCCCTAACTGCTCATCGTGAGGGTCATGGTGGCCAGCATGGGGGGATCTCTGTGTTCTCTCCCCCTAACTGCTCATAGTGAGGGTCATGGTAGCCAGCATTGGGGGGGATCTCTGTGTTCTCTCCCCCTAACTGCTCATCGTGAGGGTCATGGTGGCCAGCATTGGGGGGTGTCTCTGTGTTCTCTCGCCTAACTGCTCATCGTGAGGGTCATGGTGGCCAGCATGGGGGGATCTCTGTGTTCTCTCCCCTAACTGCTCATCGTGAGGGTCATGGTGGCCAGCACTGGGGGGGTGTCTCTGTGTTCTCTCCCCTAACTGCTCATCGTGAGGGTCATGGTGGCCAGCATGGGGGGGTGTCTCTGTGTTCTCTCCCCTAACTGCTCATCGTGAGGGTCATGGTGGCCAGCATGGGGTGTATCTGTGTTCTCTCCCCCTAACTGCTCATCGTGAGGGTCATGGTGGCCAGCATGGGGTGTATCTGTGTTCTCTCCCCCTAACTGCTCATCGTGAGGGTCATGGTGGCCAGCATTGGGGGGGGTGTCTCTGTGTTCTCTCCCCTAACTGCTCATCGTGAGGGTCATGGTGGCCAGCATGGGGGGATCTCTGTGTTCTCTCCCCTAACTGTTCATCGTGAGGGTCATGGTGGC
The DNA here is from genome assembly GCF_949774975.1 of Lagenorhynchus albirostris. Taxonomy (NCBI): domain Eukaryota; kingdom Metazoa; phylum Chordata; class Mammalia; order Artiodactyla; family Delphinidae; genus Lagenorhynchus; species Lagenorhynchus albirostris. The sequence goes on along the minus strand of NC_083103.1, from coordinate 106,285,995 downwards.
CAGCATTGGGGGGGTGTCTCTGTGTTCTCTCCCCTAACTGCTCATCGTGAGGGTCATGGTGGCCAGCATGGGGGGATCTCTGTGTTCTCTCCCCTAACTGCTCATCGTGAGGGTCACGGTGGCCAGCATTGGGGGGGGTGTCTCTGTGTTCTCTCCCCCTAACTTTGTCCTTGGTGGTACTTCTATGCTACTCCTACGTCTCCTTCCTTATCTTCTTCCAATCCTTCAAACAAGACCGTCTTCCAAGAAAGCACCAGAAACACAATCCTATTTGCAAAGAACTGCTAGGCATTTAAACCGTTTCTCCTGCGATGGATTCCAGAGCGGCGGCGGCAACAGACAGGGGTGCCCTGAAGCCAGTCACCTGGCTGATTTAGTTGAACTGTCACTGCTCTATCTGGAGGCAGCTGCTTATCTTACGTTCCCTTTGAAACGAGGGAGGATGAATATCTACCCTACATTTTATAGATTCACTTAAATATTTTAAATACATGGCAACATTCTGTGAGTTGTAGAATGCTGTGTAGAATGCTGTGTAGATATGAGTTGTTATTTCACAGAACGCAGACACTCACACTGAAGGTACTGACTAATGGTTGATTGTCAGCCAGTGGCCAAGCCTCTGGGACAGCACTTAGGGAGATGGGTTTTCCTCGCAGGGGATGATGCTGAGTTTGCAGGTATCCCCCAGCGCTGCCTACCTGGGGGCCGGTCCTGAGCTCAGCTCCTCTGGTCTCAGGATGCAGTGGGGTAAGGTGGAGGGTGGCATTCACAAGAGAACCATCTACAAGAGGGAAGCAAGTGCCTGGAATTGCAAAGACCCTGGTGGGACACGACTCATCTGTCAAGGCCAGGACGGGGGCCGACAGCTCAAGAACTGGCAGCAAACAGCGCCGGGCGCGGAGACAGAAAGATCCATTTCTTCCAGAGAAAGGAGTGTGCTGTGAAGAATAAATCATCTCCTCTGCAGCCACTGGACCCGACCCAAGAGTGAAACTTGTTTTGCGAATTTGATCCCAGGGGAAGCCAGTGGCGGTGCCGCTCAAGGAGAAGCAGGGGTGAGTGGGGTGGCAGGTGCTGTACGACACAGCAAGGCAAGCCCAGGTGACGCGGCGGCCACACCTGACTGCACCTGCCAGAGGTAAGTGTGGCTCCGGCCCGGAGCTGGGTGGGGAGAGAGACGGTGGCAGGGAGGGGCCAGCCAGAGAAGGACAGAGTCATCCGGACCGAGAGACTCCATTCCAGTTTCTTCAAGAGGCACATGGTGATTAAAAAAAGAGTTCCCTGGTGGCACAGTGGTTAAAAATCCGCCTGCCAATGCAAGGGACACGGGTTCAAGCCCTGGTCCGGGAAGATCCCACATGCCGCGGAGCAACTAAGCCTGTGAGCCACAACTACTGAGACTGCGCTCTACAGCCCGTGAGCCACAACTACTGAGACTGCGCTCTACAGCCCGTGAGCCACAACTACTGAGACTGCACTCTACAGCCCGTGAGCCACAACTACTGAAGCCCACGTGCCTAGAACCCGTGCTCCACAACAAGAGAAGCCACCACAATAAGAAGCCCGTGCACTCCAACAAAGAGTAGCCCCTGCTCGCCGCAGCTAGAGGAAGCCCGTGCGCGGCAACAAAGACCCAATGTAGCCAATAAATACATAAATAAATAAATAAATTTATATTTAAAAAAAAGTCTCAGAAGGGTGAGGAGAGAGATAAGAGGAGGGTTCAGAGCAGTGGCTTCCGATGATGTTCCTGTGATCACAGCGGGGAGGGGGAGGGTGTAGGCCGTGAAAAGCCAGGACGGCTCCCAGTTCATGCCCTGGTGAAGCCACGAAGAAGACAGGGGTCAAGGTCCAGTCCTGCAAGGGGCAGCGGGGGCCGACAGGACACCGCCGCGATGGCTCTTGAGAGATGCAGGGTCCAGCTGGGAGGGGGTGAAGGGCAGGGGGCCGAGAGGTGGGCAGGCTGGAGAGAACAGCAAGGCGGGAGCAGCCTTCCCTCTGCCTGGGACCCTCGCTCCTTGCTGGCCCGTGAGAGCAGCTCCAGACCAGACTCTCCTCTTCGCGGCTGTCCCCAGGGAGCCAGCGCACGTCTGCCTTTAAGCTGCGCCTTCATCATCGCGTCCATGTGGCAAAGCCGTGAGCTCAGACTCCCGAGTACTTAGGCCCCGTGACTCTGAGCCTGACGACCATGACACCTGCGGGTCTGGGCATTCGGGTCGGGTTCCTGGGGGCCTGGAGGAAAGCCCGGCAGCCCCTCCAGGCCCTGCCCCTCCCCCCACGGGCACTGCAGCAGGAGCGAGGGGTGGGTGACGGCCCTGGAGCTGGGGAGGCAGAGAGAGCAGGGAGGGACTGGTGTTATGGCTGAATTGTGTCCTCCCCACGTTCAAATTCTCGTGTTGAAGCCTTAACCCGTGGTACCTCAGAATATGACTGTTTTTGGAGACGGGACCTTTAAGGAGTTAATTAAGGGAACACAACGCTATGAGAGTGGACCCAAATCCAGCAATGACCGGTGTCCCTGTAAGATGAGGACATTCCCAGAGAAATGACCCTGTGAGGACAGACATCTCCAAGCCAAGGAGAGAGGCCTCCAGAGAAGCCAACCCTGCCCACACCTTGGTCTTGGACTTCCAGCCTCCAGAGCTCTGAGAACATAAATGTCCACCGGTTAAGGCAGCAGCCCCAGCAAACACGTGCACGGGTGCAGCTGTCTGCTCCCTCCCAGGTGAACAGAAGGCCAAGAGGAACAAGGGGAGTTCTCATTTGTGAGGGTCTTCCACTCCACTCGCCAAATAGTTCATGTATTTTATTTTATTTAACATTCACGACAATCCTCCTTTACAGAACCCAGGGGACTGAAGGGGAGGGAGGTTGGGTCAGTCCTTTGGAGGTCAGGGGACGGGTCTACCTGGCTGAGAACCTAGTGCATCCTACCTGCAGGGGGCAGCTTTCCCAAAGGGCAGGAGGAGGGGAGAGTGAGAAGACGAGAGAGGGAAGAGGCAGAACAGGTTGGGGACGAGATGGGAATGGAGCCTCTAGGGCGATGACAGAACAGGGTCTGTTTTGGCCACGGGACCTGGGAAAGAGCTGAGTGTTTCATCTGCAGACACCACTACTGGCAGGAAAATGTCCACTTGTGCCCAGAAGCCCCTCATGCAATAGGAAAGGCCCATTTAAGTCTTGGCCCTGCCTTCCGTCTTCTTAGCTAAAAGCACTGTCATTTCCTAGACTGAGAAGACCGCGCTATAACTGGGAGAGTAGCCTAGAGTAGAGGGTTAAGCATTGTAAGGCATATAGGATATTTCTTTTCTTTTTTCTATTTTGCATCTTCTAGGAATGTACCCATGATGCAAATATTTTTAAATTCCAAATTTTCCATCCAAATTCACTCTCACACATTAATAGGCATCCTGCTTTGCTTGTCTTCTCAAGCTCTTTGATCTCCCATCAGGGTGCTGTCAGAGTTGCCTTTATTTAATACAAAGACATTGGACATCAAACCCTGGGCTAAGACCTTCAGTCCCTGCTTCTCCAACAGGCAGCTCATTACCTTATGTCAGTCACCTAGTATTACTGGGCTGGTCAAGGTAGCTTACGGCTTTAACAACTTGCAAATAATTAGGAGTCATGGATTAACTAGAAGCTTAATTTGCATACTGTATATGAGAAATCGCCTGTGTCTTATTTCTTCCAATTCCATAAGATAATGTGAAGGCACGCTGTCAAAGGTATGTGACCACATGTGTATTCACTTAGTTAAAAGTTACATATACTCTATTAACACACACACACACAACTTGCAGTTAAGTTACAAGAGCACACAGGTGTTCACAGGTACCTATAAGATTTTGTGCCGATTTCTCTCCATTGAATAAGTATTCAATTTATCATTTTACCTGCCCTACCAATTTGTTTTAAATCATCTTCCTTCCACTGTAAACACAAAGAAAAATTTCATGCCAGCTGAGTCTACATATCCCCGGCTATGAATTAGTCTCGTTGGAATTAATGATGTTTCACTGTATTAGGATCAGATATTCTTCAGAAAACATGAGATTTTTTTAAAGACATAAGCTGCCCACGGAGACTCTTTCTGCTCAGGGAGCAGTTGTAGACAAAAACCTTCTAGTTGGGGGTGGGGTTTGGGGTTGTCATCTGAAAGCTCCTAATACTCTCACCGTAGAAGATGTGTCTTTGTGTAAACTTGGAAACCAGAACAATTTATTGCTATTTCAAGTTACCCACTAGCTTCCAGACACAAGCAATTCCCCCAAACAACTCTAGCTCAGCTCCTCTGATGACAAGAGAATTTCTGAAGAATATTTCACAGAGTTTTTAAATGTTTACAACAATGCAAATATCGATGTCTCAGCCAAGTCAATATCGGAATTTATTGTCCTTCAATATTAAAGGACTGAGCCAGGCTCCCTATTGGTCAATATTTGCATTCAGGTAAATAAATCTTTATACTGACTTCAGCCGATATCAATAGCTACTTATTCCAGATAACTAAAAGTAAAAACAAGAAGCATTATTTATTTTTTTGAGGCAAAACAGCAACTAGTTACATAAAGGCCCTGCGGCATTTCTAAAATATCAATACGTAGTTACTTTTGGCAATGGAACATCACGTATTATGAATCACATGAATTATGAGATGGAATTTTATAATTAGGAGTTAATAAAAATAAACTTCATCTGTGTTATTAATATCACAGTGCTGTTTTTTAAAACTTGAAAGAATTCTCAGCTCTCCTGTTCTTTTCACCACTTGTGAGGTTAACTTTTGATATTATCTGTAACTGTGAGAATTCACAGGGCTATGTTCCCAAATGCTTCCTAGATTATGTGATTAACCCTTATTCCAAACGTAAATGAAAAATGTGCCCAGGCTTGACCTCTATGTGGGTGAGCAGGTGCTGCCTAGCTGTGCTGTAGGCCTCGTGTTTTGCGCTTTGGAATCAGGCCTCACAGGCTACCTCTGGGCATCAGGCCTCCGTGTTTCTAGATGTCTACTAAGAACAGACTGGCGTTCTGTGAATGAAAGAAGCTTCTCCCCCCGCAGTCAGTGCCCACTGGGTAGGGAAGGACCTCAGTCACCTATTAGGACACAATAAACAGCCCTAGCTGAAACTGAACAAATGGTTCGGTGTTACTTGCATAAGTAGAATTTTGAAAACATAGAATCGAATAGTTAGAATAGTTACAATTGTGAAAAACATATAATATGTATTTTATTATTTTCTTTAGGGGGAGTACATTGTGCTTTTGTATGTACAGAATTTATTTACCTAGACACTGTCAGATATTTACTTAGAAATGATAATATACTGAGAAAAGGAGCAATATTACTTCCCTGTAAGAAAGTTCCTGCACCCTTCAGGCCTGTGTTGATGCTCCAGTAATTGGTGTGCGGACTGAGCGGCCTAACAGAACATTTAGCCAAGCAAATGTGGCCATTCTGTGGCCCTAAATGGTCACACACAAGGTCGGTCCTTTATAGCTGCTGGCAGAATTCAGTCACTAAGCAAGTGATACTGAGTGGCGGGCGATGTGGTGCTTTTAAAGCAGCACAGGTCAAATAAAATTAAATGAAGATTTATGCCCATTATAAAAATGTCTACGATGCGATCGAGCCTCCCCAAAACGATAAAAGCTGCTAAAAGTGAAATAAATGATATCTGCCTCAAGCATGATTTTCCCCCAGAGTCTCCGTAGCCCACAGGGCAATGGTAGCTGATTCTATAGAATGGTGAAGACCATGTATTTGTTGCTTTGAAATCTAGGTGTGGTCTACATGACCAGAAGCAAGTGGAGACAGTTCCCAAGAGAATCCACCAAAGGAAGCCCGTGAAACCATCACAGGCCGGAAGCTGTCCTGTAGGGGAGGCCGGCTTGCGCAGCCTGAAAAGCAAAAGAGGTGGGTGCAGTGACGCGGACAGCACGTGTCTGTTGGAGAGGCCTGGACTTCTGCGATGCTACGTTACTGATTTTCCTTTGGGACACGGATGTCAACGGCCTTTGAATCAACTTTCACAGCATACTTGAGGTTTACTGACTTGCTTTATGTAAACTGGGAAATCACAGTCCCGGCCCTATGTGCACAGGATTTCCCTAGTGACCCCAGTGGAGATTCAGGAAGGTGCCTTACTTCTCATCGGCCACTGAAAAACACTAGTGAGCACCTGCGGTGGTTCCTCGTGGATTTAAACAGTCAACACAGATTTTGTGAAAACCTACCATGAGCTAAGGCCAGGCTATGAATGGAGTCCTGTTTACCATGGCACCCTGTCCCCCAAACAGGGACTGGCACGTAGTAGGAGATACCATCATTGTTTGTGGATAGAATTAATAAACAAGAGGTTAGAGAGGCAGAGTTCTCACGTGAGGAGGCTTACAGCCCACAGAGAGTTAGGTAATACAGCCATGATCACACACGTAGGTATTTTAACTTGGAGGGGCACAGAGGAAACAGTGCTGAGCATTGCATCCACACGTCTGAGGAGTTCTCGAGGTTGTTGATTTGGTGGGAATGTGTATGTGCGTGGGTGAAGGGGGCTGCTTATCAGGGAGAGGTTCCTGGGAGAGGTTAACACTGACACTGAGATTTTAAAAGGCCAGACATGAACAAAGAGCCTGGGAGACAAAAGAGGAAACGGATTCCAGGCAAGTGGAACAGCACGTGCAAAGGCTCAGAGACAGAAAAGAATGTGGCATTTTAAGAGATATTTATAAGTAGGTGTGTTGATCCTGGGGTTTAAAGTGCAATAGTGGAAAGAATGAGGAGCATTCTGTGTGGATGTCTGGGCAGGTATCTAAATATGACAAGGAAAAATCTTTTAGGATATTTGCTGAGAAGCAGAGAGGACCATTTGCAACATTTGAGCGAGAGAATCACATAATCGGATCCACCAGATAGGCAGCGCCCTCTAGCAGCAGCATGGGGGACGAGGGAGAGAAAGGCAAGCCTGAACGACAAAAGGACTGATAAAAGATGTGCCTCAACCAGGCAACATCAATGGGAATGGAGAGAAATTTAGGTAGTGAAAGGACATGCAGAAGGACTGGAAATCTTTCTAAAAGACTTGGAAACTGATTGAAAAGATATGTGCCGTTAAAAGAAGGAATCTGGGCTTCCCTGGTGGCGCAGTGGTTGGGAGTCCGCCTGCCAATGCAGGGGACACGGGTTCATGCCCCGGTCGGGGAAGATCCCACATGCCGCAGAGCGGCATGGCCCGTGAGCCATGGCCGCTGAGCCTGCGCGTCCGGAGCCTGTGCTCCGCAACGGGAGAGGCCACAGCGGTGGGAGGCCCGCGTAACGCAAAAAAAAAAAAAAAAAAAAAAAAAAAGAAAGAAAGAATCTAAGATAACTTACAAGTTTCTATCCGGGGCAACAGGACAGTGGTGCCACTGCCTGTAATGCTACAGGACACACATGATGAATTCCATTTGTATAGAATAAGGTTACAGTGGCTATAGGGCACTGAAATGGGGATTCTTTAGCACAGTTAGCTATCGGATTTGGGGCTCAGGAGTGGAGTCTGCACTAGACAGACCCGCTTGTTATGTCGCTTACTGCAGCTACAGAGTGCTGGTAGTTGCAGCTGTGTCCCAGAATGAGGTAAAAGGAGAAAGTGCAAAGTGAAAAGAGGAAAGGATCCAGGCCCAACCCACCCTGGAAATTACTGTCCTTAAGCTGTGAGTAGAGGAAGAGCCCAAACAGAGGTTAAGAAGGAAATTTCAAAGAGGAAGGAGAAGCCTATGGAAGGGTTGATGAGTGTAAGGAGACCGTGTCCCCAGAGATCTCTGGACAACGCGTCCCATGCATGCTGTGGCCTGGACAACCTCTCACCGGGCGGTGGGGTCTGTGATGCCTTCTTGTATCGGGTGGGGCTGTATCCCAGCTTCACTTGCTCTTTAGGAACCCGGCCACCTTGGTGTGAGGAAGCCAAATAGGCCATGAGAGAGACGCCTCAGAGAGGCTGTGCGCATATGTCTGACTGATGCCCCAGGCGTTCACCTGGCCTTCAGGCCTTCCCAGGTGAGGCCCCATGCGTCACAGAGCAGATATATGCTGTGTCACGTGCTCTGTCCAAATCCCTGACCCAAGGAATCTGTGAGTATGATACCATTGTTAGTTTATACCACTAACCTAGGGACTGGCTTCTTACCCTGCACTAGCTAAATGGCACAGAGGCCAAGCAAAGGGACAGAAATCTGAAAGACACAGTAGACAAGGAGGCAGACATTTGGAGTAAGAGGAGGAGGAAGTCTATTAGATTTGGCGACTGGAAGGCCCATGGTGGTCTGAGTATCTCAGTGCACCGGTGAGATTGGAAGGCAGACCCTAGTGAGCTAGTGAGTTGTGCACTGGAGAGCAGACTGCTCTTTCTACAAGCATTTCTCTTTTCTTTCAGCTGCTCTTTGATGATTTGCCAGTGCCAATATCTTTTATAATTCTCAATAATCTGTTACAAAAAATTAATTGGCAAATACGCTTTTCATTTCTTAGAACTCAGAAAATAAAATCCCCAAACCAGAATTTACCTATTTGTCTCAAAACTTTAACACAAGTGATTGATACCTTTAAAAGATTTTTTAGTATGATATACATCGCACTCCGTTTTTATAATTATCAATATTCTGACAACATGATTTTAGTTACTACAGTTGTTTGCTGGAATATTTTAAAGTAAATCCCAAATATGTCTTCTATCATTTCGCTCTGGAAATGCTTCAGAATACATCCCTAAAAAGTAATGCTTTTGATATTACATTACTAAATACAATTAAGGCATCTGACAAAATTAATAATAATCCTTTATAGTGGCTGAATTTTTTTTTTTTTTTTTTTTTTTTTGCGGTACGCGGGCCTCTCACTGTTGTGGCCTCTCCCGTTGCAGAGCACAGGCTCCGGACGCGCAGGCTCAGTGGCCATGGCTCACAGGCCCAGCCGCTCCGCGGCATGTGGGATCCTCCCGGACCGGGGCACGAACCCACGTCCCCTGCATTGGCAGGCGGACTCTCAACCACTGCGCCACCAGGGAAGCCCTATAGTGACTGAATTTCGATTCAAGCTTTCTATAAGTTTTGTTTTTCTGAGAATCTAATATGTTAGGCATTGGTCTAGGAACTAAGAGATCTATAAGTGAAGAAGAAAGACAAACTAGAGGAAAAACTGCAAAAGATGTTAAGTAGATCTTTAGATACCACAATATCAGCTTTCAATTATTTTCGTCCTCATCAATAAAGGCCTTCTCCTTCAATCTTTGGTCACCTGGTAGCCACACAGTATATGTTGTGGTCTCATCTCCTGTTTGGGAGAAACATGCTCTTAGAAAAATATCAAGCAATTGTAAAGTTATTAAGTCATAAATCTGTTGAAAATGTAAATAATAATAATGAGGGAATGTCTTTCACGTCAATAAGAAATAAGGCAAGAATGCAAACCCTTACCATCCCCATTCAATAGGAGACCTAACCAGGCAAGAAGATAGGAAACAAAAATGAAAGGGATTACAGATTAGAAAAGAAGACCAGCTTCACTCACAGATGACATAATTGCCCACAGAAAATATGAGGAATCTACAAAAACCTGCTAGAAGTAATGTGATGTTTTCAAGGTCACAGAATACAAGGTCAACACACAAAAATCAAGTGTATTTCTGTATACTGGCAACAACAGGTTGGAAGAGAATACCGTGTCTGGGGTCCCTGAGACCACTCTCACCCTCAGTGATGCACTAGAAGAACTCACGGGACTCAGCATGAGTTGTGCTCATGGCTGATATTTATTACAGAGCCAGGGGCAGAGTCAGGAGAAGTCTATATGAGGGCCCTATATGCCCTCTTCCTCCCATGAGGGGTCACACAGAGCAGTCTGCCCTCAGCAATAAATATGCAGCAACGTGTATGATGCTTCTGCCTAAGGAAGCCCACGAGAGACTCAGGGCCCAAGGTTTTCATTGGTGGCTGGTCACCTGGGCACCCTCTGCCTAGCTTGTACCCCAATTCCAAGCTCCCAGAAGCATAAGCCACATTGTACAGTCTAGGCACAATAAGCCTCCCTTATCAGTTAGGGAAAGTTTTATATAAGTGTAGGGAACTGTTTACCAACCACATACCCAGATACCACCTAGGGGTCAATCTTGCAGGCATTTCTCTTTAAAGGTAACAGTTTTGGGTCTGCTATATTAACTCTTTTAGAACAAACACCTACCAAAAAATATAGCAGGACTTTCTTTTAAAGAAATTGAAAAACGTACTCTAAAATATATATGAAAAAGCAAAGTACATGAAAAAGAAAATAGCCAGTAATAAAAAAAAAAGAGGACTGAACTTGGAGGACTTATGTTATCTCATGTAGGGCTTACTATAAAGTTACAATAATCAAGATATTGTGGTATAAGCATAAGCACTGACATATAGATTTATGGAGAAGAATAGTTAGTTCAAAAATACCCACACATATATGGCCAATTAATTTTGGAAAAAGTCACCAATGCAATTCAATGCATGAAAGGATTGTCTCTCTAACCTATGTTCTGGAAAACTGGATATCCAAATCAGAAAAATGAAAAATAATCTCAATCCTTCCATTACATCATATAAAAAATTTAATGGATAGTACATCTAAACACAAAAGGTAAAATTATAAAATGTCTTTAAGGAAACATAGAAAGACATCTTCATGACCTTAAGGTAGGTCAAAGATCCTAGACTGATCACAAAAGCTGTATGTATAAGAAAAAGCTAACTGTGTTAGAAAAAACTGATAATTTCAGTGACATCAAAAGTAAAACTTTTAGCTCTTCAAAAGACATCTTAAGAAAATGAAAAGGTAAGCTAAAGAATGGGGAAAAAATCTTTGCAATACATATATATTTGGCAAAAGAATTGTATCCCCAATATAAAATATTCTTATAATTTAATAACAACAACACATCTTTTATTTAAAAATGGCAAAAACTGGAAAAGACATTTTATAAAAGAGGACGTAAAAATGGCCCATAAACAAATGAAAAGGTATTCAATATCATTATTCAGCAGAAAAACATAAATTAAAACCACAATGAAATAACAGTGCTCACTAGACCAGAACACTTTTTTAAAAAGACTAGCATCAAATACTCCGCCCAATAAACACTTTTTTAAAAAGACTGGCATCAAATACTCCACCCAATAAACAACCTTGGCACATGAAATGTTTTCCAAGATAGACCACATGCTAGTCCATAAAGCAAGCTTCAGTAAATTTAAAACGATTGAAACCATACAAAGTATGATGTCTGACCACAATGGATTGAAATCAGAAAGCAGTAACAGGAAGAAACTTGGGGAATTGACACATATGTAAACATTAAACTCAATTCTAAATAACTAATGGGTCAAAGGGAAATTAAAAAATACTTTGAGATAAATTAAAATGAATTTATAATACATCAAAACTTATGGGATGCAGCTTACTCAGTGCTTAGACATTGATAGTTATAAATGTCTATATTAAAATAAAAAAGAAAGATCTAAAATTAATAACTGAAACTTCCACCATAAGACACTGGGAAAAGGAGAGCAAACTAACCCTAAAATGAGCATAAGGAAGAAAATAATGAAGAATGTAGAAAAAATTAATGAAACAGACAATAGAAAGCAATAGAGAAAATCAACAAAGCCAAAAGTTGGTTGTTTGACAAGCCTTTAGAAAGAGTGACTGAGAAAATAAAGTGAAAGACTCAAATTATTAAAATCAGCAATGAAAGAGGAGATACTATGTCAACCTTACAGAAAAAAAATATAAAGGAATAGTATGAATAATTATATGCCAATTAACTGGATAACCTAGGTGAAATGGGCAAATTTATAGAAAGATATAAACTATTAAAACCAACACATGGAGAGTTAAAAATTCTGAATAGACCTACAGCAAAAACAGCTATTAAATTAGTAACTAAAATTTATTCACAAAGAAAGCCCAAGTCCATATGGCTTCACTGTGAATTCTACCAAACATTTAAAGAAGAACTAATAAATTACTCACAAAGTCTCCAAAAAGAAAAAAAATAATAATAATAGAAGAGAAGACACAACTCACTGCACGGGGACAGTCTTAACCTGATTCCAAAACCAGACAAAGATTTCACAATAAAAGAAAATCATTGACCAATATCTCCTATGAATGTAGATGGGGAAATCCTCAACAAAAATACTAGCAAACAAAATCCAGGAGCACGCAAAAATGATTACACACTATGACCAAATGGAATTTATACCAGGAATGCAAGATTGATTCAATTAAAGTAATATATTGGGTTGGCCAAACAAACATTTTGGCCAACCCAATACTATATCAACAGAATAAAGTACAAAACATAGGATCATCTCAATAGATCAAAAATAGTGTTTAACAGAATCCGATGCTCCTTCCTGATAAAAAATACTCAACAAACTAGGAACAGAAAAAAGTCTTCCTTGACCTGATAATGTGGATTTACAAAAACTCCATAGCTAGCATCAAATTTAATGGTGAAAGATTGAGTGTTTTCCCCACCGACATCAGGAACAAGAGAAGAATGTCTACTATCAACCAGTTCTATTCACATTGTACTGTAGGTTCTAGCTGGGCTATTAGTCAAGAAAATGACATAAACGGCATTTTGGGAAGGAAGGTAAAACTCTCTCTATTCACAGATGACATGATCTTAGATATAGAAAAGCCTGAGGAATCCATTAAAAACTATTAGAACTAATAAATGAATCCAGCAATGTTAAGAATACAAGATCAATATATAATAAATAATAATAAAAAATAATAACTGCATGTCTATACATTTTCAATGAGTAATTTGAAAATGAAATTATATAAAAAGAATTCCATTCATAACAGTATCAAAAAGAATAAAATACTTAGCAATACATTTAACAGAGTGCAAAACCCATACTCTGAAGATTATAAAACATTGTTGAAAGTTATTAAAGAAAATCTAAATCATTGGGAAGTCTCCACGTTCATGAATCTGAAGGCTTAATGTTGTTAAGATGGCAATATACCTCAAATTGACCTTCAGATTCAGTGTAATTGCTATCAAAATCCAAGTTGATTTTTTTGGCTAAAATTAACAAGCTAATCATAAATTTCAAATGGCAATTCTGGGGCCTTAGAATAGCCAAAGCAATCTTGAAAAAAGGAAATCAAATTTGGTTGACTCATAATTCCGGAGTTCAAAACTTACTGCAGAGTCACAGTCATCAAGGCAGTGTGGTACTGATATAAGGATAGATATATAGATCAATAAAATAAAATTGAGAATCCAGAAGCAATTCCCCATGTTTATGGTAAATTTATTTTTGACAAGGTGTCAAAACAATCCACTGTCCAAAATAATAATTTTTTTCAACAAATGGTGCAGGGAAGATTGGATATCCACATGCAAAAGGATGAAGATGTACTCTACCACAGACCATATACACAAATCAACTCAAAATGAATAATGTAAGAACTAAAACGCTTAGAAGAAAACACAGGAGTAAATTTTCTTGATCTTGGATTAAGCAATAGTTTCCCGGACATGACACCAAAAGCACAAATGAAAGGAAAAAGAATACATAAATTGGACTCCATAAAAATTTAAAACTTTAAGGAACTGATATCAAAGAGCACCATCAAGAAAGTGAAAAGAGAAGCCTCAGGGAGAAAATACTTGCAAATCATAAATTTGATAAGGTACTTATACATAGAAAATATTTTTTGAAAACTCTATGACTCACTAAAAAAATACAACCCAATTAAAAATGGACAAAGATTCTGAACAGATATCCAAAGTAGATATACAAATGGTCAAGCAGCACATCAAAAGATGATCACATCATTAGCCATTAGAAAAATGCAAATCATAACCAAAATGAGACAAGACTTCACACCCACTAGGATGGCTATAATTAAAGATGAATAATAACAAGTGTCCGTGTGAATATAGAAAAATTGGAACCTCCATACACGGTGGTGAGAATATAAAATAATGCAGCAACTTTGGAAAATAGTCCAGTAGTGTCTTAAGAGGTGAAACAGAGCTACCATATGACCCAGAAATTCCACTCCTTGGTATACACCGAAGAGAAATAAGTATATCCACACAGCAACTTGCACACAAATGTTCACAGCAGTATTATTTACAATAGCCCCAAAGTGGAAACAACCCAAGTGCCCATAAACTGGTGAATGAATAAACAAAATGTGGCATATCCATTAATATCCGTACAACGGAATGTTATTTGATCATAAAAAGGAATGCAGTGCTGATAAATGCTACAACATGAATGAACCTTGAGAACATCATGCCAGGTCAATGAAGGCGATGACAAAAGATGCCATTGATATAAAATACACCAAATAGGCAATTCTATAGAAAGAGAAAGTAGATTAGTGTTTGCCTAGGGCTGAAGGCAGGTAAGAGGAAGAGGTGAGGTGAACAGTGACATCTGAAGGATACAAGTTTCTTTTGGAGAGTGGTAAGATTTTTCTACAATTGTGTTGCATAATAAAAAATTGATACCTGTGCAACTCTGCAAATATATAGAAAACATTAATTTGCACATGTCTAAATGAGTGAATTGTAAGCTATGGTAGTTATATCTCAATAATGCTGACAACTGCATTTATTTTAATTTATTATATTTTCTTTCTTATATTACATTTAATCAATCAGTTAATTGTCACACAAAAATAAATATATACTTCCAAAGGGCTAAGATGTGGATAAAACGGAAGGCTCATATATTTTTGGTGGTAAAGTGGCTCAACAAGACATTTGTAAACTGTCTTGATATATCTTGTAAAATTTAATATATGCTTAACATGTGACACAGCCATTCCAATCCTTGGTATATATTTTAATTTCCCTTTGACCCACTGGTTGTTTAGGAGTGAGTAAGTTAATGTTATATATGTGTGAGTTTCCCAAATTTATTTCTGTAATTGATTTCTGATTTCAATTCACTGTGGTCAGGCAACATACTTTGTATGCTTTCAATTATTTTAAATTTATTGAGGCTTGCTTTATGAACTAGCATGTGGTCTCTCTTGGAAAACATTTCCAAGGATGTTTATTGGGTGGAGTATGTGTACACATGCTCTTAATAGTTTTATTCCCAATAGCCTGAAACTAGAAATTATCTAAATGCCCTTCAACATGGAATACTACATGCAACAACACAGGTAAATCTCACAGACATTATGCTAAGTGAAGGAGGCCTCACCCAGAAGGCTGCATACTATGATTTCATAAATACGACATTCTATCCATAGTTACAGAAATCACATCAGTGGCTGCCTGGGGCTGGGTGCTGAGGAGGGAGAATGATGGCACAGGGGCATGGAGGGACCTTCTTAGTCAATGTGAAGGCTTTATATCTTCATTAAGGTGATGGTTATGTGACTGTATACAATTTGTCAAAAGCCATCAACCTTAAAATGTTTGAATTTCATTGTATGTAATTATAGGTCAATAAAGTTGATTTCAGAAAGAAAAAAAAAAAAACAAATCACTTGATGAAGTAAATCACACATCTCTCAGGTGTGTTTGCAGGGTTGGGTTCTGAGTGATGGGATTTCAGGAACATTTGTAATTTGTTGACTTGCCGGGACCACCAAATCACACGACCATGCCTTCTCACCTTCCTTGCTCCGCGTCTGTATCTGGTGATCTCAGTATAGTATCATGCAATGCAGAGAATGCTAAATTTACAGTCAGGAATCGTGATTCCAGCCCTGGCTATATCATTTACGAGCTGTGCAATTTGGGGTACATATCCAGGCCCTGTTCTATGGGATTGTTGCACAGATTGAACTATATAAGACCTATATAGCCATCTGCCATGCTAGATGGGATTGTTACTGCTAAGTATTTTATTAACGCACATCCACACAGAGAAGTGCTACACTCTGCTGAAATATTTGCAGGATTTTAGTGCCCTAGCCCAGGAAGCAAGCCAACCTGCCCTCAGAGCTGGTCTCATTCTGTGTCCATTGAAACCCAAAGGGAAGATTTAATTATCTTTGGTCACTAATTTAAAGAAAACAAAACAAAACAAATCACTAGCATGGCCTTCTCTCTTCTCTCCATTGCGGATCTCTAGATGTGCAATGGAATTGAGTCTAAATGCAAGATGAATTCTCGAGCATGTGAAATAGTAGTTTCTCCTCATTCTGTTGCGTGTTCTCAGCATCCCTGCTTCAGAACAGTATCCCGTCTTTTCTCCCGAGTTTTCTCCCTTTGCCTCACACAGCTGCCCCTCTTACATTCAATTAAACTGGACACATGGACTTTGACTTCAGATTCAAGTTTATTTCCCCCCCTCTCCTTCACGCAGCTTTGGCTCTGGAATACAGGGGATAAAGGCATTAGGAGGATGGAGATTCAGGCGATCCTTCGATTATGTCTGAGGCTGAGCCATCATGAGTGACCATGTCTGGACAGTCACTTCAGGTCACTCAGGGAGATAGCCAGTTTTCTCTGACCTTCACAGACTCCGGCCCAGATTCATCACTATTTCTTCTCTGCTAGAGATGTCATTGTCAAGATAACTGTCCTCTCAGCAAACTGGACATTTTTTTTGAACTAGCATTAGCCCAGACTACCTTTAAAAATGGTGCAAGTTTATCCTGAATTCATCTCTCCATCCCAAACCTGTATGCACATATTTGAACTGGGAATCACAACCACCAGCCAACCCTGGACATATCGGCAGGCTCTTCTCTCACCAGACAAGATCCTTTGCCAATCTTCTAAAACAACAATAAAACATGATGCAGGCGGTGTCTGGTTATTCTACGTGTGCTGCTAAATTTTTATTAAACTATTCATAGAGTCTGAATTCCTATTTGAAAAATGAGGATAATATCAACTTTGCATGTTTGTGGTACCGATTAAAATACAATAATAACGTGCATTTAACTAGTACAGTCGCTAGCACAAAGGAGTACTCAGTACCTGCTTTCCTCTTTCTTTTTAGTCACACAGACCTAGTTTAGATTTGTGATTATTAAGAAAAATATAGGGCTCCAGAAGTTTACCATGTAGGCCAGCTTGCTGGATCTAGCTCCACCTCCCTGCAGATGCCAGCTGAGGTCTGGCCCATTCATGTGCCTCCGACTCACACTGGCACAGAACTCTGCACAATGGCAGTGCTCACTACATATTTATTAAGTTTGCTGTTTGCTAATAGTAGGTGGTAGCTCTTCTCATTTTTTTTTTTTTGCATGCGGTCCTCTCACTGTCGTGGCCTCTCCCGTTGCGGAGCACAGGCTCCGGACGCGCAGGCTCAGCGGCCATGGCTCACGGGCCCAGCCGCTCCGCGGCATGTGGGATCCTCCCGGACCGGGGCACGAACCCGCGTCCCCTGCATCGGCAGGCGGACTCCCAACCACTGCGCCACCAGGGAAGCCCTAGGTGGTAGCTCTTATACTGAGATTTGAAGATCCAGTCTCTGCCTTTTAAGAGCTATGTGCCCACTTGAGAAGAGAGGGACACAGAGTGTTCTTGGTGACGTGTTGGACAATCTTCCCTTCAGATCAGTTTCTTTCCTGAAAGTTAAGGAAAATACCCTCTTGCACTCCATGCCGGAAGCTTCATAGATAAGGTATGATGTCTCATTTGGGCAAAGTTAGCATGGAAGACTGTTTCAAGAAAATGCCTAAAATGAGGGCTTGGAAGTATATTTGAAACCCACTGGATGTGAGTAAAGAGAGTGTGAGTGAACGAGATTGTGTAAATTCCAGTAGATTTAAGGAGAGTGGTGTAACCAAAGGGTGAGAAATGTGTAGATCTAAATAATGATGCGGTTCCCAATGACCTTCCCAGCATTTCAGCAGCGTCTCCAAGTAACCAGCTATAATACATTACACTGTGTTTTTCAAATTAATTGATTTTGTGCTCCTGGAATGTACATTTAGCCTTTCATCTACGAATCTTTGCTTTGAGACTACATGAGCTTTCGCCAGGAGAACTACTTTGATGCAGATACTCCAGGGGGTGGGAATCCAGTCTATATGTATGAGACACTGCTGGTCCCTTTGACGAGGCACTAGCACGTGAACAGTGTGGTAAGTGGTGGGAGCCCCCCATCTTTCCTCTTCTGTTACCTGAGCTCCGTGTTGGATGTTTTCATCACAATTCGATACGCCAATCTTCCCTGAAGAGGTCTAACAGCCTCTAATGTTTGTACTCTCCAAAAAATTGCAGTCAAAAGCTATTAATGGGTTTCTCTGGTTCAGATGTCAAGTATGTCATTCACCCATTGCATGTGCTTATCCCAAACAGGTGGCCTAATCCGTCCACACCCCGCCACAGCTTTCCTCTCTGTAGCTCTTCCCACCCGACCCAATATGGTCATGAGCATGTGAGATCTATATGACCAACAACAATCAGAAATTCGGGACTCTTCATTCAGAAAGGTCTAGGGCACCTGGATTCTCTTTCCACTGCCATCTCTAAAGAGCTATAGAACCTCCTTCAAAGCACATAATCCTTTCTGGGCTTCAACTTCTCTGTCTTTAAAACTGAGATCATGCTGCCACCTGAGAGGAAGAGATGGCCTTTTCCTCACTCTGTGTGGCTTCCGGAGGGAAACAGTCTTTAGATGGAGGATGCGACTCTCTTTCAACCTCATCCCAGGTCGCTGGGGATGCTAGTTGCGCTTTGAGCTACAGTGGCCTTAGCCTGGATGCACACCGTTCTGTGGCTGTAGGCAGCAGGCCACAGCGGCCACTACTGTCTCAGAGCCAGGAGCCCACGCACAGTGTGGACAACAAGAGGGATGACAGTCTGCCTGCCCCCTGGCTGGACTGGCCCCAGGCGTGCCCTGGCTTCCGGGAGCCTGGGTCACCCAGCCAGAGTGGTGCGCTTCAACCAACTCAGACAGGAAATGTGAAGGAGCCAGGAGATGAATCGCTGACCTGGTGCAGGTGTTTCACGTGACTTACTGCACTGTCCCCAAGACCAGGTCACCAGGTAGAGCAACCAGCTCTGGCCAGGAGACATCCTGCCTTTGCTTCCCTTCCTCTCTCTGTCCTCATCCTTCCTTCCTTGGGGCTGCACCCTGAAGAAGGACTTAGCAGATACAATTCTGGCATAAGGTTCCATTATCCAGGAACCCCAAGCCAGGGCAGGTGGAAATCCCAACAGTGTTCTTGGGGGTGAAGGGCTGCAGCCAGAGCCCCTGACCTGATGGCAGTCCCGGCTCTGCCACTTGCTGGGTGTGTTCCTTTGTGCTTTTTTGCTCCACTCTTGCCTCAGTTTCCTCATCTGTGAAATGGGGATATTAGTACTACATACTTGATTCCAGTTATCAGAAATGAATGAGTTATTATATGCAAAATGCTTTGTGTCTGATACACATTGACTGTGTCAGTGGTCACCATCATCACAATCATTATTCATGTGCTTCATCCTTCTCTCCTCCTCAGCTGTCTTGTTTCCTGCTTCTCGCCAAGCTTTCTATAAATGCTGTGGGCCCCTAAATTCTTAACACTATATTCCCTTTAGCTTCTAATACTCAGAATCAGTGCAGGTTTCTTGCAAGCCAAGAATCCTAACTGGTAACTGGTACAACCGAGCCACTAGTTACGGTTCAGGAGGCAACGGAGAGTTTGAGTCGTTTCTGAAGCCAAATCAGAGCAGGCCGGGAAAGTACGTTAGCCTGTCAGAGAAATGAGGTCATTCACCCAAGATCCCACAGCATAGCCAGGAGTAAAACCTAGGTTTGCCTACAGAAACCATCCCCTTTCAACCACACCAGAGGTTGTAACTTTTTATTTAAAATATCTGGCTTTTCTTGAGCGTTAACTCTGCTTAAAATGCCTCAGGTATGTAATTTCATTTAATTCTCAGAACGATCCTAGGAGCTAAGAGTAGATTCTAGTGTCCTAGTAATGAAACGGCAAATATAATGAGGGAAGCTAAAATCACCTGCCCCTCTCCACAGCTGGTCTGCGGTGGAGCTGACGTGCTAACCTCAGCCTCTGGGCTTCCACGCCTGGGCTCGTCTCCTCCCCTCCTTGTGGCCTCATTTTCACATTTTAAGATTTCACTCGGATGGTCAGGATATAAGCAGTTAGCGCAGGGCTGCCTGGACTGAAGTGAGGAAGGGAAGTGTCTCCCACTTCTTAGCTGCTGGCTCAGAGTAGCATCTGTAAACCTCCTGCCACCTCAAGCTGCCTGCCATCTTGGGGGTGAAATAGTGGGGAAGCCTAAAGCCAGGGCAAATCATGGCAGGACCACTCACCAATTAACAGGCACCCGGAAATACCTCTCACGTGTTCCTGTCCCCCGCAGCTGCAGCTACTTCCTGGTGACCTATGAGGGGGTCCTGGGGGGCAGTCTAGGACTGCAGGGCCAGGTGGTGGACCCAAGTTACACACCTAAAGGGGCTCACAAGTCCCTCCCGGGTGACAGCAGAGGAATGGTGGTAAATTCAGTGAGTGCTGCTTGAGGGAGCGTGGCAGTCCTGTCTATTGGATACATCGTGGAGCTGAGTAATGAGATCATAAAGCTGAAAACACTTGGGAAGTAAAAGTTCTATGTAAATATAAGACACAACTATCTTCCATGTGCCTGGGTAGCACTCTTCTTATTTTAATTCACTCATCTCTTTATGTCTTGCCTTTATTTTTTTAAGGGATTTAGGATGGCTTACCCAAATACACAACACAGGATGTGTGTGTGAAAGCCACATAAGCAAAGCAGAAGATGATGAAGGCTTAAGGAAAGATTGACAGATTTTATTACTCGCAGATCTGAAACTGTTGAGTGACAAGTGACACCATCAAATAAGGAAAAAGGACAAGCAAGAGAAGGAGGGATATCATCAACATTTACAGCAAAGGGCTAGCCTCTGTAACCCATACATACTTCCACAAATCCATTTTAAAAATTATAAACAACGCAATAGAAAATGGATGGAAAACACAGACAAGCAATTCACAGAAGAAATACAAATACCCAGCAAACATATGAAGTATGGAAGTGAATATGCTGTAACTTCTCCAGTAACAGCGATATACAAATTAAAATGAGGTGCTATTTCCTGCCTGTCACCCTGGCAAGAGATAAACTATTGAGAATGTCTGTATGAGCCATGGGTACTTCAGGGACTTGGTGACATTGCTAATTAACACGGCCCTTTTGGGGGCAATAGAGTTGGCGACATAACATTTTTAAATAAACATGTCCTATGACCAAGCAATTACACTGTAGAAACCCAGCTTATGGAAATACTCTTACATGTGTATAAATATTTGTATGTCCAAGGCTATTTGAGGGAAGGACTAAAATAACTATGTATCCAAAAGCGTAATAAATTACAATATGGTCACCTAGGCACACCTTGTTTTTATTGTGCTTCACTTTATTGCCCTTCACAGATACTGTGATTTTCTTTTTGGGGGGGGGGTACGCGGGCCTCTCACCGCTGTGGCCTCTCCCGCCACGGAGCACAGGCTCCGGACGCGCAGGCTCAGCGGCCATGGCTCACGGGCCCAGCCGCTCTGCGGCATGTGGGATCTTCCTGGACCAGGGCATGAACCCGTGTACCCTGCATCGCCAGGTGGACTCTCAACCACTGTGCCACCAGGGAAGCCCCATAATGTAATTTTTAATTAAGGTATGTACATTGTTTTCTAGACACAATGCTATTGCACACTTAACAGACTACAGTATAGTGTGAACATAACTTTTACATGCACTGGGAAACCAAAACATTTGTGTGACTCGCTTTATCGCGATATCTGCTTTACTGTGGTCATCCTGAGTGGAACCCAAAATGCCTCCAAGGTCTGCCTGTATCATGGACTATGCAGCATTCAGCAGAGTGCCATGTGGCTTTGTAGATGCAAAAAAAATTATATGAGATCTAGTTACGTTTAAAACACGTAGTCATAGAACTTTGAGTACAGTGGAATGCCATTTATGTACATCCCGTGTGTTAATTATATACATATGTATAAATGTACAGAACATTTTCTAGAAGGATAACCATCAAACTGTGAACAGGGGTGAATGAGGAGTTCATTAATTAAATATTAATTGAGCACTTACTACATGCTAAACAAATATTAATTGAGCACTTACTACATGCCAAACACTGTATGGGTATTGGGGATAGAGATGTGAATGAAACAGACATCTCACAATGGGAGGCAGATAAATAAATAAATATATTTACATGTACATAATATACAGAGGGTGATAAGGGCTAAGAGGGAAGAAGGAGGGCAGCAGGGTAGCAGTTCTCTGATGGGAGGCTGGATTGAGACAGCAAACTCAGAGAGGCTCCCCTGAGATGACATTGGAGACAAAGCCAAAGAAAATGAGGACACGAGTCACGTAGATACCTGGGAAGGATTGTTTCATGGGGTAACAGCAAGTGCAAAGGCCCTGAGGCAGGATCTGCATGGCACAGTTGAAGAGCCAGCAGGAAGGCAGTGTAGCTGGAAGAGACTGTTCAAAGGGAGGACACAGCGAGATGGTCGGGCTTGTTCTCTGAATGAGACGGGAGCCTGCTGCAGGACTTTGTGCAGGGGAGTGACAAGATCCAGCTTTAACAAGGTCACTCTGGGTGCTGTGCCACCAATAGACTGAAGCAGGGCTAAGGTGTCGTAGGGTGAGGTGAGTAGGCTACCACAAAACCCAGGCAAGAGAAATGAGTGACATAGATCAGGGAGGAACTACATAAATACCAGTTCCCGGCCCCTTATGGAGAGGCTGTCATGTCCTCTAACGTAAGCTGTATGGGATCCAAAGTGGTTCGTGTCATAGTACTCCTACCACAGAATGTAAAATAGACCTCTTAGGATAAACCACATGCTTTGAATTAGCTTTGGCGTCAACAAGGGGCAGAGAAAGACTGAATTAGCAAGAACCTGGATATGACATGCTGGGAATGGGAGGGGCAGAGAACAGTGACAGACAAGGCCAGGGCAGGCAGGACATCTCCGGGGAGTCTGCAATCACAGCTTAAGGCCAAGAGGTGCGGTGGCCATCAGGAGACATCCAGACGGAGTCAGGGAGAGAATGGCGTGGGGCTGGCTCTCCATGGAAGGAGCAGGGGCAAGAGGCGGAGCCAGTGCCTCAGCACAGCCAGGCAGATGTAGCATCCCCTGGGGCTTCAGACTAAGGGGTGCAGGGAAATCCCGGGAACCCGGCACACGAAGGAGAAGGTGGCAGGGGCCTGGGTAGGTGGCAGGTTTGCATATTGGGGGCAAAGCAGGAAGCTGCTGAGGAAGAAAGTTCTGGGCCTATGGTTGGAGCGGGGGATGCTGCCTACAGGCACCCCTGAAGGAAACGATGTCCAGATCCCCTGGCCAGTGAGGTACCAGCTGCGGACAGTCTGCAGGTGGGGCACCCTGGATGCTGTGCACGGAGGAAGCAGACAGCTGAGGGTTTGCTCCACAAGCCGGGGTGAGCTGTGACCTTGGCCGGGACCCAGTGATTTGGGGTCCCCCCATCCACGTGGAGCCTCATTAATGGTATGCACAGAGCAGCCCTGGATGCACAGTCAGCTCAGTCATCTGCCTCAGCTCTCAGAGCGTCCGGTTTCGAGTTCTTGAAAAGTTTCCCCACTGTGACTAGTCAAACGTGATCGCTGTGCTGTCTGCCTTCCTCCACTCACAATATTTATCCTCATTTCTTTTATTGATATCTATCCTCTCCGCTCTATTAAAACTGCTTGAGTGGCAGCTCCTATTCTACCGGAGCCCGAAACCCATCTATTCTCCAGACAAGGAAGCACGAGGCTTCTGTTTCCTATTGTGCTCGCGTGGCCTTCGAGGATCAAATCTTCCATCTTAAACGGCATTTTCAGAGATGCCTCGTCTAAACGAGGTCCCGAATGCATTTAACCAGTTCTGTCCAAACATAGAAAAGATCCCAATCTTCCCTCTTCCCCGGCATCTGCCCTGCTCATCTTCCCCACTTGTTGAATTATTATAACCACGTCAAAGGGAGAAGCAGCTGTTTTTCCTCCAGCTGCAATGCTGAGTGGTGCGCCTCTGGGCGCCAGGTGCACTAATACCTGGATTCCAACGTGTGTCATGGCCGGCGCCTCTGGCTCCAACCTCCTGCAGCCTCCCACCCAGTGTGGGCTGGGCATCACCACCACCCTGACTTTAGGAAGAGGAAAGGGGCATCTGAAGGCTCTTGACAGCTTGTTTAAAAGTTCTGGCAGGTCAATGAAGCTACCATTGGTTAAAAAACAGTTCTCTCTATGCAAAGCCCACTTTTGTCTTCAGGTAAGACAGGTGACCGTGGCTTAGCGCAGGCCAACTAATGACATGAGCGAAACATCTCACCTTCATGTCCGCTTAACAGACACGCCTAAGACCAAGCAGCTAAAATGAGGAGAGGCGGCAACTGAACCCAAATCCTCAGACTCCCAGGTATCAACCCCCCATGACACCTGCCCACGTGGGATGCCATGGCCCTCACCTCGCTCTCCTGAAGAACGTGGGTCTACAAGTGATGCTCAGGGGTAAAGGACAAGGTCCTATAAACCACATTCCAAACCAGGCTGTGGCCGCTGACTTGCTGTGTTTGGGGAACATTCGAACAGAAGGTTCTGCGTGTCTCACTGCCAACCCCTAAAACCCCAACTGTGCTTCAGGCCACGCTCTGGAGATGAAGGGCTTTTCCCATCTGGTGACCCTCTTCTGCTGCAGGTCTTCAGCCAAAAAAGTCAATTTGGCCAGATTGTGAATAAAACCACTTTAAAAAATATGTTAGAGTCTAGTTGTGCAAACTACAGACAAGCCAAATCTGAAAACACAGATTTCTATCAAATTTTCCACTCAACACAACTGATCACCATATTAAAGATTTGTATGGCCACGGTTTATTCATCTGCTAGTTTCTCTGGCTTCTGATTATGTCACCGCATTCTGAAGCACCTTTATCCAGAGTAAAACTGGAGAATTTTCTTAAAAATAAGCAAACAAGCTTAAATATCCACATTGGGATACAAAAAGACAGTATGATGTTTTAGGAAGAGCATTACCATAAATTCAAACTTCCTAGAGTCTAGTCTTGCTTCTGCTACGAACTAGTCGTGTGGCTTTGAGAAATCCACTTAAACTTTTCTGAACTTGTGCTCTCTCTTTTAAAAAAAAAATAAAAGAGAAAGAGATTAGGTTGTGTGATTTTTAAAATCCCTTCCAGATTTAACATCTGATTCATCGCTAGACTCCCCTGGTAACTGAGGAGAGAAAGACTGTCTGTTTAACCCTGGTTTTACTGTTGAGTTTAGGGTCAGAATGAGTTCCATGTAAGCAGAGTGTCACCAAGCAAGTACCCCAGTGGGTCCTCTCCCTCGCCAGTGGCTCAGTCACAAAATACTCCACATTTTCTTGGCGGGCTTCTCCTATGCTCCCCATGGAAAATCCCTTAATCAACTGATTCTACTCAAGCCTTTTGAAACTGTCCCTGTTGACTTACTGGTGATCAACCAAAGGGCTGGTCCACAGCGGCACCACTTTCCAATCTCCAGTTTCTATGTTTCTTTTATTTTCATCTGAGCCCCTCCAAATCCTCACTCTGCCCCTGGGTCTTCTTCCTCCCTTTCAGTTTGTGCCATGGAGTTTTACCCTTTTTATGATATAAATCCCATCAAAACTTGCATTCGCATTTAAGATGGTAGCTATTCTAAAGGCATGACTGTACTAGAGCATCATATACTTGGGGGAGAGAAGTTATAGATGCAATATTCTTACACATCATCTGCCTTCTCCAGCACCCGTCCTTTATAACAGTACTTTCTTCAAGAGCTGGGAGGCACAGGGGGTGATCAATGCTTGCATTAATTTCACAAAGGGATGGTTAACATTTCTAGCAGTTAAATCACATCACGGGGGAAATCGACAATGAGGAAACTGATGGAATTAAGCATAGAAGATGCTTCCAGTCCACACAGTTGAATTTGTACTGAGTTGGACTGTTTTGACTGAATTCCCCCAAACATTCAGTTTGACAGTCACACATATGAAAGGTGTCTGTCACTGTCTTACGGATGAACGCTTGTCCACAACAATAATGTGCTTGTGGATTTTTGATAAAGCCATAGCATTACCCCTCCCCAGTGTGGTACCCCTGATTGCTTATGCTAAGGGGAAATGGTGGGTCACATAAAAGGCCCATTTTATGGGCAGAAGACCTAAAGAGACATTTCTCCAAAGAAGAAATACAGATGGCCAATAGGCACATGAAAATATGCTCAACATCGTTAATTATTAGAGAGATGCAAATCAAAACTGCAATGAGGTACCACCTCACGCTGGTCAGAATGGCCATCAGTAAGAAGTCTACAAGTAACAAATGCGGGAGAGGGTGTGGAGGAAAGGGAACCCTCCTCACTGCTTATGGGAAAGTAAGTTGGTGCAGCCACTGTGGAAAACACTATGGAGGTTCCTCAGGAAATTAGAATTACCATATAATCCAGCAATCCCACTCCTGGGCATATGTCCAGACAAAACCATAATTCAAAGAGATACATGCAACCCTATGTTCACAGCAGCACTATTCACAATAGCCAAGACATGGAAACAACCTAAATGTCTACTGACAGATGAATGGATAAAGATGTGTGTGTGTGTGTGTGTGTGTGTGTGTGTGTGTGTGTGTGTATGTGTATGTATGTATGTATATATTCACACTGGAATACTACTCAGCCATTAAAAAAAACCCCAAAAGAATGCCATTTGCAGCAACATGGATGCAAATGGAGATTATCATGCTAAGTGAAGTAAGTCAGAAAGAGAAAGACAAATACCATATGATATCGCATATATGTGGAATCTAAAATATGACACAAATGAACCTATGAAACAGAAACAGACTCAAGGACATAGAAAACAGACTGGTGGTTGCCAACGGGGAGGAGGGTTGGGGGAGGGACGGATTGGGAGTTTGGGATTAGCAGATGCAAACCATTATACACAGAATGGATAAACAACAAGGTCCTACTGTGTTGCACAGGGAACTACATTCAAAATCCTGTGATAAACCATAATGGAAAAGAATATATATACATATATATATATATATATATATGAACAACAGAGTCAATTTGCTAGACAGCAGTAATTAACACAACATTGTAATGTAAATATACATCAATAAAAATAAATTAAAAAATAAAAAAAAATAAAAGGCCAATTTTAAATCAGTGGTCTGTGCACACTGTGACCCTAGGTCTAGAGCTGTTTGCTTTTCCTAGGATGGCCAAGGATCTTTGAAAAATGACCAAAGTTATATAAACCCAAACACTTAAGAAATATGCAGACAGAGCCCAGGGTTAGCTGAATACACGGGCATAGCAAAAAACTGGGCCTGGGTAGGACACAGTTTTGAAAGAGTGAAAAAAGCAAAGATACTACTCAGGGTGGCATTTCTGTTTGAAGTGTGTCAGCCGTACCAGAACTGCCCAAACATTTGGCGATATCCAGCAATCCTTCAGAAGAAAATCAGAAAACTGACCAGCCATCTAAGCGCATACCCAGCAGATTTCATCCAAGCCCAACCCTGAACTTGAGGAAAATGCCCGATGGCAGGGTGTGATAACCCACAGGTGGACACGCAGGGACAGAAGATGGTTGGCAACTGAGAGGAGGTCAGAACAGCAAGAATCCGTCCCTCCATCCAACGTCCCCTCTGCCAGACCAACTAACACTCAACGTGTGTCGCTAGCCCTGGCGAATAAGGCTGAGCCGTCTGTCCTGGGATCTAACCAGAGGTGGTCCCTGGGTTCCCCCTCTCCTGGAGGATGGGGCCATGCTGTCCGCAGCCCAGATCTCTGCCTGGGAAGGGCTGTATTAGAAAAGCCCTAGCAGCTGTCCATGTGTTCCACCCTATCACCAAGTATAAATGTGTCTGGTGGCTAAGGCGCTGCAGCTAAATCCACAGTGAATGCCAGCTCCATTAGTATGGCAGGTGAGCAATCTATTAGGACATAGAAGGCCCCTCCCTCATTATAGGGAAATAAATGAGCTGTGTCTCATGGGGAGCTGGGAGATGGAGGACAGATTCTTTTATAAAGGGAGGCAATGGGCTTTGAAGTCAGCCAGATGTAGGTTGGAATCCCGGCCCCGGCGCACAAAAATTGGATGGTTGAAAGCAAAGGCTTTAAATCTTTGGAGGTTCCTCATCTGTAAAATGGGCAAAAATGATTCCTATCTCACAGGAACATGAGGATTAAGAGACAGCAGTGGTATGAAGAGTCAGCCCAGTAAGTGACCCGCCCGAGGGGTTGGAGATGTCCTGGTCGGTTCTCCAGGGGTCTATGGTCTGAGGACCAGACGGGCATCTGCCCTGGCTCCTCAGAAGCCCTCCCCACCCCTCCGCAGGGCGCTATCAGCTCTCAGCTGCCCTGGCTCAGGTTCCTGCCCTCGGGGAGCTTCGTGCCCCTCCGGCTGTTACCATATGCCCCACAAGGTCCTTCTCCCCAACGCCTGGCTTCCTTTTTGCTTGAGGACACAGTCAAACCTGGGGGAGACTCAGACCCACCACAAGTTCTTCTTTCATTATTTCCTTCTTGCAAGGTGAGAGAGGACAGAGTCTCGGAATGAAAGATTCTCCTCCATGCCCTCTCTCAGCAGAGGCCCTAATTCATTTTTCATGGCCCCTTGCAGTGACAAAAGCCGCCGCTTTCTCTCTTGTAAGCGTGCTCTGTGCAGTAAGTCAAAGCTGATGTGCATGGTCCCCCTGGGTGCAGCACGCGCTTTGATTTAATTTGCCCTGTTGTTTGGCATGGAGCCTTTGCTGCGAGTTTCTCTGCAGACGTGGGGAGGCCTGGCCCTGACAACGATGGGGCTCGGTGACAGATGGGGTTCAGTGGGTAGTGTTTAAATACTTTGCTGCAATGAGAAAGGAAACGCTGGGGAGTGACAGATGCTTCTGCAGAAAGGCAGCCAGACAGACACACACATCCTGTTTGTGGGAGCTGGGGCCCTGGGATGCTCGCCCGTTTTGACTCAGCCAGAATCAGCAGGCGTCACAGGTGAGCAGCGGCTTCAGAGCCGATGGCTGGTGAACCCACCACGGGCTCTTCTATAGTCACAGACGACCTCCTGGAGGGGCTTTGTATGGACACACATGGGCCCCATTTATACCACTTTCGAGCTCCTTGTCTGAGATCACACCGTGCCTGTCCATACGGGCCCAGGAGAAAAACCAACACAGTGGGATTCCGGCTGGATTCAGAAAGCATCCCTATTTAAGAACCACCTGTGGTAAAAACCATCTGGGGAGCCATGAATGTGCAGAAAGGGAAAGAGATGCACAGAAGCCGTCAGAGTGATATAACTCAAAGGTGGAAAGCAATGAACTGACCCCATCAGGTAAGAAGCACACGTATTCCTGAGGCCCAACCGATGACTTTCTACATCCTGGTCCATTTTCTTTTTATGCTGCCTCTGCTGTGACCGGCAGACCAGAGGCAATACTGGCTGACGGGCCCTATCTATTCCTGATGCTGTTGCAATCATTACCGCGGGGTCAGTTGTAGTGCCTTCCCCAAAATGAATGGCTGCCCATGGGATGTTTGGCCAGCAAGACAACAGTCACAGTGAAACCTTAGTGCTTCATGGCAGGAGAACATGGTACAAGGAGTGATTATCTGAAACCGACCACACACATAGCCTTTACTGAATATGCCAGGTCCCTTCCAGAGTAGCCTGTGATTGTGCACAAGTGGTGCAGGAAGAGAGAAGACAAGGTGGGTGTTCTTTTCATGTAGGGAAGGGTCATTGGGGATGTCTGGTTTCTTTAATTCTTTGATTTTCTTTTCTTTTTTTTACCGGATTTCTGAGTGAGATGTATTTGCGAGAGAAGCACAGTGGAGACCAGCTTGTTGGTCGAGGAACTGAGCTTGGAATGAAAGTCACAAGATGGTATCAAAATAGGGCAGGAGGTGCTACTCAGGAGGTAGGAGGTGACCCACCCGGGAAGGCAGAGCTGAGCCGGGAGGGCAGCCTGAGCCCGGACTGTCTTCCTGCCGGGAGTCGGCAGCCGAAAGCTGAAGGTGACTCAGGAGGTATCTCTAGAACTGAGTCTCCGGTTGCTCACCTGGTGCCACCTTAACAGCTGGGAAAATCCACACCCCGCCTCACCCCCTTCTCTGACTGGGCAGCCGGCTTCCTTCTGACAGGTGAATTGAGATTTTCCTCTTGGCATTTTCTGGATTCCGTTTTACAGCTGATCAAACAGGCATTAACCACCTGGGAGCCAAGAAGCTGAGTTTCCCGGAGCAGCCCGCTGGGCCATGCCGTGACCTTCGGAGGTGCAGATGGGACACCGGCAGAGCCCTCGAGGAAGAAGCACAAAGGGTGCAGTCAAAGCTGTTTCTAGCAGACTGGGCTCAAGAGCGTCGGGCGGTCATGTAAGAGAGAAGTCTGCATTATAGTGAAATCAGGCTAAAGAGAACACAGATAAAAAGAGGAAAGAAGGGAGTAGGAAAGGTCAGAGCAGAGCCAAAAGGACCAAAACAACAACAACAAAGGCAAGCTCAAGTTCACCCTGATGCACGCCTGTTCATTTCTGTTGTCACAGCTGGGAGGCGGGGGCTACGGGTCTCTAGAGAGCAGAGGTCAGGGATTCTGCTCAGAACCTCGCACTGCACAGGCACACCCACCTCCAAGGACCACCCAGCCCCAAATGTTAGTAGTGCTGAGGTTGGAAGCCCCAGGCTGCAGGGTCCAAGCAGCAACAGAAGATGCTGACCCATCTGCAAAGTCCTGGCTCCTCCTGCCCACGGGCCATTGGCATCTCCAGGGACCAAGCTGCTCTGTCTCCTGGGGCAGAGGTCAACGGCGGTCAGGAGAGACAGGGGTTCCCGCCCAGAAGGGCAGAGGGGTAGGGAGCATGCTGGAGAAAGAAACAGATGCTCTTTACAAAAAACAGTCAAGGCAGAAGAGGGAAACTACATGGAGAGGAAAGGTAAAATGCGGTGAAATGCAGGGACTAGTTAAGGAAAGGCGGCCAGAAGTCCCTCCGGGAGAACAACGGCTGTGAAGAAACACGACGGGATGTGAGGTGAGCTTAGGAGAGAGAGTAGACAAAGCCTGTTCGCGGGGAGTGTCAGGGAGATGCCCAGGAGGGTGACATCCTGGTCTAAGGAACGCGGGGACAGATGAGGAGAAAACAGAACAGTTCTAGACAAAGACCAGAGAGGAAGAGAAATCACAGAAATAACGTGTAGAGCAAGTGAGAGGCACGTGACTGAGGAAATCGGGGTAGTGAGGCGGGACAGAAGCTTCCATGGGAAGGCGGGGGGCGGAGTGGGCAGGGGATAGCGTCTGTCTATCCCAGGAGCTGGCTGAACCCTGAGAGCTAAGAGAGCCCCTGCCCGCTTTCTTTAGCAGGTGGCACCTGGAAACGGCTGATGGCCTGGAGGCAGGGGGCACACCACAAGAATGGAGCCGTGGGCAGGGTGCGCCAGCCCCTCCCCGGCTTGCATTCACGGATGAAGGGGCCCCAGATGCGTCCTTCTGCAGACTCCACATCTGCGTGCAGAACTGCCGCAGCGCCCACCTGCTCTGCTCCGGGACGGGGCTGGGGCCTCCGTAGCAGAACGGGAGGGTGGTCTCCAGGCCTCTCATATGAGGAGCGAGCGGCGAGGGGTGGTCTTCCCGCTGCGAGATGAACACCTGGCTGAATCTTATGGACTCGTTAACCAGCTAGCTGGTCCTGAGACCCGGGGGAGTCATTTCTGTCTCTGCAGATCTCAGGTTCCTTGTGGGCAAACGGACAAGAAAAATAGGCCTACATGGTTTTCAGGCTTTTTCTCTGGAGCTAACACCCAACGTTGCTTCTATGGAACTTCAGAAAAGTTGCTCAGTGTATTCGCTTTTTAAATGGTTTTGTTTGTCAACGGGCTCCATTTTCATAATTGGTGTCCTACGGCAGAAAACCACGGCTTAGACACTGTCCTCAGGCACAAGAATGACTCTCAGTTTTTTCATCCATGAAATGGGAACAAGGATGTCTCTCCAGCAGGATCATCGTGAGGATTAGAGGTGGTGCACGAGACACAGAGCAGACCCTTAGTACATGGGAATCCTTACCGTGGCTGGACAGTAAGCTCCTAGGACACAGGGTTTCCAAGAAGAGAGTTTTGCTCACAGGTATCATTCTGGAAACATGCTCTTGCTGGATGGAAAATCCCCAAATAGCAGAGGAAAAACAGAGGGGGTTATTGCTTTAGGATTAATGTTTTCCCCCAAGTTTAAGTGCCCTGCAAGATGTTACTGCAATCAGTATTCGAAAAGAAAGACTTCTTTACCAAATAAGTTTGGAGAAATTTTGGATTAAATCGATTAAATGCAGGGCTCTTCAGAATCTTTGATCAGTCGTTATACACCATGGATCTCCAAATGGGTAATAGAGCACACACAGTTTTTAAAACTTATTTGAACACAGTACATTTTTCCTCCCTACAGAAATATCTATTAACCTCTCAGAGACCATCAGTGTTAGTCTGAACACAATTTCAGAACGAGGTGTGTACACAGACACATCCTTTGCTTACCCAGCCATATGTCAGTCATGGAAAGACCCAAGTATCCATATATCCTACCCATGATTCTCATCGATCATTATCAGAGACCATCCAAAGAGCATCCAAAGTTGCATGAGTCTTCCTTCTTTCTTTAAACCAGCAGTGAACTTGCTCGCAGACGCCTCCCACCCACATCTGAGCCTCATATCCTTCCATCAGTACCAGCTTCCTCGCAGAACACTGTAGATCTTTGTTGGGGGTTTCTTTTCCTGCTTCCCAGCCCCTCCCCAAGTTCCATTCCTCGCCCACGCACCCTACCCCAGTTCCCGGCACTCTGCTCTCAGGACTGGGCGGTGCACGGCCTGGGACGCCCAGGACCACTAACTGCACCCGGCAGGCAGCCCTGGTCCAGCTTGTTGTTCTGCCTGCCGCTGCATCTAGGTCATCAAATTAAGAACTTGTTGCCTGATGCCTGTCAGAAATAAATGAGAAGAAGTGAGGAGAAGGGGGAGCTGGTAGGGAGGCGAGGCGAAGGGATGATTGCAGATAAATTTCCAATTTTTCATAAGACGTGGAACAAATGTTAAAGATGAGGAGAAGAAGGTCTGCTAAGTACAGCTGCGCTGACCAACCAGCCCCGGCCAAGCTGGGAGGACAGGGAAGGTGGAGGAGGGAGACTGAAGGGCTTCTTGGCCGGGTGAGGGTCCAGGAAGAACCCACCTGCCAAGACCTTCCACCGGGAAGGGCAAGGCCCCTTGACTCCCCGGAGTTCCCTCTGTACTGGCAGGAGGGCAGGTGAGGCAGAACCTCGGGCTCAGGGGCATTTCCTGTTCCCAGATTCTGGGTTCCTTCACGTTCATCAGGAAGACTTTGTTCTCCTGGGAGAAGGGGGCCAGCAGAAATGGGGGGGCCCCGGCCCCCAGTTAATCACTCTCCTCATTTGACTCTACCCTCTTTGAGAAGCAAGCAAATTCCAAGCCTAGTAAGTACATAGTAGACTCGTCGTATCTCAAAGCACTTCATATGCACATCATCAAATCAAGGAAAAACAAACATTTATGATCTGATTTAGCTTTGCAATAACCCTGTGAGGGAGGCAGTGCAAGTTATGGGTCTCCCCATTTCACATCTGAGGATACTGAGACCCAGAGGGATAAAAACTTCATACAAAGTCAAACAGTCCATGAGGATTGGAGAGGACTCCATGAGGACAGCCATCATCACGTGAATAAGTTTCAGTATGTGATGGAAGGGTGATACGGGTTGTAGGTAAAGAAAATACTGACCCTCCTATTTCTGGAAAGGACAGATTAGATCATTCAGCCAGCCCTCCTATTGAAACCCCCTGAAAGAGCTAATTGAGACACATTTTACATCCCTCCTAAAAGCACCAAAGAGATTCCTTCTTGGTATGGAACTACCAGACCTTGAATTAAAGGGAAAACAGGAATCAAGAGACAGCTGGCCCCTAATCTGTGGGCATTTGCTGAATTTGTTGGACAACCTCAACAGGCCAGCAGAACAGAAACCAAAATTGGAGACCTCTTTGAAGTGGGGTGTGTCTAATAGAAAACATTGCTATCATAAGTTGAGGCCTCAGGAGGCCTCATCCCCAAGATGAGAGTGAATTGAAAGTCGAACATCCTTCCAAGAAAGTGCATCATGGTTTGAACTACCTGGGTTACCCAGGGAACAAGAAGACCTTAATTTAGTTTAAAGTGATTTTGAACAGAGTCCCCCAACCATCTTGCAGACACAAACCTTCATCATCTCTGGAGGAAAATACTTTAGTCCTAGGGTTTAAATTGTTTCAAGCTTTTTTTTTTTTTTAAACACAATGACCATCATACAGCAAAACATAAATAGGCACAGAAGAAACATGATATTAAGAGGGAGAGAAGCATAAGGTAGATGACAAAAAACAGACTCACAGATACGTCAGATAAAAAAAAAATGAAACAGAGACTATAAAACAGCCATGCTTATTTTATACAAAGAGATGAATGAAAAGCCTAAAAAATCTTCATGGAAAACGAAACTGTGAAGAGTAAATAGCGTATTTGAGGAAAACAAAACAAGACTTCTCAAAGCAAAAAAATTATATATAATAAATGAGATTAAAAATACCAATGGAAAAGTTTAAAAGATGTGACACAGATAAAGAGAGGATCAGTTAGCTGTAGGATAAGTAAGAAACGTACAGTTAAAGGAAAGCCCATCGAGGAGGGCTCATGGCTGTAGCCTTGACCTGTGTCACCACTTTGGGGCTGGGAATCTCCTTCACCAAGAGATTCAGGCTCCTGACTTCTTGCCTCTCTCTCACCTTAATATCTCTGTGGCTTTAAAGATGATTTCCAGCGTTTAAGAGAAGGGAGCTTTCCAGAGGAGAGGAAGGGACAGAAGCCATGACATCTAATCCAAAGGAACAAATTCCAAAACCTGAACCAAGAGACCAGACCTCTGGGAACCTCCTCCTGCCACCCATCTGTTTGGGTACCACAGCCAAGGAGACAGCCCACTCTACCTAAGATGCAAACCTCGTCCACTTCCAGTGGGCCTGTGGCCTCCCCAGCAGACCAGCTGGGGCCAGGCAGTCCCTGTCTTCCCCAGAGATTCCTTCTCCAGTTGGCGGGATGACTGCATATTCCAAAGAGCAGAGTAATCATCTCTACAAGGCTGGGACAGGCCTTCCCAGTAACCCCCCCCCCCACACACACACACACACTATATTCTAGCCTTCAGCCTTGTTCTGTCCCTGTGTTTTATTGCAGTGGCATCTTCCTTCATGAAGATCATTTACAATATGATTGCTTTGCCGATGCCAGCTCAGAGGCGGCTCTGGAGAGAAAAGACAAGGCCAAACTCACTTTCGGAGGTACAGGTGAATCCATGGAAATGAACTGACACAGAGACAGGTGGTGTGTGAAGAATTTTACAGCAGAGTGATGACTGGCTAGAGGTCCACACCAGAGGCAAGGGGTACTGTAGCACTGGCTGGGAAACGCTGGGCTGAGATGCCTTCCTTTGAGATACCTAAAATAGATGACATTTCCCCAGGAAAGCAGCCCCTGGCATTGCCCTTTCCTGCACGTCACCGTCCAGCCGAGGCAGGGTGCTCGGCATGGGTGTGGCTGGCAGAATAGGCGGGAAGAAGCCTGCATAGCAACAGCTGGAAGTGTCTGTGCTCGGTGACTGACACAGGTCCCCTCCTGGCGCCTGCGGGCGCGCTGCACTTGCTGCATCTAGCTGCAATTGCTTTGTCTGGACCTGACGCCTGGTGGGCCACTGAGGGTCACTAGCTTGATATGACGGTTACTTCAGAGGTGGGGGCATTTCTGGGACCTCAGCTTCTGATGTCTTCCTAAAAAATGCCTTTCGGGGGGGAAAACCAAGCAAACACACAAACAGCACTTCTGCAGTGCTGAAGGGAAGCAGGTCCTGGGCTAAGCCAGGGGCCAGGCCGGCCCTACCCTCCCTCCACAAAGGCACAAGGCAGTACCCCAGCTCAGGAAGCTTCCTGTGGTCAGATGAAAGACCATCTTAAATAACAGTCATGTATTAAGGCAAGGGGAGAAGAAACGGAAAAAAAAACCCTCAAGGGCTATAGCACTGCCACAGTTTTAAATTATAGTGTAGGAGGATAAAAATAAAAGAGAGAGAGGGGAAGACAGCAAGGGAAAAATTGCCATTGTTTTATGAAGCAGATGGGAAAGTTCAGGGGATCAGAAAAAGACTATTATTATCTCAACTCTGCAGTGACAAGCCAGGAGAAGGATGTACAGTTTTTCCCCTGTCGCTCCCTGAGAAGGGGCCGCTGGTGGGATTGATTTTGAATGCAGTTTAAGGGCGGGAATTCTGAGCAACAAGGGGTAGAATTAAGGATTAAGCAGGCATGCATGGCTGCAGAGCAGTTACTCTTAATTTCTCCATTTTCTCCCATGTGCAGATGCTTTGGACTGTGACCATTTAATGTCATTTCAGGGCCCTCTCTGCAGGGCCGACGGGGATACGGTGACATTCTTGGAAGATCCCAGGAATTAAGAGCTGAAAGAGACCTTTCTGAGACGTTAACAATTTTAATATAAGGTTAAAGAAATAGATGGGATAAAACTCCATGACGTAGAAAGCATGAGCTAAATTTTCAGCTGCAATAAAGGGAAGGGATCAGAGAACAGAAGAGAGAGAGAGAGAGAGAGAGAGAGAGAGAGAGAGAGAGAGAGAGAGAGACCTACAAATGTGTAGAGGGCTAACCTCTTAGATTCAGAAGAAAAAGGTACTCATCTCTAAATCAAGGGTCACTTGGAGGGCCAACTCCTCCTGGCAGACCTTTTCCACACTTGATCTTGATAATCTTTTCCTTCTGAATCCCTCACAGAATCTGAATCTAAACCATTAATTCATTTTGCATTTTACTGCATTTGCTTTTCTTATTCATTCATTCAACAAACATTTATTGGAAAGAAGAGATATTTCTTAAAGGAAAGGGAACCAGCATTTACTGAGCACTTATTTTATGTTCAATATCATTCTTAGTTTCCTGTTCCATATATTACCTCATGGATGTCTTATAACCTGCCCTTTAAGAAAGCTACTTATCCCCTTCTTAGAGAAGAGGAAATTGATCCAGGCACAAGTAGGTTATAGGATTCAGCCGGGGTTTCATAGCACATAAGTGGCTGCTCTGGGGTTGAAACCCAAATTTGTCTAATTCCAGGGCCCATGCTCCCAGGCTCTGGGCTGGATAGCTGTGAAAGGATGGAGGTTCTATAGTCTCAGCTCTGAAAAACTCACTGTCTCTCCAGGGAGCTGGACATGCAAATAGATAACACACCTCTGTATGATGAACCCTGGGAGTGAGGGGAGTGCATGTCCAGCTTGCACCCAGGGGAGCCCAGGAAAGGAGCTGTGCTTTGGGGGTGCCAAGGGGGGGTTCCCAAAGATTGCATGTAAACTGAAGGATTTCAGGGTGAGCGGGAGGTTTGGGGGGGATGGAATGGGGTTCTGGGCATAGGGAGGGGCATCTGCAGGGACAGGGATGTAGCGGGTCTGCCCTGGGACCCCTGCAGGGGCCGTGGAGGAAAAGGGCAGGAGTGAGGCTCTGCTTGGGGTTTGCTGGGTGTGTTATTCATCTTTGATCGCGTCACTCACTCTCAGCGCGCAATTCTGGGTTTGTTTCCACGGTACGTGTAAGCAATTAAGAGGAGTAGGTGTGCGGTCGGTCGGCGTGAGAGGGGGCGGGCTCTGGGTCCCAGGATTGAGACTGGGCGCATTTAGGATTCTGCTGGCGTGTTACTCATCTTTGGTCACTTTACCACCTTTGTCCAGGTTATTTTCAACTTCTTCCCAACGTATGTCTCCCAGTCAGTGTGGGTTTGAGAAACACAAAATTATTTGAATGATATCCAAAGAGAAACAACTTGAAAATAAGAAGGGAGCCAAACACAGAACCGGCGGGTGGCGGAGGGATGCCTCCTGACCAGAATCTGGGCGTTTTCTTGCGGCTCCTCGTTGAGTTCTGCACTGGGATCTTGAAGAAATCATGGGAGCTTGTAGCTGCGCTGTGGTCCTTAACCCTAAGGGAGGGAAATCCCCAACCCTGGGCTGCTGGGCGCTTTCAGCGTAAATAGCCAGGGGTGGTCTAGCCTCTTGACTCTGGATGTGCGATTGTGTGTATACAGATAAGCACACATGCGCACACACACGCACAACTTCTCTCTCTCTCTCTCTCCCCCTGCCGGCCGGGCTGGGACTCTCCCACCCGCCAGGGGGGAGATGGAGGCTGAGCCCCAGGCCTGCACCAGCCTGCGGCTCCGGCAGCACCAAGAGATTCTTCCCAGGGGTCTCCCGCGGGCACAGCCAGCTCCTCTGGCAGCACTAATGAAGCTGTGGGCCTGAGGCCACAGCCTCCACTAGCTCCAGCTCAGTCTTCCATTTGCCTGTCACTCCCTCCAGCCCGGGGCAGCGGCCGCATCAAGCCCTCCAGGACGGGCACCCAGCCGCGGGGAGGAAAGCCCCTGGGGCGGCAGCTGGGAGGACTGAGTGGAGTGCAGCCCAGGAGGCCTCCTGGTCCCACCTCCTCCCCCACCCTGAATGCAAGTTCCCCAGGAGTTAGGAGAGGCGGGAAGGCGTTGGGAAGACACAACCAGCTGGAGTGGGGTGCACAGAGAGTTAGTGGGAAGGAAGGATGAGGCTACTGTTGGAAGCAACACTCCCCTCCAGGCGGCGGGCAGTGGGAGACACTGATTCCTAGGACCCAGGCCCTGCACTGTCACCTGCCCCCGGTCTGCAGGCTGGGGGACAGAAATGCTTTCCTAATTGCTGACCTCTCATGTCCTGCACCTCCCCCGGGCGTGCTCCCGCATCCCTTTATCCACATGTGTAAAGGCAGCTGCCTTCCAGCATCTGGCCTGCCCACTCCAGCCTCCCCGGTCCACCCTACCCGGCCTCAACTTCCCTGCACTTGAACTTCCAGGCCCCTTTGACCTCCTGCCTGATTGCTTTTCCCTGGCCCCGAGCTGCCCATCCTCCATTCCCCTGACCCCTCAGCGGCCTCTGTACCCTTTTGCCCTCCTCCAGCAGCTTCCCAGGGACAGTGCCAGCCTGGCCCAGCGAGCCTCATACTCTGCCAGGCCGGGGAGGGGCCCGGGAGTCTCCCTGCCTAATCCAGCAGCTATTGCTTCAGAGCACTTAATATTCACGACAGATAGAACATTTCACGGCGAATTGGACGCACATTCAACTGGAAATGAAAATTTTATGACTGTTCTCACTTGGAGCCGCAGATTATACCAGCTGAGAAAACACAGGCGCGGACGTACAACCCGTGAACTGTAAAGTATATTAATAATGAAACCACAGCCTGGGAAATGAAGGCTTTATTCTGTTTATATTCTGCTCCATTAATAGAAGGCACTCTGGCTAGCTCCGCCCCATTAGCCAGCCATCTGTGCCCTGAACACGGGGGCTGGGGGCACCAGGCTCCCTCCCGGCCCAGTACATCGTGGACGCAGGACTCAGTGCGACACCTGGGCTGGGCCTGCAGCTCCAGTGCCAGACAGGCTGAGGGTGGTTCTAAGCAGAAGGGATCTGTGTCCTTATTCGGATGGCAAGGTTGGAAAGAGAGCATCAGCACACCATCCAGAACCAGTGGTCGTTTAGCCCCACGGCCAGGGAGAGGGACAGTGGGATCCAATGTTCAGTGGTCCTTAAGGTGGGGTGTGGGATCACCACTCAAGAATTACCTGGGGTACATGTTTAAAATGCAGATTTCTAGGGGAAAAAGTCTGGAGCTGCCTAAGAGGCAGGAGACCATTGTTTCAGGGTGCGCGAGGAGAGGGGATTCAGAGCACTGCCTAAATGAGCTCCAGAGACGGGCGCGAGCCGCGGCTAAAAGCGCGGACGCCAGAGACGGGCATGAGACGCTAAGGCTGCTGCTGCCGCCACCAAGAAGCCTGTGTGCGAGCACAGGTCACTCTCCACACCCCCTTTCCGGGGAGCCTGTGCAGCCCGCCACTGCCAGGGTCCCGGGACCCAGAGACAACTTCCCCGGGAGAACGCTCGGCGTGCCTCAGGCTCGTGCAACGTCACGCCGGCCTCTGCCGCAACGTCACGCCGCCTCTGCCGCCGCAGGCCCGCCCCGCACTCCGTGCCCCTCCCTCCCCCAGGCCTGAGTGAGCCAGAGCCCCCGAATCAGCGGCTCCTTTAACCCCGTCCTGTCTGAGCGAAGAACAGACGCCCTCAGGTGACCTACATGCAGAGGCGGGGCCAAATCCAAAGCTCAACCCCGGGAGCTGTGCGAACAAAGAAGAGAAAGGGAAATCTCTCCCAGCAGTCTCAGGAGCAGCGGATTAAAGCTCCACAATCAACTTGATGTTCCCTGCATCTCTGGAATACCTGAATAGACAACGAGTCATCCCAAAATTGAGGCTGTGGACTTTGGGAGCAACTGTAGACTTGGGCCGTGTGGCTGACAGGGTCTTGGTGCTCCGGCCGGGTGTCAGGCCTGTGCCTCTGAGGTGGGAGAGCCAAGTTCGGGACATTGGTCCACCAGAGACCTCCCGGCTCCACGTAATATCAAAGGGCAAAAGCTCTCCCAGAGATCTCCACCTCAACGCTAAGACTCAGCTCTGCTCAACGACCAGCAAGCTGCAGTGCTAGACACCCTATGGCAAACAACTAGCAGGACAGGAACACAGCCCCACCCATTAGCAGAGAGGCTGCCAAAAATCACAATGAGGTCACAGACACCCCAAAACACACCACCAGACTCGGTCCTGCCCACCAGAAAGACAAGATCCAGCCTCATCCACCAGAACACAGGCACCAGTCCCCTCCACCAGGAAGCCTACACAACCCACTGAACCAACCTTAGCCACTAGGGGGCACACGCCAAAGACAACAGGAACTATGAACCTGCAGCCTGTGAAAAGGAGACCTCAAATACAGTAAGTGAAGCAAAATGAGAAGACAGAAACACACAGCAGATGAAGGAGCAAGGTAAAAACCCACCACACCAAACAAATGAAGAGAAAATAGGCAGTCTACCTGAAAAAGAACTCAGAATAACGACAGTAAAGATGATCCAAAATCTTGGAAATAGAATGGAGAAAATACAAGAAACATTTAACAAGGCTGTAGTAGAACTAAAGAGCAAACAAACAATGATCAACAACACAATAAATGCAATTAAAAATTCTCTAGAAGGAATCAATAGCAGAATAACTGAGGCAGAAGAATGGATAAGTGACGTGGAAGATAAAATAGTGGAAATAACTACAGCAGAGCAGAATAAAGAAAAAAGAATGAAAAGAATTGAGAACAGTCTTAGAGACCTCTGGGACAACATTAAACGTTGAATTATTCAAATTCAACATTTGAATTATGGGGGGCCCAGAAGAAGAAGAGAAAAAGAAAGGGACTGAGAAAATATTTGAAGAGATTATAGTTGAAAACTTCCCTAATATGGGAAAGGAAATAGTCAATCTTAAGTCCAGGAAGTGCAGAGAGTCCCTTACAGGATAAATCCAAGGAGAAACACGCCAAGACACATATGAATCAAACTATCAAAAATGAAATGCAAAGAAAAAATATTAAAAGCAGCATGGGAAAAACAACAAATAACATACAAGGAAATCCCCATAAGGTTAACAGCTGATCTTTCAGCAGAAACTCTGCAAGCCAGAAGGGAGTGGAAGGACATATTTAAAGTGATGAAAGGGAAAAAGCTACAACCAAGATTACTCTACCCAGCAAGGATCTCATTGAGATTCAACAGAGAAATTAAAACCTTTAAAGACAAGCAAAAGCTAAGAGAATTCAGCACCACCAAACCAGCATTACAACAAATGCTAAAGGAACTTCTCCAGGCAGGAAACACAAGAGAAGGAAAAGATCTACAATAACAAACCCAAAACAATTAAGAAAATGGTAATGGGAACATACATATCGATAATTACCTTAAATGTAAATGGATTAAATACTCCAACCAAAAGACACAGACTGGCTGAATGGATACAAAAACAAGACCCGTATATATGCTGTCTAAAAGAGACCCACTTCAGACTCAGAGACACATACAGAATGAAAGTGAGGGGATGGAAAAAGATATTCATTGCAAATGGAAATCAAAAGAAGGCTGGAGTAGCAATTCTCATATCATTCACAATAGACTTTAAAATAAAGACTATTACAAGAGACAATAAAGACACTACATAATGATCAAGGGATCAATCCAAGAAGAAGCCATAACAATTGTAAATATTTATGCACCCAACATAGGAGCACCGCAATACATAAGGCAAATACTAACAGCCATAAGAGGGGAAATCGTCAGTAACACAATCATAGTAGGGGACTTTAACACCCCACCTTCACCAATGGACAGATCATCCAAAATGAAAATAAATAAGGAAACACAAGCTTTAAATGATACATTAAACACAATGGACTTAATTGATATTTATAGGACATTCCATCCAAAAACAACAGAATACACATTTTTCTCAAGTGCTCATGGAACATTCTCCAGGATAGATCATATCTTGGGTCATAAATCAAGCCTTGGTAAATTTAAGACAACTGAAATCGTATCAAGTATCTTTTCTGACCACAACACAATGAGACCAGATATCAATTACAGGAATAAATCTGTAAAAAATACAAACATATGAGGCTAAACAATACACTACTGAATAACCAAGAGATTACTGAAGAAATCAAAGAAGAAATCAAAAAATACCTAGGAACAAATGACGATGAAAACACGGTGACCCAAAACCTTTGGGATGCAGCAAAAGCAGTTTTAAGAGGGAAGTTTATAGCAATACAATCCTACCTCAAGAAACAAGAAACATTTCAGACAAGCTAACCTTACACCTAAAGCAATTAGAGAAAGAAGAAGAATAAAACCCCAAAGTTAGCAGAAGGAAAGAAATCATAGATCAGATCAGAAATAAATGAAAAAGAAATGAAGGAAACAATAGCGAAGATCAATAAAACTAAAAGCTGGTTCTTTGAGAAGGTAAACAAAATCGATAAACCATTAGCCAGACTCATCAAGAAAAAAAGGGAGAAGACTCAAATCAATAGAATGAGAAATGAAAAAGAAGTAACAACTGACACTGCAGAAATACAAAGGATCATGA
The DNA here is from genome assembly GCF_949774975.1 of Lagenorhynchus albirostris. NCBI lineage: Eukaryota > Metazoa > Chordata > Mammalia > Artiodactyla > Delphinidae > Lagenorhynchus > Lagenorhynchus albirostris. The sequence continues at coordinate 106,242,817 of NC_083103.1, read as the reverse complement.
GAGATTACTACAAGCAGCTATATGCCAATAAATGGACAACCTGGAAGAAATGGAAACATTCTTAGAGAAGCACAACCTTCCGAGACTGAACCAGGAAGAAATAGAATATATAAACAGGCCAATCACAGGCACTGAAATTGAGACTGCGATTAAAAATCTTCCAACAAACAAAAGCCCAGGACCAGATGGCTTCACAGGCGAATTCTATCGAACAACACCTATCCTTCTCAAACTCTTCCAAAATATAGCAGAGGGAAGAACACTCCCAAACTCATTCTACGAGGCCACCATCACCCTGATATCAAAACCAGACAAAGATGTCACAAAGAAAGAAAACTACAGGCCAATATCATGATGAACATAGATGCAAAAATCCTCAACAAAATACTAGCAAACAGAATCCAGCAGCACATTAAAGGATCATACACCACGATCAAGTGGGGTTTATCTCAGGAATGCAAGGATTCTTCAATATATGCAAATCAATCAATGTGATACACCGTATTAACAAACTGAAGGAGAAAAAATGTTTTTCCTATAAAACTCTTAGAGGAAAACATAGGTAGAATACTCTATGACATAAATCACAGCAAGATCCTTTTTGACCCACCTCCTAGAGAAATGGAAATAAAAATAAACAAATGGGACCTAATGAAACTTAAAAGCTTTTGCACAGCAAAGGAAACCATAAATAAGACGAAAAGACAACCCTCAGAATGGGAGAAAGTATTTGCAAATGAAGCAACTGACAAAGGATGAACCTCAAAATTTACAAGCAGCTCATGCAGCTTAATAACAAAAAAACAAACAACCCAATCCAAAAATGGGCAGAAGACCTAAACAGACATTTCTCCAAAGAATATATACAGCTTGCCAACAAACACATGAAAGAATGCTCAACATCATTAATCATTAGAGCAATGCAAATCAAAACTACAATGAGGTATCTCCTCACACAAGTCAGAATGGCCATCATCAAAAAATATACAAACAAGAAATGCTGGAGAAGGTGTGGAGAAAAGGGGACCCTCTTGCACTGTTGGTGGGAATGTAAATTGATACAGCCACTATGGAGAACAGTATGGAGGTTCCTTAAAAAACTAAAAGTATAACTACCATACGACCCAGCAATCCCACCACTGGGCATATACCCTGAGAAAACCATAATTCAAAAAGAGTCATGTACCACAATGTTCATTGCAGCACTATTTACAATAGGCAGGACATGGAAGCAACCTAAGTGTCCATCGACAGAAGAATGGATAAAGAAGATGTGGCACATATATGCAATGAAATATTACTCAGCCATAAAAAGAAACGAAATTGAGTTATTTGTAGTGAGGTGGATGGACCTAGAGTCTGTCATACAGAGTGAAGTCAGTCAGAAAGAGAAAAACAAATACCATATGCTAACACATAAATATGGAATTAAAAAAAAAAGGTTCTAATGAACCTAGGGGCAGGACAGGAATAAAGATGCAGACATAGAGAATGGACTTGAGGACACGGGACTTGAGGACACGGGGAGGGGGAAGGGTAAGCTGCGACGAAGTAAGAGAGTGGCATGGACATAAACACAGCACCAAATGTAAAATGGATAGCTAGTGGGAAGCAGCTGCGTAGCACAGGGAGATCAGCTCAGTGCTTTGTGACCACCTAGAGGGGTCGGATAGCGAGGCTGGGAGGGAGGGAGATGCAAGAGGGTTGAGATATGGGGATATATGTATATGTATAGCTGATTCACTTTGTTATACAGCAGAAACTAACACACCATTGTAAAGCAATTATACTCCAATAAAGATGTTAAAAAAATGCAGATTTCTAGACCCATCCCAGAACCAATGAATCAATCTATTGCATTATTTAGCAAAATTTGAGAGGTGCTGTCCTGAGTTCATAAAACTCCAGATGAAATAACCGCATCACCTTTCCAGTCAGCTGCCTTCAGTATGGAGACAGCGGTCCCCACCTCTGGTCCAGACGCACAGCCTAAATTCTTCCAGCCTGCTTGCATTGCCTGAGGCAGGTACTAGGGCAAGAACACATATTCAGGGATGACCCAGGGATAGGGGGCTCCCGGGGGCACGGGTGGCTGAGTGACTGGGCATCCCTCCTGTATGCCCTGAGCAGGGATGGGGCGGCTGCCTCAGAGGCACCTTCGGCAGGTGTGGCTGGGAGCCCCAGCTTCAAGTGGCAGGGCGCCCATGTTGCTCCCTGTCAGCCCCAGCCCGGGATGATTTATGGATCTGCAGTGTAATTAGAGACAACTGGAAAGAATTCAAGAATCAGAGGAACCCATACTGGGAGCCCTCGAGATGGGACAGCAGATGGCAGAGACAAAAACGAACCTGGGACCCTTTGGTGAGGGAGGGTCTGGACCCTGGCAGCCCCCTTGTTCCACATCCCCTGTCTCTGCGCTGAGCCTGGCAGGGCTCTGAGCCACATTGCAGGGCTAGAGGGTCTGCATCGTGATATGCTAGCCCTAAAATTCTCCCCCGACTATTGGGCAAGACCCTTCAGGCTCCCTGCCTGCACCAGTGGCCCACGGTTGGTCAAAAAGTTAGGCAGATGGTCAGTTCTGGCAGTGGTCAAAACACACTGTCCTGAGTTGCCCAAGTACATTGGAAGGTCATCTCACTCATTTTCCTGCTTTCAGCTGGACTAAATGAAGCCAGCAAAGGAAACGAACACCAGCTCCCATTCAGAGAAGCTGGCTTCTCCAGTCTCCTTTGGCGCTGATCGTTTCATGGGCCTCTGTGCATGAGGATGGGGACATTGCTGCAGAGTGACTCTGCTCTCGGAGGTCAGCCATGCAGAGAATTATCAGGAAGGACAGAAAGGGACCCGCTGGCACTCACAGGCACAAGGAGTGCCACCACGCACCTCTAACGGTGCCACACTGTCCCAGTGTGTTTGATGAACACTGAAAAATTCATTTCAACCACATAGGTTGTGAACCTTTATTATTTGTACACCTAAATCCTCCAAGACAAACTGGGGTCTACCAACTTCTTACCAAGCTCTTGGAGAAAGCCCCCCTCCTCCAGATTTTGCTCTAAGACCTGGCCAAGGATTTGAAATGCGACATGCTGGGGACTGCTGTTCCTGCATGAAAAAATGGGGACCTTGAGAAGGTGGGTGATATACCCTCCCCACTAAGTTAGAAGCTGTTTCAACAGAGATGTTGAGTGAGCTAAGATCCCTGCAGCAGTTCCCTAAAATTTGGGAGAAAAATAAAATGGATCCTTCTTGAAACTCAGCCCCTGCATGTGAAGCCTGATGGCAGCCCCTTACACCCCTGTGTGTTTTCAAATACAGCTGTGCTCCCTCTGCCCCCCTCTCAGTCCCACCAGCCTGCAAATGCCACGGTTTACGCAAAGCACATCATGGAAGCTGAAACGATCGGGAGCTCCATTCCTGCCGCTGAAACATGTTGACAGAATGGGGACAAGGGGACACATTTCCAAGCTCAAAATTTTATAATAATACCTCGGGGGAGTCACTGGCAAAGTTTGGTCCAAATATAATCAGTTTGCACAGCTATTAGAGGCTGATAAAAGGTTTTAATTTGCGTAGTGATCTCAGGAATCTCAGATACTTGGTGTCTGTTCTTGCTTTCCTTGCAAGCAGGGTGGCTACCTGGGCCACGTGAAAGCCTCAGACCTGCGCATCTCGGGGGAGAAAGTGGAGCAGAGATTTCTTTGCTCTTTTGATAACCAGGGTAGAAGAAAGGCAGGTGAGACGCCCGATGCCTTCCTTCCTCTTCTTTCTTTGTTATTCTTTCTTTCTCCCACTGCCCACCCCTATCTCTCTCTTTCTCTTTTTTTAGCTAAGCAGAAGTTTTTTAAATTTACCATTTGTCTTTACAAATTTAGAAGCTTAAAGACTTTACTCAGGATGATACCCTATTTCCAGGGAATCTAAAAGGAAAGTTCAGCCATCTTCTTGTAGGTAATTTAATTGTTAATGTGCTCCCCCCTTGAGAGTGGCTCAATAGAGCTGGTAATGCAAACGAGACTTCCAGAGGGTCCCCAGGTCGGTGAAGCCTTGGCCGGCTGATGGGCTAAGGACAGAGTGACCTGCTGAGGGCTTGAGGGCTTCTGAATTCTGCCGATCAGCTGAGGGACAAACAAAAATGATGAAAGAAACCAAGGAGATGGCATCAAACGACCACCCTTGACTGTGCCTCTGCAAAGTGCACTTGAACAAAGGCTGGGATGGCATCTGAGAGCAAAATGCATGTTTTACCCACAGCAATTTGCCTCTAAGTGAGAGAACACAGCACACACACTGAAACGCCCACAACAGAGGGTAGTTTACATCTTTCCTCCCAAAGCTGCTTCTTAACAGAGCATTCCTACTGTTTATGGGCAATTGGGCTTGATGGATGTACTTGAAGTCAGGGAGCAGGACAGGAGGGTGCTGTGATGGATAAAAGACTTACAGACAAACACATGCAAAAATTTTTTGCTTTTCATGATAACTTTTAGCTCAGGCCCCCCGGATTTTTATCTGTGTCACAGATACTTTGAGTATCTAAGCATAGGGGGCAACTCATCATTCACTTCCTCTTATAGAGAAAAATGGGATAGGTGATGGTAAGAGGCGAAGGTTCCAGAACAGGCACGATTACAACAAGGGCACTGTATTTACAAGTTTGAATTATTCTGATTGCTCGTCCCTGCTCCACAGCCAAAATATCCCCTTAGTTACTTTGGCTCCTGTAACTAGACACCACTGTACTGTACCGCTAGGAGGGGATGAAGAGAAGTAAGATTAAACTTAATTACACAGTACTGTATCTAGCACATGGTAACCATTCAACAAATATGGTTAAACCTGTATCAGAACACGAACCACGTGACTGATTATCAGCCACATAAGATAGAAAGTAAACTGTCTGCAGGACCCGGGGGAGGAGAAAACAATTAGAAATGAATGGTATCCCAATCAATGATTTATGTATCTGCCTCTCCTGCTATAAACTGTGAAATCCCTGAGGACAGTAATCATGTCTTATTTGTCTTTATTTTTCCACTCTGTTTTTTCCAGCTTTACTGGAAACTAGTGGATGCTAAATGAATGTTTGTCGATGGATGGATGGACGGATGGATGGATGGGCAGACGAACCAGGGAAGGAATTATGCTCCTAAACCATATACATGTTAACCAACCACTACTGGAATAGTTTGGGAGACGATACAAAACTTTCGGTTCTTTTTCTTTAATTAGAATCACATTTAAAGGGAAAATTATTATTGTTATTCTAGTCTCATAAAAAATGAAACACACACACATACACACCCTGCCGTTATACTTCAGATGTACACCCTGAGATAAAAATAAGTTTTCAGACGAATACAACAAAAAGCTTTGGTAGGGAAGATACACAGTAAAATATATTCCCAAATTATTCTGTCTGCCAGTTCCCGTTGTTCCTAAGATTACTCATTAAATCACAAAGATTTCTCTCTCTCCCTCTCCTTCTCTCTCTTAGTAAAACACAGAGATTCCATAAGACAGACAGGAGGGTAAACTGAGACAGGTTTTTGAGAAGCACATTAGCTCCACTCTTTAAAGAAAAAAAAAACAAAACCTCTAGAACTTTCTGGGGAACAATTTTGTTAATTTCAACCTTAATTACCTGGGGTTGATAAATGGAATCCTTGCTTAAGTTTCAAGTTTATTTAGCTTGTGTGGAGAGAAGGTTTTTGAGATCAAGAAAAGAGATTACTTTGGGAAACTCATAAGTGGCATGGCAGAAAGCATATTTCTCTCTGGAGAACAGGATTGCACTGAGATCTCAAGAGTCCAAGGTTATATTCAAGCTCTTTCGGTTCTTTCACAATTTATACAAGAGAGGTCATGTCTTAGGACACTTCAGGAACACAATGTTCTCGACCCTGACAACCGAAGGCAGCGACTTCAGACAGACTTCCTGCTCTCCACTGGTCTTGGGATATTACTGCTGAGATAACTTCAGGCCTCGCTCACCCCGGGACCCGCGTGGAAGTCGCCAGCACATTACAGAGCAAAAGCGCCACAACCCCATCTGGCCACGTCTGAAATGGGCCAAGCCGGCTCCGGCCTTTCTCTGCTCCAGGAGCCTCTCCCCCTTCTCCATGGGCCCTCACTTCCCCTGAGGTGGGTCTGTGGACCTGCAGCCTCAGCTTCCCTAGGCGCTGGTTAGAAATGCTGAATTTCCAGCCCCACCTGACCTACTGAATTTGAACCTGAGGATGCATTTCAACAAGATCCCCCAGGTGATTTCCGTGCACCTTAAAAGTCTGAGAAGCAGGGATATCCTTGACAAGGGAGGCCTGATGCAGACGCTCCTTTCATCTGCCGCTCAGTCCCCTTGGTCCCTGGTGCATCTCCAGCTGCGTTTCCTCCAAAGCAAAGAGCTCTGTGCGCCCACAGGCGGGGCACCTGTCTGTGTTTCCGGGAGCCTCTCCCATCCCTCAGGCCAAAAGAAAATGTCAGTTTCCAGCTCTGTCTTCTGCTTCTCCTGATCTGCCGGCATGGGTGGCTGTAGTCACACGGAGGATGCAGAAAAGAAGTGGGGAAACGCCAGGAGGGATAAGAAAGAGTTTTCTGTGGATCCGCCTCTCCTGAGCTGGGAGATGGGAGGCATTCTCATTACGTCTAAACCATCACATCACCTTTGCAGTCATCTCAGGAATTTTGCCCAAAGGATCAGAGGCTGCATGAACTCTGCCGCTTCCTTCTCCTGTTTCCAGTGGTCCAACCACGCCTCTGAGGCTCCCCGCCGGCCCCGCACACACATCCAGAAACAGGACCTAGCTCACTTTCTAACCCAGCTGGTTAGAAATGCTGAATTTCCAGCCCCACCCGACCTACTGAATTTCAACCGGAGGATGCATTTAACAAGATCCCCCAGGTGATTTCCGTGCACTTTTCCTGTCCTCTCCCCTGGGGTCCGTCCCCTCCTCCAGGGCTGCTACCCCTCCTCACTGACTCACATCAGAGACAGTGGCAGATTTACAGGTTAAGAGTGACTAAGTGGGGTCACTGCAGCCACATGAGTGCTGGCCGTAATGTAGTTTACCTCATTAAACAATGCACACCCAGATCCTGTCTGCTGTAAAGCAACTGGTCTCCAAAGCCCAGTATTCATCTTCCAGGGTTGCTGGGAGATAATAAATGGGTAATATTCCGGTGATGATGGTAATAGAGTCACGGCTCAGAGCTAATATTATGGCAAAGCAGTAATTATTTCAACAGTAAACAAGGGGATGGTTGGGCTGCTGACAGAATTCAAGCCTGTTGAATCGCTTCAGTTAATTTACTTGGAGCCCAGGCCTGCAACTGGCTGAGAGAGGAGAAAGTTTTGCTCCTCTGCTGAAGTGTTCCAAAGCTCTGCCTGCAATCTGATTTCCTCTGGCTGTGCAGACAGAGATTCCCAAGCTTCTGCCTCCCCTGCTTCTGATTTACAGGGAATGACAGGCACGGTGGCCTCAGGCCTCTGCCCGTGGATTCCAGGAAGAGGGAATGGCATTGTGTCCACGGATGATCCCTCAGCCTGACACACCGAGACTAAGAGGGCTTTATGAGGGGGTGAGAACATTAATGTCTGTGTTGGAAAACTCGGGACCTTTACCTGACAAATTTCTCCAAATTTCCCCCATTTTTATGTGTGCTGTAACCCAAAGGCAGAGCACTGAGACAATTCTCAGAACACACAGTGCAGCCTGAATTAACCCTCTGAGGTTCTGGAAGCTCCCTGACGTCAGATGGAAACGCCGGGCTCACCACAAATGACTGAAATCCGAAAGGAACACTTTGAGACCAGATCATAAACTTCAGGCACTGGAAAGGGGACCAGGGGACCAAGATCATTAGGTCTACCTTGTGCTTGGCCAGAAGGAAAAAGTCCAGCAGGAAGGAGAAACCAAGGTGAGAAACAGAAAGGTACTATGATATCTAAGTAAGCAATTTTGTTATCTCCTCATATGATGTGCCCATGTTCCAGTAATTTATTGCTGAGTAAAAAATCCACCACAGGGCTTCCCTGCTGGCGCAGTTGTTAAGAATCTGCCTGCCAGTGCAGGGGACACGGGTTCGAGCCCTGGTCCGGGAAGATCCCACATGCCACGGAGCAACTAAGCCCGTGCGCCACAACTACTGAGCCTGCTCTCTAGAGCCTGCGAGCCACAACTACTGAGCCCACGTGCCACAACTACTGAAGCCTGCGCACCTAAAGCCTGTGTTCCACAGCAAGAGAAGCCACTGCAATAAGAAGCCTGCGCACCACAACGAAGAGTAGCCCCTGCTCACCGCAACTAGAGAAAGCCCGCGCGCAGCAACAAAGACCCAATGCAGCCAAAAATAAATAAATAAAATAAATAAATTTATATTAAAAGAAAATCCACCCCCGAACAAAGGCTTGCAACAGCAATAGTCATACAGGCATAACCCGCTCTACAGCACTTTGCCTTACTGTGCTTCGCAGATACTGCATTTCTTACAAATCGAAGTTTTGTACGTCGAGCAAGTCTATCGGTGCCATTTTTCCAACAGCATTTGCTCACTTTGTGTCTCTGTGTCGCATTTTGGTAATTCGCGCAATACTTCAAACTTTCATGATATGTTTGTTGTGGGATCTGTGATCTTTGATGTTACTACTGCGACTCACTGAAAGCTCAGATGATGGTTAGCTTTTTTTTAAGAAATAAAGTACGTTGACGTTAACTTATATACACTGATTTTTAGACATAATGCTTCTGCACACTTACTAGACTACAGTGTAGTGTAAACATGGCTTTTATATGCACTGGGAAGCCAAAAACTTTGTGTGACTCACTTTATTGCGATATTTGCTTTGTTGCCGTGATCTGGAACTGGACAGGCAATAGCTCCAAGGTGCCTAAATTGTTTTGCTCATGAAGCTGGAGTTGGCTGGGCTCAGCCCAGAGATCTGGCCGGGATTTTGCATGAGGTTGTGGGTTAGACAGCGGCCAGGGCTAAGGTCCTCTCCAAGGTTCGTTCACTGACTCCAGTGGCTGTGCCTGGGGACCTGGCGTTCCTTGGTGTCTATCCACATGGCCTCCCCCTGCAGCAACCTCAGAATGACTGTGTTTCTCTTATGGTGGCCAACAGGTCCCCAGCCCGTGTCCCACAAGAAGGCAGCAGACGCTTTGGGAACCTGGCCTTGGATGTCAACAGCCTGGCTTCCACCTCTTTCCATGCATTGGGAGGGGAGTCAGGAAAGCCAGCGACAGTCCCGGGAAGGGCCTGGACTCCATCTCATGTGAGGGGCTCAAAGAATCTGTGGGCACGTCTCAACCCCAGCACAGCCCACAAGGCCAGTTCTCCTGTCCTTTGCCTTCCCACAGCAGTTCCAGGCTTTCTTTTTCTCTGATTTTGGTTCAAAATCTCATCATTGTTCTGTCCATCCCTAAGTTGATACATGTACAGATAAGTCCTTCCCCATATACTTCACAATAATACTAGTGATCACTGCTTCCATTAACTAATGCTCCTTGATGCCTATAGCTGGCATAGAATATGCATGCAGTCCTGTTTAGAGATATATATATATATCATTTACAACTGATAAATGAAGAAACAGGCTGAAAAAGGTTAATCAGAGGTCCTAAGATCCAAACACACGTCTGTTTAATTCCACATCTATGCTCTTTCTCCTGTGCTGTTTTCCTTCTATGTAAACTTGGTTTCTATAGATACCATACAAGTTAATGAAAAGTAGCCACAGCAGTTATTACCGTGCGGCTTTGTAAGGATCCCCTGAGCTTCAACAGTCTTATCTATAAAATGGAGATTATAATGCTATCTAGCTCATTGGGCTGTAATGAAGATTAAATGTGATAATAGATGGAGAGCACTTTGCACAGGGTTGGCAAAGAATAAATGCTCAAAAAAAAGTTACTTAGGGATGTTTTTAACCATTTCAATGACAAGAAAATCATCCTTTGGTCATGGCTTTTATTTTCGTAGAGAGCCATTTGGATCAGGGTATCATGTATTAGATTAGTGATAATGTCATATATATTATTATAGAGTAATAATTACTATATATTATATCTACTTTGACGGCTGTATATAAATACGTTATCCAAAACTACATATGTATACATAGATATAATACACACAACTATACATTTTTTAACACTTATTTATTTCTGTCTGCGTAGGGTCTCCATTGCTGTGCGCGGCTTCCTCTAGTTGCAGTGAGCGGGGGTTAGTCTTCATTGCGGGGCACGGGCTTCTCATTGTGGTGGCTTCTCTTGTTGCGGAGCACAGGCTCTAGGTGCACAGGCTTCAGCAGTTGTGGCTTGCAGGCTCTAGAGCGCAGGCTCAGTAGTTGTGGTACATGAGCTTAGTTGCTCCACGGCATGTGGGATCTGCCCGGATCAGGGTTCGAACCCGTGTCCCCTGCATTAGCAGGCGGATTATTAAGCACTGCGCCACCAGGGAAGCCCTACATCTATATACATATATATATATATATATATATATACATATATATATATAAAGCCATGAAATGTTTTGGCTAGAGTACACATATATGCTCCTTTAGTCAAAAAATTGATGGTTTAGTTTATTTTTTTTATTTTTTTATTTTTTTTTGCGGTACACGGGCCTCTCACTGTTGTGGCCTCTCCCGTTGCAGAGCACAGGCTCCGGACGCGCAGGCTCAGCGGCCATGGCTCACGGGCCCAGCCGCTCCGCGGCACGTGGGATCTTCCCGGACCGGGGCACGAACCCGCGTCCCCTGCATCGGCAGGCGGACTCCCAACCACTGCGCCACCAGGGAAGCCCTACATCTATATACATATATATATATATATATATACATATATATATATAAAGCCATGAAATGTTTTGGCTAGAGTACACATATATGCTCCTTTAGTCAAAAAATTGATGGTTTAGTTTATTTTTTTTATTTTTTTATTTTTTTTTGCGGTACACGGGCCTCTCACTGTTGCGGCCTCTCCCGTTGCAGAGCACAGGCTCCGGACGCGCAGGCCCAGCGGCCATGGCTCACGGGCCCAGCCGCTCCGCGGCACGTGGGATCTTCCCGGACCGGGGCACGAACCCGCGTCCCCTGCATCGGCAGGCGGACTCCCAACCCCTGCGCCACCAGGGAGGCCCTGATGGTTTAGCTTTTAAACTGGCACTTTCATGAGAGGTACTTCCACGTGGCTCTGAGCACGGGCAGCCCTGCTGATGAGTGAGGGTCTCACTGAATAGCAAATTCTGGTATTTGTTAACAGCACCATACTGTTCAAATAGGCTGTATATGCAAAGGTGAACATTAATTAGTTGCAAGCTTTCCCAGGGGATTCACTTTAAAAAACCTTAATGATGAGAGAATAAGCAGGCCCACGAGCATTCTGAGGAACTCACTTGGAAACCCATCCAACACCTGACTCTGTCAGCTGTTGAACTGCCGGTGCTTCTGGTGGGGACGGTCTCTGATGACATGTGTCTCGGCATAAATTACCTCAGCTAACTGGCACAAAGCCCAAGGGACTCTCCTAGGGCATGGAGTTCTTTAGTGGTACATAGAGAGAGGAAAAAAGAAAGAAAAATGGAAAAAAGAAAAAGAATTTCATTTTCATAGTTTTCCCTCCCATTTCAGGGCTACCCAATGTACTACATCCTAGGCATCCGCTAATTCTAAAACCTCTCCACTTTTCCAACCAATTTAATTACAACACAAGAGGAGGAACAGTCTGGAGGCTAGAGATGCATGGGAAGTAAAGATGCACGTGCACACACACACACACACACACACACACACGTGCACACCCACATGCACACACATACACAGAACCGTTACAGCTTGATGGGTGTTTGACCACACACCCTGCTTCCCACTGATGCCATCACAGGGCTCCAGAGTTTTTCACAATCACCAAAGATGACTGCAGTGGTGTTTAATGAAGATTGACACAGAGAGGACTGCTCTGCCTCAGGAAACCTATGTGGGTTGACTTTAGGATCCAGGCTTTGTTCCAGAATTTATCCCATTGACATTAGGGAATGCCATGACTCTGACTTCTGCTAAAACAGGGCCTTAAGATCATAGGGAGCTCTGTGAGTCACAGAAAAGGGGGAAATGAATGAACAAATCCAGCTTTGTCCCAGGGCGAGAATTAGTTTATGATATGGCACGTTCGCTGGGAGCTCACCAAAGGTCTAGTTTTTTAAACTCAATATCTTATCTCTTCCAAGCCTATCTTACTAGCATTTAAAACTGAAAATCTATTTCTAAAGGTTAAGTTTATGATGATAAAATTTTTGAAAACATATATTAAACGTTCTGAAAAGAAGAAGAATTGGGAAGAACGGAAATAACACCTGTACTTCCAACAGTTGCAAGAACCACTTATTCATTTTCTGATGTAAAGATTGGGATTCGCTTTTGAAAGTGAGTGGCAGGATTTCAAAGCCCATCTCAATAGAAAAGAAATCTCTTGGACAGAATGATCCTTTTCTATCATTGGTCAATTATTGCTATTATAATAACGTGGAAAGTAGTTTTGAAACTATGAAATCATAATGATGGGATTCTGAAAGACTATTCATCGAGCAGGTGCCTGAGAATTTCAGAAGGAAAGTAATAAACTGAGAAGAGTCTGTATGACCATGATCATTCAGGACATATAAGACCTGTTCCCTCTGCTTCACAAATAAACTCAGTGCTACAGACCTATTTCAGACAGAAACAGGGAGCAGTGGGCAGCGCTGGTGATGGTCAGATAGGGTGTGAAAGCACAGGAGCTCAGGCGTCTGTACTCACATGGGGGTGGGGGTCGGAAGGTGCTGATTTAAAGCAAACCTGCTCCTCCCAGAAGAGGATGCCCAGCCTTAGACTATGAGCAAAGGCAGGAACAGATGCTACCACAAAATGCCACATAAACAAGAGAAACAGCAACGACATCTGAACAACTTCCCCAAGGGTAAAATCAGAATCAACAACAGAGGAGTGATCATGTTTGAAGCTTATGAGATCAAAGACCCAGGGCTAGGGATGGATTGTTTTGATCCCTCCAGGCAAAAGAAGGCAAAGTGCGTGGAGGATAGAATAGTGTGAAAGTCAGGGAAGTGCTCTTCCGGGGCCAGGCAAGTAAGAGCCTTGTGTTGGCAGAGGTCAAAACCAAGGTTAGATGTAGCTGTCAACTGGAGCGTGACATCTGGGAGCCAGCGAGGAGCCCCTGAGGAAGGCATGGCCCCCCTGAAAGGACCACTCTTGCATGGTTGTGAATGTGGAAAAGAACAACCATAATTGCAAGTTCACAGGACAACAGGAAAGAGAACCAAGGGAGCTCAGGGATAAAAATAAGAATTTTCATAGCAGCAACCACAACTGTCAAGTCTTCAGCAACGTGGATGGACCTGGAAATGGTCACACTGACTGAAGTCAGAAAGAGAAAGACAAACATCATAGGACATCACTTATATGTGGACTCTAAAAAAAAGATACAAATGAACTTATTTACAAAACAGAAATAGACTCACAGACATAGAAAACAAACTTATGGTTACCAAAGGGGGAAGGGGGAGGGATAAATTAGGAGTTTGGGATTAACAGATACACACTACTATATATAAAACAGATAACCAACAAGGACCTCCTGTATAGCACAGGGAACTATACTCAGTATCTTGTAATAAACTATAAGGGAAGAGAATGTAAAAAAAGAATGTATATAGATATATATATATATGTCTAACTGAATCACTTTGCTGTACACCTGAAACTAACACAACACTGTAAATCAACTGTATTTCCAAAAACATTTTTTGAAAAAGGAGCCAGTCTTCATGTACTGCAGATACTGACAAACTTCTTTTCTCAAGGACCAGATAGTGAATATTTTAGGCTTTGCAGGACACACGGCCTCACTGAAACTACTGAGCTCTGACGCTGGAAGAGGAAAGCCCCCATAAGCAAAGGGCTGTGGTGTGTTCTCATAAAACTTTGTTTTATGTTCTCATAAAACAATTTAATTTCAAATAATTTGCACATGTCATGAAATACTACTCTTCTTTCATTTTAAATTCAGCCATCAAAAATGTAAAAGTCTTTCTGAGCTCACAGGTTGTTCAAAAGCAGCTAGCAGGTGGGATGTGGCCCACGTGCCAGCCCCATCCCTGTCGTTGTGAAACAGGACAAAGAGAACCAGCCCTGGCCTGGAGATCCTGAGTGCTGTGGAAGCCAAAGATCCCCGTCTCATCCTGAAACCAGCACCAACCCGAATATTCCTGTCGCCCTGCAATTTCCCTTTTGATTTCTGCAATTTCTGTTTTGCGCAGGTGTGGCCCGCTGTTCTGCTCTTTTCAAACAATTTCCAGGTTCAACTCTTCTCACTTGGGCTACATTCTAGGTAGCCTTTCTGAAATGCTTAGGAGAACTTTGACATTAATTATGCTGCATTAATAAAGTAAGACAAAGATAACGGGAACACAGGAGAAGTATTGTTCTTATACCAAGGGTCACAAACAGTGGCCACATCATTTGCTTTTCAAGTTTGCGTTTCAGAAACACAAAAACGTCTTTGTCTTAGAAGACTGCTCTGTGCTGGGGTCACGTCTCCCCTCCTTGCCTTCATGACTTTCCTGGCATCACCCTGGAGAATATGCATGATTCATGCAGAGCTGGCTATTAATAAAGGACCACACACACAATGCTTTCATGTTGGCCAAGCACCTGGAATGTGGGATTGCTAATCTCCATTTTCTGATCCTGTTTTATGGACTAGGTGGCAGAGGCTCAGGGAGGTTGATTGGCTTCAGGAGGGTCACCCACTTAGTAGCCGGCAGAGCAAAGAGTCGAATCCAGTGTCCCCACAAAAGCACTCTTCACATCCCTCCACCCCTGACCGCGGCTCTCCTCCTGGGTGACCTTGTGCTGCCAAGTGGGCATCTGCGCATGGAAGGATTTCCTTTCCCGGGTGCAGACCAGAGACAGCCAAGCTTCACCGTGAAAACACGTGCCTCATGGAAGGCCCTGGAAGGCTGCCCCGTTTCACAGGGAGTCTCTTCAGTGAAGACCCGACGATCCATCCTCTGCCAGCTCCCCAGCACACTCTTTACTTTCTTTCCTCCTTTTCTTTGCCCCCTAATGTTGCCCAATGTGATGTATGTCTTCAGATGGTGAAATCACATGCATTTCCCCCTCTGTGCACTTGGCAGGCACCTCCTTCCTTTATTCTTGCAGCGGGAAGTTTATAGTCCACATGACGGGAAGAGCTCTGCAGGGCTGGAATCTCAGCACTCGCCAGCTGCAGGACTCTCCCAGGCGAGACATGTTTAGGGTGACGACAGCTCAACAGGAAGTTTCCAATTCCCTGTTGTGCCTAAATTGCATCCTGACAGAGACACCGCTGTGACCCTCCTGGCCCTCTCCCACTTGGCCTTCAACTCCCTTAGCAGCTGTGGCACCCAGGGGGCAGCAGACAAGCCGACCTTCTCCCACTGGCTGCTCTATGCAGCTGGCCAGGCAGAGAAGAGAGTTTCCGTCTTAAAAGGTGCGTGGAAACGTCCCCAGAGGTGACAGTTAGGCATCGCATGTGCATAGCAGCGAAACACCTTGACCTTATCAAGTCCTGTGGGCAGCACGGACCCTATTTCCAAGCTACTTTTTTTGGAAGTGGGACTGCAGGGAGGTCTTCGTCAGGCCCCCGTCTCTGCAGACTGGACTCCCTTAACGGCGCTAGAGCATTGCTTTCACAGAAATGAGAACAGAACGCATTCCCAATTCAATACTGAATCATTACAGGCCAGATAAGTGTCTTTTTTCCATTTGTGGTTTTGTTTATTAAAACCCTAGGACAAAGTATTACTTTGGGTTAAATCTCAGTCACATTCTGCTATTTTCATTCAACTTCTGTTTCTATCCAAATGAGGTGCTGCTAACTGTGAACTTAATTTTTTTGCGGGTAAAAGAAAGGATGGTGAGGAGACACTTACCAGTCAGCCATTCACTGTCTCCATCCAAGGGACATTTGTTAGGAGCCTCCAGTGTTCACTGGGGACATTAGAAGAGCCTATAGGTTTGATCCAAGGGGAAACCGAGGCTCTGGGAAGGGCTGTCCAAAGGAGATGGAAATGTGGCCCTTCTATCAAGCGGTCATTTAAAGACAGCGTTGGGCCTGCTCTGTGTTAGGCGAGAGGGGGCGTTTGGAAAGGCACGAGACTGGGCATCCACATTCCACCTGCCACATACGACCTATGGCGCCTCCCACATGTTCTGAGCGGTCTGCTCATCTTTAAAATAAGATGAGAGGCTACCGTCGAGGGCAGGCTAATCACGCCCTCTATTTTTTTTAATTTTGTACTTTTAATTAAGTTTTATTGGAGTATGGTTGCTTTACAATGTGGTGCTAGCCTCAACAAAATGCATCGCCATACATGTCCAGTGCGCACGCCTGCACCACCTCTGTGACAAATGTTTACGGAGCATCGTTCTCTGCCGGCACAGGGCAACGCATTTACATGCCCCACTCGTGCCATCTTTACAAGAAGCCCAGGATGAAAACGCTATCGAGATACTCACTTTACAGGTGCGATGACCAAGGCTCAGAGGGTGGGCAGTATAATCAGAACTTAGAAAGCAGTATAATCAGAACTCGAGTCGTGAAAGTGCACCTTGCCGTGCCTCTGACTAAGCTCAGGCCCAGTTCCCGGAACCCAGTCCAAGCCCACGACAGGCAGCGGGCCAGTATCCACAGAGAGATCTGGAAGGCCAAGGTCGGTGTCCAGGTCTACTTCTTAGCAGCTACCTGACCTGCAGCAGGTTACTGAACACCTGTGCCTGTTTCCTCATTTGTCAAATACGGGTAATAACAGAATCGAACCTCACAGCGTTGTTCCAAAGATTAAACGAGCCGGCACGGGTGAAGTGCTGGCGTACAATAGCAAGAACACCATAAGCCTTTGCTACTGTTCTTTTTATCACCTTTATTAACTTCACTGTCACCCACCCGCCCAGCACATCTCCCTCCAAGCCCCTTGTACTGGAATGAGACCCGTCAACTCCTAGGCCTGCAAGTCCTCTGCCTTGAAAGCTGTACTTTCTCAGAGGCTGGTTTCTGAGTAACTTATTTGTATTTAATTGTCATTTTCTGAAAATCCGCATAGACACAGGGCTGTAATTAACTTTTTATTGGGATTCTCCCACATAGGTTAAACTACTTGCTCAGAGGAGCGCAGAGTCAATGACGGTAGTCAGGATGGAGGGAAGGCTGCCCTCTCCTGCCTGCCTTGTGACAGACAGAAGCAGCTGCTGAGACCCTGGAGTTGTTACAAGGAGAATGTGGAGGCCGAAGAGGACAAATGTCCACCTGAGTGACAGGCTATTACCTGCCATTTACCCCTTCTACCACCAACAGAGGTGACTGCTGGCAACTTGCCCCCTTTGATGGTTTGGTCATTCCCCTCCCCAGAGCCTGCCTTTGGGGTACATCACGTGATCTGATGGACAGTGGGGCAGAACAAAACCCTGGATTCTGAATCAGCAGATAGTCACATATTCAGGACTAGTCTGAGAGTTCAGCAGCTAAATTTCTTTGGGAAACCACAGACTCTCCAACCTTGGGTTTTCTCAGCTGTAAAATAAAATTAATAGCAACAGTAACTTCATAGGGGTGTTAGAGAATCAAAGGAAAATATGAAAATATTTTAAAAATTAAAATTGGTGTAAACTACTTGAATTCCAGCGGGGGAAAAAAAAGATGATCTGAGTTGGCACCTCCTTTGGTAGCTGGGCCGATTCATCTTGATTTTTGCTGTCAGGAATAAAACAGGACAATGGCAAGCAGTAGATTAATGGGTTCAGAGTGAGGCCTCTGCAACCAACGTGGCCGGTTAAGTCTTGGCCACCTCCTACCCTACTGTGTGTCTTTGAGCGGGTTACTTAAGTGAGTGCTCTGGGTCCGGGTTCCTTTACCTACAAAAGAACATTAATAACACCTACGCCAGAAGATTGTCAAGGGAATTAAAGAGTTCACGCAGGTAAAACATTTAGAAAGGTGCCTGGAACACAGCCAACCTACGACAAAAATATTAGGTCCTAGGATGATAATGATGACGACGACGACGATGATGATGATGATGTTGATGATGATGATGATGATGATGACGACGACGATGAAGCGGGGGAGGACATGATAACGCTGAGGAGGACGGTGGTGAGGACGGTCCTTTCAGGCTCTCCTTTTCATACAAATAGAATCTAACCATTTTAGACTCTGCCGCTATTTTCTTCATTACTGTCACTTGCATTTTCAGGCACAGAACCACTAGCTTCTCCTAAGAATTCAGGCTTGCCGAGAGGTCCTGGGTTCCTTCCTGCTGGCTGCGTGATGACAATGAAGTGGGGCTCTCATCAAGAGGTCCTGGGGTTCCTTCCTGCTGGCTGCATGATGACAGTGAAGTGGGGCTCTCATCAAGAGGTCCTTACAGCCGTGACAACACCTGAGTGACCCAAATCAAGAGGCCTAGGAAAGTGCTGTGATAAAGAGAGAAAACACATCAACACATGGAGAAATGCGACCGCTCAAGAGGAGAACAGGACTGGTCAGCGTGGACACTTGACAGCGAAGCCAAAGGGAGCAAAATAACGTTGAAGAAAAAGTTGTGTTCACCCTCGCTAAATTGTCCTGAATTCTCAAGGGTCATGTGGCTCTGGGTAGAAATAGAGACGCAGAGCGAGATGGAAGCAATTCCTTCCAGTCCTTCCATCTTACACAATGTGCCTTATCAATTCCGGGGTTTTCCCCTCTCAGAGGAAATGGGGACAAGGTAATGGGGCAAGGAGAACGGATGCTGAGACACTGCTACCTGTCACAGCAGGTGCTTTCTTCCGGGTTGGTGAGCTCTCCCCCAACCGTGACATTTTTCTAGACTGAACACTGAGATCGTCTGCTTCCTCTGCCCCATCTGACCCGGGCTCAGCAACAGTGAAGCAGCAGGGCTATTTGCAGAATTTCCAGGGTATACATCTGTAAAAGCTGAAGTATTTCCCCCAGACAATATCACCCTAGAGAACTGGATTTAGGCTGTATTTGTCCACACTTCCAGGCATTCAGTTGACCTTCTCCTTCCATCCATAGGAAGCTTTCTTTGGGCAAGATGGGGGCTTCACTTGGATAATGACGTGGCCAGAGTCGGGGGAGGCTGCCCAGGCTCACCTGGTTCCTGCTCTGATTTAAAAGAAAAGATGAATGCAGACATCCTGCTCCAGGTGAGTATCAAGCCAAGGAGGGTCAAATACTGAGGACTTTTTGAGAACTTCTCCGTGGTCCCTGGGGAGAGGTTGGGGGATGGGCAGAAATCATCCGACACCCCCAGGCTCCTCCTCTTGGGCGGTTTCACACTCCAAGAAGTAAGTGCTTCAATGATCAGTCCCCAGCGGAACCCTCGCTAGACCTTGCAGCAGAGGCTCTCCTCCAGGCGATGCTTCTCAGGGTCAGAGATGGGCAGTTGCTTTAGCAACATGGTGACTTCAGCTCGAACTTCCTAGAGCACTCAAAAGCCACAGAAAGAAACTTTGGGGTGATGTGGCTGAAGGTCAAAATTGACAGGCTGCTCCACAAGCAGAGACAAGACTTAGCTAATCCTTTTCTTATTTCATCTGAGGAAGAGGGATGACCGAGAACTCGAAGACGAGTAATTACCCAGCAATAACAGCCGGAGAGTGGCCAAGGGTGGCCGGGCTGCAGACTGGACTCCGGGGAAAATCCCTTTGACCTCACACTCCCCGCCAACCCCACATTCTGCTAATCCTTAGAGCATCACTTCTCCAAAAAAGTTTATTACTCTGTCCATTTCTTCCACACATTCTCTCCCATTCCAATTAATCTTTATCTACGATCTTTCATCGGAACCTTTCTCACCAATGTCTTGTGTAAATGCACTCTGCCAGTTCTCATCTCCCTTAAGGTCTTAGCAACACATGTGATATTAATCACCCCCTCCGTCCATGAAACGTTCTCCGCACTTGGCTTTCAGATTTCCTTCACGGCTCTCCGGCCACTTCTTCACAATCAACTTTGCTGGATCCTCGTCTTCTAACACCTCAATATTGGAAAGCCCTGAGGCCCGGTCCACGGATCTCTCCTCTATCCATCTTCACCCAGTAGGTGGCGATAGCCAGACCCATGGATGCAGACACCATCTGCATGCTGACGACGCCTGGATTAATTTTTCTGGCTTCTGGATCCTTGCACAGCCAACTGTCTACTCAGCATCTGCACCTGCGTACGTAAGGCACCAGCTCCTTTCTTCCTCTGCAAGCCTGCTCCTCTTGGAGCTCCTGACGGCAGGAACTGCGAGAAGCAGCCACCAGTTGGCACAGGTCACAAACCTTAGAATCCACCTTGACTCCTAACTCTGTCTCACAACGCCCAGCTAGGAAGTCAGCAAACCTTGTCAGCTTGCAGAATACATTCCAGACTAAACATGGTCTTACCGTCTTGGACCCCACCATCACTTCTTGAGGGACTAAAGCAACAGCATCCTAACTGGTATCCCAGCTGCTACCCTTATGCCCCCGCCCCTCTACCCTGTCTTTCTCTTCAAACCGTAAACGTGACCCATTAACAACATTTATTCGCTCAGTTCACTCTCCTGCTTGAAACTGGCCAGTGTTTTTATTGGAACAAATGCCAAAGTTTTTACCTTGGTTTTCAAGGCACTACATGACCTGACTCCTGACTCTCTTCACACCATCCTATGTCACTTCTCTGCATCAACATTCTTGCTGTTGCACAGAGACACCAAAGGTCTCTGCAGCTCATGGCCTTGGAACGTACAGGTCCCTCTGCTTGGAACGCCCCCTTCTTAGTCCAACCAGTTCACTGCCTCACTTCACTCAGCTCCCGAGGTCTCTGCTCAGGTTTTCACTCAACAGTCTCACCAAAGGAGCACCAGAATGATTCTTTGCCCTGTCTCTGTTTTCTTTTTCTCCATATACTATCTCTCCCTGACATCGGCTCACATATTTGTTTACTGAATATCACCTACTCCCACATGGCAGTCCCGTGGGACAGAGGCCTTGAATGCTGTGCTCACTGCAATGCACTGTCGTGTTTTGGGTACTCAAAAAATATCTGTTGAATAAAAGATGATGCATTTCTGCCTATTTATCATATCTCTGTTGTACTCTATCATTTCTGTTCAATCGAATAAATCCTGATTCTCTAGAAATAAATAAATAAATATGTCTGGGGTTGTTATGAGATCATCTTTGGAGAAAAGGAAACTAACCCACATGGATCAACAGGCAGAAATAAATCAGACACCAGCTGGTTCCTAACATACTACCTATCGCCACATGGGAGAACAGCCAGAAAGTTAATCCCTAGTCCCCCAAACCTCGCAACGAGGGAGGCCAAATCAGAAATACGGGGCCCCTTCTCAGCTTAGTACCTACCCTCACTCCCGCCCACATTAAAGCCATCAGCACTTGTGGCAATTTGGTCCCCTGCATATCTCTTAATTCCATACTAATCCTCCACTCCTGCCATCTCATGACCTCTGACTCTGACCTTTCAGTAGCTCCCTAAAGGTCAGTCTCCCAGCTCTGGAGCACAAGAAGGCTTGGCCTTGCCAACAGCTACCTCCTGTCACCACCCCACCTTCGGGCTCAGGAAGAAATGGGATTGAGGCTACAGACGAAGCCTGTGAGATGTGCTTCCCTGCCTTCCCTTGGGGACCACAGGGGCTAAATCCAACCAGCCTCACTGTTGGGGGTGCCACGCAGCAAGTGACCGCCTCCTTCACCATCAGTGCTCTGCAGATCTGTCATTCCTCATGTCTCCCGACCTTCCAAGCCTCATGGCTCTGCCTCTGGAACACCCACTATCTGAGCAAAATGCTCCCCCAGACCTCAGGCTCCAGGCTGAGCATCCCCTGACCTGCCTTTATTAATTAAAACCCAGCTATTCCCTGAGGTCAGCACTTCCTGGGTTGTTGGTTTTGGCATTGGAGGTTGGGGTGATGGCCTTCTTTACTCCCCAAGCTTGTTTGAAAACCTTTCCTCTTTCACATTTTTGTTGAAAACCTTGCTTCTTCCAAGGTCTTGCCCTCCGGCGATGTTGCATGTACCTCTCCTCTACCTGCTGCCAAGGACTGGTGTCCTGAACTCCCCATGATTCTTTGAGGGCTTTCACACCTGAATCACAGCCCAACGTGTCACTCACCTGGGCCGTTACCTGGACTGTCTTCAGTGTTCCCTCTGGTGATCTGTCAGCTTACCTGGACCCTGCTTCTCCATGGACCTGTTCCGTCATCTGAGCCCTCTGCTGCCACTTTCACAGGATGAGACACGTCATTCTCTAGAACCTGAAATCACTGATGAAGGGACCACCATTTCTGACTTGAACCTTATAACTTCCCAGCATGCTCAACTACTCACTCCAGAAGCCCGTGCTCACTCTACTCACTCATTCGTTACACAAATACTTATTGAAGGTCTAAGACTGGATAGACTCCACGCTCTGCACTGCTGCACGCACGCTCCTTGCCTTCAGGAAGCTTAGAGTCCACTGAGAGGACGGCAGGTACTGAATAAATCTCCTGTAGCCACATGGTCTCCGCGACAATCCTGGAACGTGACAGAGGGCCTCGGATTCACAG
The DNA here is from genome assembly GCF_949774975.1 of Lagenorhynchus albirostris. NCBI lineage: Eukaryota > Metazoa > Chordata > Mammalia > Artiodactyla > Delphinidae > Lagenorhynchus > Lagenorhynchus albirostris. The sequence goes on along the minus strand of NC_083103.1, from coordinate 106,220,182 downwards.
TTTGCCCTTCCAGGAATGCTCCGCTGGAATTATCCAAACGCCTTCTCTCCCAACTTTCATAGGGTATCTTCTTAATAAACCCATCCTTATCCACTCTGTGGAAGGTTGCAAACCCCAAACGGATGCTTGATCATCTCTTTGCCTCTTATCCGGTTAATTTTTTCACAGTAGTTACCATATAACACAGTCTCAGGTTCACTTATCCTTGGACTTATTTTCTGTCTCTCCCGGTAGAATAGAAGCTCCATGAGGCCAGGGGTTTTTCCTGCTTTGTCCTGTCATGTATCTCCACGGCCTAAGACAGCTGCATAGCAGTAGGTGCTCGACAGCAATTATTGAGTAAATAATTGAATCAATGTAAGAGCAACGAAAATTGTTTTTGCCAAGGAGTTTTCCCAGGCACAGAATCCATGTCACCTTCTCTGCTTAAATCCTTTTCGGGGAGGTGTGTGACAGAGGAAATAAATCAACAGAGAGAGAAAGCCACTCTTCTTTCTCTATCATTGCAGATGACTGGTCAAATATCTCCAACCACTGTGACCTCCGTGAGTCATTCCATGAAGGGCAATGCAGGGATGCAGGGAATTAAAGAAGGAGCACAAGGCCTCCTGGTTGCAGACCAGTTAAACAGGAGGAGTCCTGAATCTACTGTGGAGGAACGATTAAGCTCAAAGTCATTCCTTTGAACTCTCAGAGAAGAGGGATTTGTTTTGGGGGCGCTGGGAGAGGGGGTTAGCATAGAAGAATCCACCTCTGTTGGAGAGAAGTAAGGGGTAAGATGATCCTCCTAGGGAAGGAAGGGCTACCTAATCCTCACCCCAAATACGCAGGCAACGAACAGGCTGGCTGACTGTGCAGTAGTATCTGGAAAGCACGAGCAGCCCAGTCAGGAGGGGGCCAGCCCCTGGATCTGCGAGAAGGGAATTGGTATTCCGCTCGTTGCTTTCCTACTGTCCTGGCTCCAGCAGGACAAGCATTTTACACCCCTAGGAAGATGAAATATGCCAAATACCACAAGGACACAGAGCGAAACTCCATGGAGTCAGATAATGAAAAACATAGCCTGGAATCCAGCAATTTCTTTTCATATCTAAAGCCGTTAATGTGTAAAACAACCTAATAATAACAACCGAAGCACAAGACACACCATTGTGTGAGTGAATGGTAGTATTTAACATGAGGAAGACATAAATCAAGTCAGAGAGCAGCTACCTCATTGCCACGCATGCTCTGTGGTCCAGGGGGCGCGGGGAAGGGGGAGAGTGTGTGAAGTTCACACAGGCAGCTCTGCAGGAGGAAGATGCCTCACCTGAGAACAGAGTGGTTGGCATCTGTGCTGGGGCTATACGTCCTTTGCTCAGAGGTATCACGCAAAGACCCACTGAAAGGAGTCTGAGATTGTGGGGAGAATGGAACACCCAGGCCCAGCACAGAGCCCAGCCTGGAGTCTAGTGTCTGGACAAGAGTGTGGGTAAACTTGTAAGAACACTAAGAAAACCTGGACGTCCAAGGACCACAGGCCCTGGGCTGGCAGGAAGCCTGAAACAGAGAGCAGCTGTGTCCCAGAGATGGAGAAGAAGCCATGGGTGAGAAGTGAAGCAGGGATAAGAATATGAATCTTGTGTGGCACATGTATACAATGGAATATTACTCAGCCATAAAAAATGAAATTGAGTTATTGGTAGTGAGGTGGATGGACCTAGAGTCTGTCATACAGAGTGAAGTAAGTCAGAAAGAGAAAAACAAATACTGTATGCTAACACATATATATGGAATCTAAATTTTTTTTTAAAAATGGTTCTGAAGAACTTAGGGGCAGGACAGGAATAAAGATGCAGACGTAGAGAATGGACTTGAGAACACGGGGAGGGGGAAGGGTAAGCTGGGACGAAGCGAGAGAGTGGCATGGACCTATATACACTACCAAATGTAAAACAGATAGCTAGTGGGAAGCAGCTGCATAGCACAGGGAGATCAGCTCGGTGCTTTGCGATGACCTAGAGAGTTGGAATAGGGAGGGTGGGAGGGAGACTCAAGAGGGAGGGGATGGGGGACATATGTATATATATAACTGATTCACTTTGCTATATAGCAGAAATTAACACAACATTGTAAAGCAAGTATACTCCAATAAAGATGTTTAAAAAAAAAAGAATATGAAACTTGGAGTCAGAAAAGCTTGGATTTGAATTTCACCTTGGCCATTTAAAATGTGTGGACCAATTATCCTCTCAGCTCTCCATTTCTTCATTGCTAACATGGAAATAACGCCTACTTGTCAGGGCGTTTATGAGAATTAGGTGATACAAGATGTGTAAAGCAGAGTGCTCAGCACAGAGCAAATATCCCACAGCAGAGGTTCTCAAACTTAAGTGTGCAACACAGTTCTCCAGGGATTTGCTAAAATGCAGGTTTCTGGGTCCTATCCTGGATCTGGGGTACAAACAAGGTGAGGCCCATGCTGCTGGTCCCGGGACCACCCTTAGAGAACGGTACCATACAGCACATGCCTCTGGAGACAGTGTCACTGGGGGTGGGATTTCAGCTTTGCCACTTGCAGCCTTGTGACCCCGGCCCCCTTGCCTGACGCTCCAAGCCTCAGCGCCCTCGTTGGTAAAGTGGCCCATCACAGGACCGGACTCACACCGCTGCTGAGAAGAATTCATACCAGTAGGCTGCATGTTTAGAAGAACGGCCAGCACATTCTAAACATCCACAAATCCTTACTGTAATCACTGGATAAGAGCCACTCTGCAAGTTAGACTCTAGGGAAAATGCAGTCATCACAGGTCAAGGTAAGATTCAGGATGGAAAAGGAGGTGCAAAGTCAGAGCTACACAGAGAAGTCCTCGTGGCCAGGACAATCTGGTTGGAAACAGTCTCCAAGCTCTTCCGGCAGCTCCTGGTGGGACCTGGCCGTGGGACCCCAAAGCCTTCAGCTGGTCTACAGGGGTTCCTCAGTGAGGAGGTTACCGTGCCTATGGTGGGAGGGTGAGGCCCCGCTGAGGCCCTTCTGTACCCCCCAGAGAGCTGTCTGTCACGGATGCTCCTGAGAGAGGGGGTCTCCTGGCCTGGAGGGGCTGCCGTTTTAACCAGCCTTTGCAATAACTGAGCCAGGGCTGGTTAGCTTCGGTGGGGAAGATAATACAATCTCCTTGCTTTTCTGTTTCCTTTCTTGTTCCATCAAAACAGTTCTGCATGGTAACGGTCACCAAGCACCCGCATAAATAGCCCAGGACTCCAGAGAGCATGGGGGAGGACGCTGTTAGCGGTGCCTGCGTTCAGCAGACTACAGCATCTTTCAAGGGTTTTAAAATAATTGGGCAAAACCACAAACAGTGTCTGTGGTGTGCACTCCTGCCCTTGGCTTCTAGACTGAGGCTTGATTTCATATGTTCTCAATTGAGGCACACTGAACTCATTAATTTCCCCACTGGTCTTTTTATGATTTTCCTCTTCTTTGAAGTAGGAAGTCGCACAGCTATAATACTGCTTTAAACCAGATCATAAATATTAAACTTACAAAAAACCTTATTGACACTGGCAAATTTTACCCTAAATGTATCTATCTAACCATAATGTTACAGTTAAAGAAAATTGTGGAGTTAAAAGAGTGATCTATAAACGTCTCACTCTACCTTTTTCTTTGCCACCTTGGTCTGTGTTTAAACCGTTTACTTAATGAGTTTCTGGATCACTTTGCCTCGTATTGAGGTTGGACCACTGGTTTATCTCCATCATAAGAAACTGCTTTCTCTGTACAGGTTGGACCTAATACCGTACGCTCCCCTGTTCCTAGGGAGAGGAGATCTGCCACTTTCCATTATGATGCAATTATTTTTTTTTCTCCCACCATCAGTGACCAGACCACTGTAATAGCTTCCACAATAGCAATTCCTTGTCCCTCCTGGGACAGCCACTGGGGGTACTTGGGGAATTTTAATCAAGCACCTACGTTAATTAGAAAATCATGGGGGTCAGGGGGTGCTGATTAAGCACCTTCGAAGATCTGTTCTTCCCGGCAACTGACTGAGCTTGGGCTTTTGTAAGGATTCAAACTTTTCAGAGGAAAAAAATTTCATTTCCTCCCTTTTGTTCTTGTCTCCTGGGTGGGAAAGAAGGGGAATGGGCTGGCTGGGCGCTGGAAAGTACCCGGGTCGGGTGCCTACCGTGTGTTGCTGGCCGGGCACTCTGCATCGGGAAGCGTGGCTCATCCCGCCAATCTACCCTGACACGGCCCGGTGATCTGTCTTCTGCAGATGAAGCGTCTGAAGCTCAGGCCTGGGGTCAGCCAGGGAGGCAACGGTTGGAGGAGAGGCTTTTCTTACAAATTCCTTTGACTGGTTTGGGAAATAGATGATGATGCAGAGATGACGCTCCTGGATCTTACCCCTTTCCTCACTAAAACTGATTTTGTTTGAAATTACGTGCCAGAAAGACTCAAGTTTAAAAAGGGAAGAAACATACTGTACCTACACTATTGGACACTTCTTTCAATGATCCCCAAAAGGGCCTGTCACGGTCTCGTGCTGCGCTCAGCACTGGTGATAAATACGACCACGAGGGGCCTGTTGCTGCTCCCCTGATCCCGTGGACACCGGGGCACTCTGACTGAAGAAAAGTCATCAGAGGCTCTCAAACGGGTAGCATCTGAGCCTGGTCTTAAAACAAAAGTGGACTCTCTCCAAAAGCCGCGGGAAGATGGTCTAAGGAGAGTGGAAGTGAGTCCAAGGAGGAGACGCCAAACCGGTGGCGAGCCTCAAGCTGCCAGTGTGACTGCAGTGCGGGGGGTCTTGGGGTCAAGGGCCGGATCACGGAAGCTCAAGGTGCCGTGACAAGAAGAGCAAAATCAAGAAAGAAGCGTATCTTCAGAGAGGCTTACTGCTGCCCAGCGTGACCCAGGCAGCGACAGTGCAAGGGAATCCAAATCCAGCTGGACCTGATTTCAAACCCACCTGTTTTGGGCAGGTCACCTTCACCTATGAAAGGGAGTCACTCACTGCAGGTGGTCAGAGCCTCAGAGAAGGGCCAGACATTCCAAACAGCTCAGCAGAAGGGACCAGCTGGACCATTCTCACCTGTCCTCAGGAAGCAGGTGGAGAGGGCAGACATGCTGGTCACCACCCATGCCCACCTGTGGGAGGAGCCTCCACTGGGAAGGGTCCTTCTCTTAACTGTATCTCTTGGACTCTAATATTCTAGCAGAAGACAGGTGGGCAGTTGGCAGCTTAGCAGGTGCCCCCTCCAGGGAGACTCCCTGACAGGGAGCAAAGAACCACAGATCTCAAGGCCTCCTTTCCCTTCAGGCCCTTGTTTCTTGGGAACTGAGGCTAATTCCTGGCTTCACAACACCTTGGCCATGACTGGAGAGAGAATTCAGTCATTGAGTTCCCCCCTGGCTTATGGCAGAAAAGATGTATCGCCTGTATCATTAATTACAGGGCATCCACTAAAATGAGACTCCAAGAGAGTCCAGAGTCGGCACAGATAGAGATCTTTCATAAGGATCTTTGTCTTTCCTGTTTGTTTGTTTTTTTTTGGTTCCCTGCTGCTGGGTGGTGAACATCGGTGGTGGGCGAGGTGAAGCCTTTAGTTCCATTTTGTCTTCCTTCCCTCCCATCCCCAGTGCCTCTTTGCTGGAGACGATTTTCTCGTCTGCCATCCTAATGATTGCTGTGCCACACGGGGCCCCTGACGCCGGTGCTGACAGGCTGCTCATTAGTGCCAGGGTGCCACGTCAGCCAGTGGCACGCCAGAGTTCCACGCCTGACACTCTTCCGCAGAGCTGTCACCGGAGTCGCGGCACCTGCCAGCTCTGGTTGAACTCAAGCTGTGATACCTCCAGTGCCAATTACTGCTTCTGTGTCCTGCTTAGCTGGGGAGGAGGGCCTGTCAGTGCTGACAAATGGGAAATAGGTGGGCGGGGAGAGCTCAGAACACTGGCGAGAGGAGAAGGGCTCCCATCCGAGGGTCACTCTGTCCTCACCAGCTGGTGCCTTTGAAGACTCTGGGAGGCAAGAGGCAGGGCAGCCGACTGCTCCCTGGGCCCTGGGCCCTTCAACTCCAGCAGGAGAACTGAGGTGGGAGCGGGGGAGACTGGCAGCTGAGGCAGGTTGCCCAGTCCTGCGGATAGAGGTGTGGAAGGCATGCAGAAGCGCCCACCCCGTGCCGTGGGAAGAGAAGGCTTCCACAGCTAGGGCGTGGTGTGCAGCCCAATGGACATACAGCTTTCTTCTAACTGTGCCCTCTCACCCCGGGTCTTTGTGTGGCCCTGGGAAGAAACAATCCATCTCTACCCGAACCTCGATTCACACACTGGGGATGGAGGGGAGAAATTTTTAAACGATATGTCTCTTTTTTGGGTACTGATTTCTTTCTTTGTATTAAACTTTGTTTGACCCATGAGGAGCAGCAAGTTTTCATGTATTATTGAATTCACTCTCTCTGGGAACATCCAGGATTGATTTATGAAACTGTCGGGAGCCACTGCGGTTTAGGCACAGGTAGGGTTGGGATGAGTAAGTCAGCAAGAGGATCAGGTGCCCTGGAAGAGCCGGGTGAACTACACATCAGAGAAGCACCGACATCATGAGAGCGATCGCGGTGAGGCGGTGATGAGGGCAGAAGGCAGCTCACGCAAGACCCAACTTCAACGATGCTCGTGAGCCACTCTGACCCTTGCAAAAGAGAACCTGAAAAGGAGTCACCTCTTCAAGGAGACGTCCAGCCCTGGCACAGCAGCTTCCCCACCGGACGGACTTCGGGAAAGGCTTCAAGACCAGAGACTTACCAGCAGAGACCTCAGCAGGAGACACACCAGCTCTGCACCACAACATCAAAGTGGACAAGAATTCCTCAAGGATGGGGATGGAATCTTCGAATTAGGAGAACGGCCATCCCCTTTGGGGCACCAGCAAACACAAGGGCTGTTCACGGAATCAACACGTATTTCTTAGAAGCTTTCTAGGTGCTGGGCATCGTGCTAGGAGGTCAAGAATCCAAGAAAAGAGAGACGTAGGCTCTGGTCTCAAAGAACTGATGAATCAGGAAGCAGGACATCTCTTCGGACAGATCACTGGAACCTCCTGAGCCCCCTGCCAATACCCAGGTAGGAGGTGTTCTCTCAGCAGCCTTGGTGAGATTGTTATTGATATTTTCAGTGTTTTGTTTGATGGGATAAAGGGTGAGGCAGGTGCGGCCGAGAGGGCAGCCCCATTAGGACACTCGGTGAGCCATGACCCCATATGTACAGTGGAGCCCATGCAGCGGTGCCTGGACTCAGGCCTTCATCTGGGTTTTGTGGTCGGCTCCCAGGGATGTGGAAATACAGGAACCTCAGCCTTCTCTCTAAAGCTCTGACAGTCCAACAGAAACTGGAGACATGAAAATTGGCCTCTGAGAATAATTTTTTTATGAAGTGTGAAGTCTTGAAGAGCCTTTAGAATACATTGAAAGAGAGAGTTTATCTGTTAGAAGACTCAGAGGAATAGAGAGCATTAAAGGTATTCTTTTGGATAGAAAGACTCGAGCATAAGGGCTATGACAAAATAAATTCTTGCATGCCTAGACAAGGAAAAGACAAGACAAGATGCAGAGTCATGAGTGAGAGTTGCGTCTAAGGGACCCTGGGGACCACTGACGGTCCTTCAGCGCCCGGAGCAGCAGGCTAACAGGTGGGATTCGGTGAGGGGCCCTTAGAACATTCGTGCAGTTCCAGGCGGCATTCCCGTGTGAGGAAGTGACGTGGGCTCTTCCTCTTGAAAAGACCAAGGCCTGTGCAGGTACAAGCGACACCTGTACCCTTCAAAACAGGTATGCACCATGAGGGCAGGTGTCTCTACAAAGCTAGTACAGCTTCTCCTTGAACTCCTGGGAGCTATAAGTTCATGAAGGGAGCTAAAAAGACATATAACCAGTAATAACAGGTGACATACTACTTCTCATGATCAACAGCAATGCCAAGAGGTAGCTTGGGAGGTCTTACCTCCCTCTCTATCTTGGATAAGTACAACTGACATTTTCTCCACCTGATGTCAAGTGCCAGGGAGGCACCTTCTGAGAAAGACCCCCAACACCCCTCCCGCCATAAGCTCACTCCCAGTTTCTGTATAACTGGATGGGTGAGCCACTACTGATACAATGGTGGTTAACATTGCTTTATTACTTTTCCACATAAAAGGAGTCAAGGCTGGGACCTTATGCTAAGTGAAATAAGTCAGACAGAGAAAGACAAATACCATATGAGCTCATTTATATGGGGAATATATGAAAACAAAACAAAACAAAATAAATGTGCAAAACAAACCAAAGAAAAACAAACACATAGATATAGAGAACAGAGTAATGGTTACCAGAGGGGAAGTGGGGTCAGGGGAGGTAGTGAAATGGGTGCAGGGGGTCAACTGTATGGTGATGGATGGAAAACTAGCCTTTTGGTGGTAAGCTCGCTGTAGTGCATACAGAAGTCAAAATATAATACACGGAACTTGTATTGGGTTGGCCAGAAAGTTCGTTCGGGTTTTCCTGTAACACCTTATGGAAAACCTGAACAAATTTTTGGCCAACCCGATGTGTTATAAACCAATGTTACCTCGATAAATTTTTTTTAAAAAGGAAGAGATTTATATCAGCTTACTGCAGCCCCATATAAGTTGTGATAGAGGAAACTAGGAGTTTTCAGAAATGCACAGAACAAACAGACCCGTCTGGAGAGAACATGCAGTGAAGCCATCAGGGTTGCCCAAAGTGCTTGGCCAGGGTCAGCCCCCCATCAGGGGTTTAATGGGTGTAAGCATAAGAATGACCTTGATTGAAATGGGATCTGCCCACACAGAGTGGGAGCAAGGGTGAGAGCAGCCCTCTGCCTTTGGAGGCTTCGCTCAGGTGTAGCATACCTTTTTCTCCAAGGAACCCACATCTTGTCCCTAAGTTATTTAAAATAAGCAGCCTTTTGGAGATATATAGTGGGGCAAGATGAAGGCCTGGCTGCTAAGGGTCTCCTGCTCCAGTTCGGGCTGGGCAGCAGCCCGATGACAGCTCTGATCTCCAAATAATCAGTCACCAAGGAAGCGGCACCCCGTGAGCCCCGGGGTGATCAGTTACCGTGTGGCATGTCGCATCAGTTTGAATCTGCGTTAGCTGATCCAGACCACAGATCTGGGAAAAGCTGCTCATCTAAATTACTCTGATCCACAGGTAGATTCTGATTATCCTTCTCCTCTCCCCTTGATCCATCTTCTGTTTCCATAGCAGCTAAAACCCCCGTAAAACGGAAGCATCAGGTCGAGTCCCCTGGGGAAATGAGGCGGCTGGATGGCCAGGAGGGAGGGAAGGATGCTAGGGCACAGTGGTGAGAACCTCAGCAAGAGGAACGGAGAGGGCGCCAGTGCAGAGGGAATACAAAAGTGCTTGTGAGGAGAAGACAGAGAAGGAAGAAATGACAGTGTGGGATGAAACAGAAGGAGGCTGTGTAGGAGGCTGTGAGAGATAGGAAGGCGGAGAACAAAAACAGAAAGCATGAAAGGACAAGACAAAAAGAGGAGCTGTACAGAGGAGAAGGGAAAGAAGAAAAAAAAGGAGAGGGGAGGGGGAAGAGAGGAAAGGAGAGGAGAGGAGAGGAGAGGAAAAGGAAAGGCGAGGCACCCAGAAAAGGACGAAGAGCTGCAAGGCCAGAGGAGGGATGAGAAAAGACATCAAGCAGGAGACAGAGGGGACTTGCAGGATGGAGGGAGCGGTGCCACCTGACAGAAGGAAAGTCCATGTACCTGGGATGATGAATGTTTGCGTATGCTAAAGGCACCGACGGCCCTGGAGTCCAGCGGCACTGAGGTCCTGGCCTTAAGCAGTGATGAACAGCGTGCACCATGGACCAGAAAGTCTGTCCATCTGGGTGCCCCATCCTGGGATGTGCCCCAGGGCCAAGTTCCATCACTAACAACTTCATGCACAGTGAAGCCTCCTCCCAGACTGTGGGCCAGTCCACATGTAAGGTCGTTTCCAGTCGAGAGACTGGCAGAAATTCCAGCATCTCTCTGATTCCTTTGCTCGTGGTGGTAGTGTCAGGAGCGGTGGCTAGGGACAGCTCCCAGCGTTTCAGGCCAAACACAATGAGAACCTCATCCCTTTTCTGAAAACCTCCATAGGGCTAACTGTCACCCTGAGAGAGGGAGTTTGGTTTCTGGGGCCCATGCATAGTCTTCAACTGATTTTTTTTTTTAATGTCCAGGTGTCGTAGACCTGTGATGCACAGCCTTCTTCAGGAACGAAGGATGCCTGCCCCAGGGGGTGGACGGACAGCCCTCGGCTGCAGCCCCTCAGGGGGACTGTCTCATACGAAGAGAGGTGCCTGGCCCAGGTCACAGCTCTTCTGGGGACAGCCCGAATTCCCTGACCTCGACCGCTGTGCTGGCATAAAAGGCCACCCCCATAACCTCAAGAGAGGACAATTCATCCTATCTTCAGAACGCCCCACAGGGCTAGTAGAGATGCTTCCCCGGTCATCATGGCAACTCAACCTCTCCCTCGGCCTGACCCCGCCTCCCTCCCTCCCCTTCCACAGGCTTGATCCCAAGGGCACCTCCAATAAACTTCTTGTTTGCCAGTCACCTTCTCAGGGTCTGCTTTAGGGGAACTCAGCCTGAAACACCCAGCAAACCACGCTGGTGGCGACTTTAGCATCTTTATTTTTATTGAAATCTAGTTGATTTAAAATATTGTGTTAGCTTCGGGTGTACAACAAAGTGACTCAGTTTTATATATCTATATAATATAATATATATATATATATTCTTTTTTGGATTCTTTTCCATTATAGTTTATTACAAGATATTGAATACAGCTCCCTGTGCTATACAGCAGGTCCTTGTTGTGCATCTATTTTATAGCATGTGTATCTCTTCTTTAGCCTCCTTAAACCTGCGTGACTCAGCAATGCACTTACCTTCATACATACATGCAGGCATGCACACACACACACACACATATATATACATACGTACATAAATATATTCCATGTTAGCCAGTTATAAGCAGTGAAATTAAGGATCTTTTTCAGGTCTCTGCTCAAATGTCCCCTTGTCGAAGGCCTTTCCTGACCAAACCTCTTGTCCTTCTGTCAATGTATCCTGCTCTATGTTCTCATCCTTATCACCACATACTATTAACATTATTATTTTGGTTACTCACCTCATGAGAATGTGAGCTCATGAGAGCAGGGACTTGTCTGTTGTGGTTTATTGCTATATAAACACCCAATAGACATTTTAGAACTGATGAAATAATGTAATGCACCTCGCATAAAAGCTAGTTTAATAATAAATGGCATGTTGCCTTAAATTCGAAAAGTTTAATGTTCAATCCGTGAAAGCACGAAACAACACTTAGCCCGGTCTGCAAAACATCTAGACGTTTAGACAAAGTGAATTTTGCAATTCAGTCACACATTAAGTTGTACTTGTTATCTAGGATTAATCAGAGAAAAGCAACAAGAAAACCACAAAAGGACTAATGGCCTAGCGACCAGATATCTGGCACTGTTGAAGCAGCACTGACGTGGAACTCTTCCTTGTAGGCATATGGCCATCCCAAACCCTCATCCATCATTGTGTGTTTGTGTCTTCTCTCTCTTACAAAACAGCCAGCTGAACAATGCCACCAACACCGAGCAGACTCCTCCATGGCCAAACGTGACCAGGAAAGTGGCCCAGAACAGCTTACCACCACTTCACCCAGAAACAACTGGGATTAATTTCCCAGGGACTGGAGACATCCTCCAGTGTGATTTCTGAAATCTCAGAGGAGATGCCTGTCTTGCACTGAGAACACCGATATTCTCTGTGGAGCCATGAGCAACTTGTTATCAGGCCACCAAGAAGGGGGAACCCTCGACACCAAGTCACCGGCGCCATAACGTCCTGCCAAGGCCAACGATTCTCCCACTTCCTCTCATGACACGATACACCAAACTGCTTCTCTCACCTTTGGGGGAGATGTGTCTCCAAGTAACCGTCGGCTCTGGTCGACCCGTTGCTATGCAGGTGAGGCTGACATTGTTGCCTTCGTTGATGGAGATATCAGAAGAAATCTCTACAATTTTGGGAGATACTGTGGAGACAATACAGGTAGAAGGAAAATTAAAATCCTGCTTAAACATTTCTTTGTCGTCTTCAAGTGGTAGTTGGTGGAATAACCCAGGGATGGCAACATTGGGGCTATAGAGTCGAGGACGAGGAATCAGAGGAATCACCTTACACGTGAAAGAAACGTCTCACCTCGACTTCAGCTTCTATTTCCTCCTATGTACACGCAATGTCAGAGGGTCTGAAAGGGATGGTTCCACTGCAGCCCCACAGGAACTGTTCTAGCCTCTACCCTCTTCCGGTCTCCACTCTCACCCACACGCTCCGCCCACTCCGGCTCCACACCGCGTCACGGCTGTCTTTATGTGATGCACTTCTGATCATATCACGTCTCCGCCTAAACACCTCCAACCATTCCTACTGCCCACCTGAAAACACCCAAGCCCCTCATCCAAGCAAACCAGGCCCTTCGGAATCAAGGCCGAACCTCTGTTTCCACTGACATTCCTGGCGATTCCACCTCTACTTTCCCTGTTGTCATCCCCAACTCATCATGTCCTTCCTGGTCAGCCTGCATTTGGGATCTATATTCTTCCTTCTGTCCTTCCTGGGAAACTCCCAGTCATCCTTTTAGACCCAAATCACATGTCACTTTGTCGCAGCTTTCCCTACCCCTACTCCCTCTGGCCTCCTGCACAACTCAAAGATCCTGCACCCAGATATGTTACACGCACCTGACGGGGAGTCAATCAGACGTGACAGACCTGGCCTCTTTCTCCGTGTCTTAGATTAATCCCCCCAAAGGATGAAGAGGTTCATCCCAACTGTAGATCTGGGGACAGAATCCCCCAACTTTGTTTAGTCTTTCGTTTTGGAGCCAGGGTTTCCTTAGGAAGTTACATTATGTTGTGCACTTTCTCATTTCTGTTTTACAGGACAGCATCCCACGGCGATGAGCACAGCCAGCGGTGTGCATCTGTCTCATTCTGGGGCTCAGAGGTGGAAGCTCATTGTTGCTGCACATCTAAGCCCAATTCTCCAGTATCATCTTTACCACTAGCGAATGTGATGCTTGACCATGAAATGACTACTCATTTGTCTTGTCTGCCAATGGGTTTATAAAGTAAGGGTGTCTTTTATTGGGCAGCCCCCCCAACTCCAATTCTTGGCCCTTATCCCACTATGCTGTAGTTATTTGCGTAGCATCCCTCACCCCCTAGACCATGAGCTTTTTTGATGGCTTGAGCCAGGTCTTACTTACATTTATATCCATAGTATAAGATGCAACACATATTTATAGGATGGAATTATAATGGTTGTTCACGGGAGCCACCTCCCCACCTGGCTACATGTCTGCGACAACCTCAGAACCGGGCCGTTAACACAAGTCATTTCAGTTCTACTCACACTGGTTTTGGCACATTAGCTCTTTACAGGTTAAGGGGCCCCTCTGTCGGGTTCTATTAGGCATCTTCAGGTCAGGTTGCCTCCTTGAATCAGCATGCTTCTGAGCCACCCCCGTGTGCTATTCCAGGACCCGTTATCCCCAGGACACAGTGCCATCTGGCCTGCAGGAGACCCCAGGCGAGCTGACCATCGCCCTTATTCCCTGGATGGGACCAAGGTCATGGGGCAACCCTCACAGGAAAATCAGACTGGTTGGAACTTTCCGTGCTGGTCTTTCCTCTCCTGGATCCATTCATCACTCACTCCTGATGGTGTTGGATTTTTTCCTCCAGAAAGGAGCGTGTCGTGCAGATAGCTGCTCTCAGCCTTTGCTCCTTTCCCTCCTTCTCCTGAAAATTGACTTCCCATCTGTTTCCACACTGCGCGCAACCAGGAACGCTCATTAGCAAGAATGCACTGGACTTCGGTTTCTGAGCCCCAAGCCCTTGCTACTGGTTTTGGTCCCTTCGCCTCTTTCTCCAACTGTCTAGACCTACTGGAATCATTCAACCTCATTCAAGGTTGAGCTGCCACCCCTTCCACGAGGTCTTCCAGGCGACGTCCAAGGGGATGTGGCCTCTCCTGCTTGGAGACTGTAGCCTCCTCCACGGCATTAAAATAAACTGGCTTATGTTACCTTCTCGCATCTTTCTCCTTGGCTATAAATTATCATAGTATAAGATATTGGGCAAGAGCCTTGCTCATCTTTTTATTTTCTGCTGTCTCCAACACGGTCCCTTGCATAAAGCAAGCACCAATTAATCATTTTTAGTCTTAAATCCGCGTGGAGCTTCCGGTAGAGAGGCAACTGTGGTGTGATGTCTGTGTGTGCGAGTGCGTCTATGCCCTTGCACACATACATACCTGCATTCTCAGGGATATTTGGCAGGACAGACACAATGGACGGTGGATGTGGCCAGGGCTGGGAAGTGACTGCTGGCTCTAAGACGCGGGACTTCTAAGACATTATATTGTGATTCATGGCTGTATCATTTTAAAAGCTAGATTGAACCTTCCAGGAGAGAAAGATACTTGACGAGTTAATGACTGAACACTTGATTTGCTGACTGTCCAAAGGGTCCAAATTTGTAAGCTCTCTAAGTTCTAGAATCATTTAAATTTGATGTATTTTATTCGCAGAGCTTTAACTGGGACTTGCACTTCTTGAGCCCCACCTCACCCCCAAGCCATACATTTGCCTGGCCCTGATCCTGCCCACCCTTGGCACTCACACAGCCTTGCCTGTTTCCCAGAGGACAGGCTGCCTGCAGAATGGCTGTGCTGGCCTTGCAGACATCGCTTTGACTCTGCAGGTAAGTAATTTATTGATCCGTAAAGCACTCTGAGATGCTCTGCGAGGGATTATGTCACGAAAATGCCATGCAATAAAATTTAAAAAATGATGGACTTTGTGAACACAGGGTGATTTAGGGTTTGTAGCTGGAAGTGTGCTCAAAGTACATTTTAAGTGGAAATCAGGCAGGATAATGAATTACTCTTGCTTTGGAAGGGCTTCCTGGGAGTTCATTTTCCTGGCTTCTTACATGATAGCTAATCTGCTAATCATACACTAGAGAACAATGGACAGTCCCCAAGTAGAAGAAAAGGTAGTCTGGGCCAAGCTGTTGGCACAGTAAGTATATAAAATGAGACCATCACACCTCATGCTTGGAAGAATCATCTGGAATTGTCTCCCTCCACTAACAACTGGAACATGTCCAATTCACGAAGTCGCAGTTGGTGAAATGCTTGGCCTTTCAATCCTGCCTCAGAGTGTAGCTTGAAGGTGGCAAATTGCCTCGAGATGACTTTGAAAGGCAGACCATTCATGCCATAGAGCTGAGACGGTTTGACCAGAGGTGCAATCCCAATCACCAGAACCAAACCGGCACAGTGCCGAAGATGCTAGGAGGTTAGAAGTATCATCTTCCAGGCGGCAACTTCTAACATGCTGTCAGTATTTAAAATGAAAGTGAATTGACAAGGATGCGCCGTGGTCTCAGCTAATCCATGTTCATAAGAAAATTCTGACCCACTGAGACAGGGCTGCTTACATTTTTATATTGTTTCCATGGATACCTCCTGCATCTTATCTCATCTCATCATGCAGGTGGTTGGAAACACACTAGGATTGCTTTGTTTTCATTGATTCACTCACACATTCATTCATTCATTCATTCATCCATCAATACTCACTGAGCACTTCCTTATACCAGTGTTGTGCTTAGCCCTAAGGGGCAAGACATCTAGAAGACACAGTGTTTACCCTCAAGGAGTCCACAGTCTAGAGATGCAAAGACAGGAGCAGAAGCAAACCCCTTTAGTGCACTGTGACACAGAAGGACAGATAAGGTGTTGAGGAAATGCAGAGGAGAGACGCATTAGCCAGCCTGGAGATGCATGTCATGGAAGGCTCCTTGGATATGAGACACCTAAGCTAATCCCCAGAAGACAAGCAAAAATGGATCAGTTCTGAGGAGGAAAGGCATTTTGGGCAAAGCAGGTGATGTTAGAAAAATACTCTTAGTAAGACTTTTGGTGGCCAGGCATAATTATTAGTGGAAGGATAGCTACTGGAGGAGACATGGCCAAAAGTCACTCAAGTCCTGAGTGAGCACCTACTATATACATACTGTGGCTTAGGTACGTCCATGACGTGCAGCAATGCACACATTTTCTTGGCCCTCCATGAACTTACAATCTGTTTGGGGAAACAGTGCATATATACGATCCACCGCATCACAGGGTTGTGTGGGACTGGATGCTAGAAGGTTGGTATAGACATTGCACTCTGTGAGTTAGTAAGAGTGTGGGTGTCGGCACAGCTTCTCCTGGCCTACAGAGTCTAGTTCGGGTACCAACAAAAGAGAAACGGTCATGTCTGCAGAGCAAGTGAAGCTGCTTCAAGTGGGACAGAAGTGCATGGGCACGGCTGGGAAGGCAGAAATCCAGCATGCGTGTGAGGATGCAAAGTCTACTCAGCGCCAGAGGTGATGGAGAGCAGTGGTCCGGATCCCGGCTCTACTACATTCAAGTTGTGCAGCCTTGGCCCAGTCACCTCACCTCTCTGTGCCTCATGTCCTCAGGTCGTGAAGCCAATTGCACATATCTCACCGGATCCCTCTGAGGATTTAGGGGTAAGTTTATGAAATGCACTTAGAGAGGCTCTAAGCGATGCGAAGTATGCAATAAGTGAGTTTTCGTATATTGTGTGCTTGGCAGACACATATGTCACATCAACACGGAATGGAAGGTTGATAAATTCTAACCGACTCGAGGAAGAATGGGATACAAGGTCAATGAGGTAAACTAGAGCCGGATTACAGACCAGCCTGAATGGCCAGGTCCTTCCTGGGTTTTAACTCTATCCTATAGGCAGTGGCAAGCATTTGAAATTGTTTAAAAAAGGAAATACTATATATAAATATATAGTGAATATACAAATATATTAATATACTTTAAGCAAAATAAGCTTGTAACAATGTGTCAGAGGGACTGGGTAGACAGACACTGGATTTCGGAGAGTGATGTTCAAGGCCTGGGTTAAACTGTGGGCTCTGTAAGGGTGGAAAGAAAAGGATGGGTTTGAGAGCAAAGCCCAGGACAAGCTGCGGGTGCCTGACGGTGACTGGATGGGGGATTCAGGAACACGGAGTCAAATGAAGGCCATTTTGTTCAACAGCAGCTGGATGGCTGAGCTGGCAGATCCCTTATGTTATATGAATAACGTCTTTGGGGGAGAACATTAGTGTGATTCTGTTTTAGACAAGCTGATGAGATGACAAGGGGCCAGCAGGGTGGCAGAACTATTCTGTTAGCAGCTGGGATCACACAGCCAAAGGTCTGGGGTGAGTCTGAGACCTGCTAAGAGTCCAAGATTCCTTAAAAAAGGCCATAAGCTTATTTCCACATTGATGGATGTGATGTCTCTGCTGACTTTTGAGGTCTGAATCTAGAAAGATCAAGAAGTGGTTAGATTATGTTTGGAAAAAGGCAGAGACCCCCTGAGCCATGCTTTTTGGATAGAGTTCCACATTTAATTTATTATGTTAAGGTTTAATCTGGCTCTTATTGAATTTTAATTCAAATGTGTAAATAATTAAATAACGTAATTATTAAAACAGTATCCTAGGGAACTTCCTCACTCTTCGTGTAGCCTCCACTGCCCAGGTGTTAAATTCTAATAATTATGTCATTAATATATAGCAATTTTGCTGTTTTTAGCACACAGTAGATATCCTATTAAATCCAAATTGAGATGTTTTATTAAGCCCTTCACGGTCCCGTGGAGCTGAGGATGCATAGAAGCGGCTTGGACCAGGTTCCTCCGCAGGACGCACGCAGATCTATGCATCCCAGGTGCTGCCTCTGGTGCTGGTGGCATGTTCCCCGTTCCCCCTGCCCCCCACCCACCTCCTCTCTGCAGTGAAGGTCTGAGATGCCCACGGGGGCTCGGGACAGTTTCCACAGCAAGGGCTGCGCCACAGCTAAGGCCTTGGCACCTTTGTCTTTACAGAATTAAAGGAGCCGTCTGAAATACCCTCGACTTTCCTGGTGTCCAGACCCCACAGAGACATCCAGGCCTGGGTCCTAACCTGGTGCATGAATGTCCACTCCACTGGCCTCCTTTCCTCCTGAAACACCTCAGGCCAGTCTTTGGTTCTTCAAAGTCTCCTTCCTCCCTGATCTTCACTTGGCCAGGTCTGTCTTGTTCTTGAAAACTCAGCTCCTCCATGAAGCCTTCCTCGACCATCTCTCCTGAAGTAGAACTCCCCACACCAGACTGCTGCATATGGTCTGCTCTCCCAAGTAAAACGTTAGCCCAGCTGGTTGTCTTGTTCACTGAAGCGTTCCGCGCACACCACGATGTCTGAACACAGTTTGTGTTCAACACGTAGTTTTTGAATGAATGAAAGTGTTTTGACAAGGCTGTATGGAAATGCAAGTACCTCAAAATGACTGCATTTCCTCAACACCTCTGAATAGCCCTCGAAGACTCTCCGCATGTATAATAATGTCAATGGTTACTATTTATTAAATGCCTGCTGTATAACTGCTGTTTTACACATATCGCCCTCACTTTATCTTACCCCTGCATGAACCCCACAAGTAGATATTATTTCTAAGCAGACCAACTGTCCTGGTTTACCAGGAACTAAAGGAGTCTCCTAGAACACAGGACTTTCAGCGCTAAAACCAGAAAAGTTCCAAGCCATTGGTCACCCTAATTGCTTCCTTTCCCACATTTTACAGATGAAGATACATCTGTTCAGAGAGGTCAAGGATATATTCAAGGACATGCAAAACTGAAAATTGCAGAGTTCCAGAGTGTTTTCTTTTAATGAGGGGATAGATGGGTTAGAAAAACAATAAATGTATGTTGAAATTTGGATGCATACATAAAAATAAACAGAAACCAACTATATACGTATATGAACTGAGACTGTGAATTTCTGTTGTGCGTTAGAAAGTTTACAGGAACTTTGACTCCATTATTTAATTTAATCTCACAAGAATCCTATGAGGTGGTACTATTACTATTCCAATTTACAGATGAAGAAATTAAGGCTTTGTGAGCTATTAGTGATGTGCTCCTGTTACCCAGATAACAAGTGTTGAAAGTGGGACCCGAATACAGATTATATCTGATCCCAAATGTATTCTCTCCATAGAGAGTTCGTGCAGGGGAGTGCACACACCCAGCCTGGGGTTCTCTGGGTCTGAAGTCTTGCTGATTCACCCTCCCACGTGGGGCACCCTGCTTTTGCACCTCCACGTGACCACCCGTCTGCCCACAGGGCATCTAGGAAAGGGGGCACTCTCTGTCGTTCTTACACAGCATTGCTCTCTATCAGGAGAGTGGGCGGGAGGTTTCATCAATATATTTTTGGACCATCCAGCATTTGCATGACTATCTCATCTTCCTCCCTCTTCCGTCACGGGCACTTCCTACCCGTCCTCCGCCTGTTCATCGTCCTCCCACTGTGCACTGGACCAGGGAGCCGCGGCTTCCGGGGAGCTTTCATTTGAGGCAGGGCTGTAGCTGCTGCTTCCTGTAACCAGGGGTCCCAGCTGTCCCCGTATCATGACAGAGGAATGATCAATCAAACCCACTGCTGAGTCCACTGAGAAGTGTTTATTTGGCTTATTTTGACTGAAAAGACTAGTCAGTCTGTCTTTTCTTCTTTCCCTTTTCCCTTCTTCCTTCTTCCCAATACAAATATTTGTATAATAGGACACCAGTATTGTGGGATCTGTGGGATCTCTTAAGAGAAAGAATTCTAAGCGTCGCATCAGAAGACCAGGTATGTGAAGCCCAGACCCGACTATTACTAGCTGTATAAACTCATGTAAATCCTTTAACTCTGATTATTTTAGTTATATCAATACCTATCTTGCCTTTTTAAAACACACGTTCTGTGGATCAGATGAAACTGTGAGAAATCACGTTTTAAACATAAAGTACTATTCAAATGCGATTTATTAATGTTACTAAAAATGTATACTTCTAGAGGCCAGGATGAGGCTAAATTTGGACGTCAGGTGCAGTGCGGGGCCAGGAGGATGCTCTGGTTTAGAGGGTGAGATGGGCTTGCCTGCCCCCGCAGGTGGGTGCTGACCACTTCTTCAGATGCGCTTGTGGTTCTGAGATAAACAGCATCTTGAAGTGACTGCGTGGAGGCAGTGGGGGATGGAGGTCTGCTATAGGACCCTCCCCCCTCGCCAGCACTGGGCTTTCCAGAAGGGAAAGGTTAGAGTCCAGAGATTCAGAAGCCCAAATGCGAGCCTGACCATGCAGAGAGCTCCTTGATGACACAGCCCCGGGCGGCTTGTTAGTTCTTTTACCAGAATCATTTTGTCATTTCTTCCATCTCATTCTTTCTTTCTCTCCATACTAAAACCATTCATGTTTACGGGGGAGAATCAGGAAGCCCGGGGAGAAACGCTAGTGGTTTATTTGGGATTAGTCATAAACCACTGGTTCTGAAGTTCGGAATTTGTTCCTTTCAGGATCAGCTGAAATGTGGAAATTTTTATGAGCTCTGCTCCCTGATCCAGTTTCGTCATTCCTGATAGAGACGTTGGAGAGGAAAGTAAACACCACGCAGGCCCCACTCCACACTTCACTGCTTTCGGGCATATTCGAGTAAATTGAATTTCACAGCAACCTACTTGTCACCATCGGAGCTCCGTTATATTTGGCGACATCCAAGAAATTGCCGGGAATGCTCTCTTCATCAATTGTTTAATGGGGGGATGTACGGTAATTATTGCTAATCACGATATCCAGACAGGGCGAGCTACTGTACAGCTCTAGCGTGATGGCGGCTGAAGGTACGTGACGGGCTTCACCCTCCACACCCCCGATTGGGGCCAGCTCTTTAGGGACCAGTTCAGGAAGGGAGCAGAGGCAGGACGGGGAGGGAAGGACCATGGACACCTTGTACGTCGAGCACTTTGCCAGGGGCTTAACATTTGCTGCTTCCTTTTAAATCCTTTCGGTAGCTCACAGGCATCCCCCCACTGTATAGTAAAGACCCTGAAACTCAGAGGGGTAATGCAGTGAACCCAAGGTCCTCATACAGGAAGTCAGGCAGACTGCAGATACTTCAATAATGTGTCCCTACAAAAATCAACTAAAATGTACACAAACGGGTCCTCAAGGATGAAAATGATAGTACAAAAATATGGAATCAATTAAGAACCTGATTCAGCTCCCTGACTTCATGAGGAAAACTGAAAAAAAATTAAAAAGGGAAACCCAGAAAAAGATTACTTTTTTATTATTCCTCATGGAAGAGAATTAATATTTGTCATACACCTAATAAGTACTAGATACCGTCCATTTATCTTCCTATTTAATCCAGAACACTGAGGCTGTAACCAGTTCCTAACCTGCCCTAAGTCAGTGAGCTAGGAAGTGGCAGATCTCAGACCTAAGCTCTGCCTACAGGGTTTTGGAATCACATGAGCTATGTCCTATAACCGAAAGCACTTAGTGAACTGCTTACCGCGCTGCAGAGGAATGCTATTATGATCGAGATCACGAAGAGTCCAATCGATTCCAGGTAAAGAGCATTACTGCCTGCCGTAGAAGCCAACCCAGAGGGGCTGACCAGGGTTTCGGGACAGGACACCTAGGACAAGGTTTCTTCCCTCGGTCTCAGAGGTGGTGGCTGGCAAGGTGCTTCTGGTCTCTCCTGATTCTAATTTTTCTTCACGAAGAGTTGTCTACTCCTGCTGGTCGCAGCAGCCAGAGCCTCGCCACATCTTTGGAGGCCCTGCCTTAGAGCCTCTTCAAGTGGATTCTTTTTCTGCCTTGGCATCCTGCATCTTTCAGTGGTTCTCACTTTCCAAAGCAGGCATGCAGCTGATGCCCACGAAACTCGAGGGGCCCGTTAAGGACAGCTACCCAAGTGGGACTGCCGCTCGTGCCGTATCCCAGACCCCATCCTCCAGACACACTTTTTCCACAAGCTGTCGAAGATCTGCAGAGAAAGGAGACCCAGCCCCCATCTGGCTCAAGACGCACTGCCGGGCCCCGCAGACAGCCTGGGCCTTGGCTAGAGGGACCCTTTACACACTTCAGTTTTAAGTCCTCCATTCCTGTGCTGCCGCTGCGTTTTTAACAGGGCTCATTCTTCTCCCCATTCAGGAAGATGTACCTCTGCCCCTTGGATGTCCTTCCTTCTGCTCAGAAACCCACTGTGTGGAGAGAAGAACGGTCTTTCTACGACAGCGCTGTCACCAGACCCAAGGATGAGCTTCACACTTTGCCATCCTGAGAGTAAACAATATGCAAATGTGCCTGTACACGTCACCATAATCTCCCAGACTCCTGGAAAAGATTTTCTTTGTTCAGACTCTCCTCGTGCCCTTAAGAGCTGCCCAGGAGAGCAGGTTCCAATTAGTCCCTTCTCCCAGGCTGCCCCATCCAGGTCAGATGGAGGCAAAGGGTCAAAGGGGCATGGCAAGGATGGAGCCCTGCCTCCTGGGGGCCCTGTGCTCAGCTCTGCAGAAGCCGGCGTCTCCAGGCTGTCAATGTGCTGGCTGCCAATGGTGCCAAGATCACTTCCATTCTCAGCTGCCTCGATGGCATCATCAGCACTTTAATTCCTAGTTGCCTGGAAGCACTGGTGGTTATACGCTCAAGCCCAAGCTATAAAACGTGTGCAGCGGGGAAATGTGCTGACTGCAGCGGGAAGGTGGCCGCAGTGGCCTCCCCACCCCGCCTTGACCACCGTATGGTCCAAATTCTTCCACAGACTTTTCTCTCTCCCTCAGGCACCCTCAAGGTTAAGTTCAGAGGAAGGTGGACAGCCCGAAGGGGAGTTTCTGCCTCTCTCCATCCAAGTAGCAATGGTGCCAACATTGAAATGAAGCTGTGAGTTATACCCACTCTCCCTGTGACCATCATCTTTGGCAATAATTAAGGCTAGTGGAAGGAACACCTCATTATCCGGCCTTGAATCCAGAGGCCCAGGAAGTGGCCCCACTGCTGTGCAAAAGAACTTGTCAGTTGGTTTTAAGTGGAGTTTTTGTTCCGAGGCCTTATTGCCACTAAATCCCTCATAAAGGTTACGGTCTGTGAACAGATCAAGATGAAGCCTCTTCCCCTCTAGAACGAGGGGTGGAGATGCAGCTGGTCTGTTTGAATCTACAGTTTCTTAGCTCTGTGAATCCTCCTGTGAAATGGCAGGGATCCGGGGCCAGGGAGGGAGCACAGTTGGAAAGAGAATAAAGTTCCAACAAGACTTCTTGTTAATACAAAGCTTGTCAAATACATCACCTAGAAACACCGAATGTCTTTATTAGATTCTTTTATCTCCCCCCTGAGACTGGGGAATGCCACTGGTTGCTTCTCGGTGGAGATGTCATCATCCAGAAACTAATTAAAGGCTACTCGGGAAACTGGGTCTCTCACACTCCGGAGAACAAAATGCATTAGCTACCTAAGTTAAAAAAATATCACAAGCGAACTTCATATCAAAAAGGGCAAGTTGGGAATTTGACAATAACTCTCTTTCTCCCTCATCAGCTCACAGCAGACAGAAGTGGGCCCATCAGGATGTCAGTGAGTCTTGACAGGAGGCCGCCGGCTCCTTGGCACCCCTCAGGAGGGGAGCTCTCCTCTCCTGGTACGGGGGGGACGAGGGCACCTGACCACTTTCTGTGGGACATACGGTCGCATGGCCTCCTTGCCAGCATCCTCCCTCAGCCATAAGATCTCCAAGAGATGTGTGTCTCTGAATAACACTCATCTGTGCACATGAAAGAGCATCACCTTCTCCTTCTTCCCCAGGTTACCCTGGGGATTCAATGAGGTCATACACCTAAGAGCCTAGAATAATACTGGGTATACAGTGTGTGCTCAACAAAGGATAGCAATGTGGCCTCCTTAATTGTTCAATAGACAAGTTCACTTACTATGTCCCAAAAAGAGTGCTAGATTCCTCACCTCCTTCTCCTAATTGACCCATCCTAGTTAATGACACCATCATCTACCTAAGTGTCCAGGACAAAGACATAGGAATCACCCATCATTTCTCCCTTTCCTTCAATTTCTACGTCCAGTTATCAATTTCTACGTCCAGTTATTAAGTCCTGTTGGCTTTATTTCAAAAATAACCCTCATGCTGCCTTGATACATTCTCTTCCCTCCTTTTTTCTACATTCCATTTTCTGCATCACAGGTGGACTAATTAAAAACCACAACAACATAAATCTAATCATATCACCCCCTATTTAGAAACCTCTCATGGCAGCTGACTGCCCTTAGAATGACACTCGAAGTTCACACTGTGTCTCAAAGACTGCATAGCTGGCCCCTGACAAACTCTGATCTTAGCGTGACTGCTTTGCCCAGAATTCACTCAACTCCAGTCCCCGGACCTGCTGTCTGCCCCTGGAAGGTGCCCAGCTGGTCCTTCCCCCAGGCCTTGCAGTTTCTGTTCCCTGCCTGAAATGCTCTGTCCCCAGATCTTCACGTGGATACTTGTTTGTCACTCAGTTCTCATTTCAGTTGTCACCTACTCTGCGTCCTTCCAGACCACAATATCTCAGAGAGCTCCCGGCCCCATCCCAGTATCTGCTTTAGTTATTTTATGGCCCCTGTCCATTCTCTGAAGTTCCCATTTATTTGTTTAGTGTTGTTGTTTCTCTCTTCTCATTAAACCTAAACTCCATACTTCCCCTCTGTATCCCTGTCACCTAGGACAGTGCCCAGCACACAGTAGGGACTCGGTATATGCATGTTGAATACATGAACTTTCCTGGTCAGAATCAATTTCTCTTATCTTCAACCTCTCACAGCCCTTTGTTCAAAACACTCCCATACAGAACCCTCCTGCACTGTTGGTGGGAATGTAAATTGGTGCAGCCACTATGGAAAACAGTGGAGGTTCCTTAAAAAACTAAAATTAGTGTTACCATATGATCCAGCGATACCATTCCTGGGCATATATCTAGACAAAACCATAACTCAAAAAGATACATGCACCCGTATGTTCATAGCAGCACTATTCACAATATCCAAGACATGAAAACAACCTAATGTCCATCGACAGATGAGTGGATAAAGAAGATGTCGTACATATACACAATGGAATGGAGTGGAATATTACTCAGCCATAAAAAAGAATGAAATAATGCTATTTTCAGCAATATGGATGGACCTAGAGATTATCATACTAAATGAAGTAAGTCAGACAGTGAAAGACAAACACCATATGATATCACTTATATGTGGATTCTAAAATACAACACAAATTAACTTATCTATGAAACAGAAACAGACTCACAGACATAGAGAAGAGACTTGTGGTTGCCAAGGGGGTGGGTGGGGGAGGGAAGGATTGGGAGTTTGGGATTAGCAGATGCAAACTGTCATATAGAGAATGGATAAACAACAAAATCTTACTGTATAGCACAGGGAACTATATTCAATATCCTGCAATAAACCATAATGGAAAAGAATATGAAAAAGAATGAATATATGTGTATAATTGAATCACTTTGCTTTACAGCAGAAATTAACATAACATTGTAAACCAACTATACTTGAGTAAAATAAATTTAAAAAAAAACAAAAAACACTCCCATACAGCAGATTATATTCTGCCTTGGTAACTGCTGGTACATGGACATTGCATCCTCGCTGGAATATGTGACCCATAAGGAAAGCTCTTTCATATTTTTATTTTTCTATGCTTCACCTTTGCATGTCCCAATGTGGATCAGGGTTCCTTGCAGACAGGAGGGACACAACAAATGATTGTTTACTCGTATGTTTGAACTGAATTGTACTTATTAATCTTTCCTGTGGCTCCCTGGTAGTAGAAGACATATTTCTGGTGAAAGTTTCTATGGACAAACTGTTATGGCCACATGCACCCCCCCAAAGCCACACACGTGTCCTGCGTGTCCACACACACCTCTCTGTTGTGAATCAGAGGGCGGGACAGCCGTATCTACTATTTCAAAATTTGCTGCTTGTTATGAAGCCAGAGAAAGTGTTGATGTGCTTCTGAGATGGCCAGGCTCCGTGTCTTCGGAGGCACCAGGACATCAAAGAAAACAATGGCCTATGGCCTGCTCTTCTTTCATGGAGAAGGGTGTATAGAACTGCAGAGAAAAGCTAAACAAAAAACCTGTCACTGGCAAGACAATAAAAATAACTGTGCTACTGAAGATAAATCAGTAACTTTAATACTCCTCCCCTGCACTGGGCATCTTTTTCTTTTTTTAATTAATTAATTTATTTTTGGCTGCGTTGGGTCTTCGATGCTGTGCGTGGGCTTTCTCTAGTTGCGGTGAGCGGGGGCTACTCTTCGTTGTGGTGCACGAACTTCTCACTGCAGTGGCTTCTCTTGTTGCGGAGCACAGGCTCTAGGCACAGGGGCTTCAGTAGTTGCAGCACATGGGCTCAGTAGTTGTGGCTCGTGGTCTCTAGAGCACAGGCTCAGTAGTTGTGGTGCACGGGCTTAGTTGCTCTGCGGCATGTGGGATCTTCCCAGACCAGGGCTCGAACCCGTGTCCCCTACACTGGCAGGCGGATTCTTAACCACTGCGCCACCAGGGAAGTCCTGAGCTGGGAATCTTTTTTTTTTTTTTTTTTAACATCTTTATTGGAGTATAATTGCTTTACAATGGTGTGTTAGTTTCTGCTATATAACAAAGTGAATCAGCTATATGTATGCATATGCCCCCATATCCCCTCCCTCTTGAGCCTCCCTCCCACCCTCCCTATCCCACCCCTCTAGGTCGTCACAAAACATCCAGCTGATCTCCCTGTGCTATGCAGCAGCTTCCCACTAGCCATCCCATGTATCTATTCTTTTTCAAATTCTTTTCCCATTTAGGTTGTTACATAATATTGAGCAGAGTTCCCTGTGCTGTACAGTAGGTCCTTGTTGGTTATCCATTTTATTTTATTTTATTATTTATTTATTTTGGCTGCATTGGGTCTGCTGTGAGCGGGCTTCCTCTAGTTGCGGCGAGCGGGGGCTACTCTTCGTTGCGGTGAGAGGGCTTCTCATTGCGGTGGCTTCTCTTGTTGCTGAGCACAGGCTCTAGGCGTGTGGGCTTCAGCAGCTGCAGCACACGGACTCAGTAATTGTGGCACACAGGCCCTAGAGTGTGTGGCCTTCAGTTGTGGCACACGGGCTCTAGGGCACACAGCCTTCAATAGTTGTGGTGCGCGGGCTCAGTAGTTGTGGCTCGCAGGCTTAAATATAACAGCGTGTACATGTCAATCTCAAACTCCCTAACTATCCCTTCCCCCCACCCTTCCCCCCGGTAATCATGAGTTTGTTCTCTAAGTCGGTGAGTCTGTTTCTGTTTTGTAAGTTCATTTGTACCATTTCTTTTTAGAGTCTGCTTATGAGCGATATCATACAATATTTCCCTTACTCTCTCTGACTTACTCAGTGTGACAATCAGTGTGACAATCTCTAGGTCCGCCCATGTTGCTACAAACGGCATTATTTCATTCTTTTTAATGGCTGAGTGATATTCCATTGTATATATGTGCCACATCTTCTTCAGTAAGTGCTTTTCTTAAGCCCATTTTATAGATGGGGAAACTGAGGCTTGGACAGGTGATGTGACCTGCCCAAAACCACACAGCTGGTAAGAGGCAGGGCCAGGGATTCCAATCCTCATCTGGAACAAAGCATCCCTCTCCCGTGTCTTTCAATCATCAGGACCCCAGATAAGGTGGGGTCTTACCCACTATCCTGGGTCTTCACCAGGATGAACTCCCTGGGGAAACATTTTTAAGTACAGGTTCTATCAAAAAGACGTATCTTGGGGACTTCCGTGGTGGTCCAGTGGTAAAGAATCTGCCTTCCAATGCAGGCGACGCAGGTTCGATCCCTGGTCGGGGAACTAAGACTCCCATATGCCTTGGGGCAACTAAGTCTGCGTGCCACAACTACTGAGCTTGGGTGCCTCAACTAGAGAGCCCGCGTGCCGCAAACTACAGAGCTTATGCACCCTGGAGCCCACGTGCTGCAACTAAGACCTGAATAGTGCTCCTCAAAACTGTCACAATCATCAAAGACAAGTCTGAGAAACCAGCACAATCCAGAGGAACCGAAGGAGACATGATGATTAAATGGGATCCTCACTCCCTCCCACTACCGGGCCTTTGCACATGCTGTTCCCGCGCCTCCAGCAGTTTTAAGGTGAAGGGCTCATACAGGTACAAGTGCCGTGACCCAAGGGCTCCGCACGGCTCCGGAGCTCCCAGGCCGCCACGTGCCGCGCGCTGATCTGAGCTGGGAACCTTAAAGGAACACAGGAAAAGTGTCTCCCAGCTGAAGTATTGGTTAAAAAGTTGGCCTTTAAATTACATTTGGGCTACTTCTTTTCTGGCTGGCTGTATTTTTTGTGATCTATCTAGAGGCTTAGGAAGACACACAGAAAAATAAATCTCGGTTCCATTAAGCACACACTCTGGACTTGCGTATTTGTTCTTAACTTCGGCCCCTCTTTCCTTCTATCTGCCCCCACCCCCCTCAACCTTCCCCCACCATCAAACACCGGCTCAGGGAAATGTTTACGACTGCTCCAGATACTCAGACGAGTCTACGTCCCTGTAATGACTGTTCATCATAGGAGACTTCTTTCCTTGTTTTTTTTTTTTGCGGTACACGGGCCTCTCACTGTCGTGGCCTCTCCCGTTGCGGAGCACAGGCTCCGGACGCGCAGGCTCAGCGGCCATGGCTCACGGGCCCAGCCGCTCCGCGGCATGTGGGATCCTCCCGGACCGGGGCACGAACCCGTGTCCCCTGCATCGGCAGGCGGACTCTCAACCACTGCACCACCAGGGAAGCCCTTTCCTTTTTTTTTTAATGAAGCTCTAGCGCTCATACCCCCACGAATCCTAGACTCCAGATATAAACTCGTATGCGCTTATTTCTCTAGTCAAAAGGGGGGCAAGGAATCACTCCCCATGTACACTGTCAGTTCAGGAACAAGGGTCAGCAGCGACAGCCATGGGTGCAATGCCAGGGGTACAGATGAGATCAGCACCAGTTAATGCACTGGCCTCCATCTGGAAGCAGGCACAGGGCCCAGCTGAGGTGAATCAATATTTAATAATGGTTAGATATAGTTATGTGTGCACGAAGGGGTCTCCTTCCCACCCTCGCGGGGAACTGCTGGCAACAACACTGCACATCAGCATCTCATAACGCCTGGTGCTAGCTCCTCTGGCAATTCCTATTTTTATCAGCAGTACCATCCGCTTCTAAATGCATAACATAGATAATAAGCTACCTCCCCAGAAGAGATCTGTCTAGACCGAAGTGGGTAGGGACCGGCGTGTGTTCATAAAGGCTGGCGATGGAATTTTCCTTATGAGAGATGTGGGCTGGAAGGGTGCTCTGTGGTCCAGAAGGAGAGGAAACAACTTTGTTTCTGAGGGTACTTATCAGTGCAGAACTGGAAAGCAGACCTCCCGGTTCTAGGGACATCATAGAGACGAGACAGAAAGACTGCAGGCTGCTGCCCTCCCGGCTCCTCCACCCTCTGTGTAACCTAGAGCCCGTCACCTTTGTCCTACTTCACCTTTCTCATCTGCAGTAGGGCAGGTTTCAGCTGGCCGGTTTCCCACACTTGGCACTGTTGACCTTTGGGACTGGCCGCTTCTGTGTTGTTTGGGGCTGCCCTGTCCATTGCAGGCTGTTGAGCGGCATCCCTGGTCTTCACCCACTACGTGCCAGGAGCGTCTCTTTCTCCACCTGAGAGTCTGGACAACCACGACTGCCTCCAGACATTGCCAAATGTCCCCTGGAGGGTAAAATCCCTGTCATACACCCCACGCCCACCCCTGGAGTCACGGGCTAGCCAATCTCTAGGATGTCTCCTAACTTTCTTGGGCTCTATGTCTGTCTTTCCCTCCTTGAACATTTCCGTGTAGAGATGTTAGTTAGAGGCGTAGACTGCAATTGTTTGTAAGCTCCTCCCATATACACCCTTCTCTGGTTGCCCAACTGGGGTTCGCTTTCAAAGCCCAGACGTCCTCTGTGCACCGTGAACCTCACTCCCCAGCCTTCCAGGGCTCAGCGGTGCCGTCTGAGTTGCCACCTTCCTTGGCACCTGCACCAGATGCTCCTCGGTTCCTGCTGCAGAGGCAGATATCGTGGCCACAAGCACCTCTTGTTCCCAACGTCCCTCCAGGGCCAGAGGTGCCCAGACTGACCCTCTCCTTTGCACTTTACCTACTTCTGCTGGGCTCCCTCTCAGGCCCCCTCTGCAGGTTGCCAGCAATACAGGGGAGAAGCTGCTGAATGGCTCATTACCCAGGGCAGATTTGTCAGAGGAGCCTCCGCCTGAGCACTGTAATGAATCCTTCAATTGGCTAGGAATGAATGCATTAATCTGGGGCGATTAGAGTCTTTTATCAGGCTGCCTAAAATATACTGCCTTTCCGAAGCTTACTGAGCAGGCATTTCACCCTAAAGGGATATGTAGGAGGGGAGACTATATTGGCACTAACTAAAACAGAACAGCTAAGAAAAATACGAAGTGGGGGGCGCAGAGCAGCAGCTACGGGTGTGCTCAACACACTTGCAGACTTCATCTGGTTTTTTCCAGGGCACCCGAGCCTAAAAAAAATCCCACCATCTGAACAACTTCCTTCCCAGCGAGGATGAAGGAAAGAGAAGCAAGGCTCTGGGAAGGTCCTCAGAGGAGGACATTTTCCTGTGGGACTGTCTAGTGAGGGTAGAGAGGCCAGAGGCCCGCCGGCTCCGTTCCCATCATGCACACGGTGGAGGCTGTTAGACGGATGGATACGGACAGTGGCCTTCAGGGATGCACGGTGCTCCCCTGGACATGGGGCCAAGCAGCCGTGTCCACATACCAGCCAGCAGCGCACCCTCTCTGAGAGGATGACATATGTGCAGTCCATGGCCAGTCACCCGAGCTCTCAAACCCTCCTGCGTGAGGTCACAGGGACCCCCAGCCAGGGCGCCTGAGGCAGTGGAGCTGGAGCCGGGGCAGAAGCGCAGGACTCCCAGCTCCAGTCCCCAGTGCACTCGGGGCCAAAGGGGTGATGTCTCCGGGCTTATTGTCTTCATTTATAAACTAGAAATGATTACAACTGCCTTGCCTTATAGGGTTTTTGTTAAGAACCAAATTAGGCAATTTATGTGAAAATGTTTTCATATCATTAAAGAAAAAACTATGAGGCATGGCTGTGATGCTCTGACCCAAACGCCAGACCATTTAGGGTGGGAGGGGGGAGGGGAAGCGGTCTATCCCATGCACTAGCACGTGGGTGAGTAGCAGGGTCTCCACCCGCTGCTGTCATCGTGCGGGTTCCTCAGGGAGTCATGACACCAAAGCCAAACTGAAAACGGGAGGCTACCTAAATAGCCTGAGACTTGATGGGGTTTCCACGGAGAGGTCTGGGCTGTTAGAAACGCCAAGCTAACATATTGGTGGGTCTGCTGGCCACTGACCAATTCCTGCCACTTTGGCTGCTCTGTTTTCCAATTTGCTTGATCACGCCCACCCTCACTATGATGTGCGCTCATCACGGGCAGGATGTAATGAGCTCCCGCCAGGAGGTCCCCGTGGGGAGAGAGCTGTGGGAACAGCCCTGTGGTCCAGTGTGGTCACCAAGGCTCCTGCAGTGGTCTCTTTCTTTCTGTCACGTCCATTTGGAATCCAGTGGGCTTCCCAAAAGCCTGGGATTGACTGACTTCTATCGTCCTCTTAACCACCTAAGGCACAACCATTTAGATTTGACTTCCTTCTTCGCCTAATCTCTATTTCTGGGTGGAAAAGAGATTCATGGGCAAGTGCGGCCATTATTTGTGATGGGGAATGAATCAAGTCCAGTGCAGCTGTCTGCTTGTAAGTGCTATGACCCGTTATTTGCCTGAGCACAAAGCAGGGTCAGCATTAGAAAATCCTAGCCCAAAAATAACGTGAAAGTGATTGATGCTCCTGGACCCAGCAGCCCCTTCCCACCCTCTCCTGGGCCCTCTCCCAGCTTTCAGAGAAGCCGTGCTCTTGGAGAACCAACTTCCGACCCTCCTCCATGCCACGGACCTGGAGCCTCCTTTGGTGATTGGGACCAGAGTCTCCAACGAGATATTCTTCTTTTAATAACTGACATTTTAAAACTATATACAGCAAGCTTAACAATGCCTGGTCGTTTATTTTGGAGTAGATTACCACGGCCCGCTTATGCAGCTACTGGGGAGGGAAACAGATAACTACGTGTGGAATAACCGAATCACGAGCAATGGGATAATTGGGAGGCGGCAAGTGCTAATGCTGGGTATCATTTTTCATTAGAGCAGCACTGGAAAAAATCTTTACATGCATTATAAACGCAGGGCTAATTTCAGAGAGATGCTCTGATGGAAGAAAACCTCCTCTCTTGAGAAAGAAAAGTGAGAAGTGTACATTAAAGGGAACAGCAGAAAGTTCAACATCTCCCGCAAAATACGTGTTCATGCATGTGTGTCGGTAGATAGGCGTGTCTGCATGTACACAGACATGTATGCGCCTCTGTGTATATATCTGTATTCATGCACATGTGCTGGGAAGGAGTGAGCAGAGAGCAACAGAGAGGGAACGTGATGTTTAAGCGTGTAATGTCTTCCGACATCCAGCACATAAGAGATTTTTGTTTTGTTTTCCGTTTTTGTCAAGAAGTTCTTCTATTTCTATAGCACTGAACACAGACACAAGACTTTTTTTAGAGGAACTGGGAGAATAACCGACCAGATATCATCATAAGACTGTCACAATGTATAAACAATCTCAGGCAAAGAATCTGCTGTGCTGAGGCAGACTTCAGTAAAAATCCAAATCAACAGAAATTAAAACAACGCAAAAGACGAGCAGGAAACAGAAGCCCAGGCACACAGTTTCACAGGAATGTCGCCTCCTAAACTGCAACACGTGACCCGATGATGTGATGATGTATAGCGTAGGTTCACAGTGACACGGTACATTAATAATGCTGTGTTAACCTGCCTAAAGACCCAATACCTATAATTGAATATTTTTTAGCCAGAAAACTATGTGTAGCTAATGTTTCATTGAATTCATGTGGCAGAATTACAAATAACCTAAATTTTAAAAATGCAGCATTGAAATTTTAGGGTGTTCATCTTTCCCTGGGCCTTTCTTTCAGGTACTAACAACAGTCGAGGGATGGAACAAGCTTCAAGTGGGATCAATGGCTCCACCAGCTTTACTGCCAGGTGGGAGGATCTGGAGTGCAGCAGACCTGCAGGAAAAGCGACTTCCTGTTTCCTCTGACCTGAACTGAAAAGGAGCAGCTCTTCACCTGGAGCCATCTGGTCTACCTAGCCAGTAGTTGGTGGACAGTCTTAGAGGGAGCGGAGCTCCACCTGCCTGTTACTGCAGTGCGTTCTACACCTGGGCAAAGGAGAGTCCAAAGAGAATGAAGGGAGAGGAGTCTGCTTTGGAACTGCTCAAGGAACTAGGGGTCAACTCAGTATCACCCTTTCTTCTCCAAGACAGTAAAGTGGGCAGAGAAGGGACAAATCCTTTTCTCCAGCCCTAGCAAGGAGGCAGACGTTTTGGTGGAATTTCCCCCTTTTGGTGGGTTGACACAGGATATGACGCAGGAAGAACCATGGCTACCCCTACAGCCAGTCCTTTCCAGAGAGGCTCTCTTTCCTATTTTAGTTCAACTGCATGCATAGGAGATGCTGAGATCAAATGATTTTCCACAGTAATAACATAGGTAACATTCGCCAAGTAGCTCACAGGCAAGGGTACAGGTGTTGCAGGAGGACAGTCGGGTGCGGGCATCAGATTCTAGAGCAGTGATGGTTGCCATTCAGCAATGGAGAACTTGAGGCTGTTTGCTTTGACTACAGGGAAATCAGTGCAATCCTTTAGATCAGTGAAATGAAGGCGCTCTGCCTTTGCTGGTGCACCTTTGCTTATTAGATAATGATTCATAATTTCCAAGTACTCACTAAAATCCTTCATTCTTGAATCAGAGCATGGTGACTGGGATTGGAAGCATTTTACAGAAGGATTTTCCCAACTCTGGCCTCCAGAATATAATATTCCCACGGAATTGCTTCCGGGTAGTGCGGTATATTCAACAAATAAAAAGTTCATGCAATTGTGTAAAATTATTCTTTTTCCATAATTAAATACTGTAAGAATTATTTTCTGAATTCAGCTGGGTTTTTTTTTCTACCAATTAGATAATTTAGTTTCACCCAATAGTACTTACTGTTTTCAAATACAATAAAGAGAGTGGCAGTTAGCCTAATTAGGGTGAGTGACTATTTCTTGGAGAAGGGATGCAAAGTTTCTAGTTTCTTAGATCCAGAGAAAACATACTTGTCCTGCTTCTCCCAAGGAACACAGAGCTTTTTCATGTGGCACGTGTGTTTAATAAAGGTAGTGATACCAGTTTTAGAAAATGATACTAGGAAATGCACAGCCCATGGGTTCTTCCCCTGAATGGTGATTGCAATTTGGCTCCAGAGTCCCGTAAGGATGATGTCCGCTAATCTACTGAAGAAGTAGACTGGAGTCTACTGAAATGAAAATTCCTTCAGAAAAAGGAAGACTGTGTCCTCCCGGTATTATGTTAAAGTATCCAGCAAGGCGCCTGGTGCCAAGCACCAACTGGAAATGATTAAAGCAGAGCTGCAGGAGTCAAGGACCTCAAATGCTCTGTTTGCTTCACTGCCAAGTGTGGCCGGAGGGACACAGTGCACTCGTCGGGAACAAGTTGCTCCACCTCTCCCTGGAGTCCTCTGGGTCTTCACAGAGTCCTTACAAATGTGTGCATTAATGCACGGGTTGAATAGCCATTCCCTGAGCACCTACTATGTGCCACTCCCACATAACAGAGGTAGAAATGAATAAGACAGGAGCATTCAGGGCAAGGGCATGCCAGCAGGTGTAGAGGTTGACAATATATGGAACAAACACTGTACAGCGTCACCATGTGACGTGCATGGACCAAGTGTGATGGGCACACAGGGAGGAGGTCAAGGGTGGGGATACAAAGAAAGCTGCCATGTGTTTGGGTCTTCCAAGGCTGCAAAGGAGAGGACAGTGTTATAGGAAGAAGAAACAGCATGTGTGTGAAAACTAGGAGAAGTACAATCTCTGAGATGCTGAGGAATGAGTTGGTCCATGTCCCTCTATTGTAACCTGAGTGGTGACAAGTGGCAGAAGACAGTGGCAGAAAGATAATTTCGGGTCCCGTTTTGCAGGAGTTTATATACCTTACTAAAGAGTTTGTTTTTTATCTCACAGGGAATGGCAGCCACCAAAGGATTCCAAGCAGGAGAGTAACAACATCAAATCTTTGTTTTGGAAAGATAATGCTGACAGCAATATAGACTGTGTACTGGAGGGTACTGGTTAGAGGAAGTTACTATTATTACTACCACCATTATTATCATCTTCACCACCTCACCACCACTGCTCATTTTTTTTTTTTTTTTTTTGCGGTACGTGGGCCTCTCACTGTTGTGGCCTCTCCCATTGCGGAGCACAGGCTCCAGACGCGCAGGCCCAGCGGCCATGGCTAACGGGCCCAGCCGCTCCGCGGCATGTGGGATCCTCCCAGACCGGGGCACGAACCCGCGTCCCCTGCATCGGCAGGTGGACTCTCAAACCAGTGCGCCACCAGGGAAGCCCCTGCTCCTCACTTTTAACCCTACTTTACCTGTAGGGAGCGACTACTGTTTGTGAGCACCCACAGTGCTTTAACCATACCGCCTCAACCAATCACTGCAGCAACCCTATGTGACAGGTATTATTGTTTTTAATTTTACATCTTTATTGGAGTATAACTGCTTCACAACGGTGTGTTAGTTTCTGCTTTATAACAAAGTGAATCAGTTATGCATATACATATGTTCCCATATCTCTTCCCTCTTGCGTCTCCCTCTCTCCCACCCTCCCTATCCCACCCCTCCAGGCGGTCACAAAGCACCGAGCTGATCTCCCTGTGCTATGCGGCTGCTTCCCACTAGCTGTCTACCTTACGTTTGGTAGTGTATATATGTCCATGCCTCTCTCTCGCTTTGTCACAGCTTACCCTTCCCCCTTCCCATATCCTCAAGTCCATTCTCTAGTAGGTCTGTGTCTTTATTCCCATCTTACCCCTAGGTACTTCATGACATTTTTTTCCCTTAAATTCCATATATATGTGTTAGCATACGGTATTTGTCTTTCTCTTTCTGACTTACTTCACTCTGTATGACAGACTCTAGGTCCATCCACCTCATTACAAATAGCTCAATTTCATTTCTTTTTATGGCTGAGTAATATTCCATTGTATATATGTGCCGCATCTTCTTTATCCATTCATCCGATGATGGACACTTAGGTTGTTTCCATCTCCGGGCTATTGTAAATAGAGCTACAACGAACATTTTGGTACATGACTCTTTTTGAATTCTGGTTTTCTCAGGGTATATGCCCAGTAGTGGGACCAGAACACAGGTATTATTATTAAGCTTATTCCACATACAACATAGAGCAAGCTGAGGGAAAATGCTTAAGGTCACCCAGCCAGTGAGTGACAGAAGTATGATTTGTACACGCGGAGTCCACAGCCTTTACACCCTTCACCTCATCATTGCTTGAAAGTATTAAAAGTCCTCGAGAAATGGCATAGGTTGACCTAAGACGGAAAAAAGTAGAGTGGAAAGGAGTTAAGGAATATTTGGTCAATTAAATTGTAAGACTTAGTGACTTAAATAAACAACACCAACAAAACAGATGCGTACCATAAAGAGAAAGAAATACTTGGGAATTCCCTGGTTGTCCAGTGGTTAGGACTCCACGCTTCCACTGCAGGGGGCATGGGTTTTACCCTTGGTCAGGAAACTAAGATCGCACATGCCATGTTGTGTGGCCAATTAATAAATAAATCCATAATAATGAGACATATTTAAAAGAAATAGTTGCAGATGATTCTGAGCTTGGTTGACTGAATGTATGTTGGTGTCCTTTGTTGAGATGAAACATACCAGTTGGGTAGACTTGTATCATGGAATATGCAGTGGGCACTTCTCATTCTTTCAAGATGTGACCTGGACTCTGAACCCTCTTCCTATATATCAGAAGCCCTCGATAGTGCGAGTCTAGTCTGAAACCTGGTAAGGCCAAGAAGCTGTGCTTCTACACTCCAGTAGCTGGAGAATGGACATGTCATCTGGTCTCCGTGTGCTGGGTGCTCTTTCCAAGGACCCTGCCTCTAGAGCAAGTGATGAAAACAGGCAGGAACACTTTGGAATTCATTCTTGTTGGGATGTCTGGCGCTCAGAGGTGTCAGAAGGACCACAAAGGTGCCAAGAACGGTTCCTATGTTAGCTGTTATGGCCACAATGCCCTGGAGAGACTCTTCCTGCATTGTGAATTGTTTTCTGTGTATTGACCTCTTTCACATTTTTGAATCAGCCCTCTGTGAGTTTCATGAGTTCTACAATAGAGCTGCAATCAATTCCTTTTTTGTTAAGTCAACCCGAGTCCATTTCTGTCGATTGAGACCAAGAACCCAGTTAGGTACAGAAGATAATAAGGGCAGTTTGAAATATGTTGAGTTCAAGTTGTCTGCAGAATATACATGTTAAGATGTTCATCAGACAACCTGTAATCATGTGGGAATTTAGAGGCAGAGCACACCGAGGCCTGTCCACATGAGGATCTCCAGCTAACGCCATAGCTGAGTAGCATCACCTGGGAAAAACATCAAAGGAAGAGACTCAAAGGTGAAACCCAGAGGAATGCCAGCACTTTTGATTTATGAGAAGGATTCAGGTTATTAAACAAAGGGGACTGAGATGGAGTGGGTCAGAGCTGGGTGAATGTCAGGAGAGAGCTGTTTTATGAAAAATTAGAAAAAAATACCAAGAAAGAGAGTGGTAGCAATGACATCAATTTCAGCAGAAAGAGTACTGAAAAGATGCCCTGGGAGTTGACACTAAGAAATTACTGGTGTCCTTAGAAGAACAGCTTACCTTTTAGTAACTTATTCTGAGATCCTCAAGTAAAATGGGTAATACTAATCACAGGGTTGGATGATAGACCATATCCACACAGTGACGGACCAGCTTTATCACTTCTCTCCTCTCCATTCTTCTTCTCCCTCTCCCTCTTCTTCTTCTCCTCCCTCTTCCTCTCCCTCTCTATTGCTTTTCTTTCTCCGTCTCCTTCTTTTTTCGGAAACTCTTTCCGGGAAGGGGCCCATGTTTGCCTGGGACTGGTAGCAGCAGAAAACACTGGAAAGGCAACCTGACAACAGGAAGCTTCACCAGATTTAATTTTTCATCCTCTAAGGGTAAGTGGGGTGGAGGTGGTGATCTGAACTCTTCACTTTGGTGACTATAAAGGCATCAAACTTATAAGAGATTAGTAAATCAGGTCTTTGTGTTTGTGTCCAGCTGCCCGGGACACAACCTACAGAAAATTTTGAGAGGGTTTGTTTTGCTCTGGTTTCTTCTCCTTTGGGCTTGGAAACCTAGAGCTTGCAGTTCTGGAATCAAGGGCAGACCAAAACTACTTGTTTAGGGGAAGCTATTCAGTTATATAAAATTTCTACTATTTGTCATTTTCCTTTAAAGATTTAAAGACATTTTCCCCTTCTTTCTTGTTCCTTTGAAGTCGTCTGCTTCACTTCTTGGCTAATCTCTGCTTTTAATAATAACCCATCACTGTTTAGTAGCTTCTTTAAAAGTCATTTTTGACTTAACATGACTGTCAACTTCTCTCTGCCTCCCAAATGCCCTTGCTAATCATCTCCAACATCTCTCTATTGGATAATTTCATCCTCTTTCAGGATGCTCTTAATTCTCTTTCATCATCACAGATTGTGAAATAATTTATTAGACTGTGAATACACGATACAAAGTGAATGTGAAGTTCCACATTGAATGAATCACCTTTCTCTCCAGACCCAATCAGTCTCTCTTTTATATTCCAAAAGCTCTTAAACGGGTGTTCATGGACCTTTAAAAAGGTTTAAGGAAGAGTATCAGATTTTCCAATAACTTTTTGAAAGTGTATGTGAAGTAACATTGCTACATTATCGCTTCCGATTTCAAGTGAAAAAAGTGAGACTCAGAGAGCTTAAGACACATGTCACAGTCAAACAGCCAGATTTTAAAACAGCCAGTCAGCTCTCAGTGCTAAACCACTATGCTATACTACCCCGCGACCGAGGCATCTTCCCATTCTGCTTCAGTTTCCTCACTCTCCATGCCAGTCACCAAGTCCCATGGATCTTCACTGGTGAAAAAAGCATCTGACTCTATAGTTTATGCATCATCATGGCTAATTACCTTAATTCAGGCCATTCTCACTGCTCCCCTGAAATTACTAGACTAGGGCATGCCAGTTTTGTACCCTCTCCAGACCATCTTCCAAAATGACTTCAAGTTACCTTTTCAGAAATGCAAATCTCCTTGGTGTATAATATTTTAAAGTAGTCCCTTTTCTTTTCTTTGTTTTTTAAAGTAGTCCCTTTTCATTCAGGTTAGCGGTGTGTAAAACCTTTAGCTAAGTGTAGAGACCGAGGACCTTACGACTGGCACGTTTACACCTCTGCAAGCTTATTCTTTACTGCAAGGTGCCCATTCAATCAATCTCTCTCTCTCACCCCCCTACACACACACACTCACAGCCTTTGCCTATCCACCCCTACTTTTCCACCGTCAGTGCCCACAAACTGCATTAGGATCCTTGTACCATCCTCCTCTCCCCAGAATTTTCTCTCATGCATCCATTCTGGCTCCTTGGATCAGCAGATGCTCTATCATCACACAGCTAACTTCTGTTCGCCCTTTAATTCTAGACCCAACCTAGATGCCTCACCTGACTCCTCTACCTTGAACCAGGTCAGTTTTAACCCTCTTTTTTGTTTCTCCAGCATCTTACAACAGTTCATTGCATTAGATGTTAACAAAGGGTGGGGCATCCC
This sequence comes from Lagenorhynchus albirostris, assembly GCF_949774975.1. Classification (NCBI taxonomy): domain Eukaryota; kingdom Metazoa; phylum Chordata; class Mammalia; order Artiodactyla; family Delphinidae; genus Lagenorhynchus; species Lagenorhynchus albirostris. Next base: position 106,180,198 of record NC_083103.1, on the reverse strand, counting down.
GAAAACTCTTTGAGAACAGCAATTCTCTTTTCTCTCTTAATACGCAGACAGCACAGAGCGCCTGAAACATGGCAGGTACCCAATAAATGAATGGCGAAATATATAAAATCAGGACTAAAAAGTGAATTCAGCTTACTTAATTAATGTAATTGTTTGAATTGAAACACCCAAGTTTTTCTTTGCTTTGAATCTATCAAACCAACCGACAAGTTAAATTCTAATAACCTACATTTCCCATAATACTGAAAAATCATTTTTGTTCTGAATAAAAATCTTTGCTCTCTTAGATGGCCTGTATCTATACTAATGAAATCCTTATTATTTCGATTCAGTTTTTAATCGCTTCTTCCCCATCATGTTTTCTTGATGGACAAATGACGAGCATTCCTACCCCACTCAAGTTTTAAAACAGACAAAGGATCCACATGCATAAAAAACACAAGTTGTCAGTTGTCCAGAGCATATTTAAAACAACATTAAATTATACATACTTACATATTGTATATATTTATACATGTTCAATTATAGATATAAATCAAATTATTCATAATTATTTATGTTCCACAATCTCCACGATAAACTTGAGACATCTTACAATGGAAACACAAGATAAAAGAGTAAGTAAACACATAAAGTAAGGTCCAAGGAAAAGCAGAATACCTCAAATGGTAATCATAAATGTTAACACACAGTCTGATGATAAGCTTTAAATTTCTTTTCGATAAAGGGCAAAATGGGAATGATATTCAGTGATATGAATGCTGTGTTAGGTAAGAAGGAAGCACTGTAGCTTTTCCAGATAATAAAGAAAAAAAACAGGTAACTTACATCATATTAAAGTTTGTCCCCGCCTTTTTTTTTTTTTTTCAAACAGGTCCTAAGCATAATCTGTGTGTTTATCCCTGAGACCTCAGCCAAGGGATGAGGCTCTGATGGGCCAGAGTTTCCCCATCTATAAGAAGACACTTTTCCTATGTGTGACATGTACTCCATGTTATCTAAGACCTACATCATTTTATGTTCCATAAAAATGTTAAATTCTGGCACCAACATGGATATGTACTCTAAAATCCAGTTTACCGTGAGTCAGTCAGTCAAGTCTCTGAATTACTCCATTATTCGTTTTCATTTATTTTGTCATGTGTGAAGAGTAAAAAAAAGTTGCTTTGGAACATTTATAATCTAACACTGAATAAGGAAGCAAACAGTATCCTGGATTAAGATTGTGTCTTTATTTTTAAAAAGGTTTTGAACAGTTGCCTGAAGCAACTGGGAATTAACTGAGGTTTACCTGGTCAGGATAAGTATATTAGTTCACGGCCATTAAGGCAGAGATCCTAATCTTCCCAGTATTTTAACCCCATCCCCCACTGGGGCTTCACTGCTTTCAACAACAAGATTTTCACTAGTTCTCGGCGTTTTGTCAGTCTGCTTGGTTCATTGCTCAGGTGTGGAACCACTGAACTCAATTATGACTCCATGCATAGAGTTTTGAAGGATAGCATTACTAAGAGGTTGCTTGTTAGGAAAAATTCAAATGTCTTCTGAAATGTTCTGTATTTTATCTGACTTGCTGTAAAATATCCTTATGTTTAGCAACGAAACGACAGTAAGGATAATAACATGAAGTCAGCCTATCTTGTCCCTTGCTCCACTTTGTGGTAACGTAAGCACACGATAATGTATTAATGTTCTGGTACTCGACAGCTGGAATTGCTGAAGCTATGAAATTGAGTCATACCGTGGTTACTGGACTGGAGTTTACTTGTCTAAAGCCAACTGAATCAGAATGAAAGGGAGTTTCTGTCCACGGTTCTGAAAGAAATTAGTCAAATCCCACAGGATTCGATACTGAACAAGTTCAAAGGAACCTCTTATGTGGAATTGTGCATGTATTGTGATGTCTCTAATAAATCAGTTACTTTCTGGCAACAAAACGTCACAGCATTTCAAACTCTGATAATCACCTCCACTTTGTTGAGCTTTAGGCTGTTATAACCCACACAATCTAGCAAGGAACGCATCAAGGAGAAAGCTGAGCAACAAAGAAACAATAGACTTTAGGCTCATATACTTGACTAGGATTCAGAGAGGCTAAATCCTTTCTCACTCCCCGAATACTAGGGCATATATAGATATAATACCGCATGTCAAGCATAATCTGTGAGGACATCTACTGCTTGGTGTCTTCTTTGGAAAGTCCTTTGGCATTTATAGAGAAAAGTCTCTCAAATATTTATTTGTTCAGCACCACTGTAAGCATGATCTCTCTTGTTACTTATATAATCTAGTTTTACACCCTTCAAATGACAAGGTGAGACAATATCTTCTACTCGCTATATTGCAAAAGGGAAAGAAACTGCCTTCAACTTAAAAGTACTTCATCTCCTATCGAGACGAAAACTCTTCCTGAAACTAATTTTTCTATGTGTGCATTCTTTTTTATCTTTGAAGGATGACTCTAACTGACCAAAATGCCCAAAACGCATCTTTTACAAATGCCCGCCTTTTATCACCTAGCCCTGTGCACACAGCCCCACCTGAGGTGCATCACCTGACCCCTCTCCCTTTGCAGTGAGAAGCCACGTGAGTTTCCCAAGGGCCGGTGAATGAACACGCCTTCTGCACACCACACAGATTCACTTCTGCACACAGTGACATGAAGCTGGGGGGGGGACGATCTCAACGTGCTTTGATGTCAAGCATATGTTAGGACCACACTAAAGGGTAATGGTACAGAAATAAACAAAACACCTGCCTGGCTCTTGTCCGGAGTGAAATGAGGGCAAAGGGAGCACCCTTGAGATGGATAATCCCAAAACAATGTAGGGAGTGCTGCAGTCATGAGAGGAACAAAAATCTTTGAAAGTTCAAGGACGGAGACCCACAGCTTTCCTGAAATGGGGTTGGGTGGGGAGTGGTACTCTAAGAGTGGCTTCTCAGAGAAGGCAGTTAATTTCAGTCTTAGAGAATGGGCTAGTTTGTTTGTTTGTTTGTTTCAGGCTGAGAAGGAAGTTGCAGAGAATGGCGGGATCTTAACTAAAGGTTCTCAGTTATACCTCTCACAACCACTCCCAACTCTCAGTCTCTGCATCTCCATCTCCAGGAAAGTGGAGGAATTACTCTTCATCTGCCATAAAGACTATGTTCTGTTATATTCTAAATTTCTACAAACTTGGTTGACTTTACCAAATCTGAGGTTCTAATGCTTACGGAGCAGAAGGGCAGGAGACAGGGTGTGGACATACATGGGGGGTAACAGTGTGGGCTAAAAAAGAGAGCAGGGCTGAGAGGGACGTGGTGATCCCTGCAGAGCAGCGAGAAGACCCCAGGCTGAGGTGGGGAGGAAACGTGCCTCCACCCACTCTGTCACTGAGAACCGAGGTCACCGCACACCTTTGCTTAGAAATCTTAACGTGTCTATATTCTGCACTAAATCATTCTCTAGTACCTGAGCTGGACACTTTCATTACCCACTTTATTTGCAAAGCCGCAGCCTCCTACCTCCCAGGACTGCATGTGGCAGAGCCCCTCCGGCATGCTGCAGGGGAAGGTGCAGGTCCTTGGTCCCCTGGTTCAGAACATCCACGTCAGATAAACGTGAAGTCCTGTTACTCAGAAATCTCCATCTAAGGACAAGAGAGGATTTGAGGACCGTGAATTCTGCTCCGCACTCCTCTTCCTGCCTCACAGTCACCTCCCTCTCCAGAGCAACAAGCATGTGAACACAAACAGACGTGAGGCTTTTCAAAAAGTAATGAACTCGGAGACACTGGAGCCAAGGCGAGCGTGGTTTAAGTGCAGGGCTCCAGCAGCCCAGAGAGGCCATCAATTATACAGCCCTGCCGTCGAGGAAGCAAAAATAATATTTCAAAGCGTCATTGCCAGAGAGAGAAAGAGAAAGAAGAAAATGCCACAGAAATCACACCATTCAGAGCAAAAAGCAGTTCCAAAAGCAGAGATGAGTCGATAAATCCCGCCAAGGCAGCTCCCTCCACCCAGAGGGAAAAAGGCAGGACATGGCAACTTCCGTCCTACCCAGCCCTTCATCCAACACACCTGAGTCCATGATGTCACTCTGTCAGCCTTGTTTTCGGTTACCCCTTGGGGTATGTAGAAAAGCACATTCTTCATATGTCAATCCATTCCCAAACATTTGTGAGAGCTTAACAGTACATATCACGGGATATAAGTACAGGAGTCATTTCTTTGTATTTCACCAGTTCACATCCGTGTTGTAATTTTATTCTTAACAATAACCATTTGAAGTAGGGAAAGGATCACTATTATGTCTATTTAGCAGACGACAGAATCAAGGCCTGGAGAAGTTCAGTGACTTGTCCAAGGTCAGCCAAGGTTAAGTGCCCAGCAAAGGGTCTAGAAAGCAGAAGTCCATCAGGAAACATATTTTGGTAATAAAGCGTGATGAGACTAAATCATTAAGTATCTGAGTCATGGAGCTGGTCCTCCAGTAGCCAGTGGAGTCCTCTATCCAAGGCCTGTCTCTGTTGAAGGCAATCTATTAAGAGGTAGGTAGGGTCAAAGTAGGTAGGACCAAACCGCTTATCGTCGAACCCCAAAGAACAGAAGACACACTCTTTGGCTAGAGCCTTCTGGAATGTTTTTGGTAGATGCTGTCATTGCAGGTGTTGTTCCATGCTTTTAAGAGAGCAGGGATGGAGACGGTCCAACACTTAAGAAAAAGGTTCAGCCCATTTAGGCTGTACTGTGGTTAAAAATAAATGCTTCATCTTACGGAAGGGAGGGGAGTGAGAAGACCAGCAGCGCTGTAGCCAGGGGGCTTCCCTCTTTACTTTCTTGGACACTAGTTACACTCTCTGAGCCTCACTTTCTTCACTTAGAAAATGGGCCTGATAATACTTGCCCTGCTTCATAAGCTGCTGGTGATAGAAGATAGGAAAGACACTTTATTAAGTCACTTGCATACAAGTAGAGTCTGAGAAACTGTCCTCTGAGGATCTCAGCATCCCCTCACGGAAAGGAGGAAATGGCGAACCAACTACACACCTCTGGTCGAATTACCAAAATAGCAAAGAGTAGCGGCGGCAATCATAATGCTTATTCACGTCGGTGTAAACCAGCGTTGTGGTTTAAAAATACAAAGAAAACGAAAGCGATAGTAAAAAGCATAGGATTTGGAGTAGTCAGAACAGAAGTCCCAAACCCCACCTCCTCTGTGCTCAGGAACGTTCATAAACAGACTACTTAACCTCTGACTCCATGGTCATAAAAGGGTAATGATGAAGAGATTGAACTCAAAGCTTCTACTGAAGTTTAAATTAGAAATGTGCATATAGCAGAGAACACAGAATCTGGAAAATATGTGGAGCAATTATAATAATTATTTGTAGTATTACAGGTTGTCTCACTCTTGGCACATTTTCTGCGTAAGGACGGGTGGATTGACGGGGAGTTATTTCCCTCTCTTCTAGATAACCTGGGAGATGTTTAGACACAGAGAGTTACAGGAGGACATGTGAGGGGCATGACTTTTTATACCAGTCCTTTGGTATTACAATTAATCTTGCCTGGTTTCCTCCTCCTGCACTGATCTGTTCAGAATGCTCCTGACACAAATGCATCAAATTCGCCAATCAAACATGGCAAACGCAATCGAAACAAAGGGCACAAGTGGTGCTATTTCCAGCACAAATGATCAGTTTCTGACAGCTTCAGATGGAAAAATCAAAATAACTTGAGACAGAAATAGCCCAAAGACCCTGGGCCCCCAACCCATTTGCAATAGTCCTATGGGACCTGGAGCCCTCCACGATGCACAGATACAGGATTACACATCTCGTGAGGCTGCGTGCTCGGGGGACCTGGGAATTAGCTGGCCTTTGCAATACTGTCTCTGATTTTTTTTTAAAGTAGATTTTAATAGTCTCATTCCTCTGTAAGGCCAAAACATATCTATATCACCCAACCAAACTTAGGGTGATTTCTAGCCAATGAACAGATTTTCCCCAAGTCCTGTTTTTTTTGTAGAGAAGCCCTGTGTTCTCTGAACACATTTTCTGACTGTGTCTCAGCCAGAGTGCTGAGAAAAGGGAGTAAAGTAGATGAGAGGAACCAGGGGGAGGCAGACACAGTTCGTGCAAACCACCCGTGGTTTTTAACGTGTAGACATCACAAAACATCTCTTTATGAAAGTCGACAATTGCTAACCCTTTACCCATACCAAGTTTCTCCAAGAGCAGAACCCTAAGTAGACACATACCCTATTATCTCTCCCCTCTCCCCAGCCTTCGGTGATTGGAATAAGTGTGGTCACCTGACTCAAACGAAGACCATCTGACTTGAGAGCCTGCTAATCTGAACCTGAGGCACCAAAACCAAGTCACTTGGCTGAGATCTGTCAGCTGTGTGGATGTGCACAGAGGCAGGCCAGGGCCGCATGTGAGATGAAGTTAGGGGGACCAGAGAAACCCTAAGGAAAACATTCAAGAGGTCATAGGAGAATCGAGGAAAGAAGCAAACATAAGGAGACCAGAGCCCCCATAGAGAGCGAAGAGGATCCCAGGCCCTCCTTAGAGGGTTTGCTGTTCCTCCTGTGTCCACAGCACCTGCCCATCTTTCCAATAAACCCTCTTCTACTATTTGAGTGAATTCCTGCAATTCAACTGGAGTTTTTAACCATGGCACAGAGTGGGCTGGGAGAAACTGTCAGTGAGGGAAGCAAACAGACAATAGAGGCAGAGGCATGAAAGGATATTATCCTTTATTAAGGGGTCAGCAACAGGACAGGCGGGGACTGGATGAAGGTCAGAGGGTGTGTTTGGTCTCCATGAGCTGGGCTGCCCCGGGAGAAAGTTAGTGAACATCTAAAGAGAGAAGTAGAGACACTAGAATCTCTCACAAGATGAATGATGAGGAATTAGAGGTTCATTCAACAACCCACATTTACTGAGAACAGTATCTGACATTCAGTGGATGATACTTGAGCCCCAAAGAGTTACATCTTCTGGGTAAAGAGATAATTAGAATATAATGAGGTAAGTACAAGGAGAAACCTATGCGATGCTTGAACTACCACTTAGGGGAGAAGGGGAGACTTAAGGAACGTTAACAGGCATCGTCAAATAGTACAATTTCCAGCATGAGGTCAGGACCATTTAGGGCTCATTTTCCTACTTCCAGCACTCAGGACAGTGGCTGACACATAGCAGGAGTTTAACAAGTATTCGTCAAATTGAACTTTAAAAACTACTGAATGCTTCCTAATATTGGGCATTTCACCTAGTTTTAATCCCCCCTCACAATAAACTGATGAGTGGTTATACTCAGGCCATTATAAATGAGAAAAACAGAACTCAGAGAGATTAAGTATCAGACTGAAACATACACAACTGCTAATATTCAGCCGTTTTGATCTATAACTTATGGAAATTTACATGGGTAGTAAGATTCAAAATTTGCATCTCTCTATTCAAAGCCAAGCACTTCTTATTACTGCAAAGGATTCAATTTATTCTATGTAGTTCTAGGAGAATAACCAAGAGGCAGACATTAGAAGGAGGCACATTTTTGGCTTAATATTAAGAAAAAAAAGCTAGAGCTCTTCTAAAGGAAATAGGACCTACATGACTAGATGGTTCCCCATCATTGACAGTCTTCAAATGAGTGGTAGTTTCTATCTACTACCCACCTACCTACCTGTTATGGAGAGACTCAGGTTTGGGGAAAGGAATTGTGGGAAGATATAGGACCTGGGGTTTCTACGTGTGTTAAGAGCACGTCCTTTATTCTTTGGGGATATGAGGGAGGTTGGGGAAAATGAAGCAGACAGTGTCTTCTACTGTGACCTTCATGTATTTTCAGTGAAATATTCCCCAAGAATCTTTTTCAATTGCACATGTTGTGGGCACACAGGCTTAGTCAGCCCTTGGCCCTCAGCATCTAAAGGTTAACATTCGGCAGGTGTCAGGGGCCAGCCTGGGTGGTTGTCTCCCTCTCTGTCCCAGAGTGAGACAGTCCTCACCCTTCTCCTAAACCCCAGCCTTTTACCAGAGGCTCTGACAGTTCCTGGCGTAACTTCCTAACACTAGAATTCTGAAGATGTAGGACCTAGTAGGGCACAGAGAGAAAGATGGGATGAGCTGAAGTCCAGGCAGGAGATGGTCACAGCTCTCTGCAAATCTCCAGAGAGACACTGACATGCTCCAGTCCTGCCAGGGAAACTCCCATCAATATTTACTTCCAGTTATTCTCCTGTTTGTCTGTCAGTGTTGAAGGCAAAGACATGATGCTCCCTCTGTGTCTCATCTCCAGGCTCAGGCCAGTGGCAATGCCAGTCCAGGAGGCTATTCTTAGGATGGGGAATTAAACATGGAGATCGCCCTAGCTAACACAGCTGGCTGGAGATGTCTGCATCCCTCAGAAAGTGTTTTATAAAGTGTGTGATGGCTCCATCCTACGATGGATTGACGAAGTTAACCACTCAGCCACTGGCCCTTGGAAAGAAAAGAAAGGAAGATGAAATGAGAATGAACCAGAGGTCCAAAATAAGTGAAAAGCCAAAGGACTGCGTGATTAGAACGGATGACTCAAATCCTAGGAATAATAGAGACCAAAACAAAAGGAGGTGAATGGATAATGGATTAGATAATGTCTGAAGAGCTCTGATGTCTGATTCCAAAATCAATTCAGCACACCAGTCGTCTGCTCAGTAGTTCTGGTGGTGTGACTCCAAAAGACCTTCCTGGTACAACCACCTGAATCCCAAGGGGGCCAGGCTTCCGGGTCTGGTATGAGTATAAAGCCAAGATCTGCTTTACACGAGCTCAGTCTTTTTTATCCTGCCCTGGGAAGCGAGCTACTCTCAAGTGTGGGCTCCTCCCCGTCCTGCAGACAGATTTCTCTCAGGCCTTGGGTTGACTTAAAGATTCCCCAGGAGATCTGGCCTGAAAATCAGTTCCAAAAGCCAAAAACAGCTGAGGAGAGCCAGATTAAAGTATCAGCCCAGAATTTATGCTCTAGACTTAAGGTTTAATAATGCAACAGAAAATCAATATTTAATAAAGCAAATGATGGAGAAAAACACTGCCCAGGAGATGAGGCTGCTGCACTGTTTTCAAATGTCTCGGTCCCAGAGGACGTTGGTTTGGCAGAACGCACTGGAGATGAGGTTGACAAGAGAGGCCGGCATGCAGACAATCGCAGGTCCCACTGATGCCTATTCTGTTATCTCTGGGCGAGCTAGCCATTTTTATTAAAGGACTGACATAGAATAACGATGAGAGTGCTATAAGACACCCAACAGGGTAGGGACAGACGGACCAAGCCAGCCTTCAATCAGCAGCCCAGGACTGTCCAGACCCAGGCAAGAGGGCCTCCTAAATTCACAGTCTGTTTGGAGAAAGGGGAGGGTGAGGATGGGCCTAGATTTGTACCTCTTTAGATGGACTCCAGAGAGGGAACAAAAGATGAGTCGTTCCAGCCAAACTCATCGTAAAATCAGCAGTAGGGTGGAATGTGCTTACTCAGCACAAGCAATGTTGTCAGCAGTGGCTTGCACTTAGTAGGGATACAGACTGCCACTGAGTATTTCATGTATCTGGAGAAGACGGGGCCAAGGAATGCAAAGTTTCTTGGGTGCTCTCTGATTACAATGTGGATTGTGAGGTGTTTCTGAGCTGCAGAAAAACTTAACTGAATTAGGTCTCTAGGCTGCCTCCTTTGTAGCAAATTAAATATTTCTGGTTAGTCATTTTTCATTGGAAATTATTCTTCCCTTTGGGGGCAAAACACGCTTCATCCTGTTTATTTCTCATTGACCTAGACATGAGAGTCATAGTTCATTTCATATTCTTATTTGGCTAGAAGGAAATACAGTTGTTAGATGGCCAACAACGTTTGGTGAGGAGAGAAGGCTATACACATCCACCCTGAACAAGCTCATTGTGTTTCCTGTTACTGAAACTATGCATGGCCACCATGTATAATGCAATAACTTCTTTGAGTTACTGTGTCTTCCATTCATCTAGGGCTCCCAGTGTAGCTGGGAAGAAGTACAGACAACTCAAGCCAGTATGTTGTTCGTAACTTAAGAAGACTCAGGCTAGGTATGTGCCAGCCACTGCCTGAATAGGAATGAACTCATTTGTAATGGACAGACTGGCTACTCCCATTTGTTCTCTAAAAACAGAGTGGAGACAGCACAGTGTATTGCTCTTCGTTAATTAGGAAACTTCTTCAGAAATCCTGAATGCAACTGTAAATATTTGCTTCAGACGAAAACAAGTCAATATGAAAGGAGGAGAAGATGTGAGGAACCCAAAGCCCAAACAGTAAGGAATGAGGTCGGACTTGCTTATCCTGGTACACGCCAGCCATAGAGTTGGGATGTATTGGGTTGGCCAAAATGTTCGTTTGGGTTTTTTCGTGAATTTTTACTGAATGAATGCATGAGTAAAATTTGTTGAAAATAATTTGTTGAAAAAGGAGTCTGCTGTGTGGGGAGTTGAGAGAGAGAAGGTCAAATCCAATAGCATGGTTTGGGAGATGTCCAGGAAGAAACCACAGCTCAGCCATTGGTTTATCCTGTGAATTTCTCATCACATCACAGACATTCTATAAATAGAAGACAATGGCCCTCTCATATCTCTTGCAAGTAAAGAGCTATGAGGCTGAGGTAGCAGGCAGGTTTCAGAAAGTAGCCTTAATGCGAAAAATGATGGCCAAGGACACAGAGACTCTCACCCTATTCCTCTTGTTTGGGCTTCACTTCCTTCCAAGACTGACAAATTTTGTGTCTGCATAAGTCTCTCAACATAAGTTTAGAGTTCTGAAATTCTCAGTTCCAAATAAGTGTCGTGATCAATTCCTATCCAGTCCTAGACTACCCTGGAAGAGATTTCTGCCGCAGTCTAATAACTAACGCAGTCTTATTTAGCATTGAGTGGAAAAAGAGGGCTGAATCATTGCAAAACTGACATTATAGGTCTAGCAAACGGGTCTTGGAACTTCAGAGATTCAAAAAGATGAAAAAAAAAAAACAACCTAGGTCATGTTTTCCAGAATACATTACAGGGAACTCTGGGGAGAGTGAGGAGAAAAGCTGCATGACTGTGTCTAGACTCCAACAAGCAGGATACAGCAGCAAAAGACAGGGAGAACTTGGGCCATAAAGGGCTTTAGGTGAAAGTTTTCAACACTGAAAGTAATCGATATATCTACTAAATAGCTCAGGGGCTGCTATCAGAGCAGCTGTAATAATAATTTTATTTATAAAATTCTCGCTTCTCCAGAGGTGCCCAGGGCACCGCACAATAGCACTAAATAAATTAAATTAAAGCATGAAATATTATGAAAATGCAATGAAATCAACATTGCTGAGGAAACAGGGAAATCCCACAAAATAAAAGAAAAAGGACTCTTCTCTGCAAGAAGCAGCACTTAGCAAGAGGATGGTTTTGAGAAAGTACAGCAAAAGCTCAGCCTCCCGAGGAGGGGGCAAACCACCCACGGGCATCCTTTCAACAACAGATAAGGGTTCAAACCCCATCTTCCACGTGAAAGCTTTATGATCTCCAGCAAGACTGTAAGACCTTTTAGCCTTGGTTTCCTCATCTACAAGGTGTAGATATCGTATTCTCACCTACTGCCTATGACTATCGTGGGATTTAAGTGAGATTTTGTAAGTGCTAAGGCTGGTACCCATGATCTAGTAAGAACCTAATAAATGTTTCTATTATTATTACTGTGACCACTGGACAGAGGATGTATAGTAGAGGACAGAGGTTGTATATAAGGCAATCGGTTAGGTAAAATGAGATAAGATCCTGAACCAAGGCAGTGACAGTAAAGATGGGGAGATATGAACAAGGGGTATCTATAGGATCGGGTGATTGACTGAATTAGGAGTGCTATAGGAAGGAAAGAATCAAGGACAACCTCTAGTTCTCTGTCCTTGGCAATGGGGATATAGTGTTTCCATTCTTCAAGGTCGCTAATACACAAGGGAGAGAATTTGGGGTGGTGAGGACAGTGGGGTGAGATGATTTGTTCAATGTTGAACACATCACAGAACTTCCCAGAGGTGAATCCAACAGGCTCTTGAAGATACAGTCTTGCTGGCACTGAATACAAAGATGTGATTGGTTGTCATTAGTGAAAGCCCAGTAGTTGAAGTCATGGGCTCGGGCAAGTCATCGGATATGATGTAGCCCAGGTGAAAAGAATGGAAGAGTAAAGGTGTGGACACCAACAGGTGAGAAAAAGCTGAGAGTAAAACAGCCATATAGGAAGGGACCAATGGGGGAAGGGGAGACTTGGGAGGAATAACGTTTCATCAGCTAAGGGACAAGAGGAAACATCATTCTACCATGACTTCTCTGTTAAACAGAATTGAGAAAAAAGTCATGCCTCCTGAGAGTAACAATTCCATAGAGAACAGGCCTAGTTAGTCTGTAAGGTAAGTGCTAATGCTATTCCCCAGCATCAGCATTGCAAATGCCTTTACTTCTACTCTGGTGATGACATTGAGAAGAACCAGGGGAGACAGAACAGCAGCCCCATTTGTGGTAACATGCTAGGGGCAACATGGCGACACTAGATCTGAATGCTAGGCCCACCTCAGCCAACAGGTGGCCAGACATGCCATCGGTAAGCGCTCAGCAAGGGCCTGCAGGTGATGCCAACCTGCTCAACTTCTTTTTCTGAATTTTATTGAAGTACAGTTGATTTACAATATTGTGTTAGTTTCAGATGTACAGCAAAGTAATTCAGTTATACATATATATATTTCAGATTACTTTCCATTATATGTGATTACAAGATATTGAATATAGTTCCCTGTGCTATACAGTAAATCCTTGTTGTTTATCTATCTATATATAGTAGTCTGTATCTGTTAATCCCACACTCCTAATTTATCCCTCCCCACCTTCCCCTTTTGGTAACCACAAGTTTGTTTTCTCTGTCTGTGAGTCTGTTTCTATTTTGTATACAGATTTATTTTTATTATTTTTTAGATTCCACATATAACTGATATCATATGATATTTGTCTTTCTCTGTCTGACTTACTTCACTCAGTATGATAATCTCTAGGTCCATCCATGTTGCTGCAAATGACAATATTTCATTCTTTTTTATAGCTGAGTAATATTCCATTGTATGTATACACCACACTTTATCCATTCATCTGTTGATGGACACTTAGGTTGCTTCCATGTCTTGGCTATTGTAAATAGTGCTGCTATGAACATTGGGGTGCATGTATCTTTTCAAATTAAAGTTTTCATCTCTTCTTGATATATGCCCAGGAGTGGGATTGCTGGATCATATGGTAACTCTATTTTTAGGTTTTTAAGGAACCTCCATACTGTTTTCCACAATGATTGTGCCAATTTAAATTCCTACCAACAGTGTAAGAGGGTTCCTTTTTCTCTGCATCCTCTCCAGCATTTATTATTTGTAGATATTTTGGCGATGGCCATTCTGACTGGTGTGAAGTGATACCTTATCATAGTTTGATTTGCATGTCTCTAATAATTAGTGATGTTGAGCATCTTTTCATGTGCCTGTTGGCCATCTGTATGTCTTCTTTGGGAAAATGTCTATTTAGGTCTTCTGTCCATTTTTTGACTGGGCTCAAGGTACAGTTGAATAACACAAGCCATCCTCAGTGATTTTATAGTCTAATAAACATTTTTTACTTATGCACTATTCTTTTCTAATTTAAAGTTAAGACTAACTTAAAAGACTAACTTTAAAGTTGAGAATGGCTAGCAAGACTGATGTTTAATGAAGGGTACTTTCCATACGATGAACTAATTACCATATGCTGGGCAGGATTATGAAACCTTTAGGTGGTATCATGTCACATTATCACCTCACAACAACTCGCTATGACAGGCCTTATTGCTGCTCGTTTTGCAGAAGAGACAAACCCAAAGCACAGACAACTGAAGCCCAAGGTCACAGCTACTATCCTAACCCAATCATGTGTCAGGGCAAATTCTTACCCATCATGTCTACTGTGTTCTCTCACACACATAAGGAGGGATTTGTCTTTCATCAGGGGCAAGGGAAAGACTGGATGAGAGGCAGCAGGACTGGGATTGGTCCTCATAACTTCCTGTAACCTGTGTGACCTTGGACAGGCCAGTTAACCTCTGAAGTTTCATGTTTTCCCATCTGTATTATTAGAACGGTGGTTCTCAACATGGGTGAAATATACAAGCACCCAGCGTGTTTTAAAAAAAATAAGGATGCCATGACTTTATCCCCAGTAAACTGAATCAGATCTCTGGGAGCGGGGAGGCTTTCAACACTGCTGCTGCTTAGCAATGCCCACAAGTAACAGCGATATGCAACAGAGCTGAGAACCGCTGGTAGGTGGCCTTCAAGGTGCTTCTAGTTCTGAAATGGTCTGAGCCTGTGGTCCATGCTCATGGGGCCCATTCCCACCTGGGAATCAGACTCCTCTGAGTCAGATTACCCTGAGTCTTTGCTCACGAAAGGGAGCACGGTGCCTGAGGTTGGGCTGTGTAGTCAGAATGCCTGAGCTCAGATTCTGGCTCTGCTGCCTCCTAATGTGGAACACTACCCAAGCTAGCAAGCACCTGTTTCTCATCTCTAAAGTAAGGGTAAAACAGCATCTGTTGCACTGGGTTGTTTTGAGCGTTGAACAAGATGATATACGTAAAGGGCTTCACCCACTTCCTGGCTGCCATGTAGCAAGGGTTCAATAACGTACAGCTGTAAATATCACGATCACAACTTGATGAAAAGCCTGGGCGCCCTGTTCTCCTCCAGCTGCCGCTAACAGTGAGATTAGATGAGAAGCTATGCTTACAACCTCCCAACATCAGCACATCTATGGACACACTGTACCCCAGTAAAGCACACCAGCCTGGAGCCTCTGAGAAGACCCCTCCACCCCAGAGGGGTCCAGGGAAGACCCTGGAACTCAGCTTAGATGTTTGCACTGCAGCCACTGCCCCACTGCAGGAAACCCCTCTTTCCTGCTGCTCTGGCCTGTGGCCAGGCCAGGCCTGATAACAGGCGGTGCCTCTCTGCAGAGAAGGGGCCAGGCGGCCGGTGGAGCATGTTTCTGACAATTGGTACTTTCACTTGTCATTCTCTTGAGTGGATCAGTGGAGAGTCAGGTGGAGTGAAAGCAGCAGCCTTTCAGAATGGTCCCTCTTCCAAAGTCATCCTGGGAGTTCCCAGCCCCAGGGTTGAGCCCTCCTTCCCTCTGTGGTCCTTCACATTCGCTGTGGCTAATAAACATGACAAACCCAATACACCATGATCAGCTGCGAGTTCCTTCTGCCTCATACACAGATGCGACCCCCTCTCCAACACACACAACTACATTAGGGACAAAGGACAGAGACACACCATGTTTGAAGCTCAACAAAGAAACTTTAAATGCACCATCTTCCCTCCCTGGGCTGTGCAGGGAGAGAATTTCAAGTGAGACTGAATGCGAACTCCCCAGGGGAAGTGATACAGTGTGAGTGACATGCAGCTCAATTTCAAGATGTGCTTATTAAGCAAAATGAAAACACATAAATAAAAGGTGCACTTGATTATCTTATTCTCTGCACAAAAGCCATGTGAGCTCTTGGTGTTGGAGGGAAATCCACGGATGCCACTTACAGGAGAAAATGTCCCAGTGGACAGGTCAGAGGACAGAGGCGGCCTGTCTGAGGAGCCAGAGGGGGTGGTCGGCTGGGGGGTATGGGGCTGTGGACTGGAACGAAAAGACCATGGGCACCACTGAGGGATGCCAGAGGAGAAGGGGCCAGGAAGGAGAAGAGAGGGAAGAGGGACAGAAAGAAAACATAGGGGAGCAAGGAGATTCGGAAAAACATGAGAACAAAGAGCCCATGAGCACAAGGGGGCACAGGACGGAGACCAGAAGGTCAAAGTGAAGATGGTGTGGAAATGAAAAAAGATGAAATGCTGCAAGAGGCAGAAGACAACAAAAAGTACAGGCGGCAATGAAACAGAAGTTGCTGGTAAGATCAAACGAAAAACAGCCTCAGAGAGACAGATGGGAGACGGCAAGATGATCCCAGGGAGGACAGATTGTACATCTCACCTCTACACCAACCCCACTGATCTTCCACACGGGAACTCACTGCAGCCAAGTCGGAGCATCAGTCAACGTTTATACCCGCTCAAGGCTAGGATACAGGCTATGCACTGGGTTTGACATGGCCTCTGCTTCCCGGCAGCTCTGGGAGCCCAGGGGAAGGAATGGGGGAAGGCTGATGACCCAGGCAAGGCCTCCTTGCCTTCACTTGGCTCCCAGGAGCCCTCTCGGCAAAACAGAAACCCTGTGAGAAATCTTCCTGAATAGGGTCCTTTCTCCTCTCATTTGGACTTTTTTTGCCCTTGAGAAAAATTCCAAACTCTGTAGCCAGCTTCCGGGACCTCGTGGGACCTGGCTGGAGCTCATCTGTCCAGTCTCACCTGCCACCCTCTCTCCCCTCCTCTCAGAGCCTGCCTGAGGGATGTTTATGGGTTTCCTGAATTGGCCACGTTCCCGTCCATCTCCTGGCCTTGGCATACGCTGTCACCTGTCTGGGACCACCCACCTGCCCCGCTTCACCTGGCGAACCCTATTCAGAGCTTCACTAAGGTGAAGCTTGCCTTTGGGGGTCCCCTGGGGTTCTTGGAGGTAAGGGTCTCTCCGGGGCACTGCCACAGACCCCGGTCCTTGCCCCGACCCTCTTCCTATACTGCAATGAACCCTTCACTTCTCTTGTCACCCGCTAGCAATATTCTTGTCTTTGGGGACAAGTACCTGGTCTTTGTGCTCTACCCCAGAGTCTAGCATAATGCATGGCTCGTAGGAGGAACTCAATGAATATCTGAATAGCGAATGCTTGAAGGAAGGACAAGTTTATGTTACAAATGTTTCTTTCTTCACCCGGGGCCTGGGCCAAAGGTGAGGCAGGAGATACTGTGTGTCAGAGGGGGGCAGGGATGCTAACGACCCTGTCTCAGCTCACCTTCTGTGGTGCTGCCGGTGGGCTGCCTGCTCTTCTGAGTGCTACGGGCCACCCTGGCCTACATTTCCAGTGTCATCAGCTACCACCAGTAGGGCTACACTTCCTCTCAATCTATGCAGGATTTTTACTGTGAAAAATGCACTTGTCATCTCTATTAGCCTGGGTTGTCCAAAGAAACAGAACTAATAGGGGTGAGAGACAGATAGACAGATATACTATTTTATATTGAATAGTAATTGTCTCACACAATTATGGAGGCCAGACCTGTGATCTGCTGTCTACAAGCTGGAGAAACAGAAAAGCCCGTGGTGTAATTCTGTCTTAGTCTGAAGGTAAGAGAACTGGAAGCTCCAGTGTTTGAGGTCAGAGAAGACGGGCGTCCCAGTTCAAGCACAGAGAGCAAATTTGCCCTTCCTCTGCCTTTTGGTTCTATTCAGGCCTCCAACAGATTGGCTGCTGCCCGCCTGCGTTGGTGAAGGAGATCTTCTGTACTCAGTCTATTGATTCTTTTGTCAATGTCTTCTGGAAACACCCTCACAGACACACCCAGAAATCATGTTTTCCCAGCTTCCTGGGCATCCCTTACTCCAGACAAGGTGACACATGAAATCAACCATCACAAGTCCACCCCCTGTTAACTTGGTACCAATACGCAGCTCCTTAAAACATACTTAATCTCCAAATAAAGACAATAATAAGGTCCTAATTCCACCTAGTCTGATACAACTAACCTGCCCTAATCCCTTCCCCAGAAGAGGAGGTAGAGTCCTTGAGTGATGTTTACTCTTCTCCTGACATCCTGTAACTTAAATACTGTGACATAAAATTAGCAACACAAATACTGACATAAAGTCAATACATGTTACATTATAGGATAAGGGAATGAGAGAAGAGAGACAACAGAAACAGTCGCTTAATATATGTACACAGACACATACAAACACATATTCATAATAAAATAGCGGGAACTATTTGAAATACTCATGACAATTAGAGTCCTCATTTCTGTAACTGGGCACAAGCTTGCGGCCCGTATTTACAGCTGCTTTCTTCCACTAACCACCCTGCATTCTCTTTGCCTTTAGCAAGCACCTCAGCTAGTCGTGGTTCTTTCCCTGGTGGTGTGACCCGGACCTTCATCCCTGAAGGGCCTGGGCCGTTCGTCCTCCTGCCTGGATGGGGTTGTTATATTTCCCATCGGCCTCGGTCACAGGCATGGTGAAGCCCTAAGGAGTCCCAGCCAACATCATCACTCCCTCCTTTGCCTGTTGATTTAGAGGCCAGAGGAGCCCAGAGCGGCCAGGCGGGCCTCTTAACTTCCAGTTCCACGAAATCATTGCTGTCTCCTTATGGAAGCTTCCCTCCCCCTGGAACTAAGGTCTCTAGACCAGAAGAGTAGAAGGTCAGGGGAACAGGAAGCAAAACTTCTACTAGTGGGTCCCTAGGGGCACCCCCTTCCCTTTCAGCCCTCGATTCCTGGTCCTGTGAGCCCTGGCTCTGGAAAAACAGCCCCTGGAGCTGCAGCAGAGGGTTGGACATGCATTCACCGCCCGCCCACAGGGAGGAGAGGGGCTGTAGACGGGTCAGTGTATGACCACAGCAATGAAGGCGGAACCTAGTATCTCTTCAGAAGCTATTCTAAAACCAAGTAGGGGACACGGGAAGGTCTGTGCTGATCCGCTTAGCTGGGCAGCTCTTCTTTATGCCTCTGTTTCCCAGTTTTCATCTGGACAGCAACAAGCTCAGGGAGAGGAAAGCCACACTGTAATCAGAAACGTGGCACAAGCCTGCTCCCCTGACGGACGCCTCTCCCGCTAACAAGCACAGACAGAAGCTAGCATTTTATATAAATATGCTCTCAATTGCACTTTCGGTTGCTTCTTGCCCTTAGCTCCTCTGGGCCCAGATCTGTGATTCCCAAACCCACCTGCATAAGGTCCCTACTCATACCTTCCCCTGGGTGATTCAATCGGTCTGGGAGGTCATCAACATCCTTTTTCTTCTCCTCCCCATTTTTTTTTTTTTTTTTAATTTTAGAAAGTGCCTCATGAGATTCAGAGGCAGACAACAGACGTGGATGGTCTCATGCAGTTTTGGTATCTCATGTTTGGGGATTATCTGAACCTACTACCTTCGTATTTCCAAACATCTCCTGTGTGAGAGGACTTCCGGGTGCTTGATTCCACCTTATCCTGTCTTATTTTAACCATTACCGTTTTCTCCTGGCCTGTTGTAAATCTTACCTCCACTGGGTGATCTGGTTTTATTTCAATAATCCAAAAGCCATACTCTCAGATTTCCAAACCGAAACAAAGCCTGGCACACTCTTTTCCCTTTATTTATAAACATATAAACCTGAAACTTTTACGAAGATGTAAACATTAACCTCATTTTACTTCCAACCTTAACAAATCCCACATGGAGGAGAACACATGTTTCTTAGGAAAAGGACCATCTGAGAAACCTGGGACCAGCCCACTCTTACTTGTGTGCACAAACTTCTGTCCTCAGTCAGATGCCCCAAAGTTCTACACGTGTAGCTGCTCAACAAGAGAGAGGGTCTCGGGTTTCCCTGGTGGCGCAGTGGTTGAGAGTCCGCCTGCCGATGCAGGGGACACGGGTTCGTGCCCCGGTCCGGGAAGATCCCACATGCCGCGGAGCGGCTGGGCCCGTGAGCCATGGCCGCTGAGCCTGCGCGTCCGGAGCCTGTGCTCCGCAAAGGGAGAGGCCACGGCAGCGAGAGGCCCGCGTACCACCAAAAAAAAAAAAAAAAAAAAAAAAAAAAAAAAAAAAGAGAGAGAGAGGGGGTCTCTCCAGAGCAGGAATGAAGGATAACACGATATAGACCACATTCTCTCTCTGCATCCCTGCCTCAGAAACCACCCCTCCAGGGCATCCTCCATTCTGATGCCAAAGGTCCTTCTAAAACATAAGTCCTGTCGTTTTCTTGCCTAAAACCTTCCTAAAATTCACCATCCCTTCCAAGATGAAATCTGGACTTGATGGGCTGGCAGAGAGGTGGTCCTCTCCCTCCTCTGGGCCGTGAGCATCCCTCACAGCCTGTGCTTTCCATCCAGCCGCTGGATGGAGTGACCCGTTCGGAGGTCTCTCAAGCGCTTCCCTCTGAGTGTGGTTCCTTCAGGCTGGGGCACTAGTCCTCGTCTTTAACTTGATAAGAAAATCCATCCTGTAGGACTTCCGGGAAGATGGCGGAAGAGTAAGACGCGGAGATCACCTTCCTCCCCACAGATACATCAGAAATACATCTACATGTGGAACTACTCCTACAGAACACCTACTGAACGCTGGCAGAAGACCTCAGACATCCCAAAAGACAAGAAACCCCCCACGTACCTGGGTAGGGCAAAAGAAAAAAGAAACAACAGAGACAAAAGGATAGGGACGGGACCTGCACCAGTGGGAGGGAGCTCTGAAGGAGGAAATGTTTCCACACACTAGGCAGCCCCTTCGCGGGTGGAGACTGCGGGTGGCGGAGGGGGAAGCTTCGGAGCCGCGGAGGAGAGCACAGCAACGGGATGCGGAGGGCAAAGCGGGGAGATTCCCGCACAGAGGATCAGGGCCGACCGGCACTCACCAGCCCGAGGCTTCTCTGCTCACCCGCCGGGGCGGGCGGGGCTGCGAGCTGAGGCTCGGGCTTTGGTCGGAGCGCAGGGAGAGGACTAGGGTTGGCGGCGTGAACACAGCCTGCAGGGGGTTAGTGCACCACGGCTGGCCGGGAGGGAGTCCGGGGAAAAGTCAGGAGCTGCCGAAGAGGCAAGAGACTTTTTCTTACCTCTTTGTTTCCTGGTGCGCGAGGAGAGGGGATTCAGAGCGCTGCTTAAAGGAGCTCCAGAGACGGGCGCGAGCCGCGGCTAAAAGCGCGGACGCCAGAGACGGGCATGAGACGCTAAGGCTGCTGCTGCCGCCACCAAGAAGCCTGTGTGCGAGCACAGGTCACTCTCCACACCCCACTTCCGGGGAGTCTGTGCAGCCCGCCACTGCCAGGGTCCTGGGATCCAGGGTCAACTTCCCCAGGAGAACGCACGGCGCGCCTCAGGCTCGTGCAACGTCACGCCGGCCTCTGCCGCAACGTCACGCCGCCTCTGACGCCGCAGGCCCGCCCCGCACTCCGTGCCCCTCCCTCCCCACGGCCTGAGTGAGCCAGAAACCGCGAATCAGCGGCTCCTTTAACCCCGTCCTGTCTGAGCGAAGAACAGACGCCCTCCGGAGACCTACACGCACAGGCGGGGCCAAATCCAAAGCTGAAACCCGGCAGCTGTGCGAACAACGAAGAGAAAGGAAAATCTCTCCCAGCAGCCTCAGGAGCAGCGGATTAAAGCTCCACAATCAACTTGATGCACCTGCACCTGTGGAATACCTGAATAGACAGCGAACCATCCCAAATTGAGGAGGTGGACTTTGAGAGCAAGATTTATGATTTTTTCCTCTTTTCCTCTTTTTGTGAGTGTGTATGTGTATGCTTCTGTGTGAGGTTTTGTCTGTATAGCTTTGCTTCCACCATTTGTCCCAGGGTTCTATCCACCCGTTTTTTTTGTTTTTTTTTCCTCTTAATAATTATTTTTTTTTATTTTAATAACTTTATTATATTTTATCTTACTTCATTTTATTTTACTTTATCTTCTTTCTTTCTTTTTTTCCTTCCTTCCCTCCTTCCCTCCATCCTTCCCTCCTTCCCACCTTCTTCCCTCCCTCCCTCCTTTCTTTCTTTCTTTCTTTCTACTTCTACTAATTCTTTCTTTCTACTTTTTCTCCCTTTTCTTCTGAGCCATGTGGATGAAAGGCTCTTGGTGCTGCAGCCAGGAGTTAGTGCTGTGCCTCTGAGGTGGGAGAGCCAACTTCAGGACCCTGGTCCACAAGAGACCTCCCAGCTACACATAATATCAAACGGCGAAAATCTCCCAGAGATCTCCATCTCAACACCAACACCCAGCTTCACTCAACGACCAGCAAGCTACAGTGCTGGACATCCTATGCCAAACAACTAGCAAGACAGGAACAGAACCCCACCCATTAGCAGAGAGGCTGCCCAAAATCATAATAAGTCGACAGACACCCCAAAACACACCACCAGATGTGGACCTGCCCACCAGAAAGACAAGATCCAGCCTCATCCACCAGAACACAGGCACTAGTCCCCTCTACCAGGAAGCCTACACAACCCACTGAACCAACCTTAGCCACTGGGGACAGACACCAAAAACAACAGGAACTACGAACCTGCAGCCTGCAAAAAGGAGACCCCAAACACAGTAAGATAAGCAAAATGAGAAGACAGAAAAACACACAGCAGATGAAGGAGCAAGATAAAAACCCACCAGACCTAACGAATGAAGAGGAAATAGGCAGTCTACCTGAAAAAGAATTCAGAATAATGACAGTAAAGATGATCCAAAATCTTGGAAATAGAATAGAGAAAATGCAAGAAACATTTACCAAGGACCTAGAAGAACTAAAGATGAAACAAACAATGATGAACAACACAATAAATGAAATGAAGAATACTCTAGATGGGATCAATAGCAGAATAACTGAGGTAGAAGAACGGATAAGTGACCTGGAAGATAAAATAGTGGAAATAACTACTGCAGAGCAGAATAAAGAAAAAAGAATGAAAAGAACTGAGGACAGTCTCAGAGACCTCTGGGACAACAGTAAGCGCACCAACATCCAAATTATAGGGGTTCCAGAAGAAGAAGAGAAAAAAAAAGGGACTGAGAATATATTTGAAGAGATTATAGTTGAAAACTTCCCTAATATGGGAAAGGAAATAGTTAATCAAGTCCAGGAAGCACAGAGAGTCCCATACCGGATAAATCCAAGGAGAAATACACCAAGACACATATTAATCAAACTGTCAAAAATAAAATACAAAGAAAACATATTAAAAGCAGCAAGGGAAAAACAACAAATAACACACAAGGGAATCCCCATAAGGTTAACAGCTGATCTTTCAGCAGAAACTCTGCAAGCCAGAAGGGAGTGGCAGGACATATTGAAAGTGATGAAGGAGAAAAACCTGCAACCAGAAAGTCCTATACACTAATGATGAAATATCTGAAAATGAAATTAAGAAAACACTCCCATTTACCACTGCAACAAAAAGAATAAAATATCTAGGAATAAACCTACCTAAGGAGACAAAAGAGCTGTATGCAGAAAATTATAAGACACTTATGAAAGAAATTAAAGATGATACAAATAGATGGAGAGATATACCATGTTCTTGGATTGGAAGAATCAACATTGTGAAAATGACTCTACTACCCAAAGCAATCTACAGATTCAATGCAATCCCTATCAAACTACCACTGGCATTTTTCACAGAACTAGAACAAAAAATTTCACAATTTGTATGGAAACACAAAAGACCCCGAGTAGCCAAAGCAATCTTGAGAACGAAAAACGGAGCTGGAGGAATCAGGCTCCCAGACTTCAGACTATACTACAAAGCTACAGTAATCAAGACAGTATGGTACTGGCACAAAAACAGAAAGATGGATCAATGGAACAGGATAGAAAGCCCAGAGGTAAACCCACGCACATATGGTCACCTTATCTTTGATAAAGGAGGCAGGAATGTACAGTGGAGAAAGGACAGCCTCTTCAATAAGTGGTGCTGGGAAAACTGGACAGGTACATGTAAAAGTATGAGATTAGATCACTCCCTAACACCATACACAAAAATAAGCTCAAAATGGATTAAAGACCTAAATGTAAGGCCAGAAACTATCAAACTCTTAGAGGAAAACATAGGCAGGACACTCTATGACATAAATCACAGCAAGGTCCTTTTTGACGCACCTCCTAGAGAAATGGAAATAAAACCAAAAATAAACAAATGGGACCTAATGAAACTTCAAAGCTTTTGCACAGCAAAGGAAACCATAAACAAGACCAAAAGACAGCCCTCAGAATGGCAGAAAATATTTGCAAATGAAGCAACCGACAAAGGATTAATCTCCAAAATTTATAAGCAGCTCATGCAGCTTAATAACAAAAAAACAAACAACCCAATCCCAAAATGGGCAGAAGACCTAAATAGACATTTCTCCAAAGAAGATATACAGACAGCCAACAAACACATGAAAGGATGCTCAACATCACTAATCATTAGAGAAATGCAAATCAAAACTACAATGAGATATCATCTCACAGCTGTCAGAATGGCCATCATCAAAAAATCTAGAAACAAATGCTGGAGAGGGTGTGGAGAAAAGGGAACCCTCTTGCACTGTTGGTGGGAATGTAAATTGATACAGCCACTGTGGAGAACAGTATGGAGGTTCCTTAAAAAACTGCAAATAGAACTACCATATGACCCAGCAATCCCACTACTGGGCATATACCCTGAGAAAACCATAATTCAAAACGAGTCATGTACCAAAATGTTCATTGCAGCTCTATTTACAATAGCCCGGAGATGGAAACAACCAAAGTGTCCATCATCGGATGGATGGATAAAGAAGATGTGGCACATATATACAATGGAATATTACTCAGCCATAAAAAGGAATGAAATTGAGCTATTTGTAATGAGGTGGATGGACTTAGCGTCTGTCATACAGAGTGAAGTAAGTCAGAAAGAGAGAGACAAATACCGTATGCTAACACATATATATGGAATTTAAGAAAAAAAAATGTCATGAAGAACCTAGGAGTAAGACACAAATAAAGACACAGACCTACTGGAGAACAGAGGATATGGGGAGGGGGAAGGGTAAGCTGTGACAAAGCGAGAGAGAGGCATGGACATATATACACTACCAAACGTAAGGTAGATAGCTAGTGGGAAGCAGCCGCATAGCACAGGGAGATCAGCTCGGTGCTTTGTGACCGCCTGGAGGGGTGGGATAGGGAGGGTGGGAGGGAGGGAGACACAAGCGGGAAGAGATATGGGAACATATGTATATATATATAACTGATTCATTTTGTTGTGAAGCAGAAACTAACACACCATTGTAAAGCAATTATACTCCAATAAAGATGTTAAAAAAAAAAAAAAGAAAATCCACCCTGTAAAGTCAGCTTAATGTCACCTGGTCTGAGAATAGGGTGACCACAGCATTTTGATAGAAATAACAGAAAAGTTCGCGCTCTCACACGCAAGCAAGGGAACAGAATAAACCCTGGAATTGGAGGCAGAGGAGGGAAGATTTTCATTTACTGTCAGACCCTAGTTTTCATTCATTTATTTATTCAATAGACATTGATTGAGTGCCTACCACATGCCAGACCCTGTTCTAGGCACTTGGATGTAACAGTGAAGAAAGCAGCCACGTCCCTGCCTTCCCCCACTGGAGCATGTGTCCTCGTGGAGAGAAACAGACCACGACTCTAAACATGTGAATATATGTTATGCCAACAGGTGAGCTCTGCTACGGAGAAAAGCGAAGGAGAAAGGTGCTAGAGAGTGAGCAGGTGGGTGGGATCTCTGCCTTATACAAGGTGGTCAGAGAGGCCTCTCCCTAAGGTGACCTTGGGGCAGAGACCTGCAGAATGGGGGGCTGCTCCCAGGGACACCCGGCACGGGCTCCAGCAGGGGAGGGGGCACAACCGTGAGGTGGGAGCCCCTTTGTCATATTTCGAGAACAAGCAGAGGAAGAGGTGGGGTAAGAAGAGGGAGGAGAGACGCCAGGCGGTATAGAACCTGTCAGGCCACAGTAAGGACTTCGGGTTCTACTCTGAGGGAGCTGGCGAAGGACTGGGAGGCCCGCTCAGAGGGATGAGGAAACCTGTAAAGGACCAGTCCTGCTGAGTGTGAAGAGCAGAGCGTGGGGAGTGAGTGGAAAACAGAGAAGGGATGGGGGCTTGGGACAGGGCAGTAGAACTGCGTGTGGGGAGAAGTGGTGGGATTCTGGATAAACTTCAAATTTCAGCAACCCTAATAGGAAGTGCTCAAGCCGGAAGAGGAGTAGGGGAGAAGGAAAAGAGTCCGGATCGATGCTGAGGTTTGCAACGGGAGCTCCTAGCAGAATGAGTTGCCATTGACCGGATGGGAAGCCCACAGAAGGGAGACGTTTGGGGTCACGGTCGGGGGCCATCACAAAGACAGCTAGAATTCAAGGGCTTGATTTTGTACCTTTGGAGTTTGAGGCACCGGTGAGACAAATAGTAGTGATCAAGTCCAAGGAGTAGGCCCCCCCAGCTAACAAGAGGACACTTAGCAACTTTATCTTCCATTCTAATCCCAGGTCCCCAGACCACATCTCAGGGCCCAGTGCTGGGCCACGTCACCAGCCTCCTTCCACTGGAGTCACATGTGGCTCCTCCAACCCCCGGAACCTGGTGGGAGTTATTTTCAACATCAGAAAGTAGAGTCGGGCTTCCCTGGTGGCGCAGTGGTTGAGAGTCCGCCTGCCGATGCAGGGGACACGGGTTCGAGCCCTGGTCTGGGAAGATCCCACATGCCGCGGAGCAGCTGGGCCCGTGAGCCACAACTACTGAGCCTGAGCGTCTGGAGCCTGTGCTCCGCAGAGAACAAGAGAGGCTGCGATAGCGACAGGCCCGCACACCACGATGAAGAGTGGCCCCCGCTTGCCACAACTAGAGAAAGCCCTCGCACAGAAACGAAGACCCAACACAGCCATAAATAAATAAATAAAATTAAAAAAAAAAAAAAGTAGAGTCTCTGTTTCGGCATTTGGATTATTCCGTCACCTCCTGTAGGTACCCCAAGGATAAGGAGCTGATGTTGTCCAAACATCTACATGACAAGGGTGGCTGTCCAAAGAGAGTCTTTAAAGAAGAAATAAACAGCCTGCCTGCAAGATGACTCTTTCTTCAGCTCTCACATTGGCCAAACCTGAACTTCTGACAGATCTGGAATCCCAACCTTTTCTGAATTTCCGCCACCAGGGATTCACAGGGTTGAAGGCCAGTGTATTAGTTTCCTGCGGCTGCTGTAACAAGGTACCATAAACTCGGCAGTTTAAAACAACAGAAATGTGTCCTCTCACAGTTCTGGAGACCAGGAAGTCCAAAATCAGTTTCACTGTGTTGAAATCAAGGTACCTGCAGGGCTGCACCGCCTCTGGATGCTCTAGGGGAGAATCTGTTCCTTGCCTCTTCCAGCGTCTGGCGGCTGCTCCCTGGCTCATGGCCACATCACTCCAGTTGCCAAGGAGAGCAACTCTGAGTCTCTCTCTGCTCCATCTTCACGTGGCTTTCTCCTCTGTCTGTATCAAATCTCCAGCCTCCCTCTTACGAGGATACATGTGATCACATTTAGTGCCCACCTGGTTAATCCAGGTTAATCTCTCCATGTCAGATCTTAACTTAATCACATCTGCAAAGACATCATCATGTAAGGTAACACTCACAGTTCCAAAAATTAGGACCTGATATTTTGGGTGCTCATTATTTAGCCTAGCACAGCCAGTCTCAACACACAGTAAGTCCATTAGCTTAATGATTGAAAAAAGAAGCTTTATGGGTCCATTCATGATCCAACAAGTAGCCTGGGAGCCCCTATTAAGTTCTAGGCCCTGGGGATAAAATGCAAAAGCAGACAGGCTCCTTGGAAAACAGACACAATCAGCTAATCACAAAACAAATGCCGAATTACAACTGTGGTGAGAAATACAGAGAGCTGCATGATTCTAAGTCCTGGGGGAGGCCGGGGTGGAGGTTACCGTAAGACAGGAGGTCTGAGGAAGCTCCCTTAGGATGTGGCATTCAAGTTACTGTTTGCAGGATAAATGGGGTTAACTGAGTGGAAGGAGGAAAGGCTGCAAGGCAGAAGGCAGAGAATGGAGAAAGGCCATTTCTGGTCATTTCCACGACCAGAAAGAACAAGTAAAGTAAAATACAATGAGAGCAGTGAGGCAGGAGCGTGGGGGTGAACAGGGACTGGAGAGGAGGCGTCCCAGGACGTGCAGCCCTCGGTCAAGCCCTTGAGGTTCCATCAAATCCAGGCTTGAAAAGAGCACTTTGGCTGCGAGTGGAGAAAGTGTGGGTGATGGAGAGCAGAGTGGGTGTGGGCAGACTAGCTGTTTTATTTTCATTTTAACAGCTGAGAGCTCAACTGTCAGACCATCATTTTCAGAAGACTTGTATCTGTTTGGCCTTCCCGGACACCCAAGCCAGCTCCCCAGCTTGCAGCAGCATCTCTCTTAGTCCCAGGATGCTCGTGAACAGCTCTGTCCCAGCAGTTCCCCCTTTAAACCCCAACTGCTGCCTCAGCCCCATTTTATATCCTGATCACAGAGATCGGTCTCAGTCATCTTTGTACCTATTCCAACTCGTATTTCAGTACTCAACACGCGCTAGTCTATGTGTGAGTGAAAGGGGAAAAGGAAAATCAAATTTTCTGATCCCTCAGCTCAAGGTTGCGAGAAAGGTCGTGGCTAGCTTGGGTGCTTAGAGTGAGGGGCAGCGTGAGCACAAGTCCCCCTTCTGAAATGCAGGCACGATAGCAGTCTAAGACCTCCATAAACCAGACCCACGGAATTATAAGAGCAAAGGGGGTGACGGCAAGAGAGCAGGGGAACGTCAGCAGGTCAGAGGTCAGAAAACCAGGCACACAGAGTGCAAAGGAGGGGAGCAGGATGGGAAAGGGGGATGCAACCCAGACAGCCTCCCGGGAATGGAGACCCAAATCCGCAACAGGACACGTATGCATTCTTGGTACAGAGGACCGGGACTGTTTAAAGTAGCCCACGTAAGACAAAGGGAAGGAAGAGCCTGGAAAAGGGAAGGAAGAGGCTGGAAACCTTTATGCTGATAGACAATTACACAAATGAAGGACGTTACTTTCTAGCGACGTTCGGCTTCCTTCTGTTTGGTACCTTCCTCCAAATCAGACTGGGTGACACATCAAAACATTTCTCTAACGTGTGTCTAATCTGAAATAGATTACAGAAGTAGGTCATTTTTCCAGGTACTTGTGTCAAAATTCAGACCGGAATCCAGGACTCCTAAATCCTGAAATTTACTGCTTTCTGCTAAGCTGTTCTATCCCCAAAGGAGCCAACACTGGGTTCAATTAACCACAGTAGAAAGCACTATTTGCCAAGTGAACATCCTCTATTTTGAATTCTTAATCCCCCCACCAGCTGACTTCACCACAAAGACGTGAATGTATAATTGAGACATAAAGAGAACACGCCACCAAATTAAACTGCCCTAATTTTAAATCAATATTTTTTTTTTCTCAAATCACATGAAATGAAGATCTCTCAAGAGAAAAAACATCTTGTTCCACCATCTCCAGGAGGCGTTCTCCACTAAGCCGAACTCCAGCAAAAGCCAATTAGATTTCTTACCAACATCAGACACTAAATTATCACAGACAACGCTCAACAGGAATAGAAATCTTAAGATATACTCCAAGGGGTGACACCGTCTACCCTAAGTTGGCCTGGAGACATCCGAAACACCAGGTCTCTACCCAACGGCTCCTGGGTACCAGTGAGAGGTGGCTGCCAGCGGTGGGCGGGCCTGGCGGACGCGAGGGGCTGCAGACCCCTTCCTGCGGTTCTCATTTACCTTTGGCAGCATCCTCAACCTCTCTGGCACAATCATCACTAGGACAGAGCTAAGCACCCCAGTGCCAACGGCTCTGTTTGCTAGTGTACCAAGAAAGGCACCTTAACTACACCGAGGGAATATCATCATTAGTGCCCTGCCCTAGGACCTCGTATCATCCTCACTCTTCCTCCTCCATGTCAGACGTTTCCAGGCTTTCCAGCTTTGTGCACGCCAGTGCTAGGACGCTTCTCTCCAGATCCCCTGGAAAATCCTGCTCACCTCTGAAGACCCTGGAGAAACACAAGCTTGTAGTTTTGCCTGATCTTGCAGATGAAATCAGTTCTTCCCTTTCGGTGTATTCATGGCATTTCTACGCATAAACATCCTAATTCCTAACCCCTGTTATCCTCTAAGAGGGTTATTAACAAATAATACAGCAGTCTCCTCTGCTAGACAGGGCGGGGACTCTGAACGCGTGTGGGTCCCCAGGGCCTGGCTTCCAAATACTGTTAAATGGAATTGAAAGATGACAGCTGACGATCCTCATGTGACAACAGATGGACTAAGGGACTTGGTCACCAACGTCTCCCCACGCCGTAAGAAGCTAGACGTTTCAATTTGGCAAGAAGAAGAGGGAGGGTTTAGACGTCTTTGAGTCGACTGCAAAAGTCATGGCCTTCAAATCAATGATGCTGTCCTTGATATCACTTTATACACACCCTTATAGGGATGACACCCAGAATCTTTAGGAATATAGTCATGAGCCAGATCCAATGGATCACAAAACCATAAAGACACCTCATACAATCCTTCGTTAAAAATATCTGCGTCAAGTTCAATTTGAGTAAGCCACAGGGAGCCTGTGATACGGGAATAGAAATCTAAAGGAATGCATTAGGAAGGGCCGCTTACTCCGAGTCTCCTGTTTGCCCGTCCCCCAGCAGAAAATGACAACACATCTTATTTGGAGGCTATAGGGCTACATACGACCCAGGAGGAGTCAGAGCTGCTTTCCTCAGCCCTCTGGTATTGGAATCTGAGGCAGCACAGACTCCCTGGAGAAAACCACCTAAGGGACAAGAATTCTGTGGTTGCTTACAGACCTCCCCCCTTGGGAGCCCTAACTGCTTACCTGGAGGGATGCTGCCTGACTCCCATAAGGCTTGCTGTGAAGCAATAGGGTCACCCGGGCTTCCTGCTTCCCTAGAGCTCTGCGTGGTGTGGAGGACAGGACAGGGGACCTGTTATTACCTACTGTACTGACCAGGAAGCACCAGCAGGCAGGTGCCGAGTTTTCCCAACTGCCTAGGAAACAGATCCTCCCCAGCGACACCAGAGGGCACAGAAAATGCCATTATTAAGCCTGTATAGATTTTACTATAGCTATTTTCTCAGATTTCTTTAGTATCATAGACTCTACCCTACTTGGTAACAGATGGATGACGTTCCGGGGGTTTACTGAAATTGAGTAATCTCACGAAGAATTTTTGCCTCTCCATGGCCCATAACTGCATCAAAAAATTAAAAAACTCAGCAGGTAAAACTGAGTTGCCTCATTTGCATGCTGTCGAAATTCTGTAAATCAATTTCAGGTAAAATGCCCTACTTCCTTGTCATTCTCCAGGGTGCTTTGAGGAACACTTTCATTTTGTGGTGGAATTTCATTGCCTGACTTTTTGAAAGTTCTGCCGAATTCAGAGGTACAGCCTTGCGACCAGGCCCAACGTGCGTTTTGATCTACATCTGGAACGGGGGAAGGAAGAGGTTAGATGGTTTGGAGAGCAGTTTGGGATGGCAAGTGTGACCTACTGTCACACAAGGCCACTGGCAGCTGAAGAACGCAGATGTGCTCAAAAGGCGACTTCTGTGGACTCAGGGCTGGACGGTGGTGCCTCCTCTACTATGGACTCAGCGAGATGTAGCCCGAATGGAAATTAGATGGTGCAAAGGTCTCTTCAGCTCCACGGGAGCCTCGCGGGGCCAGGGGGCAGGCTGCTTTCAGCGGGGGATGTGGCTGTCTGAGAGACAGAAGTCTTTGCTTTCAGTGTGAGGATTACATTATTCCCTTTGATCTGTTGTTTTTCAAATTCCCTTTTGTTCAGGTTCTGGGTGGGGAGGGTCTATGGGGCGTAGGTATCTAGAAATTAGAAGTTATTGTTCCTGTTCTCTTAATCATAATAATGAGTTTGGCTTGACAAGGTCAATTAATTATTCAGGATTAGAAAGCAACACGATTCTACATATCAGGCGGGTATGAGGGGAGGGTTCTGAGCAGGGAGACGATACCAGGTAAATGCAGGGCTGGTACCACCAAAGCTCTGTTGTTTGCAAGTCACCTGCTGGTGCTGGCTATTCCCCGGCCTGGTCCCTTTCTCTCCGGGATCCCACCAGCCCAGGGAAATGGACGGCCACATCCTGGCTTCCTCCTCTCATCCCTGTCTTATTCCATAGACATTAGCGGGGGACCCCCTTCACATGAGCTTCAGAGCTGTTTGACTCCAAAACGCAGGTAATTAACTATCAAACCATAGCAGGGATTTTCAGATTAATTCTGCCCAGGAAGAAATAGGAAAATTCATTCCGACCAAACAAAAGGGAGGGGGTAATTAGATGCTCCAATGACAAAAGAGAGACCTAAATAGAGTCTAGAAAACTGATACAGGGCCCAAAGCTTTTGTTAGTGTTCTTTTTACACCAGTACCCCCATCTTTATAAGCACTGCATCCTACCTTCCTCTGTCACGCAGGTAGGTCTCTAAGTGAGACTGAAGCCCAGCAGGTACAGCAGCAGACCTGCCAGGCCGGGCTCTGCATGCTGATAAGGAGAGCATTCCCTAACGTCCCTGAAGACCACCAGGGCAGTCTTCCTGCACTGCCACATAAGGGCTTTTACAAATACAGTTAGGGCTTTGGGGATGTCTTCCGTACTGTCCTGAATTTGGCAAACAATTCAGTCCCACAAAGCATTTTTTTTCACTCAGCTTTCCAGGATGGGGCCTCTTCCAAGAAACAATGGAGACAGGGTAGAGCTTTTCCATATGCAGAGAAGCCTGGTTTGGCAGCAGGATCAAGAAGGGGAAAGGATTAAAATACATACGCAGCTGAACTGGAGAAGCAG
This sequence comes from Lagenorhynchus albirostris, assembly GCF_949774975.1. Taxonomy (NCBI): domain Eukaryota; kingdom Metazoa; phylum Chordata; class Mammalia; order Artiodactyla; family Delphinidae; genus Lagenorhynchus; species Lagenorhynchus albirostris. Next base: position 106,147,600 of record NC_083103.1, on the reverse strand, counting down.
CCTCTTATTAATTACACCCATAAAGCAGGGCACCCTGAGGTCACAGAGATGGAAAGCGCTAGACCCAAATGTTCATAAATCGGAGACGGATCGCCCTCACGCTGGTCTAAAAGATCACGTTCCGGCTGCCTGAGTGGGCATGTGAACCCCCGGGTGGTATTTCTTACTTTTCACAAACACATTTTGAACGGAGAATTCAAGGCATCAGAAAATCACGAAGTCCAAGCATCTGAACACCTCCCCACTTCCCCGCCCCCTGCCGCTGCCTGCGGCTTCACCACAGGGCACTTTAGATGCGATAAGCGTCACCCTCCCCCGGCTGCAAGGCCAGAGTCTCGATGTCCTGGTGGATGTACCTCCTGCATCTGCCCACTTATCCAGTCCCCAGGTTCTGCCTCTGCTCCTTGGGACACAGCTTCGGACTCCGGATGTCCTACTCTGTGTAGCTATCAGAGGAACTCCAGGCCTCCATCTTTTTCAACAAGTCTCTCCTGTTTTTCTCTTTTTAAAGGTTTTTTGATGTGGACCATTTTTAAAGTCTTTATTGAATTTGTTACCATACTGCTTCTGTTTTATGTTTCGGTTTTCTGGCCCCGAGGCATGTGGGATCTTAGCTCCCCCGACCAGGAGTGGAACCCGCACCCCCTGCATTGGAAGGCGAAGGCTTGACCACTGAACCACCAGGGAAGTCTCACTTCTCTCTTGTTTTTAAAGCACCACCATCTTTTCTAATTTCCATCTTCTCTCCAAAATCCCATCCCCCTTTCCACCGCAGAGCCGGCCTTCGAAGTCAATGATGCCCATTCTTGTTTCAGCACCTGCCGCCCAGCCGGCAGTTCAAGGCCTCTGGGGATATTCTATCCGCACGGCCCAACACAGGAGCCACCAGTCCCCAGCGGCTGCTGTAGCACCTGAAATGCGGCTGGTGTGACTGAAGGAGTAAATGGCAAATTGTATTTGGTTTTAGCTAGTTTACATTTAATGCTGAGCAGCTGCTTAGCTCAGATGTGCTGTCCCTCGCTTCCCTCCCACACTGGCTCCAGGACCGCTCTCCTCCTGAGGCCGCCCCTTGCTCCTGACCTGCCTCTGGCACTCGCCCCACGTGACTGCCCGGGCTCTGTCTGCAGCCCTGAGCCCGCTCCTGCCTGGACGCTGCCCCTGGACAGTGTGAATCAGAAGCGCCGTCAGCCTTGTCCTGCGGGCTGGTCTTATAGCCCTGGCCATGCAGCCTGAGTCCTCTGGGGTTTCGCACTCTCCCCTCTTCTCCACGGCTCGACTTCAGAGCCGCTTCTCCACCCCTGTGCCTTCCACCTCGGGGCTTCTCTCTGGAGCCCAGGCCTGCCTGACCACTGTCCCCACTCCAGCTACTTCACCAGTCCTGCCGAGACCTTTGGAGACCACCCGCCCCCAACAGCACGGGAAAGATTTGGGAGAATTTAGGTAGCCCCAGAGCGATCTTCCTAAAAAAAAGATACAGGGAAAAAACAACGCAACAGCAACAGGTAGTGAGAAGAGAAGAGATGGACCCACGAACAAAAAAGGAACCAAGCATCCCCTATTTCCCTTTTCCTTTACTATGAGTACACGATGTGCTATCAACAGATGTTTAAAATATCCTAGGGAGCGAAGCACAAATCTAGAACTTGCCACCAGTGAAAGGCTCGCCTTGAGGGTTGCAAGGGCTGAAGATGCACTAAGAGCTAAGGTCCAGAGCACCCAGGCCAAGGGAGGCCCAGCCCCGAAGCCCAAGCTTGAGCCAGAGGACGGGCCAGTGCCCAGGAGCCCACGGGAAATGTGGCTGCCGTGTAAGCGGACCAGCCTGGTCTCGGTATAGGTCATCCTGAACTCTATTAAAATGTCTGATCAAACACTACGGGGGTGAGAGGACCCAAGGGTTTGGAGGCACTCGGTGCTCCGGAAGGATTTAGACAACAGCTACACTCGCAGAACCTAAATTCCTGGGGAGGACTTGGGCACATGGCATACAAGTCCATCTTCCCCCCACGAATGGCAACTCATACTTCAGGGGCAGCATTTCGTTCATCTTCACGTGCTGAGTGCTTGGCCAGGGTGCTGGGAAGCAGAGTTGTTTCTCAGTGGCGATTTACGTGTGAATGAACGAAGGCGAGGGTGGGGCAGGCACAGAGGGCTGAGGGGCCGGTACTTAGGCAGGTGCACGGGTGGTACCAGGTCTCAGCAGGAGTTAAACACACAGCACCGCAAGCAGAGAGAAGACCCAGTACAAAGAACAAGCGGGGCAGTAGGGGTATTTGCTAGAAAGGGGGAAAATATAATCTCAGACTTTAGTAAGCTCACTTAATTCTGTGAAAATAATATTACTTTCCTTCTGTGTGCGTTTATTTATGTATGAAGCTGACGACATGGACACAAATACACACACTCATGGGTGGAAATATGAGTTTCGTTATTTTCTGCTGCTGCTATCATGTGTGTGTCTGTCTGTGAGTATGTGTTTAATGACGGTAATACCATGTTGAAAAGTTAAGACGTCTTCCATTCCAACACCGTGCTGCAAAGGGCTGAACAGGGATGTCTACAGAATCCAGCAGTCCGATTCTGCTGGGAATTAGGGTTGACGTTCAGTACAATAAATGATTCCAAGATAAATACATTTCTCTCTTTTTTTTTTTTTTAAGTCCTGGATGGTGATGTATCCTCTTTCCAATACAGAAACAGGGGAGCCTGGCTCTATTTAGTTTGTCTGATTGCTTTTAAGAGGAGGGACAGGTTGGCTCCGAGAAACCATGGTCCTCTGTTCATTAAAGTGTCAATAATGCCCGGTCCAGGCATATCGACAGCAGATTAGCTCAGGCTGAGTCTATGGACAAGACCAGAATCTTTTTTAACCCAGCTTGTTTCCAGATCAATACACCCATCAGCATTTGAAAATTAGCCCAAGATGAGATTCCGATACTTGAGGTGGTATGTCATGCTCAGAGGCCACCTTGCCAAGCCACAGGTGTAAACGCCTAGCTGGGGATTAGACACTTTCCATCCCCATGGAGACGAGTGAGGATTGATGGAGACCCCATCCTCCACGCCCTGCCCCTCCCACCCCCCCCCCCCCCCCCCCCCCCCCCCCGCCACACACTCTCAACCTTCCCTCTTTGAGCCTGTGTAAGTCCTTGGGGCTATAACCCAGCCATTTGCCTCAAGGGGCATTTATTAAATGTGCACTTTGTTCGAGGCACTTTCCGGGTGCTCAGGGCAGGAGTGTATGGGTGTGAGCGAGGAAGGGCAGGGGACCTTAAGGAAAAACAATGACGCACACATGATCCTTGTTTTCAAGGAGGCTTCGGAGTTTTTCACGACTCCTTCCATTTTCCAGTTCCATAAAGGTCCTGCTTCCTGAGGCCAGCGTCTGTGATGGTGTAGAGTTCCTAAGGTCTGTCTGTCGTTGTCAGGCACTCTCAGCAGTAAGTGTGTGTACTAGGGGGAGGGAATGGGGTGGGGGGGCATGGGGCGTGGCTGCAAACGTACCCCCTGGTGCTACCGACTGGGTCACTGGGGCATCCATCAAACTCCCTCACAGAACAGTGTGACTCTCAGTCTTTTTCTGGCCAATAATAAAACTTCCGCCCACTAACGCCATCTCATGCAACAATACCTACTCTGCTGTTTGTGACACATTCTGATACTGTCTATGCAATTCCATTTCCTTTAAAAAATGCTGTTTGTATCCAGCAGTTTGAAGATTTTCATATATAGAACCAACAGAGGAAACAACCATCATCATTTCCTTTTAGAAAGAAAGAGGGGAAAATAACATAAAATAAAAACAACTTGGTGTGACCAAGCTGTGTCATAGCACGGGGGGCCACCCACCCCACTGGCCTCATCCCTCAGCCGCCGGAGCCTGTGTGGGTCTCCCTCCAGCCTGTCCTCTTCCCACCACTGCCCACCGACCTCGCCCTTCACAGTCGGGACCCTGACCCAAGCTGCCCTCTGTCCTGCCTTCTCCCAGCTCCCCTCCCTTCTCTCCCTTCCCTGCTCTTTGTCGCTCTCACCTACCGTCCACAGCTCTCCCCTTCCCTCTGGGATGCTGGAAAGGAGGGGAGAGGAGGCTGGAGGAGCGTCTGGACCTGGAGCTTACTGCTGTGGACCTGCCATTCAGGGGGATGAAGAGAGCTGGGAATGAGAGCTGGAGAAAAGACCAGCAGAGGATCTGGCTCCATTGCTCAGGGGCTTCCCCTCTGAGGTAAAGGAGCAAGGATGTGGTGCACAGTTAAATACTGTTTTTTTTGTTTGTCTGTTTTGTTTTTTTAACATCTTTATTGGAGTATAATTGCTTTACAATGGTGTGTTAGTTTCTGCTTTATAACAAAGTGAATCAGCTATATGTATACATATATGTCCATATCTCCTCCCTCTTGCGTCTCCCTCCCACCCTCCCTATCCCACCCCTCCAGGCGGTCACAAAGCACCAAGCTGATCTCCCTGTGCTATGCGGCTGCTTCCCACTAGCTGTCTACCTTACGTTTGGTAGTGTGTATATGTCCATGCCTCTCTCTCACTTTGTCCCAGCTCACCCTTCCCCCTCCCCATACCCTCAAGTCCATTCTCTAGTAGGTCTGTGTCTTTATTCCCGTCTTGCCCCTAGGTTCTTCTGATCATCTTTTTTTCTTTTTCTTTTTTTCTTTTTTTTTGATTCCATATATATGTGTTTTTAAAAAGTTTAAAAGAACAGCAGCTGTATTTTTTAAAAACTAGCTAACACTTAACCAGCACCTCTGTGTGCCAGGCCCTCTCCTGAATGTTTACACATCAGTACATGGAAAATATAATCCCCTCCACTGACCCTCGCAACGTTGACTCCATTTTACAAAAAGAAACTTTGAGTCACAGCTGGAAACCTGGGGTCGCACAGCCAGAAAGTGGCCGAGTCTGATTCTGAGCCCTCGCTCCCTGTCTGAGAATCCGCCTGCACGGCTGCGTGTTGTCTGAACGCCCAGCACCTGCTCTGCTTATGGGGAAGCAGAGAAGGGCCTGGGAAGCATGGAGACAGCGGAAGCAAGAGATGCAAAAACACAGACCTCAAAAGCTGGGGGTGGGTGTGAGAGGCTCAGAGGAAGGGGAGGGGAATGGGGTGCAACGAAAACACAGAGGCTATCAGACACAGGCATTAAAGGCGAGATGTGGCATCAGAAACCCAGGGCTGGGTGGTGAGAGAAGAAGCCAACAAGCTGGAAACCACAGAGGTGGCTGTGACGGCCATGTCCCAGGTAGGTGTTTAGAGCATCTGCAGTGGGCTCTGCCTTCTTTGAAGGCTGTGTGAGGGATGGCATATGCGCAGTGCCAGAGAGCTAAAATGCTGGTCTTAAAATAACGCAAGCTTAGCAGTGGATGGAACCTTAAAAACACTTGGAGGAGAAAAAAGCCAAGGAAAGCAATAATCAGGAGCTAATTTTCTGAGAAAATGTATTATTGGAACAAAAGCAAAGAACAAACAAAAAAACAAACCCTAGTCCTATTCAATGGGAAAATGATTTGAAATTTTAGCATCAGATGGCAAAGCGAAAATTAGGAAATTGTCCTGGCCAGATGGAACAGACAGACTCATCTCAGTTGAGAATCACAGTGAAAGTGTTGGATACAGGCTCTCTCAGCCGCCCCTGCACCGGCTGCCCCGAGGCCACCTACCTTGCACGATGAGGTGCACCCGGGAGGTCTTGGGGTGGTTGTCCGTCTGCACGGAGCAGGTGTACGGGCCCTCGTCGTACACGTCCACGTTCTGGATCTCGATGCTGTACTGGGTCTGGGTGTTGCTCAGGAGGACCACGCGGGGGTCCAGACACCACTTGTCGTTCCCGGCATAGAGGATGGTGCTGCGGTTCAGCCAGGCCACCCGGGTGACCCGGTTGTCAATCGTGCACCTGGAGGGAGGACCAGACAGGTAAGTCAGGGGACCGCAGAGAAACGGGAGCCATCAGGGTCTTCTTGGCAAGGCTGAGATGCCTGGTCACCTTGCCTTGTCTTCGCCCCCTGCCCCCAATGTGTACACGCACACCTCCTGTTTGCTGTGGCCTGGGTGGAACGTTCTGGAACTCAGCGTCAGAGGTCTGGCAGAACTGCAGCCTCAGCACATGCGCTATTTCAGACTTCCAGGTCCTGAGTGATTCTGTGCTTCTGAAAACCCCTGAGCACAGGACTATTTCAATACCCCTAACTATTCACTCGTTATAGCCTGGAACCATCACCCATCCTGGGAATGGCTGGGCCCTGGGACTACCCCCATCCTCCCCCCGCCCTGGGATTTCCATGATGTGCATATGATAATCCCTCACACTGCTTTCCAGATGTTCTGGGTGTACTAAGTTGCCCAATACTCAAAACAACCCTGTGAGGAAGGTTCTACTGGTAAAAAGAATTGAAGAACAGAGACACTGAACGCTTCTGGCAAATGGCACAGATAACGTGCGCTAGATCAGAAACCCAGCTTTTAACTACTAAACATTCCTTCTCCCATCTCAGAATAGCGGATTCCAACAGAAGGCTTTTGAAGTCAAAACTAAATATGGACCCACCACCATTGCTATTTCTCCTCATTATACCCAGGGGCAGAAATGTTCAATTACTGCTAGACTAAAGGCATTTTCCAAAATCTCAAAATGGTTCGTACATGTAAAAATAGACTTTCTTTCTTTTATTTTTGCATCTGGAGTCCCCAAATTGTGGAAGCTCCCTTCTCTTTTCCTACACTTTCAAATTTCCCAGCTACTCTGGCCAAATCCTCATCAAATCTGTCTGCATTCATTTCCCTCTCTAGCCACAGCGAGTATGTTTTACGGCCTGAGGCTAAATTCACAGACACAGTGTCCTGATCCTGGCTATAATGCTGGAAATAGCAACTCAGCCACGGTAGGTACAGTGCTGCCTCCAACGTAATCATGCTTTTGCAGGGTACCAGGTACTTTCACATCCACCCTGTGTCATGTGATTCTTGCAGCAAATCGGTGAGATAGATGATCTCACCCATCCATTCTCCACTTTAAAGATCAGGCCTCCAGGGTCGGAAATGGTCTGGTGACTTGCCTCAGGATAGGGAGCTAGGGAGTGATGGAGAGTCAGACCCCTCAGCCAGGTTTTAAGTCCTGGTCCTGGGTGCCCCTCAGGATGTGCAAAGGTGCATTTTTCAGGGACGGTTGCTTCCGCTGAATTCTCATAATTGTCTGTGACCATAAAAAGCCTGAGAACTGCTGCTGAGTACAGCAGCTTCCCCAGGCAGTCCCCCTCGAGATGTGCTCTCCAGCGCTGTGCATCCTTTCCACGCGTACTTGTGTAAATGTCACACGATCATTGCCGGGCCTCTCAGGCACAGGCAGAAAGGCTTGGTGAGAGGCCCTGTAGGGAAAACTGCTCAACCAGAAACACCTCTGCTCAGCTGTCCAGCTTGCTTTGCGCTGCTTACTGTGTTTTTTGGACAACAAAGGATAGAAATGATGGGAAACCTGACCAGGGGAGTATTTCTGAAAGCGGGCATGGACCACTTGCATCAAAATCACAGGAGGTGTTACTGATTTTCTTGTCCTACTGATTCAGAATCTTTGGGAACTCAGAAACATGAATTTCTAACAGTACCCCAGCTGGGTCAGACACCCACCAAAGTTTGAAAAGCACTGGGATATACAGCAGGGTATCCAGGACCAGCCACATAACTTGTGGATCTCAGTGCAAAACGCAAATGCAGAGTCCTTTGCTCAAGGACTATTAAGAATTTCAAGATGGTGAGAGCAGGGCATTTCACAAGTGCAGGGTCCTGTGCGAATAAACACACACCCTGAAGGGATGTCCCACATTTCTGTGCTTGTAACTCTCTTCGGGATCTTACTTAAATATGCGTTCTGATTTGGAAGGTCTGGGGTGGGGCCTGAGAGTCTGCATTTTCGTAAGCTCCCAGGAGATGACAATGCCGATGGCCCCCAGACCATCACTTAAGCAGCATAAAGCTAGAGGGAACTGTATGCACGTGAGGGTTTGAGAAGCACTGAGCTAGCCCTTCACTATGTGAAAGTGTGACCAGAAAACCAGCAGGTCGTCATCGCTGGGGAGCTTGTTTGAAACACAGACTCGGGCCCCACCTCAGATATAATGAACGAATCTGCATTTTCATAAGCTCTCCAGTAACCAGGATGCACATGTGGTCTGGACTGGTCTAGAGTGAACTCCAAGACTTGCTGTCGGCTGTGATAACAATATCCTGAACATACCATGAGACTGAGCAAGAGGTAGGGAAGAGCAGCTGATGCAGGAAGCTGGGCCTCCCTGATGCTGTACTTGCCTTGCACACCTGATGCTCGTCCTCTCAGGCTACCTCACTAAAATGTGGATGTGAGCCACCATGGTGTGAACCCCCTTAAGAACAACACACTCCACAGCTCGCTTTGCTAGCAATGTACCTGGGATGTCATTCATATTCATGACTTTAAGGGCAGTCACTGCTCCGAATTTTGCTTGGATCCAAGGGGAGGAATTGGTGAAATTCATATTCACAACTGATGTTTCATATTACTATATGCTAGGTATCCTGTGAGTCTATGGTATGTGCTATTTTACCATCTTAAAAAAACTTGGTTGCATTCACCTATACGGCCAATTTACAGATGAGGTTAACTGAGTCTAAGAAATATTATCCAAATGAACTAAGATCACCCTGCAGAACCAAGATTCAAACCCAGTTTTTGTTTGTTTGCTTATTTTCCCCCAAAGTCAGTGACCTTAAATGTCCTTATCCAGGGCTTCCCAAAAGTCCCTACAACATTTAAATTCAACTATCTGTAAGTCCTGACAAAGTACAGATTGCTGGGCCACTACCTGGTCTGGGGACCCCAGTTTGAGAACCATTAATTTAGACATTTCACTGGTTTCTGGTGACACGAGAGCCGCAGCGCAAGTGGGCACTAGGAAGTGACTCTCATTTGAAACACTTTTCCACTACTTTACGGGAGAGAACTTTCTTGCAACCAAAGTGCCCTGGGAAGCCGGAAGCAGAGTCTCATTTATTTTGTCCTCCGGCAACTGAAATTTGACCAAACACCAGGTGAGTGGCAGTGGGGCAGGAAATGCTGATCAACAACCTCTAAACTGCTTGAATAATTGTTTCTGATGCCCACAATGGGGGCATTTCACAGCCTCTCAGTGAACACGAGAGGACCGTCCTGGGCTTCCTCGTGAGTGTCTAATGATTGGAAATTGAATGAAACGGAAGTGGTCTCACCACACTGCACCGCACTCACAGGGCCAAAGATGTTCATTTGCAGGAGCACACAGCCAATTTCAGCACAGTTATGCGGCCCCTGTGCTATACTACACTGAAAAGCCGGCATAGCTTCCGCCCTGGTTTGGGGCACATCGAAGGTCATGATTAGAGGTCCAAACTGTCATCGCTGGGTATCAGTCTTGCTGTGTCTCCACGGAATTAATGTGGCTTCTGAGAGATGAATCACAAAGGTAACTTGGTGGCCAACTCCTGCCACCTCCTCGTACCTGCCCTCATCTATCCGTCTCATTTACAGAACGATACACAGGAGACAATTCTCCAAGTATTAAAAAAAAAAAGTGGACGTGAGCATAACTGCACTCTCAGGCAGAGTTGATGCTTTGGTTAGTGGGGAGTTGGCGGGGAGACCAGGTGGGAAATTCAGTCAACAGGTTCCCTTTTTCCAGAGACAGCCCTTAGTTCACTTCCACAGAATTACTCCTAAAACACATGTATTTCATGCTATTTCAGCTCCCTCAGGAAGGGGATCAACTATAAGATTAACTGGAAGTGAGCAAGTTCAAACTCAACCCTCCCTAACTAATCCAGATAAGTGTAAGAAGACATGGCCACTTGCCACTGAGGAAAGAGTCAAAGGTCAGCCTAAGGCAGGCCAGGAAGAGAAGTGGAGAGTCAGAAAGGATTGGAGATGCCCTGGCCCAACCCTGAAGCCCTCCACCCCTTCCCCCCACAGTCTTGAGATGCACTAGGCACCCACCCTGAGCATCCTGTCCTCCGTCTGTCCCACCACGTATGCAGAGAACAGAGGAGAAACCTCTGCACACACAGGGCTTCTGGATTGAGCCCTGGAACTCCCCAAACTCCAAACACGTCTCCTCTCAGAGCCTCAATGCCTGACCTCACTTGCATCCACACTCGAGCCAGGGGCCATCAACCTTCCCTATATCTGTAAGCGATCCTCCCCTCCCACAGGGCTGGCGGCTCTCCCTCCTGTGTGCGGTCCCCACGGACAGCCCACAGCCTGGCCTATGCAACATCCTGACAGAATCCAGACAGAGAGAGAGTGCCTGGGAGGGACGGGCTTGTTTACCATTCCACTGCTGAGCGAGTGTCCTTCTCAGTCTGTCTGTCTGCACCCTGCTCCCTTCCTTGGAGAAGCTGCTTCTTACGGAGAACAGGCCTGCTTGAACACAGGCCGTCAAGGACATCCAGGCTGCACAGATCATCAGTGCATTCTCCATGATGATGAGAAGCCTCAGGTGTGGCTGACCAGAATGGGACCATCCCCGTGCAGCCACGCCGGGACAGGCACCTGAGCACAGTGCACGGTGGAGAGAACCGACACACCTGAAATGTTCTGCAGCTGCGCCGATTGTGCGGAAGCTCTAAAAATGCAGCCCTCTGTGCCCTTCATCTCCTGCTGATGAACAGTGGCTTCATTACAGTTGCTGCATTTGTACATAGAGGAATAGCAAAAAAAAAAAATGATTAAGCAAGGCCAGGATGAGTGCGGCAGAGATAAAACATGGAAGTGTGGATTCGGGGCCTCGAGCTACTTTTGGATTTTAGAGGAAAGGAGAAAAAGAGACAGAGAGAGAAAGAGGAACCTGGAAATTGGAAGAAAAATAAAGCAGAAGTAGCTGCTTGGCACCTTCTCAAGACAGACAAAGAGGGTGCTGAAATAAAGAGAAGGATTCTTGAAGAAAGAGGGAACAATTCCGGCTTGGCCTTTCTTAAACGCACCTGCCTGAAGATCTGAGGACTCTAATGGACCAGAACAGTGAGTACTCCAACCATCCCTTCTCTCAAACGGCCCTTTAACTGCCTTTGAAAAGCAACACATCTCCAGCAACATTTGAGCCTACAGAGAAGTAAGTGTTTCTGCCCTTTGTTGCTCCTGATCACAATCTCCTCTTATCGCTCAGAAATGGTCCCGCGGTCCAGCTGCCCGCTAAGTTTTGTTTCTCTGAGGGTTTGGCTTGTGCCCGGCCCCTCCCCTCAAGCTTCACAGCAAAGCATCACAGGTGGTTGGTTCGGAAGTACTGACACCCAGCTCCACGGAGTTGGCCTGTGCATCTTCCAGGTCTGCTTCTGTGGGAAACCAACAAACAGACAAACCAGGATGCTTCATCACCGGCCTGCAGAAAACTCAGCAAAAGCACCTGTCCCCTGAGCTCTTTGCTGGAGGAGCAGGCTGACCTGGTGGGGTTGCTAACTTTGACCCTGTTGGAATCTAAGCTCGTGTCACTATGTATGAAATTGGCTTGGGTTACCTAGAGACACAAACACTGAACTCACACGATCCACACCGGCCTCACGTCTCTCAACCACTACTGCTTTTGCTTCACATGGAAAATGGGGTGTGTGCTATGGAATCTCTCTTAGTCATGAAAATAAGGCCAAGGTCGATCACGCCTCGGTAGAAGCAGAAGGAGAGCTTATGATAGACGGGAAAGGACCAGAGGAAACCTCGGCTGTGTCCACGGTGCCCCGTGAGTCCACACTGCTGGTGGAGGGCAGGGAGGAGGAAAGAGCCAGGCCCTGAAGTCGCACGGCTGGAACCCAAGTGCCGGCTCTGTTCTGCTGCCTTTCAACAAGTCACCCGACCTCACTGAGTTTCACTTTACTCGCCTGGACCGGAAATAAATTTTCCTCCTGCATGGGGTTAATGGGAAGATTAAACGGAAGTATGCATGTAAACGCATTGCCTGGTATGGAGTAGAAACTCAACAAATAATGGATCACACAATCTGTCATACACATGGCCTTCACAGATCTACATGTTCATTACATTGCTCAGTAGATGGTAACTCCCAGAAAGGCAAGGGTCATACCTATGTTTCTCATGTGCCTTTATATGCCATATTGAGCACAAAATAAGCACTCAATAAATATCTGTTGACTGATTCATTTTTTTAAATTAAAATCCCCCACATTTCACAAACTCCTGAGAAATGAAAGGGCAGGAGCCCATGCCCAGTAAAGGCCCAGGCCATGAGTCAGCGCCAACCTGCACTTAGAAACACGCCCCCTGCACACACACCCCTGCACACATGCTTGGTCCTGGTGGGAATCTGTCACCTTTCACCACTCTAATGTCCTGGGGACGAATCAAGAAGGCCTGGCTGTGTGGACCTCTGAGGAGGGCTCTCGATAAACCCACCCACCCCTCTGCCCGTCCTGTAAGAGTCGAATGACGTGGCACCATCGCGACGCAGACTTGCCAAGTCAGGCGGGCCATGACTCCTCTGAGACGAATGGTGCGCCGCTGAGATCTGTACTGGTGACAAAGCCCAATACTGATTCCAGCGCTGGAGGCGGCTTGGGGCTGTTCAACAGGTCATTTCACATCTGTAAGCTACAGCGCCCAAAGGCCATTTCTTTATTTCATAGCAGGGTGTTACATCCATGTGGTGAGAAAGGAAGAGCTCTGGACCGACTGACGATCCTGGTGAAGGCATCTGGATCCTGTTACGGACCACAGACCAAAGCAGTGGCGCCTTTTTCTCCCTCGGTGACCAGAGCCAGGCAGCGGGGGGGCGGTTTCTTTCCATTCCCTCCCTTAACGTACCCAAATAGTCCAAACACAGATGAGCGTCTCCTGAGTCCCTGCGTGGGGACCAACGTTTCCCAGGGGAGAGAGCCCAGAAGGGCCGAGAGGTGAGTGGAAATTCACTTTGGACTTCATCTGCCCTTTGACCCTGGGCTCCAGCGCACAATCTCCTGCAAAGCCCCATCTCACCTCCCACCCCACACGCTCCAGATGGGACAGGAACTGGATATACTGGACGGCTTCTCACTGTTTCCAGAGCACACCGTTCACTATCAGAATTCAGGGACCCCCTGTACTGGGAACGCCCTTCCCTATTGTTTATTAGATAAATTCCTATTTCCCTATCAGAGCCAACATTAGATGTTATTTTGTATGCCAACCATATTTCCTCTGCAAATTTTAATCCCCCATGAATGTTCGCTAGACATACTTTATCCTGGTGTGTGTTGACGGCAGTCTGTCCATCCCCCATCTACCTGTAATATGGTGGGGGGAGGAGGCATATACCATGTGTTTCTCTATTGCAAGGATTCTTGGTTACTTTCAAGGCAATCTGAAATTGAAATTAACTTGTGAGAGTTAAGGTGGCCTTGGAGGTAGGAAGGAGCTTGCTAAATACAACAGAGCAGGGCACAGCATTTCAGGCGGAGGGAAGGGCACAACAAAAGCACAGTGGAACTGCGAAAGGATACCAGCATATTTGCAGAAGGATAGAAAGTTGGTCTGTGCAGAGTGTAAGGTTTTGGTAGAAGAGAAAAGTTAGGCAAGTTGAGGCCAGTGAAGGAGTGTCCTACTCTTTCTGTGCCCCCTCCGTCCACTGCAGACTGACCAGCGTGGGCCACATCAGCTGGCTCCCCGACCTCCGGCCTCCCACTGAGGTCAGCTGATGGGAAGGAGAGGGGATGCCACAGGCCGTCCACGTCCCTGTCAGAGGTCACAGCTCCTGGCCGGGGTCCTCTGTCCCTGGTGGGAGCCGAGATCTCCTCTTTTCTTCACTTGAGTCCTAGAGGCATTAGCCACTCCCTCCTGTTCCAGCCCGGGGTCATGACTAACCCTTGTGGTCTTTCCTGCACTTTGGCTGCACCTTTGTAAGTATCCACATGATTGAACTCTCCTCCCATTGCCCAGTTTGAGCGTGCCCTCTTCTCCCTGCAGCAACTATTGCGGCACCCGTGTGACAGACTGTCCCCTTTACCCTGAGGACAAGAAGGACCAGAGAACCGAAATGAAGAGCTCTGCAATGGCCACCTGAAAGAATCGCCAAATCACAGAGGACCGCGAAGGCACGAGCCTAAGCCCCTCCCCCTTCTACAGTGGGTGGCCCTCCGTGGGAGGGAGGAGTTGGGGAGAAGAAGCCCGGATCCCGGCAGGTGAATCTCTGCTTCTTCTTGTCTGTGTCTCCGATCGATCCTGTCATCCGGTCCTTCCAGCTAGACCATGTAAAGCCCACACCTGAGATGGGGTTTCATCCTGGAGGTGGTGGACCAGCTGGCAGGATAGCAGCAGGGGGACGCTGACCAACTGATCAACAGACACTGTTTATAGTTACACCCTGGAGTAGGGAGGGGCGGGTCCAAGGGGACGTCCCCTCCTGTGCGGGGCACGGCTGCAGTCAGCCAGCCCAGCCCCTCGGGGCCCTCGTGTCGTGTCTGTGCTGCTGCCAGGTTTCTGTGCCAAGAGCCCACACCTGCCGCTCTCCCTGGAGCCTGTCTCCGGGCTGTGGTGCCTGGGAATGTGTGCGTTCCCAGGGTGGCGGCAGCGGGCTGGCCGCGGGAGCAGGTGGCCGAGTCTCGCTGCAGGTCCCGTGGGAGCCACCCTCAGGACACCTGCCTGAAACTGAGCCTCCACGTGGCTTCCTGGCTGTCCCCCGCTTCTGTGGTCTCTCTCCGGGGGGCACTCCCTTAAGGAGTCACTTCCACACAAATTCGCATCTCAGGGCCTGCTTCTGGGAGGCTGCAGAGAAGAGCTGGATACCGGCGGAGTGGGGAGGGAGGGGGGCCGAGAAGAGCCGGCCGCCAGAGGACACGGGGAGCAGGGACCACCCAGGGGCGCCGACGCCACAGCACAGTGGCCAGGGCAATCCAGCCAGGCCAGAGCGCCAAAAGGGACCCCTGCTGGAGGTGTCAGGAGGGTGGGGGTGGAGGAAGGCGTGCAGACTGGAAGTCAGGGGAGTGAGCCCTGAGCTTGCCTTGAACTGAACGTACATGCACGAGCAGAGGGAAGGAAAGGGAGTCCAGAGACGCGGCCGTGGCCACAGGGCCCGTGTTCAGGGTCTGGTCTGACAGACGCAGAGGAAGCCACGGTCACTGTGGAGGCCCCAGAGGGGCTGCTCTCATCCGCGGCCAGTTAGGAAGGTTGGGGCAGCCAGACCGTATCACGCAAACCACACTTGAGGATTTTCAGGATTTCACGCAGGAGAGAGAAGATCAGGGGGGACAGAGACAAGGTGAATGCCGAGGTTTCCCTTCCCAGGAAGGGGTTCCTCCCACAGTGTGCTGGGGCTCATTGCTAGTGTCAGACATCTGACCAAACACTGTCCTACGGAGAGAGGACCTACTGAACCTGGGCCGACAGGAGGGCTGTTCAGGGCGTCGGTGGTCACAGGATCCCTCCTCCTTCCTCAGGCCTGGTCAGCAGCCTTTCCTCTCACAAGGCTCCTATCCCAGGCCCGTCCTTCTCTTTCCCATCACGTGAACTTCACTTCTAGTTGTGAGAAGTGAAGACGTAGATAATTTGAGGTGTGGAAAAATAGGTTTTTTGAATTATTCACTTGTTTGACAAACGTGCATTGAGGATCTATTATGCACCATGCAGGGTGTTAAGCACTTAAGGGGTGTGATACAGGGTGAATAAGACAGACACAGACATTCTGCTCCCGCGGAAGTAGAGCTAAGACAGATCACTATCGAGCATGAGGACTTTTATGAGCGGATACTATGGGGTTTTGTACAGAAAATAAACAGGTGTTGAGGAATCCACCGTGGTCTAAGCGACCAGGGAAGGTATTTTGCTGAGAACTTTGCAGATGGTGTACATTTGCTGCTTGGAGGGACCTGCAAAGTCACCTATAGATATGGACCCTAGAGACACAGACGTACAGCTGCTTCCTTCTTAAGACTATGGCTATGCAGCTGTTTAGTTCAGAAAAGAGTGGGGATGGGAACTTGCATCTCCTGAGTCCTTAACCTGTGTTTTCTGGGGTTGGTGGATTTGAAGAAAGGTTCTCCACTGAGCATTCTGAAAGCTTGACAATGCACCGGGTATCACTCAGATTTTAACATCATCTCCCCCATCTGGAAGCTGCCATGCACTGGTATATTCCACCTACTAGGACCTCAGCTTGCACGTTCACACTGAAGAGAAGCAGTGGCCATGCCCCGAGCTGCTGGCCTGACTTCCACGGAGTCAAGCTAGCTAGGTCCTCGTCTTATTATCTAATCTGCTGTGACAAGCCTGGGTCCCCAGTCCTTCTGTGACTCAGTTTTCCTATGTGTCAAATGGGGAAAAAACTAGTCTGTCCACTCAATCCCTATGGCTGTCAGAGGAAAGTAACATACAAGGGAAAAGTATAAAGGACTCTGGAAGAACAGGGAGGTGTTAATGTTTACTATCTTCTGTGTGAAAATACAGATGTCCCCTCTCTTCAATATTATTTTCCAAGTAACTAAATACATGCCTGCATCACCCCGCTCAACATTATACATTTACTTACTGTGCTTCTACGCCGGTGAGGATGCTGTGCTCACTTTTTAGAACAAAACGTCTTCCTTACTGTCTATATTTTAGGGGCTTATCCTACAAAGAAGATCACAGCCACTGAAATGAAAGAAAGCAGGGTACCTGCACGGGCAATTCAGTGACAAACGCTGGATGGACACGGAAAAGATGGATGCAGTCTTAACGCTGAAAGCACAGTGCCTGGCCCTGAACCAGAGGCAGAGAGCTCTGGAGAGAGGGGCGCTCTCCGTCCCTCTGGCCACCTCCCCAAGCAGCAACAGGAGCAGGCACAGCCCTGACGGGCGAGGGGGGCTGGGGGAGGAGGCGGCGGGGTGCAGATGCAAAGATGCAGCCGCGGAGTCAGCCCTCTCTTGGCTGCAGCCACATCAGCTGAGCCTAGCGAAGCAACGTCCTTCAACCAACCCTGGGCAAGCAGTTCTGCAAGTCCTTTACAGAACCCCCTGGGGCCTTTGCGATACTCTCTAGTAGCTGGACTCTGTAGGAAGGGATTCTCACTGTGCTGGAGGAGAGCTCCTTCTTCCCCCGCATAAGTTACTCCCTGATCTTGACCCTTCAACAAGCAGCTCAAATCACCCATAATCTCACTCAAGTGGACCCCCTTCTGAATCTAGGCAATGGGGTGGGTGGGGAGATTCCGACCTTACCTCACCTGGATGGCGGCCATGCCGGCCTCTCTTAACCTCCAGCCTCCACCCTCTCCTTCTGCTGGAAGGACCTTTCTAGCAAATCCATTTGAGACTCATTTGTTCCAAAGCCTTCACTGGTGTCCACAGCCCTCCACAGGAAGGGCCAACAGTTCAGAACAGCTCACCAAGATGCCCCATCCTCATCAGACCCATCGCCTTGCACAGAAGCTGTATCACAGGGTGCGCCTGCGGGTTTCTTGCAGTTTCCGCAATGTGGATGCTCTCCCGGGACTCCAAACCATGTCCCACGCTGCCCCATCTGTCTCCCCACCTCCTCACCACACACACCTTTCCTTCCAAGGCTCCCTTCCATCTGCCAGGTCTACGCTGACACCCCCAGCCCATAGCACCTCCGTCCCATCACTCTCCAGGCCACATGGCCACTGTGAAGGCAAAGCCTTGCATTTTCTTTATTTTTTTTTAACCCTCAGCCCTGTCATGCCCAGCACGGTACCTAGTCCATCCTCGCATTCAGTCAGTGACTGTCCGCTGCCCGAAGGGAAGGCACACTGCCGGTACGCTCTGAGACCAAGCCCAACAGGGAATCTCTCCAACTGTTCTCCATGGTGACTCAGACCATGCTGCCAGGGGCATGCCACATGTGGCACACGGCGAGCCGCACCACCGGAGGTCACCACGTCACAGCTCAGGCTCCACGATAGCTTGCGAAGTGAGAAGGGAGGATGCAGCAGACATCTCATAAGAGCTTTGGGGTGTTTTTGTTAATTAACCAGAAAAATAATAGCTCAAACTTTCCGATTCACAATAGCATGCAAAATCCTTTCACGAATAATTATATCTCATGGAATCATCAAAACAAAGCCAGAGGCAGAGAACACATCTCTAACCTCAGAGCCAGGACCCTGAAACGTGTGATTTCTGGCAAGTCACTTCACCTCTCTGACCCTCAGTTTCCTCGTCTGTGCAAGACAGGCAGTCTCTGTGGGAACCCCAGCGTGGCGGGACTCCCCAGGTCCGCTGCCTGAGCCCCCATAACTATTTCCCGTCCTCTGGCAGGCAGGGCTGTCTGACACTCTTAACTGTCCCTCTCCTTGCCAAGGTGAACAGAGAGGAAGGGTTAGCAGGTTAGCACAGAAAGTGGAGCAAAACTGGGAAGGCAAAAATGCCAATTACTGAAATGCAATAAATGCAAACACGCCTTCACTTCTTATGCAAATTCTTGAGAGAAAGAGGGGTATAAGTGCAAAGGAGCACATTTAGTTTCACCTCTAAGAAGGATCAAATAATATGAATTAGAATTTAAATGCATTGAGTAGAATCAGCAACATGATGGCTCCTTTGACGGTAATTATCAAGAGAACCACAGAAAGTCGGAGGATGAAAGTGGGGGATCTCCTTCCTTCCACTTGGAGACTGTACTCTTCCAGGCTCCCTGACCTTGTGGCTTTCTCTGCCCTGTACGGTATGTCCTAGCATCTCCTCAACAAAGCTGACCCGTTCTCACCTCTGAGCCTTTGTTTCTTTCCCCCCTTTGTTTCTCACCTCTGAGCCTTTGTTTCTTTCCCCA
This sequence comes from Lagenorhynchus albirostris, assembly GCF_949774975.1. Classification (NCBI taxonomy): domain Eukaryota; kingdom Metazoa; phylum Chordata; class Mammalia; order Artiodactyla; family Delphinidae; genus Lagenorhynchus; species Lagenorhynchus albirostris. The sequence continues at coordinate 106,128,857 of NC_083103.1, read as the reverse complement.
CTAATCAACAGAGTTCAGAGGCAGTGGCCCCGCCTTCCAGAGTAAGCCCCTTTTCTTTGTCATCCCTGGGTTCCTTTCTCCTTCTGAGAATGTTTGGTACTAAAACGCATCTCCACTCGTAGAGTCCTAACAGGCTCTGAAATTGGGTTCTTCTAATTAAGACCAGGATGCCCTTTGGTAGTTTTAGCTTCATCAAAACCAGTTTAAAATGTTCAGTGATCAGCAGAACACCCAGAGAGAAAGGGGGTGGCAATACAGTTATGTGCAGGAGCTAAGATTATTCTCAGTGCAAAGCCTGAGCCATTCGGGAACAGGGAGTGGACTAGAGGAAGGAAGGGTCAGGGAAGCAGCCACACTGCTGTCTGAGCACTGCCCGCCACTTCCAGGGATGAAGCCACTCACTTCTGGTACCTCCCATACTCCTTATTGCCTTTCTGTAGAGAGATGCGCCCTCCAATTTGGGATGCCTGGCGGAGAGAGGCAGCTATTGTGTCTGTGCTGAAGAAAAACAAGGATCCTAATAACAAAAGTCCAATTTTCATGTCCTGGCAAGTCTCCCTTCCATGACTTTGACGAAGAGCAGACAGGATGCTGTAGAGTCATCCAAAGCTGGCCTTGCTTCTAGGTAGGCATAGGAAACCCACCTAAGGTCTGTATTTAGGAGTTCCACCTGAAGATATATTTCTACCATCTTCAAAATGAGAATAGAAACCCACGTGGTCTAAGTGATTGGGTCAAGTTTCACAGAGTTCTGATATACAGGCTCACTTAGAAACCACAAAGCCGAACTCAGACTCCCGGGGTCTGTTTGCGGCCCCTTTGTTATCTTCCTGGGGGTAAAGTCAGACACCTTGGATCAATGCTCGTGCAAGAGGCTGGAAAAGTGCGTTCTATGTTGGCTCTAAAACTGTCATTAGAGACCCAGCAGTAACAATGCTTCTCACACAATCATGTGCATTGAACAATGTTGCCCTTTTGAGAAATGCACAGTTTTGGACACTAAGTCCCTCTATGATGACCTCTGAACTTCTCTTTTAGAATACATGGCCAAACATGAAACATGGAAGCAACCTAAATGTCCATCAACAGAGGAGTGGATAAAGAAGATGTGGTACATATATACAATGGACTATTACTCAGCCATAAAAAGAAACGAGATTGGGTCATTTGTAGAGACATGGATGTACCTAGAGACTGTCATATAGAGTGAAGTAAGTCAGAAAGAGAAAAGCAAATATCATTTATTAACGCATATATGTGGAATCTAGAAAAATGGTACAGATGAACCGGTTTTCAAGGCAGAAATAAAGACACAGATGTAGAGAACAAACGTATGGACACCAAGGGGGGAAAGCGGGGTGCTGGTGGTGGGATGAACTGGGAGATTGGGACTGACATATATACACTGATGTGTATAAAATAGATAACTATTAAGAACCTGCTGTATAGCACAGGGAACTCCATTGCGCTGTACAGTAGAACACAACACTGTAAAATAACTATACCCCAATTAAAAAAAAAATACATGGCTAAAGAGATGCTACCTCACTGCCCTCCCCCCGCCCCCATGCTGCTTTGGCAAACTGTACTTTCCCAGGAGCGTTTTGTAAAGAAAAGGCTTCTGTGCCGTCAACACCAACCCACCCCAAGGAAACCTTCCCAGCACTGTCCTTGGTGATCTCCAGCCTCACCAGCTGTCTCTATCTATGTGATCTCCTGGCAAGTCAGTTTGGTTGGGTGAACTCCTACACCCACAACTATAACCCACTGGAAGATTTTTTTGTGGTTCCTGTTCCTGTATGAAGGAGCTCTAAACCTGTACAGTGTGGAGCCAGTCAGTCCACACTGGCTGGGGAAGGTCCCTGGAGGGGCAGCTCCTGCCCTTTCGCCCTCTGCAGCCCCTGGGTGGTTTCTAAATTCTACTTCTGAGAGAGTGAGCTGCACTTGCAGGAGCTGAGATGTAACATTTTGTATGCATGTGCAAGAGACATTTATTATCTGTAGGACATTGTTTAGAAATTGCTCTACTATTTGATTTGTGATAAGTGATCAGTAAACATGTTTATCAAAGTAAATAAAACCCGTAGAGTGACTTCAATTGGATTCACATACATTAGTGTCTGGGAAACCTGAAAAGCCATCCTAAGAGGACCTGGTGTATCACGCGCCAAGTATATCTCCTCTCCACCTCCCTCTCGCCCACCCCTCTGCACTCAGACCTCACCTACAACACTGTCCAGCCTTCTTCCAAGTGCAAACTGCTGGTCACAAGCAGGGGAAAGCGAGGGACTTACGGGTGAGCTTGTCCAAACACAAGAACACCATTTGTCCACAAAAGTGTGAAAAGAGTGTCAAGCTTTCGGAAGGTCAATTCCTAAGGGAGAATCCTGCTGGGTTCATCACTTCCCGGAAGAAGGGTGGTGCTTGGGCCAGAGCTAGGCTCTGGAACTGCAGACCATAAACGTGAACATCACTAAGCCCGCCAGGATGACATCCTTTCTCCTATTAATAACATCTTCCTCTATTCTGCTCACCCCAGAAAATGAAATGAATGAGGCTTGGCTGCAAGTGTAGGGGAGAATAAAACCCAGGATGGCAATAAATCGGAGTGCAGAGTGGCAGGTGCTGTAATCCGCCAGAATGACGCTCTGGCTCAAGGAAAAGAACCTCTTTGGGGAACCAGTGAAGGGAATCGATGCCCATAAAAGCATCCAAGGCATCAGCAGCAGCAGGAAAAAGAGATACTGTTGACTGGGACATGCAGCAGATTGCAGGTTGTAAAACAAAATAGAAAGTCATTAAGCGGTGGGCAAAGGGCAGGACTGCACGATGCGGATGACATGGGAGACCACGTTATAGGGCACAGGACTCGCCATCAGTCAGAAGGTCAGAACCGCCAAGACTCCGTCTGCACAGCCCCGGATCCCGTACCAAGGCCCTTCTCCATGCACAAATGTGGATAGAGGAGAGGTGGTTAGTATTTATTGCCTCTTACGTAATAGGTCTATCTGGAAACACATTCTGACTGGCTTATCAGGGTATTAATACATCACAGGCATATTGAGCTGTATTCACTTAGGGTTTGGGTTGCTTGAACCAAAGACTTTCCTGGGAAATACGCCAAGGTATGTTTTCTGGAACTAGTCCCCTTTTCTCCCTCATTTCCACTTCTTAATCCAGCAGAGGGCAGAGTCAACCCATAAGACTCAGGCTCCGGGACCCTGTGGGGCAGTTCGATGCAGAAGATGTCCTGGGAGAAGGGGTGAGAAAAGCAAAGACATGAATCAACTCTTCATCCTGTAAGGTGGATGTGGGGATGGCTGCTTCCTAGAACTCTCAGGACAAAAGACTGGGGGTAGGTAGGGCCAAAGAGGAGCCAGTTAAAGCGCCCTGAATGTGCCCTGCCTCAGTTTCCCAGCCTGTCTGGGGAGCAGACTCGTGAATCATTTCCATCACAACCCGTAAGTTAAATCACGCTTCATAGCGTGCAGGGAGCACCTCTGATGACAAAGGAGGGGGAGCTGGGAAAGAGACAGGATGGGAGGTTGAGACCAGAGAAAAGCAGAAAAAAAGGCAGGTTCCAAGGACTTCCATCAGCTGCCCTTCGCCTGCCTCTCTCTCTCCTCCCCGTCTGCACAGCTCTTTCTCCCCCTGCATTCCATTCTCCCCCTGTCTCCTTTCCTTTCTCTGGCTGCCTTGGCTACCCTCTCCAGCAACTCTGTCTTGGGAAAAATAAAAGTAAAACCCAAAACAACTCCTGGGGGAGAACGACAGCAGCTGCTTCCTCCCCCTCTGCTGAGCCGCCACCGCGGTCGCTGGGAAGGCAGGCACACAGCCAGCGCTGGGGAGAGCTTTGATTTCCAATCCCATCGCTGCATTTTGTCAGCCTCTGCACACACACCGCAAACAGCTCGGCCCCATCTATCACAGAGGAGAAGGGGTGATGGAAGGAATAAAAGAAGGATTCACCTCTGTCTCCCGGAACGAATGGCTGGTGCAGGTGTCTCTGCCCCTGCACCTCGCCACCTCCCCATTGAGAAGTCACCGGCCACAGCTGGGCTGCAGCTCTACTGTCCGCAGTGCTCTAGCACCTACAGATTCCATCCACCAGACGCTTCTTCTGGGAAGAACGGATGGATTCAGGATGCTCTTGATCTTGGCTGTGTCTGTATTTCTGTTTCCATCCACATACATCCACTCATGTACACAGATGGCCAACCCCCCCACTGAAATGGGTCTCCCACCACCCGCTTCATGCAAGAGTGCCTGTGAGGACTCTCGGTGCTTACCACATGTGGTGTTGCACCTTTCCTGGGCTGTGTTCCTCCCTCCGAAGCCTAGACCACCTCTCTCCCTCCCTCCCTCTCTTCCCCCGCCCCGACACACACACACACACACACACACACACACACACACACACACACACGCGCGCGCGCGCTACAGTCTCTTCTCCCTTCCTGCACCCTGTGGGTGACTGTGATATGTGACTTAGTCTCACTCTCTCTGGTATCACTGGAAATATCCTTTATTTATTTATCATCACTAAGTTGCCAAAAAATAATTTGCAACCCTACTGCGGACCAGTCAATGTGCTAGGGGCTGGGTACACAAAGGGGGATAGGACAGGGTGCCTGCCTGCTGTGTGGCCAAAGGCAGGGCGTGTTTGGGGCAATGTTAATGCTTCTGAGCTTGGAGCTTGAAATGCACGTCAGACACACTTGTGGAATTCAAAAAACAAACAAACAAACAAAAAAACCCACTGCATTTTATAAATAGACCCCCAACCACAAATTCCAAATAAGTTCCACAGATTCTTTTTTTTTTTTTTTTTGATAAATAAAGCTGTGAACCATTACTGGGAGTGGCTGGAGAGCAGGATTTGGGTAGTAATCAGATGTGTGAAAAGCCTGGACAGGTGAGCAAAGGCACCTTCAAAAAGGGTCTTCCATGTCACTGACCCTGAGGAATCTGAAATTTAACTTATGGTTCAAAGGGTTTCAAACAGGAAGGGAATGTGCTCAGATGTGTGGCCTGAGGGCCTCGCTGCCACAAGAGAGCAGACTGGGGGAAAGCACAGAGCATCTGCTTCCAGTGGTTCATCCCACCAGGTGTGCCAGCCAGAGGTAGGGCAGGGCCCGGAGGGGAGGGACGGACATGAGGGATGTTCCCCCAGAATGGGGAGTGCGGGAGGGGCGGGGAAGGGAGGAAGGTACAGTAGCAAGAGCGGCACACAAGTCCTGGGCGCCAGTGGGCACTGGGCACCAGGACTCTGCACTCCCTCCACCCGCCCGGCCGCCCTGCTAGGCCATGGGCGGCGACGTCTCTGCTTCATGTATGTCTGGTGGCCTCCCTCCAGGAGACCCCTACTCTGTAGCCAGGTCCCACTGGCCTCTGGCTGGAGTGACGGGGTGACAGCAGGGCCCTCAAACAAGGGATGGGCCATGGCTGCAGGGGCCTCCGTCTGGGACATTAATGTCATGTGCCGCTCTCTGAGGATGCCCATGGGCTGGCCCTGCCTCCTCACCCAGCCTATCGAAGCCCTCGGGACGGGGACCTCTCAGCTGAGCCTCAGAGGCAGTTCCCGCCAGCTGGTCCCCTGGCAGGTGGGCAGACACCTGTTGACAGGCGAACGGGACATGCACACGGCGCTCTCTATGGAAGGACGAGTCCTACTGCCCCTCCAGGAGGAAGGGCTGCGGGTCGCCTCCAGAGCACTGTCCTCGGCTCTTCTGCACTCAGCTCGCATCAGCCGTCTCCGTGGCTCTGTGCAATGAGACCCACAGACAGCTCATCACCGGAGCTCTTACAAGTGGGCGGGTCTCCCGGTGAGTCTTGCAGGGACGTGTCTGGTTTGGGAGAGATGGCAGATGCACCTCCGGGCACACATTCGTGTGGAAGCGCACAGGTGTGCCCCTCCCCGCCACACAGGCAGTCATCTGTCCACCCTTGTCCCCAAACCACTCCGCACCCTCCAGCCCCTTCGCTGTCATCGCGTGGACAGTGCATTTTACATGAAGCTGTAAAACCTGGTGACAGCTTTCCTTGTCAGTGTGGCCCTCGCTCTGATCCCTTGGTGATGTGCAGCACTGACCCTCCGGCGCTGAGCAGCCTCATTACAAATGAGAGAAAAGAGACAGAAAGAAGCAAAGGGGGAGTCATGGTGGAGAAACAGGGGCGGCGGCTGACAGGACGGGACTCAGGTGGGAAGGAGAAAAGCTGTACGGGAAGGCCAGAGAGCGAGACCACAAGGATGTGATGTTTTAATGGGGAGAAAGGAGAAAACATAGAGACAGGTTTTTCCCTTCTCTGGGTTCTTCTTTGTTTCCTGTTGGATGAATGAGAGTCTGTGTGTGTGTGTCTGTGTGTGTGTGTGTGTGAGACAAGCATCAAGAATCCAGTTCAAGGGCATCCCTGGTGGTGCAGTGGTTGAGAATCTGCCTGCTAATGCAGGGGACATGGGTTCGAGCCCTGGTCTGGGAGGATCCCACATGCCGCGGAGCAACTGGGCCCGTGAGCCACAACTACTGGGCCTGCACGTCTGGAGCCTGTGCTCCGCAACAAGAGAGGCCGCGACAGTGAGAGGCCCGCGCACCGCGATGAAGAGTGGCCCCCGCTTGCCGCAACTAGAGAAAGCCCTCACACAGCAACGAAGACCCGACACAGCCAAAAAAATAATTAATTAATTAATTAATTTAAAGGAAAGAATCCAGTTCAGAGCAGCGCTGCGACAAGCCCTACACCTGGAGAAAGCCCGAGAAGGTTGGGAGTAAGCGTCCTTTAGCAACACCAGCTAAGCAGCGCCTGAGGTTGAGTCAGGAGGCATCGGTGCTGGAAGGGGCTGGTCTGCTCTGCATCCCCGGGATCTCCCAGGCAGCCCCGCCGGCCCTGCCCGCTCTGGGGCTGCACTGTTGATACCGCCGGTGTCTGTACTGGCTGCCCAGGGCCGCAGTGGGGTGGGAGGGGCCCCCGAGCCCATTCACCGAGGGGACCCCTGTTTCTTCCCCCGGGTGGGTGAGGCACATCCTTAGGCTCCCTTAACAAATTCCTGAAGTCTGACAGTAGGTGGCGCTGGAGGAACCCAGGTTTTTTGTTACAAACATTTGTTCCCATGAAAACCCTGTTGATTTGACTTTAACAGCCCCAGGGGAGGCTGATTTTGCTGACTGTAGAGTTGCCTAAATAAAGCCAGTCGGAAGAGAGTCTTACAGAACGGTGCAGTGGGAACCCACACGCGCCTCTCCAGGTCCGAACTGCGGGAGGCGCCCTCCTTGGCCTCCCCTGTTGTGTAGCTCATCCCGCTGTTCCGTTTCAGGCAGGGAGTACCGTTCACGGGAATTCTCAGCCTTGGCAGGGTCCTAAGCTCCCCAGCCCCAGATCTCCCCAGAGACGCTGGCACTGGGCCCTCCATCTCCGGCAAGGGCTGAGCCAGCACACAGCCCCCAGCAACTGGCACGGAGAGCTTCCCCAAACAGGCTCTTCCGTGCCTACGGCACTTTACCTACATTTCAAATGAATAGGCAGGTGTCCCGTTGCAGGCTCGTGCACAGAGGCGGAGGCTGCACTGAATGCCAGCCCATGGTGTCTAGGTTATGAGCTATGTCTGCGGAAGGCAGGTAATTTGTGTTTCTGCTTTGTGCAATTGCCACTAATGGCACAGGCAGAGAACGAAGCCATCTTCCTAAACACACGTCAGAGGAATAGATTTACCGGGTACAAAAGGCGAGGAGCAGAAGAATTGAACTCCAACGCTAACGTGTTTGCAGAAAAGTGATGCACTTAAGTTATTATGTATGAAAACTATCGGCAAAATTGTCAGTCTGGGCTCCTTAGAGAGAGAGGATGAACAGAATGAGTGGGTCCGCTGGTTGGAAAAGAGGACCACGGAGCTTGTGGGGACATCGATTCCACGTGGGAGCGGAAAATAAAGCGAGAACTAAAGCTTCTGAGGTCGAATTTAAGAGAGAAACGGGAGGGGATTTCATAGGTCAAAGGGGGGACAGCAAGAATAGAGCTCGAAACAGGATCCTGTAATGGACCAGCTTTTCACTTGTATTTTCTGTACTTCACAGTCCTTTTACTTAAATAAAAGGAGCCAGGCATTTTCTATGTAGTCCCTCACCGCCTGCATCTCATTGTGCCCCTGGTGACCCTCCCTGTTAGACTGCAGTATCCCTGGCGACTGTGGCTTTATACGTTTGGGTTTATATTTTACTTTTTATACTTGGTCCTTGATGCTGGTTTGTGTTTTAAGAGCAGGGCATTAACACCATGACCCCGATTTAATATTCAAAGCAAATGAGGTCCCAGGAAGAAGGGCGTGTGGGTGTCATCACATAGACCATCTGGTGATTAAGATGAATTACACTTCCTCAGGCTCGTGGAGTGAATGCTACTTCTCTGTCTCTAAAATAAGAATAAAACCATGACTTTTTCTACTTTCTTTCCGTGGACTCTGCAAACTTTGAAGAGAGTTAAACCAGAGAAGCGTATCGAGAGGACCATGTGACAGATTCTGACAGCAGAAAAGGGTGTCAAAATGATTAACACAAGATATCAGATCATCAGGAAATAGATTAGGGCACATGCATACACACACACACACACACACACACACACGCACGCACGCACGCACGCACGCGCACACACACACACACACACACCACAATGTCCATTTCCATCCAGCCTCTCCTAACCTAGCTCAGCTTGTAGAAGCCCAGTCAGATTCTATCAAGGGCTGGCAGTGGGGTTAGAGCACAAATAAAGTATAAAGTAGATGCCGCGTCTGCGGACGACCTAGAAAAGTACGCCAAGCTCTTCTGTTGCGATCGGCTTGCCTCTTGGGGGAGTCCGGCGGACGAGATGGCTATGAATCCTTGCAGAACCCTAGGAAGATAGGCAAATAATAGTTTCCTCCCATTGCCAGATGAGGAAAGAAAAGGACCGATCGATATAGATGATTTGTCTAATGTAGTGTACAAATTCTCTTTTTAAAAGTAGCCAGAGATTTAATTCCCTACATGCAGTGATTAAAATTTTCAACATTGTAGGCAATCCCCCTTATTCCCACAGCGAAGACCCTGATTTCCTCTGCAACCTTGTGGCCATGCCTATAGTAGGAAATAAAAATCACTAGCTAGTGTCTCAGGGGTCTCAGGCCATCGTTTCCAGGGAGACCAAACCTTGGCCAGGTGCTGTCCCCTCCGCTCCCTCGCACTCTCTGCTGTCTTTCACCTTCTCTGAATCCACCAGCCCAGCAATCCCTTGGGAGAAGGGAACCATCCTGGCATCCTTTCAAAAATCTTCTTGGTCACATGTACTGAGAGAGAAATACAACATGTGCATCTGAAGAAGCCATTAGCTCTGATCAGTTTTAAAGCCAGAGCTGTTCAACATGTGCAGAAAGAAAACAGCAACATAAACAGAGAGAGAAACAAAGACAGGAATTAGAAACATCATCAGCTGAGCTGCAAAACCAAGCTGTGACGGGCGGAGGCAAGCCGGGATCTGGCTGGGGCCCGATGCCACGCAGCATCAGTGGGTTCACAGAACCTCATTCTTCTCCCTTTCCTGTTAATTTCCCTGCTCCGTAGCTCTGATGGGGGGCTCCTTTACTGAAACATATATTCTTTATACAGCCTGTTATAAATCCTTGTCTCCTCATGAGCTGAGGCACAGTTGGTCTGCCATCGTGGTCCCAAGCCCCTTGATGGGCGAACTCGGTGCAGACCAGCAGCAGTGCTGCCTTGAACCTCACTCCAGCTCTGCCTTTCCACTGACAGGTGATTCATTTCATTAACAGCTTTGCCCGTCTTTGGCCTCGGTGCAGAAGGTCCCTAGAGCCCATCAAAGATGGGCTTCCCTTTGGGAAGAGGACTGAGGCCATGGGACCAGAGGACTGCCAGCTCATTTCAAAGGGTGCTGAAAATCCCATTTCAGCCTCGGGCGGCAAAGGCAAAACCATTTAAAGCATTAACCTGTGCTGACTCTTCACCCAGCTGCTTCCCAACTTGATGGAAGGGTAAGAAGGTTAATTCTTCCCAGGCTCATCTCCAGACTTCACAGACCATATCATGGCTGCTGGGGGAGGGGGACGGGAGGGGGGACTGGTCTGGCTGGATCCAGGCTTTGCAGGAGGCAGTGGTCATGGATTTAGCTGTTGCTGCTCCAGTTTAAGTCTTTGATATCAGAAGGGTCAGTCATGGGGTCAGGCATCACCTCCCCACATTCAGATACCAGGAGGACACAGGGAGCCGTGATCTGACCGCTGCACGATGTGCTCTGGACGATACGACCAACCCTGGCAGCAGAAGCCTCAGGATGGAAGGTCTCAGTAGGGACCACACCCAGAATGAACATCTTCCATCCAGCTTTGAGGGAAGACCACAGAGCGATGGGGCCAGGAGTGTTCAGTGCCACTGGGAATCCAGATGCTGTAAGAAGGTGGAGAGGACCCACTGATGCCTGCGGGGAAGATGGCTTCGGTTTAGGAAGCAGAGAACAGGAGCCGCCCATGGGTGGAGGAGTATCTCTTCATCCACTGGCAGTTGGAGAACCAGACTGACAGGGAGTGAGGCGGGCCAGGGGGGGAGGGGCGCTTCTGCAGCTTCTTCTCTCTGCTCCTTCCCCGCCCCCCGCCAGCCCCTGCACCCCCTGGAGGACATCATCCTTAAAATATATTTCATTTCACAGCTGCATTATGGTACCACAAAATTCTGGGAATCCAATTTAAGAACAGATTACCTCCTCACTTACTTCATTTGAAGCAATTACATGTTAATTTTCATTGAAACCAGCCTAATGCATACCAATCTGATGGCGCAATCTCATTTGAATACTTAAGAGAACATCCACCAGGATGGATATTTAAAGGGCCACTTCATCATTCTTTTTCCTGGTGGGCTCTCGAGTCCCAGCCCTTCCCCGCAGCTCCTCAGGAGGGCAGTTTCTTGGTGAAAGGAGTACAGATCAGCTTGCTCCAAACTGCCAGTAGGGGTCCCTAGAAAGGAAGCCCATGTTTGGGCAGCTATCTTTTCTCTGCCACTTCTGCCCTGTATGTTTGCAAGGAAAACACCTCCACCTTTGCCTTCCTTGCAAAGTCAGGGTTCGTTCATTCATTCTCTGCCATCTGCACAGGGAGGGGAGTGCAGTGCCAAACCCCAGCCTTTTCTCAGCCTCCATCCACATCCATCTCAAATCACTGCTTACCACGTAATGTATTCTCAGCCACTCACCTAAGGAGGAAATAGCTTTCTAGACAAACCCTGTGCATTGATTTGAGCCACGGGTAATTAATAATACTCAGGGATGTTGAAATCAGCTGGTCTTTCAGTTTTAGAACAGGGAAGTTGAAAAAAGAGGTCTATCTGCTTAGTTTATGCATTTAAACTAAAGAAGTTCATGTTGGAAGCTACAATTTAATTTGATGGTAAGACGGTAAAGGACCCAGGACTACTGTGAACATGCTATATGATGTGTGTTATATTATGTTGTAATTAATCTACACTGACAGGGAGGCAGGCAGACATGGGAGCGACAAGATGGTTTTCATTCAAGAGAGTTCTGAGGTCTTGGTTCCAGAGCAGCCCAAGTTCTTCTTCTGCGTTGAATGACGTACTTGGGGTATTGAGACAGGCGTGGAACTAGACGGACACCTATAACTCTTGGCCAAGCTTTGCCCCAAGGGGGGCAGATGTCTAGAATACGGATATCATGTAGGTGCATACGTGTTAAGCCCCTACTGTGTGTCTGTCTTCAGAGCCAGGAATGGAGCAGTGACTTAGAAAAGGCAAAGCCCCTGTTCTCCCGGAGCTGACACGAACAGACAACTAAAGAAGCAAATGGATCGGAGGGTAAGTTCAATGGAGAAAAATACATGAGTGAAAGGAGGCTAGGAAACGTGGGTGGTGCTACTATTTTATCATCATTGCGTCACTCAGCCAAGCACAGCCCACTGCCTTTGGGATTTTCTTCCTGGGAGGAATCAAAGGCTGCAGCATTAATTACGCTAATGATAGGAATGCTTTATGTGTCAGGGTATTTCAAGCCCCTGGCCAAGGCACAGCCCTCCACTCTTGAGAGCAATGACTTGTCATTCTTTCTACCAGTAGAAGCTTGGAAAAGCCAGAGGATCGTGGTGATCTGGCCAGTAAGATGTACCAGGAGGTACACACAGACCAGGCAAAGGGGGGCACACTCACTGCGCCCCAACCTAAAGCCTGACAGACATTTCTACTCTGCTCATCTCAACAACAGAAAGAACAAAAACGCTATTTCCTTCCCTTATACGGAGCTTGGCAAATACGCTTTTTGTCTTCATGTAGCAAGACTGAATACCATTTGCATTGCTGGAGGGCTTAACTAGACTGGTAGAATACAGTTGTAATATAAAGAAATGCTCATTTTAACAGAACACTCTTGATTTCTAACGGAAATGCATAATTTGAAATAAATGTGAGTCACTCAGGAACTTTGAACTTCTGTGGCTGGTGGGGGCTAGGGGACATCCTTCCTCAGTCAACGGATGCCAGGAAAGAGCCTCACCTCTTGAGAAAATATTAGCATAAGCTCTGTAGGGCCCTCCGTGGACACTTCTATTCTCACTCTCCTTTAACCTGGGCTGGTCACAGCACTTTTCTTTCTTTTCTAAACGGGTAGTTTACTCATTCGCAGTCTCCTAATTAACTGGATTACTTTTCACCTTCCAGCCTACAAACAAGGATGGCATCAGGGAAAAGAGCTGAGCTCTGTCCGCTACTCGTAGTGAAGAAAGGTCTGGAGATCAGCCACCCTCAATCACATTCCTGCTTCTGGCTTGATCTTTATGGCAGTCAGTTAGTTGCGTTTCTATAGGATGTCTTCATTTCCCAGACCTCAGCGTTCATTCATTCACTTCCTCCGTGCCAGGCACTGTGCTAGGTCCCTGAGGAATATCAGAGGTCCCTCTAATCACGATGAACCTGTAACGCGGTGGCCACTAGATCTGAGGCTCTGAGTGCAGGGAAGGGGCTCAGCCGTCACTGCGTCTGTCCTCTCGTCCATCTCCCAACCTCCTCCTCGGCTCTAATCCAGAGAACGACAGCCCTACACCTCCCAGGCTTCCTCGACCTTAGGCTTCAGCACGGGGAAGGCTCCGTGGGAGAAGGGCAGGAGGGGCTGGGGGTACCCTCCCTCCTGTCTGGATGGCATCTATGGCCGTGGCTGCGTCTCCCAGGGGCGCCGGCCCCTCCCTGCATGGCATACCTCCTGATGGCTGGGTCTGGCCCCCGAGCTCGACCCAGGGCGCCTCCCTGCGTGCCCCCAGCCTGGAGATGCGCGTGGTTGGGAAGAGAGGGGTATAAGCGGCTGCTGTTTAATCCCCCGGCTCTCCTACTCCCTCCATCACCAGTGCGACCAACAATGCCTGTTACACGGAGGGGGTTTCTGGCTGGGACGGGCACTACCTCAGGTTGAGGAGGGAGGGGAAATGCTCAGAGAGCAGAGGAGAAGACCACCCTGAGCTCAAGTTGGAAGAACCTGTAGCATTGAGCCAAAAGACAAGAGCGTTAACAGGAGCACCGAAGGGCGTGAAGGTGTGTCCAGGTGGCCGGCGTGTCTGCACACGGTGCCACAGAGAGAGGACGGTCCCGGAGCCGGGCTGCAGAGGAGCTGAGCTCCACCAGCTGTGCTGGGCAGCCTCTAGGGTAGTCTGCCTTTCCAGACTCCGAGAAGGCATGGGTCTAATCAATGAAGGGAGAGGAACGCACATCATCGTTTCGGAAATTAAGTTCACGTTAAAGCAAGAGGGCATGTGGTCAGGGGATTCCAGGCCGTGGTGTCTGCAGCAGATCTCGGGCCAGTGCTGGTTTCCAAGGCTGCCCTCGAGGCACGGTTACCAACCAGGGGGAATGTCACCAAGTCCAGATGGATGGAGGTGATCCCCCCCTGCCACAAAAGTGTCTGCCTGTTCTGCCTGCTCTTTCAGAGACGGCTTCTTGAAGCTTGTACAGCAAATGTTACATATTTCTACCCTGACTTTTATCTACAAGGCAAGTCCACTCAAGGTCCCAAGCACTGGAATTGAACAAACATCAGGTAAGAAGATCGTGTGGGGCTTCCCTGGTGGCGCAGTGGCTGAGAGTCCGCCTGCCGATTCAGGGGACACGGGTTCGTGCCCTGGTCCGGGAAGATCTCACATGCCACGGAGCGGCTGGGCCCATGAGCCATGGCCACTGAGCCTGCGCGTCCGGAGCCTGTGCTCCGCAACGGAAGAGGCCACAGCAGTGAGAGGCCCGCGTACTGCAAAAAAAAAGAAGATCGTGTGCACCTGGGGAGGTAAATATTGGCCCCAAAGACACTCAGAACATCCCACTGAACAACTTTCAACTAGGGGCTACCAGGAATTATCATATGGCCCTGAGCAAAACAGACCACCCTTCTGGGCTCGGGTCACCTCATCTTTCTCCAAGGTCCTACAATTATCTACGATTGCAGTTCAGGGTGTAAAGAACACATTTCAATTCCCCGTACTCTTCTCTGCCCTACAGATTTATGAATGTGTTACATGCCAACGCCCAGGGGCGTGGGAAGGCAGGACGGTGAAAGCAAGAGGGCGGCATGAGGTCAGGAAGAGTCTGCTTTTTATGAGAATGACATTATTTTCTGAAAACTATTTTTACCTCGTTGAAATGGGCTAATTGTGGTAATCCAGACAGGCAGCAAACCAGGGCCCTGCTTGGCCCCCTGGTGGCAGATTAGGAAGGGACACGTCCTGACTAGGACCTGGGGTTGCAGGGACCTCATACATGAAACGCTTTTGCAGGGGCAGGGATGCGTTTAAAGCCGCCCCAGGCTCTCCCACCAGGATGCCAACTGCCGTGACACATGCCTTGTACAACACTTGCTCTTTATTTTAAACGCATTTTTAGATGTCATGTCTAAAGCAAGACAAGACCTTTTCAATAAAATTCCATATTTACACCTCTTTTATGATTTTTTTGAAACAAAAGCTTGTGTCTGAATAGAAGCACATCTTCAAAGGATGCCTTTTAAAAAAATCCATGGGGCAGAGAAAAATGTGTTGATGATGTAATGAGTTCAACGGTACAGTATGAAAAAAAAAAGTTCCTGCCAAAAGATGAGGAAGAATGACATGAAAAGGAACAAAAAGACTTGAGAAAGGCCCCGGCAAATGACAAAATGGGTAATCAGGATGGAGCTGTCACCGATGGGGTGGAAGTCAGTCCTGGCCTGCCCCCGATGTGCACTCAGATGCCTTCCCCAGCTCTGCATCCCGCCAGCATTTTGTCTCCTGTCTCCTCAGGAGCTGACAAGCCAATGAACCCAAGGAAGTGCATGGGAGCCCCTGCAAAGAGCAACGCTGCTCTGCAGGGTGACTGCTAAAAGTGATGGTGGGGGTCTGTGTTTACTGCCCAGGAACTACTTCCAGGTCAAACTAGCCTCCCTGACACCCCAAGAGATGATCTTCTTAACGACCTGGTGCTGAGTGCACCGTCTGCGCCTCAAGGATGCCACGCCCCGTCTCCTGCCCCCACATCCCGCCTGGGACTGGGATGGAGGTGCTGCATCCCGAGCTCACTGGATCCGGGCGAGGATGTGTGTCTGAGGCAGAGAACCCAGGGCACGCCTGAGCCGTTTGGACCCTCCCATCCTAACTCAAGCAAACACTTGTTTTGATCAGCGGGGTTCACAGATCTGCATTCGACACGGAGGGAAAATCTGTACCGGCTACACATGGGCTGGCTTTGAGATGAAGGGAATTCGGGTCGTGATGCTGAGTTAAGATAGCTTCCCTCTTTGTGATCTGCGGCTGAACACACTATTTAAATGCAAATCACAGAAGCATTTACTACAACTGCGGTTATGATTCCAAAGTTATTTAAAAAGCAAGTCACAGGTTGACTATCTTTACCACCTGCCCGGGGGGAAGTCCCTCAGTGAGGCGGGCGCAGGCTGTGAGGCCACAGAACACGGCAAGGAGAGAGCCCAGCCGGCTCGGATCCTTAACTGGGTGGAGGCAACCATGCGATCTGCACAATGTATACGATACAGAACAAGCTTCGAGGGATGGGCACAGCGATGAAGCAGCATAAACAACCAGGAGAGGGTAACAGGGAAGAGCAGCTTTCACGATCTCTCCCAGGATAACCTTTCCTTCTGTCCGAAAACATAATAGATGGTCCAGTTGGCGCAGCAGGAATTCCAGTGCCTTCCAGGGCTTTCCTGGAGGTAACAAGACCTCCTCTGGTTGTTTCACCAACTGTGACCAAGGAAGATTATCCCTGTAATCTTTACAATAAGAAAACAGTGTTGCTACTGTTTCATTCAAAGCTGGCCTGAGCAGAAGCCCGGGGTGGTGGATGGCCAGCAGCCCCTTCCCCTGAACGGGAGACGGCTGTCCTGCAATATGTATTTGCATGGAAGGGACACACTTCCCAGGCCAGGGGATGTTTACTATGCCAACAAGGGTGTTCAGATCCAAGCCTTGCCTCTGGGGAGGTTAGGGTTAGGGAGCGAGGGTCTTCTCTGGTGGAAGGAGGCACCGTGGGCTGAGTTCCCTTTTGCCCACGTAGAGCTTAGCAGGACACATCAGGGGCAGGACAGAACTGACTCTCCCAGTGGGAGTCTGGTTCCTAGCTATTGACTCAGCCAGCCACGCCCCATACCAAGACTGAAACATCAATTTAGAGAAACTCAAGGGATTTTCTAAGAAGTTCCGTTATTTACTAAGTGAGTGGTTTCTGAAAATGTCTCTCTTTTTTTTCCCTTTCTTCTTTTGTATTTGCACCCTCTGATAGGTTAGCTGCACCCTTCTATGCAACTTGTCTTTCAAGATGTAGAACTAGGCTAAATGTTAAGAAACACTGGTTTCTTCCATGCACCATTCGATGCCTTCTAGTGGACAGGACAATGGTGCAAGACCGCTTCCACTGTGGTCTGTTCCAGAGGCATCCACCTGCATCGGCCTGGACCCCCCACACACACACCACAAGGCAGCACGTGAAGAAGGCCGTGAGGGGGACAGGAGAAGGAAGGGAGAAGGAAGAACGGCTTGGACCTCGTTCCAGACAACTGGGGAAGGAAACGTGAGAGGACGGAGTGACCTTCTGCTGCCTGGAGAGCAGCTACTCCCAATCTGAGTCATTTCTAGCCTCGCTTGAAAAAAGTAAAGTTTCCCTCTTCCTTTGCCGAAATGCCTATTTAGAATCAAACGGGCGTCCTTCTGCCTCAAGCATGGATCGCTGACAACCTTGCCAGCAAATGCAAACGTGCACTAAAGAATGTTTATTAATAATCATGATTATGGAGGCAGACTCCAATCCCAGTTGGTGTCGACCGGCTGGAAGAAACGTTTTCTATCTCACCTAGTGAAGAATTTGCATAAGGGAGTCATTCAGGGGAATAAACGCGAAGTTTAGGCTTATTTTTCTTCAGTTGACTTCGATGATTGAGGCATCTGCAATGCTTCAGAAGGCCAGGTTACTGAACTCTTAAAACAACGTACATTTTACACAGAAGAGAAGGCGGCACAGAGAGACTGCTGGCTTGCTTAGCGCTGCAGGGGACCAGAGGACTGCAGATGGAAATGACACATCAGTGCTCACGCTTGTGTTTAAATCTCTAGGCTGTATTAGAGCTGTGTTTAAGCTTATTAAAAGTAGCTCAGGGTTGGTGGAGGCATGGAGAGAGAGTAGGGGTTAGCAGATGTAAGCTATTATTAATATAAATATAGGATGGATAAACAACAAGGTCCTACTATATAGCACTGGAAACTATATTCAATATCCTGTGATAAACCATAATGAAAAAGATTAAAAAAGAATGTATACATATGTATAACTGAATCACTTTGCTATACAGCAGAAATTAGCACAACATTGTAAATCAACTATACTTCAATAAAAAAAAAGTAGCTCAGAGTAATATGTTCCTTCTGTTCACTCACCCTGCTCTGAAGAATTTTAGGTTTGAAGTTTTTTTAACCCCGATGTTTTCCAACAAAAAGAGATGGAATGGACAAAGAAAATCAAGAGATCGAAAACCGTAGATAGGTAGGTAGACAGACAGATAGAAAGATAGATAATAGATGTGTGTGTGTGTGTGTGTGTGTGTGTGTGTGTGTGTGTGTGTGTGTATATATATATATATCTCTTACATACATATGTGGGAACTTTTAGAGATTTCCTGCTATATCTTCTCTTGTTAACACAAAGTGAGGATTCAGCTTCCTGGCTTTCCTCTTCAGGAAAAGGACATGTGACTATAGCCTATATGATTACAGAAGTTCAAGAAACAACTCTATGTTTACTCATTTAATCTTGAAAATATATCCAGAAATAATCGTATCTTTGCATGTAAAATCCAAATTTAAAAATTCGTATTTCCTTAAAGTGCTTCTTGCCACAAAATTTCAACTAAGTGTGAATATGATTAAAAACATTTGCAGTGGAGCCATTTATCAAAGATGGAGAAGACACGAACCCCCGGGCCACCAGGTGACGTGAATTTACTCAGTGCCTGCTGTCCACGCAACCATACCTCAGCCCAGGCTGACAATTTAGCCCCCCAGAGAGCTAACTGTCCCTGGCAGAGATACAGCGAGTAGAAATTTTGAAGAGGATAGTATTTCCCAAGTTGGCCAGTGCTGGGAAGACCCAAATTATGGGGAGAAGAGTTCATGATTCATTTGCTCCATCGTTCATTGACTAAGTCAGCGAATGTCTGTGGGGCACTGAGTTCCAGCCAGGCACAGCTGAGGCACTGGGTGTGCACACAAAAGACAGGGATTCTCCTCTCCTACTGGGTGGAGGAGAGACACTGAACAAGGTTGCTAGCTTATTTCAGAGAATGGTGAGTGCTCTAGACCTGCGGGGCAATGAACTAGGGAGAGATGGGGGCTGAGCGGCCGGGCGGGGGGGTTAGGGGAGGCGCTCTGTCTGGCAAAAAACAGTAGTTCTGTTTTAGACCCGTACACACAACGGCCTGTTGGAATCACCCCTTGGATGAAGAGTGAGCATTATCATTACGAGTTTGTGCGGGACTGTCCATCACATCCTTTCTGCTCGTCTGGAGCTCAGTGGAGATGTGGATGCAAAGACGTAAACTGTGAAAAGAGATCAGGAGCTTATGTGAGCAGACAGGGCACCATGGAAGACACGGTGTTAGGTCCCTTAGCAAAGGCAACGTTCAAGATGGTGCGGGGGTCTGAGCAGTATCTAGTGAAGGTGGACAAAGAAAACGAGGGGTGTGATATGTCCTGGAAACTGAGAAAACTAGGAACAATGAGAATGTACCAGAGATTGCTATAGAGTAAGCTGTCTTTAATTCATGCTGAAAAAGTATAGATCTTTATTTGAACTACCATTCTACATCTCACGCTGCAGAGGACAGGCAAGCCTGGAGGTGTTACAAATCATTGGGAAAAGTCAGAGTTGGGTCATGTGAACTTGACCCCAACTGGACATCAGAAGGAGGGCACCACGCAGGGACGGTGGGGGGCGGAGTCTACACTCACAAGGCCTGTGAGTCCTTCCTTTACCAGGAGGTAGCATGTGTGAGAGTGGTTCTCTGTTTTAGCCACAGGGACCAACAACACAGTGCCTGGCAAATAAACCTTTGCTGAATGAATAAGTGCATACATTTGGGAGTTTCGCCTGACTTTACGGATTTTTTCATAAAAGATTTCTAGCACTCAGAAAGTCATGCGCAACGATGTGCACTCAAGTAACTCAGGCCTGCGTGCCGGAACCTGGCTGTAAATGTCTGGAGGAGCGCTCACGGTCACCATCTGAGAGGTGAGCATCACCCTCGAGGACACCACGCCTTTGGGCTCATCAGACAGAAGAGTGCGGCGCAGCCGAAAACGTCGGA
Organism: Lagenorhynchus albirostris; assembly: GCF_949774975.1. NCBI lineage: Eukaryota > Metazoa > Chordata > Mammalia > Artiodactyla > Delphinidae > Lagenorhynchus > Lagenorhynchus albirostris. The sequence goes on along the minus strand of NC_083103.1, from coordinate 106,108,991 downwards.
GGCGCTAGGGACGCACTTGGGAAGGGACGCTGCCGTGGATGCCTGAGATTCACCCTCAGGATCCGCTTGGCTCTGGACTTCCAACATTTTAAACAAACCCGGACGGAGGTGAGTTAGTTTCAACTCTCTGCAGACAGCGCAGAGGTGGGCTGTGGACACAGACAGATGGGACACCGGAGAGGGAGGAAGCCACGCAAATGCCAAGTGGTCGGGGCCGGGGCCAGCCTGGACGCCTGCTGGTGTGGACGCTTGTTTACTAATCTCCTGTTCTTGGCAGTGCCTCTGGCGTGGTCACACGGCTTCTCCCCGCTGAGCAGCTTAATTGCTGCCAGTGGACCGTTTGACCCTTTTTATCCAGATGGCTCAAACCTCCCCGGCACCAAGGATCCTGCCACTTGCCCGGTTGCCTCGTGACTTCCGAATGGGTCTCCTTTAGAAGAACTCCCCGATCACTATCCCATGGGCAAAGCTCAGCTGAAATACCCAACAAAAGGCAAAGGGAAAGGGGCAGGAAGTGGGGGGGGGGCCAGGGAACGCCCCCTCCCCCCTTTCACTTCAGGAAGAGGAATGCGGTTATTTATAACCCAACATTCAAAGTAATTAGCTCAAGGCTTTCAAGTGAAATGTAGGTCAAGCTATATTACGTGGGGTGCCGGCAACTGTCTCAGTGTCGGGAAGCAGGGCTATCACTGACACCTGCTATCTCACGGACCCATCACAGACCAACACCCACGTAGCAGGCACGGAGCATGTGCTCCAGACCCCTTTGAATGGACTCACGTCCACATCCCTTCGTCCAGAAGGGCTGCGTTCACAGCAAGGACTTTGTAGTCAGTGGAGCCACTTACAAGGTCCTCAGTCCCTGCCCCCGCTCACAGCAGGCACAGGTGACACCTAGAACAGACCCTCTTCTCGGGTCTCGAGAACATTTTGGGGTTAAGGAGAAAAAGATGGGTAGGGTGGAGGTGGGCCCACCACCCTTCATGCTGGGTGGGCCAGTGTCACCCAGCACGAAGCGACCAGCTCAGCACTCGATGGCCAGCCCATCAAGGCTGTGATGACAAGAACCTGCAGTGCCAGCCAGCCAACCAGAGAACACCAGGCCCTCCTGGGGGCCTGGAGGAGTCCACTCGTGACCATTATGGACAATTAGCCATGCGGCCCAGCTGCAGCAGGACCCTGTGTTTTACGTGACCCTGGGAACCTAGGATGAAAGCTTCTCTGCTGGGTTCCTTGCCTTTTTCTTTCTTTCTTTCTTATTTTTTTTTCTCTCCGCCTGCTCTTCTTTCTTAATCAGATCATCACCTGTCCTGGCTCTTCCCCACTTTCTGCTGACCCCCTCCCCCCTTGTTACTCTACTTCTTTCCCCTTTCCTTTGATCTCTCAAGTTCCTCTCCTAAGAGATGGGTTTTAACACCTGTCTCTCCTCTGCACGAATACAAATGGGTTCCTGGCCTAACAGGGCATGTTAAATTAATAAGCAGACACATTTATTTATTCTGAACTTACAGCACCCCATTCCCTGGGAATGCTCCATGCTCCAAGCTGACATACATCCTCACTAAACACTGCACAACTTCAGGACATCACGCTACATCTTAAGCTCTGCTCAGACCTCTGGTCCCAAATCAGGCTCCTTCTACTGTTAGAGGCTTGGGTGAATCCTTCAAGCTGGTTTTTTATATCTTTTATGATTTTATAAAGTGTTAATTATAGGCAAAAATAGATGAACAGGAAGAAAGGGAGGGAGGGAGGAAGAAAGGAGGGAAGGAGGGAGAGAGGGAAGGAGAGAGATTACCCCATGTTGTTTTCACTGAGAAATGTCCACTATTAACATCTTGGTGCAATTCCTCACACACATTCATAAACAGTATACATACGTGTGTGTACATTACATGTGCGACATACAATGGCAGTGTACTATGAATAAACTATCTTACGTTGAAAGGCGCCCTGGAGTAAGGCTCTGCCGGTGGAAGCCCATCCGAAGGACCCTGTTTGGCTTGGGAGGGGAGGGAATGGCATTCATTGAGCTCCTGCTGCATACCAGGCTCTGTGTTGGGCTGCTGCACACAGGGTACCTTGTTTACCCCTCACACCAACCCAGAAAGAACTTTAGAGGGGAGGAAACAAAATCTCAGGAAAACTGTCTCGCCTGAATCCACAGCCAGTTTGTGGTACAGTCAAGACATGGCCCAGGGGGCGAATTATAAGCACTGATAGTCCTTCTGGGCTAAAGGACATACACGCAGAAGCCACAGGAATCTTAGGTGGAGATAGCAGGTGCTCTCCTTTGTCTTTGCCACTGTCCTCAGCCATAGTGAAGTAAATTAGGAAGAAAGTAACAATACTCCGAACCTCATTTAATGGTTTTGCTTTAAAATAAATTAAGCGGACGGGCTGTAGGAAGAGGAAAAGGGCATTTGCACGTGCCCACGGGCGTCACCCATCCCTAAGCTGGAGGCTGCTTCACTGGGTCTGGGCTCTGCAGCCACAAAATGCCCACGACGAGAAACACCAACCCCGGAGCAAAGGGAGGACCGGCCACGCAGCTGAGACTCACACCCCTTGTGCAATTTCCTTGCAGCCACCTGGACCCTAAAGATGGTAGATTGGCCGGGCAGATGTGCCGGTCGGTGTCAGCCCGTCAAGTCTGTCTTACAGAAGCCAGACAGAGCAGGGCGGCTGAGCGGGAGGTGCCCGTGTGCCCGCGTGCATCTGGGGCCAGCTCCAGAAACATCTGTTGCTGGTGTCCACAGTCGGCACGAGGGGCTGCCATGCGGGCCGGCCCTGGCACTGCCTGCTTTTCTACGTGGCCACTGTGCATTGCAAACGCCCAGGCTCCCTGGGACCCCCAGACAGTGTGGTCTTTGCCGTCCAGCTTGGCTCTGTTGTGCTGACTTAGGAAGGAGCGTCGCAGTCAGTTGAAAGTATCAATGTGGGGCATGTGAAGTGTGCTCACACCTGTAACTGGTGGGGAGCCGCTGTGCCCGGGATCGGGGGAAGGCAGGCTCTGCACGGCCGGGGGGCCGGGGGTCTGTCTCCTAGACGGTGTGACGGAGGCCACGCCAGCCCATAAGGGCTCACCCGGGCACCTTGAGAAATGCCCAGTGTTTGCTCCCTTTAGGAAATGCCCTTCGGAAAACCGATGCTGATGGTGTAATGTTCGCTATGAGGTGGGGCAGAGGGAAATTCCATTCGGAAGACCGATGAGAAACATCCTTTTAATGTGCAGGTTGCTAAGCTCTCTCACACTGTGTAACCTAACCCGTCTGCGACCCCTGGATTCTTTATGGTCAGGTCTTTACCTCCCCACCTGCATGAGGGGTGGGAATACTGAGGACAAGCGAGACCCTCCCTGGCTCTCGTTCAGGGCTCAGCCCTGCAGTACAGCATGTTACAGACAACACGAACACATCCTGTTGGACACAAAGGATGCCCCTGCTCTTGCAGTCCACTGCTTCTCTTCCTGTTTCCAGGATAAAAACATAATCAAGGTGCCAGGTGTCTTGTCCCACATTACTGAGGATAGAAAGACGAAAAATACACACACCTGTCCCCAAGGGGTTTATCTTCTCCTAGGAGGCAGAAACGCATGGAAAGAAACATGTGCGTATTCCTTGAAAATCTCAGAGGACAGAAGGCAGGCATTTATCGGGGGCTCTCGGGACTGAAAGAGTGGCTTTGGAAAGAGACGCCTTCTAAGCTAATTCCTCAGCGATGAGAAAGAGAGGTCAAAGGGACAAAGGTAGAAAGGTTATCACGGGTAAAAGTAAGAATGTGCGCAAAGACTGGGGCGTCAGACAGGTAGTGAGGAAGAGGGGATTCCGGGAATTCTTCCTAGAGGGGGAAGGACCTGGAGGGTCGGGCTCGGGCTGGGGGAAGGGAGGGACGAGGTTACAGAAGCTTCTGTGCTACAGCCAGGAGCTTGGACAAGAAATGCACAAGGGGCATAATAGAAATGTGTATTCTACATAAATCTACTTGAGGTTTGTGAAGAGGATTTAAGGTTGAGGCTGGGAGGCAGGAGGCAGGAGGCAGGATGGTAAATCATCACAGTAGAGAAGAGCCCGTCAGGAATCAACTGTATCACTGGTGACAGAGACAGAGAAGGAGAGAGAGAGAGACAGGGAGGGAGAGAGACACAGAGAGAGACGAGACAGAGGGAGGGAGGATGGAATGAAGTAATTAGGATATCACATTGGAAAACCTTGACGAGAAAGAAGGTGGTCCTGGGCTTCTAGTCTGTGTTATACGGCACAGACTACCTTCACAGACACACACACACACACACACACACACACACACACACACACACACACACACACACAACTGAGTTATCAGTTTATCCAATCTCCTTTATTTAGCTTGGTGACATTAAAGAAGGGATACTCATCCACGAGGATCTGCTGACCACCAGCTCTGGGGCTTGTCTTCACATGGTCCCCACCCGCCGGGAGAGACCGTGTGTGTGTGGCTACATCAGAGAAGCTGAAGGTCACTGGGACCCAGGACCAGGCCAGGAGCTCACGGAGGATGAGGCAGCGTGACATCAAAGGTGGATTACCAGTGAGGGAGGGCTGGCCACCGCTCAGCCTCTTTCAACACCCCGAGGCTTCTTGGTCTAAGTGAGCGGCCTCCCCATGGCCGATTGCAACTGGCAAGATCAATATTCAAATAAAAGGTGGGGAGGGCAAGAGAGGAGGAAAACAGCAACTCAAGTCCACAGAGGTAGGGAAGATTGATCAACGGCCTCAGGAACAATCCATACTAATTATGGTGATAAAAAGCTGTCAGCCAATCCTCTGGGTATTAAATACAGTGGATTGGAGACAACAGGTCCGCTTTCATGTCCCCCACTACTTTCTTTATTGAAACCCTCAGATACAAATGAGCATTCAGTGCTACGACTGCATTATTGTTTCAACGGCTTTGAACCACAAATGCTTTGATAACCGGATTGAAAGGCTGTCAAGTTTCCCTCTGTAGTTCCTATGCAGAATCTTCCTTCAGCATCTGATGGAATTTCATTTTGTGAAACCTGACAGTGATACTCTTCATTAAGCTACAGCTGATAGCCCACCTCACACACGGAAACACGGCTCAGCGTCTGTGCACGTATGCGAGGGGGCAGCAGCTGGTGGTGAGCATTCCGAGAAAAGAAACGGCAGGGGCTCCCCCAGCAAGAAGAGAACAGAGCTGTCCCAAGGCTGCAAGGTCGGTGACAGCTTGCTGGACAAAGTGGTGCTTCTGTGAACGCAGCCACTCAGGGGAAGTGTGTGCCCACCTGCCGGGCCTGGAGGAAATGAGGCCAGGAGGGGAGAAGCAGTCAACTCTGAGAAAACAGGACCGAGTGCACATTTTACCCACGATGCCCATCAGTGTTCTAGGAAGGTACTACAGTCAGTCCCCTACACACGAACCTTCAAGTTGACAACTTTCAAAGATGCAGACGTGCGTTCCATCACCGTGGGGCGCGAGTGACACTGCAGCTCGCCCTCCGTCTCCTATTGCTGACGATCCTTCAGCTCTACCACCTCCCACCTCCTCTCCCTCCTCCAGTCAGTACCTCTTCTTGCCTGTTCACTCGATGCCAGCCCCAGTAACCCAGCTGTTGGACTGCTCTACCGTACTTGTCAAGTTACTATACTGCAAGATTAAAGATGTTCTCTTTATTTTTGTGTTTATTTTTTTATGTATTGTTTGTGTGAAAAGTATTATAAACCTATTACAGTACAGTGCTATGTAGCCGATTGTGTTAGTTGGGTACCTAGGCTGACTCTGTTGGACTTACGAACAAATGGGACTTATGAAGGCACTCTTGGAATGGAACTCGTTCGTATGCAGGGGACTTACTGTAAGTTGTTTTGGTCCATAGATTGCTTCAAAGAGTCATCGAGAGGAATCAGATGGCTGCAGTGGTCAACAAAGAGGGGTTCATTGGAAAACCCCTTTCAGAACATTAAAAGTATGCAAACCTAGGCACGGAAAGCAAGACATGTCCGTCATGGTGTCCCAAGTATTTTCTTTTTTAAAACTTGGCATCGTAGTCTCCACGAGACTGCCTGTTTTATTCACCATGTCAGTCCGACGGCTGAGAAGGAGCAGGTCCAGTGGAGGTGAGTCCAAACTGAACCAGGGCGCAGCGTGGGTGAAGGGGTTGTGAAAGGGACAGGACGGGGCAGCGATGGGGCGGGACAGGCCGGTGTGGGACCGCAGCCCTTGTGCCAAGGCCCAGTGGTTGTCACCAATACTTTGCACATGAGAAAGCACGTGTCTGCCCCAAGGGCACGTCACGGATGTGCTCAGCCCGTGTCATACTGAAGGGAGCAGGCTGCCCGGGGACGGGGTCCAGCGATGCAGGCACAGAGCTACTGGGAGGAGTTTCAGCGCAAGGTCTGACGCTCACCATCTACCCAGGACAAGTGACTTCGCCCCGTTGGCTCTCAGCCCTTAACGTTAACATTTAGGGACGGAATGAGATCACTATTATTCAGTCTTCGTGTTGTGAATCAGTAGAGGGCCGTGAATCAATCGGATGATTTTTAACCAGCAATTTTTAAACGAATTCAATAGGACAGAACAGAAATTATCAGAGTATATTGAACATGGTAAGAATAAGTTATATGATATAAAATTTTTAAAGGCGCTGGATTAAAAGAGCTCTCAGATTGCTTCCCAGTGAAACAAAATATTACTCGGAATCTCAAGCCGGCCGCCACCAATCAGCCTGTAGCTAGCGACCAGCTCAGGAGAGAGCGCCTACGCCCCGTTCCCTGGTCAGCAGAGCTCTTGACCCTTTATCTTTCATTTACAATTTGATTTAATGATGTTGCTCCGTTTCGATAACACGGAGTTAATTAAGACACGATCTCTGAGAGGCGGGCTGTTCCGGGGTGATGAGCGGCCGCTTCTGCAGGCGGTAAACAGCTGGGGGTCCTGACCAGCTTCGGGGGATCTGCTGCGTTTATAAAAGAAGACAAAATTATCGTTCCCGACTAAACATAACCGAGTTCACACAAATACTGAGCACATCCCTGGACGCTGCTCTGGCTGTGCTCACAACAGTCCAGGTCGTAAGAGAGCAGGGCTGCCCTGTATGAGCTGCACAGTTGTTCACCGTGCAGAGGAGCCAGGCCAAGCGCCCCCAGGGGCAAGAACCCAGCTACGTCGCCTGGGTTGGGGCTCCACCTCCCGATCTATTTCGCACAAAGATGCCGTAGGTTTACCAGGCCTTGCACGTGTGGGGCAGGTTTTCTGCTTCTCAGAAGGTGCCCTCTGGGCTGCCAGCCAGCCTTGGCTGCAATGGAAACGGTAGACTGAAAATTCAAAGCAAAGCATCGCGTTAAGAGTCAGAAAGGGCCGCCTTCCGGGAGCAGCCAGGGCGTGTGGTCTGGAGCCCCGGTCCCTGCCGTCCCAGCATCTGGGTGACAACTGCAGCCCACAAGGACATGTTCTAACCGTCCAGTTCACAATGCACAGAGGTGGCCCCCTTGAAGGAAAAACACAGACACTGCAAGTTTCCGAACTGACGACTTAATAGAGATGGCTGTGATGCCCAAGGATCTTTACACAAAAGAGTCTCTGTAGGACTCTTTACGTTTTTCCGTATTTAAGACATTATTAGATTTATCATAAATGTCACAGTTTTGGAGGGAAGAAGCTAACTGCACAAAAGACCTCGTGTTCTTTCATGCACAATGATACATTGTTTTCCCTTTGATTTGTAAGAAGCCTGCGGTATGGCTTTCGCTTTGGGTAAATTACCCCTCTAACCGCTGATGGTTTCACAGCGACTAAACTGAAATCAGTCAACACCTTATAATTAAAGAACATCCAAACCGTTTTAACTTTCTGAATCAGGGCACATTTCCTTCTGGTAGGCTCAGCGGATGTTAAGGATAACAAATATTATAACAGAATATTTGCCACAATCTCTACTTGCATTAATTGGGCAAAGGCAGAACTGGTAGAGGGAACATGTTAGGTCCTCACCAAGTCTGTGCAGCTGGGTAAGAACTGACTCAACCAACGAATGGGCGTAATAAACCAGCTCCTTTTCCTGCAATGACCAGTCTGCTGTCTGCCCAGCAGGAGGAACTCAACCAACGTCAGCTCTGTCTCCCTCTTGCCCTTTTATGGGGGATGGTCCTCTGCAAGTCACCCAAGTGCAACACAACACTGTACTCTAAAGGCCACTGTGTTACCCATGGCCTCATTCTTCTCCCTGAGGTGTAGGAATCCCGTACTCCCTTCTCAGAGAATCTTTCCAGATGGGCCTGATCTGGGCGGCCCTGTAAGTGTGACTGGCTCACCACAATGCCTCAACTGCATGTCAGACAACAGGAATTACGACTGAAGCATGAGAGTCAGAGTTACCATTTAGTCCTAGAAGAGACGAAGTCGCCTCCCGAAGGGCCTAACTCAGGAGGGATCACGTGGCATCACTGATGACTTAGAAGCTCAAGCTGTTCTTACCCAGGGACGCTGTGGTCACTGACGCACAGGACAGGCGTTTCAGAGCAGCCTGGCCGACAGGGACCAAGTGGCCACGGGGTAACCAACTCAGGACGTTCTGACTGTAGGGCCGCTCAGGTCACTCTGCAAGGATCACGTTTCCAAACTGCATGTCCCTAGTAGGTGGGGTCCTACATTGCCATTGTCCCAGTGGCAATGACGCAGCCAACATACATGCCACACTCACATGCTCCCTCTGGAGGGCCAGGCCTTTCTGAACCTGCCGAAGGAAGAGGTCCATACGCCCCAAGCACCCCTCTGCAGCCCAAGTGCTAAGGAATGCTGCTTATGGGCGTGGGAGCCTTGCAAGTCTACCTGGAGATAAAAGCCAGACTAAGGCTGGAATTTCACACAGCCTGAAGCAAATTTACTTGGCGGGCTGGGGGGATGGCAACCCGTAGTCACAATCATATGAAGGGAAGCTACCATTTGTCTAGTGCCCGCTCTGCGCCAGCCCCTCGGTCACGCTCACACGCCCCAAGTCACAGGCCTCGGAAGAGGCAGGGCCCGATCTACAGGCCTAGAAAGTCTATTATTCCCTTCCCTTTACGCTGTTTGCTCCCCGATTCTGATGGCTAGTAGTGATATGGAAATCCAGCTGTTAGAGAACTAAATCAGTGATTGACATTGGATAAACCAGCCCACGCCAGCCCAGCTGGAAGCACCAGAGAATATCGTCTGAAACCTTAAGTCTGCACCCCATGGCCTCCCATCCCCCTCCTGATGCCCCCCTCCTTGCACACCCACCATGATGGAACTCCCTGACACCCTCTCATTCTCATGGTTAGCTGGGCTTTCCAAAAACTGCGTGATGATTTATGGCCGGGGGAACGTCCATTCCCCTCCGGGCAGCCCCAGAACAAGGCAGGCAGGGAGATGCAAAGTGAGGAGACAGACATCGGTGTTTCTGCCGGCCGAGCAGGGCCCGACTGTTCTTTGACGGGTCAGTAATTAATTGCTCCAGAGCGCTCGAGAGGAGGCTTCAGAATCGTGCCTTGTAAACAGACCCTGGAGGGGGGGGGGAGTCACATCGCATGTAAGGTCATTAAGAGAATATTAGAAGTAATACTCCACTGCCTCCCTCATTAACCACTAAGTGAGTCGTTCAGTCTTGGGGTTCTATTTCTATTCCCCTTCCTAAATGCAACTTTAACGATTTAAAATCCCTTCAACCCAATTACAGCCCTGTATTCTGATTAGGAACTCTGGCCTATTGTGAGCGAGAACCATTATCCAGCTACCTATAGCAAAATTAGCACCCAGAGAGGGTGCATTAGGAAATAAATCTTTCCTTGACATTTCAAGACCGAGTCCTGGCCAATTATAACACACTCTGTTACTCTGGTAATGTGTAACTGAGTTGCACCTTGCCATCCAAGGCCACTGGTAAAAAAGAAAAGAAAAAAAAATCATTCAGAGGAAAAAAATAACCTTAAAGATACGGGTGCAAAGAACTGGCTATGGTGTTGAAAGAGGAGGAAAGTGGGCCGGGAGACGGGCCCTGTCACACAGGCTTGACTGCACTCAGTCCAAGAGGCACTGTGGGGAGTTAAAGGGGCTGATGGGGCAATGCGGCTCCGGTTAGGAAATGACTCCTACTTCCCCGCACGGTAGAGTGAGGTGCTCTCCTACTTGGGGGAGGAAGAAGGGCTGCAACTAGCAAACTCAAAAATGCCTGTGGAGGACGCAGAGGGAGAGTCCTTTGGCTCAGGCAAGGTCCGCCGACTGAGAAAAATGCACAATCTAAAAGTTGAGAGTTATGTTTTATTCAGTGCACTTTCTGAGGACCTCAAGCCCGGCACAAAGCATCTCAGATGACGCTGAGAAAACTGTTCCGAACAGGTGAGGGGAAGCGGGGCAGGATATATAGGGGTTTTTGCAACAAAAGACCAGGAAGTCAGACCATCAAAAGATGACTGTTAATAAAAGAAAATCAGACATCTCAAGTTAAGGAATTTAGCGCTTTTCTATGGATGGGAAGATGCAAGAGTCTGGGCTCACTGAAATCATTCCTTTGATGTGCACCTCAGCTATCTGGGGCCAGCGTCCCGTGATTTCTCATCCTGAGTTCCCTCAGGGCTCACTGTCTGGGCAGCTGTAATGTGATGGCTTGATGGCTTCAACGTCCTTTGTTTACTGATACGACGGCAGTATTTTTGTTCTCAAGTCCAAGGTGGGTGCTCCTGGTCACTGGGGCCAGGGTCAGGGAGCCTCTGCTCTGAGCAGTCTAGGGGCTCGGGATGCTCAGTTCCTTGTGCTTTTAGCATCTTTCTTCCAAGACTGCCCTGCGAGTAGATAAACAGCTGGTTGGGGAGTCTGAACGTGGCACAGGTAACCTCGTGAGTGAGGAGCAGACACCAGGCCACAACCAGTGCAGGGATTGCTGGAAAAGAAGCCCTGAGCTCTTCAGACACAGGGCACAGGGCTCAAGAGGGAGGCCAGCTGCAGTGGCCAGGTAGCTCTCTGACACAGAGGCCCCCTCTGGTTCTTGTCTTTGTCTTCTGCACTCAAATGCCCAGAAGAATGAATCCCTCTCCGTGCAGGGATTTCAGGTCTGTTTCTACGCCTTTCATGGTCGAGATACCACCTAGATCCTAGGGTCTCCTGATCATTAAGGCCACAAACAATACTGAAGGGGTCGCCCAGCTAGACCCGCCGGATCCACAGGAAAGACAGTGGGTGGAGGTGCTGCTTTGGAAAGGTTTTTGTGACCCTCTTTCGGTGGCTCAAGATGTTAGCGATCTGCTCGACCATCTAACAAGGGGCCCTGGGCTGGCTTCTCTTCCAACCCCAAATCAGGTAAAGAATTAGAAAGGCAGAGAGAGCAGCCGATGGATGAAGGGCCCCAGGGCTGGGGCTGCCAGGCAGTTGCATTCCCGTGTCCCACTGAAACCCAACAGGAGGCACCCAGAGAGACCCCCCTGATGGAAAGGAGAGGGGACGGGATGCCGAGTCATGACTCCGTCTCTGAGTTATGTCTTCTTCTCCGACACTTCTCTGGCTCTCGTTCTGAATGTCTCCATCTCTGGCCCCCCCACCCCCGCTATTAATCAGAAGGAGATGTCATTACGATGCTCCCTAATTGCTGAAAGGTGATAGCTGTCTGCTGGTTCAGCCCGATTGTGACAAATGCTGTAAATAAACACCACAATTTCCCCCGACCCAGCAGTGTTCTGGGGAACAAAGTGAGGGCAGGGCACACAGACAGACACACACACACACAGACAGACACACACACACACACACACACACACACACACACACAGTCTTCTCAAGCATATGGGGGCTGTCTCATCACTCTAACCTCCCTGACTTTTTTGTTCTCTCACTCTAGTTGTTTCCATGGGAACCACAAAAATAATAATAATCATCACAATAAAAGAGGAGGAAAAGCCTGCTGTGCTTCTGCTGAAAGGGACCTCTATTTACCAACACCTGGAGTCCAGCGTGTCCTCCAGGGACGCTAAATGCTAGCCAGATAATTCAGCCCTGCCTCACCCCCACTGTACGGCCCTCCAGGCTGCTTTCCAGGCCCTCCCAAAGAGAAGGGCTAAGATTTGAAGGGTTGAGACTCTCACCGGGAGCAACGAGGTAGAGACACCAGAGCAGCAGGGCTGAGAAGGCCTGGCCCCGCGGAGACTGGCTAGGGCCCCTGGGGGAAACCAGGAGGTCTGTCAGAGGAAGGCTCCCTGGGGCCACGGAGAGCCCGGGGTGCTCAGAAGAGCGCGGGATGTGGAACCAGAGACGGGGCTTTCCAGCTTACTCTTCCCTCTTTCTGCCCAGCCAGCCAGCAACCAACAAATATTACTTAGTGACCCCCATCGTCCATGAGCAGGGCTGATCACTGGCACGGTATAGCTGTGGGATGCTCCCTGTCACAGCCCTCACGGAGCACATGGTCCCACGGTGACACGCACAGCAGTAAACATGCGACGTACAGCGCGGCCAGCACCCACCATGGTGGCTGGTACAACAGAGCCATTCGACACCGGTGTGTTGACTGACAGAAGCTTCTGTGATGGGCGAAGTTCAAGGTATAATGCAACTCCTAAAAAGAGAGAAGAGCGTGTGCACGCGTGCGTGTGTGCGTGTGCGCGCGTGCGTTAAAGGTCTCCGGAGTAGCTGATGACTAAGGTGCAGCATGAAGGTAAGCAGGAAGCAGCCGGGTCAAGTGTGTTTGGAGGAGGGAAGGAGGGAGCCGACCCCATACCTGCTGCACGGCTGGGCAGACAGATGGAGGCATACATCCGTAAGCCAGATCTCTGTTCCAAGTCGTGCGTCCTTTCTGGTGCACCGTGCTCTCGGTAAGGGCAACACATGGACTCAGCGAGCAGTGTGACTATGACGGACCTTCTGACTGGTGTCCAGGCAGAAAGATCAGCATCACAAAGGCTAGAGGCAGGACAGGGCCTGGGAGGAAGCTGCCAGAAGAGAATGTGGGCTGTGGGGAGTGTGTTGGGGGGATGAGGTGGTAAAGATACGAGGGTGGAGGTGAGAGGTAAGAGGACGTCAGATGGTGAAAGGACGAGGGCCCCTGAAGCCCCGTTACGGGGGTGGGACTTCATCCTGAATACAAGGAGAAAACCAACGAAAAGTTCTAAACAGTGAGAAGACAGAATCGGTATTCCATTCCAAAGGCCCTCTCTGGCTGCAGCATGAGAATGAATCAGGTCAGATCCAGCCTAAGGTGGGAAGATCAGTTAGGGGTGGTGGTCCCAATGAGAGGTCAAGGCTGCTTGAACAAGGCAAGCGGTGGTGGGAAAGGAGAGCGTCAGGGCTGAGGGACACTTGGGAAAAAGAGACAGAGGAGCTGGGACGATACCAAGGTTTCTGACTCGGTCCTCGGGGTGAGAGATCGCTGTACGAGAAGCAAGTTTGGGAGAAAGCTTATGGAATGAGTTTCGACCTGCTGAGTGTGAGGTGTCTGTGGTCTCTACCTAGACAAGGACAGGGATGGAGGGTCCGGGGAGAGACCAGGCTGGAGCTACTGACTAGCGAGTCATCAGCATGCAGATGGCACTGGAGCCCAGGCTCAACAGTGAGCCCCAGGGGGACACCAACACGCCCACGACTGTCACAGAAAGTTGAGCCGCCAAGATCCCAGCTTCAGTGACGTGGTGGCAGCCAAGGCCAGGCGCAGTGAGGACCAAGTGTGAGCTGGAGGACAGACATCAGAGCAAACAAAGCCAGGGAAGAGACAAAACGCAAGCTGGACGTGGAATCAGGAAAAGGGTTTTATCGATATTTTTAAATATGAAATAGATTTGATCACCTTCAACTGCTGAAGAGTAACAATAGAAAGTAAGATATTAAAGGCATCAGAAAGAGAGGACAGAAGATAAAACAAGGTAGCCAGGAAGACGGGGGTCAATGAGGCCCCAGCATCCGTGGAAGACAGAGCTTTGGCTGGGAGGGGAACAGCGTTTTCTTTTAAGAGGACAAAAGATGGAGAGGAAGGCTGACTCACAGCTCCAGTGACAAGAGGTTAAGAAAGTTCTTATGTGATGGCATATGTGTATTTTTTCCCTCCATTTATTAATGTATTCAGTCATCCATTTTCAACAAACATTTATTAGGCACCTACTAGAAAGTGTACTTGCTGAGGATACAACTCACCTCTTTTGACCTCTTGAAACAGAGGTAATGGTAAATTTAAACAAGTAATAAAAACATGTGGTGTTATAATCAGGAGGATCAGGAAACTAGGAAAAGACAGGTATCGGGAAGAACCTCTGAGAAAAATGATGTCTAAGCAAAAAGAAATTTGCCAAAGGAAGAAAGGCCAAGTTAGAGGCAAGGTAATCCTCTGGGAATAAGAGAGAAAAGCAGGATTAGGAGGGTTAAGTATTATGGAGAAGACTGGAAACGGCCATTGTACAGATGGGAGAGGTGACAAAACAGGAAGTTCGGAATTGCCAGGTTTTGTTGTTGCTTGTTTGCTTGTGGGTCTAGGTAAGATCAGAGATCGTGTCTTTACGGAGACACCACTGTAAATAACTTTATGATTTTCTCCAGCAGCACCCAGGGTGAACTCTGATGATGTAATTCTTTTTCTGGAATTGAGTTTGGCCAGGAGAGTCTGAGCCAGGGACAGTGGGATAAGGACGCTGAGAATATCGGCGATTGTAGATGAGGCCACGGACCGTCCCATCTCTGCTGGATACGGAAGGGAGTGAAGAAAGGATGAGACTGAGTCAGGAAAGTAGAGCTGTCAAAGCACCCTCAGTTTCAGTGCTGTCGAGGAGGAGAAGGAACTAGATGAGCGGGCTGGGGAAGGGCAGGAGGCGTGGTCAGGGCATCTGACCCCGAGGTAGAGCCGGAGAATTGTGCATGACAATGAAGCTCAGCGGAGAAGCGTGCATGGAAAGCTAACACGGAAGGGACGTGAAGTTCACTTGAGACGAGAAAGTAAAAATACTGAATGGTCAGTGTCTGCTGAGTCATCACCAAACAGGGCCCGATGCAGGCCTGAGCAGAGGGAAGACTGCAACCCTTGGGGGAACCTTTCTCTCTGCCTCAGCTTCTTTTTTTTTTCTTTCACACATTTAATTTATTTTCTATTTAATTTTTTATTTCATATTGGAGTAGAGTTGATTTACAATGTTGTGTTAGTTTCAGGTGTACAGCAAGGTGATTCAGTTATACAAGATTCATGCACTCCTATGTTCACAGCAGCACTATTCACAATTGCCAAGACATGGAAACAACCTAAATGTCCACTGACAGATGAATGGATAGAGAAGATGTGGTACATATATACAATGGAATATTACTCAGCCATAAAAAGGAATGAAATAATGCCATTTGCAGCAACATGGATGGACCTAGAGATTATCATACTAAGTGAAGTGAGACAGAGACAAATATCATATGATATCGCTTATAAGCGGAATCTAAAATAATGATACAAATGAACTTATTTACGAAACAGAAACAGACTCACGGTCTTCAAAAAGGAATTGATATACACATATGCCCTGGCTTCTTATAACCACGATACTCTTTATTTCCCAGAAAAGTTGTGAAGGACAAAGGAGCCCTCACATGAGAAAGTTATTTGCAAGCGGTTGACCGCTGTGCAGATTCGATGATTTTATGACATATAGAAGATTGTTTAAATGCTGTTCTTATCCTGGAGTCAGAATGCCTGGTTCACAGCCTCATTCCATTATTTATTCATTCTCTGCCCTCAGTCTCTCAGTACCTTGTTCTGTCTGTGAATGGGGATGATAATGTTACCTGCCCTCAGAGGTCGTCATGAGGATTAGATGAAACGGTGCACATATACACATGGCTCTTGGGAGAGTGTTCGGCACACGGCAAGGGCTCTAGAAATTATAAACAATATAGGTGACTTTCACCTTCTGTGGGCCAGCCATTGGGATATTTCACCATTTTGATGGTTTTTCCAGATGTTATTTCAGACAAGTGTTAGTAGATGTAAATAGCTACTCTGGCTTTGAAAAGAGATACTGTCCATCCTATTGGGAAAAAGGGATACTGTCCATCTTGTTGGGCAGTGAAAGAAGGTCTTACTAGAAAGATGCTAGTGTCCCATCACCATTGGCAACAGTGGTCCTGCAGCTTTTAGTTATTGGAGAATTAAGGGAGGACTGAATACCGCTGGCTTTTATCTTCTGTGATGTGTTGAGGTGCTTGTATGTCTGTGTGCCTGGTTTCCTCAATGATGCATCCTCATTCCCAGATCTCACCATTCCTCGTACCACTCTTAATCCTACGCAGCTCGAAAGCCCAGATGCTGCACTGCCTTCTGGCCTATAGGGTATTCTTTCTCTAGAGCCTGTACCAAAGTCCTGAGCACCCACTTGCATAAACTCTTACAACCTTGTACTCCTTCTTGCACTGAACTTGTGTCCCTTCCCAACATTAAACAGCCACCAGGACCGGGAACGGGATGGGGTCCTCGCCTTCCAGTCGCATGTTGTTTTCTAGGTCCGGCAATGGGGTTGCCTAGATGTTAGTACGGCAGATGCTGCTGCTGAATGAATTCTCTTCATTGCCGCTTGTCTTAAGCTCTCCAACTATTAGATCTCTATGCAACCTCTCCGAAACAGCATATACAACAAGCACATTTCACAGTTTTCTGGGATTACAATCCAAACCAAGGCCTGTTAGCAAGAGAAGACATTTCCATGGAGATGCATCTGAAAAGCTCTCAGGTTAAGTTCAGAACCTGCAGGGGCTTCCCAGCTCACAGGCAGAATAGGTCAGTGAAGCTTAAAGGGCTTACCAGCGCCCATGAGAATACAGAGAGGAAATGCAGCTAAAAGGTAAGCAGACAGATGGCTGGCCTCCTCAGCAGGACTTTTGGTTAGCTCCTGGCCCTAGCCAATGTTGTACCACGCCCAGCGGCGGGCACGGCCCTCCCCAGAAGTCGCCTGTTGGCCCGAACGATGAGAGTGGCCTTTGTCAAGCAAAGCCGCCTCTCCTTGGAGGCTGGAGAGTTCATGCTCATGTTCAAACCCAGTGATGATATTTTGGCATGGCATTTTAGTACCAAGACAAGGTAGATGAGCCCAGTCTGTTCTCTGAAAAGCAGTCCATTTGAGTGGGCCATGTGGGCACAGCTGGCGGATGCCGGCTGCAGTGGCTGCACATTTAGTCACCTGACAAAATTAAAGATGTCCTACACAGGCTGTAAGCTCACTCTCAGTTGCCTACCCAATGGGAGGGCCAAGGGCAACTGATTTTTCAGCACTCTTTCATGTAAAACTCACCGAGCTTCAAAATGACTCCAGAATGAGGCTTTGAAGGCTTGGGATCTGAGGTCTATGAATTCACTTAATATATGAAGAGGAATTCATGAAACTCTTCCTGTTTGATCACAACCCCTCTTAACATCCAAATACTCAGCACAACGTGCATTTTCCCCATTAAACCCCTATTCATTTTTACGAATTCAGCAGGGCCTATAAGAAAGCACCACATTTTGAAACAAAAGATCAACTGCAGAAGTACGGGAGATGGAGCGTTGCCTTACACAATCCATGAAAAAAAAAACACCTTATATTATTGGCATTAACTCTAAATCAACAAAAAGGCGTTATGTGAATTAGGCAAGCTAAAGGATGCTCGGACTGTATTAACTGGAGCATAAAACACAAACCCAAAGCAAGCAGGCTTCCTTTGTGCTTCACCCTGGCCAGACCTCAGCTAACACACTGAGCGTTCTAGTGCATCAGGACAGTGCAGCCAGGGGTAGACAGAGGTCAGGAAACAGGTCCCTTCCAAAGACTGCAGATCAAATATGGCTCATGCACCCTGGAAAAGAGAAGTTCGGGGGCACAACTGCTCAGTAAGTGTGAGAAGGCCCGCCACGTAGAAGAGGAATTAGCTGACATCTACTTTAGAACGAACAGGTATATTTTGTAAGATAGGAGATTTTGACACAGAAAAAGAAATGAAAACAAAAAAAGGACAACTTTCTAACAACAGTAGCTGACAATGGAAACAGCGGCTGCCCCGTGAGATAATGGAGCACGACAGCATCCTCAGCAGCGTCAACACACCAATGATGACAGGACCAAGAGCGATGGAAGCACAATCTGGGGAGCATTCAAGAATTTTCCTAACGTACTAGAGTTTATCATGTTGACGCTGGCATCCAACGCCAGGTCAGCTGATTCTACATCCTAAGCTCACACCCACTACATGTTATGACCTCCATGCCTCCCTCACAGTGTCTGCAGAGGATTAAAGGAGAAGCTGCCCATCCAGCACTAGAGGGGCAGCTGGCAATCGAGTCGGTGTTCCTGAGTATCAACTCTTCTTGTTACCGGTATCGTGATTTTCATTTCTGTGTGTCACGGATGCCACTGGGTGGGATGGACCAGGTAGCTTCTTAGGCCTAATTCTAAGGCCCCCTGGTTCCCTAACACACATGCACGCCCTCTGCAGCGCCTCTCTGCTCTGGGCTCTCACCAAGCCCTTCTCCCGGTGCCGAGTGCACCCAGGATGCTGGTGGTCCTACTATCATGCAAGGGCCGAGTGTGTGTCTCTGCAGGGTCGGCTCGGATACCCTTGAGGTTCTGCACTTAATCCTAAAGTTGGACTTCTCTTTATTCAAATCCCATTCAGAATTGGCACAATTCCATTTGCTGATTCAAAAAGGGGAAAGAGGTTTTGAAAAGGCTTATAACAAAGGCTCATAAGCCTTACAGATCAAACAGCTCTTAAGGAACAACATTTTGATGAGTTAAGTGTAAAAGAACCAGAAACATATGGATTAAATTCCCCTTGAAATTTGAATGCATTTAAAAATTAAAGGGAAAAGCACTTGGGCAGAATGCACTGGGGCCCTTTGCTGAATCTGAAACATTTAGAAAAACAGCTCGAAAATCTTGCCCAGATGAGGCAGCTCCCCATTTCTATCTGGCTTACTTTAAGTGCTGGGTTTTTTTTCCACCTCTCTTAGGAGACTATCTCAGATCCCCAGTTTCCCTCCTTTCCTTCTCCCTTGACGGCTAATTGCTAATTAGCGAGATATTTGTGCGCTGGAAGAATCACTTCATCTCTGAAATGGCCAGAGCCGGCCCGCTGCTGGGATCACGCGGCGGCACTCGCCCAAGGACCCCAGTGCTGAATGCACGGCAGCAGGGCACCCAGAGCCGCTCAGGGGGAGGCTGTGCTCTGCTCCCTACATGTGCCATTGATCTGCTCAGGGCTAAAGACCTGCACCCGTGGGTGCCAGCCCCCAGTCTCTTGAGCCAGCCTCACTACACCATGCAGTGATCATTTGAGATCCTTGGGAAATGAAGGCTACGCAGGCAGGGCTGCACGCAGAGATTAAACTCGATTACCAGGGAGACAAAATACTGTTAGACCTGATGCGTCTATCTGGCCTGCCCGGGTGGTCCAGTGCAGTGGGCTGCAAAGTGCACACATCATTCAACGCAGCTGGGGATCCACTCACACGGGGAAGAAAAGTTCTCCCGTTTGTACTTACTTTTTAGTGCATTCTTTTTGCATTTCTTTTTTGTAAACGTTTGATAATTTGCTCGATATGTATTAGTATAATGGTACAGAGATTTGACTTGTTAATAAATAGGCATAGGGAGTTCCCCGGTGGTCCAGTGGGTAAGACTCCGCTCTCCCAGTGCAGGGGGCCCGGGTTCGTTCCCCGGTTGGGGAACTAAGATCTTCCATGCATGCTGCAACTAAGAGTTTGCACGCTGCAATTAAAGATCCCCCATGCAGCAACTAAGACCCGGGGCAGCCTAAACAAACAAATGAATAAATACATTTATAAAGAAAGAAAGAAATATGCATATATTATGGATGATACGCAAATATATGTTATGCATGCACCCACGTATACAATGGGGGAATATGTATTTTTTAAAATATTTGTTTTATTTTGTATGGTTTGTTTTTCTCTTGGAGGATGTAAGCAATCCAACAATTCAAAGCTCACTGTCTGGGAAATCAAGTGTCGGCCTTGGGTCAGACTGACCTGGGCTTGAATTCTGCTTCTGCCACTCCCCAGCCCGATGACCTTGAGGAAGATGCTTTGATTCTCTGAGTCTCCATTTCCTCCTTCGGAAAATGAACACTTTACTGTCTTCAAAGTTTGTGGCAGTTTACTGTGGGGCTTAGGATAAAGTTGAATCCAATGGACCTGACAGAGTCCCTGGCTCATAAAGGCTCAGCAAAGGTTAGCTACTATTGTGTTTTCTTCTCGCTGTTTCCATTTTGTAGTTATGCATTTTCTAAGAACTCTGAACTTTCCTTGAAGTCATACTTCGGTAAGCAGAGAGTACGTATTTCAGATGGTCGTTCTGAGTCAGAGAGGACTGAGCCAGAAAAAGCTTAATTATCTGTTTTTCACTCATCACATTTGTCAATGGATGTTTATGGAGCTTCTGACAGGCAAGAACAATTCCTAACTTTGCTCACCCTCTTTTTCTGAGGGTCTAGACCAACTCTCCCTGTGCTTTTTCAAGTGTTAACGAATCCATAGGGTTGGTTGCTAACAATGACAGATATTCCAGTAAGGGTAATGTGTGGATACTAAACACTGGCTTCTCACGTCAGCTGAACAGGAAGATAGCAGCTGCAACTTGCCCATGGACCTAGAGAAGTTCTCTCTTAAGTGGATACAAAAGGCAAAGAACTGCAGTCCACCCTGTCTCTTCGGTGCTGCATTTTGTTACGTTTGTCATGAAGAGTTTCTTCACTTACAAGCAAATGTGAGGGATGATAAGGATACGGGTGATAAAACGACATCAAAAACAATATTGACAATAAGGTGTAGTGAACATTGTGCAACTTTACTGCTGCACAAAAGACCCTTCATAAATCTAATTCATTCTTCAATGTGACCCAATAGGTATCACTATTAATTTACAAATAAGGAAAGTGAGGCTGAAGGGAATCATGCAAAATTCATTAGAAAATGATGGTCTGGGTCTCAAACACATGGGTTCATAATCAAACCCCCCCAAAACGTAAGTTATTCTTCATCAGATCACCTCTTTTCTACATAGAACTGAAATTATTTTGTTAACTTATTTGCTTTTTTGTTTCCCTATTCTCCATGAGAACAGTGACTCCGGAAGAGCAGGAAAGTTGACCAGCTCGCCACCATGGACTTGAGCCATGCCTTCCACATGGTTGGCCCTCAACAAGTCACAGTGGTGAATATGGTTTCTTTCTCCAACCTTGGACCACAATGGGGTCAGCAGATACAGCATGTGGTCCAAATCCCACGCACCCACGATGTAAGCACACGAAGTCGAACTGGAATCCAGCCACGCCCACGTGACTGCACCTCCTTCAACAGCTGAGCTGAGGAGGTGCATCAGAGACAGGACAGTCCACAAAGCCTAACGTATTTACTATTTGGTCCTCTGCAGAAAAAGTGTGTTGACCTTTGGTTCACAAGAACCAAGTCGAGATTATGGATGAAGAAAAGGCATATTTAGCAAGCAGGACCATGGATGACAGCAGGTGACAGCTGCAGGACAACTGTTTCAACACACACTCATTAGGTCAGATTAATGCAACTACTTAGCATGGAATGTATGGGGTGATCGATACTATTGTGTCCGTTCTTTAAAAAAATAAATGATGAGAGTATGCCACTGATTACATACCCACCAATGCCATCAACATTTACCTTAGCACAGATAAATGCCAGCAAGATAAAGGTTACCGACTGCATTAGAAGAATTAGATCTTCACCCAATTCTCCACCATTCTGAGACAGATTAATAAGACCTTCACTGGACTTTCTCCTCTCTCCCGAGTTCTGCCTTTTGGCTGTTCGGCCTTTCCTTCAAACGTCCACTGGGAGGGTGGGCTAGGGAAAGAGTCATCCATCCTTTAATCGAAGCACTTGTAAGCCCTTCTGAAAAATGCTATGTGCTAAAAAAAAAATCTTCAGAGATAATGAATAAACACTTTATTTTTAGATTTCTGTGTGGATTGCAATTATCTAGACTCTCCAGGCTAATAATAGCTCAGAAAATCCAGAGCTGTTTAAAGATGACAGGGGCTTTGTCTGAAACCCAAACCATCAGGAACTCTCTTCTTACTTAGATGTACACGTGTATAAAACAACCAGTGAAAAATCAAAATCCTTCATTATCTTAAGAAATGTGATATTGACCTGGGACTCCCATTGGAAGAAGATTTTAGAGCAAATACGTGTGGGACTTTTGGCTGTCGGGCCACCAAAAATAATGTTTTACCTCTGTTGTACTGTTATACAAAATATGTTTTCACATTTTAGTGTTTCTGAATTAGCAATGTATCTTCTAATCGGTGTGTGTAAGAACGTAGTACCCATCCTCCTACTTCTCCCAGCCCTGAAAAGCTGATATTAAATCAACAAGCACCTTACAGTTCATGGCACCTTCAAATCAACAAAATATATTTTCCTGGGACACCAAAGGAGATTGGGTGGGGGGGAACTTCCCCGGTGGTGCAGCGGTTGGGACTCCGCCTGCCAATTCAGGGGACGCGAGTTCGAGGCCTGGTCTGGGAAGATCCCACGTGTCGCGCAGCAACCAGGCCCGTGTGCCGCAGCTACTGAGCCTGCGGTCTGGAGCCCGCGAGTCACGACTGCTGAGCCTGCGTGCCACAGCTACTGAAGCCCGCGTGCCTAGAGCCCATGCTCTGCAGCGAGAGAGGCCACCGCGGTGAGAGGCCCGCGCACCGCGGCGAAGAGTGGCCCCCGCTCGCCGCAACTGGGGAAAGCTCGTGCGCAGCAATGAAGACCCAACGCGGCCAAAAACAGAATAAGTAAAAAAATTTATAAAAACAACAGTTAAAAAAAGAAGAGAGTGGGGGGGGAAATCCATTTTTCATGAAATATCTCCTCTGAAATTAATCCTTGCTGAGGACAGAAGAGGTCCAAGATATCAAACCTCATATTTCTGCAGGAGCCCTAACTCCCGAGGCAGGTCTCTCCAGCCACCTGTCTGATGAGTGCCCACAGGACACTGACAGCACCAGGAGGACGACACAGCCAAGCCCCAAATCAAAACCATCTCTCAACCCATGATGGCTTCCATTCCCACGTGCTCCTTTGCTTCAAGAAGCCTACCGGGTTCGTTCCAAAACAAAAAGCCACTGAGACTGGGCACTGTTTTCCAAACAACCCATTATCTGGTGGCCTGCTGCACAATTAGTTGAGGGACAATCCGGGCTGAGAGAGAAATCTTTCTGTGACATTTCCAGACTCATCCTCCAGCCAATAAGAACCGCCACTCTGACGGTGGCCGGATAGCACACATTCAAATCACATCAATCCCCCAAAAGCCCCCAGAGAAACCCCTTCTGGACCTGCTGCGTCCTCCGCAGTCTGTGACTTAATGGGCAAGCAGGTGTGTGTGTCGGCTGATGGCCCCTCAAACTCCAAAGAGCTCTGTGGCCAGAGATGAGAGCAGGCCGAAGAAACACGGACTGGCATCCCGGACTGCTGCCTCGAGAACGTGGAAGCTCTTTATGGGAGCCGTGGTTCCTGAGCCCCAGCACTCACTTCAGTCACACAGAAGCCTGAATTACCAGACAGATGAATGGATGGTGCTTTATTTATTTCCAGACTGAATTGACCTCAGTGGTTAGCTTGGTGAATTTCACCGTGGGGTTCTGGCCTGTGGTTTTTAAGGACGGCTCCAGGTCAGGGCACTCTTGAGTCTCTTCCCATGCTTAAAAAGTGGACCTACATTCCTCAAATACTTCTCTGGAGAGCAGGTGAAGCCATTTCTCCTTTTTACAGTGTTCACAACCTGCCATTTCCAAAAGGTCACTTTCATCGGAGGGGCCAGGTGCTCTGGAAAACTTGCTCCAACTAATGTGATGCGTTTTGGGGGCCATTTATATCGGAAAGTCATTGCATAAGCATCGTAAGTCTCATAACATTCCTACGGATAAGTAAGCACCTCCGCTCCCGTTCTTCCGGTTAGATAAACTGAGACCCAGGGAAGACAATTCACATGTCCAAGGTCTTCAAATCAAATTGAAATCTGTTTTTTTCCTTAGATAGATTCCCTTCAAAAACGGAAAAATTCCCATTCTGGCTCCCTATTTTTAACACAGAGGCCACGTACTTTGGCAACCCTTAGCCTAGAGAACTGACAAACTCTGTTTCCTTATGCCAATGACAGCAAGTCTGAGTGGTCCCCAGGACAACCAGAGCCGGGGCGTCTCTAAGCTGAGAGGCTCAGCGGCCACAGGCAGAGGGCCGCAGGGCCAGTCTCTTAAACCAGTCTCATTTCTCAGAAATGACCACCATCCTCGGATCTATTCCACTCTGGCCATAGAGTAACTTTCAGAAAGTGTTTGTCAGAAACTCGTTCTTCTCTCAGAAGAGTTCCCAAGAGAAAACCTCTACTCCTCTCAGCAGTAAAATAAAAGCACTGCCTCCCCACCATCCGCAGTCAGTGCCCTGATGAGGAATCGCTAGAGTTAAAAAAAAAAAAACAAGAACGAGGGACCCACAGAGACAGCCGTGCATCTCTCCTGGGTCGGGGGGCTGGCAGGGAGGTCTGCATCACACAACATCCTCTCACAGAAATCGGCCTCCTGTCTTCCGTACAACTAAAAATAAGGATGAGAACAAGAAAGATTTATCTGAGTCTGAAAGGAAGTTCTGACATTACCACAATGGCATCTCTCCAGAAAGTCTGTTCTTTCCTCTCCATTCATATCTCCATTTAGTGATTCCCTGAAAACGTAGCTAAAGGGAACTATTCTTTCCCCATGGCTCACAACAATGGGATTGCCCAAGCTACACACTCTCCCCCCAAACTTGGCTAATTACTCACCAACAGAAATGCCAAAGCAACAAAGCAGTTTCATGCATATGTGTTTGAAGACCCTTATTGTTCTAGGAGATATCTAATTATATGTTTCCTCTGGTATCTACCCCCTACCCTTCCCTACTTCCCTACGGGAGACTCAGTAACACAATCAAAGAAGATTCTAAAGAGGCTTGTCATATCCTGGGGTTTACAAGACATGGTATTCAAAAGGCAGTGATGTTAATATTGTTTTACAGTATGCTGACTGCTTGGGGGGGTTGCAGCCATCTGTGTGCATTAACCCCTTTCTAGATCAGGGGAGGCGTGGCGGTTGACTCATTCGTGGCACTATCCTGATCACTGCCACCTTGCTCTACCCAGCCATCGATCTGAGGCCAGCTCAGATCAATTATTAGTGGAAAACATCTCGTAGTAAGCTTTGGGCTAATAAGCAACTCATGATTCTGCCCTATTCAATCCACAAAAGAACCATTTTCAGCACCACCTCTGAGTTCTCCAGGACTTGGCTGGAGAAGATCCAGGTGGGTGTGGGTTTATGGACACAGAAGATTTGATAAGATCCACAGTCCAGACTCCTAAAGGAGGCCTACTTCTATTGACGGATAACCTGGCCACCATATAAATGAGGTAGCATTTTAGTATTTATTACATATTACAAAAGTCATATTTTTGTGAATCTGATGAAAACTATGGACTCTGTAGAAAAATGCATATGCTCTCTCTCTCCTCTCTCTCTCTCTCTCTCTCTCTCTCTCTCTCTCTCTCTCTCTCTCTCTTCCTCTCTCTCTCTAGACATACACACACACAAACACACACACACACACACAACTTTCATATTTCTAGGAAATTCATGAATGTCCTGAAGTCCACCTGGCTCCATCAGCCCCAGGCAAGGAATTTCACTTTATTTGAAGTTTAACTTCTTCTAAACATTGAGTACATTTTCCCCTACTTCCCATTATAACTATGTCTAATTGACTTTAACGACTACAGTTGTCTTGTACTTCCACCAAATGATTTCCTCACTGGTATGAGGACAAATGTCTACTACCATGGTATTTTATTTTAATCTGTGATTAATATTCACCACCAGCTGACTTTAAGTGGATGACCCTAGATAATCTGGATGGGCCTCACCCAATCAATTGGAAGGTCTTAAGGAGAGAACCAGACTTCTTGGCAGGAGAAATCCCACCATGGACAGCAGCTTCAACCTCCCCAGAGACTGCCTACCTGACAGCCTGCCCTGGGGACTTTGGACTTGCCTAGAGAGCCCCACAATCATGTAAGTCAGCTCCTGCAATAAGACTCTTAGTATGTGGTTCCTACTGGCTCTGTTTCTCTGCTTGAACCCTTACTAAGACTTTGGCATGGGGAAGGTGGGTGCTGTGGGACTGAATACGTTACAATGTGGAAGTGGCTTTGGACCTGGATAATGGGTAGAGTCTGGAAGAATTCTTAGGCGCATGACAGAAAAAGCCTGTATTTCATGTCATTGGAAACTGGAGGAAGGATGACCTTCATGATACAGACGCAGAAAATATAATTGAATTGTATCCGACAGTCAGCGGAAAGCAGAAGTTATGAACTGAGATATTTAGCTGAGGAGACTTCCAAACAAAGTCTGGGACACATGACCTTTATTTCCTGCTTATGGTAAAATATGACAGGAAAAATAAAAATTGGGGAAAGAACTGTTAAAGAAAAGATCGATGATTTGGGAAATTTTTAGCTTATTTAAAATTTCAAAAGATGCTAAAGTTAGGAGATTCACAGTCAGGAAAATGTGCTCTGAAGAGAACAAGCCTGGACAACGTTTTGCCAGCACTAAAGATATTACTAATGACTCATGGAACCACTTAGCCGTATCAGCAGATGCCACAGAGACGGGATTACCTAGGAAAGTTCAGTGGAAGAACCTTTTGCCTAATAGTATGAATCCCCATGATATACATAAGAGACCCACGAAGTTTTGAGAACATTTTAAGCAGAACCATTGCCAGCTTGGGCTGAAAGTGGTGAAGTTAAAAATGAAAGAAAGCTGTTGGACTCCCCAAATTCTATAGGCAGGAAACAAGTTGCTAAAACTACTAAGTTGCAAACACGTGCTACCTTTCTAGAAAAAGGAAGGTTGACTCTGAGGGCTGAGACTTGGGGTCCAGAGGCCAGAACTATAGGGCTAGAAGGCAGAGCTGTGGGCCCAAGGGGTGAAGAGATAACCCACAGAGGATTATTCCCAGGCCTTGCATCCTAATGGAATTGACCCCGTTGACTTTTTTTTTTAGTGCTATGGACTGGTGGCCCCCTTTCCCTTCCATTCTTCTCCCATTTGGAATAAGAATGTTATAGAACTGTGACCCTATGCCTGTCCTGCCATTGCGTTTGGGAAGCAGATGCTGTGCTTTCTAATTTCACAGGTCTGTAGATGGAGAGAGGTTTTGTTTCAGGAGGATCACACCCAGAGTGTCACCCATAACTGATTAGATGAGGAAATTTCGGAACTGGGGGCTGGTGATGTTTAGATGAGATCTCTTTTTACATGAGTTGATGCTTTAACTGGTTAGATGTCAGGATAGAGTGAAGGTATTCTGCATGTAGAACAGATGTGAATCTTTAGGGACCAGTGGGCAATCTGGGATACGTTATAAAATGTGCTTCCCAAAGATACATCCCAGTCCCTGGAGCCTGTGGATGTAAGTTTATATGGGAAAAATTTTAAAAAGAAAGGTCTCTGCATATGTAATTACATTAAGGATCTTGATGAGGAGATGATCCTGAATTACCCAAGTGGCCCTAAATGCAATCACATGTTATCCCCAAAAGAGGAGGGCAGAGGGAGATTTAAACACACAGAGAAGAGAAGGCAATTTGAAGATGGAGCAGGGAGGTTTAGAGATGCTGTGCCTAAACGCTGGAGTGACGAACTACAGGTCGAGGACTCCTGGCAGCCACCAGGAACAGATCCCCCCTTATGCCCCTGAGGGGGTGTGGCCCTGCCAACACCTTGGTTTCAGCCCAGTAAAACTGATTTTGAACTTCTGGGCTCCAGAACTGTGAGATGATAAATCTGTGTTGTTCTAACCCACCACGTTTGTGGTAATACGTTATCGCAGCCACAGGAAACCAATACAGACTCTGTGGAAAACAAAGATGAAAAAGTTACGACGTTCCGTCAAAATGCTCAGAACCTGTAGAAGATGAATAGTCAGATAACTACCCCAGGACTGGCAACAATAAAGATGCAAACAAAGTGTGAAGGACTTGGGAAGGTTCTTTGGGTCGAGAGAATGCACGGAGAGCAGGGTATGTGAAGTGAGCAGGAGAATGGAGGCAGGGACATAGAGAAGACGGTGTTCCACATGGAAGAGCCGTGAGATCCATCGTGCTGAGAAACGGTACAGCAGCACCAAAGCTGGCTAAGAGGTAAAATTAGGATGCTGTAGCAAGCATCCTCTTCAAGGTGTTCTAGCGACTCTCAAATCATGCTTTATGTGAGATGTGGGAGAACTATAAAAAGACTGAAAACCACTGGTTGTTTCGTTTTCTGTTCTACTCCCCACCCCTGAACTTGACGTTGGGGGAAAAAGAGACACTTCCCAAGAACACACAAGCAGAGACAAAGAAAGGCAGTATAGCCTAGTACAGCCTAGTATAGTATAAGGGGTGTTGGCATCTGATAGAAGTGCCTTTATGTGTCCACAGATAAGTTACTGGACCTTTCTGAGTTCAGTTTAACCAAGGGAGGTCAGAGTATCTGCCTTGCCCATGTATTAAGACAATTAGCTAATGTTCGCCACACACCTACGCAGCCCTTTGAACTTAACCCAGTACTCAGTAACCGTAAGTAAGAGAGAAAGTGAAGACTCCCACCTAGACTCTTCCACTGTGAGGCTAGAAAATTATGTTCAAGTCAGAATGTGAAGTTCCTGAATGACCCGCCAAGGGTTCTGGACTTTATGATACGAGCTGGAACCCACAGAAAGGCTTTCAAGTATGGAACAATACAAACGTTTCTGTGTTCCAGACAGACTGCCATCTGGGAGTGGGAACATCCGTCAGAAGGGAGCCAGTCTGGACGCTGCTGCCAGAGGTTCCGGGGAGGAGATAATGAAGCCCTGATTAACGGTAGACACAGTACCAGAAGGCTATTTTCACATCCCGTGCCTTGCTGACTTGAGACGATTTTTGGGAGGCAGAAGAGCGGCCGCGCACATTTGATGACTCAACTGCAGAAAGATGTTGCAGGCGTGTTTGTGCCGGGGAAGAGCTGGGGGCAGCCTAGCTATGCCAGGCTACTCCAGAAAGGACATGTGAGCTTGGCATCTCTTCTGAGGGAGCTGATTATGAAACGCCACAGTGTTCATTGGCTGGGAACGTGTGCAATGTTTACAAAGCTTGTCTTTCATGACTTCTAAGGATGTGGACGGACAGCTGCACACGTCCCTCCAAGGGGCGTGCACTCTTGTGCATGGGTAGGCCAGCGGCAACATGCAAGTCCCTAATCTGTTCCTTTGAGAGTAGAGACAAACATGCTCTCAGCACGTGTGTACATCCTCCCTGGGGTGATCGAGAATCCATAATGTCACACTGTGCTTCGCAGCTAAGCAGAAACGCAGAAATCCACATGCAGGGAGCCACGTTCTGGAAAACAACTGAAATGCAGTATTTTTATGAAATGTTCATCCGTCTGGAATTGTGAGATATGATGTTCTGACCCATAATCTAAGGTGGTGGCCACTTAAGCTGCCTTCCCTATGAAACAAAACAGTGTTAGCTTGAAGTAAAATGGAATGGAAGGGAACCATGGGGTTCAAAGAGTAAATATCTGTCCGCCTTCCCCTCCCGCCCCTCTAGCTATTTTCAGGTTTGCCTCCTGCACTGTGTTATCCGGGGCTTTAGGAAAGCTCATTTTAAATCATCCAAAACCAGTGTCTTCAAATCCTCTCTCTGAAAGAAGTCACTGCATCCTGGGAGCCTCACCACTAACTCCTCATTCCTGAGGTCACCTTGAACTTGTCTTTGTTGAGTTTCTGCTCATTATTCACTCCTGTACAATTTAGATAGTGAGAGGCTGTAGCTGATAACTGTGTCCTATTTCTATTTGGATAACAAACGCCTAACCTAACTGCAACTTAGCAAAAAAATATATAGATAAATAAACACATACATATATGTATATATAAATACATATATATGTAACTTTGCTAAATTGTGGTACACACACACACACACACACACACACACACACACACACACACACACAAAGTTGATATATATAAAACTCCTAACCCGAGGTACATAGATGAGCTTTGTTTCCTGGAGAAAAAGATCATCATCATCAGGTTCTTAAAAATAGTGTGTAACCCCCAAAGGCTGACCTTTCCCTCTTTTTCTCCCCGCTCCCCTTCTCTCTTATGTCCCCTCCTTTGTGCTCTCCCCCTTCTCTCCTCTTCCTCACAGTCTTTCCCCACACAGCCGCCCTCCTCACTTTCCCCTACACTCGAGCTTTTAGAGCGAATCGGCCTGTGCCCGCGGGGCTCTGGGACAGAACACTCTGCCCCCTGAACTTCACTGCTTCTTAGGCCAAGTTACGTGAGTTCTCAGTGTGTCTGACTCCGGAGGGAGGACCAGCATTTTAAGCGGTGAAGATGCCAAGAGGGGCTGGTTTACCACAAGCACTACGTTTGCCCCCTTTGTGCAGAGAAGGTCAAGTGGAGAGTGACCCCCTAAGAGCATTTCTCACTGTGTTTCCACTACAAAGCCCCAGGAGACAGGAGAAAGAACTGCACTTTCCTTCCTCCCCTGCCCTGGCCTCTGTGAGACTGAGCTGACCTTCCATGAAAACGTGGATGGCCAGAGGTCCCACCTCGATCTTCACAATGTTGGAATCATGTCCGGTGACTGAGGTCAGCTCTGAAATGACTGAACATCAGTGCGTGTGGAGGGGGTGGGGAGAAACTTGATTCCACGAGTGTAGCAGGTCCCGTTGGATCAGGAGGTTTCCTGGGGTTCGCTCTGCTTGACCACTTCTTATCAGCTTTTCCCTCGGCTGCCCTGTGACCCTCCACCCTCCACATTAATAAAATGAGGCATCTCACTAAATGACTCTGCAGGGCTTTTCCAGGCCCAGCCCCCAGGGTGATGGCATTCCTGGAAGAATCAGGGGTTCACTGTGGCCTTCTGTCTCTCCTTCTCCCAGGCTCCCCACGACCACATGTTCCATATGCCAGCTTCCGAGCCACGCCTCCTACGGCTTCCCTGTAAGTGTAAGCTTCCTATGGCTTCCCTTTCCAACTCCCACCTGCCCCCCTTTTTCTCAAGCCCCTGCACTTTCCGTTCCAGAGCCCAACCCATCCTCCCTGGCATCCACTCCCACAAATGCACAGGAGAAGGAGAGCCCTGGCCTTCTGTTCCTTTGTGTTAAGTCACTCCATGGAGTTTTTTTCTTTTTCAATAAAGGACTTCATTTCTACTGACTTGCAAAGACCACACATTTCAAGAGCAGCCAAAACAAATCAATGTCACATGAGCCAAATAAATCCTTCTAAGGACTCCAACGAGCTAATGATTCTGTAGTCTTCTCACTCTCTATATTTGGGTTAGGGCTGGTTACATCCTATGTGATCACAGGAATATCTAAAATATTAAGTTGCTATGTAAAATATATATGTCCAAAATATATTTTTGAAGGGAGAAGCCTTTTTGAAAGATGCCCCTCACTGCATATGTGTCCCATTTCACTCTTTTCTCCTCCAAGTCACACCATGGTCTTCAGCCATATTTTTTTTTTTTTTTTTTTTGGCGGTACACGGGCCTCTCACCGCCGTGGCCTCTCCCGTTGCGGAGCACAGGCTCCCGACGCGCAGGCTCAGCGGCCATGGCTCACGGGCCCAGCCGCTCCGCGGCATGTGGGATCCTCCCGGACCTGGGCACGAACCCGTGTCCCCTGCATCGGCAGGCGGACTCTCAACCACTGCGCCACCAGGGAAGCCCAGCCATATTCTTGAGAAGCTTGATTCTTAAGAAAGTTGGTTTTTAAAAAAATCCACATTTATTAGACATTCAGAACTGGACCATTAAAATAGTTGCTACAGAATGAGACTGAGGGATTTTGTTTTGCTGTTTGGAACTAGCTGGGTTAGCACCTGCCAAATCTATTCTTGGCTTTGTTTTTCATGATTAGCCCCTCACTCTGCCCAGCTCAAAACTATAAAAACAAACAGATAAAAATGACTATGTGACAGTGTTCCTCTTCCGTGCCCTGCTGGAACATCTTGAGGCAAGTTTACTGTTACTGACCTCAGGGTAATGATTTTTTGCACCTGGGGTGGTAAATCACTTCCAGGTGAGGCAAAACCAGATGGCCTCAACTTTCCTGGAGTTGATTAAAATGATTGTACCTGCTTCAGAAAACTACCAATCAAACACCAGGGTTTGATTTACCATGGTAACATCTCAGCCAGTGGCTTCTGCCCTGCTAGCGGAAGATGTTGAATCTACCAGTTAAAACTAGCAAATGAAACCCCCTATCTGATACACACACACATACGCACATCACATTATTCTAAGTGCTTGCAAAGAGCCAGCTGCTGCCGAACAAAAGGAAAATGTTTTACAATTATTTAAAAATGGAGCTCCTACCTGGAGACACACAGAACAATAAAGCCGGCTTGCGACCCTCCTGGCACCATCTACCACCACACAAATACAGAAGATGCTTGAACTGTGTAATTGCCTTGGGTCTCCTGTGACATTCATATCCATTTGGCAAGGATACCCAATAACATGGGAGGAGGGCAATTTTCTCACTTATGAGTTATCAAATGTCTCCTAAGTTGGGCATATGCATTCAGTATTCTGTTATTATCAGATGCTATTAGATCACCATGTATTTTCACTCTCTGGTTTATAATTCAATACAATTCAATTTCTTTCTGTTCAATTCAATTTGATTCCATCTACTTCAATTTAATTCAATATATTCATTAACCACATACCCCATCAGTTACAAGCTGGTATGAAAATTAAACACAACCCCTCCCCACGATGAACTTAAAATAATTGATCAGTTAGAGTTTAAGAGACTTATATGATTGCAGCCTGAAACATGCTAAACATTAGTGAGTGTAACGCCGAGGGTGTGGGGCAGGACTTTTAGATGACTGTGATATATTGGCCATTCTTTTAAAATGTTCATCAAAAATATGCCAAGGCTAAGCAAAGTATTACTCATGTGTGACACAAAACAGCTGATCCTGCTATGAGATGCTTTATTTTACGTATATTTGCTTATGAACTTATTGATGGCTCTCCGGATTTTACAGGAAAAACTGCAGCTAGAATGAAGATGTTTTGAAAGACAAAGGAAAAGAAGAAACAGGAAGAAAAAATCGTGCTGCCGCATGACTATATCTTCAATACAGCATTAACAGTACAAGAAATAAAAATCTAGAAGCATTTAAGTGTTCATTCACAAATGCTACCTTAAAATCATTTAGATCTTCATTAGTTTTTCAACATAGCAAACGTGTTTGCTTTTGCAGACGCTCTAACACAAATATTCACTTTCCAGACCAATAAAAATAGCGATCGTGTGCAGTTATGACCACTAACACCATCTGTAGACACGTAAAATCAGAAAAGATTAGTCACACCATGTGAATTAGGCAATGCACCAATGTCTAAATTATTCTTCAACCTCAGGTCTAGACACTCACTCATGGAAGGAAAATGCTAGCAGCCAGAGTTGGCGCAAGAGATTGTATATTCCTGAGGGAACCCGACGCAGTGTGTTACTCCCTCGACTGGAAGTCAAAGTCCTCCTTTGGTTTCTGTGAACAGTTTCCACCACCCATGTGACGGGGTGAAATGTTTTCTGCGTTGCTCCACATTTCTGCATTTACTTTAGTAAATTTACTGGTTTATCAGTGGCCAAAAGCTCTCCCTCCCCACCTTACAGGAGTGAAGGACAGAAGTTCATATATCTTGCTTTATTTTAGTGCCCTGTCCCATTAAACGTGAACACCACCTTCACCCCCGGCACATCAGCATTTAAAATTTAGGAAGCTCTCACTCTAGGCTAGACTCACTTAGGGAAGCAGGAACTAGGAAGTCAAAGTCTCCCTTGTCTGCTTTCTTAGGTCATCAGCTCTGAATGCACTGGATATACCAAGCCTCACACACAGCTCATCGCCAGACCCCAACAAGGAGGGACCTTGACATTAGACACTCAGGTGCATCAGAACACAGGAGAACACCAGGATGGGCAGCCGCCTGAGCTGCGGGATGTGCCGCATCTTCAGGGAGACGCTAAAGCCAAGGTGGGGTCCTGAGAAGCGGAAGGACTGGGTTTTAGCCTGGACGGGCAGCCCTGCCCCCGAACCAGCAGCGGGCTGCATCTCATGGAGCGGGGAGCCGTCCCCTGCAGCCATAGTCCCGGAGCTCTGGGCCGTTGAGAGGAGGCTTGGAGGTGCTAGGAGGCTCCCGTCTGGGGATAGTGGACGCTTATGGGCATCTGGAGGAGACTCTGACCTGGAAAACAGATGCATCCAGACGGCAGCACTGCCGGACGGGTTCCTGAGCACCCAGCAAGGAATAGAGCCCGTGAGGAAACGTGCAGCCTTGGGTCCAGCCCAGAAAGGGAGCTGGGAAGCCTGCAGAGGGAAGGGGGTAAGAAGGTGGGGACCCTCGGCATGAACAGGAAATAACCCAGACCCTCAGGCTGAGGAGGCGCTCATGCAGAGACTCCAAGGGCTCAGATACCGATTCCCATGGGAGCCAGTCCCAGAGCATCTGCCCTAAGGCACGTGCGGAGGCTTTGTTTTTGTGGACATTGGCTTGGGAGCTGAGGTCTGGCTCGCCAGCTCAGGGGCTAGTAGCCACGAGACCCGAATTCTAGTCCAGTTGGGGCCACCAAGTTGCTGGGAGAGTCAGATATGTCTGCCCTGAGTGTCTCCACTTCTGCCGTAAGATGTAAAGCGATCCTCACCTAAGCACACCCCTGCTCCCCCGCCCTGTGCCTCCAAGGAGGGTAAGCACCCGTCCTGGCCGGCTCAGGCGGCACAACAAATATCACAGACCAGGTGGAACAGAAATGTATTTTCTCACCCTTCTGAGCTCAGGCACCAGGATGGTCAATTCTGGGGAGAATCCTCGTCTCTCCGTGACCTCACAGGGCCTTTCCTCAGCGTATCCAGGTGGAGAAAAATCTCTCTCTCTTCCTCTTCTTAAAAGGTCAACGATCCTATCACATCAGAACCCACCCTCATGACCCCTTTCACCCTGAATCACCTCTTCAAAGTGCTGTCTCTAAATACAGTCACACTGGGGGCTTAGCCCAACTGGGGCTTCAACATATGAATTTGGAGGGGCACAGTTCAGTCTACCGCGCCCCCAAAGCCAGCAAAGCCTGCTCCAGCGTCTCCCTCCTGCTTCGCGAAGGCCCGGCTCTCAAGGCCTCAAATGCTGAGTCTCAGAGGCAGCCGTGAGGAGGGCTGGCCACGGGCAGCAGAGCACCTGGAAGCTCTGTGCAGTCAGGCCCACGTCCCAACAGGTCAAGCCAGCCCGTGTCGCAGAAGAAGCCAGAACTGGGCAGAAGTCAACTGGACAGATACATGGAAGTTGGAGATCCAGGGCCTGATTCTGGAGCACACTGACTATGAGGACGAATGTCGATGGTCCGTCCAGGCAGGAGTGGAAGGAGGCAGGAAAAACACTAGCTTGGGAGAAAGGTGCATTCCACACACGTGTATGTCATCATCTGTAGGTTATCTGTA
Organism: Lagenorhynchus albirostris; assembly: GCF_949774975.1. Lineage (NCBI taxonomy): Eukaryota > Metazoa > Chordata > Mammalia > Artiodactyla > Delphinidae > Lagenorhynchus > Lagenorhynchus albirostris. The sequence continues at coordinate 106,073,410 of NC_083103.1, read as the reverse complement.
TTATACATCTTACATCATTAACCTAGGAACGATCAGTTTAAAACTTTTGTGAAAGGCGTCCTAAAGAAGAGTTTGTGTTCCTCACACCCCCAGCACACTTAATTTTCCCCTCACTCCATTCTCACGACACCTATTGCGTGAACTGTGCGGAATGCTGGCTTGATCTCATCCCGCAGAGAGCAAGCATCACCGTGCATACTGCCTCTTTCACTTGAGGTGCACTGATGGCATCTATGTGACTGGTGACAGGGGCCAAAGAATGTGACCCAGGTCCTAGGCAGTGAAGCCCTGTTTTGATGATGTTCTGGGAAGTAGCATGTCTCAGACCCAGAGAAGGAGGTAACTCCTAGTTTTACGTGGCTTACTACAGTCTTCCCTGCCTGTCCAAACCCGCTGCCCCAGACAAAACCCACGAGAACCTGAATAATCCCTAAATGATATAAAGCAGAGCGAAGCAGACACCACGGAGGGACGCTACAGACCGGGGTCTGTGTGGGCAAGTGCTCCTGGCAAGAGGGGGAGGAGGTCTGCAGAAGGTCTGAAGCAGAGCGGCGTTACTTACCCCACCATAGTGGGAGCATCCGGACTGACGGAACTGTATCAAGCCGCAAGGCCAGGCGTGTCTTACTCACTGCTAGAGGAGCAAATATGGAGATCAGGTCCAGCGCGCAGGGCGGAACTCCCGACGCTGGTGATTTGGGGAGGGTCAGAGACCAACCACACGAGGCCTAGGGGCACTGCCCATCCTCCCCCACTCCCACTGAATTCCGTGCACATCCCACGAGGGGCACTCGTCCCACCTCCTCACAAAGGACGCACAGAGTCACATGCCAGCAGGGGTAATGGTTGTCCACTGTTACAAAGATAAGTGTTCATTCAAGAATCACCAAACAGTTCACATGGGGATCCTAGGCATACTTTAAAGTGAGTGAAGTAAGTCAGACAGAGAAGGACAAATATCGTTTGATATTGCTTATATGTGGAATCTTAAAAAATGGTACAAATGAACTTATTTACAAAACATAAATAGAGTCACAGAAGTAGAAAACAATCTTATGGTTACCAGGGGGGAAATGGGGGGAGGGATAAATTGGGAGATTGGGACTGACGTATACACACTATTATATATAAAAGAGATAACTGGACTTCACTGGTGGCCCAGTGGTTAAGAATCCGCCTGCCAATACAGGGGAGACAGTTTCGAGCCCTGGTCCGAGAAGATCCCACATGCTGCGGAGCAACTAAGCCTGGGCAACGCAACTACTGAGCCTGCGCTCTAGAGCCCGCGAGCCACAACTACTGAGCCCATGTGCCACAACTACTGAAGCCTGCAAGCCTAGAACCCATGCTTGGCAACAAGAGAAGCCACCACAATGAAAAGCCCGTGCACTGCAACAAAGAGTAGCCCCCGCTCACCACAACTAGAGAAAGCCCACGTGCAGCAACGACCCAATGCAGCCAAAAATTAATTAATGAATTAATTAATTTTAAAAAGTAGATGACTCGTAAGGACCTGCTGTGTAGCACAGGGAAGTCTACTCAATACTCTATAATGACCTATATGGAAGATAATCTAAAAAAGAGTGGATACACATATATGTATAACTGATTTGCTTTGCTGCACACCTGAAACTAACACAACACTGTAAATCAACTATACTCCAATAAAATTTTTTTAAAAATTCAATTAAACTGTCTATTAAGGATCTACTCTATAGGCACGGTGGCCCTGTATGAAAATCAGTGTCAGAAGCATACCCCCGCCAGAGGTGATCCAGAAGAAGAACATGTTTAAGGGGAAACATGAAGCCCTAGCAGGATCTAGAAGGAGTGAGGAGAGGAAGAGGCGGTATTTGGAGACAGGGCAGCAAACAGTGGAGATTTCATGTTGAGAGAAGTAGAAGAAATGGCAGGCGCTTTTTTTTATTTTTTTTTTTCAGGAATGTTTTCCTAAAAACTGGACAACTGAGAAGACATTACTAAAATTCTTGATAATAAAACACATAGCTTAGTCCAGTCCATGAAGTAGGAAACCTGCAGAGCTTTATGGTAAAGGGGTGACACGATAAGGGATGACTGTGATATCAGGACACAGAAATCGTTCGTTGGGGCAGGGAAAGGGGACGGGGGACAGGCGAGAGGTGCGTGCATGGCCACAGGACACAGCTAAACACACGTGTGGGAGCAAGAGACACTGGAGTTAGGTCTGCCTTCCCAGAAACCTAAAAAAAGACCACACGATCCCCAAATGCACCGTTTATTTTAGGCTTAATCTTTGACAACACGCACTGCGCTGTGTGTGTTTTCTTTCCTTGTTCTTTTCCTTCACAACTGAACACAGAGTCAGCTCAAGCGTGATTAGCATGGGATGGCGGCCAAGCACCTGCTTTCTGTGCCCGCTTAACGGCTTCCATCTTCCCCTCCATCGTGTTGCATGTATGAAACCCAAGCTTCTTATCACCAGCATCGGCACTTCCATTTTTTGGTGAAGGAAGAATGTGATAAAATACCCAAACAACTGTACAAACTGCTATACTGACAAAGCAGGCTGACACTTCTGATACTAAACACTTCTGATACTATGTTGCTGGCTGGCAACTTAGTTTCAGGGCAAAAGGTGAGCATGCAAAGGTGGAGGATCCCCTGTCTCGGTGTAAGAACTTGGCTAGCAATGAGATCGGGGCCCATCCAATGAAGAAATGACAGACCGCACTGACTTATCCAATAATGAGAAAAGCAGGTCAAGAATGAGATTAATCTCACTGTTCAAGGACAGGACATTCCCTACGTCCAGGAACGTCTGCTTCTCCTCTCCTCCCCTCCACCCTTGTGGTCCTCCCGTCCTTTACTCACGCATTCACTAGCCCATCCTCTGTGTTAGCTTGCCTTCCATATGCACTGTTGATCCAGGCTTTGTGGAGCTCCTTACACTTCCGTGGGGAAGAACAGATACCAAACAGTGTACAACAGCGACTATCACGATTGCTTTTTAGTAGAATGTTCTCTGTCAATGAAATCCTACATTGAAAATTCATCAAGTTAGAAAACTGAGCTGCTCCTTTGGGGTCGGGGTGGGAGAATGTGTAGGAACCTTGGATTGCAGTCCAGGACTCCTTCTCATCCCATTGCTATCACCTCTCTCTTTTCCCTCTTCTCTCCCTCCCTTTTAAATTGCAAAGTTGGTGACAAGGGTATAGTTTGGTCATGTTTTCTATTTGTTGAATAAAATAAAAATCAATATTTAAAATTTTTAATTATAAAAGAGAAGTGTGTCATATTTCTCCACCCCCAGCAAGGGTGGATTCATAAATAAAAATATGCTCTCAGATTTCTCGCTGCCATGCACCTCTCACATTTCTTCTTCCCATTCTGAAAGCACAGCTGCCCTTGTGCTCAGCATGGAAGACCTCCTGCTCCTGTGGCCTTCTTGGAAGACCTAGCACACAATTACAGTGAGGACCAGCACGTACTGAGCATCTTCTGTGTTTCAGGTCCTGTGCTGTGATGCTGAGATACAAGAGTGCCAAGGATGGATTACGACTGGGATCGTGCAGGTAAAGAAGCAAAGATTCAGAGAGGTCAAGTAACTGAGCCAAGGCCACCCGGTTCCTGGCTGGAAGAGATGGGATTCAAACCCAGATCCGCCCGGGTCTTATGTCTACCTGCTACTGCCTTGTTACCTCTGTGCCACCCTGCTGTGCCTCTGTCACTGTGCCTCTGCATCTCTCTCTCTCTCTCTCTCTCTCACACACACACACACTCACACACACACACACACACTCTTCCTCTTTGCTTGGAAATATCCACTCCTGATGTGGGGCACTTGGAAGGTACACGTGGACTTTCCTTCCCCCTGCCAGCCTGCCATCCCAGGCTGCAGCTGCTGCTCCGGATGCCACCGCACCAGCAGTGCCAAAAAGCTGTTTTTCTTCCACTCTAATAAACATTTTCTATTCACTTGTGAGTCAGTGTGTTTGTTTATCTGATGGGCCCCTACTATTTGAGGATGCCCAGAAAACACGTTAACCCCTCCCAGGCTACGGCTCTCCACAAATGAGTTCTCCCCGTGCCAGCCTCGGCCCCAGACACACAGCTCCCCTGTGCTCAGACGCAGCCCTGGGGGAAAGAAGGTGTCTTTGAGATGAGACTTGGAGGTGAGCAGGGTGAGGGCATAAACGGAACATCTGCTTTCATTATCCAAAAACAAATTTAGTGTCAATAAAAGGTGTTCAAGTGAGAAGACTGAGGATGGAAATTGACAGTCAAAGACACAGCCATACCTGATCCCACCTCCATGTCCACCTTGTCTCATCCTTTGCACAGGACGCACTCCATTCTGTAGCTCAGCAGGGAACTTGGACCCTCTCTGATTTCATCCGCTGGTCCTGCCAGCTTTTCTCCAACCTTCGTAATTTCAAATAACACTGTTTTAAGTGTTCTACAAAAACTCACTCATTCAACCTTCACAAGGGTCCTATGAGGCACAGAGAGGTTAAATGACTTGATCGAGGTCACACAGCTAGTGAGTGAGGGATCCAGAGTTGAACCCAGGGAGCTAACCACATGCGACGCTGGTTATTGACCAAAGGACACTTATTTTTAGACACAGTCTATGAGCCAATCGATGGGAGATTTAAATTTCTTTCTAAATACATTAATGAGAAAAGACCTGACATAGTGGCTATGTCCCGTCCTCTGCAGTCAGTGACTTTTTGCTGTGTGACCTTGGGTTAGTTATTGGATCTCTAAAAACCTTGACCTCCTTACCTTCTAAATGGGGGTGATGGTGACATGCCGTGGAGGTCGAATGAGGGGATAATGTGCCCTAAGTGGTACCTTACTCATTACCGTGTATGCGCATCACTGGATATGCAAGGACATGGGCGGGGCTTTTAGAGGACTGCCGTGAAACCAACCAAGCCAGACCCACACAGACAGCACTTTCATATGGTGTGGATTTCACCTCCCAACAACCACTGTTCTGTCTGCCTTGCCAGCAGAGAACCGAATCCCTAAATGTCCGCAGCAGCTACGTTCCCTAAAGGTGCGTCTCCCGCCGCGGGCAGAGAACCTTCAAAGATACCCTCTGCGGGCTTCCCTGGTGGCGCAGTGGTTGAGAGTCCGCCTGCCGATGCAGGGGACGCGGGTTCGTGCCCCGGTCCAGGAAGATCCCACATGCCACGGAGCGGCTGGGCCCGTGAGCCATGGCCGCTGAGCCTGCGCGTCCGGAGCCTGTGCTCCGTAACGGGAGAGGCCACAGCAGTGAGGCCCGCGTATCGCAAAAAAAAAAAAAAAAAAAAAAAAGATACCCTCTGAGCTCTTGAGGCTCTGCCCAGGTCCACCCCACACCGTGTACCACAGGCCTGGTGCAAGCCCTTTGAAGCCCTTGTCAGGAACACCTGCCTCTGCTACTCACCTCCTCTAGCATCGCGGTCCTGAATGCCGTCCCAGCAGGAAGGGCAGAATTATTTAGCTAAGTTTGTTCTAAACTACACAAACCTCTCCTTAAAGGACTAACTTTAGAAGAGTCACCAGGGCTCCCTGAAGAGATTTATTTATTCCACTCAAGGGAGACTGGTGACGGCCCTCAGTCTCCAGTGGGTCCTAAGCTGGAGTGCCCCACCCCCACCCCCGCCGCCGGCCACTTCCAACTCAGCCCACTGCACCGCGGGTCCGGGTGGAATAGTCTACACCTGACCCGTCCGCAGTCACCGGCACAATCAAAGACACGCTGGCATCCCTCTGGCGCATCGCAGACTAGCCGCCTCCATCCGTTGCCTTAACGTGCACACGACCAGTTTCACCTTCCCATCTTGGAGGGATGCTCCAGTACACACGACATGATCAACACAAAGCTGCCCTGAGATCTTCAGAGAAAGGATTTCACGTCGACGTGTGCTCAGTATCATTCGGCTGTTTTCAGTGACTACGGCTCTAAGCTGGAATCACCCATTTTCCCCCATAGGCGGTGCAGACAACTGGCTTTGTAACTAAATTTACAGATTTGCTTGAAGAAGAAAGGAGTCGCGACTGTAAGGTGATGATCCTGAATCTTCTATGGAGTGCAGACAGCTATGTGTCAAATCCAGGCCCGCTGCAGAGCAGGAGGCCAAGGGACACTAGTTTACCTTATTTTGTTTTTTTACAATTTTATTTCTTGGTTGAATTTTGTTTGGTAACCCTACCATTGCTACTGTAAATAGACCCCAAGATTGAGTGCAGCTACTCTGGTGAGGAGGTGACTGCTGCCTCTGGAGGAGACCCACCAATTAGGGTAACCAGCCCAAGGAAAAGAAAGAGCATGTAGTAAGTGCATTCTGTTTTAGGGAACACCTGGGCAGCTTTAGAGACGACAAATCCTCCGTTTGAGGTTTTAAGGCAAGTGTTTGCTTAATTTTGCAAGAATTTTATCTGGAAGGCTGGGGTCAGGGAGTAGTATTTCTTCTTTGTTTGTTTCATGATATTTCACACTTAGAAGGTCAGCCTCCGGCCCTCACGAACGCCCCCTCCCTCCCCACATCCCAACTGAACATCTATAGATTGGTCCAGAATCCCAGAACCCTCTGCTGTCGCACTGAGAGGGGGACTGGAAGGTGCCCACCCTACTGGAATTCCTTTGTTTTGGTGACTAGATTATCTTTATCCTTGGCCTTGGCAGGGTAAGAAGAGCCACCCTAAGAGTTAGCAAGACCTGGATCTAACGCCTGGATCTGTCCTTGATTTTTGTGTCCTGTCCCCATTTTGAGCATCGGGAGAGCGAACCTTTTAAGGGGTCAGGCTCTGGCGGCACTATGCCATGGACCAAATCTCGTCTCCACCACTTAGTGGGTGGGGGATCTTGGGGACGAGAGCAGCCTCTCAAGTCTGAGCTTCTCCACTGGTAAACGAGGAACATGGCAGCGACTCCGTCCCAGGGCCAGTGCAAGCATCAACTTAAATCACGCATGCCCAGTGCTTATCTGATAAGTGTTTTTGTTGCAACTGATACACCATTGCCATTAGTGATTTCCATCACCTGCAATGCAAGTACCATAGAAAACTATCAAATGCTGTACAAATAAGACAGATAACGTTACAAAAGCAGTACTGTTATCATTTTAATTTTTATTACTTCGCTCTTGCTTTGGGTCGATCTTGGAGGTGACAAGAGACATCCTGAGAAGAGGAATCACTCACAGATCCCTCCTTTTACTTACGTAAGGCTTTGAAATACCTAATGTGGTTGAGAAATACACATTTGCAAAACATTAGTACAAGTTTACATGAGAATTTACACATGCAGACTCACTGAGCCCGGAAAATAAGATTGTAAAGAGAGAGAATTAATTCTGCGCTTCTTCTGCCTTGCAGAGAGAGGGGAAGGAGGGAGCCTCGAAATCAAATAACATTTCCTTCAAATCTGAAACCTGGAGTGAATAAGCGATTGACTTTTCCATTTGGCGCCTTAATTCCTGTCCGTCAGATCTCCTGTCACTCTTGCCTGGAAATGGTACTATCTATCCCTCTTCCGGAATGAGCCAGACTAGGTACATCTCTCTGAATCTCGCTCTCCCTCTCTGGTTCCCTGATAAGCCTGGCAGAGCTGGGGGCTGTTGACAAGATTCACATTTTCACCCAATAAAGTACCATTTACACTACAAATGCCAAAGAGAGTGGTGGGGTGCACATTCAAACACAAGTCTCCAAGGGGGAAAACAAGTCAGGACGCCCAAACTTAGAGAGGAGGCTGGTATCCAAGAGTAAGGAGGGGAGGGGGGAGGGGAGGAGGGAGGGAAGGGGGAGGGTTCCAATCAGCATTCCTGCCAGCTCTTACTGGGTGAAGGAGGGGATCATAGCTTTGTGGATTAAGGATTAAGAGCAAATTTGGCTTAGTGATTATTCCTCCTCTGGATAAATGTCTGTTGAGGATTTAGAAAACATTTTTTCTAAACCAGTTGGATATTTTCTTAACATGCCAATATTTTTATTTTTTCTTTAATAATTACATCAACTTCTATAAACAAAGCCTGGTTTTTTCACATTTTCAAGGTGAAATCTCCCACACCAATTTAATTGATCCTCTTGCCCCCAACCTCTCTGCAGCCCAGGAGATGGGCACCTGGCCACTGGGAGCCATCACCCGGGGACCCCACCAGCGAGGTCAGTGCATCACTCCACCAGCTTCCACAGCACTGCATCCAGTCTGCAGGGATCACAGTGCAATAAGCTGCCCGCATCCCGGAATGCCCAACAATCATTTCTGAAATAGACTCAGCACTTGAGAAAGCTTTTACATGGCTTTGCCCCTCGCCTTCTGAATCAAGACGGTAGATGGAGTGGCCGGGGGAACAATGCGGGTGGCCGGGGCCTAGCGGGGACTCTTCCCGCGAGGATGCTCGGGGGAGAGTGGGACGCCCGGAGCCCTGTGCCCGTCCTGCCTGCAGCCCGTCAGCACCCTCCACCAGGGGCTCTGTTCCTTCCGCCCTGGTCCCTCCACCCTCACCCCAGGGACACAAGAGACCAACATCACAGACAAATGATAACCTTAGACCCAAGAACGATAGACAGAGGGGTAAGACTGGAGGTCGGCTGATTGTGGCTGCCTCACTTCCTTCCCTTCTGGTCACTCTGGACACAGCATTACCCGCAACTCCAGACCCCACACAGACTGAATATATAAGAACACTTGGTAGTTGAGGATGCAGATTCAGGATCCAGAGTCCATTGATCCCTAACTCTGGCCCTGACCCACATTCGCTGTGTAATAACTCCCCAGGGCCTCGGTTTACTCATCTGTAAAATGGAAATAATAATAATAGTCCCTTCCTTACCGCGTCGGTCTAAGGACTGAATGAGTTAATATCTGTGAAACACTCAAAACTGTGCCTGGCATAAAAGTGTCACTATAATCATCATTATTCTTTGCAGATGAATAAAGGTAGGTATCATCTGTATTTTTCTACGACTGAGACTAAGACTTAGTAGTCACAGGGTTAGGATTTGAACGGACACACATATGACTCCAGAGGGCAACCCCTTAGCCAGGAATCAAGACGCCTCTCTTGTCAAAGTTAAACAACCAGCCAGCACCAAGACATCCTTCCCACCCCCTTGACACAGAGCTTGGCTCTGACTCCATTAAGCCCTATTCACAGAGTTCCAAATACCAGTCAGGCATAGTGATGCAGAACGGGGACCAGGCAGTATAAGTTGCTTACCTATCTGTGGGGAGGAAACCCATGTGAATATGAAAAGAGAAACAGCAGGAACAGACACATAAAGACAAAAGGGAAGAGTCCTCCCACAGCCCGTGCAGCCCCCTGTGCTCTACCCTTGAGTCAAAGGAGCCTTTCAGGTACGTGTGCTCAGCTGCTCTGGCCTCGGGACATTTTGCTCCGTGGTGATGCTGTACCCTCCCCTTTGCCTAACCACCTCCTCTCCATCCTTGCAGTGCCTGATGAAATGGCTCTTCTTCGTGGAGCTTCTGGCCTCTGCAGTCTAGGCTTTGGTGCCCGTAAGCCCTCCCACTGCACACACTTCCCTTGAAGCCCAGCTCTCAACTGTAAGCAATTATTTGTGTAATGTTGTACTCATGTCCGTCTTCTCCTCACTTGAGAATAACATCCCTGAAGGTGGGGCAGTTTCACTATTGCTCTGACCACACACACAAGTGTCTGGTATACAAAGAAAGGATAAATGACAGCAGCGCCTCCAGGGACAGAACTGCCCGGCCCCTCTCCCGCCCACCCCCGCACCTTCTTTGTCTCCTATGAATCTATGTCGGGAATCTCTGGAGCAGAACGCCTCTTGAAGAGCTGGCCTTGTCCATGCTGGCCGTGAGGACAAACTGTGGAATGTTCTGCTGCTCCAGGAGGACAGGGCAAAAGCAGGCAGCTCTTGGAGCCCTGCTGCCTTCAGCCCCGCGCTCTACATTTCTCTCTAACAGCCCCGATGTGGACAGTGGGTCTCCCGCTGCTTGCTCCTGGCTGGATACTTACCAGCCAACCAGCTGGCCTTCGAGCTTCACACAGCATTGCAGTAAAGGATGCCTGTGCACCCCCGCCAGCCTCGCTGCCCTCCCCATGCTCCTGCCAGTGTTTTTTCTCTAAACCCTAAATCACCCAAACGTGTCACACTGCCAGTGGCCTCGGCTAGGTGAACGCCACTGAGCAAATTTCTGATGGCCTTTGGGGCAGCCGAACCCAGAAATTCAGAAAACGTCAGTGGGAGGGCTGGGAGGAAGAGCCTGCATCTTTCAAATAACCTGGTGATGAGTCTGGGGATCCTGGGAGCCCCGCTGGACAGCGCACTGAAAGAGACACAGAAACTCAGAAAAGGGTGTCAGATTTCTCCTAAGCTGGCAGCTCTTCCTCCAGCAAGTGGCAGGTACGTCAAACACACAAGAGCTTTAAAGGCTGCCTTCCCGACTGAGCTAAACGGAAATGCACGTCCCTCCAGTTTCCCCACCGCCCGCCAGCCGAACCCCTCGCTGCGCCCACTTCCCAAGTGAGCCTCACCAGCCGTACCACGACCGACAGAAGTAAAACCCGGTCCCAGGCGACCGTGATGGAACGCACGTCTGCAGCGGTGCTGACAACCAGCAAGGCTGCAGGAGAAGGGCACACTCCTCCCCCAACGGTGGCTGCAGGAGAGCCTTTACTGACTTCAGAAGCAATGTTTCAGGGGGGATCGGTCCTCTGTTCACTGGAAACGTCGCCTCCTGCCTCTTCTTCTTTGCAATCTCCATCCCTGCTCCAGCTCAGCTCTGCTTCCAGGCAGAAGCTTGTCTGGATAAAAGGACCCAGGGAACCTTCTCACACATAGCCAGTCCCAACAGTGGTGGCAGGTGAAGGGGAAAACTTTCACTCCCCTTTCTCCTCGGAAATGCCCTGTGCCCACATGACCCCATATGGTCTCTAATCCAGGGCCATCTGCTGATGTCTTCCTCCAGGGGTCACTTGCAAATTTTTTTTTCAGACATACTTTGTGCTCTGATTCTTCTCCTTTTTGTCAGCTACGTCTCAGGTGTTTTTGTTTGTTTGCTTCTTGTCAGTAGGTATGTGAAGTGTGTAACCCCAAAGTCAGGAAGGCACATCATTCTCCAATTATATTTTCCTCCCACTGCACTTGCTGTGACCTGGTCATATCTGAAAAACTGCATTGCCTTTCTTTTGGGCTCATAATTAACAGCAAAAGAAAAACAGAAATCTTGAGCCATAATACAGAAGTCCTTCTCTCCTGGGTTAGTTACATGGAGTCTCCTATAGGACACGGGCTGACTCTTCGGATGCCTCTCCCCACCCCCGGCCCCGAGCAAAAGCCGGTGGCTGTCATGTGTTTTAACAGCTGTAGCTCTTCGGTTGCGGAGACCACAGTTTTTGTTAGTTCTCTGTGTTGTTGTCACTGTTGTTGTTCGGTTTGCTTTGGTTTCTCTGTTTATCTATTTGAGAATGTCAGGATGCTGTTTCTGAGACCAAAATGACTTCTGCTGGGTTTCTTGACTCCTGGGTCCATGAGCCATTGTCACTGCCACCTGGGCTCCACCACCCACAAACATCGACCACACTGCTTCCTCACACCCAGCTTCAGAGGGACTCTGGAATCATGACAAGGAACAAAGAACTCTGATGGGTGAGAAGAGCCTGTTCTCTTCCTGCTTCCAGAGTGAAAGCAAGCAAAGTTTCACAGGCTTCAGTGGTCCTGCTTTTCACCCCAATAGGCAACACTGGCCCCTCCATTCCCAGCACCAAAGAATGGTGCACCTGTTCCCGGGTTCTGCATGATGTGGACCCAGAGATCCTTATAGAGCACGGAAGTTAATCTGGTCTTCCACAGAGGCCCCTGGGCTCTGCTTGGAGCTGGATGGAGGGGTGAGGGGTGCAGCCATGTGGAGGGGGGCATTGCTGCTCCACGAGCATGCCTTCGGACTCAGCAGAAGAGAGGAGGCCTGTGGATTCATCAGGCAGCAGTGTGTTTGAGACCCTCAGGTTCACCCCGAGACTGTGCTCATCCAAAAGGGAGATAAAGAAGGAATGGCCTCTTCCTCCTAGAAGTTCAAGTATAGCTGAGAAGAGCAGGTGTGAGCATAAAGCAAGGTGCACACACACAGGTGCACACAGCTGAGACGAAACAATATGAACTAAATACAAATGAAAAGCTCGGTCAGCACGAGGAATGAGGGAGTCGGGGCTTCAAGGCAGCCCAATCACACACGCGAGACAGCACGCAGTTGGTCCACTCAGCTTTGACCTCGAGGGAGCTCTCATATGGGTCAAGGGTGGGATGGAGTCCTCAAGACCACTCTGAGGTGTAGTTCACTGGGAAGGACAGAGTTTTCCTCTCTTGGCCTCAGAACAGTGACATAAGAAGACAGTGGGGTCCGAGGGACGGGAAGTCTGTCAGAGACATGAGTCTGCCTGAGTATGTGTACCGTCCAGCAGATCCATGGGGTCAGGAACGGAGCTAGCTGAGGCTAGGGAAGCCGTACCTTCTCAGGAATTGCAGTGATGGCGAGGTTCTGGCAGACTGCCCTAGTTTTGAAGTCTGAGAATTCTGGTTTTGGAAATTTGGAATTGTTGCTCCAAAATGAACAAGAGGGTTTGAGACCAAGCCTTGGAAAGAACAGGAAAATGACATCTGAGGTGGAGACACTGCTGTTTAAAGGCTTGGAGACAATTATGCATCAGGGACATCCAGGAATTAGCATCAGGCTGGCCTGGATGTGCCGGGTGAAATTTGGCCTCAACACTGAAAGATTATTTAGGTAATTGGGTAAGACCCTTCCTGAGCATTCAGTGGCAGAATTGTGTTCATTCTTCCGCAAATGACCGATGTCCATTTCAGATCCCAATTTATAAGAGCATAGAAGACTGGACTTAGCAAAGGAGATTAAAGGATACTAGAATGGATGGATGGACGGATGGATGGACGGATGGATGGATGGATGGATGGATGGACGGATGGACGGACGGATGGACGGATGGATGGATGGACGGACGGACGGACGGATGGACGGATGGATGGACGGATGGATGGACGGATGGATGGACGGACGGACGGACGGATGGATGGATGGATGGATAAATGGATGGATAAATGGATGGATAAATGAATGCATAAATGGATGGATAAGTGGATGGATAGATGATAGATTGTAGGTAGACAGACAGACAGAGTGAGCCCTTAGCTGCCCTCTCTCCTTCATGCCACAAACACATGCCACAAACTCTTCTCTCTAAGGAGAGCCTGGTCTCCATCCCACGTGCTGATCAGGAAGACACAGAGAACACAGGAAGCAGCATCTGGGAATGATCTACATTCTGTACTCAGCGTGTTCCTGGAAACCTGTTGTCCCCAGGAGAACAGGTGAAAGGCTGACACTGTCAAAAAAGGTGGGCAAAGCTTGCTGCGTAGTTTTTTATGAACGGTATTAAAATTTCTTTGCTGAAGTCATTAATCATTAGGTCATATGAAAGGCTTCTGTTTATTCAGAGAATATAATAGCTCACAGCAGTAAGGACGTATGTTTTCTCACTGGCCAGTGGAAGTGCTGCGCTGTTATACAGGAATAGATTTTTTTTTCTTTTTCTTATTTATTTATTTTTACTCAGAACAGTTAGTTCAATTTAGCAAACACTTTATTGAATTTTTCCAACAAAGATAAATACTATAAAATCTCTGCTGTAGAAAAGGTCAGAATGATAACAAAAATGACAAAGATTGTCACCATTTCTTGGGCACTTACTAGATGCCAGCCTCTGTGTGAAGCACTCACGCACAGGATCTTATTTATCTCATTTAATCCCCAAAGCCATACTGTGAAGTAGACACTATTTTTATCTCCATTTTATGGAAAATGAGGGTTAAATATGTTGATTAGCTAGCCCAAGGTCATGCAGTAAGGATGGTTACAGCCCAGTGGGAAAGACAGACAGCTGCACAGATAAAATTCCATTTCAGTTTCTTAACTTACATAAAGCCGTACAGAACCAGGACAGCGGTATCCTCTCACCTTTTTATTTCCCATCCAAACACTGCTGGGACCCACTGGTCCAGAGACAGTGGAAGTTCAGCAGGGGCTCAGAAAAAAAGTGCTCAACTCTTCCAGCGAGTCAAAGAAAGTGAGCTGGTGACCTAGGGACACTACGGTGCAGGGCTGCCCACTGCACCGCAGGGCCAGAGAAGACCCCAGAACAGAAGACCTCCACCCCACTGCCACGGACCCACACTGAGCAACGTGGGCTGAGGAAACCCCAGCTCTGACCTAGCAGCACTCAAACTTGGGAGTTAAGTACCCTCCATGCCTTTCTTGTTGAGTTGTATTCAAGGAAATGGCAGACTAGCCATAGAATAGAATATTAAATGGCCACTGAAATCATGTGTCTGAACAACAACCGCTCACACAGAAAATCGTAATATTATGTTTGTAAAAGAAGCTAAATGTAAGGAAATGCACCAGAAGAAGAACTTCAGATATCTCTAGGTGCAGAACTATAAACCGAAAAAAGAAGTGTTATCAGTCTTAAAGAGCATCGTCTAACTGCCATTGCATCCGTGAGGGCTAGCCCATGACTCCCACCCGGTCCCCTCCTGTCTCTCCGACATCCTTCTCCATTTCTCTTCCTTCCCAGCAACTCTGTCAGCATTACCTTTCACTCCACCTTCTTCGTATCTGCAGCCCCTCACCCAGTGCCAGCACTTAACCCTTTCGTGCCTGTAGAGATGTGAACCTGCTCATCACAGGACCACAAACAACCTAACAAGCAACTCAAAGCTGTCCCTACAACATGAAAAGTGCCTCTTCCCCCATCTCACCATAGCCCCCCTCTAGGCCGGCTCCACGGAGACACAATCAGGGAGCAGAGACAGCGATGCGGTAGGACCTCATTACAGGACCAGCACCGCCTAGAACCCAGTTATGGAGACTGATTCATCTAGAGCCCCAGGAAACACCCATGACAGTAGGCAAGACAGCCTGGCTCTCTCTCCTTTCCCAGCCCTTCTGTCCTGTATTGTTCATCTTCTCGCACAGCTGTGGGCCCCCTCAGGGACACGGAAAGAAGAAAGTGTTTTGATCCACGAGAAGATGCACAGAAGAGATTCTATGGAATGAAAATACTCAGGGGAGGCAGCCTCTCTCCCAAACTGAACCACTTGCTGATTTCTACGAGGTATACTGCTTTGGCCCCAGGTTTCCCATCTCTGCAACACAAAGTATCCTGTCTGGCCTGATGTCCACGTACTGTAGCAGTCACTTAAATCCCAACATGCAAAGGCCTTATATGTTCTTGAAAGAGAGAGTCACATAGGCAAAGTTATTATCCCCAGAGCCCTGCCTGTGGGCTGAGATTATGAGAGATGGTAAGCCACAGCCCAGCCGCATCACAGGTGACCCATCTCAAATGCCATCGCGCACGCGCGCGCACACACACACACACACACACACACACACACACACACACTTTCTAAGGTAGTAGGACGGCAGCACTGCCACTTAGCCTAGTAAGATTGGACCTTCTTTAACCAGGGGAATGATTCTAGGACAATGATGTTGGCCAGGTGATAGCTCACTAGACCAGCACTTTTTATCTTTGCATCATTCTTCAATCTGAACTCTCTCCTCTCCCTATTGACACCAGCTGAGGCTGCTAGGACAAGAGAAATCCCAGCTTTCCCTGAATATCTGATGCTGTGACTGGTTTTTCCCTGCCACCCAGCTATGGGGAGAATTTTTTTTTTTTTTTTTTTTTTTTTTTTTTGCGGTACGCGGGCCTCTCACTGTTGTGGCCTCTCCCGTTGCGGAGCACAGGCTCCGGACGCGCAGGCTCAGCGGCCATGGCTCACGGGCCCAGCCGCTCCGCGGCACATGGGATCTTCCCGGACCGGGGCATGAACCCGTGTCCCCTGCATCGGCAGGCGGACCCTCAACCACTGCGCCACCAGGGAAGCCCCAGGGAGAATAATTGAATCACGTGTTTGAACTGACCCAGCAGTAGAGCCAAAGGCCATAATGGGTGACCACTTTCCAATCTCATAGAAGCAATAAATGAACCCAAATCAACAAACTGTGGAAACTGCCTGAATCAGGGTCTGTGGCTCCATGCACGTCCACCCATGCTCCTGAGTCCCTTGCTTGGTTGCAAGCTGGGCATCAATAATTGAACAGCAATGGAGTATATAGGGACAGTGCTTGGCAAGGCCTAGACAGTCTGCCCAAAGCATCCTCTCCCCACCTTGGTTGAGACGCACGTGGTTCTTACCTTCCAATGTGTCCTTGGGCTTCCCTGGTGGTGCAGTGGTTGAGAGTCCGCCTGCTGATGCAGGGGACACGGGTTCATGCCCTGGTCCGGGAAGATCCCACATGCCGCGGAGCGGCTGGGCCGTGAGCCATGGCCGCTGAGTCTGCACGTCCGGAGCCTGTGCTCCGCAACGGGAGAGGCCACAACAGTGAGAGGCCCACGCTCCTCAATAAAAAAAAAAAAAAAAAAAAAAAAAAAGTGTCCTTTGTTAAGTGACAGGTGGTTAAGATTTGTTCCTTTTGCTTTTGGCAAACCCATTAACCAGAACCTACTTGGTTTGGAAGCGGAAGAGTTATATCAAATCTTAAAAACAGAGCCCAGATCCTTAGTGGCCATGCAGGAAATTGAAGAAATATAAACCAGAAAGCAAGCAGTAGCAAGAACATGAGAGTGAACACGGGGTTCCTCAGCACACCACCGACAGGCATCCCTGTCAAATCTCCCATGGCCCACAGAGTAATGGAAAAGGCCTTCCGAATCCTACTTCTGTGTTCTAGCATCCTAACAGCAGCCCCTGTCTCTAGAACACCTCCACTTTAATCTAGGATTCTTCACACATCTTCTTGTTAACAGAGGCATAAATAGTGTACCCTAGCCCAGTGCAGGACAAAGCTCAGGGAACGCAATGATGCTCAGAATATTTATTTTGAGCATGAACCGTACGCCAGGCAGAGTCTAAGGTGCCGGTTACATAAGGGAAGTTAAGAGCAGCATGGCCACTTTCACTATGGAGGCTGGATGTATTTTTTGTTTGTTTGGTCCAATTGTTCCTCTTGAGTGGGAAGAAAAAGCCCCTGGAGCTCGTGCAGAGAAGGGATGGACCCTCAGGAAGGGTAAACATCCCTTGGGCATCTCCAGTTCCATAGTAATTGTAGAAACCCGCCTATTCCCCTCAGCTAATTCAGAGGCCTTGGGTCTTTAGGGCTGAACAAGAAAGAGGCGCAGACTACTGGAAGCTAAGATCAAAATGGAACACATCCTGTAAGTTCAGGTCTGTTCCACTGTTCTACCGACCCATTCTCCTGCCAGGACCACACTCTCCTGATTGCTGAGGCTTCACAGTAAGTCCTGAAGTTGGGTGGCATCAGTCCTCCAACTCTGTTCTTTTTCTAGATTGTTTTGGCTATTCTGGGTCTTTTACCTTCCCATATAAACTCTAGAATCAGCCTGTTAACATCCACAAAACGACTTTCTGCGATTCTGACTGGGATTGCATTGAATCTATGGATCTAGTCAGGAAGAACTGGCATCCTGACAGCACTGAGTGTTCCTATCCATGGACATGGACTATCTCTCCATTTATTTAGTTCTTCTTTGATTTTGTTCATCAGAGTTTTGTAGTTTCCCTCATACAGGTCTTCCACATAGATTCAGACCTAAGTATGTCATTTTGGTGGTATTTATGTACATAGTATTATGTTTCTAATTTCAAATTCCACTTGCTCATTGCTGATATATAGGAAAGCAGTCCCTCTAAGCTCTGACCCAACTGAATTCTTCATGTTGGTTCTAGAGTCTAAGATGCTCACCTGTCATTTGTAGCGTAAGAGAGCAGTCACATTGTGAGTGACCAACCACTTACCAGCACTGAAACTCTGCATAACTATGGACGTCACATGATCCACAGAAAGGCAGGTCCTCGTAATAATTAGGTAATAATCCCGGTACTCATTTCCAAAATTGGAAAACTGAGTACTCACTCAGGATGACCAATGTCAAACAACACACCCATAGTTAGTGTTTTACAGTTTATTTCTCTGCTTACATATGTAACGTACTTGAGCTTCACGACCTGACAGATATTCTCCCCATTTTACAGATGAGGAAATTGAGTCTCAGAGTGGTCCAGTGAGTTTCCCAAAGTCCTACTGCTGACAAATGGCTGTGCCTGCATTGGTCCCTGCGTTTTCTGGTTCCGAATCCCCCAGTCTTTCCACCATCGCTCAGAACCTTCCAATGATTCAGTAGCATGGCGGGTGTTTGCCCCAGCTTCTGGCCCCAGTCATGCTCCTTCTTCTGCTCCCACTTAACGCTCAGAATCAAGAATCCTAAACCTTGAGCTTGCTAGTGATTGCACATTCATACCCACAGAGTGACAGCAGTCTATCTTGGGGAATGATGGTTTAATAATCCCACAAGTCAGCACGTTAAGGTCCAGAGACAAAAATAAAATGCACGACTGTCCAAATAGGCTTCAGGTTATTCTGAAGCCATTTGAGGGGATTTGACAAACTAACGTCCTTTGCTCTCAGCACTTCAGGCTGAGTCTAGTGAATGTCCTTCATTTCCACATCCCCATCGTCAGCTACACACCTGACTCTCCCATAGTTCTATTGCCTTAACTACAAATTGAAAAACAAAACAAAAAATGGTTCCCCTAAAAACAAGCCCCCACCATTTTATGCACACACACCATAAAGCGAAGATCAAACCCGATAAAGATACAAGGCTGATGTGTGCATTCTAAACAAAGGAAGATCCTAATATAGATAAATGTAACTGAAACCCTTCTTTTTAAATACTGGATGTGGAAGACTCCAGCTGTTTATTTTATGAACAGAAGGGCAAAACTAACACGGGTTCCTAAAATGTGCCAGGAACTGCGTTAGGTGCTTCCACATAAACTAACTGATCTGGTCCTTGTAACAACCATGGGACTGGTTATTACCCTCCTTGCATACTTTAAGGAAACTGGGTGCTTGAGTGATGTGTCCACGGCCGGATAGCTGGTGCATCTGCGATTAAAACTTATGAGGGGTCCTCCCGGTGTCAAGCACAGACAGAGCTCTTTGACAAACATTAATGAAGAAAACAAAGACCCTGGTTTCAAGGAGCTTATACACAAGTGAGGAGAAACAGATGGCAAACAAAATAAATAAGTAAAACATAAAATATTAGGAGGTGATGACGGTTGGGAAAAAAAGAAAACCTAGGGCAGGGAAAGAAGGATGCGGACTGTAAGTGGGAGTGGAGAGCAGACTGCGCTGCCATCACGGGGGGCGGCGCTGGGGAACGTGAGGTCGGAGTGAAGACCCACAGAGGGGCAGCCGCCGGGGCAGGGCCCCCCGGAGACCTGCCTGGCCGCTGTGCCCACACACGCCCTCCTCAAAACCACCGCCCAGGGGCAGGGCAAGCCTTGAACAGAGCAAGGAGCAGGTCAGAAAAGTGAAGGACAGGGCTTCGCCTGGTGGAGCGCTGCCACGAGCCCACGAGCTCCTCGCCGGACGAGGGGAGGTGCTGGACACGGCAAAGGGCATGGAGGACACGAGAGAGGCAGGCGGCTGCCACCTCCTTGCAGGGCCCCCCTTTCGGGGCTCATTTTACGTGTCGGCTTGGCTGGGCTGAGGGTGGCCCAGAGAGCTGGTTAAGCGTCACTGCTGGGTGCGTCTGTCGGGGTGTTTCGGAGCCAGGAAGACCCCTCGCCAATGTGGGCAGCATCGTGCAATCCAGCGAGGGCCCGGAGAGAACAAAAAGACAGAGGAAGGGCCAAATTCCCTCTCTCTTCTGGAACTGGAATGTCCATCTTCTCCTGCCTGCAGAACTGGAGCTCCTGGCTCTCAGGCCTTCAGACTCGGACTGAATTACACCCGCTGGGTCTCCAGCGCTCAGACGGCAGATCACAGCATCCCTCAGCCCCCATGGTCTCCGGAGCTGATTCCTACAATAAATCTCGCTTCTCTATACACCCTACTGGCTCTGTTTCCCTGGAGAACCCCGGCTAATGCCAGGGGCTTCCTTCTCTGGAGCTGATTTCCCACGTTGGGAGCCTGCCTGAAATCAGTCTTAATTCTGCTGACAGGACTCACAGGAAGTTGTGCCGGGGTAGCCAGGGAGGACCACACGCAGGTGGCACCAGGCCCCGAGGGACCCCTGATCCCGTGCTAACACTACGCACATACACTCACTCCGCCAAACAGCCCTAGGAGGCAAGTCCCAACACCACACCCCTCCTTTTACATGGGGGAACCGACTCAGAGAACTTAGGGAACTCACCCAAGGTGGATCCCGATTTCAAAGAGCCCTGTTTGACTCAAAAGACCACGCAGACCTTGGGGCAAAAACAAATGCCAGGTCAGAGAAGCAACTCCTCTCTTTACAGTGAAAAAAGCTTCACTCCATATTAAACCTTTAGCCAGAGACGGGCATCCTGGGGGCACCCCTGGCCAAAGAATGCATGAGGGTAGCAAGGGAGGTCAAGAAAGGTAGATTGATGGAAATAATCCCTTTCCCCTAGTGAAAACAAATTCAGACTGCCCTCCGTCACTACATTTGAACAGAGGGATGCAGGGATCACGAACGCAGGCCAAGAATTCAGAGGAACCCAAGCCAGGAAGGGAGTCCACGGCACAGACAGACTCCGGTTCTTCCTGACGACATCATCTGTGCAGGTAGAAAATCACCTCCACTCGGCCCGGGCATGTGCGCACATGCACATGTTAATATTCTGTTTGCAGATCTGCCTATTTACATAGTTAGTTTGGGATCTGTTTGCAAACACAAATTAGTTGCGTGCCATTACTTTGTGCACGGACACGGAGCCATCCACTTCTGCAGTTTAACGGCACGGAGAGTGGCTGCCTCGTAGCATATGGCTGTCTGTATATAATCACAATATTACCTGCACATATTAGTTACATAGCAGTTACGTTATAATTAGTCCTGGTTTTCAGCCATTCAAAAGCAAAAAAAAAAGGTATTTTAATTAAATCATCAAGGTGTTTAGAGCGGGGAGAAGCGGCAGAGCGCGTTAGTGATTCTCAGCACTCTATCAACTGAAAGGGGACGGGCGCGCCAGCACCTGCCCACCTCCGGGGGGGTGACGCTTTCCTGCTAACAACAGTGAATACTGTCTTCCCGTGACCCTGCACCCAAGATGCCAAGCTGCTTTCAGAGTCAATTGTAGGCCATCAATCCTGGAGTCAGACAACTGTCAGAGCTGAAGGGACCTCAGCCATTGTCTGGCCCACTGACCACAGAAAAGACAAGCGAATTCTGGGCAGGAGGGGAGTAGCTCTGAACCACACGGTTTAGTGGGGAACCTGAGACCAGAACCCAGGTCTCCTGGGCTGCATTCCCGTGCTGACGCTGGTGCACGTCTGTCACGCTTCTTGAAATGTCCCACACAGACCATTTCCCCTCAAATTAAAATTTCACACATATTAGACACCTTCAGAAAATGAAGTGGTGTCACACACATCAGTTGGTAATTAATAAATACAAGCACAGGGTTAAAGAGCCTGTCCTAAGCCGTTTGAGCAAATATGTGGTGATATTCAAATTTTTTCGCATGGTTTCTAGTACTTGTGCTTTTAAAAACGCATTGCCTCCTAATGACAGGAATTCATTTAAATTCATCAGAGAGGAAGGAGCCTAGGTCTGTCCTTCGAGTTCCAGATGCACCATTCCCTTGGTGACACTGGGCAGGTTACAGAACCTTCTCTTGATTTCTCCATGATACTGAATTACACCCTTAAATGCTTTCCTCTCCTTTTCCTTATAGAAAGGAGTCTTTCTTCCAATAGGCACTGTGTTAACATGAGCTTCAAATTACACAAGGCAGTGACATAATCTCAAGGTTGGTATTATCATCTCCTCTGGGTGGGACGGGTCAGAATATGCCTTACACCCAATTCCCGCCCCCCTCCACCCCCCACCCCCCGCCATGCTGCCAACAACAATATTATCTCCATCCTTTCCTATGGAGCAAATGTGAACTCAGAGCTGAGGGGAGGAAAGGCACACGATGCTGTTATAATCATCATCTTATCCCACGCCGCTCCTGTCCTTCCTGCCTCGTACACCTTTAACACTCCATGCAGAAGACGCTAAACGTCCTTAGTTGCATAAGACAAGAAACAGACCCCAGTAGAGCAGGATAAGAGATCGCCGGTGTCCATGAGGAACAAATGACCATGTAATAACTCTGTAATTACGTGGTAACTAGAGCTCATTGAGCCTGTAAATTATATCCTTGTCACCTTCGGGTAATGATGCAGCTCTATCTCCCATCTACAGAAAGCAGCCGCACGTGGTCCACAGTCACTGAGAGATAAGGGAATTCTTGGCTTTTAACGCAGATTTGCTGCTGCTGATAGGTGATAGACAGGCTGAAATCTGGGATTTAATGATTTTCCAGTTGAGATATGACTGCCTTACCATCCATAGCAAGACATCCATTACCCAGGCAGTGTTCTCCATCCTTCATCAGAGGGACTGATGAGGGTTCCCCAAATTAGAGAGGAAATGCAAAGGCTCTGCAATGCACACACACACACACACACACACACACACACACACACACATGCTCACAAGTGCACAGGCATGGACACCAACAGCCAATTTACACTCCCTGGAACATTTAATCTGCAGACCTTTGAAACATCAGTATTAGAGCATTTCACCGAATATTTTAATACTGGGAAGAATATTGTCTCTTTTTATGCAACATTCTCTCTGGGACCATTACGCAGAGGCATTAAGAAATTCTGTGTGGTAGATTATTCAGCAAATATTGTTTGACAGTCGACTGTGCATATAGTATTCTGGTAGGTGTTAGAGAGGAAACAAAGAAGCGTAATACTCAGTTCTCTCCCCAAAGGATCTGAGTCCACTGACACAGATAACATAAATACATAAAAAGTTAAATTATAATGTCACAAGGCAGTGTATAATTATCTGCCAAATGACTGGTACAGACACGAGAACTACAGAAATAACAGAAAGAGGGAACTCACTTTGGGGTGGTATCATCATAAATATAGCTTCTTACAGATTGAAATGAACATTGAAGAGAGCTGAAATATCACATTCATTCAAAGTCTGTTAGAAAGAGACATTTCACAGTTCTCTACATCCACAGTCCTCTGGGTCCTCCAAAAGCAATTCAACAACAACAACAAAAACATATTTTTGAATTAAGGAAAAACAGAAACCTTGGGAAGGAACACAGAAATATGAGTATCAACTAGTTTAAAAGTGTGTATAGCCAAGGTGCAAGGGGGCCAGAAATATACTCATAACGTCCATGTTCCTTTAGCATTTGAGTGTTTATAATTTGGGTGCACATGTAGCTATTCTGCCCACAGCAGTAGGAATGTTTGCTGACCAACATAAGGATTTAGCAACTAGTCCGAGACATGGAGAACTGCAGTCATGAAGCTGAGAAAGTGCAAGAGCCTTAATCGAAGCATCCGGTTAACACAGGACACAATCCACTGGGGACCAATGTGGGTATTTCTCCGAGAAACAGAGAGCCTGTCCCTCTCTCCAGGTTCCTTGGCCCCTAAACGCCCAACCTTCTAATCACGATTCATGACCGGGGTCGAGGGGGCAGCAACGTGATAACGTGTACTCTACAGCTACTGCTAAAGGTTAAGTCAAAACGGCCTCTTGGGTTTTATCCGGATTTAGTGTAAACCCATTTGCCATCATCGGACTGGCATTGAGCAGGCTTTTGACTGGCTGGCCTCCCTGGCACACACCACGTCCAACATTTACACTGCAAATGTCCTTCATTGACGTGTGAGGTGCACGGACTCCCTCGGTCTAGAGTGAGTGTAAACCTTACACCCTAGCGCCTACCAGTGGTTGGTCTCTGGGTGATGCTAAGGAAGATGAGGGCCCCAGGGAGACGACACTTCTCCATGGAAGAACTGTAAGAATATACCCTCTAGACTCCGAAGCTAGAGGGGGCCAGCACCCCTTCAGACCCTTAAGAATCCAAAAGGTCTCAGTGAAGATTTTCTCTTTCTGGAATAAATCAGTGCTATCTCCAAGAAAATATTTTTGACAACCACCAGAATTCTAGTAAGGTTAAAAAGAATTGCACATTTTGATAATGCTTTTTTTAAAAAGTCCACGTTAACGACGTGACCTTGTGTATGTTCCTTATCTTTGGCTTGTCATTTCCTTGCTAAAAAATAGAGAGGTCAGATGAGCTGGCCCTTCAGGTCCATCCTAGATTGAACAGTCTATGAACTAGAAGGGCTATAATGATCAGTTTTTCAAAAGTTAATGAAGAATAATCACATCCTCAATCTCAAGCTGTCGATAAAGAATAAGAGACGCATGTTTTAACCAACCATTAAGTCTATAAAATAATTCAGTGATCTAGGCTCCTCATCTATCTCTGGCTCATACAATGTCTTCTCTCAAAGAACCAATCAGATCCCTGGATGTACTGTGACGAATCATGGTCGATCCACAGAGGTCTCTGAGTGCACATTTAGAAAGGTACCGGCAATGGTTACGGTGGAGACTATGCTTCTCATGCTGCATTTGATCCCCATGATACACGTTTCTACAGGGAGTATCAGCGTCAAGGAAAGTCAAACTGCTCCCCGTCACGTGGGTCTGCACTGCCTTCAGTTCTTTCCTCTGGTCAGATCTCGAATGCCCATGACGTTACTAGATGTCTCTCTACACCTGCGATTCTCATCTTATTTACAGTGGCCACAGGATCGATATCTCCTCCCCTGGAAATAAAGCTTTCTACTTTGCATTGGAATTTATCTTCAATAGCTGCTGGAAATCATTATCACACAATAATGTTCTATTCACTACTCATGTTCTCTCTTCAGCTGGGCAGACTGCCAGGCATTTGACCGCCTGACACCAAGTCCATTTGGTGCACGACAAAAATAAAACCTTATATTGCCTAGAAATAACACGAGACACACTCATCATCCAGCCAGGGATGACTGGGCTACTTTCTCTTTCTGAGGAGTTGTCAGAACTCATGTAAATCATCCAGGGCTTTTGCCTACAGTCACGAGCACACTCTCATTACGTGTGTATAGCAGGCATGAAGAATAAGCTTTGGAATGGACCAAAGTGATTATGAATTCCAGAGGTGAAGCTATGAGGTCTAAAAGACTCTGTGCCTATAGCTATACCGGGGCTTCTGTGCCTATAGCTGTATCGGGGCTTGGCTTATCTTTGCTTGGATTCATTGATACTAATGTCGTTTCTGTTAAATTCAAGAACATTTCTTGAGATCCTACCAAGAGCTGAGTACTGATCTAGGTACTTGAGGTGCACCAATAATACAGCAATCCTCCCTGGAGAAGCTGAACTAATCAAGTGAGGCAAAAAGATATACACAGAATGCCTGCACAATGTGATGAGACACGTGGACAAGATGTTGGCAGAGGACTGATGACGAACACTGTATCCTAGTTATGAACTCAGGGGAACCTTCTCAGAGGAGGTACCATTTGAATCAGATGCCTTAAAGTAGAGTAGCTGGAAAGAAAGGAAAGGATGGTTCAGAGGACATCCCCCTATGGGAACATCACAAATACATTCAGAGGTAGATGGGTGTTGAGTCAGGACTGGTGAGTACAATATCTATAAGAAGGTCTGAGTCACTAGAGTTTAAAGAAAGAGTGATGGCCTCTACTTCTCCAATTACCAATTTATTTTGGACACACTGCAGGTGAAGTACCTATTGGACATGGATTTGGGTGTGCCAACCTATAGCTGGAAATACTTTGATTACATTCAAGTAAGGGGTTGGAGTCAGAGATGGTAACGTGGGCAGACAGTGAAAACCTAGGAAATGGTGAGATTTCCCATGGAGAGGGCTAGCAGCTTTGGGTCAGGGACAGAACCAATGTTTAAGGGGTTAGCATCGGCGGGAAAGTGCACACAAGGAGACAAAGCCAGAAGAGCTGGAGCAGCATGAAGAAAACCAAGCAAGGAAGCAGCGTTGCAGAAGCCACAGCTGGATGGAGTCTCGGGAAGGGGAGAGGGGTAATCATTTGAATGCAGTGGTGAAATAAGCCTTGGATCTGTGCAGAGTTTGGGAAGTTTGGCCAGAGCAGTTTTAACAGAAGTAGCAGTTGGAATATAGATTCCAGGTGATTAAGGAATGAATAGAAATGAGAAAGTATATTATACTCCAAAAATGTCACTTAAGAATGAAATAAACGGACAGAAAAAGAGAAAGAGAGGGAGCAGAGGGCTTGGGCTTGAGTTGTGTTTTGGAGGAAAAGCCAGTAGAGAAAAAGAGGATTTAGGGACCCCCAGCCACAAGAGATTACATAGCAGAGTCCAGCTCTAAGTGAAACAGTATTTTCAACAGCCAAGACCAATACAGGCCTAAGTCTATGACAAGCTTTCAGGCAACCCTATCTCCAGCCTGGACCTCTCTCCTGAGCCTTAGGTTCATATATACGGTTGCCTCCTTGGCATCCCCACTCGAAAGCCTAATGGCCATCAAAACCTTACATGATCAAAATGGAACTTCAGATTCCCCACCTCCAGCTCCCAAACCTGTTCTTTGTTCTATCTTCCTACTTCACTCCGGGTCCTCCAACACAAAACCATGGAGTCCTTCCTGTCCACTCTCCTTCTCTTGTAAGCAACATCCAATCTACCACCCAATCCCCATGGCTCTACCCGGGAAACAGATACAGACAATGGCTCTTCCACGTCATCCCCACTTCTATCCCACGGTCAAAGCCACCATCATCTCTCATCTGGATACGGCAGCACCTCCTTTCCGTTCTTCTTGCATCCAACTAGACAATCTATTCTCCTCAGGTTCCCAGAGTTAGTCTTTGAAAACAAAGGTCAGAACAAGTCACTCCATGGCTCAATATCCTTTAGTGACTTCCCTTCACATGAACAGTAAACGTCAAAGACTCTCAGCGGTCGACAAATTCCTCCCTGGTTGTGGTCGATTGAATTACTGGGCTCGGCTCTACTCTTCCCCCCCCCCCCGCTATGGGCTGGGTGCACCCTCCTGCCTGTCGATGTGGGGCTTGGCCATGTGACTCGCTTTGGCCTGTGGGATCTTAGTAGACAGAATGTGATCAGGCTTGAGGCATGTAAGGTGCATGGGTGGTTAGGCTTCACTCTTGTGCTCTGGGCTCTGGTGGTCTCCCTGAAGAAGAGATCTGAGGGTAGCTTCTGGACTCTGGGGAGAAAAGATTTGGAGGGTAGCTTCCCTCGTGGCTCAGTGGTTAAGACTTCACGCTTCCACTGCAGGGTCTGCAGGTTTGATCCCTGGTTGGGGAAGTTCCTCATGCTGCGAGGTGTGGCCAAAAAAAAATTTTTAAGTAGTAAATAAATAAGGAAAAATAAATGAATGAACATGAGTGGAAGAGGCCTTGAGCCTAATTTGCTGTCTTCAGCCACCGCAGCCAATCCGCAAACCCAAAAGTGAGGGGGAAAAGGACACTGTTGTATGTCCCTGAGTTCTGTTTGCAGCACTGCTGTGGCAAAAGCTCACTTGTGCGATGATCGAGCCTCCATCACCTCTCAGCTCGCAGCCCCTCCTCCCTCTCCCTCCCTCGCTCCACCGAAGACATCTGCCTCTTCTCTTTCCTGATCCCAAGCACCTTCCTGCCACAGGGCCTTTGCACATGCAGCTCCCACTCCCTCCTCCACAATATCCAAGTGGTCTCTTTCTTCACTAGCCTTCAGGTGATATGCAGGTATCATCTTCACAAAGAGGTCTTCCAGGACCCCTACCTGCAGCCCTCTCTTACCCCTTGCCTTGGTTTATTTTTTTCCATAGTACTCCGTAATACAACAGACATACTATACATTTATTTATTTTTTAGCTTATAGGCTAGAGCCTATAACCTACTTTTGCACACGCAGTCTGCTCAGTAATCAAAGAAACATAAATTTAGATTCCCCTGCTGACTTTCAATGCCGCCATCCTACAGAGCAGGGGTTTTCCAACTGCTGTATATGCACCATGAAGTGATATGTGGGCTGCTTCGACGAGATAAATGGACAGATTTTATATAAATAAAATATATTTAATTTTACTTAGGTTGAGTAGATGAGCTGGGACTTGAAGAGTCCCTGTTGAGAAGGGATGGTAGAGAGACGCATTAGGAGGCAAAGCAGGCAGGGTGCTCAGATGCAAATGGTCCCAGTCACCTCCAGAGCCCTTGAGAGCTGCTCTGTGACTGATGTTTACAATCATGACCTTAGTAACAAGAGAAGATAAATGGTATTCTCTACGCTTTGCTCACTAAGACAGAACAATAATATATTTTAGAAAAAGAACTCTATCAAAAAGGATTGTAATGTTTTAAGTTCAATTGAAAGGATGATAGCTCAGTGATATGACAAATTCATTCATGTGGAACACTGCTGGGACCTCATAAATAAGACTTTCTTATATAAACATAAGGATGTGCAATGAGTTTGCTGATTATTCTTTCCCCATGAATAACAGGAGGAACTGATTTTACACCCACTCCTCTTCTCTGACCCACCGCTTCACCCTTAGGTGTTTTCCTCTTTTTCTCTTAAAAAGACAGTTTGTGATAAGTTAGTTTATACTCTATTTCCTACCTTTCCCCTGCTAAAGGCCCATATGATCATTTTCTGCCTGATGGACTACACAGACTGGATAGGTTGAATGATAATTAGTGGAGCAAACAGAACGCCTAGTTTCCCGTCCAGCACGGAAGTGATCGCTCCCATCACACAACAAGCAAAAGGCTGAGCAAACTGAACACCAACAACTCTCCTTGGACTCATCAGACAACCAAGGTCACAGGACAAGGTGAACCTGAAACTGAAGGGACAGACAGGTGGGTACCAAGGATCACAACCTACAAGGGGAAAGAACTGTGTGGGAACCAGTACTGGGAGGGGAAAACTTAAACGGCTATCAGCAAATCACTGGAGGTACAGCGTGGACAAGTTTGAAAGTTAAAAACTCCAGGGCCGGGCTTCCCTGGTGACGCAGTGGTTAAGAGTCCGCCTGCCGATGCAGGGGACATGGGTTCGTGCCCCGGTCCGGGAAAATCTCACATGCCGCGGAGCCATGAGCCATGGCCGCCGAGCCACGACTGCTGAGCCTGCGCTCCGCAACGGGAGAGGCCACAACAGTGAGAGGCCCGCGTACCGAAAAAAAAAAAAAAAAAAAAGAAAGTCTCCAGGGCCCCAGTGTTAGCGGTGTTTCTACACACATTTGCCATGTTACCTCCAGGGGCCCCAAGAGGTTCTCACAATGAAGATCAGAAAAAAATCCCCTCTTATTTCCAGTCGGAGGAGAGGAAACACTGCCAGATTAAACTATATCCAGAGCATCCTGTTCTTCTGAACAAGGCACGGTCATATAAGAAATTATTTCACCAGCGTCTAAATGACTGGGGGAAAAGAAAATACCAAACTGCATCCCACTCTAGCCTTCCTATCTCACTTAAGGAAGAAGAAAAAACAAAACAAAACTGAGAAGCAATTGTAAAGGTCACAGTCCAGGGACCCAGGCTCACTAAAGTACTGAGACCTAATCATATAGGTCTCAGGATGCTTGCTCTCTTCTGCACTTTACCACCACATCAAAAGGGATCCTGTATAGTAATAACAGGAGATTGAGATTGAAATAACTGTGCATCTCAGATGCTATTTAAGAAGCCTCTAGGGAAACCC
Source organism: Lagenorhynchus albirostris (assembly GCF_949774975.1). Lineage (NCBI taxonomy): Eukaryota > Metazoa > Chordata > Mammalia > Artiodactyla > Delphinidae > Lagenorhynchus > Lagenorhynchus albirostris. The sequence goes on along the minus strand of NC_083103.1, from coordinate 106,043,729 downwards.
AAAGACAACAGGGCATACAAAAACAAGGACACCAGGGGGAAGTTTTAACCACTGACACCTATAGCTACAGCAAAGAGTAAACGGTGTTTAACCCCTAGCCAGATAAACATAAAGCCATACGCTAAAAACACCTATTTAACTCAGTTATGTTTACCCCATACATCTTATATGGCTTTCAGCAAAAAAATTACAAAACATACTAGGACAAAAAACACAGTGTGAAGAAACAGAGCAAGCATCAGACTCAGATATGGCAGACATACTGAAATTATCAGACTGGGAATGTAAAACAACTTGATTGGTCCTATGTTTAGGTTTTTGAGAAACCTCCATACTGTTTTCCACAGTGGCTGCATCAATTTACATTCCCACCAATTCCTCTCCTGGATATATATCAAAAACCAAAATCCAAAAACCAAAAACACTACTTCGAAAAGATACATGCCTTCCAATGTTCACAGCAGCATTATTTACAATTGCCAAGATAGGGAAGCAACCTAAATGTCAACAGATAAATGGATAAAGAAGATGTGGTGTAATATATATGTCTATATATATATATGAATATTACTCAGCCATAAAAAAGAATGAAATAATGCCATTTGCAGCAACATGAATGGATTTGGAGGGCACTATGCTAAGGAAAATAAGTCAGACAGAGAACGACAACTACTGTATGATATCCCTTACATGTGGAATCTAAAAAATACAACAAGCTAGTGAATGTAACAAAAAAGAAACAGATACAGTGAACAAACTAGTGGTTACCGGTGGGGAAGAGGGAACAGGGGAGGAGCAATATAAGGGTAGGGGATTAAGAGGTACAAACTATTAACATATAAAATAAGCTGCAAGGATGTATTGTACAACACAGGGAATGTAGCCAATATTTTATAGTAACTATAGATGGAGTATAACCATTAAAAATTGTGAATCAGTATGTTGTACGCCTGAAACTTATATAATATTGTACATCAATTATACTGCAATAAAAAAATATATAAAATTAAAAAAATAAAACAACTATGATTAATAATCTAAGGGTTCTGAAGGCAAGTGGGCAACATGTAAGAACAGATGGGCAAAGTGAGCTGAGAGATGAAACCTCTAAGAAAGAATCAAAAGGAAATGTCAGAGATCAAAAATGCCAGAAGAGAAATGAAGAATACCATCGATGGCTTCATCAATAAACTGGACACAATGGGGGAAAAAAATCAACAAATCTGAAGAAATGTCAATAGAAACAACTGAAATGGAAATAGGAAAGATTTTAAAAAGACAAAAAAAAAAACTAGTAGGGTGGGATTGGGAGGGTGGGAGGGAGACACAAGAGGGAGGAGATATGGGGATGTATGTATATGTATAGCTGATTCACTTTGTTATACAGCAGAAACTAACACAACAATGCAAAGCAATTATACTCCAATAAAGATGCTAAAAAAAATGAACAATATCTAAGAACCATGGGATAACTGCAAAAGGTGTAACCTATGTGTACTGGGAATACAGAAGGAGAAGAAAGAGAGAGAAAGGAACATAAGAAATATTTGAATAATGACAGATAATTTCTCCAAATAAATGACAGACACCAAACCACAGATCCAGGAAGTTTGGAGAACACACCAAGCAGGAAGCTCAGAGAACACCTGAAACTCTACACCAAGGCACATCATGTTGGAACTGCACAAAAGAAGCAAAAGTCTTGAAAGAAACCAGTGAGGGCAGGGATGGAGGAGCAAGGGTACGATTTACATCAGACTTCTCTTCAGAAAACATGCAAGTGAAAAGAGTGGAATAAAATGTTTCATGTGTTATAAGAAAAGAACCACCAACCTCGAATCCTGTATCTAGCAAAATTATCTTTCAAAAGTGAAAGAGAAATAAAGACTTTCTCAAACAATCAAAAATTGAGGGAACCAGTTGCCAGTAGACCAGCTTTACAAGAAGTGTTAAAAGAAGTTCTTCAAAGAAAAGGAAGATGACACTTCAGTTTCATGTGTGTCCTTACCAAGAGGAAAAGAAAGACAGCCATCAGGGTTCTGAAACTGTGATAATAACTGGAGGGCCTGCAAGGGTCTCTGGCAGGGACAACTGGGCAACTCCATATTTGTTCCAAGGCCAGGGACTAAATTGGAATAACTGTCCGGTTGAGTTTATTTTGTAAGCTTCATTCCCATTCTGCTATGAATACATCACGAGGCAGGAGTGGGGATGAAGTCTAAGCAATTCAGACTTCCATGTCTTATGACCAGGAAATGGGGGTCAGCATGATCATGAATACAGGGCAATGGCCTCTCATTGCTAACTGTACCCTAAAATCATCTACTGCCTCTTTTTCCCAATCTGCTTTGCCCAAATCAATCCCACAATTCTCAGTACCATTTCCTTCTCGAGAAGTGAAAAAGGAGACACAGTTGCCTTTCCCCACGACCCTTCCTCCCAATCAAAATCCAGGCTAAAACTGAACAAAGCAAAACCACAGTAAAAATAGCTGTCCTGTTCTCAACACCAATTGCTGCTGATAATATCTGTGAACTGTCAGCCCTGGAATCTAGTCACACTCTGCAACACACACTAGGATTTTCTTCAGCACATTTACCACCATAGGAAAGCAGATGGCAAAGCTATTGTAGATAAAACACCAGCAGCAGAAGGAAAATAAAATTGCCTCAGATGAAAATAGTAGAGAGAATCGCTGAACTCTACATTCTGGGCACTCCTTACCCTAAAGAGGAGCTTCTGTAACATGAGCCGGCAATGACCTAAGAGTCAGGGACCTCTCGTAAGTGGACCCCAGAATGGCTTGCATACGTGACTATCTGCACTCCGGATGAATGACACTTTCCGGGAGGTGGGGAGCAATGGTCATCAAGAGCTGCCTAGCAAGACTTCCTGACAACATGGGGCAAGATGTTAACCCAAAGGACACACTGGAGCTCCCACTGCAAGGGAAATGTAGTAGCAGTAGTAGCTATATTATTGGTATTAGCAATAATTACAATAATTATGGGCATATACACAGCACTTTTGTATCAGCAAAATGCACTGCATTCATCATAATAATTAGCATTTGTACAGTACTTTGTATTTCCCAAACACGCTCTGCTAATTAATTAGATAGTGCTGGCAACATCTGTGGGCAAGTGTTACTACTCCCGTTTTACAGACACAAGACTCAGAGAAATAAGTTGACTTGCCCAAGGCCACATGATGAGTCCATGACACAATCAGGATTCCATTTCTAAGTTCCCAAATCTCTATTTTTGTCTTCACTCTTTGCAAAGCTGGGTGGTTGCTTCCACTTGAACGGGCAAAAGGAGTGCCTAGGACATGGAATGTCATCACTCCCATAGCCTTCGCCTGGCTATTAAGTGCCACTGAAGCCACATAGAATCTACTTTCATGGAAACCTTCAGGAGGAAAAGCATTCCTCAAAAATCCTCCTAGGTCAGTGGTTCTCATCCTTGGCTCAGGCCATACCCCCAGTCAATTCAGTCAGTGTCTTCCGGATGTCGACCCAGCACTCAGTACTTTTTAAAGATTGGCCACCTGGGCAATCCCAATGGGTGGCCTTGGTTGAGTGAGAACTGCTGCCCTAGAACAATGGCTCCAAACTTTAAGGAGCATTGGAATCACCTGGAGGGCTGATTAAAGCACTGATTACTTGGCCCCAGTCCCAGAATTTGTGATACAGTGTGTCAGAAGGAGGGCCTGAGAATTTGCATTTCTACCAAGTTCCCAGGTGACGCTGAGGACCACCCTTGTCCCAGGAGCACACTCTTAGAAGCTCTGGTCTAAGGTATTTTAGATGCAGATCGAAAAAAGTACCAAATTGCTTCCAAAGATCCCCTCAAGTCCAGGCACTAAGACATGGACAACTAGACAGACTAATATTAGCATTTATGGTGTGGTAGAGACTGGCCAATTCCCGGGCACAGGGGAAGACTTTATCCTCCAGTTCCTCTTGCAGGGAGAAGCTGACAGCACTGACTGACTACCAGACACCGGAACCTGGGGAGAAATGCCCTGAAACGTCCTGCTCCACCTTCCCGCTCTCCCACTGCCCAGTCTTCTAGCCCCCGCTTTCTCTTATCTGTGGCTGGATGCCATGGAACTCCAAGACCTTGGTGTCACCCAAGAGAAAGAACTCTGATCCAGGAGTCACCGGTTAGCTGAGAGACACTCGGTGAGTCCATGCAAACTGTAAACGGGGTGAGAACTGACTTTCTTGAATTTAGCCTCTGGGATCTCAGGGCTTATTTATCTCAACAGCACAGCCTAGCCCATCCTGACACACACGTAATGATCAGTGCACTTTGTTGTGGGTTGTTCGTAACGTGAGAAAGAGACCTAATGAAAATATTCAAAAGACAGTGAGAACCACATGCCTCAGAGGAGAGGATGTGACTGAGAATGTGACAACTTCAGGGCAGAGCCTAGAACAACCCACCCCGGCATGTGTGCAGCCAGACCACATCTGGACAGTCCATTCCTGGTGAGGTGGCAGCTCTGGGTTGGCCCTACACAGGGCTTTCAGGACCAGGTGGGCAGGAGCAGAGGGGCAGGAACTGACCTGTGGACCATACCCACAGTGAAGGGCACAGCCTGGAGGTCTTTAGGAAAATGAATACATAAAAATGTTTTAGAGGCATGGACGTATATACACTACCAAACGTAAAACAGATGGCTAGTGGGAAGCAGCCGCATAGCACAGGGAGATCAGCTTTGTGACCACCTAGAGGGGTGGGACAGGGAGGGTGGGAGGGAGGGAGACACAAGAGGGAAGAGATATGGGAACATATGTATAACTGATTCACTTTGTTATAAAGCAGAAACTAACACACCACTGTAAAGCAATTGTACTCCAATAAAGATGTAAAAACAAAAAAATCTACAAAAAAAATAAATAAAAATAAAGTGAAAAAGAAAAAAACATACACACGCACACAAACAACAAATTCTCTTCTCCCGTCTCTGAGTCTCTTCAATTCTAGCACTCACAATGATGCTGTTTGGTTCAGAAAAAAATCCTAAACCAGCCTGTGGGACAGGGAGATGCTATTGGCGAGCAGACCCCACGAGCCTGGAGACTCAGAGAGCTGGGTATGTGGGTGGGGTCTGCTGTCTCAGAAGCAGTCAGTGGGGAAGGCAGTCTGGTCCATCCTGCAGGAAGGGGGAGCTCCTCTGCCAGGGTGTCTGTCCTTCTTCCAGGCCCAGCTGTGACCAGAGCTCCCAATTTCACAGCTGTTCAGCTTCAAATCGTACTTCTGTTTCCCAGCTGTAGTGCCATATTACTCGAGTTTGTTTGCCATCAGCTTTAATTAAGAGAGGTTTAATTTTCCAACATGATTTTGGCTCCTCCCTGGCCCAACACCCACATCGAGACACTGCTCCTTCCCAGCATCCCCTACGCACATGCCCAGTGAGTAACACAGGAGATGCTTTCCCACAGCCGCCCTGGGACACGGCAGGCGGAGGCCGCACACGTGACTTCAGTCTATGGTTAAGGAGTCTTCCCTGCACCACGGAGGCTTGTAATAAAAGTCAGATTCCCCTCTGCAAACGCGGGATCCCCTTTCATTTTCTACAGCATTTTTTTTTTCAAGTCTTCCCACAAGCTTCACATGGAGCCAGCCTGAGGAACTCAAACATGATTCCAATCTGATTATCCAACACGGCCCTATCAGCTGAGACAGCAACGTTTATCACATTAATAGGAAGGATAGAAGAAAACTAGGATCCCCGCCAATCGGAGCGTTTTTTATCACATGTTGCACTGTCTCACAACTCCAGTTATCACCAGCTGAAGGTCTTAGCAGCCCCTGAATTGCAGCCTTCAAATCTTAAAGGACCACGATGCACATTTTCTTAGATTCTTCCCACCGTACATCACTCAGTGCAGGCCTGGCATCCCGTCTTCATGGCAACTTCAGGGCTAAAACTGCCTATGGAATGTTTGTCCTGAGTTGAACCAGTGACCTCAAGAGTTGCTTGGATTGGGGACCACCACTGACTCCATCCTACTCGAAAAATGCAAGCCTCTGAGTTTACTTCACAGTCAAAGGTGGCATCTTGGAAGCTAAGTGGTGTAAGACTCTTAGGTGAGTTCATGGCAACTGACAGAAAGTGGAGACAGTGTCTTCTGCAGGGACTCCTGGGACTCGAGGTTTACTTAAACGAATTTCGACAGCATGATAACAAATGTCATGTGAACCCTGAAGAAACAACATCCAAAGTGACAAGTATCAAGGTCTGAGAACAGTACTAAACAAAAGCCAGTGACTCCTGCTGTGGCAAAGGGAGGAGACTGGCAAACACTCTGTCCACAAAAAAAATATAAAAGGGACCATAATGTTGAACAAAACGGACCGAAACAACCATCAAAGTGATGTGAAACTGAGCAAAGAGAACCACGTGAGAAGCACACATCCGTGGGAAGCTGCTGAACTTGGCGAAGACCTGTGGTCTCCGTGCTGTTTTGGCCGCGGCCCCACACAGTCACATGGAGGTCCTCCCAGGGCAGGGCAGGTCCTGAGGACGGGCCGCTTCCCTGCCGAGCTTTAAGGAGCTCGCTTGAGTTGGAGCTGGGCGATGCCGCTGTCACTGTCGTTGGAAGAAATGACACCTTCAAAGGCTGGAGGGAGGTCAATGATCCTACTGGAATGAGGCTTTGGTTGGGGATGAGCGTGCACTGCCTGCAAAGCACTCAGGTCCGCCATGCACCCTTCATTGACTCTGAGCTGTGAACATGAGTGGAAGGGACACCCGGGGCCCCAGCAGGAGGTAAAACCAGGACAGATGTGAAAATGGCCTGGAATCTGCATGTGCTCCCCTGCCCCACCACACACAAATCTGTCCGCCGAGGGCTTCCTGGCTTCAACTGCTGGGGCCCAACCTCTGTTCCATCACTGGCTGACAACTCAGCCCCACAGACCCAGAGACCGTAGGAGACTAGGTTGAAACACTAAAACAAAAGTATTTGTTTCAAAAAGCTGAGGAGAGGTATTAGTCACGGCACGCTGCCCAAAGGAGAAGACAGATTTCTCAGATTTTTCTGGCTGAGTTACTAACCTAAGAAAGAAACAAACACAAAATAGTGCAAACAAGAACTCTCAAGTGGGGGGGAGTAAGATCCAGGATCCAGATATGCCGCAATATGTTTTCCAAAGTGTCCCTTATAAAAAATTATGAGATGCACGAAGAAACAGGAAATTGTGACTCATCCTCACAGAAAAGTACGCGAGAGAAACTCTGAGTGTCCCCATATGTTGGGTTGAGTAGTCAAAGCTTCTAAGCAGCTCTTACAAATATGTTTAAAAAAATAAAGAAACCATGTCTTTACAATTAAAGTATGACAACAGGAAATCAGTAAATAGATTTTCAAGCAGAAACTGAAATTATAAAGAACCAAATGCAAACTCTGGAGTAGAAACGTATATCATGAGAAAATGAAAATTTAACTGGAGGACTCAATATCAGATTTGAGATGCCAGAAAAAGGAATCATTGAACTTGGAAAGGGATCAGTAGAAAATATCCAAACTGAAAAACAGAGGGGGAAAAAAGATAGAGGAAACATGAACGGAGCCTGGAGTACCAACATACACATAATGGGAGTCTTAGGAGAGCAGGGAGAGAAAGGAGCAGAAAATATATTCAAGGAAATAACTGGGAGGGAATTCCCTGGTGGTCCAGTGGTTAGGACTCTGGGCTTTCACTGCCGAAGGTCTGGGTTCAATCCCTGGTCAGGAACTAAAATCCTGCAAGCTGTTCAGCGTGGCCAAAAAAATAGCCATTATATAATAAAAAAAGAAGAAATAACTGGGAAAACTTCTTCCAGCTGATGAAAAACATTAATCTACATATCTAAAAATCTCTACAAATCCAAAGTAGGATAACTACAAAGAGATCCACATCTAGACACATAATAATCAAACTACTGCAACCAAAGAGAAAGAGAAAATCTTGACAGCAGCAAATCTTTTTGCTGACAGGAGAGCAGTGATAAGGTTGAAGCTGCCTTCTCATCTGAAATGATGGAGGCCATGGCAGGGGGATGACACATTCAAAGTACTGAAAGGAAAAATATATATATAGTTAACCAAGAAATTCTCCATCCAGAAGAACTCTCCTTCAAACATGAAGGTGAAATACAGACATTCTCAGATAAATACTTTGTTGTTAGTTGACCTAGCTTGCAAGCAATACTAAAAACAGTCTTTCAGGATGAAAAGAAATGACCAGATGGTGACTTGAATACACAAGAAGAAATGAAGAACACAAGAATTGACACATATAAACATCTTAGAAACACAGAATCATATAAACATCTCTATAAATATTTTCTAATTTGTTCTCTAACATCATTAAAATATAAAAATGAATAAAGCAAAAATTATTATATTTTACTGTGTTTATAACATATATAGATAGAATAGATCTGACACTAATATAGCACAAGAAGGGGGAAGAAAACAGAGATTTAATGGAGCAAGTTTTCTATATTTTACCAGTTTAGTTAACATTAATCTGAAGTAGATTGTGATACTCTAAACTGAATCATAAAATCATGAGAGCCACCAATGAAAACGCAACTCAAATATACAGATAAAAATGTCAATAGAAGAATTAAGGTAATACATTAAAAATATTTAATATAAAGAAGTCAATTTAAAAGAAACAGAGGAACTTAAAAGGCAAGAATCATAAAGAAAACAAAGAGCAAAATGTCAAATATGAATCCAACCATAAAAATAATTGTAATGAAATTGAAATGGCATAAATATCCCAATCAAAAGTCAGAGATGATTAGATTGGATAAAATAATAAGTTCCAACTACAATCCATCTACAAGAGAAACAGCTTAGATTCAAAACTACAAACAGGTTGAAAGTAAAAGGACTAAAAATACATCATGCAAACAGGAACCATAAAAAAAGAAGGCATCCAGATTGGTAAGGAAGAATTTTAGTATCAGGCAAAACAGACTTTAAGACTAGAAACATTATCAAAGACCAAGAGGAACATTTCATAGTGAAGTTCATATAGGATATATTTCATGAAGGGTCCACATATCAGGAGGATATAAAACTTATAGATATATATGTACCTAAAATGAGAACCTCAAAACACAGTAAGCAAAAGCTGACAAAATTGCAAGAAAAAAATAGACTAATCAACATTGAAAGTTCATCAACAATTTAACACTTAACATTTATCAACAATCGATAGAACAGCCAGAAATCTGAAGCAACTATCAATCAACTTGACCTAAAGATATACCTTGAAGACTCCAACCAATGTCTGTAGCAGACATGTTTACTTCAAATGTGCATGGAATATTCTCGAGGACTCAGTATATGGTGGACCAAGATAAGTCTCAACATTTAAAAAGATTCAATCATGGGCTTCCCTGGTGGCGCAGTGGTTGGGAGTCTGCCTGCTGATGCAGGGGACACGGGTTTGTGCCCCGGTCCGGGAAGATCCCACATGCCGTGGAGTGGCTGGGCCCATGGGTCATGGCCACTGAGCCTGCGCGTCCGGAGCCTGTGCTCCGCAACGGGAAAGGCCACAACAGTGAGAGGCCCGCGTACCGCCAAAAAAAAAAAAAAAAAAAAAAGATTCAATCATGGAAAGTATGTTTCCAGTAATGACATAATTAAACTATAAATCAATAAAAGATCTGGGAAATCCCCAGATATTTGGAAAGTAAGCAATACACTTATACATAATGCATGGATAAAAGAAGAAATAACAAGAAAAAGTAGAAAATACCTTGAGCTGAATGAAAACAAAAATACAACACATCAAAATTTATGGGACACAGTATAAGCAGTCCTTGGAGAAAAATTTATAGCTGTAAACACCTATGTTAGAAAAGTAGAAAAGTCTCAAATCAATAACCTAACTTTATCCTTAAGAAACTAGAAAAGAAGAGAAAACTAAATGAAAATTAAACAGAAGAACAGAAATAATAGTGACCTGGAGAAAAGTCAATGAAATAGAATGAGAAAAACAACAGCGAGAACCAATGAAACAAAAATTAGTTATTTGCATGATCAACAAAATTAACAAATCTTTAGTTAGAGTAACCAAGAAAAAAAAATCCCAAAATCTAATAAAAGGACATAGTCCTACAGACCCTAAGATAATATGACTCTAAATAGATTAGAAGGAAATATTACTAACCATTTTATACCAACAAATTAGACAACTTAGATAAAATGGACAGGTTCCTAGAAAAACACAGGTTACCAAACTGACTCAAGAAGAAATGGAAAATATGAACAGCACTAAATCAAACAAGTAAGTAAATAATTAAAACTCTCCCCACAAAATAGCCCTGTGGTTTCACAGGTGAATTCTCTCAAATATTTTAAAAGGAAAAATATTAATTCTTCACAAACTCTTTTAAAATATGGAGAAAGATGGAATACTTCCCAGATCATACTCTGAGGCCAGTATTACCTTATATCAACTCCAGACCCCCTCCAAAAAAGTCACAAGAAAAAACCCACAAAAACTACATATGAATATCCTTCATGAACAGAAATGTAAAACTATTTAACAAAATATTAGTAAACTGAATCTAGCAATACATAAAGAGAATTATATACCAACACCAACTGGGACTTATCACAGGAATGGTAACTTGATATAATATCAAAAAATCAATTAATGAAATACATCATGTAATAGAATAAAAGGAAAAGCCACATGGTTGTCTCAACAAATGATGAAAACACATTTGATAAAATTCAAAACTCATTCATGATAAAAAAGAAAACTCTCAACCAAGAGGATTATAAAGAAACATCCTCAACCTGACGAAGGCGACTGAAAAATGCACAGCTAACATCATTCAGTAATGATGAAAGACAATGTTTCTCCCCTAAGATCAGAAAGAGGCAGGATGTCCAATTCTAACACTTCTATTCAACACTGAGCCAGAAGTTCTACTCAGTTGGAAGGAAGGAAGGAAGGAAGGAAGGAAGGAAGGAAGGAAGGAAGGAAGGAAGGAAGGAAGGAAGGAAGGAAGGAAGGAAGGAAGGAAGGAAGGAAGGAAGGAAGGAAGGAAGGAAGGAAGGAAGGAAGGAAGGAAGGAAGGAAGGAAGGAAGGAAGGAGAAAGAAAGAAAGAAGAAAGAAAGAAAGAAGAAAGAAAGAAAGAAAGAAAGAAGAAAGAAAGAAAGAAAGAAAGAAAGAAGAAAGAAAGAAAAGAAAGAAAGAAAGAAAGAAGAAAGAAAGAAAGAAAGAAAGAAAGAGAAAGAAAAAGGAAGGAAGGAAGGAAGGAAGGAAGAAAGAAAGAAGAAAGAAAGAAACAAAGAAAGAAAGAAAGAAACAAAGAAAGAAGAAAGAAAGAAAGTGGGAGGGAAGGAGGGAGGGAGAAAGAGAGAGAGAGGAAGAAAGAAAGGAAGGAAGAGAAAGACTTTGAAAGACATCTAGATTGGAAAGGAAGAAATATAAAACAGTTTTTATTATCACGTGATAGAACCCTGAATATAAAGATTCTAAAGAATTCACAAAGAAACTATTAGAACTAATAAAGAATTTTGCAGGCTTGTAGGAAACAGCATGGATAAACAAACGTGAATTGTATTTCTGTATACCAACAACCAACAAGCCAAACATGAAACTCAGATAACAATTTCATTCCCAATAGTATAAAAAAGAATGAAATACTTAGGAGTAAATGTTTACCCTGAAAACTATAAAACAGTGTGGCGAGAAATTAAAACAGATCTCAATAAGTGGAGAGACAACCCATGTTCATGGATTTGAAGACTAAATACAGTCACGATGGCAATTCTCCCCAAATTGATCGATACATTCAATGTGATCCCTATCAAAATCTCAGCAGCCTGGTGTACACTGACAATCTGTTTCTAAATTATATATGGAAATGCAAAGGATGTGGAAGAGCAAAAGCAATTTGGACAAAAGAAGATCAGCGCTGGAGGACTTACGCTACCTGATCTCAAACTCACTGTAAAGTCACAGTAATCAATAATGTGTAGTACTGGTGCAAGGACAGGCATTTAGATCAAAGGAACAGAACTGAGATTCCAGAAATAAATCTCATTTACAAGAAGAAAAGAAGAGGCATGAATCCCAAATATGGTCAGTTGAATTTTGACAAAAGTGCTAAAACAATTCAATGGGAGAAACAGTATTTTCAACACATGGAGCTACAACAGTTGAATATTCACGTGAACACAAGTGAATGTAAATCCTTACTTCACATCATACACAGAAAATAACTCAAACTGGATCACAGATCTAAATATAAGAACCAAAACCCTATGATACTTCTAGATGAAAACGTAGGAGAAGTTCTTCATGACCTTGGATTGGGCAAAAGAATTTTAGAAATAATAGTAAGAGAAAGATCTGTAAAAGAAAAAAATGATAAATTGTGTTTTATTAAAACTACTGTTAAAAAAAAAAAAACACCACTCAGGAAATAAAAAGACAAACCAGACATTGGGAGATAATATTTGCTAATCACGCACCTAATAAATGACTTGTATCTAGAATGTATAAAGTATTTTTACAACCTAATAAGAACAAAAACAGCATGAATAAGGAATTGTCAAAAGATGTGACTAAACACTTCACCCACGAAGATATATGAAAGGCATTAAGCCATGAAAAGATGTTCAACATTATTAGTCATTAACGAAATTCAAATTAAAACCACAAGGAGGGGCTTCCCTGGTGGCGCAGTGGTTGAGAGTCCGCCTGCCGAAGCAGGGGGCGCGGGTTCGTGCCCCGGTCTGGGAGGATTCCCACATGCCGCGGAGTGGCTGGGCCCGTGAGCCATGACCGCTGAGACTGCGCGTCCGGAGCCTGTGCTCCGCAACAGGAGAGGCCACAACAGTGAGAGGCACCCCCCAAAAAAACCACAAGGAGATACCCCTTGTGGTTTATACACCCCCTAGAATGGCTGTAATCAAAAAGAGATAAAAACAAGTGTTGGTGAGGATGTGGAGAAGATGGAGAGCTCATAAATTGCTGCTGGAAATGTAAAATGTTACAAGCACTTTGGAAAAAAAATTGGCAGTTTTTTTTTTTTTTTTTTTTTTTTTTGCAATACGCGGGCCTCTCACTGCTGTGGCCTCTCCCGTTGCGGAGCACAGGCTCCGGACGCGCAGGCTCAGCGGCCATGGCTCACGAGCCCAGCCGCTCCACGGCACGTGGGATCTTCCCGGACCGGGGCACGAACCCACGTCCACTGCATCGGCAGGCGGACTCTCAACCACTGCGCCACCAGGGAAGCCCTGGCAGTTTCTTTTGAAGTTAAAAATAAACTTACTCTGACCCAGTGATTACACTTGCAGGAATCTCCACAAGAGATATGAAAACATATATTCACATAAAGCCATGTAGGTGAATGTTCATAGCAGCATTATTCATGATATCCCAAATCTGGAAACTATCCAAATATCTAACAACTGGTGAATAAATAAACAAACATGTGTTATATTTTATAATAGCATACTATTAAGCAATGCAAAACAATGCATTACAGGATACATGCCACAACGTGGATGAACCTCAAAAACAGTATGAAAGAAGACAGATGCAGAAGCTACATATCCTGTAATTCCACGTATATAGAGTATCTGGAAACGGAAAGGGTATAGATACAGAAAGCAGATCACTGGTTGCCTCGAGCTGGAGGAGGTAAGGCGGGGAGCTGGATAAAAGAGATTAACTGCAAATAGCCACAAAGGAACTTCCTGCAGTGATTAGAAATGTTCTAAAACTGGACTGTGGTGGTGATGGTTACAAAACTCTATAAATTTACTTAAAAATAACTGAATTTTACACTAAAGTGAGCCAATTTCACGGTGTGTAAATTACATCTTAACAAAGCTATCACAGACAACAGCAGCAAAATAACAGTGAGCTGAACTCTTCGCTCAGCTCTGTCCTGACGTCAGGCGTGGGCAACTATTCCTCGCTGGCCCTGTTGGAGACAACTCCCATCACACTTTTTCTAGATCCTGCTTATTCCTGACTCTCTTGGTTTCTCCCAAATCCTCCACTAGCTGCTTCCTTTTCCTACTAAGTAAGTGTCTTAGAAGAATGGTCTGTGATAGACTCAGCCATTTCTCACTTATCATCCCACAGCTGGCTTCAGTGGGGCTTCTCCTCCACAAGAGAGCAAGGCTACTCTGGTCCACAACAGTCTACATACGACGGCTAACAGATACTTTGTAGTTCTTCTTCAATACACCCCTTTTGAAAAATATTCTCTTCTGGGCCCATTGACCCCACTCTCTCTGGGCTTTTCTCTGACTCTCAAAGCCGTTTGTTAGATAAACTTCTCTAAGTCTTATCCTAAATCTTTGGGGTACCTTCCTTGGTCCATTCTCTACCAACTTTACACATCCTCCTTTGCAAAAGACCTACCACAACTGTTGATGACTCCAAACAGGTTGTCTTTAGGTGACTCTCACTTCTGAGTTTCAGGTGTATTGGTCACCTGCTCTCTGAATAATCTGATATCTCATAATCACTCTAAACACAGTCGGTCCAACATTAAATTCCATATTCTTCCTCACAGATGTCTTTCTCCTTCTCCTTCTGTATCTCTGAAACTTTTCCATATTGTTACCTAAGAAGAAATCTGGAAGCTGCTTAGCAGCTCTTTCCCTCCCAGATCCCTCTGCTAGACTGTTCCCAAGTCCTAGCCTATTATTTCTAGGTTTTTATTCTATCTTCTCCTTCCCACCCACCCCTGCCCCCTTACTGGCCTCATCGTTTTTATTACTGTATCATTTTAGCTTTTTATTTTTACTTTTTTTTACAGTACACGGGCCTCCCACTGCTGTGGCCTCTCCCGTTGCGGAGCACAGGCTCCGGACGCGCAGGCTCAGCGGCCATGGCTCACGGGTCCAGCCGCTCCCCGGCATGTGGGATCTTCCCAGACCGGGGCACGAACCCGTGTCCCCTGCGTCGGCAGGCGGACTCTCAACCGCTGTGCCACCAGGGAAGCCCCATTTTAGCATTTTTGAAATAGCCTTAAAGTAGTCATTTAAGACCTCTTTTTTTAAATGAATGAATAAACCATTCAATTAATCAAAATAAAGAGAGTTAAAATTTTAAAAAACAACAACAAATGGAGGCCAACCTTGAAAATTCCCTAGCTTATTTTGCAAGACGAATTTGACTTGGGTCATTTCTTGCTTACGCCCCTGGAAATCATAAGCAAAACTTAACATTGTTTCCCAAGGTTGATATCAGGTAACCACTAGCCAATTCCCTATCATTTAAGAAAGTTCTAATATGATTACTAATCACTGTGAAGAATAAACAGTCACTGCTTTCTCACTATAAAAGCTGTTTTATAACAATGTACCCCTGAGCCCCATCCCATGTTTTGGCTTGAAGACTCCTGGTTTACAAACTGTCCATTTGTTGTGTGCACAATAAACTTTTATAAATTAGCACTTTGATATTCATTGGTTTTACTTTTCTTATTTCTGAACTTTTGACAGAGAAGAAAGAAGTCAAAATTCTAAGCAAATGTGTTGGCAAAAGGGTCCTATATGTACTTTAACAATTATGAAGCCCTGGTTAGTACTGGTTAAAGGGAAAAAATATTTAGAAGAGTCCTGTGCCTTCTTTATCAACATATGCTTTCATCTTTGGTCTTCTATCTTACCCTCTAAAAACCTCATTATCTCAGATTGTGCTAATCTAAAATTCTCAGTAACATGGAGATGGGCTGCGCTTAAGTCCACTTTTGCATTTATGCAAAAAAGCATTGATTAATTACAGTGGGAATGACAAGACAACTACTTGACAACACTGTGTTAGCCATTAATTAACTTTATGTTCTTGAAAGTAATAAAACTGCATTTCTTTTAAAAGGCTTTCTAATTAGTCTGAACCACACAATTTAACACTTAATTATACACCAGCTTCTATTGTTCTCTAATTCCTTCCTTTCTTCCTTTCTCTCTCTCTCCTTCCTTCCCCGACCCCATCTTCCACATACGTGTATGGGATGACTACACAGCACAGTAACTGTTCCTGTCACTCCTGAAGGGTACAGATGAATCAAAGGGCATCAGTTCTCCCTCATGGAGCATCCTGTTCAGGAAGGAAGATGAAATCAGTACATAAATGGCTATATTATATGGATGAAAGTGATTAATGATGTTAAGGAGCTTTAGATAAAAATCTAAAGTGCTGAGAGAACTCCCATGAAAGAAGTGATTATTTCCAAGCTGATGGTGAGCGGGAGTTGGAGATAAGAGAAGTCATCCATACAGATGCGGACGGGAAGAAGGCAGTGCAGGCTTGGGAAGGAGTCTGCACAGACACACAGATGCAGGAGAAGGTAGGGCCCACATAGAAACCAAGTGATGCCTAGAAAGAGCATGAGCTCTGTAATCAGGTGCGTCTGGTTTGGAACAGTAGCTCTGCCCCTTACTAGCTAGCGTAACTTTGGCCAAGTTGCTTGCACTCCCTGAATCTTAGTTCTCTCAACTTTGAAATGTGTATCATAATATATGGGTCACAAAATTATTATGAGAATTAATTGGGATAATGCTTATAAAGCTCAGGTATCTTGTAGATAATACAATTGTAATCTATCCATGCAAATATCCTTTTCTTACAAGTAAAAATGGCATGTTAAGTATAAACACCCCTGCTGAAGAAACAACAGGACACCTGTTTAGGGATCACTCATCCAGTTCGCGGTGAGGCACTTATTTGACCTCTCTGCCGTCATCTGTTTTCTGTTCCTTAACAGAGATGCCTAATCCCTTCCGTTCGAGAGCACTGCAAGCACTCAGGTCACTTCAAAAAGAGGTCGCTTTATTAAAAGTCATTTACTTATACTTCAAGAAAATGTTAGAAACACTGTGAGAAACTGTTGTCCCAAGGAGTTCCTCATCTCCATTGATGTATTTATTTTTTCAAATCACAGGATCATTACAGAGTTTTCACTAGGGATGGTTTCACTTAGTTCTTCACACATTTATGGAGTAAATTTTATAAATCATAGAACTAGTTACTATGTAGGATACCAATCATATAATTAAGCAGGTATACAAACGACTCATGGCCAGACGGTCTGCATAGGGGTAATGCCCACGTGAGACATATATGCATTAGGTCACTTCCCATTACAGACCGAAGACCAAGATCTTATACAGAGTACATTTAGACAAGTACCTGAGACTAAGAAAAGAAAGTCTAAGGGTCGTATCTAAGAGCTGGGATTAGAACATGAGTCTCTTAGCCACAACTAAATGATACTTTCATTAGGGAATTCTTAAGAGAGTCAGCATGTGGCCATGCTTTTGAGAAAACTGTGCAACTCTGACAGACAAAAATAAAGGATGGAAAGTTTTACTTACAGGAAGACAAAAAGATACTGGGCAAGTCCCAAGCTGGGGGAACTGAACGAGGCCCCTTCCATGATAGCTGGGAGTACCACCCAGCTGCCATGAAGTGCAGTCGAGTGGAAGACAAGACGAGAAGAAGTGCAAGTGGGAACTTAACAGGAGCCTCAAATGCCAGGATAAGACAGGGATGGCCATTGAAGGGGAAATTCATTGAAGTTCGCTCAAGGAGAGAATAGACACGATCAAGGCATTCTTTCAGCACAAAGAACTATACCTGGACACAGAGCAGATGGGAGGTTTTAGACTGGAAATGAAGAAATGAGTTTAGGACACCATTCTAGCCATCCAAGTATGAGGCAAGTCGTTGGGAAGAGCAGTGGGGGCTTCTGAAGGAAATCGACCTTTGCACTGTATCCATCATCCCTATAAATTCGTAACTAGATCCGTTAAGTGGGTGGTCTAACCACAGAGAAACGGAATCCTTACCCTCTTCCTTTGATATCTGAGTGACCGAGGTGAGCTGTAAGTTTGGGGCTGCGGCAGTATCAGACACTAGTTGAATTTCAAATGCTCGGGCTTTTTGTTCCATGTATTTTATAGGAAAATGTCATTTCCGAAACACGCAAATCCAAATAGATAGTAAGTACAAAGCGAGCATGATTAGGTACTATGTGAGAGACATGGCAAGGATAAGCATTTGGATTTCCTAAAAATTCCAGAATTATCTGTATGGACATTTACAGTCTAGTTACTGGCTTAAGAAGCCAGTCTGCCTCTTTTCTTCCCTCCTGCCGTGCAGATTTGGTACAGGGTGCCTGTAGTCAACTCAGTGACCCTCCACAGCCATCTGAGCCACATGGCCAACAGTGAACGCAGAACAAAAGGGTCAACCCTCCCCTCAGTGCGATCCCTTCAATATCAGAATACGCCCTCTCTTTTCCATCTTTCTGTTCCTCTAAGAACTGGCGTCATGATCACCTTCCCACAAAACTGAAAAGGCAAAACACACTGATGACGAATTTTTTTAATCACACATGTAATAACCCATCATGTCTCTTGAAAAAGAAAGAGGTCAACAGGGAGGCAGTTTGGTCCAGGAGTTTAATGAAAGCACGCTTTCCTCATTAGCAATCCCATAATGCCTTCTTCCAAATGCAGAATGCAGAGCGTAGCTCAGGAAAGCAATGAGTCAGACCCAGGACTCCGGAGACGTCACTGAGCACCTGCACCCCGTCCTTTCTCCCAATACGAGACCAGGACAGCAGGGCAATGACACTGGCCTGGGCACAGCATTGGTGCCGAAAGGGTCTCTCTCTCCACATGGCTCTGCAATAGGACCTCCATTTCCCTCTCCCTGCTCACACGCTTCCTCTTAGCCCCCAGTCTGTGCTTTACAACTGCACATGCATATACACCTGGTAGATGCTTCCATGGGATTTGCTGTTCCTACCCCAAACCATAGCTGTGCTCAAAGACAGCCAAGTACACAGCGAGGAGCAGGTGAGTGAAGTCAGCGAAAATGAGGACACTTCCCTGGGCAGCAAGAATTAACTTGCGGGACCTTTGTAGACACAGGCATATTTCAGGAGAGCACACTGTGTGCTTAAAACTGCTTTTTAGAAACAAGCTTCCAATTGCAGCTTTTCCTAACAAAAGACCAGAAGACGGTGGGGGGGGGGGGGGACTTCAGTCAGAGGTAAAGCTTCCAGGCTGACAGGCAGAGGGAGGGCTGGGCAATGGGACAGCAGGACGCAGGCCCGGCGGCCACCTCCCTCAATGGGCCCATGTGCCTCTGCCTGCCTTTCTTTCACCACCCAGATTTCCACCCCGGTGTCCCGCTGGGGAATTCTCTCCAGTTACAAAACACGCCTTACCTTCATTCGCTCTTAATTAAAAAGGGAAAAGAAACTCCTAGGGCTCTGACAACAAGGGGAAAAAAACAAGGAAAGAAAGAAAAGAAAGAAAAGGAAAAAGGAAAAGGGAAAGAAAAGGGAGAGCTCTTTGAGTTGGTGAAATCAAAGGGTCAGAGCCCGATGGGGCAGAAGAGACGGAATGAAAAGAACATGGAATCGCCAAAAATGGTTTCATCTTTCTGAGCAATGTGGGTTCTGTGAAATAGACATGTTTTGAGGGGAAAGGGAGGTGTCTGTAACGCTGGAGAAGAAAGACAGAAGGTATACAGACAGGCTCATCACCCGCGGCACTGTCACCTGGGTCCCACTCTCCGTGCTCCCTGCACCAGCACCGTGGCTCAGGCCCTCAACAAATATGTATAAAAGCCCCTACCATGGACTCCACACCATGACTAACACTTTAACAGGTAGGAGTTGGGGGAAAAATAAATATACAGTCAACAATATTGATAGTTTTAATTTCCTGTGTGCTGTCTGGGGTCAGCTATCGTATCAAGCACTTGACATTCATGGGCTTTTGATGCACAAAACAGTCCTGCAAAGAGGGATTGCGATATTCAACATATGGATAGGAAACCAGGGCTCAGAAAGATGAAAATAATGATAATAAAATTAAAATCTATGTCTTGCTCAAAGAGATTCATCCAGGAAGTGGCAGGTGTCAGAGCTGGAATTTAACCTCCCATCAATCTTAGACCATAGCCCACACTCTTCCCACTATTTCATGTCCCTGCTCAGTGGAGTCAAGGGAAAAATGGACAGATCAAGGGCTTCCCTGGTGGCGCAGTGGTTGAGAGTCCGCCTGCTGATGCAGGGGACACGGGTTCGTGCCCCGGTCCGGGAGGATCCCACATGCCGCGGAGCGGCTGGGCCCGTGAGCCACAGCCGCTAAGCCTGCGCGTCCGGAGCCTGTGCTCCGCAACGGGAGAGGCCACAACAGTGAGAGGCCCACGTACCACAAAAAAAAAAAAAAAAAAAAAAAGGACAGATCAAATCCCAGCACTCTATTTATTCTCAGTACATTCAGATGGGCATTCTTGCCTCCTGACTCCAGGGCTGGGTGGAGTTTCCCCAATTTCCTCATTTCAAATACTAAAGCCTAAAAAAACAAACCTCTAAAATCTGAGTTCGGTCCACTCAGTGCTTTGTTTTCTGCTCCCCATCTTTCATCCCTTCTTGGCCTCCCTTTTATCCAGCTTAACCCTGCCAGGATTATTCCTACCATCTCTCGCATCCCTCCCTTTCCATGTTGCAGAGCTTTTCAAGAAAAAGGGCTCCCCTCCCTCTGCCCCCATTACAAAGTCAAATTAAGTGCTTTAGCTGACCTAAGAATAAAATTTAGCTCTGTTGAACTCTATGCCTGACATCATGCCTTACGATGTGTCCCAAATTCGTTAAGACCTGCTACACATACCAAAAAACCCCACCGTTTACAAAGTGAATGCAAATCAGGGTGGGTGATTATTCCTTCACAAAAGGATTCACCGCAGCCTTCCTTAAATACTAAGCTTCTCTGATGCACTTATGATGTGACTTGATTTTTCCCCCCGGGACACAGTCTTTGCATAAATAAAGCAAAGCCAACCGCAGTGAAAGGGAGCAACAGAAGTATTTGCCTGGAGACCTCACGTCGTGGGCCTCCTCGCTGAGCGATTGGCCGCTGCCAGGCCCCAACCCCTTGCTGTCTCTCCTAATGTTTAGGGACGGGAGGCAGGCCCCGCTGACCGTCCCGGGGCCCCTGCTTGTGCTCATGCCCTGCCATCGGGCACCAGTCTATCTGTGCACACAAGCCATCCTGGTAGGGATTGCCACTATCCCCTTATTTCCATGTCACCAAACTACCCTGCAGAATGCTGAGCTTCAAGAATAAGCAGACACTGTGGAGAGTAAGCCTTCCACTCCTGATCATGTTCTGCATCAGAATCAGACTCTGTAAGAGTCGGGATAGGTCAGGCCATGCTGAAATAACAAACAAGTGGAAAGTCTCAGGGGTTAAGATAACACAAGTTTATGTGTCTTTCACACTAGATGTCCATCACAGGTCAGCAGGTGGGACGTACTGGGGGGACGGCTCTTTTTATCCACTCATGCAGGGACCCAGGCTGATGGACCAGCCACAGTCTCACAAGCCATTGTTTGTCATGACAAGGGGAAGAGAGAGCTCTGGGAGACCTCACACTGGAAAAGAGATGTTTAACCCACCCATCGGGGATACATGTCACCTCTGCTTGCCTCTCACTGGCTGGGACCAGTGGCTCGTGCTCCCTGGCAAGAGAGAACGTGCAATCCTTCCAAAGGAAATGCTCACGACGCAGAGAGACCAACGTATTCAGGGAGCAGTACTGGTGATCGCTGGGGGCCCACGGGGGTGCCCCAGGCTATCCTATGACCACAGAGCACAAAGTGCTTCAGATCCTGGGCCCCTGGAGGAGAGATGCAATGCAGGGAGTTCTAGATGACCTGGGCTGCATTCGTTCTGTGGGAGAAAGAGTCTTAGTATACCCCTGATTAGATCAGCCCCTTAAAGCCTCGTCCCCAAAGGAAACGACTGTAGAGGTCTCCTGAATCCAGCATAGGTACCTGGGCACACCCGCCCTGTGGGATGCCTCCTCCAGGGCTCTCTTGAAATGTGAGAACCAGGTCTTAGGTGCCTTGCTGGGGTTTCCAGTCCCACAGTATTTCCTTTGTCCTATGATGTTCTTGCAATAGAAGCTTTAATCTATTTCAAAGGGAGGCTGTCTTCTTCACATTCCCTTGACTCTTGTTGTTGGCATTTTTCCTCTTTCGTGGGTAGGATGCGGCAGGTTCCACTTCCCAGATTTCTCCTCCTGCCACCAGCCTTTTCACAAGGAAGAAAAGAAACGCAAGCAAATCAAACTGTCTCTGTTAATTCAACGGCCATACCTCTCCCCTCAAGCTTTTTCACCATTTTGGGTTGAGAGATGCAGGTGCTAGGTCTCCCTGGGTGACTGCTTTATTTTCAAGCCAGGAAAAGATTGCAAGGTAGATTTTTGTCAACTCCTACACATCCCCGAATGCTAACACCAAGCACTCTTATTAAAGGAGGAGTCAGGATGCATTGGCCAAATGGGATGAGGTTTTTGGAAGACCAGAACACCTGACCAGCAGAGAGGAAGGAGAGGGGCTGTGTTTCTGGCAGGAACATAAGAAAATTACGCAAGTATGCCTCGCTCATCTGCATTAATGGGGCAAGATAAACACTGGGAACCGAAATATACAGATGGGGGTTACAATCCTTTATTTTTCATTTCTTCAAAATATGTATTTCTTGTTTAAAGTTGTCTTCCAATTTCTAAGGAAGAGATGCATTTGTTCTCTTTAGGGAAACAAGAAGAATTTCAGTCAGAAAGACAGTTTGTAAATCTAGGTGTGCAGGTGAAAGAGATAAGGCTGGGACAAAGTCTGAGCACCTTTTCCCCTTTTAAAGAAGGGGAGAAAAGGCAAAGGAATATGAAAAAAAGAATAATACAGTGAACTTGCTGGACTGTAGAAAATGTAAGTGAAAAGGGGGAAGGAAACAGAATTCCCACCACACACCAGAGTATTACATGCGATAATAGCTCACTTAACACACACAACGTAGGTCCAAGATCTCACGCACCCCTTCTTTCCTTCCCACACTCACTCACGCACTCGTTCATTCATTCGAAAAGAATCATCTGGGCTCCTACTCTCTGGCTGGCGCTACGCAAGGAATTGATGACAAAGAGAAAAATAGAGATGCTGCCCTCAAGCTGTTTCCCATCTGGTGAGGAACTAAGTTAGAACACGGAGACCACAGGGTGAGGGAACTGAGATGCAGAGAGATGCATCTCGCCTAAGCTTTTCTAGATATTCATTAATTCAAGAGAAGATTCAAGCTCAGGTGTTTCTGACACCATCTAAACCCAAATGACCCCAACCTGACAGGCTGTCAGAGTCAGCTGATGGAATTCCAGCCCCAGACGTGCAGAATCTCCAGGTTTGGGGCCTAGAACCCTGTAAACCCTGTATTATTTTAGAACGCCCTCGGTGACCCTAATCGTATGACCAGCCACGCCAGTGATGTCATTCCACAGTGTCATCCCCTGCTTCTTTAGCCCCCATACTATTCCAGCCATCATCAATAGCAAAAAAAAAAAAAAAAAAAGTCTGTTTCTCCCAAGTATCCTGTAGTCATTCTGGGCGGGAAGGTACAAAAGTAACAATTTTCATGGATGGGTTTACAAATATCACCCATTCTAAATGTAACTATAAAAACCGTCTCCATTTCAGACCTTAAATGTCTCTCCATGCTGCTCAGAGGACAACCAATAATGTCACTCCTTAGAAGTCCCCAAGGAGAGCCGTCCTTTGATCTCACCATCCACAGGTACCTGAAAGCCGAATCAGCCTCCAAGTAGCCTGAACTTCACAGACTCTGAATGATTGTGATTCCACCAGCTGACACGATGCGTGTGTGTGTGTCCACGCGCGCGTGTGTGCAACTTCTCTAGAGCCAAAATATAGTAAGATTTCTCATAGTCTGTTACAGAGGACACCAATCAAGGGGAATCCCATTTCTATACTGACAATAAAATAGCACAAAGACAACGGGCATCAATGATGAGGTGAGGATGCCCACTGCACAAGGAAAGAGGGAGCTTCCAAAACACGAACCCTAGGACGGTGTCTCACAAAGGGATCTGGCCACAGGGAACAAACAGAAGTCAAAACCACCAGTTTTTACTTAATAAATGAGACATATTTTTCGATAGATTTAATGACATTAAAAGGAAGGAGAGGAGTTGAAGGAATTTAAAATGGTGTTTGTATTTTGAATACACACACACACACACACACACACACACACATACACACACGCCTTCTCAAAGAGACAGTTCAGAGAAGAGGTACAGGATGAAGTGACAATCCAAGATCCCGTGTGTCCTTTGCCACCATCACAACCCTGACACCCACCAAACCCCATACACACAAATATTCTCTCTCCTTCCCTCCTCTGTAATTCCCCTTGGTGTAAACATTCTAAATTATTTATATCTAGATTGAAGGCATCTTTTAGTCAGACTGGGACTAGAGTAATCAAAATATAATTGTGCTATAGATATGCTAATACCTCATGCTAATGTTTGATGAAGGAGACTATTAGACCCGAAAAATGAGGGGAGGGGCTCTGGGCCACCCAGGGGCTCAAGGATGCTCTAGAAAAAGGTCACAAGAGAACCTTGAGCTCATAGAGAATCTGAGTGGCTGAAAAACAAACTCTGAACAAGAAGCATCTTAGTGAAGCAGCTCTGCAAGCAGCGGATCTGCGGAAGGAGCCTTCTGAGTTCAGGACTTGGTCTAAGTACTTCACATGAGTGAAGTGCACTTATTCCTCAACTTTATGAAATTGTTATTAGCATTTTCCCCGCGAGTTAATAGAGGCCCCGAACGTTTACACAATTCACCCAAGATCACAGAGCAAGGAAGTGGCAGACTTGGGTCCAAACCCAGGCAAGATGCTGCCATAAAATTTAATAGATTGACTGAGATGCTTGAGTAGAGGAGTGATTCTGGAGAACCATTTCAGGTATTCAGAGAAAAAAGGAAAGAAGAAAACGTAAGTCTGTGCACACTAATGGTAGAAAGTTATGCAGGTAATGGCCAGAAGCTTCCTCGTTTTGGCAATAAACACAAAGGCACCGTTTCATTTTTCTGCACGTGGTTTACAGAGTATTAACTGTATTCCCTTAGAAGAAATTGATACAGTAGGGCTTATCTTGGACCATTGCCACTCAAAACTCACCTTCTTATCCTCTTTGCCCAAAATTTTCCCTCCTGATATCCTTCTAATTCAGTTGCTTATCAGTAAACTCCCATTCCTGAATTCCCATTAAAAGGTATGATATCTTGCTATAGTAATGTTCCAGATAGAAGAATTATTAAATGTGATGGCTTTTGTACAAGAAAGGGGCCAGAAACAGCCCATAGGAGAAGTCTGGCCAGCCCTATGTCACTTCCCTACTCCTACCTGTTGTGAACCCCTGTTGCCAAAGGGAAGAAGTCCAACACCCTTCAATCCAACATCCGAAGACCCTGCAGGATCTGAAGGTAGCTCACTGCCAGTCCCAGTGACCAGGCACTGTCATCAACTCTCTTCCTAGCATGTTTTAATTTATTCATTCTATCTAATGAAGATCTGGATTTTCCTGCCATTACCCTTTCAGTCAAATCTTTCAACCCGTGTAGACTCCACCTTCACAAATCTTTCCCACCCTTTTAGGTTCAGTTTAAATTCACCTCCTCTATACCGCCTCCCTGGACCATCCATGTCTATGTAATTACTCTTGCCTCTACTTCCATAACTGTTCTTAAGACTACGTGACAATTACTCATGTCTGATCTTGTCATCTCACTTTCCACTGATGTCTAGTGTGTGTGTGTGTGTGTGTGTGTGTGTGTGTGTGTGTGTGTGTGTGTGTGTGTGTGTAGTGCTACAGATCAGCTTTTATGCTTATGCCCTTCCTCTGCAACAATATTTCTTTCGGATCCTTAGAAGGCCGCTATTAAGATGCATCTTTATAGCCTCATTGTATCTCTGCCACACATGGTACACTACTTTGCACACAGCAGGCACTCAGTAAGTGTTTGCTAAGTTGAAGGGACAACGCCCCACATTGATACGGAAACATTCAATGCTGCTTTCTGTCTTTAGTGATCTAAGTCCACATTGTGCGTCTTGCAACACAAATACCCCCCGGATCTGATCCTTGAATCCCCCTCTCTGCTGCCCAGTGTTCCTCTCACATGTTCCTCAGCAGAGAACCCTGAATGCTGCACACACACTGTTGTATGTTTCTGGGAGAGTCTCATGTTACTCTCTCTACCTGGAATGCCCTTTCCTTATTCTTTCCTCTTAAGGAAAATCCTAATAAGTTTAAACAGTGCCAGAGAGCCACTGCTTATCCCTACCACCTCCTTATGTTTCACTGCACTTTCTACAACAGTTAATAGGCAATTGGTTGCATTTTCTTCCTGCCCTATTTGTTTATGAACTGCAAGAAGACAGAATTGTTTATTTATCGCCATGTCCCCAGGTACCAGCATGGTACCCGGCACATAGCCTGTGCTTTGTGTGTTAAGGAGGGAACAAATAAATGATGAAATACAGACCGAAGACCAAAGCTCTTTTATAAATTTGTAAAGGAGGTTGTTATTAGCCCAGTGGAGAGTGGGATACAATTATGCCGCACCATGGAGTACAGAGGCAGGCTAATATGAAAAATGTACTTCCACACATTCACCCCCGATGCTCTCCAAGTGTCACATCCTCCCGTAATTGATTGGGTTGCTGAAATCCCTGGGGGAAAACCCTCCATGGTGAGGAAGCTGGAGCAGCCTCCACGAGAGGGGCGGCATATTGGAATAAGGAAAGGAAGAGCGGCAAAAACGATGCTGAAAGATGAGAGTTTGCAAAGACAGAGAGTTGATGAATGGAAGTCCATCGCTGGCACAGAATGCCTCCTAGGCTTGACAAAGGGAGGTCAAATCTGTGCCTGACTTTGAGAGGAAGCTCCTGGACAGAGCAGTAAGCCGGGCACCGAAATCAGAGTCCATGGGAAAGCCACCAGAAAGGGAGGGTTTGGAGCAAGGGCCATGCCTAGTAAAGTGCAGGCTCCCTTCTCTCGGACTGGACTTCTGCTCACCCTCCGGGCCACAGACGCAACCCTGAGCTGCCTAGGCTCACAGAGATATGATTAAGCCAGGTGGAGAGGAAAAACAGGAAAAAAACACGTTGTGTGAAAAATCACCAGTATGGAGAAAGGGGAGGAGGAGAGTTAAGAAGAGAGAAATCAAGCATGAAAAAGCACAGGAGAGAGAGTTTCTCTTTAATGAATGCTTTGATCAGCCACAGTGGATATAATAATTATATAAAACTAGAGCAGGACAGAAAGAAGATGTGTTTTCCTCTCACGTAGCTTGTAACCTTTGTGATTGGTTCATTTATTTTGAGAAAAGAATAAGTCCCTTCAAAACAGAGGCGTGTGTCAGGAGAGAGCCTGTTTTCTCCTCTGACTTATGCAGGGAATTTGCAGCGATGCCTGCATCCTCTTTCCTCTCTGCCTTAGATGGGCTGATCTGCCAGCCCATGACTCTGAAAGGGAACAAATGGTGGTGGAGCTTGTCTCACATGTATCTAGGTCTGGTTTCTCAGGCAAACCCACCGCCTGGCAGCAGGGCCCTTCATTTCTTCCCTACCCCAAGCCTGTCACCCTGCTTCACTTGGCTCCCTGACCAATCTCCACCTAGTTGGCCATTTCTTAAGTAATGAGATACCTCGCGCTGCTGGAGGTATTGACTTGGCTGATCTCCAAAGAAGGAGGAGTAAGCATCATTTTTTTTCAGAATGGTACTCCCACAAGCACGTGCTCTTCAGAAATAGCAGGGGAGAGAGGTGGTTGCCATGGGAACAGAGGCGGCCACACAAACAGGAGTAGCACATTTCTCCCAAGGGGGCGCGAGCAGAGCCTCCTTGCTCTACCACCATCACAGCCTCTCCTGAAAGCGTCCTTTGCCTGAAAAGGAAGAGTCTCAAAGCGGTGAAGGGTTAGTCCCTTCCTTCCTAAAGTCCAAATTTCAGTTGAGGAGTCTGATGGAGCTTCAGGTTGTTAGACTGGTGATATACTTGACCAAAAGCTTATAAAAACTTGATAATGACACAAAACAAAACAGCATCTCATAATACCTGCTGTCGTTTGGTTCTCTGCCAGCTACAACCAGAGGAAAGTTGGGATGGGTCCAGAGAATGGCATTCTCACTGATCACTGTGGCCCCGCACTGGCCCATCACAGGGCGATGAAGATACGCCAGCACAACGGTAGGTAGAAGGTAGAGGAAGGAAGGGCATGTGGGGAGATGGGATGCAAGGGGATCTGCGGGGAGACAGCAGGTGATGCTCTGTAGGGATGCCGTGGCCACCCTAATGGACAGCCTGAGATCGTTGTCTCTAACTCCAACTGATTTAAAAATAAATCAATCAGTTTTAAAACCATCAGGTTTATGGAAGTAAACAAGTCAACCAGCTCTCTGGTAAAATGCATACAGGCAGCTGGTTGATTAGCCAGGGTTCTCTTTGCAGAAATGGCCTGGAGAGCGATGGCAGCCTGAGAAGTGGGAAGTGGAGGCCGCGGGGAATGCGGCACAGCTGGAAGCCTCCCCCCCACCCCACATGCCCACTGCTGATATATTGGGACTGGAACAATTTGTCTGTAGCTATAATTTTAACTACCTCTGTGCCGAAAGGCCAATCAGAGCGCTCCCTCCACGCAGCTTTTACGAGTCCCCATAAAAGCAGCAAAATGAAAACTCAGGGGCCCTTAAAATATACTCCAAGGGTTTCTGCAGTGCAATTGGAGGCTTTTATGACTCCTGTCAGGACTTTTACGACCCTGTAAAACCAGGCAGCAGCCTGGCCTGAGATGAAAAGTAGCCCCACCGTCTTAAAGTCTAAATGGTCTGTGCGTTTACAAGGCCTCCAGGAAAGACAAAACATGGCCGGCGGGGTCAGGGTCGGGGGTCTGCCTTGAGCAAAGGCAGGTGTGGGTGGGGTGGAAGGATGGGGAGTGAAGGGCGGTGCGGAAGGAGGGGAGGGGAGGAGGCGGAAGGCGTGAGAAATGCCCCCGAACGTGGCCCTACAGTCCCCAGTGCCCAGAGCACCAAAATGCCAAGTCCCAACACTACCCACCAAACAGCGGGAGCTGAGGTTCCGCAGACAGACTCGTAACTTACAGGGGCTGAGCTTAGAAGGCGCCTTCACTGGAAAGATAGAACATGAAGCCGCCAGGGAACCACAGGCCAGAGCACTTATTCAAGGACATCTTCCCAGTACGATGACACCTGCATTGCAGAAAGAAGTAAAAAAACTAGAGAAAGACAGAGAGAGGGAAAGAAGAGGGGCCAGGAAGCCAGCTCAGAGCCCTTTAAGTGTCCCATGCAGTTCAGAGAAACTTGGTGACTAGGGTGAGAACACGTTTTCCCAGCTAGAGCAGGCCGGGTGCCTGCAAACCCTGCAGGCTTCACTCCTCAGCTGGGGTATGTACTTAGTTCACGCCCAGCAGCCCCTTCTGATTCACTGTGACTGAGACAACCTCATCCTGTGCCTCGATCTGGAATCTTCAATCATCCAAACGTGTTAGGCAGGCTCTGTGCTCTACAAGTCCCCACACAGAGTCAGCGTCACCCCACAGAGTCAGGGGCCGGGGCTGGGGTACAGCATGGGAGTTCCTGGTAGAAGCACTCAGAGCAGGGCGGGGGGAACAGACTGGTGGAGTGGTCCACTCTGACCCTCAGGCATCCACACATGCAACCCAAGGAAGACAGGCGAAGTGATGGATGCTGACCTTGGACCTCAGGGAATGTCGCAGAAACACAGGCTTTGTCCCCAGAGTGTCCAGATCAGGTGAGGCCCAGGACGAAGCTAACAGTGTTCCTAAAGGGTGACCCTGAGGCTTTGTGTTTTCCAGGTTGGAGAAGACAAATAAATAGGACAGCAAGTGACAGGTTGGGATGAGTGCCTGCTGTGTGGCACGGGGCCATCCATCTAGAGGGGCAGGGCTGGGGGGAGGATGAGTCGGGGATGGTCAGGAGGTCCTGGCAGAGGAGGACACACAGGCACATCCCGGGAGCACACGTCACCATGGGGCTGGAGCAGTGACCCCAGTCAGGGATTCTTCTTCTTCAATCACTCAGGTTCCCAGGAGGCTTGGTCCAGGGGGTAAACAGGTATGAAGACAAGGAGGCTTAGCTGTAAAGCCCCAGACCCCCCACTATGTGACTCTGGACAAGTCTTTAATCTTCCTGAACTTCCTTTTCCTTCTTTGTAAAGTGGAGATGAAACAGCTGCCTCGGGCTTCCCTGGTGGCGCAGTGGTTGAGAGTCCGCCTGCCGATGCAGGGGACGCGGGTTCGTGCCCCGGTCCGGGAGGATCCCACATGCCGTGGAGCGGCTGCGCCCGTGAGCCGTGGCCGCTGAGCCTGCGTGTCCGGAGCCTGTGCTCCGCAACGGGAGAGGCCACAACAGTGAGAGGCCCGCGTACCGCAAAAAAAAAAAAAAAAAAAAAAACAAAAAAACCCAGCTGCCTCACGTGGCTGCTGTAATGATTAGAGGAAACAGGAAGTGGGATTTGAGAGCCTCCTACAGGGTGGATAGTAGTCTGCAGCGCCAAAGGAGAGGGGCATTTTCCGTGGAGGAACCCACGCAGCGGAGGTCAAGAGTCAACAGCATCAACTCGTTTTATCACGTGTTACGTCACTGTCTGGACAAGCCTGCTGAGCGCTGTGCTGGCCGTGGAAGATGCGGGGCAGCGGACCCAGGAGACAGGAGCGTATGAGACCAGTTAGGCGGCTGCATTTCCTGCCTTGACTCTTGGTCTCACCCAATCCACTGCCCTCAGAGAAGTCAGAGTCGCCTTCCCAAGCACAAGAGAAAGTCCAAATTCCTGGACGCGGTCCTGCGAGGTCTTCCGTGATCCGGCGCCTGCCGAGGTCCAACGAGGATCATCTTGTAGCCTTGGCCTCCTGGCCGGTGGCTCCACCCACACCCCCATTTCCTCACACCCAGGGCCTCGGCGAGCACCATTCTCCCCCCTTGACTTGTACCTGCCCGACTCCCGTCAGCCCTGCAGGCCTCAGCCTAGATGCGGTTTCCTCTGAGAAGCCTCCCTGGCTGGCACCCACTGCCACCACATGCCCCGGACGAACCAAGATTCACAGCCACGCTACCCAACCCTCCAGGCCCTTCTTTACTCACTGGACTCTCAATTCCGAGTTCCATTTTTGTCATCCACCCTGGAAGTGAACCCCATTAGAGCAGGGCACTGTTATCACAGGACCTGGTTCAGTGCCTGGCAAATGGTATGAAAAAATAAAATTCTGTTAAATTGCTGAATCGACCTAGACTGGAGACAGATTAAGGTGCTGCACGACTGGCTAAGTTGCTTAGATGGTCACCTACAGTTAACATGGAGTCACCAGTGGTGGAAGCATTGGCTTAAAGACCCAGAAGGAGGCACAGAGGATGGGGGATCTGCTGGTCTCAATAAAGCAGGGAAGAAACAAGAGTCTGACCTACCACGGTAGCACCGCGAACGCAGATGAGAGATGAGGCATTCCAAAATAAACTCAGGGGACTTCCCTGGTGGCGCAGTGGTTAAGAATCTGCCTGACAACGCAGGGGACACAGGTTCGAGCCCCAGTCCAGGAAGATCCCACATGCCGCAGAGCAACTAGGCCCATGCACCACGACTACTGAGCCTGTGTGCCACAACTACTGAGCCCGTGTGCCTAGAGCCCGTGCTCCACAACAAGAGAAGCCACCGCAATGAGAAACCCGCGCACCGCAACAAAGAGTAGCCCCCGCTCGCCGCAACTAGAGAAAGCCCACGCATCAACAAAGACCCAACGCAGCCAGAAATAAATAAATAAAATTTAAAAATTCATTTTAAAAATTATGTATTTCAGGACTTCTAGCCCTGCCTACAGAATGTTTATCCAATGAATGCATGAATGAAGTTTACCATCAGAAAGAGAGGAAAGATGTGTGAAAATAACGTGAAAGAATAAAACTGCTCTCGTCAAGGTCATAGTTGACTTGTTACTAGCCAGACCCAGCGGACATTTTCGACATGCAAAATTTGGCTAATTTCATATGGCTAATCCTGTCTTCTTTAAAATCTCTCCCTACTTTTTAAGGATGCCAGTCTCTCCTGATGTAAATTCTCCTTCTATTGATGAATCTCCTTCCCAACCTTCTCACCTGCCCTTTAATTTTTTACGTGCCCCAAATTCATAGGATTACTGTCCTCCGTTATATCCACCCTAGGAAATCTGCACACAGAGTCTTCATCTGTCACTTGCAAACAATGATTACAAAAGCGCCATCTTTAGCTCAGAACTCCCATATACACAACTGCCCCCGGCCTTGCACAATTGGAGACCTGGAGGCATTTCAAATACAAAATGTCAACATTCAGCTCATCATCTTCCATCCTGAGTCCCATTTCTCCTCTCTATCACCTAATTTACCTCACCTCCCATGCCCAAAATATGGGATTGTTCTAGACGCATTCCTTGCCCCCCAGATATAACTGATGACAAGAAGCTGCCAGTTCTACCTTCTGAGCACCCTCCTCTCTACTGCATGGCTCCTGCCTTAGATGAGAGCTCTCATCCCTCCTGGATGAACATAACTGACTCCTAAAAAGTCACCACACCCTCACCTTCTCCTTTCCAAACTACTTGCCCGAGCGGGTGTCCTATGATGGAAATCTACCCCATGGCCTTTCCTTCTACCTCCTGAGGTTTCCTCTCTTGTTTGAGATAAGATAAACATTCCTTAAAATGGTTCCCACTCTAGCTGGGCATTAGAATCAACTGCTGGACTTTTTAAATGCCAGCCCACAGATCCCACCTCAGATCCACTGACTCAGAACGTCAAGCAGGCACACCCCAGATATACACTGGTGCATGTTTCCAAAACTCCAGAGGTTATCATGACAGTGTACTGTCACTTGAAGCCCACTTAGATAATAGGTGTATTTTGTAAAATTCCAATTGGGACGTTCCAATGCAACCCCTCCCCTGCCACCTCATGGTCACAGAAACAATGTTCATGGAACGCAACTTGCCTTCTAGTCACAAAGTGGTACAAGGGTAAGTACCAGGCTCAAACTCACCAAACCTACTTCCTTTCAGAGAGGATGTATAAACGAACAGAGAGAGGCACTCAGTCTTTCCAGGTGGGTCTATCTGTAAATTATAAGGTCTTGGATGATGGTCTTACCCTATGCGTCTATCACGTGCATTGGGAAAGGAGATGAGCAATTCTGCAGAATAAGGGCAATAAAAACCCATGCAGAGAACAGCAGAATGGAGGTCCCTGGTGGCACTCCAGTCCTCGGCATCCAGTGTTTTTAAGCTGGTTTCCTTCCTGCCTAAATTAGACTGAGTCACTTTCTGTGCATAAGTCCAGAATCACACGGATTAATTAACATGGACTCTAAGTGCTCCATGAATTTGACTTCTATCTCACCTGTCTACCATAATCCTCAACACCTCTCCTCCTCCCCAATCCCCTTGGCTTCCACCACCCTTAACTCCCTGTCATGACCACTCGTACCTTGCTGTCTCTCACGTGCATGCCACCAGGTGATACAGGTCTAGAACACCCGCCCTCCTTTATCTGGACAATTAGCCCCGTCTCATGCAAGAAGATTCACTTCAAGGACTCCCTCCTCTGGAAAACCCCTACAAGGATGTTTAAGTCTAGAAAACATATTCTTCTCCTGTGTCTTAGGAAAGCTTGTGCTCATATCCGACAAAGCTTTTGCCACATGGCATTGTCTTGTTTCTCCCCCTCCCACGGACTTGAAGGTGGAGGGTAAGGGCCTTGCTTATAACCTTAGCCCTCAGTCAATTAGCTCAGCTCTGGACACAGAGAATGGCCTCATTTAATGTTTATTAAGTGAAGGGCTGAACTAATTTAATTAGTGAATCACGTATTAATTACTAAATAATCAGAAGAGGGTGCCAAATGAAGTAAAGATCAGAAAAACGACTGTCTACGGCCAGTAATGACTCAGTAACCGACTTCCACACCAGATCCTCTTGTTATGGAACTACCGTTCTCAACTATGCAACACAGTACATGACCTAGTTTCCATCTTAGGGGGAAAAAGGCAGGTCAGATGGAAAAAGGCTCTTTTAAATCCTGCTTCCAGAGCATCTCTGCAAGATCATATAACTCACCTCTTCAGCAAGGACTCCTCGGCGTCCGGAAGGGTGCTGCGTCTTCTCTATGGTACACGCTACAGTCCTGAACGCACTGCATACGTGAATCAAGCCAAATGAGTCACCTGGCCCATCTATTGTACAGTATGGGTTTTCCTTGCACCTGAGGCCAATGTTCTTGCTCAGGTTAGGCAGTGTGTACATCACACCTGTAGAATTGTGATTCATC
This sequence comes from Lagenorhynchus albirostris, assembly GCF_949774975.1. Classification (NCBI taxonomy): domain Eukaryota; kingdom Metazoa; phylum Chordata; class Mammalia; order Artiodactyla; family Delphinidae; genus Lagenorhynchus; species Lagenorhynchus albirostris. The sequence continues at coordinate 106,009,453 of NC_083103.1, read as the reverse complement.
AGGTAACTGGGTTTAGGATACCCACACACGCACTCTGAAACCAGACAAAGATTCAAAACAAAATGCTCTTTTTCTTCTTTTTGAGTAAAGCGTGCATGTGGAAAATAGTTTATAGAGCTCAGTCCCTGCCTCATAGGAGATGAAAATGTGATCCTTTGCTAGCTCACACAAAATCCTCCATGCTACATTAGGCTTGATAGCAAATTTTGTACTTGCAAGCTTTTATCAAAACTGTGTATCTGAAATCTTAATAACACAGGAAGGTGGATTCTATTTCTCCTCTCTTTTCAGGTTTACAACAACAGAATCAGAACTAATTCCTGATTTGAAACTCAGCAGTTTAAGCAGATCTGTAAGAATCTTTTGTTAAGGTCCTGAAGAGGGCTTAAGGGACCTGACTTTATACACACACACACACACACACACATCCACCAAAAATTAGAATCTTAACAAAAATAATGTAGAATAATGAGCATATCCATGGACAGAAAGCACAACCGTAGTCAAATATTGGTCACCTTAAAGAAATATGAAATATATAAACGGAAATTTCAACCCGTATTCTCAAGCACCCTATAGCTGGAGCATTCTCTGTTCATTCTAGTTTCTGCCATCATGCAGACATTCACATATGCAGCATGGCCATGAAGAGTATCAGATTTAGATTTAGGTTAGGAAGTGAGTCAAATTCAGATTTCAGTTCAAATTTAGAATTTGCCATTTACCAGCTATGAGACTCCAAATCGTTAAAAAAAAAAAATTAGCCTTAGGTTTTTTTTGGTCTATAAAATGTAGTGAATAAGATATATTTTGCCAAACGTATGGTTACTTTTGAGGATCTAAATCAATATGAGATTGATTTCTCTACCCAGACCTCACCATTCCAGTTACATATAATAACAGTAGGGAGTAAACTGCTATATTGTTCCAAGCAGCTTCTCCTTATGAAAGGAACATATATTTCACCTCTGACACTGACCTCAGTCCTGGACATCTGATTTGCTTTGGCCAATGCAATGCGAATAGAAATCTCATGGGTCACTATGAAATGAAAGCTTTAAGAGACGTCATGTGATTCTGCCATTCTTTTCTCTCAGGAGCAATACTGCATGTCTCAAATAAACCTATTCCTTCTAACTTTGGTCCAGGAATTAAATAAATAAATGAGGGAAAGAGAGAGAGAGAGAGTTTGTGTGTGACCATGTGTGCATACATGTGTATAAAACACACACACGCGCACACACACACACACACGCATCTGTATGCATAGGCAGATAGATAGATAGAGAAGGCACACAGTGTTGTAAGCCACTGACATATTGGGAACATTTGTTATTGCAGCATAACTTAGCCAAAGCTGACTAATACACTTTAGTACCTCTCAACTAATTTTCATTTAAATACCCCATCAGATTAACTGATGCTCTCAATTTCGTCTGCAAAACATAATGCAAGTCCAAAGTTATTAGACTAATCTTTAGTATATTAGCACTTTTCTGATCCTACAATAATTACCAAGAATCAACTTCTTTTCTGCCATGTATAACTACTGTAATTTCACACTGTAATTTAATTCTATGAAGAGTAAATTCAATACGTTGTTAACTTGATAAAAACAAATCACTAAATACACTGCTGCTGATTTTTAAAAATCAAATGGTAAAATGTATATGAAAGTGTTTTACAAATTACAAACTGCTGTGTTGATACATTAGTTGATTCCAATTTGTCAATTAGTATGTTCTTGAGCAACTACTGTTTGTAAGATGCCACGCTGAGAATAACATGAGGCATATAACACAGAACTAATTCCAAAGGACTTTCAGTTCAGAATATTGTAAAAGGAAACCAGCAGCAGCATATATAGCAACACAGCTCCGTGACTGATCATAGTACCAATAAACTCTATTGCATCCATTAAAACAAAAAAACAAAAAATGGTGCACAATGTTCCAGCCCCACTATATCTGAGTTTACAGGGTCAGGAAGGTGGTGTCTCTTTCTCTTTTATTATCCATTCCAAAATAATAAAAGTTCATTGCAATAGGCTTGAAATAAGGAAATATATATTAATGTTTTGGTATTATGATTTAGTCGTCGAAAGACTACTTAAAATAGGGGGGCTTTTGCAAGAAGCCTCCTTGTCGGAGCACTTTTTGTCTAAGCCCAGCTGTCTAACTGCCTCCACTGGCAATCAATTCATCAGACCCAGAAAACTGTTAAAATGAAGGTACTGCCCATGGAACGACACATCCATTTCTCTAGAGAATCCCTGATTTAAATGGATGAAGCAACTTTCATTTTTCTGACTTGGGGGAAAAAACCTGATCTCAGGCAGAAGAGGTGATGACAAAACCCATAACTCTACCTCACAGTGTCTAGAAGCATCGTTCACAGGGAATGCTTTCACAAAGAAAAGCCATTGCCAATCAATATGTCATCAGGCCACAAGGAATAGCTCCATTTTAACTTATGAATCCCTTTTCGAGATGGAAGGAAGGAAAGGGCAATGCTGTATCCCCAGAAATGCCCAGCATAAAGCCAAGTAGGAAGAACACCAGCTCCCTGGGCACAGGGAATAGAGCTGGATATGCCCAGTGCAAAGGATATGCCTAGTTGCCAGGTCAGCTCATGGAAAGTGAAACGCAAACACATGTTTCTGAAGGGTAGATATCACCCTGGAGACGTCGACATGTTTCCAGTGCTGAACTCACTGCCTGACATATAACTAGTGCTCAGTAATGACTCCCTAAGCATAGTAATCAATTGACTGATGGACTGAGTATCCAACTGAATAAAGCAAGACACTGGAGTATCTTGATTTTTCAGCCTTATCATAAAACGTCAAGCGTCTGGATTAGTTGATAGAAGCCTAAATTACATAAGTACTACTGCCTGAATGGGTGAAATTTGTATTGTAAGATTTTCCTTATACCCAACCCATCATTCAAGGCATAGCTCAAAGGTTACCTTCTCAATAACGTCTTTCCTAATCCTCAGCACGTGGTCTAGAGCTCCAGTTCCTTTCAACACCGGGTAATATGACAAGAGTAAGTATATTCAAATTCTGCTTTGCAACTCATATGCTTTGGGGCAAAAACACTTTAATGGGTCAAAATCAAATTAAAAAATAGGGTAGGATGGGATGGGACGAAATAGGAGAAAAATGAAATGGAATGAGATGGAATGGGATAGAATAGAAAGAATAGAATAGAATAGAACAGAACAGACTAAGAATAGAGTATGTTAGAAAGACTCACATATAAATACCTGTGTGTGTCTATGTGTGCATATGTGCGCACACACACATGTATGAGTGCTTGTCTGTACAACATTACAATTAGAATATGTTTATTTCTATGAGTGGATATAAAGAAGTTTGTAAATCACTGGTGTAGATTTTTAAAAAGCCAGACAGACTGCAATAATATCTTGTTTCCACAAGTTGTAACTCTGAACAAATCACTCCGCCTTTTAGGACATCCGTTTCCTCATCTATAAAATAGAAGACCTGCCACGTATTCTCCGGGATTCTCTACGGATTAAAATAAATAAAATAATGTAAGCAAGGTTCATTTGGCATAATAGTGCTGTAGCAAAAATTAGTTCTCTCTTCTTTCTGCTTTATTTACCTTGGTTAACACTGTAACTTTTTAAAGTAATTGATATAGTCATTTTTTCCTTATAATTATCTGGATGTGTGTCAGATTTCTGCTTACTAGCATTTAAGTTTCTTAAAAGCAAAGAATAAGAATCATTTATTAATTCAATGTATACTTACAGAACCCCATTATAGTCAGACACAGTTCCAGGCAGTACGGAGAGAGCTGTAAACACAAGCAATAAAAAGTCCTGGACTTCAAGGAACTCTAATTCTAGATGAGGAAGATGAACAAAAAACAAAGAAGTAAGTAATATGCTGGTAGCTAACATGTTAAAGAAAACATTAAAACAGAGGTGAAGGACAGAAAGTGCTGTATGGAAGGAAATATTATTTTAGGATGGTTAGGAAAAGTCTCACTCTGGGGAAGTTATGTACATATGTGTCCCACATACTCCATGATGCAACAAATGTTTAATTAATCAGCTTGCAAAAGAATGGCAGTGGACCCCATCTTACATCATACACAAAAATCAAGTCAAAATGAATGAAAGATTTGAACATATGCCTCAAAACCGTAAAATCCCTAGAAGAAAAAAAAACATAGTAGGTAAACTCGTGACACTGGTTTTGGCAATGAGTTTTTAGATCTGACAACAAAAACAAAGGCAAAAAAGTAAAACAAGTGAGATTATATCAAACTAAACAGCTTCCACACAGCAAAAGAAACTGTCAACCAAATAAAAAGGTAACCTATGGAATACAGAAAATATTTGCAAGCCACCCATCTGATAAGGGATTAATATAAAAAACATATAAGGCACATACACAATTCAAAAGCAAAAACAATAACCCAATTAAGACATGGGCAAAAGGACTGAATAGACTTTTTTTTCCAGAGAAGACATACAATTGGCCAACAGGCACATAAACATGTGCTCAGCATCACTAGTCATCAGAGAAATACAGATCAAAATCACAATGAGATATCACCCCACACCTGATAGGAGAGCTGTTATCAAAAAAATGAGAGATAGCAAATGCTGATGAGCATATGGAGAAAATGGAACCCTTGTGGAGAAAAGGGAATCCTTGAGCACTGTTGGTGGGATATAAACTGGTACAATCACTACGGAAAACAGCACGGAGATTCCTCAAGAAATTAAAAATAGAACTACCATAGGATGCAGCAGTCCCACTTCCGGGTACATATGAAAAGGAAATCATTATCTGGAAGAGACATCTGTACTCCCATGTTCACTTAAGCATTAGTCACAGCAGCCAAGGTATGGAAATGTAATAGGTAAGAACAAATCTGACTCCATATTGGATCTGTTCCTTTTACTGTAACCCGCATGCTCTGTTGCCTGTGCTTAGTCATGCTGGCTCTGTACCTTTTGTAAAACAATGTTGCCTGTAGCCTGAGATATACAGGACAGCCCATTCTCAAGACTGTGAGCTTTAAGTGTATAACACTTTTCCGTTCATATAGAGATAAAAAGCTGCAGAACAGAGAATAACATTTGTTTCGTTGGAGGCTCACAGGAGCACCCTTACCTGACCTACATGGACAGCCGCAAGAACAAAGGATTCCAACAACAAGAAGTTTGCAACAACTAACCACGCCCCTCCCTCACCTGGCCTTTAAAGATGTTTTGCAGAAACCTTTGGGAAGTTTGGGGTTTTTTGTGCACGAGCCACCTGTCTCCTTGCGTGGCCCTGCAATAAACCTTTCTCTGTTCCAGACTCCGCTGTTTTGGCTTGTTTGGCCTCACTGTGCATCAGGCATACGAACATGTGTTCGGCAACAGAAACAACCTAAGTGCTCGTCGATGGTTGAATGGATCAAGACTACGTGAAATAAACATATATACACACATATATATATTTAGTGAAATATTATGCAACCTTAAAAAAGAAGGAAAATCCTGTCATTGGTGACAACATGGATGAACTTGGAAGGCATTACGCTAAGTGAAATAAACCACACAGAGAAAAACAAGTACTGCATGGCATGACTTAGACGTGGAATCTAATAAATAAATAAATAAATAAATAAATAAACTACCACCACCAGCGCAACAAAACTCATAGAAACAGAGAATTAAAAATTGTTGCCAAAAAAAAAAAAATCGTTGCCAGTGGCTGCAACGGGGTGGTGGGTGGGGTGATGGTGGAAGAAATTGGTAGAAGTTGGTGAAAAGGAATAAGCTTTCAGATACAAGATGAATAAGGTCTGAGGATCTAATGTGTAACATGGTGACCACAGCTGATAACACTGTGTCGTTTAATTGAAATTTGCTAAGAGAGAAGATAACTGTCCTCATGAAAAAATAAATAAAAACAAATATGTGAGGTGATGGATACGTAAAGTAACTCAATAGGGAGAATCCTTTCACAATGTGTATGTATGTCAAGTCATGACACGGTACAGCTTAAATATCTTACAGTTTGCCAATAATACCTCAGTAATGTTGGGAAAAAAGTGAACCAACTGAAAAAAATACAGTGAATGGAAGGCCAAAGAGACAAACATTCTAAACAAGTGTAGAAATGGATGGGAAGGAAACAGACCCTTTATAATTCTTTCTGTAGTCTGAAAAGTGATTTAAGATCTGGGGAAAGAATGTACTTTTCAATGTACTTTTGTGAAAAGTACATTTAAAGGCAGGTATGTTTAAGGAGGATGTCAAATCCATCACAGCAAATGACTTTCATCCATTTTTGCTGTGCTATTTGATGTAACAGCACAGACACGTCCTTGGGGGCTGTATCTTTAGTGGCCAAAGGACCTGTCAGGGTTGATGTTTCAACTTTGAAACAGCTTCCAAGAAACCAGATGGGGTTGTTTGGAAAATAGGCTGGGTATCCTGAGAGATGCTTTTAATTCAAAGAAAAATCAGACCCAGAGAGACTCAGCATCATTCAGTCCAAAACAGGGTCAGATTTCAAAGGTGCCTAACTCTGAGGAGAAATAACCATGAATAGTGATTCATTTGTTCTGTGTTTATTGAGTGCTTGCTGCGTACTTTGGGGGCCCTCTGGAGTAAGAGGGAGCTGAAGAGAACTAACACTTATGATGGGTCGTCTCATCACACAGGTGCTTTACACAACCTACTTCAGCCTTTACAACAATCATATGCGGTGGGTTTCTACGAGAAAGACTGGCGGCTATTCACCGAAACACACTTTCTCTTTTTCTCGGGCACTTCACTAGATGACATTTCCAACCACGTTTGCAATTACGTGTGATGCTGTGACAGGTCTACCCAGTGGAAAGAGGGTAGAAGGAACATGTACAACTTCCCAGGCCTGGCACTCTAAAGCCTCCTTCACGTGCTGCTCTAGGTACCCCCTTCACTGAGCCAGAAGTCGATACCCACTGCAAACTTGGAACTCACATATTAAATGCAGACAGTCCCTAATGCAGCATCTCTGAGTGACCACAAAAAGCAGAGCCTCCCACACTTTACAACCAGAAGCACCACCTTGTAGCTGGGCAGTGGATGTCAATGAAACACAGAGAGTGGGCAAGAAAGCTGGGGACCCCTGTTTTGGAAGAGCAAGACTTTTGGTAAAACTGTCACTTTGGATAACTTCGAAGGCAAACTTACTGCCCGCTGAGCCAGTAGCTCTAGAGAAATGGATTGAAAACACCAAAATATCCATATGTAATAGTCACTCCTCTCTGTTTTCACCAATGATGACAAGAAAGAGAGGAGCCCAGGAGAGAATGTACCAGTTTTTAAGCACACATTAAAATGAGAGAAAGCGAAAGACAGAGGGAGACACAGACAGACAGAGACAGAGACAGAGGCAGAGGCAGAGTCAGACAGAGAGAGAGAGAGAGAGAGACAGAGAGAGAGAGAGAGAGATTCTAGAATGATCTCGATGTAGCCACATTAAGTTGAGAGAGGAGCATCTGGGCACAAAAGGAAGGAAATAACGTAGGCTTGAAAGTGATATTGTTATGCCTTTGATATTTTTCATGCGGCCAATGGATCTGCCTGAAAACAAACACAGCAATGCTTACGGCACTTCTGAAGGAACTGTGTAGCCAAAGAAACCCTGGGTCTACTCTAAAAGAGCCCGTGACCGGAAAACAGGTGTCAAGCTCCCCACAACGTACTAACAGAAGAGAAGCTACATAAACCCCTCAGCCCCAAGGAGGATGTGCTCGACAGCGGCCACTGTAGATGTGGTCACGAAAGACAGAGAACAAAGAAAAACTGCCCAGTGGGGGAGCTTCCCAGCGAGCAAGGGACAAGAAATTCCTCCTGGAGAGCAGAATTGGAGTGTAAGGAAGGTCTCCAACTGCCAGGACAAAGGTATCACCAACCACCACAGATCAGTAACTGCTTTGTATCTCCGGTTCTCCTCTTTTCCAAATTCCCAAATGTCTTATTGTGAGGATCCTCTCCTGCAACCCATTGAAAAGGATGTTGTACTAAGTGGTGGCAATCTTTATCACTCTGGCAATCTTTTTAGCCACAGGTTACTTCTCCATGAAAAGCTATGTCTGGCCATGAAGAGAAGGAGTAAATATCACCAAGTGATTTTGACTTTGAGCTGGATGCAAAGTTGGATTGGATTTTGAGTTGTCCATCTTGGGGCTGTGTGTTCTAAATACGTGAAGAGTGCAAATGGGTATTTGGTGAAAATACTGCAGCTACGATGGCTAGCTGTACACCAAAATCCATTTCCCATTTTTTCTTGGAGTTAGGCTAGATTCCTTTCCTCGGGCCCTGCAGTCAGGTAGACCAAGTGATTGCATTTTAGCCAAAGGAATGTGTGAAAAAAGGATAGGTAACATCATGACCCTTGAGAACCTCCAATGTATGTTCCCCTGCACTCTTCCTCTGCGTTTGGCTGGAAGGCTGACCTTGGATGTCACGTGTTCATGACAGCCTGGGTCCCCGAGGGCTGAGAAGCAGAACCCCTCTCCTCACCAAAAATCAGAAACACTCATTTTAGACGAAGCAAACAGGATGTAAACTCATATTAAGTTAACTCAGTGACCTTTTTTCTTTTTCAATCTACAGTAGATGCAATATAATTCCCTCCATTTTGCAGTTGTGAAAATGAAGCTTGGCAAACTTAATTTTCACAATTTAGAGAGATGACAGATGCAGGCACTGGGCTCACATCTCTGTCTCCCCACCGCCAGCATCTTCTCTCAATGGACCCCACGATCATCCAGTGATGGGAGATATATTATCTGTCAGTCATTAAGAAAGGGGTCTATTGAGGAGTCAAGATAAACCAACCTCTACCCACCTTCAAACACTAGGTAGATTTATTTTTGTCCCTAGTTTAGAGTATGGGTTTTCTTCCAAGCATTAGTGAAAAAATTATTTTTCTCTGAATCGCTAAAAAAGCGGTCAGGACTCAGTGTGAAAAAAACAGAACCTGGGTGTGCCCTGCACGCTAGTGAAAGGGTCCCCCCTCCACCCACCCCAACTGCTGATTCCGCAGGGACTCTTTGGTAAATGAACACCATAAGCCATTTGATCCTGAAAGTTTTTCTGCAAAAAGGCAATATCAGGTCCTTTCTTTATATTAAATCTTGCCTTGATTAAATTGGCTTTTTTTTCTTAGTGAGTTTCCAAAGCACTGAGTTACTGGCAAGAAAAGGTTTTAATAGGATCCTAGATTTTAAAGCCATGGGCAACAGAGCCTGGGTCCTTTATGATGTGTAATGAATAAAAGAACCCAAATCACTGCTTTTTAAAATCATCTGTGTAAGAAGTATAATAATTTCCCCCTTTATTCCACCCTCCCTTCCTTTCATTGTATACGTCCCCAAAGTTGCTTGCTTTAAAGGGCACATATTAGAGAAGCAGAAACTCTGCTTTTCACAGGAGAGCGCCCTGTCTGGAAGGACCCTCTCCTCTGGGCAGATCCCCTTGCATGGCCCCAGCTGCTCCTGCAATTCGAGAAGCAGTTGTATCTGCTCCATTTCCCCATCTGTTCCCCTCCCCCTTCCCCTTCCTCCTCTCCCTTTCCATCCTCCGGCTGGCTCATTTTATCTTTGTCTGTGCTCCTTCCTTCTCTTTACATTCTCACTCCCGGCGCCTTCTGTTAGTCCCGTTATCAAAGAAATCCCACGCTGGTGAGCATCGCCACCTCTCCCCCAATCAGGACAAGCTCCTGCATCTAAACAACAAAAAGCCCCCTTCTGCCCGGTAATGGTTCTGCTGCCCAGTGCCGGCCACCCTCAGCATGTGTCTCATTGTCTTCTTGGCCCTCTAGGCAGATGGGCAGTCTCTCACCCAATTTCAAGCTGTAATTTTGGGGACTTATTTCCTCTCCTTTCCAAAGCCCTAGAGCACACGCAGGGTGATCTGAAATGAACCAGAATAATTTCCAAACCCTATCCTAACATAGAAACACTGGATATCCTAACCAGAGAGAAAAAAAACAAGGATGCTGTGTGTCCCCTCTGGTCCTCTCTTGCCATTGGAGGCGCCGCAGAGGTGCCAGGAACCCAGGGAAAGCAGAACATTTCCATAAAAGTATTTTATTGTAATTGCTCAAACAGCTTCATGCCAATGAACCATCCCTGCAGAGAGATTCATCAATTCCACTCCGGCCCATGACTGGAGTGAGCGAGGGAGGGACTGCAGGGGGGCTTCCAGCTGTCCTCACAGGCGAACCAGAGAGCCCCCGGTCCATCAGAGCCACGCTCGAGCTTCCCGGGTAGAAAACTTGTGCCTGCTTGATGCCTAGGAAACCTGGGACAGCTTAATTTTTCTCTTCCTCGGGCCTCCACAGGTAGCCTTAAAAATTTTGGAGCAAAAAGATTCAGAGCATTACTAAACTGCCCCAATTGTGCAGGACTTGTCCACCTTAGTCTTACGGCTGAAGTCATATTTACTGAAGGCCCTGCAGGCCAAATCTCACCTCCCTCCCTATGTCAAAACACATAGATCCCAATAGGGATTCGTGAGGCTGTAAAGTAATCAGGTTATTTTAACTTATCGTAAACACACACACAGAGACACACTCACGACCTGTCCAAACTGCACAGCTATGAAATCCACTTTAAGTAATGGCAGGGATAGGTTTGCACAGCAAAGTACTTCTCATTAGTAGTATAGATTCTGATTAAACTCTAGCCTTTAAACACACATTGGGCTACTTGCAAGGTTAACTGTTGCTCTACTTCGTCCCACAGTGGCCCACAGTTTGCTCATGCATCTGCTATAGAATTTATCACACTGGATTGTAATGATCTGTTTATCTTCCTTTCTAGCACTGAACTGAGTCTCTTAAGGGTCACAATCAAAGCTTCTTCTCTTAATAAATCGAGGGCTCCCCACAGTGCCTGGCACATAGGAGGCGCTTCACTAACTATTGGGGAATTTAAATAATATATAAAATGATGGTGTTTCTCCCATCTGTTTTTGTGAGTGTAGTGAAAACACATTCTATTTCTACATGGAACACTGTAAAATTTGAATAATTATCCACTTTTTATTTACTTTTTAAAAATTTTTAAAATGAAGTATAGTTGATCTACAATATTGTGTTAGTTTCAGGTATGTAGCAAAGTTATTCAGATATATATATATTCTTTTTTTTGGATTCTTTTCCATTACAGGTTATTACAAGATATTGAATATAGTTTCTTGTGCTATATGGTAAATCCTTGCTGTTTATCTACTTTGTATATAATAGTGTGTATCTGTTAATCCCAAACTCCTAATATCCCCCCCACCTCCCCCACTCCCGCTCCCCTTTGGTAACCGTAAGTTTTTCTATGTCTGTGAGTCTGGTTCTGTTTTGTAAATAAGTTCATTTGTACTGTTTTTTAGATTCCACATACAAGTGATATCATATGATATTTATCTTTGTCTGACTTACTTCACTTAGTATGATAATCTCTAGGTCCATCCATGTTGCTGCAAATGGCATTATTTCATTCCTTTTTATGGCTGAGTAATATTCCATTGTGTGTGTGTGTGTGTGTGTGTGTGTGTGTGTGTGTGTGTGTATATATATACACACATATATATGTATATATCTCACATCTTCTTTATCCATTCATCTGTCAATGGACATTTAGGTTGCTTCCATGTCTTGGCTATTGTAAATAGTGCTGCTATGAACATTAGGGTACATGTACCTTTTTGAATTAGAGTTTTCGTCTTTTCTGGATATATGCCCAGGAGTGCAATTGCTGGATCTTACGGTAAATCCATTGTTTAAGATAATTCTTTTTTTGAAATTCTGTAAGTCATTGTAAGACAATCTGGGGAGTTTATAGGAGATCAATAGAGATCATGCAACTCAGTTTCCTGCTTTTAATAAAAAATTCCATTTTCAGATAGGTGTCTGGCAAACAGACATTGGTTATATCTCCTAGAACCAGTGAAGCACCGCCTCCCAGGGCTGAATTTGACTTCACAATAGAATCCAGCATCTTTGGGGCTCTATAGGGAGATAATAAATTCATCCTGCTCCGGACATGCAAGATATCACCTTGCCAAAAGCTACTCTACTGTTTAAGGCCTGGCTACCAATCCAGTAGAAATTACCAATTCCTATTTCAAAAATACATGAGTCGAAGTAACTAAAGCCTCCAGACAGTCTAATAATACCTGAATTTCCTCTTGACATCCATTCCCTCCACTTCTCCATGGTCCTTCTTCCTCTTCAATTAACTTTAAAACTATGGTCCATGTGGCTTCCAATCAGCAAACAATTACTTGTTGTATATCAGCAACAGGCAACTTGAATATGACTCAGTTTACTCAGCAACCGTAAAGTTATGAAGCTATGTTTCTGGCACCACCGGCTCGTCTGCGTTAATATGTGCAAAGAGCCATGAGTTCCTTGTACGTGACGGCCCTACGTATTCACAAAGGGCTATTATCTAATTGCCGTTTAGTAATTAGATGTCACCAGTGCCATTACCATAGCCACAGATTTTTGAATGTTTGAGCCATAAAGCCTGAGAGTAACGTACTGTCAAAACTGAAATTCAAATATCTTTCAACGTTAACACCCTCTTCGGGGCAGAAGGAATGAGATCTTAGTGCCTGCTGCCTTGTGGCCACCTGTGAGTTAATAATGAGGTAAGTGTCTCTCAAACAGCTTCAAACAATAACTCCCTACTGAATTACCAGGTAACGAATTAATGGCCACAGAGGGCCTGCCTGATCAAATCTTAATTAAGCAGGGCAGAGGGTTCTATCAATCCCTTTCATCGCATCCCCACAACTCCTGTGGGCTGCAGTTCACTTTGGCCAGAGGTTTGCCCAATTTCCTGATGCCAACAGAGCAAAACACCTAGATCGCTACAGAGGGTTGGGAATGACCACCAGCTTCTAGAAACCTTAAGAAATCACTATGCCAATTGCTAATGATGCCACGACACACTTCCTTTAGCTGAAATCTCAGTCTTAGCATGTCCTGAAATCTTAAAACTGGAAGGCCTTACAATATCCCTTCATCAGGGAGATGGACTGACTGAGCCAATAAGTAAACCAGGACACGATAGGGAGTCTCACAGTCAAGTCTGGCTGGGAAACCTCGGCTTTCTGTGTTTCAGGGTACAGCCTAGATATAATAGGACTGCAACCTGCCCGTAGACAGGAGGAAACATTAAAAAGAATATATCTGAAAAGCCCCCTTAGCTTCACAGATTCAAAAGTCCTACATCTGCTTCCTAACTATGCTTCCAATGGTGTCACCCAGAGCAGGTTATGTTACCAGCTCTCTGAGCCTCAGAACCCCCATTTGAAAAATGAGGGAATTAGACCATAACCCTGACAAGACGCGTGTTTCCTAAACCGCGTTCTAGGGCACTTGCTTGCCCAGATGTTAATAGGTGTTTCTGATGAAAGGGCTCCCTAGCCAAGTACACTCAAGTATGCAGGTGAGAAACTAGGTCAAACATGCATTAATGCATTTCAAAACCAAAGGGTCCTGCACAGCCTTCCAACCACTATTGTGCATTGCAATTCCCTGGGCTCTGGTTATATAAGCAGCATTCTTAAAACTTAATAAACTAAGGAAGCCTGTTTTGATAGAGTCTGCATGAGTACAGCTGGGGAACTGACACCAGGGGTAATAGGGTTCCGGACCTATTCCATGGAGCCCTGGGGTTCTGCTTTGGGGGGCCTCCAGGACAGTCAGGCAGAAGGGCCTCACACCGCACCTGCTTGTGAGCCACTGCAGGGCTACTATTTTTTTTTCCTTCTGATTTTGTTTGCTGGCTTTCATTTCTTCATACTGGATAAAAGCTGTTCAGAAGAACAGCTTCTCTGACCAAGGTCATTTGCACACCACTGGACCAGATGTTCTAAAGTCCCCTCCACTGCAAACATTCTACGAGTCTATCACTGTTTTGAAGAAAGATATGTGATGAGATAAAATATTCAAATGACTAGCTTCCTGGAGCTCTCTGGACTCAACGTTTTACTATTTTGTTCCAGGTAATCCCACCTCCATGACTGTTCCTTCCATCTCCTGGTCACACCTTCTATCCCAGGGTATAAATTCTCCTTTACTTTCACAGCAGCTTTTTCATCTCACCTGAATAAATGACACGCACTCTCGTTCTTGACATTCCAGAAGTTACATCGAACCCTGACTTCACACGACCCTCCTTTCCTTCTGAGTACCCAGAGGCCCTGGAGAAGAGCCTCCTTCTTGGACTTCAGCCCACCTGTCCCCACCACGGTCCCTCCTGACTCTGCAACTAATCTGGGCAACTTTCTCTTCTCTTTAGCTCATGATTGATTTTCTCCATAAATTATCTGGGGCTGTTCTTGCATATCAGAGGCCACATTACGCTGCACTGTTAACTGATCCCTAAGAATGGAGATTTAGCCCCCCTTTTTTGCTGAAAGCAACACACATTGCATTGGGTGACCAAGGTTTGTGCTTCAGATCTTCATTGGACATCATATTTTTATGGGATCTAGTCAAAAGAAACAAAATCTACTGTTTCTGAGTCTATTTTATGATCCCTTACGGGATATATTTATATAAGCCATTCACCATGTCATACAAGCACAATGTGCAAATGGCTTTACATATTCAAGGTTAAGGGTAAACATGTCATATGATACCACTTATATGTGGAATCAAACAAAAATGATACAAATGAACTTATTTACAAAACAGAAATAGAGTCACAGATGTAGAAAACAATCTTATGGTTACTGGGTGGGGCAGGGGGGCAGGAAGGGGAGAGGGATAAATTGGGAGATTGGAATTGACATATACACACTACTATAGATAAAATAGATAACTAATAAGGACCTACTGTACAGCACAGGGAACTCTACTCAGTATTCTGCAATGACCTATGTGGGAAAAGAATCTAATAAAGAGTGGATATATATATACGAATAACTGATTCACTTTCCTGTACAGCAGAAACTATCACAACATTGTAAATCAACTATACTCCAATAAAACTTTTTTTTTAAAAAAGAGTAAACTCATCGATGAACTTGAACTTGCCAGACTTTACAATCGAAACCCCTTTTCCTTTACGTGAGGGGTGCGACCGCTTAGATCTAGAGCTGCAGAAGCGGGCCGCACCTGAGTGGTAGGCGTGGCCCTCTCTGAGGACAATTAAAATGTACAGAACTATCTGGCAGGATCAGAATAGCCCTTGCATGACGTGCACCAGCTCACTGTTTTCACAATAGGAAAAGCAGATGCTCCTGGGAAATGGGGCAGCACAACACGTGGGGAAACAAAGCCCAGCACTAAAGGCATATGAGGCAAAAACTGTTAAGCTTAGCTGGCTTTTTGTTCTTCCGTTAAAAATGCAATAAAGTATTCCACCCATTCTCCAACTCTATCAAACATCGGTGGTGAGCGGGGTGGCAGAGAACAATCAATGCGCTTCTGAAGGATGGGCACCAGAGCCTCCGTGTGCGATATGCCAAATAGATTTGATTTCCAATATGCATGTATGCATAGAAAGCATCCAACGGATGGGGCTGACATTTATCTTCTGCAGCTAGGACCGGTGGGGCTGGTCACCCCCGTGCTCAGGAGTGGAAGTAAATGTCAGGAGAGATTAGCGGCCGTGTGCTACCCACACACGAGGAGAGTCTCGTTCTCGGTGTATTCATCCTGCTGCTCTACAGTTAGGTAACAGTTGTGAGAAATGTAATGTCCCTGTGCTCCAGAGGGAGCAGAATTAGGGAAACGAGAGCTGCGATAGCACGTGGGCATTTTTGCCGGAATTCTTTCAATGCAAACTACGACTCCCCACACTAGCTTGTTTTCTGCAAATTAGGAACAGAGGCAAGAGGAAGACTCTGAATTCTGAGAATTATGCCCTCAGACTACGGACCCTGGAGCTCCAGAGAGCATACTGGACTTGGTTATTTACACTAGTAATTGGATCCACTGGTTGTGAAGGTGGTGACGACTCTGCAGCATCCTTCTGAATTATCTCTGTGTTAACCAGTGCCCATCTCCTAGGGTCAGAAAACAGGAAGCAAGAAAGGAAGAATTTAGAAAACCGAACGTATCCAATGATTTACCAGGATAGACAGTGTGAAGAGAACACTGCAAATTGTGACGTGTAAAAGGCAGCTTATAGGTAAGAGCTGGCTGATGGCTGCCCAGCAGACCAGACTCCCTCCCACCAGGCCAACTGGCAGTGGAGACAGAAAAGGAACAATAAAGTGAGAACGATTCATCTCCTTCACTCACCCGTTCCCAGGTCCAAGCCCACCCACAGCCCCGCTCTCACTGCCTCAACTTTACCCCGTTATAAATACATCAAAAGCCAAGTTAAATTGCATTCCGGATTTTCCAAACTTAAAAAAAAAAGAAAGAAAAATCAGCAATTAAACTGCACCAATGACGTGCTTTAAATACATTCAAAGGCTGCGTAATTATTTTTGCAAAGGTAACAAGACACGTGGACACAGGCCAGGCCTCCCTGAGGACGCCTGGTGCTGGTGGCACGTGACTCTGACGAGGTGCCGTGCGGTCCCCGGTCCAGCACATGGCATCCCTGACCCTGCACAGGGCACACCGCTGAGCTCTCCATGATAGATGACAGGAAGTCCTGGGCATAACTCTTCCCCTTTCCTGATGACCACAGAGACTCGAATTCCACTCCAGACCCACTCCCCTCATGACCCTCTTGCTGTTGAGTATGACAGCAGTAAGTTGAGGACCCTCAAAGCCAACCCCCTCACGAGAAGAGACTCTTGAGAAAAGACGTTCACAGGGACTCGGGCTGAAACAGCACAGTATTCCGTCGGTGGGTAAGGCCTCCGGTGTACATGGCGTGGGCCAGCCACACCACACGCTCCTGGACTCACCTCTGCCAGCCCTGGAGGGCGGCTCAAGAAATGGGAGCCTCCAATCACGACAACCGTATTCACGCAAGGTTTGACGCATCTAAGCTTTTATTGTCTGTTTGATTTATTTTTCTTAAATTTGTGTGCTTTCTAAACCAAGCAGACCAGACTCTCCTTAAGAAGGAAAATTCCTTATATGTTCTCACCCACCACCTAAAGATACAGAAGACAGGAAGCAGCAGAAAGGGAAGGGGGGCCGGGAGCTGCATGATCTGAGTATTTTCTAATGCATGCGTCAGATCAGATGACACGTCTGAATACATCCACTGAGACCAGAATACTCACCTGTCACTGTGGGAAGACCCCATGAGGAGCCTGCGAGGTAACTGGGGTGGGGTCTCAGAGGACAGGATGTAGGCATAGGATGACTTGGAACCTTTGTGACGTGCTTCAGCCTTCTCTAAGGTTTAAACTGCCCCAGACTGTGCCTTCTTTCCAAATCTGAGAATTCTGCAGGCTGGACTGTAACAACGCTGGTACCTGTTAAGAATGTGCCAGGCCTTGCATACATGACACCTCACTGAATTTTCACAACTCCATGAGCGAAACATAGTAATTTGGGGATGAGAAAACTAAGGCAAAGAGAATGTTAGTGACTTGCCCAAGTTCATGTTCTTATCTGACAGGGTCAAAATGTGAGCCTAGGCAATCTAACCCAAGAGTCATGTTCACACCTTTTTAACCTATTTTTACATCACACGTATCCTTCACACATTTCAGACATAATACTGTGATCATGGTAGATATTAAATCAATACTTGTCTAGGGACTTCCCTGGTGTTCCAGTGGCTAAGACTCCACGCTCCCAACGCAGGGGCCCCGGGTTCGATCCCTGGGCGGGAAATAGATCCCACATGCATGCCGCAACTAAGAAGTCCGCATGCCCCAACTAAAATGTCCTACATGCCGCAACGAAGATCCCGCATGCTGCAACTAAGACCCAGCACAGCCAAAATAAATTAAAAAATAAAGATAAATCATAAAAAAAAAATTTTCTTTAAAATAAAGCCTGAATAAAATTTTTTAAAAGTCCATTCTCTACGTCTGCGTCTTTATTCCTGTCCTGCCCCTAGGTTCTTCAGAACCATTTTTGTTTTTTAGATTCCATATATATGTGTTACCATACGGTATTTGTTTTTCTCTTTCTAACTTACTTCACTCTGTATGACAGACTCTAGGTCCGGGGAGGGGGAAGGGTAAGCTGGGACGAAGTGAGAGAGTGGCATCGACATACATACACTACCAAATGTAAAATAGATAGCTAGCGGGAAGTAGCTGCATAGCACAGGGAGATCTGCTCGGTGCTTTGTGACCACCTAGAGGGGTGGGGTAGCGAGGGTGGGAGGGAGATGCAAGAGGGAAGAGATATGGGACCATATGTATATGTATAACTGATTCACTTTGTTATAAAGCAGAAACTAACACACCATTGTAAAGCAATTATACTCTAATAGAATGTTAAAAATAAATAAATAAATACAAATAAAAGACTTGTGGAATTAGCATGAGAGCCAAAAGGGATGAACTCACGTGTAAATTATAAACAGGTAAATGGGCATCATCGTTCAAGTTACCTGTATGACAAATGTCCTGAGATGCCAAACAAGAGGCAAAAGGATTCTCGTCTTAAAAGCGGCAGGCGAAATATACTTGGGGTAAGTAGTAAGTTATCGTACACACTTCCTTTTTTATTGAAGTATAGCTGATTTACAATGTTGCATTCGTTTTTAGGTGTACAGCAAAGTGATTCAGTTATACATACATATACACCTACGATTTTCAGATTCTTTTCCTTTATAGGTTATTACAAAATATTAAGTATAACTCCCTGTGCTATACCATAGGTCCCTGTTGGTTACCTATTTTATTTATAGTAGTATGTATTATATATGTTAATCACAAACTCCTACTTTATCCGTTCTCCCCTTTCCCCATTGGTAACCGTAAGTTGTTGTTTTTTCTCCTATGTCTGTGGGTCATTTTGTGTTTTGTATATAAGTTCATTTGTATCATTTTTTTTAGATTCCGCATATAAGTGATACAATATGGTATTTGTCTCTTTCTGTCTGGCTTACTTCACTTAGTATGATAATCTCTAGGTCCATCCACGTTGCTGCAAATGGCATTATTTCATTCTTTTTGATGGCTGAGTACTGAATATATATACCACTGTATATATATACCACATCTTCTTTATCCATTCATCTGCCGATGGACATTAGGTTGCTTCCATGCCTTGGCTACTATGAATAGCGCTTCCATGAACACTGGGGTGCAATGTTCAAAGTTTGGGGTCTTTTCAAACTATGGTTTTCTCCAGATATATGCCCAGGATTGGATCATATATGCAGGATCATATGGTAACACATTTTTATCACAATTCATTCCCGAATCTATTTTTTCATTAATTCAACTATGCTTCAAATACCTATTCTGTGCCAGTCACTCTTGTAAATAATGCAAGATGTAAAGGAACAGGGCAATCCCTGCCCCCTAAAGAGTTCACCACTGTGGAGCAGAGGGTCAGGTGTGGATACTTCACAGGAGAATCACAAATGAAGACTCGAGCAGTTTTTTGGATGGTGAAGAGCTGAACTGAATCCACACGCTGTGGAGTGGGGACCAAGAGGGAGTCCCCACATTCAGGATTCGAGGCTTTGGAATTCCCAGAAGCCCTGAGTTACTACAGCAACTCTTGTGTTCAATGTCCTCCTCCGTATTCCACCGAAAGTACTGAATGAGCCAAAAGGATTAGAAGGGATATGAGATGTGTCCTTGTTTTTTTCACTCCCCTTTCATGTAATCATCCTGCTGACCTAATTATAGACAGGAACAGAGGGAAGAGGGAGCCCTGGTCATGGCAGCACTCTCTAGGGAACTTGGAAATCCATTTTAATGAATTCCGAGCTCTTCAAGGGTCCTCAGGACCCAGGAGACTGATAAGTACGTAGTATTTATTTTGTTCTTGTTAATTTACTTGCTATTCGTTGGTGTGTCTGATTATTCGTTGGCCTGAATTGTTTCAGCTTAGAGGGTGCGCCATGATTTACACCTCTCTGAATGAGATGGTTCACAATGACTCACTGCCTCAAACTGACAAAATCAAAGTGACAAAGCTGACTCACAGTTCATTCACTCAACAGTGCACAAAAGTCATTGAGTGTCCTTTCATTTAGAATGAGATGGTGAAATTGGTAAGTGGTGCTTTTTTTAATCCTTAAAAACATCTTAATTGACTGCCCCGACACTATGCCCAGAAATTTACACAAAAACAGAAGATGCACTGGTGTTGCAATTCCTAGAGATTTACAATCTAGCAATGGGAGAAGAAAATATGGTTAAGAGTCCTTTGGTCCAGGATAGCTTCTGAGAATCTTATGGAAACCACAAGAGCTATACCATGTGCCCTGTCAGTACAGGTAGACAGAAAAACTAGGTAGAGATCCAGGCAGAAACACAGCCAGAAGAAATAAGGCAGAGGAAGAGGAAAACCATCCTACCAGGTAGTGAGGCTAGAATAATACAACCGCACAGTACAGGCCCTGGAAAAAAAGACCAGTGGAACAGACGAGAGAGCTCAGAAAAATAACCAAGTACACGTAGGAACTCAACACAGAAACAGGAGCCCCACAAAGAAACGGGATGACTGACTGTTTAGTAGAGGATACTAGAAAATTGGTTCACAACATGGGGAAAAACAAAGCTAGATCCCTACCTTTTGTTATATTAAGGTTATATTATGTTAAGGTGGACTTCATATTAATTACCTAAATGGGAACAGTGAAATTATAAAGCTAAAAAAAATATATATTTGTTTTCATTGGAAAAAAAAAACACATTACATAACTTTTTTTTTTACAAATTTAAAATCATTTAATCCCAGTCAAAGTTCTATAAAGAAGGTAACCTTAATATGCCCATTTTACAGACAAAAAACTGAGGACCATCACTAGAGCCACATAGCTAGGATTTGAACCCAGGCATTTTGGTTTCAGCACATATGCTCTTAATCACAATATAATGCACCACTGACAAAAGTAACATTAAAATATATATATATATATGTATATATATATATACACATATATATTTTTCTCAACATATAAAACTGATATACAGGGACTTCCCTGGTGGTCCAGTGGTTAAGACTTCACCTTCCAATGCAGTGGGTGCGGGTTCAATCCCTGGTTGGGGAGCTAAGACCCCACATGCCTTGCGGCCAAAAAACTAAAACATAAGACAGAGGCAACATTGTAACAAATTCAATAAAGACTTAAATAAAAATAAAATAAAGTGCAAAAGCTACAAAACCATTCTGCCCTCATCCCATATACCACTTACAAATAAATAAATAAATAAATAACTGATATGCAATTAATACCTAGAATATACAAGGAATTCTTGCAGACTTCTAAGAAAAAGGCAGCACAATTTTTAAAAAATATGCAAAAGACAAGAATCTGCCTTACACAGAAGAAAAAGCCATAAAGCAAACAAATCCACGAACAGAGGCTCACACTCCCCATTAAACTGAGAAATGCAAAGGAAAGTAATGATGAGGCGTCACTTTATGCCCATGAATATGAT
Organism: Lagenorhynchus albirostris; assembly: GCF_949774975.1. Lineage (NCBI taxonomy): Eukaryota > Metazoa > Chordata > Mammalia > Artiodactyla > Delphinidae > Lagenorhynchus > Lagenorhynchus albirostris. The sequence continues at coordinate 105,987,916 of NC_083103.1, read as the reverse complement.
TTACAAAGACAGGAATCAGGAAGTAGATAAAAGTAAGTGTTGGTGAAGACGTGTGCAGATGGAAACTCACAGTGTACCAGGGAGTGTACACACGTAAAGCCACATGGAAATGCAATATGGCAGCTCTTCCTGCAAGTCAGCACGTGGAATCCTATCACCCAGCCATGCCACCACCGGCTCTGCTTATTAGAGGACTTGCACTGGGATGTGTTAAGGGGATGCTTGTCGTGTAATGTTTTCAGATAGAGGGAAGTTAGAAAGAGCACTGATGAATCAGAGGAATGGATACATCAGTGGCATGTACAGGCAGTGCACCACCACGTTCCATGTAGATTCATGCACATTTAATGAGATTTACGGAAAGCATTTGTGTGGGCAACTGTGGAAAAAGGAGAACAGGAGTAGAATCTGAGATGAAGGGAAAATAAGGAAGCACCTTTCCAGGATCAACAACCCCCTTTTCAGGAATGACAGTGTGCTGTGTACTGAGGAATGAGATTAACTCAGCCCTCAGCCAGCTGGCATCTGTGTGTACATAATGAAGAATAATGAGAGAAGGAGGTAACCTACGGCTTGGCAATGATAGTTAATAACACTATTTTGCATATTTGAAAGATGCTAAGAGAGTAGATCTTAAAAGTTCTCACCACAAGATAAAGAAAATGTTTAACTCTGTTTGGTGATGGGCGCTCGCTGGACTTATTCTGGTGATCACCTTGCAATACATACATATATTGAATCATTACATTGTACACCTAGAATGAACATAATGTTGTACACCTAGAATGAACATAATGAACATAATGACATTCTTGCCAATGTCAGTTATACATCAATAAGAAAAACATAAAACTCAAGAGTGGGATTAGGGATGGATAACAAGGTAAGAACCCTGGAGAAGGAACTGGAATGCCAATCATAGCATGGCAAGCTGTAAGGCTTGCCTGGGGGTTGCTGGCTAGGGGTTGCTGACCCCCAGAAGCGGGGACCACAAGAATGTAAATAGCTGCTGTCTCCACCCTGGAGTCCTGGGAATCGGGAGCAGACAGGTATGAATCGAGCAGCCCAGCTGGGGAAGGATAAAGTCTGCAGAAAAGGGATGATGACATTAGGCATGACAGGTGAATGACAACCAGGGTGAGCAAGCTGGAAGGTCCGTGTGGAGTCAGTGTTTACTCTGTGCAGAATTGGAGAGAGGCCCAGAGGAAATGAACTTCACTCCAAACTCACCAGCAGTTAGAACATGGAAGCAGACAGGAAACACACAATTGAATCTCATGACCAGCACAAGCAGAGCTAAGGTAAAACACAAGACAACTGGAGCCATGATGAGTGTCTTCTTGTAACTGGGAAGAAAAAATCTGACTCCATATTACATCTCTTCCTTTTCCTGTGCTTAGTCACGCTGGCTCTGCACTTTTTGTAAAAGAATGTTGCCTATACCCTGAAATAGACTATGAAATGGGTAGTCCATTCTCAAGGCTCTGACCTCTAAGGGTATAACACTTCCCCATTCATATAGAGAGAAAAAGTTGCAGAATAGGAAATGACATTTGTCTTGTTGGAGGTTTACAGGAGCATCATGACGTGACCTACGTGGACAGCTGCAAGAACAAAGGATTCCAACACCAAGAAGTTTGCAACAACTAACCACGCCCCTCCCTCACCTGGCCTTTAAAGATGCTTTGCAGAAACCCATTGAGAAGTTCTGGGTTTTCTGCGCACGAGCCTTCCATCTCCTTACATGGCCCTGCAATAGACCTTTCTCTGCTCCAAACTCCAGCTTTTCCGTTTGTTTGGCCTCACTGTGCATCGAGCACACAAACTTGCATTTGGTAACATTTTAACACTGTCATTCCTGACCTGGACCCATGGGGGCAATTATGATTCGGTTGTGATAAGCTGTGAGTGAAATTTCTACCCACATTACTTTCATAGTCTTTATATATAGGAATTATCATTTCTTTCCTTATACTAAGATGAAAACATAGAAAGTGGAGAAAGGAGAGAGGGTTGCCTGGGGTTAGAGAGAAATTTCAGCCTAGGGAGCAGGTTATCATTTTCAAAATGTAAAGACTGTCCATTCTCTGTAGTGTTTGAAATTAGACATAATAGGAGGACCTCAAAGGCACAGATCTGCCCAGTGTCTAGAGTACCCGTCTTCACATCCTTTGCCACTAAACCCCAAACAATGAACCCCTGACATTTATTATGTGGCTCTAATCCACAGTAAAAGGCATGGAGGATGCACCCTGCCCACTCCCCAGCCTCCAAAGCCAGAAGGTTAAAGGACGCTGCTCTCCAGAGTTGATGGCAAATGGGACAGGTCAAGAGGACATAGTTTTGAATAATTACAGGAAAAAAAAAGATGAACAAGTACACATAAGTCATACAGAGTGGGGCTAAAAGAATGGAGTAGAGTTGAGTTTAGGAAGACAAAAACCATGAAAGGTCCTGGGGAATGCAGCCTGTCTCCAACCACTGACCCCCTCTCAGGGAACCCAACAAAGACATTTGGGTACTTCACTTCTGATCAAATACTCCTGCAAAGACTTTGGCCTTTGTCCTGCTATTCCTTAAGCAGCCTACCACACAAATGCAAAACAGAATTAGTCCTCTTCTGTTTTCAGTCTTGAATTGCATGTTAATTGATTTCTTAAAGCCCTGCTCCTGTACTGCCTTTGCCCTACAATTAACTGTGTTTGATCACAATGTTCCAGGGACAGAGGGGGAGCCTCCTTGACTACTGACAAATAAATCCATCAGGTGGGTCTCCACCATCACTGGTCTTCAACAGACACAAAGTGCAGTAGGAGAAACAGTCAGTGGGGAAGAGCTGAAATCATCATCAGGAGAATCAAGGGGGTGGAAGGCTGTTTGCATTCCGGCACCTAAAAGCTCTATTCAGAATGCCTTTGGGGGAGGATATGTGTGATTTATGACAGTGCAATAGGAATTCCACCCCCGTGCCCTGCTAGAGATGCCAGGTGAAAAGGCCGCTACTCTCTCACTGCCCTACCTGGCCAGCCAGCAAGACCCAGCAGCAAAATGTACAGCGTGGGGAAGACACAGACCTGACCAGGTAAGATGAGGTACGTATGGATAAGAACACAGTAGAGTACCAAGCCAAGTACAACACCCGGTAACTGGTATTTGACCAACTTGGGGCCACGTTTAACCCCCTCCATGAGCCTGGAGCCTGCCTTTGCAGATGCATTCGTGGATGGCGGCGGAGGCCAGCCACACTTTAGCTGTTAGAGTTTCAAGAAACGATTGTCAAGTATGATGCTCAGTGTAAAGGATAACGCGCCCTCTAAGGGCACATAACGGGCCTGATGACACTGTAGACACCGAGGCCCAATGTGTTCAGTCGTGGTCCCTTTGTTTGCAGACAGCACATGCTCTGGTAAAGCAGAGTTCAGCTTTGCAGACTGGTTTAGTTCCTGGTTCTGTTTCTCTGTGATATGAGTAAGTCACTGCACCTGGTTAGGACTTACTTTCTCCGTTCTCAGTAAAAAGGGGGAAATAGTCCTTATTTATCTCACAGGATCATTGTGATTCTTCACTGTGATAAAGTATATAAAAGTGATTTTAAACCATAAAGCGTTCCTCTTGGTCAAATACAAGTTACCATGTGTTAGGTACCTGGCTAGGTACTACACTGTGTTATTCTTCATCTATTCCCATATAAGGTGGTATGACTGCAATGGTTTAAAGGCAGGGGATTTAGGGGATGGAGCAATTCCACCTCTCTATTAGGATGGACTCAGATCTCCTCTCCCGGATTCTGAATGTGCTAACAGTTAATGTAAGGAGCGAGCTTCTCATCCACCTCAGTTCAGACAGAAACTGGTTTTCTGAGAAACTGAAAACTCTCTCTCTTTTCCTTTCCTACTGCTGTCAGCTATGCCCCCAGGAAGCAAAGCATTATAAACCACAGCCATGTCTCAAGCAGTTAAGGGGGAGAGAGAGAACACAAAAACCTTTTTTCAGGCTTAAATTATGTTTTCTTTTCTATTGATCTGGTGATTTCTGTTTTGAACTGAGTGAAAGGAAAATCGGTTTTGCCGTCTTTCCCCTTCTTCCCTTTCTCTTCCTCCCTTCCCCGTCCCCCTCCAACCCCGCTGCCATGGTTCTGGTGCACAGGCTCCACCTTGCTCCTCCCGGGGCAGCCCCATGGGACCACCAGAGTGGCATCTGTATAAAACAGGCCAACGAAAGCACCAACAAAACAAGCCCCGTGAGATTCTGCGACTCCTTTTCTCAAAAATATCAAGAGCTCACCATCGATCCAAAATAAAGTTTCAAACCGTGGGCACGGCCAATGAGACCATCTATGATTTGTGGACCTCTCTTCTCTCTCTGGCGGTCTCTTCTCATTTCATGGTTTTAAATCCCTTCTACGTGCTTATGACTCCTCAGTGGAAGCCTCCTACCCGGACCTCTCCCTAAGGTCCAGGCTCTTCATACTCACCTGCCCACTTGACATCTCCACTTCGATGTCTAATCGTCATCTGATCCTGCACAAAACAACTCCAAATCCTTTCCAACAATCTCGAGTTGCCTGCAATACTCCCCATCCCAGATATGACAACTGGAACAAAAAGCCTAGAGCTACCCTTGACTCTTCTGTTTGCCTCACACTCTGCAACTAATCCATCAGTAAACCTTACTGGCTCTCCCTTCTAAACACAGCCAGAATCCGGCCCTGGGTGGCCCGCTGAAGCGCCTTCCTCATCACCATCTGCAGCTCGGGCCACTGTAACACCTCCCTAAGTAACTCCACACCTGGAGCAGCCCGAGTAACCCTTTTCAGGCACGTGCCACTCCCCTGTTTCTCTGTGCTCCCTGTTTCTCTCAAGGCCTGACATGCTCTAGACTTCCGTCCCCTCTCTGACCCCCAGCCTCACCCCATGTACACAGGCGCCCTGGCCACACTGGCCTTCTTGTCCTGGAGTCCTCACACAGCCCGTTCCCTCTGCCTGGAATTCAGCCTCTAGACAAATATGTCTAGCATTCCATCAGCTCCTTCAAGATACCACTCAAATGCCACCTTCCTAGTGATGTACCCTAAATGTGCTGTTTGGGCCTGTTCCTTGTTCCACTCTGCTTCTCTTCTTTCCACCCATAAGCACTTGGCACCTCTTGAATTCTGTATCATTTATTTACATATTACGTTTATCGCCTGCCTCTCTTCCCTAGAACGTAAGATCCATAGGGCAGGTGTTTCATTCACTGTCATGTCCGAAGCCCTTTCAGCAATGCCCTCCATAGGAGTCACTCAACAGAAATTCGTTGAATGAATGCATGAACGAACAAACACAAGTCCTGTTCTTTCTGTTTTAGCGACCTCATCTCCCACTATTCTTGTCCGTCTAGAGTCTAATTAGAATGAATTACTTGTCATTCTTTTATCACATAAACGCACCCTCTACTCAGCCTCAAATACTCTTCCTCCCACCATCATCCCCAGAAAAATACAATTTATTCTTTTAGATTCAGCTCAAACGCAGTCCCTTCCCTCCGTCCCACTCTCCCTTCCTCCCTTCACTTCTCCGTTCATCCTTCACCTCCTCCCTCCCTCCCTCCATCTCTTCCTTCCTTCTACAAATATTTTGGCATATTTTATACAGTATGATGCTTGTTAAACATGGTAGATGTTTAAAAAATCAGACACAGCCCCACGTTTAGTTAGCGCTAAAGATTGCTCCAATGCCTCTGTATGAATAAATCACTCTGATGCCTCACTTTGTGGGTGGGCTGCCTGAGATGGTGCAAAGAACACACAGTCTTAAGGGTCAGGAGAAACCAAGTGCATGTTCCAGCTCTGCCATTTATCAACAGGCTTACGCAGGACACTCAACCTTTTTAAGCTTACATTTCTACATGTTTAGGATGAGGATAATAATTCCACCTTGGACTATTATTTGATAATTGAACTAAATAATTAATAAATAATATATGGCATATCATATAATATGCAATGAGTAATGACAGATAATTAAACTAAATAGTATCAGATGTCCTTGTAGCATAGGGTTGACCATTCAAGCATAAAGTCCCTTCCCTTGCCACCAACAGCCAGCAGTTACCTCACTCCTGTATCATGACCTCGGTTTATTTCCCTCACTCTATAAGGGAGTTACTTGTCTGTTTCCCACGAGATGTGAGCTCCTTGAGACCTCCCCAGAGTCCAGAGCTCTGCATGCTGTAGACTTCAGTTCATGAGCGTCGAGAGATAAATCTCCTTTCCTTTCCTGCATTTCCCTTACTTGTCCTTGTGCCTCCATATCCTTCCGATACTCTTCCCTGCTTGCCAAACCCTTTTCCCCATCGCTTTTTCATCTCATTGTACTGAAAAATTCTTTCTTTCTCGCTCTCTACACGCGCCCCCTGTACCCTCCTCCACCTCCCCCCTCACTGCCTCACGCCCCTCCCCCCACTTTTCCTGTTCCCCGGGTTACAGCACAATCTTCCCTTCCTTCCTCTTGATCATCACTCTCTGTCAGGCTCCTGTCCTCTCAGACCGGCCAGGGGAAGTTGTATTGATCTCTCCGTAATGCCCGAGTGCCTCTGAAGGTTAAGGTCAACAAGAGTAAAGCATCATGCTGAACCACAAGCCCTAAACCCGACTTCAGGATGCAGGGTATCAATTATTGAGCTGTCAGCTCACAGGGCACTCTGCACCCGGTGATGCCGAGTGGGAAAAGGAGGGATGATCTCCCAGGGAAGCTTAGTGTGGGGAAGACCCATGTAACCAGCTAGCCCACGAGCCGGGAAGCCCAGCAGCGCTGCCAGGAGGGAGACAACATCGTAAGGTCCACCACGGGTCATGGCGAAAGTGATGTCTAATGGGATCCCATAACAAAGAGAGGCCACCAAAGAAGCTATTAACGTCCAAACAGCCTTCTGGGCTTTGAGTAGTTTTCTTCTCTCCCATAATTCCACGCATAGCTGGCCTTAATTTCTCTGCTTGCTGAATAATTAGGCACCTGGGGTCTATGAGTCCTATCTAAACCAAAATAAACACGGATAATGGTGGGTTTTGTTTGTCATCTCCACTATGCCCCGGCTTCCTCTGCTGACATTTTAAAGGCTCCTGTGCCATCTCAACTATAAAAGTATGGAGAATTTTAGTTAGAAATACACAGGAAACAACGGACTGTGAATTAAAAGTCTGGGGAAAATCTCATTAAGCTTACTCACTCTAAAGGAATGTGTGCCGTAGAATAAAGGACCCATCAAAGCAGGGTCATTATTATGACCTATTATGGCTATTATCATGAACCATCTCAACTCACCACCAATGCCTTTGCACAGGCAGTTTCCCTACTGGAAAATCTCTCCTCCCACCTTCACCTGGTTGATACCTAATCATCCTTCAGGAATGTTCTTACATGTCACTTCCTCTGGGATGCCCTTCAGTCTGGCTTAGAAGCTCCTCCTAAATGATCCATGAATCACAATTCACAATACTGTGTGATAATTCCACCAGAAGCAGCAAAAGACCAAGTGCATAATATGTCACAGACAAGAAACCGCCTGGGTTTGAACCTGACTCCATCTCAGTGCCTCAGTTTTCTAATGTGTAAATAGGCAAATAATAACAACAGTATTCATCTCAGAATGGCATTTGAAAATGACTAAAGGGCTTCCCCAGTGGCGCAGTGGTTGAGAATCTGCCTGCCAATGCAGGGGACACGGGTTCGAGCCCTGGTCTGGGAAGATACCACATGCCGCGGAGCAGCTAGGCCCGTGAGCCACAACTACTGAGCCTGCGCGTCTGGAGCCTGTGCTCCGCCACGAGAGAGGCCACGACAGCGAGAGGCCTGCGCACCGCGATGAAGAGTGGCCCCCGCTTGCCGCAACTAGAGAAAGCCGTCGCACAGAAACGAAGACCCAACACAGCCAAAAATAAATAAAAATGACTAAAATGTTTGCAGATTTTTGGATGATGGTCATCCTGACTGGTGTGAGGTGATACCTCATTGTGGTTTTGATTTGCATTCCTCTAATGATTAGATATGTTGAGCATCTTTTCATGTGTTTGTTGGCAACCTGTATATATTCTTTGGAGAAATGTCTATTTAGGTCTTCTGCCCATTTTTGGATTGGGTTCTTTGTTTTTATGATATTGAGCTGCATGAGCTGCTTGTATATTTTGGAGATTAATCCTCTGTCAGTTGCTTCGTTTGCAAATATTTTCTCCCATTCTGAGGGTGGTCTTTTCATCTTGTTTATGGTTTCCTTTGCTGTGCAAAAGTTTTTAAGTTTCATTAGGTCCCATTTGTTTATTTTTATTTTTATTCCCATTACTCTAGGAGGTGGGTCAAAAAGGACCTTGCTGTGATTTATGTCATAGAGTGTTCTGCCTACATTTTCCTCTAAGAGTTTTATAGTGTCTGGCCTTACATTTAGGTCTTTAATCCATTTTGAGTTTATTTTTGTATATGGTGTTAGGAAATGTGGCACATATATACAATGGAATATTTCTCAGCCATAAAAAGAATCGAAATTGAGTTATTTGTAATGAGGTGGATGGACCTAGAGTCTGTCACACAGAGTGAAGTCAGAAAAAGAAAAACAAATACCGTATGCTAATGCATATATATGGAGTGTTAAAAAAAAAAAAAGGTTCTGATGAACCTAGTGGCAGGACAGGAATAAAGACGCAGATGTAGATAATGGACTTGAGGACACAGAGGGGGAAGGGTAAGCTGGGACGAAGTGAGAGAGTGGCATGGACATATACACACTACCCAATGTAAATAGCTAGCTAGTGGGAAGCAGCCGCATAGCACAGGGAGATCAGCTCGGTGCTTTGTGACCACCTAGCAGGGTGGGATAGGGAGGGTGGGAGGGAGACGCAAGAGGGAGGGGATATGGGGATATATGTATACATACAGCTGATTCACTTTGTTATACACTGTAAAGCAATTATACTCCAATAAAGATGTAAAAAAAATAAAATAAAATAATGAAAATGTAAATTACTTACAAAAGGCTTAGGATATGATTAGTACCACGTACGTGTAGCTGCCATCTTTTCACAGATGTTTGCAGAGTGAATAACCTTGGAAGAGAGAGCTAGTACCTCCCTCCAAAGCAGAGTAAATGGATTCTTTGCTGTCCAGTATAATAAAGATAATGTCTCCTTCCTAGGCATATGTTAGGGAGGTTTGCTTTTAGTGCAAAGGATCCAGGTTCCCTTAACTTGGGGTTACACAGCTGTGATGCAAACCCCCTGGAGGCACAGCACCCACTGGCTGCCCACAGCTGTGGACTTGGGAAGCATGGAAAGCCCATGTGAAAGGGAAGCCTGCGTGCTTGCTGCAGCCAAGGAAGGAAGTTCTTTGTCTCTGACTCAGGGGTCTCGTGTCTTCTGCCCGCACCCGTGAGCCTGCGGCAGGCTACCTTGTGAGCTACCTTGTTAGCTTGAAAGTTGGGTGAAATCTCAGACCCTCCACAGTTCCCGGCAGGTTTGGGTGATGAGGATGGGGTACTAATAGAGATAGAGCTTTCTGGAAGAGAAAGGATGTGGGCTTCACAGGCTGCATTGGGGGTATAAAACAACTCCTTGGGATCCTGTAGCAAATGCTATTGCCCAATGGTGGGTGGAGGGTAGTGAGTAAGGGTCCCCATGTCCTACCCATCAGTGCGTGTTTGAAGACTGAGTGGTGACAGGTAGGGCTGAAACAGTCCCGTGAGTGGAGATGTGACGGCTGCTCACACTTCTCCAGGTGAGAGGAGGAATGGGTGTGATCACGGCAACAGGGCAGCAAACCTCACAGCCCCAGTAGAACACGAGATGGCTGTAGTCGCCGAACCCAGGAATCCCCAGAGCTGAAATAGACGGTGTGAGCAGTGAGGATGTCGAACTTTGGGCTAAAAACACTGGAAATGTGTTTGGTTGGGAGTGCCTGGCTTGCTGGAACAGAGCTGCTCTCCACCTCCACACCCCTTGGTCCTCTCACCCCCTCTACCCTGACTCAGCTGCTCCAAGGAGATAGATGATTAGGGGTGGGGCTGAGAGCCCCCTGGTCCCAAGGGGGACTGAAGGGCACCTGCACCCATGTAGGCTAAGGAAATAAACGTCATGGCTCCTGTTGGATGCAGGCTTCTGTAGTCCCCATCCTACCTGTTCCCATTGGGGGGGCACCCCGATTCACCTAATGGAGTTTGAACAAGGGTCACGATGGGAATGTGACATTACTGTGACCTAGTGGATTGGCCCCTTAACCAATTCAATCACTGTTGTTGTTGCCGTTGTTTCTACAACAGAAGTAGAAACCGATGTGTTTTATGCTTGTACTTTCACAGCCCACAAATGCCAGAGAGATCCCGCTGATGAGCGAGAACTGGAGGTACAGAAGAATTCGTGGGACAAACTCCCTGACGCGCGTCACCAGGGGCTGGTGGAGATTCAGCAGGAGTGCCTTTCCCCTCTGATGTCCCCAGTCTGTACTCTATAGATGAAGTCCTGTCGACTGGCAACTTAGCAACCTCAGTCTCAACGGCCCTGAATGCAACGTTACCACCTCTACCAGCTGGGGAGGCGAGTGGATAAACCCCTGCAAAACTCAAGGGCCCGCTTGCCCAGTGAAGTGTCTTCAGATTATGGGGAAAGATTTACAGTAGCCACTGTCCCTGGAAGACAAGGGAAACTCCCGCCTCTTCAGGCCCTCACCACCGAAGAGGTCTGACATCTCACTGGACTCTCTGGGTAATGGAGAAAGGCCAGGCCATGCCTCTCTTCAGCATTTACTTGCTTTTTTCTATTGCCTAACTTTCAAATCAGCTCCCTTTCAATGGGGCCCAAACCACCGGGCTGTGCTGGAAGCTGTCCAGCCATCTGTGGCCTGCTCCCTACTTTGGGTCCTACAACCCTAATGACCCCGCTGAGCTACGAGTCTCTGTGAGTGATGACTTTGCTGACTGGTGATTGGATCTTCTAGCACAGAGAGGCAACCTCACCCAGAGGTGTCTCTTGGGGTTTTGGATTCTTTGCCTCCCTGACATGACTTCCAAATACACTTCTTTTGAAAATCAGCCATGACCCCGCTACTGGGCTGTTGTCAAATCTGAACACCCGACCCTTGGAGGCCTTGAGACCTCCCGGCCTGACATTCCCTTTTGGGGTGGCTCCAATAGGACCCAATGACTCTCGAGGTAAGAGAGCTTAAGAAGCCTTGCTTGTCAAGTGGAAATGACCTATCTGAGAACACAGCCTGCTGAGCTGAGTAGAACCTCAGCTTTACGTGAAACATGTCAGTTATCCTTCTAAGGAAACTGTACCCCCAATTCCAGTGCTTAAATCCAAGCCACGCACTCAGCAGGGGCCTCAGTTCACAGAGGTTCCCCTAAATGCCTGGACCTGGCTTACCAAGGACCTGATGAAGGACGGGGCTGACATCACCTACGCTGAAGCTCTCCAGTGGTGCCCTCCAGGCTGCTGCAGCTGGTCAACATCAGAACCAGCAGAAGAGAACTGGAAATGGGCGTGGCAGGGAACTCAAGGTCATCCACATGGTTCTGGCCAATACTCTCCTTGATGAGTCTTGTTACCTACTTCCTGAATCTTGGACTGTCCTCCACAGCCTAGCTGTTTGACCCCCCACTTAGAAAACTACAGACTGGGAGATGAGACTCTCTTCTTGGAGGCCATGAATCAAAGAGCTGCTAATCAAACAACCTGGGCCATTCCTACAGGTGTCACAGCAAAGACTGTCATCTCAGGAGACCTTGAAATCAAGTCGCACCACCCTGGCAGATACCTCTGATGCCTAGAGCCATCAATCTACCAGACGTGGTCACGTGCCCACCATCCTGGAACCCATGCTTCTAGTGCAGGGGCTACCACTCGTGACCCCTGTTTATCTGGGGTAGGGGGAGCCACACTGCACCAGGCATCGTCCTGCCCACTCCTGGAAGATTGACAACGTCTGACCTCTGATTCCCCACTTCCAGCTACTGAAGCTGCCTCGCTGCGGTGGACACTTCTACGGGTACGGCGTTGCTAGTCCCATGTAATCTGCTCATTCTAGCCACAACCTCTGTGGCCCTTGAGACTAATCTGGGTCACGGGTGGAGCTTTCTAGAGCACCTGCAGTTTTTATCACTAAAGCAACTCAACAAAGGACTGACAGTCAAGGTACTGGATGGCTCTTTACTCTCCCTCTCAACCAAGGTACCTGACACCACTGAGTGTTGGAAGAGCCTCTGAGAGGCTCAATCAGAAAGATTTCTGACTCCACCCCCCTCACCTCCTCTCAGCCACACACAACATGTCACTTCGGTTCCTGAATGTAGCTGTTCCAAGAAAGAGATCATCTCTTTTCAGCCACTTACTGGATAACGAACAGGACAAAATAAACAAGGGGTTATAAAAGCCTTTCCTGAGAATTCAAGATATTTCCCTGACCACCCCGGGGCATGATGTCCTTTCCTTCCTAGAGCAGCAACCCCAGGCCAGCTGGGTTGGTCCATCTTCTGGCGGCAACCTGGCCAAAGGGAATCTAGAGGATTCAAACTTAATTCTGGTTAACCTCCTGGTTCTCTTGTTGGATTGACGAGGTCTGAGATCAAAAGGAAATGGCCATGCGGCTCCGTACACTCTTGTCTAAATCCCTCTACGGTGACTCACACAGGCTAAAATGGGGACATAATGCATCTCTGTAACTTTTATAAAGATGTCCTTGTCGCTCTTACACCTCACTCTTCTGGATGAAAGACCTAAGTACAAATAGATGACGATTGGAAAAGGTGAAGTTATAGCTACTGGATATGACATACCTTGTTTTTAGAGGTAGAGAGCAAACATCCAGGCGCCTGGGAAGGGACACCCCAGGCCCTGGGAAGGACAGGGAAGAAGGGATGTGAATCACCTTTTGTCTTTTAAAGTCACCCATGGAGCCTTCCTCACAAGGAAAATGAGCCGGTACAGCTCTCCTAAACTGCTGCGAATGCCTTAATTCTACTGACTGCCTGGTCTGCCATCACTCCTGATGGCTCTGACCACAGTTTGACTGTTACGCCCCTTGACCTTTCTGAAAAGTTGATCAGGGACGGTAGGGGATGGCCATGCTTCTGCAAGGCCCTCATTACACGCACATCAGCACTGGTTTGTCTCCCTACCTCTTTCCCAAAGTCGTGCAAACTGAGCGTACATCACTTGGGCCACACACATCACCCTCTAGGGACTTGAAGAACAAACAGGATTGATGGGAACTTCAAGGCCAAGCTGCTCACTGTGTCAAGAGTCACGAAGTCCTTAGTCTCTGACCCAGGGGTCTCGTGTCTCTCGTCAGCATCCACGAGACCTGGGCAGGCTACCTTGCCTTTGTAGGGCAGTGACATGTCTGTGCAGGTGAGGGCTCCTGTTTCTCTTCCAGAAGATGCTGTTCTCCCTGCAACATGGGCCATAAATCTAATAGAATGTCCACAGAAAATGACAAGGACTCCCCATAGCAGGACAAAAGCGGTGTAAAGCAGGCAAGTGATGGGGCTCCTCTAAATGCCCACTTTCACTGTGTGCTGAGCTGCTTGACTTCACATCACAGAATAGAACTTCACTCATCAAAAATTTAACTCATCATCTTCAAAGCTCTTTTGTTTCTGATACAGAAAACACATCAGGGTGGAGGGAGAGTTGTGTGTGTGTGTGTGTGTGTGTGTGTGTGTGTGTGTGTGTGTGTGTGTGTGTGTGTCTGAGATCAAAGCCACTGATTTCAGGTTGACATCGCAGAAGTTCTTGATACAAATACGTTTTATTTTTTCTAATGCGATTTTCTCCTTGATGAACAGAATTCTATGTGGGGAGTTCTTGCAGTCAGTGCTAAATTAGGAACTCAGGTTGAAGATCTTCTGTGTGGGCTTACCTGCGGGTAATCTTTGTGGCCAGGATGCCGCACCCCTCCATCCTGCATGGTTGTTCCTCTTCCCACACGTCAGGGGCTGGAACTTCCTACCAAAGTGTCACGGGGGAGCAAAGGCCCTGGCCCTGCTCAGTGCTCTTTTCCCTGTTGTACCAAGGCACCCAGGATACCTTCCAAGTACTTTTTATGTTCTGTATCTGTAAGGACTGCTAAATCGGGTCGGATGTGTGGGATTAAGCTCACCTCATAAAATCTGCTTGAGAAAATCTCAGATCCATTAATGCTTCATAAAAATTTTACAAGGTTTCTGCGAAAGGAAGGAAAACAAACAGAGGTGGTGCCGGCGTCTAGGCGCTCTTTAAATCAAGCATTCTCTCTAATGCATTTCTTTACGGCACCAATCAGAAAAGCAATCAACCAAGAAGCCTGAGGCTTCTTCTGCTTCCATTCCTAGAGCAGAATTTTCCCAAGATCTTTAAACACTTTACGTGAAGCCGTGTGTGTGTGTGTGTGTGTGTGTGTGTGTGTGTGTGTGTGTGCGCGTATCTCAACCTATCTATCCATCCATCATCCATCTCTACATCATCCTTTGCAAGAACTCTCTATTCTCTGGCTCTAAAAAAGTCTATATCAATATTAAAACTTCATACCCTCCAATCTGAGATTAGGAAAAGAAGATAAGATGATAACAGAACCTTCCATATTTCAAAATGTCCCAGGGTGGCAGTAGGATATATAGAAAGAGTGGATGTTTAAGACTTGTGGTATGGCCATTAAAATACTCTTACATTTATTACCCTTATTTTTATTTGTGTTGTTTTGACAATAAATAAAAATAAAATAAATCAAGAGTGAGAATTGGGGGCCAGGGTTTGAGGATGCATGAACCCTGTGATGATGCAAGGAGATATTTCAGAATGATTTTCACACAAGTGATCATAAGCAAAAGGGAAGCTGAGCCCGGCCAGCAGAGGTTGGCCCTCTGCAGTCAGAGCAGGGGGACCGAGAGCAGGGCTGTGGCCAAATTTCCAGTTTGACAACTGGACCTGTGGAATGAGGCCAGAGTGGAACTGGTTTTCTGGGATGAAAAGAGAAACTCTTAACTCCCCCTCCCCTTATTTCTCCATGCTGTGTTGTTTTCCTTCAGTCAGGGCCTCTGGAAACTTGCCTTTTCATAACAGACAGGCGACTAGAATACAGAAGCAACAGTAACAGTACCAAACAATGGTCAGACTGTTTTCTTTTATCTTTCATATCTATTATAATCATCTGATCCTCAAAATAGCCCTGTGAAGTAAGGCGACTGCTATATCTTGAAAAGAAAACAAGATTTGCGCTAAAATAAAAACCGGCATTTCTTTATATCTTAGCACGGCCTCCTCTTAGCTTATGCAACCCTAGACCTCTACAAACCTCAGTTACCAAGTATGTAAATTAGGGATGCTATCCCCTACCTAACATAAGAAAGATTAACAGGATTAAATGAGATAACTTACAGGGCATAAAGTAGACAGCGCCAAACAGATGCCTGAGCAATAAAAGAGCGTTCACCCGTCCTTTTGCAGAGTTGGAATCTGATTAATGACACAGAGCAAGTTAGCAGCAGACCCTGGGGTTCAACACCTCTTTCAATTCCGAGCCCCACATGGGTGTGGGCCGACCTTGGAGAGAAGGGGGATGCCACGTACTCGTGCCTGGTTTCCGTCAGTTAGTAGAAAGATACCTCACTAGGACAGAAATGCAAATTTTAAAGGCATGAGAAGGAAGCTCATAAGCGTGAAGAGAGAACACGGTCCCTAAGCTGGAATGAGCGTCCTGTGTAGAGCCTCCTCTGCACTGTGGCCCAACCATGTGGAGACAGATGTTGAGAGGACTCTGTGCTCCATGGTGCCTGAAGGCCAGGAGGCTTCTCAAGGTTTCCTCCTTCCCAGGAGCCTCCCCGCTTGGCAAAACTGAAAAATCTGGCCAGAGACCCAAAGTAATGATAAAGTATCTTTAAGCTGTCTGGGAAAGCCTGCTGAAATCACCTCTGTCGAGAAGAAATCAATTCAAACATCAAGCCCCTCATCTTCCCCCCCACTCCCAAATGTCTTTTTAATGCAGATGGCTTTTAAGTGTGTCTTTAATAGCTAGGACTTTCAGATGCTCCAGGTCACTGTTCAGACTTAGATGTGGGAGCACCTGTCTTCTCCCCGCCATTCAGACACGGAAGTTAAAAGAAGCAACCACCCAGAGCAGAGGTGAAATCAGCGCACAGAGTTCCCCATCGTCTTTGCCTGCCTCTGAGCAGGTCTCCATGGGGCCGGCTAATGTAGGGCTGTGGCATTTGCAGAGAGGTCTGCTCTGGAGAAAATCAATGGCAGACTCCCTGACTCCAGATATGAGACACTGGCTTCCCCGCCTGGCCCTGGGAGTTCCGGAGCTTGGTGTTCAGAGAGGAAGCGCCTTCACTCAGCTCCCGCCCCACAGGTTTTGTAAATAATTTAGCAAGACAAGGACAGAGCTATCTCAGGAACAGGCTGCCTTGCCCCAGGATTCTCAGATGTCACAGAGTGCCGCTCCAGTCATTTTCCGCCGTTATTTGTAAAAGCTGGAGCACGGACTGATATTTAGGAGAGGGGTATTTTGGTCCCAGTGAGTTCGGGTAGGATGTGTCCCTGGTGGGGACGCTAGCACAAAATCACCCTGCCCTCAAGTCACGGTGGAGCTGCACATGGGGCCCGGCTGGGAGGATGGGAGGGCATGCGTTTCTTGATAGGAATGGATTTCCCAAGACAATTTGTTCTTTCATCATTTATGTATCTTTTGAGTTGCCGCCTTTCTTAGAACCAGTAGAATTGCCTTCAGTTTGTAACTTGCCTCTCCGATCATCTATTTTTCATATTATGTTTTAAAATCTCTTCTTGAACACATTGGATGAGGCATATTTACTACCTGACCTCTCTCCAAGGAGAGGGAAAGCCTAACGGGCGCCATATTTCCACTGTCAGGAGCCAAGCCGGGATCCACCTGTGCAGGCAACTGGGAAGGAAGGTCAGAGCATGGATCAACATGTCGGGGAAAGTGCAAACTCATTACTGTGCAAAGAAATGCAATTTAAAACAACGGCATGGGATGCCTACCTATCAAACTAGCAACCTCAACAAAAGTACAGCAAGCTCTGCTGGGGGGCGGGGGGCGAGTGAAGAAGCCGGCACGAGCAGCCCTCCTGCGAGCAGTGGACAGCGACCCCTACCCCCGGCAGCCTGACAGCAGGTACCAACAAGCTCTGGCGGTCTGCATACTCTCTGCTACATTCCACTTGGAAGAATGCAGCCTGAGGAAAGAATCGTGTCTGTGAATAGACTCGAAAGCAAAGATGTTCACTGGAATAGTGTTTACAACAGCAAAGCCATTGGAAATAGCCTAACTGTCCAACCACAGAGAATTATTAGCTAAATAAATGATGATCCATCCATAAAAGAGAATATTTTGTAGCCACGAAATATAATTTATAAAATATTTAATAGCATGGAAAGATATTATATATATTATATACTGTAATTATATATTATGTATATATGTAAAATTACCTATTATGCATATAAATATGTATATAAATATACATTACATATGATGTATAAATATACTTCGTATATATTATACATAATTATGTATAATTATATACATATATTGTATATTATAACTATACATAACATAGTTAATATTATATATTATATATAATTATATACTTTTATATTATATATATACTTTTAATTATATGTAGTAATATAATATGGTAATATAATAATAGTAATATTTATAATATTATTATAATTATAATATAGTAATATAATTATATATAGTATATTAGATATACAATGTATATATGATAATATATGTATATATAATGTATAGCAGAGATGTTATATATCTTATTGTATATATGTTATATATTATATACTATGTATATATGTAATATATACATGTTAATATACATGTTACGTATGTAACAAAAGATTGTGTAATATAGAGATTAATTTTTGTAAATGGAAATTATAATTAGATATATAACTGCACAGAATAAAGACTGAAAGCGTATATATGACTATTTAATGGTGATGAACTGCGGATGGTGAATTACAGATGGTTTTGTGTGTGTGTGTGTTTTCTTACCAGTGTTTCCTAAAACTTCCCACAACAAACATATAATGATTTTGTTAAAAACAAAAAGGTAATTTATCCTACAGAAGCTGATTGAGCACACACGTGCCAGGCACTACAGGGAGAAATTATTTCAATCAGGCATGCAGGCTCCAGGAGGTACTAATGGAAGGGGAAGTCCACGTAATCCAGCTGCAGCACCGGGAGCCCTGTGCAAGCCACTGGCTGGCTGAACGTGGACCCAATGAAGTACATGAGAAAAGTGGGGTCAGCCCCCCCCTGGACAGCTGGAGCTTCTGCCTACGTGCAGGGGTCAGGACAGCAGGATTGTCCTGCCCCTCCCACCCCCGCATAAGTCTACTGGGGCTCCTGGTCTGGTGAGAGAAGCCCCTGTGCTGTTTGCAATGCCTGTGTCACTCCTGGTCCCCACACCGCTGATCTCTGATTCCCAGGCTCTCTTCAGTGCCAGGAGGCATCCTTCAGGGGGATGTGTTAGGGGAACGGAGGTCCTATCTTAAATCACAGCTGTCAGCATCTCACCACCAAAAACAGTGCTGGAAGATGCTGCAGCATCCCTCTGATTTGACTTATTTAATTACAAGTCATTAAATAAAAGGAACTCACCTCTCTAGCCTGACAGATGGACCCACAGCACCAGAGGCCGTGGCTGCTCGCGAGAGCAAGGAATGGCACGTCCCCGGCCCCCTCTCAGGGGCGCCCTGGTGAACCCAGCTCGCCGTTCAGTGCTTGCTTCTCTTCAGAGCACACCATTTACCTCCCCTCCTCTTTGTTCTCACCTTTGTTCCCTTTATTTTTTCTTCTCTTGGTTTATTAAGCTCTTTTTAGCCTCCCAACAATTTCCTGGTCTTCCTACTCTTTCCTCCTCCTCCTTTTTCATTGTCACTTGAATTGCCACAGAATCAACCTATTTACATCAGTCCGGACGCCTGGGGCAGTTCTGTATTTTGTCCAGCAGTGAGCCTCCACCAAACAGTGCTGTCCAGGCCAGTAAGACCACAAAAAGCTGACCACACAGAGCCTCCAAGTCAATGAAATCACTCACCTAGAGAAAGACCCTTCCTTTGGGTTAGGTGGTAAGAACTGTCCACTTTCCCAAAGAATTTAACATAACTTTAATACTACATTTCACTGTATTTCATGCCCCCTAGGTAGATGCAGTGGTCTGCAGATGCCTGTTCTCAGTACTAAATACACACACACACACACACACACACACACACACACACACACACACACACACTCACTCACTCACATTCCCACTCATGCTACATAAACTTGGCTTCTGCCATTCTAAATGCCTCGGCTACCACATCCATCCACCCTCATAGCCAGGAAAACTGATCTCAATTTTTAGTCCTAAGATATGTAGTGAAAATATCTTAGAAAAATATTGAGAAAAAAGGATATATTATGCCTCTATTTTTGGACAACTTAGCACCTCATTTACCATGTTTATTGCAGCATCAAAGAAATGTTGCCAGGACAACAGATCATCCAATCTTCCTGATGCCTGAAACCAGCCAGGATCTGACTTCTCTACCCCAGGCTCTTCCTTGCCAACAACTGGAGGAACCGGAACTTGGTGGTCTCTCTCCAGAAAGCCATGATGATTGGCTACCTTCTGATTTTGCAGAATTAATAAAACTGACCCCAAACAAGTTGGTGTGTGTTACTAGGGTCAGGGACCTTAAAACTACATGCCATCTCACTTAGCAGAAAGACAGCAATGAAATAACTCTACTTAGTCTTTCTTTCCTTTACCCTGGGGGATCTGCAGCAAAGGTAGGAAGAAAGAATGACAGTGAAGGACTGACCCGCAGGCAGAAGTACCACACCTGCGAACAGGTGGCCCTGTTTATGGAGCGTAGCTTGCAATCAGGATCTTTGCAGTAGAGTAACGGATGTCCTCTTCTTTAATGAAAATTGAGTTCACTGCTTTTGTGTTCTGCCAAACTTTGAACTGAGAAGTGCAGCCGTACTTTCTAGAAGATGATTGAATCTAACCCTGGACAACCAGATAATGAGCAGTGACAGCTGACAGAGAGGTTTTACAAATACAGAGAGCCGTCTGCCTGCATGCAGAAAGGATTTAGGTTCACTGCAGAGGGGCGGGGTGCTGGGGGAGGAAAGGTGAAAATGCCTCCGAGTTTGCATGCCTTGGTTTAAAAAATGTTTACTCTGTGTGTGTTACATATATGTCTGCTCACAGATATACTACAAATCAGGTTAAACTTGTAGGAAGATGCCCTCCAAGAACCTAGATTCGGGTAGAAAGGTACGCATACAAATATTCATAATACAAGTGCAAAGGTGGTAAATACCACTAACATTACATTGAGAGTCAGTGTGTGGTGCTCAGAGGAGGATGTGCTGGGACATGGACACTCAGGCTGGTCCTTGAAGGGTGTGTAGGATTTGTGGGTTAGCAGGCAGGCGTTCCTGGAGGAGGGATTTATAAGCAAGGACATAAATGCAAGAAAACAGGGGCGACAAAGGCAAATTTACTATCAAACTCGCTAGGAGTAACCCGGGGGTGTTACTTCCTTGTTTTGAGCTTCTGTAGGTCCTGCATTATGCCCTAGGGCAAAGAGCAACTTTTGACCAATCAGAGCAGACATTTCTGTGTCTCTTGGGTCAAGTCCCTGTCTTCCTAGCAGGTGGCAGGTAGGGTGGCCGGGATGGGAGGAAGCTGGCCTTGGACTATCAGGACCCTCCCCTATTTCCAGAGTCCAGACAACTATCTCCAGGCCTCTCTTGGTCTCCCCGTGGAAGGCTCCTTATTCACTGGACCAGGCTAATGGAGTGGAGAGGTAGCATCTGCTTCAGAGGAGGCCATTGAGTAAAAGGCAGTAATACTCTCTCCAAACCAGCTTTTCATAGCCTCTCACTTACTGTTTAATTTGGCTGCAGTGTATGGAATTAGTCTAATGGCTGTTAAGTGACTAAGGCACAAACATGGTCCATCTGCCGAGAAGCCTCCAGGCCATTGTCTATTTCAAAGGCTAAAGAAAAAAGATGAGTGAGACATACTGTTACACTAAGAGCCTCATCAAATGCCTTTTTATTCACCCTCTGATCTTATTTCTTTCAATGCTAGTGATTTTCCTGGTACCATATTAAGAGCTCAAAATCAGGGCCTAGCTGCTGGGCCATTACCACGGTGGAAAATAGGCTATCTTTGCCTAATCTACAGGATATTGTGATAGGAAAAAGTCTGGGCAGCGGCAAAATGATTCAGTCCATTAAAAAAAAAAAACATGGAACAACTGTAGTGTTCAGAGTGTCACAGGGAACACAGACAGGGTCCCTGACTTCAAGGTGTTTCTCATCTTCGATGGACAGGAGGGAACAGAGCATGTGTAGGAAGAGTTCTAATGCATGGCCAGCACCGTCACAGCTTCCAAGAGGACGGAAAGGAAGGAGAGAGGCCTTGTCTGGGAAGATTGCAGGGGAGCTGGCAGAGGGAATTTTTTGAATTGGGCTTTGAAGACTAATAAATAGCTTATACTTATGGAACACTGCCTCTATGTCAAACCATCCACACACAACAATATCCTGATAAGACAGGTGCCATCATTGCCCCCCTTGGACAGATTATTAAACGACACATAAGCTCAGGGAAGAGTTATCCATTGGCCAAGCAGACTCAGGACTTGACCAGATTCTATGCTCTTTTTAAGCTTAGGTAGGACCTAAACATGCAAAGAAGGGGGTGAGCTTAAAGGGGAGTGATATTTTAATACCTTGCCCAGTGTAGCACCTATGGCCTTAAGGCCAAAGACATAATTGTAGTTATCATCTTACCACTTAATAAGACAGGAATAATAATGATAATAAAAATAACAGAACTCCTACTGGTAGAGGCTGCCATTTATTGGGTGCTTACTTCGTACCAGGCTCTGTGTCAAGGGTTTTAAATGCATTCTCCCACTTCAACCTCATCATTAACCTAAGGAGGAAAAACTGAGGCTTCAAACGGTAAATTAAACCAATCACAACCCAGGAAGTGGTCTGGCCATCACTCACGTTCAGATCCGACTGATGCCAAAGCCCATGTGATTAAGGGGTATGTCGGCTTCCCCGCCACGTGGTAACTGAGTGGATCAGTGTGCGAGGGAGCACGGCCCAGGGTGATGACGCACTCAAACAAGACCACCAAAACAGAGTCAAGGACGGACCTCAGGGCCCTAGCGTCTCCCAGATGTTACGTTCATTCCAATGCTTGGTGCACGCTTGGAGCATCCCTGCTCCTCTCTCCCCCCCTCCCTTTAGTCCTTTCATCCTTCATCAACCACTTTCTGAGAACTTCTATTCTCCAGGCCCTCTGCCAGCTGCAGGGATTCAGTGAAGATGGACAGACACAGTGCCGAGGACACAGCGGGGTGACAGGAATGCAGGCCCTACTGACCTTGAGGGTAGAAACCAGCTCCAGAGGCAAAGAGAGTTCCTCCAGTGGACCCTGAAGTTATCCCATACTTCATGTGTGTGGTGAGGATGACAATGACATCAGGTATGAGAAGCCTGGTTCATCAGTGCCAGGGAGGGGAGGAAATCGTAAGAGAGCATCATATAAAAAAGCAGGCCCACCATAATCAAAAGGAGGGAGCCGCATGTAGAGTCCAGAGGCAGAAGAGAAGCCACAAGACAGAGCTTTCCCTCTAAGAACAACACAGCATAGAACTGGCCCAGCGATAGTCTGGCAAATCAACGAAATAAAAGAGAGTCCAGAATTTGTTCCAGATACATATGGCCATTTTTATACAATAGAGATGGCATTTCCAACCAGTAGGAGGAAGTAGATTACTTAATAACTGACATTGGGACTCTGAGCCAGTTTTTACAGAAGAAAAGCTTGACCCCCCTCCTGATATAGAATACATTTCAGATGGATCAGCAATTTAAATATAAAAATTAAATTGTAAAAACCATTACGAAAATAACTCATCTTGTTCAATATATTGAGGAGGGGAAGGGGAAGATGCCATGAACTCAGAAGTCATAAAGGCAAAGTTTTTTGACCGCACAGAAATGAAATTGTTTATATAGAAAAATATATTTGATAAACAAAATAAGACTGCAAACAACAAAATGGAAAGTAATTTATAATACACATGGCAATGGTCAAATTACCTTGACGTAGTACGTACTCTTGCAAATCAATATTAAAAAGATGAAAAAAACAGAAAAACAGGCAAACAATATAAACAAGCAAAGATAATGAAATAAAAATGCCCAGTAAATGTATGAAAAGATGCTTAACTTTATAGTTAAAGAAACACAAGTTAGCCATTTCTCACCTACCAGTCTGGCAAACGCCAAAAGTTTGAAAACACCCATTACTGGCCAGATTTTCTGGGAACTTCCATACACAGTCAGTGGATCGCACATTACAACAACCTCTCTTTTTGCAATTTTACAGTATTTCTTAAACTTTTCATTTGCATACCATTGGTCTTCGCAATTCCATATCTAGAAGTCTGCCTTATACAGACATGTGAACACACCAAGATGTTCTCATGGCCTTGTTCAGCAGAGCAGAAGAAAGAAATAACTTGCACATGAATTTATAAGGAACTAGTAAAACAGGATGACAGAAAACAGAATATTGTTCATCTAGGTAAAAGAAGCAAGAATAATTTATTCACATTGACAAAAGGATGCATACAGCCAGAATACTGTTTGTAAATGAAAGAAAGCACAGATCGATACGTGTAACACATTTCACTTGTGTACGATTCATATTGTATTCATTGTATTGGGTAGAAATTAATGTGAAAATACATGCAAACTTACAGACCCCTCTGGAGAAGGAGGAGAAAGACCTCTCCAAGCACACTTTCCCTAATTCTTAAAATTCTGAACTGTCTAGGTTTTTATAATGGGCATAGGTCCTTGTCTTCCTTTCTTTTTCTTTTCCTTCTTTTATTTATTTATTTTTTATTATTATTTTTTTTTGCGGTACGCGGGCCTCTCACTGTTGTGGCCTCTCCCGTTGCGGAGCACAGGCTCCGGACGCGCAGGCTCAGCGGGCATGGCTCACAGGCCCAGTCGCTCCACGGCATGTGGGATCTTCCCGGACCGGGGCACGAACCCATGTGCCCTGCATCGGTAGGCGGACTCTCAACCACTGTGCCACCAGGGAAGCCCTCTTTCCCTTCTTTTAAATAATAATAATAAACTTTTTCTTTTCATTTTAGCGAACGACAAAGATCAGGAAATGTGCCTGTTTGATTCTGAGGCAATTTATTTTAGCTAGGTGGGCCTTGGTACAATTTGTCACGTCTTTGCAGATGAATGTTTCTAGGATTTATAAAGAAGATTCTCTTCTAAGAAGCACATACGGCTGCCCAACCCAAGCCTGCTGAGGATGGAAAGCAGCGAAGCATCCATCAGTGGTCCATTTCCTCATTTCCCCTGTTTCCTGAGAGTCTC
This sequence comes from Lagenorhynchus albirostris, assembly GCF_949774975.1. NCBI lineage: Eukaryota > Metazoa > Chordata > Mammalia > Artiodactyla > Delphinidae > Lagenorhynchus > Lagenorhynchus albirostris. Next base: position 105,963,446 of record NC_083103.1, on the reverse strand, counting down.
TCATGCTGCCTGCAAGCCCCAGCTTCCCAGGCCTGTTTATAGCATCTATCCACCTGATTTATCTCCCTCTCTACCCCGATTCCCTGGATCGCTTTCTCATTCTCCTTCTGGCCAGAATCTGGCTGGGACTTCTGGGTTCTATCCGTCTTCCTCTTAAGCGAGCATCCCCAGTTCATTAGCTGTATACAAAGTACAGCTACATTCAATCCATCATCCCACGCCACGCCAGTGGCTGTGCCTGGAATGTAAGTTTCTGCCTGCACTGGGAGACACTTAATAGGCAAGATTGCTTACCGCTGGCAGCAAGCGATCTGCCAGGCGCCATCTATTCATTTTAATACTTCTGTCTCCCGGAGATTTCAGGGCGGATGCATCACAGCTAGCAATTACATTTACTCTTCCACGTGGGACTTTGGGATGGTATCAGGAGGTCAAGGTACGATTCAGAGGATACCCCCCAGGGGCAATTAACCAAGTAACGCACCCAATTTGCCTTTTTGTTTTGACAAACATTGGCTGGCTGATGATTCCCTTTGAGGTCAGTTCCTCAAATTATTTTGGAAATACTGAATATTGAGGTTAAAAACGTACATCCATTTAACCTTTTACGCTTGGGATTTCACCTCTTACTATGTGTAGAGAGCAGTAGCTGCTTCCATGTGTTTAAAGGCTCGTTCTAGATTCCCTCACCTCACTTTAACCGCCAATGGACCAGAAAGGACAGCTGAGGATGCCCAAGGGGTCAAGAAGCTGCCCCAACCAGGCCCGGTGGAATAAAGGGTTCTAAGCGAGCTTGAGGCTGGATGTGCCCACGTTTGCGAGGACGCTCAGGCTCTCGCTTCTGGCACTGCTTCGAATTAAACACCTGACTGCATTGGTAAGTGTTACAGCAGACCTCTGGCTGTGTGCGCATGTGCATGTACCTGTGTGACGGGAGATGCTGCTGAGGAAGTAGGGAAAGAAGAGACTTTGTGGTACGCACGTATTTAAAAACCAGGCTTGATTTATACTATTTTGTGAATCTCTCTCTAAGGAAAATGCTATAAACCATTAAAGCATACCCTGCTGTCTTCCTGGATTTGTACTTGGTGAAAGGGGAAAACAAAAACAATGAGATCCTACAACACACCAATGGGACTCTGTTTAGTTCAAAACTCCAGGCATGAAGCCCAAATAGATCCAGGCTGGGCTTTATCCTTACACAACAGGGGGGATGATAAAACGCATCTACTTAGTACTGCATCATGAGAGCCAAATGACTCCAAACTGAACTAATCCTGTTCTCTCCCAGGAGCAGTGTTTTCATTCTACACGCTACATATGAAAACATGGTGATGCCGTGGAATGATACATTTCCACGACACCCCTTCGAGTTGATCAGGCAGACACCCCAACACATAAACGCTCTGTATACATTTGCTTAAGTAAATAATTCATGAAATGGCAAACACCTATCCCTGCAGCAGCTTCCAACTCTTAAACACGGTAAGGATGCTCATCCTTATTTTAAACAGGAGGAGATGAAGTGCATGATTCAATTCAGATGGAGGGGATGCCAACCCACGGGGACCTATTTCGAATTAGTGAGGAGTGAGCTACTGGATAGGAGAGCAGCAGGCGGGATTTTATTTCAAGGGCGAAATTCTGAGATTACGAGCTGATAGCATCGTTTCTTGTGTGGAAGCAAGGCGAGGGCAAGGATGTGGATACTCAACTTGCCGGGTGCGTTCCCAACAACTCGTGCACGGACCAGAGAACTGCACGGTCTCTCTCCCCACAACACGGGGGCCTCCCAAACACAGCTCAGAAAGAACTCACCTCTAACCAGCAGCCCCTTTCTCCTGCGTTGAATGCAAGAGGAGCAGAAGGATTAATAAAACACAGCACAGACTCAACTACCGCAAGTCAGTGTCTGGTGATTTTTTTTTTAATAAATGGAGAATTTTACTCAGTGCCTGGTAATTCTGGATCTATAGCACTTCATATTTTCCAGGCAAATTTTCTTCGCACCAGACAGTGGCATTTTTCAGCTACCAAAATCATATCACTGTCACATACAACAGTTTAAAATCACCAGCCCTTTCCTAAGCTCTCACAAAAAAGAAGGGGCGGGGAGGGGGAAACTTGTTTCAGAAAGCTTTATGGGCAGAAAGAGCACTATTTTCAAACACAAATAACGCCCAAACAGGGTTTTTATAAAGTTCCTCTAAAAAAGAATCTGATTTAAGGAATATCGGTCTAACAGGTAATTTTTTTTCCTAAAAGGAAAAAAAACGTGAGGCAGAATTAGAATGTCTGCCAGGCAGTAAAGGGAGCAGCTCTGGACGTGTGATCGAACGAACAGACTCCGATGCTATGCTTTTGAATATCTGCAATTTTGAAGGATATTCTTGGCTGATTTGTGATCTAATTTGGCAAGACATTTCTAATGACAGAACCGGCACCTGTAGAGAGAAAAAAAAAAAAAAGGAAGAAAGCAAGCTGCATTTCTAAATGTTTTTTACCCATGCAAAGCGGGCCAGTGTGGAGGGAAAGGATGGGGCAGAGATGAGAGGCCTGAGCTCGGAGGGCAAAGGGAAGCGGGGGAGGCAGAGGGGCTGCAGCCGGCACGCCCCCCTCCCTGGCCCCTTCCATCCTGGCTGAGGGTCTATCCATTCATGTCCCTCCTCCCTCTCTTTCCTATTCCTTTTTTGCCGAGGTAATGGGGTAGCACAGAGGCTCTCCAAGTGAGGTCCCTAGACCAGCAGCACCGAGCATTCTCTAGGAACTTGTCAGAAGTGCAAATTCTCAGGCCCCACCCCAGACCTACAGAAACTCTGAGGGTGAACTCAGCAGGGAGAAAGGTTAAAGTGGTGATGCTCACGCTGTAGCATTCATCAGACGCACCCAAAGGGTTTGCTACAAGTCAGAGTCCTGAGCCCCCCGCCCCAGAGCTCTGCTGGCCTCTAGCTCCCCTTCTCCTCTGCGTCACTAGCTCCAAGCTGACACCTTGGATGTGGCGTTGGCTATGTTGAGCCTAGATCGTGTGTCCACACCCGAGGTACCAGGGAATGGGCAGGGCAAGTATGGGGAGGGCGTCCAGAGGGGAAATGGACCCGTGGCTGGTCCACGGCGCACACAACAGAGAATCTCCTCCAACAGGAAAGGAGTCTGCATGTTGGGCAATCAAACTGGCAGATACCGACCTCAAGGCGGGATGGTGGAAATGAGGGACAGGAAGAGGACTCGAGGATGCTGCCCGAAATGCCCCTTCCCTTGAGGCCCCCAGCCCCGACTGTGTGGCCCAGGACTGTGAGTCTCTGCCTGGGATGGCCCATCACAAACCCACATGGCTAAACCCTACGCATCCTTCAACAGCCAAGGCAACTGCGGCCCCTGCAGAGTCTTCCTGGGTCCCCCGACTCCTGTTCTCGCTCTCGATGGATATAAAGTTCCCTGTGCAGAGACAATGTTACGTGTCCAACAAACCATTTTTACTTTCTTCCTGGGCCCAGAGCAAAGATGCCTCTTCCCAGCCCTTTTGCATCTAAGTGTGCACATGCTACAGTTCTGGGCTCCATTTCCAGGTCTGGGCCCAAGAGGTTTGCATGATTCCCTACCCTCTCTCCCCTGTCCACCTGCAAGGAAGCAAGGGCTCCAATATAAATGAGTCCCACAATGGAAAGAGCCCAGGCCCCTAAATCACCACCTGGAAGAGGTTACCCAGGGGACCCATGTCACCTGCAATGGACATTGCATGAGTAAGAAATTAACTTGTGTTGGCTCACTAGGATTTGGAAGTTGTTTATTATAGCAGCCAGTAATAATTTTCCTACTAATCAACTCTCCCTTCCGTTTTTGCAAAGCAGTTTGTATCTTCCCATTTACATTATAGTTAGTTGTTTAAGTGTTCATCTTCCCATGAGATTATAGTTTTCTTTACTTTTTTCTTCTGTTTTTCATCTCCAGCAAACAGTAAAATCCTGGCATAGACTAGAGAATTGATAAATGTCTGCAGAAGGGAGGAGAAGGTGCGGGAAAAAGGAAGCCAGTAGAGGAAGGAAAATCAGTTATATAATACGGCGTGATGTTCAGTAACTGTGTGCTCCTTTATGTCGATTACTATGCAGCCAACACCTGCCCATCTGAACAGATCTACCCTTCACTTAGATTGAAGGGCACTAAAGTCAAGTGGAAACACAGAACCGGGTTGAGAGCTCAAATCCATTATGCTGGGCTTTTGAGTTTGTTTTGACCACTCCAAGTGAATCATACCTGGTCCCCGCCAATAACAATAAGAAGCTGTGTTTATTGAGCTGTGTTAGGTGCTTGGCAAGCCCTATCTCAATCCCCCTGACACCTCTCAGGCTCCTGGTAGGAGTGAAATAAAAGTCCATCCTTCCTTTACCTGCCTCTCTTCCACAATGTTGTGGGCCAGGAGCCCTGCCAAACTCCGGAGATGCAGAGATCAGACACACACTCCCTGTCCTGCAGGTGCTGAGAGTCTCGGGGAAGAGAGAGACGTAAAGAGACTGTGAGGAAATGCTTCACAGCCTGGAAAGCACCACTCAGATGCAAGAACCCATGTCCAGTTTGGAGATCCAGAACGGTTTAGTGAAACAGAGCAGGGACAGAGGACCCAGCGAGGCTTGGGTTCGGATCCCAGGTCACCGCTGCTTAGAGGTTAGAGACAGGATCCGAATCCGTATCCCTGGGCTCTTTTCCGTGTGCTCTTCTGACTCCCCAAAGGGGCCACGGCCGGAAGGAGAGAAGGGGTCAGGGATGCAGCTCCGGGCTAATGAGCTTCTACTCTGCCCACAAGTACGAAATGGAAAAATGCCAGACGGTGAGAGTGGAATCAGAGCGACGGATTGATGAAGACAGATAAGTGAAAAAGACGGATTTACAAAATACGACCGACGTGTGAGAAACTGTAAAATGTGCCCCTCCTCTCTTCGTCCTCTACCGTCTTCTGCCCCTCTACCCCTGAACCCGTCCACATGCTGCGTTCACAGTGTCGTACGACTATCCTCTGGTCAACAGACTCGCTTACAAAGAACGTTTTAATGTATTTGGGGGAAGGGCTCACTTTGATAAAATATTTTGGTAACTTGCATCCATATTCATAAATGACATTTTTAAAAAAATCACCATGTCAACTCGTAAGCTGATTATGTCACCAAAACAAGGTTGGTCAATTTATTCAAAAATATTTCACATCTCAAGGATGTAGCAACATTCGGGTAACATGCAAGATTCAGCAACCAATCTCTCTTCCACACTTAACGTTAGTCGGGTGATTAATCCTGTGTCTGGTGTTAGGTGCTCAAATATTCCACTAAACTTACCCAGAATCAGAAAGAGGACATTCTGCCCCTGAAAATCACAAAGAGTTATTGAAAGAGATAAAATAAAGAAACATTCCTGAAGGCTTTGGGACAATCATTTCCAACAAAAGTGTCTGTCACATCTGAGACTCAGATTAGTGAACTCTGTCTGTAAGGGGCTCCCCAATAACGGAATGGTAGGCAACAGTATGTACATTGTGCATGGAAATCTACTCACGTGTATACTTTGTGTTATCTGTAAAACACTTGGGACAACCAAGTAAACACAGACAAGACCCCTATCCGGTAAACTTTACTTATCCAGTAAATTACACCAATTAATGTTTTTACTTGTTTGATCTCCAGCAAGCATTCCCCACACCCTTTCCTCCACAATCAACCATTCCTGGGAACAGCTGGCAATACTGTGTTGCTATTCCATTATATCATACAGATATTATATTATATATTATATTACACAACAGTGTAACTGCACAGGAGCTGCAGGTGGCACTTTGCATCAGGTCAAAAGTGAAAATAAGAAACCACAATTAACCTGTGTCTGGTAAGGTTCACCCTGGAGACTGAATATAAGACAAATCAGATCTCTTCAGAACTGTCCATCCCAAGTTGGGATCACCTACAATGAAGCTAAAATCAGTGAGGAAGGTTCTCTGAAGTGAGATGTTCTACACACAGTTTAAAACAGATTTCTTCTGGTTCAGCTCAGATCTGTAGAACAAACTACTCAGACAAGAGAGAAGATAACAGGTAAACGTCTTAAGGGTTATGAAGTAGCCCACGGTGGGTCTACTCAAATCAAACTTGATACAGTCACCCCTCAATACCTGTGGGGGATTGGTTCTAGGACCTCCACAGATACCAAAATCCAAGGATGCTCAAATCCCTTCATCAGCCCTTCATATCCACAGGCCCTGCATCTGCAGACACAGAGGGAGGACTCCATTATCCTCACACATCTACTGTCACTTAAATACACCCCTCCTACTGCAATCTGGTACCCATCCCTCTTACTCTCTTAATTTGCCCATATGTCCACAAAACATCGTATCATTCATTCAAGGGAGTAAAAGAGGAATCTTGAAAATCCACTTTGTACGTTAAATTCCTCATACTCTCAACAATCTCATGGGAAAATTTGTAAAAATATGTAGTGAAATTGTCCCAGCTGAGCAGTTTACAGGAATGGGGGAGGGGGGTTATGAGAGAAGAAGAAATTGGGAAGCAAGCACCGGAAGTACTGTCACACCGAGACTGCGCCCTTGCTTCTTACGAAGGCCGGCCCTCTGCTTTCGCTCCACCTCTCACCTCTGCCCTCCTGCATCGTAACTATCCCATCTCTACCAGAACCTTCTCATCAGCATGCAATCAGACTCTAGTTAGCATGCGTCTAAACACATACACAAACACACAATAATTTTTATTTGATTCACCTCTCCAATTACCACCACCTGGTTTTGTGCTCCTGCCCTGCTACTCATCTGAAATTCCTATTGCCAAGATCACCAAGCCTTCGTCTTACCCAGTTGTTACCGAGCCCAAGCTCGTACTGCTCGCCACATGACAGGCCAATAAATCGAGAGACGAGTTGTTGGGGCAGGAGTAGCAACTTGACTCGGAAAGCCAGCAGGCTGAGAAAACGGTGGACTAGTGTCCTAGAGAACCATCTTCCCAGAGCTAGAATTCAGGCTCCTTTTATACTAAGAGGGGAGGCGGTGTGGTTGCTTGTTGCAAACTTCTTGGTGTCAGAATCCTTTGCTCCTGCAACTGTCCCCATAGGTCTGGTCACAGTGTTCCTATAAACCTCCAACAAGACAAATGTTATTCTCTGTTCTGCAACTTTTTATCTGTATATGAATGGAAAAGTGTTATACCTTTAAAGGTCAGAGCCTTGAGAATGGGCGATCCTGTATATTTCAGATTATAGGCAACATTGTTTGAGTGATTAACTTGTAGCAAAAGCAATAGAATACAAAGGTTTAAAGTAAAAGAAACAGATTCAATATGGAGTCAGATTTGTTCTGCCCTATTACACAATCCCATGGATGTTTCCATGTTCTCATTTTTCAGACTGCTGGTTGTGGCAGCATTACAGCGATCTGGTAACTCCCTCCTTACAACAGCTTCTTCTCTTGTACCTCTGACTCCGCCCTCTCCTGGTTTTCTCCCTGCTTGATTGGCTACTGACTCTCTGTACACTTTCTGGCCCCTCCTCTCTCAGGCTCCAATCCTTGATCCTGCATTCAAGCGACAGCCTCTCCTTATTTTGATGGTTTTATCCAGCGTCAAGTTTCTAACAACAAATATAAGCTGACCTCTCCCAAATTTATAACCCCAACTCTCATCTTTTTCCAGAGTTGCACGATCATAAATCCACTTGAACACTCGTCGTGATTCTAAATCTTGCACTGAGTAAACCTCAGACGGCCCTCTCGCCTCCTTCTCTCCCCACCCCCACCTACGTCTTCTCCAGTCTTGTCCCCGTTGGTAAAAAGAATCGCAATCCATCAAGTGCTCAAGTCAAACCCCTGCAAGTCATCCTTGATTCCTTCTATTCTCTCATTGCAAATTCCAGCAACAGGCCTTACAATTCTCCCCCAAAATACATATTTCCACAACTAACAGCTTTCTGTATACTCGCCGGCACATCCTCGGTCCAAGCTGCCACCTTTGCGTCCCACTGGCATGACCACAGAACCTCCAAAGTGATCTTTTATCCTTGTCCCCCTCCCACTTTGCGTTACATGTAAAGCAGTCAGGGCATTTTAGAAATAGACACATGACCGAGGTGTTCTTTTGCTTAAGACCTCTACGCTTCTCGTTGCCCCCAGAGAAAATGCAAAGGCTTCTCCCTGGCCAGCAGGGCAGGGTGTGAGCTGGTGCCTGACCGACTACCTGGCTTCTCTTATTGCTCTGCCACTCTTGTCACTGTATTCAGACACAATGACATCCTCTGTCCTCCCCAAACATGCCAAGACAGTTGCAGCCACACAAGCTTAGTACTTGTTTGCTCCTCATTATAATTCTGTCCTTCCTTCCAGGCTCTCTGCCTGGTTGACTTCTTCCCACCCCTCAAGGCTCAGTTCAACGACTCCCAGCTCCAGAGTCCATTCCAGGCCACCCTGCCCCACTTATTTTCCATCGCATCACTGCCTCCTTTTCTTCTCCACCCTTGTATAATTGTGTGTTTATAATCTGCTTTTCCCACTAAGATGTGAGCCTTCTTGCAGGCCAGGACTGAATCTTGGTCACCTGTGTATTGTCACCACCTGGAGTAACGCCAGCACATAGTAAGGACTCAATGTGTGTTAGGTAACTGAATAAATGAATGAAGAAACGATGCGCACCAGCTAAACTGACAGCAAGATGCCTATCATCACCCTGACATAATGGACAGCATTATTTTGAGATCTGCCGCAATAATCGTACACAAAAAGCAGTCAACTATAGAGGACAGGCTATGAACAACCTAAAAGAATTTCACCTTTTCTCTTGACCATTGAGACATTTTGCTGAATACCGCCTAGGAAATAACCTTAATCCACACCTCATGCCCTTTATTGTAACTCTAACATAGGGGCCATCTCTCTAAATGGAATGCTGGCTATAAAGAAATTATGATTTATTTCTATAGTTAGACCCAGAACCCGATTACCATGGTATTAAGTGCAAAGCATCCCCTTGCCTAGGTGAACCTCTCACTAGAGAAATGGGAACAGAGTTGATTCTAGAAGTCACTTTCAGATGAAGAATTCCACGTCAGCCATGCATGCCTTTGCTATTTCATTCACCTCTGCCCAAGAAACTACCCAGAACACCTCAATTCTGTTTGCAGTGATGAGAAAGCCTCACCGCATCTCACACACCGTGCCTGCCGTGGGTACCCACGTAACACGGACCACTGCCGGTCCGCGCGTTAGAGAGGCCTCCCTCCACAGACGCCTGCCGAGCCTCATGTTTGAGCTCCCTGCCTTATCTAACAGGACAAGAAACAACACATAGAATATGAAAATAACCATTAATAGCCAGAATAAATTATTAATTCATTTAGAGGACTAGTCCAATAATGATTCTTGTTCATTGCATTTATTAAAAGGAATAATTGATTGCTAAGAGGGTATTAAAAAAAACACACATAGGGACTTCCCTGGTGGCGCAGTGGTTAAGAATCTGCCTGCCAATGCAGGGGACACGGGTTCAAGCCCTGGTCCAGGAAGATCCCACATGCCACGGAGCAACTAAGCCCACGCACCACCACCTACTGAGCCCACGGGCCACAACTACTGAGCCTGTGCTCTAGAGCCTGCGAGCCACAACTACTGAAGCCCACGAGCCGCAATTACTGAAGCCCACACGCACCTAGAGCCCATGCTCCACAACAAGAGAAGCCACCACAATGAGAAGCCCGTGCACCACGACGAAGAGTAGCTCCCGCTCGCCGCAACTAGAGAAAGCCCACACGCAGCAACGAAGACCCAACGCAGCCAAAAATAAAATGTATTTAATTAATTAACTATTTTTTTTAAAACACACGAAACCTGTTGACTCTAACTCCTGAGTGAAAGTGCAGAACTTCTGTTTCTGCAGGAATAACAGAGGAGGTGTGCTGGATACAGCTATAGATGGGCACCCTTACTCCCTCTCCCTGCTTCTCTTTATTTTCATAGCTGAAAACTAAAGAGTTAAAATAGTAGGTAGGTTGGACTTTTTCATTCCGACCTAGGACAAGAATCTTCTTTGGGACTATAAAGGAAACCTGGTCATTTGGGGGAGGGGGTCATGTTATTTAACTTTTCTGGGTCTCAGTTTCCTTACCTATAAAGTGGGAATAATAGTAGAATCTACGGTATAGATTGTCATGAGACAGACGTAGCACTTGGAACACTATCTGGTTCTTGGAAGTGACTGATGAATCCTGGGATTAATTCTGCATAAGATCTACGTGCTCTTTGGTTCCATTATTGATGCCTCACAGGTAGGGTCTCTTTTCCGGCACAGCGGCTGATCTTGAGAACCAGTTCCCTTTGGCCAGTGGTTTGATAACCCACCATTTAGCCTATCCAAGGCTTGAGAAAAAGACACTCAAGGGAACCACTTGCTTGAAAGACACTCAAACCTAAGAGATAAGAAACATGCATTTTCCAGTGACACCTCGGTTTGCTGGTTTTATGTAGAGAAATGCAATGTATCATATAAATGAATGTTGAGACAAACTGAAGTTTAATTCTATATGCACTGAAATGATCACCTTAATTTTAACCGACTTTAATGACAAATTGCTTAAAATATATGGCTCACTTCAATGCCTCTGGAGACTAAGTATGCTGAATGTAACTTAATATATTTTAAAGTGTTGATGTCTCAGGTTCTTCCAATTTTTATACTGATACTTTTAGGAGTTAATGAGATATTTGAGAACCTGCTCTCTATATACATGCATAGCTATGATTTCCTTGATTCCTCTCTTTTTACCACTCCTAGTTATTACAATACCTGAGCAAAATTAACATCCTGGTACTTTAATGCTGATTCTACATAAGAACAAAATACCAGTATTAATGACAGTGAATGCTAGTATTTTATTAAAAAGTGAGCTATGTCACAGCCCTCGTCTGCACAGCCTTTGTTCTTTGTTCTACAGGAGACAGGGCTTGCATCCAGGGCTGAGATTCCTCTGTCCTCTTGGACTAAAACTCTACAGGTAAGTAGACTCGAGAAAGAGACCCTAAGTAAAATATATTATCCTATGGAAGACTAAAGCAGGTCCACAGAAAATATATCTGCCACTGGGAGTTAAGTGGGAGGGCTGCAGAGGGAATTTGGTGAATTAGGGCAGGGAACTCTCCACCCCTCCTTCCCCCCTTCACCAAATCCTTATCATACCCTCCTTCTATTTTCCTTAATTATCAGTGGTCATCATACAAAACACACACACACACACACACCCCAGTCCAATTCTAAAATGACTCTATTAGGAAATTTGGATATGGATTTAGACACAAAAAGACCCTCAGGAAAATATTTATGACCAATAAACAAGAAAAAAATCAATTTCAATTTCATAAGTAAAGTAGAAAAAGGGAGTAAAAAAAATAGGCGCCTCTGAATGGGTTTTAAGTAGGGGGAGGTGGGGTGATGCTTTCTAAATCAGAACATCCATGTTTGATTCAGAGTAGTGATATGGCAAATAATTTTCTGGGTGCATCTCAAGATGTAAGTAATTCATCATGTAAATACCACAATAATGAGAGTCCAACAAAACCACAGTATTCTGTTAGTTTAAAGTAGCACAGAGTACAAGTATCGTAACCACCCGCACCCTTACACTAACTCCATCAGCCTAGTCTGGTTAACCAGCAAACATACCTGGAGCATCTCTCAATTTTTACTACCTCCACCACTGTCAAATCTGCTGCCATTCCTCACCTGGATTCTGCATAACCTCTACAGGTATCAGAGTTTCCACTCCTCAGCCTTTGAAACCACTCCCCAGATGGCCAGCCAGCACCATCTTGCTGCAACCCAGTAACTCAGGCCATGTCATGGCTCTATTTAAAATGCTCTGATGGCATCCTCTCATAAAATGAAATGAGACCCAAACCCATCACCTGGCTTTCAGAGCCTTGCCCGTCTGACCCCCTCCCACCTCATCCTATATCCCTCCCCATTGTCCACTCTGCTCCAGACACAGTGGTCTCTTTTCTCTTCCTGCAGCACATGAAGCTCGTCCTCCGTGCCTGGAGTGGTCTATTCTCAGACGCTTCTCTCCATTTTGATCTCAGCTCAACTATCACTTCCTCTCAGAGAGACTGTCACTAACCCACCAACCTATAGCAGCCACCCAGGCGACCTGGATCATAGCACTTCCCGGTAGTTCATATATTTGTATAGGTCTGTTTGTTGGTTCCCTCATGAGAACAGAGGCTCCAAGAACATATTATGTCTCTCTTACGCACCGCAGAATCCACGGCCCATCACATGCATGTAAAAAACATTTCAACGAGAGAATGAGTGTTTACCCTGCACCAAGTACTGCTAAATACTTTATATGGACTATTTTATTTAATCCTTCAGACATCCCTACAAGGTAGTTTCTATTAATTACTATTCTTATGTTACCAGTGAGGTTAAGTAAGTAAATTTCCGAGCTGATACCCGAGTCCATTCTCTTAATCATTCCCCTAAATCCTCTCTGTATTACACTACGATATCCTCCAGGGAATAATGTCCCTGATGCGTTTCCACAACCCTATAAAAAGCCTTCTCCTTCATTAGAAAAAGATCAAAGCTGGTTCCTTAGTCTTAATGTGGGGTTTATTTTACGGTGTCCTACCTGCTTTAAAATTGGTGATTCCATACCCAGCACACACGGAATCTACAAATGGGGACGTGTAAGACGGTTGCCACGACTAAGGCCACGGAAGCAATGGTCTGCAATCAAACCCCCATCCCTCCAGGCTTTAGGCGTAAGGCCTTGAGCAGGTTACAAAAGTGTCTGTACTCCTGACCCTTATTTGTAAAACAGGGATGAACACACAGCTGCAAGTGTTAAGTGAGGTACCATGTAAGGCACGTGGGGACAGAACAGGACCAAAACTCAAAAGGAATTCCGTGAATGTTGGCTAGAATTGTTATTATTATTAAACATACTTCTGCCTACTTAATTACCCAGTACACCCTGATTCTCACCGAGCTGCATCACACAGATTACAATAACCCCGACGTATTGCCCCTGGGACTTCTCCATTAAGACAGATCCTTCCTCTCCCTCTGCTTTAGCTTGGGTGGAGGTGCAGAACCCTTGAGCTGAGCCTCCCAGGGCTGCCGGGCACAGGGAAACACTAACTTAATAAAAATCAGCGATAGGACCTGGGAGAGTCCACGCACAGTCCTGAGCCATTTGTCATACCGCTCGGGAGGAAACTAACACACGAGGAGAATCTGACTGCATAACATTAAATAATCACCTAGCAGCCGGAGTGGAAACCAGCAAGTTCAGTATCTCTGACCTGGATAAATAAATGTCTTCCTCAGGTTGAGCAAGCCCACTGGAGGAAACCAAAGGATCGGGGACCTGGAATTCCGACCTAAAACACAGAGGTGTTTGGAAAACCGCAGCTTTGGGTTTTAACCTGGGACGCAGGATGGGCAGGGAAGTGCGAGGCCTCCCCAATCGGCCAAGTGCAACTGGAAGTGCTGAGCCTAAGGGAAGCTGTGTGGCCAAGGAGCGGGGCCACGTGGGACTGGGACACGGAGACATGGGGACATGGCCCTCCCCTGACAGCCCAAGGCCGGGGCGCCAACTGGCAGTGGCCGCAGAAGTCGCAGAGAAACAGCGCGGCCCTGCCAGCTCTCAGTGACAAAAGGAGTGTTTATAGCAGGCGCGCTGACAGCTGTCCGAGTGCCACGTTTATTTACAAAATGTTAGTTAAATTACTGACAGTTGGCGCCGTGGAGGAAAAGCTGGGAGGAAAGCTGACATTTCTTGATCTGGTGGGTGCTCACAGCTCTGGTTCTGCTCCCCCATGCACTTATTAATGCCTTTATCTGCTTGTTGGTTTATCTATTTACGACTTCTGCCTTCTTCACCAGCCATTGCTGTCAAGAGGCTATGGCTGTCCCAGCAATTAAACTGCCCCATGCAATCTGGATCCAAAGTTCCTTGGGCTAAAAGTTGCCCTGAGGATTGACTGGATAGCCCCTGGGTCTGCACTGGCTCAGACCCAGCCTCAGAAGCCTCCAGAGAGCCTCCTGAGGGCAGGTGTATATCCCCAGCCTGTTCTCTGCAGCATCCACCCACCGATGAGAAGCGTAGGCTCATGAAGTGGTGCATAATGACATAATCAGCACCATCTCGTTATTCTTCTTCTGTTGATCAGAGACAGGTTTTCTGTGATGAAGCCAGACAAAGCGATTCCATTTTTCAGTCTTTCTGGCAGCGGCAATGAAGGGAGAAGAACCTGGCTGACAAATGAAGATCAGCACTGTGGCTACAGAGAGGTTTAGACAGTGGAACACATTTCTGACACACATACACAATTCCCTTCCCTCAAAAATATATATTGCCTTAAACTGGTCTCTTTAACCTTTTTTTCCTACTGCGTTTCTTCTGATCTCAAAATAATGTGTTTTCGGGGCTTCCCTGGTGGCGCAGCTGTTGAGAGTCCGCCTGCCGATGCAGGGAACACGGGTTCGTGCCCCAGTCCGGGAAGATTCCACATGCCGCAGAGCGGCTGAGCCCGTGAGCCATGGCCGCTGAGCCCGCGCGTCCGGAGCCTGTGCTCCGCAACGGGAGAGGCCACAGCAGTGAGAGGCCCGCATACCGCAAAAAAAAAAAAAAAAAAAAAAAAAAAAATGTGTTTTCGCTGACAATTTAAAATATACAGGTAAGTATAAGTTTGTTTTCTGTGTCTGTGGGTCTATTTGGAGGGACAAAGTAGGAATTTGGGATTAACATATACACACTATTATATATAAAATAGATAAGCAATAAGGATCTACTATATATCACAGAACTATATTCAATATTTTGTAATAACCGATGAGAAAAGATTCTGAAAAAGAATAGACATGTATAACTGAATCACTTTGCTGTACACCTGAAACTAACACAACACTGTAAATCAACTCTATTTCAATAAAAAAAACACAAACTGAACCACTGAAAAAAAATACAGATAAGCAATGACTAACCCCACAGGCCTCGTCCGACGTCCTACTTGAAATCATGGCCTTCACCCCCTTCCCCATCTCCCCAAACTCTCCAATCTTCTCCGAAGCCTGCAGCACCAATTAATGGATTCCATATGTTGTATGTGTTTTGTTTCTGTGTGTTTTTGTGTTTCTCCCAGAAGGAAGTTCCATGAGGACAGGGACTGGTTTGTTAACCAGTAAGTTCCACAGTAGCTAGAGCTCTGCCTGGCACATGCCAGCAGACAACAGATATCTACTGAATTAAATCCAACGTGACCTGGCCACGCAGAGCGTCCACTGCTCAGTCTACATGCCGACAGACCCCGACTGCTCGAGGCTCAGATTTGAAATGGGTCAAGTCCCTCCCCCTCTAGGAACGGGCCAGCTTCAGAGAGTGACCTCCTGCTGCTCCAGGCCAGTGTCACCTTCCGGCCTCAGCAGCCCAGCTACCCACAATCCCTCCCTGCCTCCACCCCAAAGTCCTGAGTCCCCTTCTGGGCTCCTCCGACCCACCCCTCCCACATCCTACATCACAAGTGGCTCCCAGACCAGCAGTGGGATCCTTCCCAACCTCTTTCTGAGGTCCTAGTTCTGAAGCCTCCCCTACCTGGCCAGACTGGAGGTTTGGTGAGGGCAGGAACTGCGCCCTACTTATCCTTATAGCCCACACGGGGCTTAGCAACGCCCCACACAAGGGAGCATGTGTGCAAAGAGTTCTATGACCCAGACGTGGCGACTTGGGCTCAAAAGGTAGGCTATTTTTACTTTTATTAGATTTTATAACATTGGCCTCTTTCCAATTTTGGAAAACTGAAACTTGATTTTTAAAAATCTAATAAAAATAGGGCTTCCCTGGTAGCGCAGTGGTTGAAAGTCCACCTGCCGATGCAGGGGACACGGGTTCGTGCCCCGGTCCGGGAAGATCCCACAGGCCGCAGAGCGGCTGGGCCCGTGAGCCATGGCCGCTGAGCCTGCGCGTCCGGAGCCTGTGCTCCACAACGGGAGAGGCCACAACAGTGAGAGGCCCGCGTACAGCAAAAAAATCTAATAAAAATAGAAAACACAAGAAGAAAATCAAGGTCACTGATAATTCCACGATCCAGAAGCTTTATGAGCATTTATTGTGTTGGTAGAAGGGCCTTTCAGTGTTTATTATTTTTAGCAGGCATTTGTGTGCACACACACTCCCATTCCAGGGCTCTGAACCATTTTTGACTGATGAATTATAGACCAGTTAATTATCTGAAATGACTTAGAGGTTTGCCTTTATGCACACTCAGATGATATTAATTTCAAATTATTAGAAAGACAAAGAAGATGTGATTCATATATACGATGGAATATTACTCAGCCATAAAAAGGAACGAAACTGGGTCATTTGTAGAGAAGTGGATGGACCTAGAGTCTGTCACACAGAGCGAAGTCAGTCAGAAAGAGAAAAACAAATATCGTATATTAACGCATATATGCAGAATCTAGAAAAATGGTACAGATGAACCTACTTGCAGGGCAGGAATAGAGATGCAGATGTAGGCAACGGACGTGTGGACATGGGTGGTGGGGGGAAAGGGGGAATGAATTGGGAGATTAGGATTGACATATATACACTACCATATGTAAAACAGATAGCTAGTGGGAACCTGCTGTATAGCACAGGGAGCTCAGCTCGGTGCTCTGTGGTGACCTAGATGGGTGGGTTGGGGGGGGGAAGGAGGTGTAAGAGGGAGGGGATATATGTATACACATAGCTGATTCACTCTGTTGTACAGCAGAAACTGACACACCATTGTAAAGCAGCTACACCCCAATTAAAACAGCAACAAAAACTGACTGGGTCAGACTTGTTAATGTCATGAAAGACCAAAAATAAATAAATTTTAAAAGAAAAAGAAAGTACCTAACGTTAAATGAAGAACACTTGCAGGATAATAAATAAAATTTATTTTTATATAAAGAAAAAAACACAAAACTGTATCCAAAGCAATATACTGTTTAAGGATATTTATATTTGGTTAAACTCTTTAAAAAAAGAAGGAAATGATCAAAAAGTTCAGGGCTGTGGTCAGCTCCTCAGATACAGAGTATAAGACAATGGGAACACAGGTGATGGAAGAGTAGGGGAAGGGCACACAGGTGACCAATTTGTTACGTATTTATATACAGATACACTACACACACATTGATGTATAAAATATTTCACAATAAAAAGGAAAATAATCCATCTTTGGCTCCCAGGATACTTAAAATATTGCACTACTCAAGTAAACATTTTATCAAACCTTTACTAAGGGCCTGTCATAAGCCAGGCCCAGCATGAGGGGCTAGCAGGCCCCCAAAATAAACACAGACCAATCTCAGGGTGAAGAGTAACGCACATCCTTCATCACATCCGTCTGCCTGGGCCATAACCCCATCCCCACTTTCTAGTAGAAAAGAATTTAGATAAAGAATTAATAAAAAAAATAAAGTCCAAATTACAGAATTAAGAGAAATTATAGAATAGAAAAGTTCAAAATGTATTTCTGATAGAAACTATACGTAGCTACCTCCTTTAAAAATAGGAGTATGTTTCATTAACATTTTACCTGCAATTTAGCAGTATTATTGTAAAATACAGACCCAAAACACCATCGGTGCACACTGTGAGGTCAATCAACAACCCAACATCAGCCCAGGCAATAATTACAAAGCAAAACCAACAGTAATTATTTTTTAGAAGTAGGGAAAAATGTTTTCAATTAAAATAATAAAGTGAGAATAGCAGGTTTATGGCCTTTCTGCTAAAGCATTTATTACAAATCATTCTTTCAGGACATTTCACCAGTTGCAACCATCATTAAGACCATGAGCAACAGGGGCCTGGTGATGTGGCCGAGGCCTTGATCATACAGGAAAATTAAAGTCTAGGGATGGCATACTGTTTATTCACCCAGGAAGCCAACGGCCTTGTTCTCGGGGGGAATTTCTTGTTCCACCAAGGAAATGCTCACAATGTAACAGTTGGAAGTGTCCTCATACTTTGTGAACCAGTATGAGTCTAACCAAAGATAGAGACACAGGAAAAGAGTTTTTCCCTACATTCTGGTAAGTGCTGATAAGACGAGGAGGCTCAGGTGATTTGGGAACTCCAGGGACCTCGCTGAGCCAGGTGCAGGCCCTGGCTGGCCCCTGACACAAGGATACAAGGCAAATATGCGCTTTGCTTTTAAAGAACTTATAACTGAACAAGGGTGGGACAGGAAAATAATAATAAAATACAGAAAAGTGAAAAAACATGTTAATATACAGCAGCCAAAATGATCAAACTGCTCCAGTGGCTTCCAAAATACTAAGAACAAAATGGGAAGTGGTCACTGTGATGCCTGTGGTCACCACGGCCGAACAGCATGGCCTTGGCTCTGTTGTCCTCTCCGCCGTTTGTTGGAGCCAAGGATGCCCCAACCTGTGCACCTGGGTGTTTGCTGTGTTTCTGCCAAGAACATCCTCCCCATGTGTATACACACTCATTCCCTCTCTTCGTCAGATCTCACTCAAAGGCCCCATCTCAGAAAGACCCACCCCAACCAGTGTGTCTCAAATTAGCACCTACTCTCCACGTTCCTGGTGTTATTTATTCCCATTTCACAGATAGGAAAATAAAGGCTCAGAGAAGTTAAGAGTTTCCCAAATCAAGTTCCAGCTCAAAGCTGTCCCAACTCCGAGTCCATCTTTTTTTTATTTGTAATTTTCATTTTATTTGCCATTTAGTTTTCCCATTTTTGTCCAACTTTCTTTTTTTCTCACTTTCAATATTTTTTTTATTGAAGCATAGTTGATTTACAAAAACCTCTACGGAGTCCATCTTTTTTCCACTACATAACACATTCTCAATTAGCATGTTTTATGCAGATGATCAAGAACTGAGTAGGATACATGTTTAGGATCTGCATTTGTCTACGACATCTAACCAAGCTATAAAGAAAATCCACAGGGCAGGCATCCAGCTATTGGAAGCTGACCTGTGTTAACCCATCTCCTTTAAGTCCTATGATTTCATGTCTCTGTTAGAGCTTCAAAAAGTCGGTCCTTCTCGGGGTCAAATTCTATACTATCAACTGGTCCACCTTTCATTCCTCTTTCCTTTTTGTTAGTTGGGAAAACCATGTTGTGAATAGGATTTTGAAGATCTGTTGAAAATGTAGGCTTGAAGGGAGAGTATAACCCAGAAGGGGCAACAGCCAGTGCACTTGGTCTAGCAGGACAGGCACCAGCTCTAATACACCTTAGGTGAAAACAGAAAGCAACAGGGAAATCATCTGGTTTGGATAAAAATTCAAAAACTTATATCTCTAAACCTCTCATCTACGCTGACTCTCCAAGTCTTCCAGCCGGCGCACTGGAAGGTCAGGCCCGTCTCTCCTGAAGACTAGAACTGTCTGGGGATGGGGCAGGACTTGGCCTCTGACGACTCCCACCACCTGGTCTGAGCCAGCCCAGCACCCCAGGGGGCTCCTCGGAGGCTGGCACCAATCACTATTCCGTACTAATGGTAACAAGCAAAGCAACTATCTATTTCAATGCCAAAGTTCACCCTAAGGGCAGGGAAATGTCAAACTGGATGCTTAATGAAGTTGGTTCAAAATGCTCTAGGGGTGCAATGTGAAATTTTCAGGCATAAACACAGATGATCCAAGGAGACAAAAACTGTAAAGACCTCACTCACCTCCTCAGCATACACAGTGTGTAGGTTTGATTACTGAACAGAGATATGAAGTATGTGCTAAATAATTCTTCTCAACAGCTCATTAGGCCTCATCCATCTCTGATTTCTACGAGTCCATTAATTCCAAATATGTGTCTGCTATACATACGCACATCCACACACGATTGTGAAACACCCGCTTAATTTCACCGCATAATATCCTCGAAACGGCAACATCAAATCTTACCTCGAAACGGTAAGACATCAAATCGGATACTAGGCAGATTTTAAATGTTTACAATTTTCGCATGTGATAAATGAAAATGACAAAGAATAACGGACCCAAGAAAGATGACACTTCAGTTAGAAAACACTAGACGGGGACTAAGCACCTAGTACTGGCTGCCACACAACCACGAAAGAGCGCGAGCCTGGACAGACTCCACACGGAAACTCCACGGAGCAAATAACATGGACACAGGTGCTGGCTTTGTTTATGTGGGATTTTATTTATTTCTCATCCCCTAAAATTGGAGCTGCTTTCGTCGTGTGCTCCTGCGTTCTGATTAGTTCCTGCAGACACTCAAGCTCCTAAATCCATCTTTTCTCACTCCTTGCTCCTTCTCCAGTTTCTTTTTTTTGCAGTACGCGGGCCTCTCACTGCTGTGGCCTCTCCCGTCGCAGAGCACAGGCTCCGGACGCGCAGGCTCAGCGGCCATGGCTCACGGGCCCAGCCGCTCCGCGGCATGTGGGATTTTCCCAGACCGGGGCACGAACCCGCGTTCCCTGCATCGGCAGGTGGACTCTCGACCACTGCGCCACCAGGGAAGCCCTTTCTCCAGTTTTGAGGCCGCTCCTCCTCACCCTGTTCTTCCTTTACTAGGTCACTGACACTTGCTGATTCCTCTGCCTAGAATGTGATTCCTGCTGATCCCTGCAGGGCTGTCCCCACTATCATGCCCTGGGCCACCCTGCAAATGCCCCTGTCCCTACACCCCAGGTCATCCTGCCCCTTACCCACATTTAACTTTTCACCACGCAGCATACTGTTTGTCTCCTTATTTGTGTACTGGCAGCTGGTACCCATTAGGCACAGTTGTGCAGGTTGTGCCCTGATCAAGAGCCCCAGGTGGAGGGGGTTGAATTCCTGCAGGTCTGTCTCTCCAAACAGGAGCCCTAGTGAATGAGTCAGGCTGGAGGAAAGGCACCTGTTCCTAAGTGGTCTGTGCAAGTTGCAGGCTGAGAGAAGATGACGTTCATTCACTGCGTGCAATCTGCAGCCCCGTCTCCCTTTGTAAAGATAGCTCTGTGGGGAGAGGAACTGGGGCCTAGAACAGTGCCTGGCCCGTACAAGATGCGCAGTCAGCGGTGCCGAAGCGAAACAGGGATACAGTACAGATACAGGAAGCTCCTATCATGTGCCAGGCACCGTGGATCATCCTGAAACAACAAGGAGAACCAAAAGATCCCACTCCCCGTACCACAAAATCGTGGAACACAGCCACGTTACATCCTGCTCTCTCTGCATGGCCTCTGTTCCCTGAGGACCCACCCACACAAGGCCTTTCCCTCCTCCCTTTCCTCTTTCCCCAGAGCCGCAGGTGATGGCCCCACCACCTGACTGCTCTTCTGAAATCTGCCCTTTGACAGTGGTTTCTCTCCTTTTTCTTCAACATTTTAAAGACCAAGGCTACAAATCATCCCATCTGTCTCTTTTCTGTGTGTCAGTTAAAACACTGAATGTTAGAATATCTCTAGCACAAAAGGTTACACTAAATAAGACACCTCCAGCCATTAATGAGCAATTTGTCATCTAAGAGGTATTTTCACTAATTATAGCATGTCTGGAATTGTAGCCATTATGGACATGTGCTAATTTACTTCAAGGTAGAACTCTTCTTTGTCACTGGTTTCCACATACTTGTAGAGTACAGCACGTTTTTACTTGGTTCAGAGATGTAAAGACTGAAGCAAATGGAAATCAAACACTTGAGGCTTCAGTTTGAAAAGGCCATAGTTCCCACTTTCAGACACATGCAAAAGCCACCAAAAGCCTCGCCAAGAAACTTTAATAAGTGCTTAAGTTTGGATTTTAAAAAATCTGTATATTTCTATGCAGCTGAGATCAGACAATATGAATTATACTAGTTGTACTGGATTAGACAGGGTTATGCTAGCTACCGTAACAAATAAACTCCAGAATCGCAGAAGCTTATCACAAAGGAAGTATATTTTAGTGCATTTTTCCTTCACGCAATAATCTAAGGAACGAGGTTGCTGGTCAGCTGGCAGGGCGGGGGCCGAAGCCCTCTCTGCGCGGACATTCAGTAACTCCGCTCACAGAACATCTGCCAGATGGGACACGGTTTCCAAGGTAATTTGGGGCATCAACATCCAGAGGGCGTAAGGAGAAGGAGCCTGAATTATCTCACATGGGAGCTTTTCAGGGGCCAATCCAACAGAACTTTTGCTCACCTTCCTTTGGGTAGAACTCTGTCACATGACCACACCTAAATTCAAAAGAGGCTGGGAAATGCGACTGGGAAAAGCTTTGGGCCAGGAGGTGGATAAACAACTTACATATTTTTGAACAGCTAAGAATCTCTTCGTCAGATGTAAGGAACTGAACAGAGCAGAATGGATCCTGTTCTCATTCCCCACATGGGAAACGGGGGCTGGGCAGGCTGATTTTCTTAGCAGCATCCCATGGTGGGTTGGGACAGAGCCAGGACTAAAACTCAGGTCACCCTAGGGGAATTCCCTGGTGGTCCAGTGGTTAGGACTCTGCGCTCTCACTGCCGTGGGTGCAGGTTCAATCCCCGGTTGGGGAACTAAGATCCCAAAGGCAAGCGGCACGGCCAAAAACAAAAACAAAAAAAACTCAGATCACCCTAGCCTTAGACCACTGCTCACATTCCAAACACAATGAAACTCACCAAGACTTTTCAACATCTTCCTCTACCAAGATGCCCCTGGAGCTGCAGAATCTGCACCAACCATCGCCAGCCTGGGCTCCGGTGCCCATATTCCTGTTCCACGTGTCTCTGGGCAGTGGCCCCAGGATCATGAGACACAGCAGCACGATTTGCCCACGGCAGATACATTTCACGCTCTGTCCTTCCCCAGCTGTAAAACGCTAATACTTCCTGAGTGCTGGGCGCTGCTCTAAACGCCCCATATTTCACTCCTGGATCACTACTCCTATTATTAGTTCCCTGAAACAATGACAAATTGAGGCCCAGGGAGGTCAATCAAGGTGCCAAAGGTCACACACTTGCAAAATGGCAGAACCAGGATTGGAACCCAGAGAGAGGTTTCGCCCTAGACCCTGTGCTCAATCATTGTGCTCTACAGCCTTAAGGTAAAATTCCCTTCATCAAGAAAGTTTCAAATAAAATAATGGACATTGAATACTGTGTTAAGTTTCAGGCTCACAGGCTGATTTCTGCCTACCTGCCTTTTCCTTCCCTCCCCCCAAGTTCATGGGCCTTAAGCTAGAAACTAATCCCGATTTTCAAGTGTTTATTAGATTTTCCATAAAACCGCTTGTGAAAGTGGAAATGTAAAGGTCCTTTAGATTCCGCATGTGCAGACTTTATGAAGTATGTCACCCTGTCCCGTGATTCCCTCCACAAGGCCTGTCCTACTCGCTGTCCTAGAAGACAAGGCTGGATCACACACACCCCATCTGAGCTCTGTGTATGAACCCCCAAACCTAGACCAATAAAGAGCTACACCTGAGCTTCCTGTTTCCAATAAAAGATAGTTTTCACTATTAGTAGCTTACGGTTATTCCTAATGAACTTTTCATTCACTCGAAAACTACTCCTTGATATACGCCACGTTCCAGGCAGTAATTTAGCCACTGTAAATGAGAGCAATGAAGTCAGTGGCCTTGGGGATCTTACATTTTAGTGGAAGAGGCAAGAAATAAGTATCAGATAAATAAATAACAATTTCCTAAGTGTTAAGGGCTATGGAGAAAGCTGAAGCTACGTAAGGGGACGGAGTGATGTAGGGCTGGGGTATGGCTATTCCAAACAGCATGGTCTGGAAGGTCCTCTCTGAGGATGGGATATTGGAGCAGACACATGAATGGCACGAAGGAGCCATCACACAACATTAGCAGGTCCTGGGAGAGGAAGGAGCATGTCCTCAGCAAGAATGGACTCGGTGGGTTCAAGAAGGACAGGGAAGCTCAGTGAGCTACATTCTCGTGCGCAGGACAGGACAGGTGTCTGATAGGTAGGCGGACACCAGTAATAAAGCCTTTTATGTGCATTTCATTCTAAATATAACTGGAAGCCACTGAAGGGCTTTGAACACAGTGATGTGATTTGGTTTATGTTCTGGAATGACAACTTGGTCTACCAGGCGCAGATGGACTCTGGGAGAGCAGACGTGGTGGAGACGGGAAGACCAGATGAGATGCCATGGGAACAGTCTTGGAAAGGGTGGATGGCAGCTTTGACTAGAGAGATCGTGTTCCAGATGGTGAAAATGGTCCGCTTCAAGATGCATCTTTTTTTTTAAAAAATAAATTTATTTATTTATTTATTTTTGGCGGCGTCGGGTCTTCCCTGCTGCGCGCGGGCTTTCTCTAGTTGTGGTGCGCGGGCTTCTCATTGCGGTGGCTTCTCTTGCTGCGGACCATGGACTCTAGGCATGCGGGCTTTAGCAGTTGCGGCTCGCGGGCTCAGCAGTTGTGGCTGCGTACTCTTGAGCGCAGGCTCATTAGTTGTGGCGCACAGGCTTAGCTGCTCTGTGGCATGTGGGGTTTTCCCAGACCAGAGCTCGAACTCGTGTCCCCTGCATTGGCAGGCGGATTCTTAAGCACTGAGTCACAAGGTAAGTCCCAGGATCTATCTTAAAAGTAAAGACACACAGGATTTATTGATGGACTAGATGTAGCATAAGAGACAAAGAAAAAATATATCTATGAGGCTTTTGGACAGAGTAGCTGGATGAATGGTGGTGTCTATGCCCAAGATGGGGACAGATGGAGGGAATCAAGTTGGTGGTGGCTGGCAATGGGTTACATGGAGCTGGTATCAAGAACACCGCTTGGGAGGCAGAGCTTGAAACACGTGAGTCATAAAAGTGGATTTGAAGATTAATACTAGGATGTACAGCCTGGAGCTCCAGAGTGAAGGAGACTGGTCAGGATAGAGAGTAGAAAACTGCCGCAGGAAAGGGCTGAGGGTACACGGTGTGTGATTCAGCGTAACTGGGGATTCTGAGAGATGGGAAAGGAAATGTCCTGAAGCCACAGTAAGTAATGAGGAGAACATCTCTCCAGCTTTCAGGCCTCATGGCAACAAGGATACAGGAGAGAAGCAGCCACTGCTGATCAGACTCCAGGAGTGCAAATGATCCAGGGAACAGCCAAGTCTCAGATGAAGCAAACGCTGAGGGGAACATTCAGAGAGGAGGGAGGGGACACAGGGATTTCGCTGGTGACAGGTCACGGAGGCCAGAGGGTAATAAAAAGTTTCAGAAGATGACAGAGAGTTTTGCAACTGGGTCAGATTATCGATTGTACAGGACCCTATGACAATAAGAATCAAAAAATGATGCACAGTCTGGTAGATTTTTGACTTCTGAGGTGGCTAATAAGATAACTGAAAAGTAAGATGCAATAGGGTTTGTCCCGACGGTCTATTAGGAAGAAGAGAGTAATCAATTCTAACTACATTCCTACTCTGGGTCAGCCTCCTAGACATCTGTGAGGAGTCTGGGAGCTGATGACTGGGGGAGGAACAGTCATACCAGGAGCATCGTACACAGATATTATTTAAGCAATCTCTATAACACCCATGTGTATCAGTTTCTGGGTTTGTTACAACAGAGCATTACAATATGCATGGCTTGAAACAACAGAAATGTACTGTCTCACATTTCAGGGGGCCGGAAGTCTGAAATCAAGGTGCTGCAGGGAACATTCCCTATGAAACCTGTAGGAGAGAATCCCTCCTGCATCTTCCTAGCTCTGGTGCTTCATGGGCAACCTCTGGCACTCCTTGGCTTGCAGCCTCATTGCTCGAATGTCTCTGTCATCACATGGTTTTCTCCCTGTGTGTCAACTGTGTCTCCGCAGGTCATCTTCTTATCAGGACACCAATTGTATTGCATTGGGTTCCCACCCTACTCTGGTGTGAATGCATCTGAATAACTAGTTACATCTGCAATGAACCTATTTCCAAATATGGTCACATTCTGAGGTACTGGATGTGAGGACTTCAACAGATCTTTTTTTGGGGGGAAAGGGTGCGGGTCAGGAGGGGAGTGATGCAATTCAACTCACAACACTGAAGTACTGCTTTTTCCAGTTTTCATGTATAACTTGTGCACCAAATAAAAAATAATTTGCATGTATTTTTTTCTTTCTTCCTCGTGGGTTCTGACCAGTTAGAATTGTTTTAGATTGAGCTTTCCTGACAAGTAAACGTGTCCAAAGATGATTCTTCTGAGCGCAAGAGCACTTTTCCCCTCATCCACTACATTGTAGCCTGTTTGAAAGCCACAGAAGATCAAGAAATTATTTTCACACAAACATATCTTCCTTTCCTCTATGCGGCCAGCAAAGCTTTATCTGAAGGTTGATGTCAGTTTTGTCATTTTCCATCAGCCTGGTGGTTGATGCTGTTTTCATTAAAAGTTCTATTATTTAAAAAAAATCCATCAGCAAGATTGTAAGATTAATTCATATGTACTTTGTACAAGACAAATCTAACCTCTCAAAAGGTTTCTAAGCCAAAACATCTCACACAGACAAAGCAGCGAGTTGGCCAAATACACCAAAATAAACCCAAATAACTCAACCACGTGAATCAATGAGATTTGGGGAAAACAGATCATGAACAACTGAGACCGCTATATATAATTTAAACTACTTCAAGCCCCATGGCACACGGCTGCAGGGAGAAGGATTGTTCCTGTAGTTCCGTCAGCAAATTCCGAGATCGGTTTCTCATGGCAGACACACTGGTCTTGCCCCAGAACTGCACGGGAGAAAAATGACCAAATGCAGAGAGGCCCCCTTTTCTCTTGTCACCATTGCCGTGGAAGTCCTGAGCTGGCCTCTCAGTGAATAGGTGAGAACGAGGGGAAATGCAATCACAGGGCTGCAAAGCTGGAGAGGCTTAACCACCCCCAACAGTCGATGGCATCCCTACCCTGGCTTTCCCAGCTGACTCCAGTGGACTTGTCATGGAAGAACCAGTCTTCCAAGGAAAAAAGGTCTACAAATCCTAAATCTATGCATGAACTCCTGACCCCATTATCTGCATCAGATAACCTGGCTCCATAGAACATTCCATATGTTTGTTGTTGTTGTTTTTTTTTTATCTCATAGGAAATTCATCTTCAGAGCCATGAACTGTCATAACTTTCTATGCAACAATCTTGTGACGAAAAATAAAGGAATACCTTTCTCCTCACTCCCTCTCTGATATAAAATAGCTCAAGAAGTTATTTGAACAGAAGAAGATTCCTAGGATCTAAGCAGATGTGTAGGAGAAACACACAGAGAAGTATAATTAGACATGGACCGAGAGGCATTCCTCTCCTCATAGACCTTCCAGAAGCCAGACACAGTACAACTAGCAAAGTGTTGCCACATGGGTGTTTAAGCTACAATAGGTTATAGGGAAAACTGCTAAATGTGTTGCTGTTATACACACACACACACACGTATACACGTGTGTGTACATTTGTACACATGGAAAGAAAGAGACTAATTATAGACAAAGCTTTGTGTACACCGTTTCATTTTAACCCCAAATGATCCTTTGAGGTAGGTAGTAAATGTCCTCTTTATATGGAAGAATTTTTAAAACTTGCCCAAGAGAATACAGAGAAAGTACTTGAGTCCGAGCTAGCGGCACCCTGTCTTCCAGTCCGTTTTCTCTGGCACGCCACTCCTGCTGGAATATGAGTTAGGAAGGTCTGGTTTGCTGAAAAGCTTTGTCTCCTTCAATTGCACTCACGTGAAACATTCCTACTGCTTCCTCCCTGCCTTTGGCTCACAAGTGCAATTTGAAATTGCATCCTAAACCCAACCAATTCTTGATTTCCTAACAACACTATTATTTGACCATCTGTGTGATGTTAATGGTATTATTTATTTATTGCACCAGGAACCCATCAACTTGCTCCCAAGGAAGCAAAAGGATCTCAAATCATGCAAAAATAAAGTTGCATTTTACCCATCAGTGGAGACTTTGAACTTAAGAGAATAAATGTGCCATTCATATTAATTATAATTTGTTCAGGCTTCCCCAGGAGAGATGCCAACGGTCCTATTCCTAGCGCAACAGAGAAGGAAATTGATGGGTGCAGGTGTCACGTACTCTGCCTCACACTGCTAGGGCCACCAGAGAGACTGGCTTGTGGGCCTCAGAGAAGTGCGCTTCCACCTCAATGTGTGCAGTATCCCACTCCAAAGAGATACATGGTAATTCTGAGGAATTATTAACTCCCTGTGAGAGGGTCCAAGATTGCTGATATCTGAAGCAAACGGGTGGAAGAAGAACCACCCATTTGGATAAAATTCTGACTTGAACAATGTATGAAGATTCTATGATCCTCTGATGCGAAGGGACCTCGAGAGGCCAGCTGGGTCATTCCCTGTGTCCCACACCACACCTGACCCACTCCCATACCCAATTCCTAATATACCTCAAGAAAGGAAGTTCTTGTGCCCCAGAACAAGGAAGGACCACGAAATGCACTCGGTTTCTGGGAAGAGAAGAAGTTGGCAATGAAGAAAAGAAGGAACAGAATGAGGAAAGCCCTTCGGTATGAAAAGAGAATGAGCTTAGTATTCAGACAAAACTGGTTCTCAGCCCCAGGCACATTCACCATCCAACGACGTGATCTGGGAAGTGGCTCACTCTGCCTTCCAGTGCTTTGCTTTCGTGATCTGTAAAACTGGAATAATAACTGTCTCCACCTCATGGCGCATCTACGAGCATTCAACAGGTCTGTGCTGGTAGAGCGGTCAGTGCCTGTCTGACACATGGTAAACAGAGCTGTCCCACCCAGCCAGAGGCAGAACTGATAAAGGCTAAGAGGGCCAGTTCTAGTAGCAGAGGGAAGCAGCAGTTAGGAGACAGCGTGATGACAAACGTCAGCCAGTTCTGTCAAAGGCGCCCACAGTCAGTAGGATGCTTTTGCACTTAGTAGGACAAGGTGACCCTGTCTCAGGCACAGGTAGCCCTAGGCCAGGGCTCACCGCTGCGTGAGGCAGTGTGGCTGGATGTCAGCTCCTTCTCACCCTTGCAGGAAGCCCCCTTTGTGGGAGACTCATTATCACTAGCCTCATTATCTGAAAAACCAGGTGGTTGAACTCCCTGGGCTCTGTAATCCTTTCAAACTCAAAAGAAAAGAGAAGCATTTCTGCAAAGCACCGAACCCTGCAGGTGAGGAGTGCTGGAGAACCGGGCTGCCCCTCTTCTGTTAAGTTCTTTAGGTTCTCCTGGCAACTGGCGTCGCCCTTTCTCCCGGTGCCCCACGCTCGACTGGGTGTTCAGTTTTGCCATTTTAGTTTCTGGCTCCTCAACAGGCTGTGTGTGCTTCCAGGAGCCTCCCTCCACAGCCCCATCTGTCCATGTTCTTCTGAGACCCGGTCCACCCAGTGGATGCCTGGCAAGCCCCAGAGGTGAGCAAACAGGGGTCCATCCCGGTAGCGGCCAAAGCGGCCAGAGCAGCCCACGCTTCCTGAGCGGCACTGCTGCTCTGAACAAGTTAACTCAGAAACAACAGATCCACAGTTACATGACCAGACACCCACTGACAGCAGACCCCAAACAGAAAGAAGGATGGGCAGAGACGCACAGAAGGATGTGCCCCTCTTTACCTTGAAAATGCTAATTTCCCTGAGGTCTACCTGGGGTTGAGTACATCATCAGAGAGTAGCATTTCTTCAAAGGCTTAAGGACTGGATAGGGGAGTGACCTGGCAGAAAAATGGCATACGTTATGGGTGCAGCTATGAAGTAACAGACAATGGACACAGACCATCTGTGTCCTGGACGGAAAGACACCGGCTCAATTACTGACGTGTGTCTGTAACCTCCACCAGAGCAACGTCACACCCAACGTAGCATGACCCAGACACAAAGGACAGTGAGCCAGGAACACATCCGGGGCAAGGACAACACAAGACAACTCAGGAAAAAAGGGCAGAGAGGGCAAGGAGAAGATGGTGATCGCAGGCATTCCTTCCTTCCTTCACTCATGCAACAGCTATTTACTGAGCATCTTGTGTCTGCCAGACACTGCAAAGAATAAGACCGAGAAGGCACTCATCCTCAAGGAACTTACAACCCAGTTGGGGAAGACAGATCGGGAGCAACTAACCAAACAAATGAATGGGAAAATCTCAGATACAGATGATCGCTCTGAAGAAACAATCCAGGATGATATGTCAGCGTGCGGCTGGTGGAAGTGGTAGAGGGTCACTTTTATTTGGGTGTCAGGAACAGCGTCAGGGAGGGGGTTCCACCTGAGCTAAGGCCACAATGATGAAGAGCTGCCCATGGGAAGATCTGGAGGAGGGGTACCTCCACAGCGGGGGCCATGCATGGGAAGGCTCTGTAGCAAGAGTACGTTTTCTGTGTTCACAAAACAGGAGGAAGGTCAGGATGTCTACGGCAGAGTGAGTGAAGGAAAGAGGGGGACCCGCACTCAGAGTTTATTAGCACAAGCCCTGGTCCAAGTCATGCCCTAGGAACTAGGGACAGAAACCTGAAGAAGGTGGAGTTGTGGCCTCAAGAGGCCGTGGAGCAGCTGGAGAGACTAACAGAGAACCCATCAGCTTCGAAAATGAAATGCTAAATGCTTTCCATGATATGAATTACATGCCACAGTCCCCTACAGCTGGAAGGGGCCCCCATGGCTTTTCTCAAGTATGGAAACCACATTGTTCTCTGCTATTCCGTGGAACTGCTATACCGAAACCCAACTTCCTTCTTGTGCATTTCTCAGACCTTTTATTTTTAACTCATATTTTTTAAAAAAGCACTTAGCAGATGACCCCCAAGGAAACAACTCACTTTACTGGTTGCGGCCTTATTTGGGGAAAACATGAAATGCATCCATCAAAGTTGTCCAGTGACATGCTGACATTTAGTGACAGTCTCTAATTAATGAGACCCACGCGCCGGGCCTCTCAGGCTCTCCTGCCCCCATCAGAGCAATGCAGCCCACCCACTGGGAGAGAGGGTGCTCTTCTCTGACCACCGGAAGACTACCCACCCACGCGATGATGGGCACATCTGCCTCCACGGCTGATGACCTCTTCAACCTCTGCGTCCACAGCCTGGCCTTTTGAGTTGGACCCAAGGCCCTGGGGTGAGACGCCTCAGCCTCAAGCCTTTCCACAACCAACACCCAGCTCATGCCCTTCGTGTAAGAACCACTCCACACATCTTAGTGGTCGAGCCCAGCTGTATAGAGGCTAGGGGATACTTCTGTTTGGTTTTCAGTCATCTCATCTGTTCAGTAAACATGTGGGAGCACACGGTGCTCAGGGCATCACAGGGCGGGATCCTCGCTTCCAAGAGCTAGCAGCTCCCCATCCACGTGGAGAAGGAAAACAGAGAGATAAACAACATTGCAAGACAGGGTGTGAGACAAAATGAGCGGAGAGACGATGCCAAGTCTCTGCAAGGAGTCGCGAGAACACAGAATGCGGTGGGGAAAGCTCGCCCTGCAAAAAGCCAGGGAGTCAGCATTCCAGCCTGGCCACGTGCTAACTTGTGTGATTTTAGGTAAATTCCCCTCTCCAGGCCTCAGCATCCTCATCTATAAAACAGACATAATTTAGTCTATTTCAGAGAGCTGTTGTGAGGATTAATTATAACTAACCAATAACTGATAGTACCATTCATCATTCAACATTATTATTACTACTCCTTGTAATCTGGCTTCCAAATCTCCTAGCTGTGCAACCTTAATCAAATTATGTAAACTCAGTTTTCTCATCTGTAAAATGGGATAATCATAGCACCTACAACCAGAGGGGTTGTATTAGGGTTAAATGTTAATGTTAAGAGGTTGGATGATGGGTGAGATAGTGTGTAAAACCCTTAGAATACTCCCTAAGACATAGTGAGTACTGGAGAAACTTCAGTTCATGTTATTATTATCGCATATTCTATTTTATGAAACCTCACCCTTTTTTTAAAAAAATATGCATACAGACTACTGGCAGGAGGGCAGAAAGACTAGGAGACTGCAAATCGTCTGTCATTCTATTCAGACTGTGGATGCCGTATTAGGTGAAAGGCTTCCTGATATGTCTACAAGGATCATTAGTGTTCACTGGAGGAAATAAAACATTCTAAAAAGTTTCCTCACATTAGAATCTGCTGCTGAAGCATTCGTTCTTTGGGAACTGCAAAAGATCCTCAAAAAATGAAACTGGTGAGAACAAAGCAGAATCAAATGAAATTAGAGCAAAAAAGTCCTCTGCTGGTTGAGACGAAAACTACAAGCATGAACCTCAGGGTCACCTGCGGTGAGAGGGAGAGGGTGGTTCTCAGGGCAGAGCAGGGACGGCTGTGGTCTGTGTAGCTTGGTCACATGCTGAACGAAAAAGAAAGAGGTGAGGATGGGAGGGAGGAAGGAAGGAAGGAAGGAAGGAAGGGAGGGATGGAGGGAGGAAAGAAAGAAGGAAGGGGAGGGAAGACAAAAGAAGGAAGAGACGACCCACATACACACAATAAAAGCAAAAGGGAAATAAATAACCCAGAGCCCTGAACCACTCGACTGTTGCAACCTGGAATCGGGTTATGTGCAAATTTAGCAATTTCTATGCAAACAAAATACATTCTGAAATTCCTACTTGCTTCTTTGCACACAGCATCACAAAATGCAGAGCCTGTGTTTGAGGGTTTAAGGGCTTCCGCTCCACAGAAGTGCAGCCCACCACGGGGCCCCTCCTTGTCTAGCGCAGGAGGGCCTGGGGAGGACGATGGCCATCCTGTGGAGGCTTGAGCGCCATCTGCACGGTCCACCTGCTGCCCCGCTCACATCCTAAATTAGGCCCATGGCCAACAGGTTGGTGTCATGCAGATCCCAGCTCCTCTAATCCCTGCCCTGTAGGGCTCCCTCCACTGGGAGGGTCTTCCTCCTACCTGTCGGGAAGACAGTCAATCTCAGTGGCTGGCCCTGGACGTCAGGAGATGTTCCAGGAGGGCCTTTTTATGCCAGGGCTGGGCTGAAAAAGCCCCACCATATCCCACTCCCTCCATCTACAACCAGTCAAGCCCAGTGAGTCTACAGCATATGTGACAATGCAAACAAACGTGAGGGCACGAGAGACAAGGAGAGGGGCCTGGAGTGAGTCAGGAAGAGGCATGGAAGCAAAGACAAAGAAAGAGAAGCCAGCCAGTACACGATAACGCGATTTTTCAGAGGAGCTGCTCCAGGCCCCAGCTGAGCACCTGACAGATCCAGCAGAGTCCTCATCCTCATGAGCCTGGGGACGGCCCTCTGAAGACCAGATCCCTCCCTGCCCAAGTCCCCTCACTGTTCCTATGATACGGCGGCTACGTCTGTCAAGGCCCCGTGGCTACTTCTTTATCCCCAAATCTCTACAGAGCTGACCGCCTTCCTCCTTCTCCTTGAAAGTACCTTCCCATCCGTTTCTAAAATGTTCTCAGTATGAGACTGTCTCCATCTTGTTTCTTGAGGGCTATATCTTGCAGCCACGGGTTAGGGAAAAGGGGGCATCCAGGGGACACTAAATGTCATCGACTACATTGCTTAGAGGTTTGTTTTTGTGTTTCTTTCTAAATAGTCTGAAATCAGGGCATATATCAAGTTTCCACGAAATCCTTTATAAAGCAGATACACAGTTATTTCAGGTGTGAGGTGTGAGGCAGTTAGACATTCAACCTTTGCTCAAAATAGTCCCTAACTCAGGGCGCAGTGGAAGAGGTGGGTTTCCGGAACCAGTGAGTACCCTGGGGGCATGAGCGCTAGCTCGCCAGAGACAAAGGAGCATGGGTGCTTGCAGACTATGACAGGCCCTTAAATCACACGCTTCCTTTGGCAATGTCCTGACAAGTCAGCTCTGTAACCCAGTGTCCCTTTTGCAACATTTTCTATCCCATGGGTATTGCCTTACGGGCACCATCCATAAACCTTAGAAGAACAGTCACAAAAGGTGTAAGAGAGTGGGCACCAACACCAAGGTTCTCTCTCCAAGAATCTTCACGTACAAAGGATGGGAATACTGCCATCCTGCCTTACAGTCAGCTCAATGGGCCAGTCTGGAAAACTTTATTTAAGCAGGCATACATTCTTCCCATGGATCTTCTTACCTTCTCCCTCCAGCTGACTCTCATAAAATTCCAGCGAGTTAAGACCTCCCATTGCAATCACTAATTCTGTGTTGCCCTTCTGTGAGTGGTATCGTTTGTAGACACTGGAAACTGAGTTAGCATTTCAGGAGGCCGGGGGGAAAGGGAGCCAGATTCACCCTACCTTACTCAAAACATAGTCAAGATTCTTCTTCTCCTTCTCCAATTCCTGTCAGCCTTAACCCCAGACGTCAGGCAGGACCCAAGCCAACACTGAGACCCAGTTTCCATTTGGGAGATGAGTTTTGAATATATTGCTTTAGTGGACAGCACAGTTAACCAAAGTAAACGATCTTTTCCACAGACGAATCACACTCATATCCATGGCTTCAATCTCAGAAAGCCATATTCAGACAGAGAAAGCACGTCCCTCTGGCTACCAGCTCGTGGCATGAAGACACCCCAGGAAAGCTCAGACACAGTCAGACCCAGGACAAAACAGCAGCTCTGCCAGCGTACAGGAGCGGGGCTGGCAACACCCCGTGGCACAGGCAGAGTGACGGCATTCACAGAAAGCCAGACCCGGCCTTTGGGACTCATTAACGCCAGAGGAGACGGTTCACGCCGAGCCCCAGCCAGGCCCCCAGTCACCACGGCCACTGGTTTCAGGTACAGACAGTGCTCAGGCCGCTGGCCTCCATCTCAGAGACCCCCTGGCCCAGCCTCCCCTCCTGCTTACCAAGTCCTGAGCCTAGGAGGCCAGTTTGGGGGAAACAGCTCATCTCTGGAACCTCTGAGCGTTTCCCTGTGACCACCACCTTTCCGGGGCAGAGCACCCAGCTCAGCCATGAATTGTGCAGCCCAGGGAAGCAGCGACCTCCCCGCCAGCAGCTGCAGAAAAAACACCTGCACCTCTATCCCTCTCCCCCCATCCCCTACACAAATCACTGTCGATTCAGAGAAGAATGGCGGCTCCCTACCTGAGGGTGGCGCTCTCCCCCTGCCGGACCGTCACGTTGTCCATAGCTTTGGGGAAGGTGGCATCTCCGCTGCGCACGGGCACTCCTGTGGGTACAAGGAACAGCAGCCTGAGAGACACGACCACGAGGCACTTCCAGGGCAGGAACAGGTACCCACAGACCCCCATCCTCGACGGCCACAACTTCCCAGAACTCCGGCAGCCGCTCGGCACACGCCCCCTGGGCGCGCACAGGAAGTGGGTGGGGTGGGGTTTGGCGGAGGAGCGAGCACGGGGCCCCGGAGGCGCGGGCAGGAGAAAAGCGCGCAGACTCCTCCAAGTCTAGTGTTCCTCCCCAAAACCAGCCTCAGCGCTCCAGTCTCGGAGAAGCGGTTTCCACGGAGAACATCCAAAGGGGGCTCCCTCGGTGCTGCTTCAGCCGGGAAGGTGGCGGAGAGAGGCGAAGCGCAAAGACAGGTGCAAAGGTGCGGACGCGTCTCAGGAGCCCCTTCCTCCCGTTAACAGCTCAGGCATGGCACTTTGGAGAGGAGTAAGCACTTTGGTACCAAAAGGGGACACGGAGTGGGTTAGATCCGGCTACCCAGAGATGGTCTGAATTCCTCAGTTCCAACAAGGGCAAATCCAACACTTTCTTTTTAAGTTTCAGAGGCAGGGTAGCCAGCAGGAAACAGTCTGTAACAATAGCAGAGCCGGAAAGTGGAACACGCGGGAGACGCAGGGGTGAGCCAGGAGGAGAGGCTACGCCGGGCTTCGCGCGATCCGGACCGGGGGTGCTGCAGCAGCCGCCTCGGTCAACTTCGTCCGAGACCAAATGCGCGCTGCAGCCTCCGCGATGCGGCCGGTCTCGGCTGGGCGGTCTCCGCGGCGGCGGCTGAGGCGGGAGCGCACGGCGGCGGACGCTCGCTCGCTCGCTCGCTAGCTGGGGAAGGCGAGGGGCTGCCGGCCCCGGAGCCGCGAGGACGCCACGCTCAGCGGCCGCCCCCGGCCTCCGCGCCGCGGGCCTCCCGGGAGCAGCCCCGACGCGCGCGGGCCCAGACCGCCGGGGTTGTCATGGCAGCAGCTCCATCACTGACCGCAGCTCTCCGCCGTGCAGGCGCCGAGCGAGCTGGCGGACCGCGCGCATCCCGGCGGGCGGCGGGAGCGGGGCGCAGGCGCCCACCTTAACCCCCGCCGCGCCGCGCCGCGGCCGCAGGAGCTCAGGCGAGGAGTTTAACCACTTCCCCCCTTGAAGAGCTGTCACTTCCAAATTAAGAAGAAATGCAAAGTTACTACACAGCCTCAGTAAGCCCAAGACGTCTTAATAAGGGTCACAAACTAATTAACTAGGAAAAGAAAACTCTGCAGCATGCATGCGTGCACCTTTAAAATTATCAGATTAATACATTAGCATTTAGAGTAAATTTAAAGTGTTGGGAGGACGTTTTAGAATCATCTCATTTTTATTCAACAGGCAACGCCCACCCCACCGCCACCCCCCAAAAGCTACTTCAAACACCATTCTAAATAGAGATCTTCCATATATAAAACAAATGCAAAATCACAGAAGCCTCTTAGTGTGCGAAACTGGCAAAACCGCATCAAAATTTTGGTCAAGTTCAGACACTGACTTACATTCTTTATTCTTGTTTTGTCGACATTAAAAGATGCTAGCCCTGCAAAGTGCTCACTCAAATGAATGAGTGTGAGCCCCTGGCTTTATTGATACAGAGGGTTCCCAGGTGTCCTGGGCTTCACACTCCTGCGGAGCTGATTTCATCTTAAGAGGTGTGTTTTTCAAATTCTTGAAACCCAGGGAAAAATTGCATTGGCCTCAGTTGCTGTCACTTCTCCTCTCTGGCTGCCGTGGGTCCCTCTGTGCCTACATCTGCATGTTTCCTCTCACTTCAGCTCTGATGGAACGCAGTTCCTTCCAGCCTGGGCCTGGCTCCTGAGGGAGGGGGAAGCCCAGAGCGGCACAGCCCACCCCACGTGCTAACACCAACATGTTCTCTGCTCAGGGACTCCTGTCTGAGCTCCCTGCACTGACCCAGATTCTCCCTGGGGACAGAGAGGAAGCAGCCGTGGCTCTGTTTTTCCCCTAGACTCTCTCTCAAATCCAACCAGGAAGCTCTTTTTTAAAACAACTGTTAAATAACAACAACAACAACAAATGTTCTTCCCAAAAGCCATCCAGCCACCACCAAAGAGACTGAATGATCCTAACTGAATCGCTGTAACCGTAAGGGTCCTGGTGCCATGAGAGTGCATCCATCTTTCAGCTGGTCTCCCCACTTACGTGTAGATAAAACGCGGGGGAGTGATGCACGGGCATCTCACTCATCGTACCCCGGTCACTCCAACTGCCCTGGGTTGGAAGGGATGGAGGTGGGTGTGCAGATGTGGAAGCCACGCTCCAAGGTAACAAAGAAAGACTGAGGAGGCATGGCTTCCTCTTTTAATAGGTGACCCGAGAGTGTACAACAATGTAAAGTCAAGCAACTCACACTGGAGATCTCAATTAATCCATCATTTCGCCCATTTTCCCCTCGTCTCCTCTGTTGACTTTTCCAGTATTAAATTCTCAGGGAAATCCATCGCTACTTTTGTCCAGTGGGGACCAAAAAAAAAATCAATTGTCAACTTATGACCACAAAGAATGACTTTACTATCAAGAAAAACAAAAATGATGTCTTCAGGGTGCAGGAGGTTTTGTTTATGCTTTTGAAAGAACAGGAGGAGAATTTACCTATTTTAGTACCAATCCGTTCTGACAAGTCCCTACTTTACCGTCACTTTGCAATGGGAGTTGTGGAAGTAGGAAGTGGCATGATTTCACCAAGTTAAGATATTATATGAGCAGAGGTCAGGTGTGAGGTCATGACTGCTGACCTCAGTCTGCTGAATTTGGGGTTCTCCTTATGCAAAGGCCAAGGAATTACCTGTAATCATCCACATCCATTTTAAGCACCACTCGGCTCCCCTCCAAAACTCCTCTTTGTAAACAGGTCCCACCACCGCAAGTGGAAACAAACACCAGCAGTGGAGAAGGAAGGGGGACTTATTCTGGGCTTTGGAGTCATTTCCCTCCAGGCTTGAGAATGGCAGGGATGAGTCCTTTCATGATAAATTCTCACCCTGGCTCTTGCATCTAATTCCCAGGTAGGTACAAATGAGCATTAGTTTTTGCATCTAGGAATGTGGGTAATGACAACAACAGGCCTTCCCGAGGGGCCTACATACATGATTAACTCTACAGTAAAATACTTCGAAATCCACTTAAGGTGAAAGATGCTTTATTAATACATTTTGCCTGCCACTGCTTCATTATTATAGCTGGGCAGAAAAATAACTCTTCTTACAGGCTCTGGAAGATGTTCAGTTTATACCAGTCTGCATGCGGTTGATCTAAGACGCTCACACCATCTTTGTCTCTGGCGGGGGAAGGGAGAGTGGTGAGCTGCAGCCTCCCACCCTGGCCGGCAGAAAACCCACCAGAGATCAGGTAACACTCAGGCTGGACAAAGAAAAGCCACTGGCAACCTCACAGCTGCTTTGTGGACCCAGGGATCCAAACTTTATTCAAAAATGGAAGTTTAGAAATTGGTGAGAGGTCAGAGATGCCCGCACAATTAACAAGGCAGAATCCATTTTATTGAAACTGCTGATTGAAGTGGTTTGACTAGATGAAGATCAAAATCACATGTCAACTCCCTTCTCATCCCCTAATCCCTAAATATAACCAAACACTTAGTGGCTTATCTTATATCCCGTCTCTTGCTTCATAAAAACTGCTGGATTTATTTTGTTTTTCCCAGCATATCCGAGTTAATGAAAAAGGAATGACAGTCAGAGCAATTTCATTATTTGTGTTCTTTATAGACATAACTTCCTTTCTACCTCCTGGAAAGCAGATTCCTAACGAGCGCCCACCTCCACTTTCTCCCCGCCACCCCCCTGCTGTCTCCCTCTCCATCCTCCGTTCCCTCCTGCATACACATATAGTGTACACATAAATCAACTTGTCATAGCTTGTCTCCACGCTGGCAGCTGTAATTGCTGCAGGTTATAAAAATATCTATAGGACAATGCCTTTCAAGCTCGCAGGCGTGCACACACACACACAGACACACACACACATGCACACACTGCCTGAGCAAAAGAAAACAATCATATTCCCTTTAATAATCCTGGGACTGCAAAGGACAGGGTGCAGAGGAGCTTGCTGGGTAGACTCTGGAGGGCTGGCAGGTAGAGGAGGACGCAGGGCTAGACGGAGACGCCGGGCGGCAGCAGCCCCTCCTCACTAAAGCAGGGCTGGAAAAGGGAAGAATTGCCAATGAAAGGGAAATTGTTTCAGCTGTTGCTTTTGTTTTTCTCTGCGTTACCTACAGCAAGCTGGGGTTGGCTAAAGAGCAGTGAATGTTCTACACACACAAGAGCCCGAAAGAAGAGCTCTAGCCTGAGACATGCCAGTGCCGCTTCTTCTCTAAAAAGGTGAAAGGCCCCCCTCTCCTGGTGGAGATTCCAAATAGGAGCACAGGCGAGAAGATGCGACACGCAGGGCAGTTAGAGCGGCGTGGCACCCAACAGACCTCGCAAGTTTTAATCAGGAAAGGCGGTGTCCGTCTGGCTCAAGAGACGGCTCTAGGGGAGTAGGGAAGGGCCGGACTCTGGAAAGGTACCTGCTATTCTTTCCTCCTATGTGAATATAGGGTCAAAATGAACTCATTGTTCATCCGGGCTAGAGTCTGGTGTTGTTAGGATTTCAGCAGGGAGAGCCAAAGAGCAACTTGAAGATGAGGAAGAAGCGTCCAGAGAGAAGAAAGAGACCAGGAATAGAGAGAATTCAGGAGCATGGGAAGAAAAGGCAAAGGTGAGGCTGCCCATGGACTTTGAAAGGTACATAAAGAGGGGGGGTGATCAGCAGAAAAGTTGGCAGGTAGACAAAAAAGTAAAGAAAAGCAGGGCAAATGATCAAAGTCAAAGTACCATCAAAGCAAAGGCCAGGTGCCCAAAGGGGAGCATTGCAAGAGCCAGGGGTCTTTAGAGAAGCATCTCTCCATATCTAGGTTTGCGGTCATAATAAGACCCTGGATTCCCAGAATCACAGAATGATATGGTCAGAGGGGACATTGAAAGATGTATAACCCACTCATTTCATAAGTGGGAGGAGTGAACCCGGGAGAGAGGATCCATTATCATAGGAATAAAGTTAACAACTCATAAATCAGGACTAGAGCTCGGGGCTGATGGCCCCTGCTCCTGTGTTCTCTCCACTATACCTGGCAGGTAAGGACACTGCTTAAGGGCCAAATGACAAAATATCTCCTTTGGCTGCTATATCTGCGGCAAGAGAGAGAACCACAGAAGTGGTTATATTAACACAGAAGTGTTAACATTGCTGCCCAGTACTGATGCCTCTGGGCATACAGTTATTCAGCTGAATTCAATGTCAGCCATTAAACTTCGACAAGCAGATTTTGAGTGCCTCTTGTGAGCCAGGAACTGTTGGAAGTTAGAGATACAAAGAAGAAAGACATTGCCCTGCCCTCGATTTGCTTACAATCTAGTGCTATTGGGGTTGTCAATGGTTCTATTTGCATTTACATCCAGGAAAGTTGAAGTTGTAATGAACTCAACCCAGTGCTTCCTGGAAGCCCCTAAGAACATTCTTGTCGCCAAGAACAACAGGCTGGGATGTGCCTCCCCCGTTGGGAACAGTTGATTTCCAGGCACTGTGTGTCCAGGGTTCCAGGCACTGACCATGGTTTCCTAAGATTCATTTAAAGAGGCATGGGGGGAGGGGCGGCGGGATATTCTCAAGGATTTAAAAATGTAGGGAAGAAATTCATCTACTCAACAAACACGTTTTCAGTGCACAATAAATGTCAGCTATGTGCTAGGTGGTGGATCCCAGTGGTGGGCAAGAGACAAAAACAAAATCCATTGTGCGTCTAACACTGGCAAGGGAGACAGACATTAAAGCAAGAACTTTACAAAACTGTAGATACGATGCTGATAAGCACCGTGAGGAACTGGAAGAACATACATGATAGAAGTTTCTCTGGGAATCAGGACAATCAGGAGACGCTTCCCTAAGGAAATGACTTTAAACTGGGACTTAATAGCGAGAAGGAGTCGACCGGGCAGATGGTGTGGGCGGGAATCTAGTTGCAGACAGGATGGAATGTATACAACCGGGGATGGCAAGGAGCCTGGGATGAAGCTGCCTTTTATATTCACAGACTGTGCTCTGTTAAACTGAGAGTGGGGACGTCTGAAGTGCTCTGATTGGAAAGCTCTAACTGCTCCCTCATCCTGTGTTCACGCATTCATTGATCCATTCAGTGCTATTTATCAATTAAGAATGACCAGGGGCTTTGGACTCAGACAGACCAGAAGTCAGACGTCATCTCCTCCATCACTAGCTGTGTGACCTTGGGGCAATAACCTTGTTTGTGAAATAGTGATAAGAGGGTGGTGTGAGGATGCTATGAGACTCTTGACGGACACAGGTGAGCACAGGGCCTCTGCATGGGGACTGCACGGAGGCCAGCGCGTGTGCTTCCCTCCTTCGGAAGGGGTCTAGGTGTGATATTTGTCCCGAGAACCCAAGAGCAGCCCTCTGAGTGCCAGACCTGTGAACACCATCCCTGTGCACGTCCTGAGGGGCTTCATCCCAGGGACAGAACATCACGCTGAGACGTGGTCAGAAAGGGAAGTAGCTTAGCCTTCAAACCAGGGCAGGAAGAAGGTGACCCTGCAGTTCCCACCCCAGTGTCTTGAAAAGCACACAGGATCCAGGCCTGTGGGAAACAGCCTGAGCTTGAGAAAGAGGATGGGGCTTCCTCTCTGTGCGGCAGCCTGGGAACTTTTGTCTGCCATGCTGCCATATAACCTGAAAAGTGGACAAACAACCTGAGGAAAAGACAAGACGCCTCCATCTCAGCGGTAAATGAGCAGCGCCTCTGACCACCTTCGTGGAACTTGGGCCCATCTTTGCTCCCGTGGGCCTGGTGGTGGCGTCCAAAGCCCCCCTACCCATCCCCAGGTCCAGATTTACACCAGTCACTGGATACTAACGTGCATTGCTGGCCTCACTGCTCCCAGTTTCTACCCTTGAGCATCCCAGGGCTGTGCTACAGGATCAGCCAGACTCCATTTCCAAGGTTTGCAAGATGCAGCCCAACCAGAGCCAGTAGCGGCTTCTCACAGAGAAAGAGCCTCTGGACGGTAACCGGCCACCCCAAACTTGGAGCTTAAACCCCAGATGTACCATTAGAGGAACTTGGCTTTCCTCCCCAGCCCAGCCCCATGCCTTTCTCCTTAATCAATCGTCTTTTACTCATGTCTCTTTTTAAACTTTTCTCTGAATTTTCTGCATTTTCTCCCCAGCCAGGAGCAACAGCAGAAGAAGTAAAACTTAATGAGACAGGAATTTGCTCAAAAACTTATGGGTTCAGTTGTACTTCTTACTGGAGGTGGCATTTTGTAAATATCATTTTATAAACCAGAGTCTCTGGATCCGAGTCTTAACTCACGCCATCATTAAATAAGTCACTTGCTTTTTTTTTTTTTTTTGCTTTTTTTAGCTTCTTTGTTTTCAGAAGAACCAACGTCTCCATGATATGTGAACCTTTGAGAAGATCTAGTGTCTAATACATCCAAATGGGCTAATGCACTTCTTTTTTTTTTTTTTTTTTTTGCGGTACGCGGGCCTCTCACTGCTGTGGCCTCTCCCGTTGCGGAGCACAGGCTCCGGACACGCAGGCTCAGCGGCCATGGCTCACGGGCCCAGCCACTCCGCGGCATGTGGGATCCTCCCAGACCGGGGCACGAACCCGTGTCCCCTGCATCGGCAGGTGGACTCTCGACCACTGCGCCACCAGGGAAGCCCGGGCTAATGCACTTTTGAAAGCTGAAAGTACTGTTCTACAGTAAGATGACAGCCCGTAGAGGGCTGGGGTCAAGGGTACTGCATTGGGCCCCCAATCTGTCACTTATTGGCTGCATGGAGTTTCCCAAGTCACCTCCACTTTCCTTCTAAGTGAGGAGTTTGGATTAAATGACCTCCTAGTCCCCTTCCAACTCTCAGTCTATGGTTTTAATGCTTCTCAACACTCTTCTCAAAAGCAGTGTATCTTCACGTCCACTTATGGGTTCCTCCTATAGAGAAATAGCCCTCCTCACCCTGTCCTTCCACTGTTTCCATTCACCAAGGTGTCCACTTCAAAACTCGGAAAACTGTGGCACAAAGTAATTAATGAGCCACATTGGACCTAAGGCAGGTGATGGAAGAGCCATGATGATTAAAAGTCTTCCGATAAAGGGTTTCTTTAAGGAAAAGAAAATCCCACAATGCAACCAGCAATGTTAATCTTCAATAAACAGGCTGTTAATATTTAACTGGAATTTATTTAAACCTACAGTAACTGTCCCATTAAATCTAAATTAACTGCCCTTTGGGGACTCTTCCCCTAAAGCCAAGCTGGGACATGGCTGTCTAGATCACAGTCCGTGCTAGGCATCCAGCCATAAAGAGGATGTTTCAGCCATCCATTTAGGACTAGATGATTAGCATATCATGGCTGAAAGGGCTTTAGAGGTCAACTAGACTAGTAAGTTTCATATTCTGTGTCTTTGGACTTTCTGGGGACCTGTTTTCCCCACCTCTTCAGCAAGGACTTTATTGTGTGTTCTATCTTTGTGTGTCTCTCTCTCTCTCCAACCTCTTCATTCTATTTTGAAAGTCCCTCTCATTCTCTTTCCTTTCTGTTAGTGATTATTTCTTCTTTTAGACTTCATATTGTAGACTCACTCTGCTGTGTTTTTGTCTGTCTCTCCTAAGTTTCTTAAGAGAAGCCACTTAAGATATATAGCAAATTCTGTGTGTGTGTGTATGTGTGTGCGTGCGCACGTGTGTATGTATATATAATTTTATGTGTCACAAAGAACATTTTTATAATGGCAGTTGTATGTAAAAGACTAAAAGCTGTGAAATAATCCCCAAGTCACACAGCTTTAGAAGGGGCAGTGAGACTGTAATTGGGTGGAAATGATCTTTGCTATCCCTGAAATCAATCAATAATTTTTATTATAAATGTGGTCCCAGCTGAAATTC
Source organism: Lagenorhynchus albirostris (assembly GCF_949774975.1). Lineage (NCBI taxonomy): Eukaryota > Metazoa > Chordata > Mammalia > Artiodactyla > Delphinidae > Lagenorhynchus > Lagenorhynchus albirostris. The sequence goes on along the minus strand of NC_083103.1, from coordinate 105,919,355 downwards.
TGGGATGTTATTTTGCTATGATTTTAACACATTCATAGCATTCCTACAACAACGCACACACACACACACACACACACTCATTGCGTGCATCAAATCAGTTTACTAGTGAAACGTGGATTAAAGATGAACACCTCATCAGATGGATTAGTGTTCAAGCTAAGTTAATTTTCTCAAGAAGTGGGAGCTGGTTAAGACTAAAATAACTCACCCTGAGGTTTCTAAAGGTGTAGTTCCCTGAGTTAGACATATAAATGTTCACCGTTTGCCTCGCAGGGCCTGGTGATGGAGAGAGGGATGCAGTCCTCGATGGATTTGGGTGGGAGAAACATAGGGCAGAGCTGAGGGGCAGATGGGCAGATGGGAAGGTATCCCACACATTTTTAAGAGGACCAAACCCATTCTCAACTGTTTGCTTGTGGAAGGCTTTACATGTGTACTGCCTGTAGAACCCATGTTTCTTTGTATTTCTGTCACCATCAAGTTAGATGAAAGACACTACACAGGGACTTCCCTGGTGGTGCAGTGGATAAGACTTCGCACTCCCAGTGCAGGGGGCCTGGGTTCGATCCCTGGTCAGGGAACTAGATCCCACATGCATGCTGCAACTAACAGTTTGCACGCCACAACTAATGAGTCCGCATGCCTCAACAAAAGGAGCCCTGGAGCTGCAACTAAGGAGCCCACCTGCTGCAACTAAGACCTGGTACAGCCAAATAAATATCAAAAAAAAAGACACTACACAATCTTCATAGTGTCTTCAGCTGGAAAACAAATCCTCTGTATTCAAAGCATCTTTATTCTTTACTTTATTGAATCTTATAAATTGAAGAAATGACTGAACACATTTCTACATGCTTATGCATCTCCCTGGCTTTTCCCATGTCTGTCCCTCATTATGCATTTGCCTTTGGGAGTTCAGGGTCTTTCGGGACAAAGCAATGGAGGCTGCAGATATAGCATCACATCCCTGCCAACCTGGGAGTTGATGTGGGCTTTCCCTCCTAGAAGGGAATGATTTCCCTGAACCATGTGTACACTTTCTTCATCTAGGGTACCAGAAAGCTACAAGTGGTGCTGCAGGTGATGAGATAGTCAGAGCCTCTTGGGAGTGGCCTGGCAAAGTGGACTTAGATGGGGCTCAGGTAGCTCTGAATCTGGGGAAGGGAGAGCAGGGAAAGTGTTGTGAGCGGACGTGTGAACATGGACAAAATATGAAAATAATTCACCTAAGCTTTCACGGGAGTGTCCCCAAGGTTTTGGGACCAAAGATGACTTAGAAAGTCGGTAATGAGGAGACTTTTTTTCAAAAGCAGAGAATTAGCTTAACGCTAAGACACAAATCAGGATAGATTGTCATGTTTCTATATGGAAAAGTATTAGTACCAGAATCTCCAAGGGACAGTTGCTGGGACAAACCAAATGCAATATTTCTATCAATGACCTGCCAAAGGGAATTCAGAGAGGATTCTCCCAAGTTTGAAGAAGACACTAAGTTCCCTTAAGTAATTAAATCTTCAGTTGACCTGGATGAGCTATAAATAAGCCACAAAGTTATGGGAGCGTGCAGAGAAGTGGGCAAATGCAATGTAACATATTTGAGGAAAGAGCACGGAAAATGTACTTTTTGATGCTGGACTCTGGGCAGCGGGATAGGAGTGGTGACGGAGTGGACAGAGGACTGTGGATGGCAGGGTTAATGGCTCTGACTTTCAGTCCAAGCTCCACAAGTGGCCAGCTTGACCTTTTAATAATTTTGATAATTGATCATTTGACCTTGGATAATTTTCTTGACCTTTGATAATTTTCTTACCTCTCAGAGCCTCAGTTTTCTCCTCTATTACATAGGAATATGGGCTACCCCAAACATTTGCTGTGTGAGGCTAGATGAGACGGCAGATGTAAAGTACCCAGAGAAGCACCTAGCGTGTGGTACAGTCTCCACATGCGTAACCAGGGCAACGATGCTGGAAACAGTCATGGCCAGTAGCTCCCAAGCTACGGTCCTTACAGCACATTCTGGAGTATGATAATATAGATTATTGTTGGCAGGGATCAGGAATTTTTGCCAAAAAAGAAATGTTGGGCCTAACATTTTATGAAAACTGCTAGAAGAATATTGGAAACATAGAAACAAAGAAACATTCCCTTTACTCAAAATTACTGTGTATAAATTCTTCAAATGTTACTCATAGTATTTATCCACTACAGCTCCCAAAGCATCCAGGAACTTCATGTGCCCAGTTTCTGAGTCAGGAATCAAGACTCATTTCTGATCTCCTCTGTCCCTCTCCCATGGCCCTCTCCCCTGTGATTCCACATTTCTTTCTCTCGTGGGTTCTTCACCCAAAACATTTCATGTCCAGTCGCCTTTCCCAACCCCCATGGCCTTAGCTTGGCCTGAGCCATCATCCCTTCTTATTTTCTTGTTTGGAATCATGAGACTCTCTCTTACAGGGATTTCTTCCACCTGCTTTTACCAGGTCTATTTCGAGCTCCACTTTCAAATCAAGTTTTCCTGAAAACCTGACCATGTCACTCCCTTCCTGATTCAGTCTTTAGTGGTTCCACACAGGAATCTGAATATGCGGTTTCTGAGCCTTCATGATGTGGCCTGGTTTGTTTTCACCTTTTTCTCTTGTTACCTCTTCCTTGATCGAGCCATGCCACTTTTTATTTTAATTGATTATTATTTTAATCCCTTAAAACTTCCTCTTTTTCACCTTGGGGCCTTTGCACAGGCTGTCTTCCTATCAAGAATACTGTCCCCACACTTTTCAGGTTAAGTTCTATTCATCCTTCCAAGTTCTAACTTCCTCATGAAGAACATAACTATTCCATTCAATTAGGTAGATGCCCACTGCATCGGTATGTCTAACATTCGTAATACTTGTAAGAGTTTAACTTCTTTCGTAGTCTCTTATACCCCCGAAGCCTCACACAATGCCTGGCACATGATAGGTTCTTGATAAATATTTGTGGAATTTAAGTACAGCTGGGGAAAGTTCAAAAATTAAAATTATTTTCTGGCAGGGCAGGGACTTCCAAATGAATGAATATTAAGAGGAATATTTGGTATTCACAAAGTGTACGGATAGGGTGTACACACACTCGATAACCAATCTCTAGCTAGAAATAAGAATTCTGAGAAATTGACAGATGGCAGTTTAAGGATAAAAATAAGCGTGTCTGTATAAAAGGTTATACAGGCCAAAAATAATATCTAAATAGGATAAAGGAAGGCTTGGATAAATTAGTGGGTGACAGACCCATTCTGGTTTATTAGGTTAGGGGTGTCTGATGTATATCTCTAACCTTTGAAGTATGAGTCCCATGCAAAATGGCCACTGTCCAAAACACCTAAGGAGGACATCTGAATTGATATGACCTGGGGTGACGTTTTTAATGTCATATTCCCATGTATGCAGTAATTTTATTGTCCACGTTGCTGGGGATAATGGAATTATGCTTGTCTTTCCCTCTGCACACCTTACGGCAGCCCGTTCTAGAACAGTTGTGTACACTTGGTAGGAGTATTTTTGAAATGATGCAAGAAAACGTGTGTGTAATTTGTGTGAACAAGGAACCCTGAGCAGGGGGAAAGCCCCCTTCAGCCTCGAGGGAGAATTAGATGGACTGCCTTCTATTCTTACCCTCCACTACCTTGGCTATTTCCTCCACGTCTGACCCCTGACTTCCACTTCCCGTCTCTGCACACAGGTACCTCTACCAGACCCCTTTCTTTCTTCCAAGACACAGTAGAGTTCTAGGGAACTGGAGAACCGTTCCCATGTTCCTGTTATTTATCAGACCAAAGTAGGAGACATTTACACATCAGGTTATATAAATATTTTCAGTACACCATTCTGCATGTGGGAAAGCTAGCTCACCACACTCTCATAAAAAATCCACTCTAATCCCAACATCCAGCTTATGACCTCCTATCACTCCATCCAAGAATAACATTAATAATAATCAGACTATTAGTCAGGGGGCTTGGTATGAACCTGAAAATTCTGAAAAACTGTCTTATAAATTATTTTCCAAGGACATCATCTTTAAGCATTAACAGGTACAACTGACTCTGAATTCTGGGAATTGAGCATAATTACATGGAAACTGACAGGACACAAATGCCAAGAATCCTGTTAAACTTTAATATCTCGAAAAACGTCTCCTTGTAATTATCTCTTTCCTTTGTCTCAAATGTTACTGTGAATATGTAGAGACCTACGCACACACAGAAGTGGATGGACTGGAGAATCTTGATCTTTGGAAGCGTGGAGTTTTGAAGGCATTCCATAAAATAGTGAGGTGCTGAGTAGAGCACTCGGAATTTGACAATTTCCAGAAGTTGTTTCCATCTTTGTATTGACTCTGCTCTAGTTCTCTGCTTACAATTCTCCACGCTGAGTAGAAGCTCCTCTGCATCAGTAATTATAGTGCAAATGTAGGTCATAGGCATTTGGTGTCTAATGCAATTCCTGACCTGTTCTGTGTCTTTGGAAGAGTCATTGCATTTTTTCAGGGCTTCAGATTTCCTTTCTGGAAGTGAACAAAATGACATACAACTCTAACGGCGTCAATATTTGCATAGAGCTTTAAACCTCACCGCTGATACCGCTTATCTCCCTTGGGTAGGCGTGTCTCCTACATTTTTTCTCCTTTCTGGGCTCCACGAAGGCTCCCCTTGTTTCTTTTCTCTACTATTTTACTTAAATCTTAGCTCTCTGCCTCCAGCCTGTCCCTAAACCTGTGCTTCTTACAGGGGCAGGGTAGGCTCCTAGCGGGAGGTTGGTTGCATTGGTACATGCAAAATGCGTCACTGTAATTTCAGAGACATGCCAGCCACTCAGTGCACGGGGGCCGGGGAGGCTAGACACTCAGCAATGCACATGATATTGTTACCATTGTCGAATACCCGCCTCACATTTAGGTGAGTGATTTTTTTATATCTAGGCCTAAACTGTACTCCATTTGAGGCATCAGCACAAAATATCTTTGCAAGGTTTTAATATTCATTAATCCATCAGGAATGCAACTACCTGTCAGCTAAGGGAAGACTGTGCTTAGATTTGTTCAGATCCTCACCAAGGACTGTTTACTAGTTTGAAAGATCTCATGACCAACGGTAAAGCTCAACGTAGTCGAGTCACCAGTTCTGCAGCCCTGTATCAGTCTGCAACGTAGCCATCACATTCATGGAGATTCTATATACAGACACAAGCTTCCACACTTCATTACATCCTATGGTGTAGTTGGGCCTAAAGATTTATTTTACACTTACTTGATTATCAATCATTTTCTATTTATGTTTCTTATAGATCCAGTTAGGACATTAAATAGGTCATTTTTTTCAAGTAGGTATATGGGTCGCTTATTTTATCTACAAATTTAATTTTCATGGAAATAAAGGTATTACAAAATATTCTCTTAATAAGACTTGGATCAGATAAATTAGATAACTCCTGACATAGACAATTCCATACACAGAAACCAGCTTTATCTTTCTAAAGCACAGTTCAGTAATGTCCTTTACCTGTTCAGGAAAATTCAGTGGCTCCCCTACTTCATAGTTCAAATTCCCAAGTTTGGTCATCAAGGCTCTTAGGAATACGCCAGCCTAACTGTGTAGCCTCAGCCTCTGTGGCCTTACTCCGCCCCTCACCCACCATCCTGGGACTGTTCAGACCCTCTGGATCTCCCAGTCTAAGTATTTGCTCAAACTTCCCATCTGCGGGGTCCCTTCTCTTCCATCCACAGATTTCTAAATCCCATTCAGACCTCAATAACCAGTTAAAACTCCATTTTCTTCATAAAATATTACTTTCACTGATGCCCCTCTGTCCCTCTCCTTCATTGGTTAGAATCAAAGCTTTTCTGGATATATAAGCATATATTTCAGAGAGATATGTTACAAAATGTTGAACTTCTTATACATATTTTTGTATTATAGTCGACTACCTATTTGATCTCACCTATGAGGCTAGAAGACAGGTACCACTTCTTGTTCATTTTTGTATCTTCCCAGGCTGAGCCAAGTGTGTGGCCCTGAGTGTGAGTTCAATAAACATACGTTGAACTGGATCAGCATCTCAGTCATTGAGAGGGAGAGCCTGGGTACCATTTCCTTTATTTCAGCTTGAGGAAACTGAGCTCTAAATGAGTTCTGAAAGGCTGCTTTATGTAGAGCATCAGATGAGGCATGCTATAGAGGTAGAACACATCACTACTGCTAGCTCACTCAAGGCTCAGACCTGTACTTAGGAGAACATCTAGAGAGGCTGGCTCACATTTTTGTTGAAAGAAAACAGAATTTTCCATTTCTAGGTCAGCTTTTCAATATAAGGGTTTGGATTTATATCACTCTATACACCACTGATGATGGCAAATCTATCCCTGAAACTTTGTCGCCAAATAGAGCTGCAGGTCTCCATTTTATCAGACTATGTTCCCAACAGAATTCAGGCAGAAATAAGGCATGGGTTTCCCAGAGACCTCCTCAGGCTCTCCTGGTGCTGGAAGGGTCAGGCTCCCGCCGTGCTGCCCTGCACAGCTCCAGCTCTGACAGAGCCCATCCGTCACAGCAGAAGCCTGCCCTTCTCACCCACTGCTTGAGTTGGAAATGGAAGTGGCCTTTTAACAGAACATTGTCTTAGGATTGTGTGAAGCAAAGCTGACAGAGAAAGGAAGATTCATTCCTGACACCAATCATACTAATATCTGTCACCACAATGACATTTTCCCTTTAATGATGAAAAATGCATCAGGAAAGAGTGAGGGGCAGGAACAGTATCCATTGGCCTCTTGGGTCTGATGGAGAGGAAACCTCTGCAGTAGCTGCTGCTGGTCTGCAACTGGGGGAAGGAAGGAAGGGCAGCCAGTTGGTTATAAACAAACACAACTGGTCCTTCATTTGGAAGAGAAGGGTGCAAGCAGATGGGAGCCCCTGGTTAGGCAGTGTCACTGAACATCTGATGAATTTCTCATTAGGCCTTCTGCCTGGGTTTTCAGTAGAACTGCCCCATTTCTGTCAGGCCCAAGCAGGGGTTCATACTGATTTTCAGGGCCACTATACACACATTGTATTGATACCATATCCAGGTTTGCAGGGCTAGTCAACCCACAAGACTGAAAAGCTACTGGGGGTCCCCTGGCCCTCATTCACATCCTCTCTGTTTCACGGAAGGGGTACCCCAGAGGAATCCAGTCTACATGGTAGGCGCCCTATACACACCCAGGAGGGTCTGCTGCTGGGGATGATCCAGGGGTGGGAGAAGGCAAGGCAAAGCCAAAGCTTCATAGCCTGAACACACAGGGAGGCGGAGACTGCAAAGAAACGTTAGGCGAGCAGATTGCTGGCAGTTAGCGGGAAGCTGCAGCATCATCTCAGGTGTTCACGGAGGGAATATTTCCCAACAACTTGCAGGTCTCTATCTACAAGCCCACTGCTCCCAAAGACACTAGGTGCTGAAATCTACATAAAAACCCTCTTCTTCTCCCCTCTTTTTCTTTCCTACTGGCAGAGCCTGCCCCCCCACAATAGAGGCTAAAAAGGTCAGCAATTCACTGTCCTATGTCTTTGGCAGCTACGGCTGACCACATGCCCAGCAGCTGGGCTGAGCCCCCTGCCCTCACCAAAAAGGCACAGGTGCGCTCTTCCAGCCCCCTTCGCTCCTGCCTTTGATCACAGCCAGGGGATGGTGCGAGGGCTGGAGAAATGCAGCCACCGCCCATCCATGGAATGAAGACCCCATGTCTCCAGCATGATGGAGATCAGCTGTGAGATCCTGGGTCCCAGACACTGTTACTGAGCTTTTGGCCATGCTATCTCCAGGTTTCTTTGATGTCCTAATATTCCAAGCCCCTGTTAGTCAGGGTTCAATTACTTGCAGCCCAAAGCATCGAAAGTATCACACGGGCATTTCGTCAAGAAAACTGCGTTAATTTCATAAGGATGTCACTCTATTTAGTCTCCTTTACTCAGCCTTGAACTGGTACACACACATATTCTGCTTTCTGCTGACAGCTTTCTCTTACTCCCTCACTCTTATAAATACTGGCATACACAGGCTGGTTCGTGCACCAAGAATCGTACCGCACCAGAGCTTCTAAAGTTTGTGTGCTTTTGCACTTCTTTATGACATTAACTAACACAGCGCCCACGCGCTAGCTAACCTGCCAGCGAAGCAACCAGCGTCATTATCTTCTCTGTGGAGAAGGAAACTGAGTCATTTATGTCCCTGTATCTGCATGAGTGGGCTTCTGCTCCCCCCTCCTCCTCTGTGTTCTCACTTTCAAATATATTTTAGGCCAGCAGGGATGTGATTCAAAGGGCCCTCGAAGCAACTGATGCACAAGGGCATATTTTTAAACCTCCTAACCCTATAGGAAGCCCTACAAATAAACAAGACCACGCTGGCCACATCTTCAATTTCGAGCAAATGCGCCGTCCTTCTCTGATGCTCTGGGCCTCTTCTGCCTCCCTGTATCCTTTCAGTCAGGGAAGAATCCTCCAACATAGAGCTCAATGGTGCCAAGTGATGCTAATTTCTAAAAAGGATGCTGGAGCTCTGCCCCAGGGGAGAGAAAGGGCACGCGAGACTGTTCCCAGGAAAGGAGCAGCAGAGGCAGGAGAGAAGCTTCCTTCCACCTGGAAGCAAAGTGCTGACCCTGTGGGCTCAGGCAGGCCGGGCCCCTGCTGTGGACCCCTGTCAGGGGAAAGACTGTCTTGCTCCTTGAGGGCATGGGCTGTCCTAAGTGCCACTGACAGTCCAGGACAAGGACCAAGCAAGCACTCTCTACCGGACCCATCCACAGTATGATCGCTTGTTGAGAGGAGGACAAACTGAGCTTGGACACCCAAGACCCTTTGGTTCCCTCCACCAGCTGAGTGCAACCACCCAGAGAGCAGGACGTGGTAACCCTTCACAACAGCCATGCAGCCAAGTGTCCCCTAAAGGCACTGGAGGAATTCCATTAACCAGTAGAAAATGCATGGAGAAAAGCAGGTGAAAAAGCTCCGTACACCTGACTTAAGTTACAGGTCGGCCAGCGTTGCCTGACCGTAAAGGAAATCACAGACTGCCCGAGAGCAGCTATGTAATATGTACACATAATTTAAAATCAGATGTATTACTTCTTTTGTGGAATGGCTGATGAACTTATTAAAATGATAAAGATTATCTTTCTCTGCACAGTTATAATAACAATAGTAGAAATCACAATGGTGCATTTACGAAATAAATGACCTTTTGTCATGTAATCTGATTCTCTCTCAAACACCTTGTCCAGCAGAACCACTGCCCCCATTTGACAAATGAGTCAATCACAGCTCACATTTGAGAAGGAAGCTGACAAGGTTCTCAGGGTAGAATATGGAAGATCTAGGTCTCAAATCCAACCTTCTAACTCCAAATGCAAGACCCATTTTACTCAACTGCAGTTTAATAAAAGCAAGGATCCAGCTTCCTTCCTTGTGGAATACCCACGATGTCCTGGCTCACAGGGGGAGCGGGGAGAACTTTGGCAGGATAAGGGGGGTAATTTATGAGGGATGAAAGGACTCCTACAATTCAGGAGCAGAAGGCATGAGTACCAGAACCTCGTCAAGAAAGGGCCCAGTGGAAGACTGTGGCGCAGAAAGAAAAGGAAGGCCATCCAGGACGTCTGAGCAATGGACCAGCCTCCGTTTATCTCCTGCTGTCACCTCTTTGCTTCTGGAAAAGCAGCATTTGTTGTACACAGAACAATAAGCAGGATTTACAGACACCACAGGCTTGTGGAGCATGAATGCAGCTCCGCCATGAAGAGCATGGTGGGGCATTTCACAGGTGACCATTGTCAGGCCCGGCAGGACCCGGCAGGAGGACAGGAGGCCTGTTATCTGGAGCCATGTTGGTTCAGGACACAACGGTCAGTCTCTCTCATCTCCTGGAAGCCCATGGCCCCCAGAACACTCTCCTGCTTCTGGAAATGGCCTTTTTCTTTGGAATTCAAGACGCCATGCCTTCTAGATCCCCCTTCTCCCCTCCCGGGAGTGCAGTGTTACCATCACATGGCAAGTCCCACCCTCCGCTGCTTCTCTGCCGATGAAGCTCTCACTCCTCAAGATGCACCTCAGATGAACCCTCTTCCAGGCAGTCCCCTCTGGTCACCTCACTGAGAAATGTCTCCCTCCTCTGGATGTCTGTTATATTTTATATCTTCTCTAGCATGGACAACATATTGCCTTGTGTTCTAAGTGAGTATAAATATGTGGTATCTTCCCTACAAGAAGAGAAGCCCGTTGTTAGTAAGGTCTATGTCTTTTGATTAAACCAAGTTACTTTAGAGCTGAAAAGACCCGTATAGGTCATCTAGGTTAATATTCTCATTTTATAGGTGAGGAAATGGAGGCCTACAGGCCTTACCCAGTTGAGTCGTGTTCATACAATTAGACCAGATTGGAGTCAGAGTTCATCTGCACCATTGGCTCAGTGAAGTGCTTGCCTAGAATGAGGCCAGGATGAAAGACTGTATGAATGATTCCCAACGTTCCCTGAGACCTGGCATCCCATGGCCAAAAGGGGTCCAGCCAGAGACACACACGATTGGTAGGGACCCGCAGTCCACTTCACTTCAGAGAAACTTCATTTCATTCAGCGTGGGTCTGTTCCCATCCAAAGGGGTTTGCATGAGGGATTCAGAGCTTCTGAATAAGCAACTGTGTGGTGATGACTTTTTTACAGTCAGCTGACCAGGGATGAAATTTCTTCAGATTATTATGCTTTAATACATTAAGGAAATGGACAGAAGATCGATCAGGCGCTAATAAAAGATGATTGAAAATTGCTAATATAAACCCAATAGTGCAACGTTGCTTCACAAAAACTGAGAATGCTTACGGATTTCCTGTCTCCTCCACTGTAGGCACTGCCCAGGGCTCAGATCCCACCTCTGCTTCCCCGCTGCCCGCAGCAGTCTCACGCTTACCATAGGCAGGCTGCCTTACGATTAGTGCAGCAACGCCAATTAACTGCAGGAATGAGCAGGCTTCACATTTATGGAAACTCACTGCCTGATCCCTTGCAGCATTTACAGGCTCAAATTGTGTTTAAGAAGCTCTGTTTCCAGGGGGTATAGTGTGTGTCTCCACAAAGAAGGGACGGCTCTGAGGGTCGGGGGTGGGGTGTGTGTGTGTGTGTGCGAGTGTGTGTGTGTATGTGTGTGCGTCCACATGCACATGAGGGCACTATCTCAGAAGGGCCAGGCGCCTTCCTTTAGAGAAGGGAACTGGGTCAGGAAGGGGGGTGCTGGTGGAGGGAGGGGAACACTGCTGTAGGAGGGAGGACCTTTGCACATCTGGGAAGGAGTCTCTGTGAGCAAGAGAAATGAGACAACGAGTAGGAGGGATCTGGGAAGGAGACTAACTGCATGCTTAAGTAGGATGTTTCTGAAGGTGGAGGGAGACGGTTCCTGCAGGGACATGCAGCCTTGGTTATGGAAACAATTCATCACACAAAAGAGGCAAATCACAGTGTGCTTTGACCCGCTTGTGTTCCTTTCCATCCTTCCCCATCTTCTTTGCTGAAGTCTTCTGGATGTGCCCCTCTCTCCCTACCCCACTCCTTCCTTCTTTTCCTGCCTTTCCACCTCCGTGTAGGCGATGGGCAATGTGTGGGGTGGAGCCGGGGGCCGGGAGAAGCATCTGCTCCTCACTGGAGGCACCAGCTCTTGTGTTCTGTTGTTTGGAACCATGTAGAAATCCTGAGACCATCCACAAAGGAACACTGCTTCCCCTTGAAGACATTCTAATATTTTTTTTGTTTTCTTTCAGTTTTTTGGTCTTTTTATTATTATTTTTTAACATCTTTATTGTAGTATAATTGCTTTACAATGGTGTGTTAGTTTCTGCTTTATAACAAAGTGAATCAGTTATACATATACATATGTTCCCATATCTCTTCCCTCTTGCGTCTCCCCCGCACCCTCCCTATCCCACCCCTCTAGGTGGTCACAAAGAACCGAGCTGATCTCCCTGTGCAATGCAGCTGCTTCCCACTAGCTATCTACCTTACGTTTGGTAGTGTATATATGTCCATGACACTCTCTCACTTTGTCACAGCTTACCCTTCCCCCTCCCCATATCCTCAAGTCCATGCTCTAGTAGGTCTGTGTCTTTATTCCCGTCTTGCCTCTAGGTTCTTCATAACCTTTTTTTTCCCTTAGATTCCATTTGTATGTGTTAGCATACGGTATTTCTTTTTCTCTTTCTGGCTTACTTCACTCTGTATGACAGACTCTAGGTCCATCCACCTCACTACAAATAACTCAATTTCGTTTCTTTTTATGGCTGAGTAATATTCCATTGTATATATGTGGCACAACTTCTTTATCCATTCATCTGCTGATGGACACTTAGATTGCTTCCATGTCCTGGCTATTGTAAACAGACCTGCAATGAACACTGTGGTACATGACTCTTTTTGAATTATGGTTTTCTCAGGGTATATGCCCAGTAGTGGGATTGCTGGGTCGTATGGTAGTTCTATTTGTAGTTTTTTAAGGAACCTCCATACTGTTCTCCATAGTGGCTGTATCAATTTACATTCCCACCAACAGTGCAAGAGTGATGCCTTTTCTCCACATCCTCTCCAGCATTTATTGTTTCTAGATTTTCTGATGATGGCCATTCTGACTGGTGTGAGATGATATCTTATTGTAGTTTTGATTTGCATTTCTCTAATGATTAGTGGTGTTGAGCATTCTTTCATGTGTTTGTTGGCAATCTGTATATCTTCTTTGAAGAAATGTCTATTATTCAACATAGTTTTGGAAGTTTTAGCCACAGCAATCAGAGAAGAAAAAGAAAGAAAAGGAATCCAAATTGGAAAAGAAGAAGTAAAGCTGTCACTGTTTGCAGGTGACATAGAGAATCCTTCACTGTTTGCAGATACATAGAGAATCCTAAAGATGCTACCAGAAAACTACTAGAGCTAATCAATGAATTCGGTAAAGTAGCAGGATACAAAATTAATGCACAGAAATCTCTGGCATTCCTACACAATAATGATGAAAAATCTGAAAGTGAAATTAAGAAAATACTTCCATTTACCACTGCAACAAAAAGAATAAAATATCTAGGAATAAACCTACCTAAGGAGACAAAAGACCTGTATGCAGAAAATTATAAGACACTGATGAAAGAAATTAAAGATGATACAAATAGATGGAGAGATATACCATGTTCTTGCATTGGAAGAATCAACATTGTGAAAATGACTCTACTACCCAAAGCAATCTACAGATTCAGTGCAATCCCTATGAAACTACCACTGGCATTTTTCACAGAACTAGAACAAAAAATTTCACAATTTGTATGGAAGCACAAAAGACCCCGAATAGGCAAAGCAATCTTGAGAACGAAAAATGGAGCTGGAGGAATCAGGCTCCCTGACTTCAGACTATACTACAAAGCTACAGTAATCAAGACAATATGGTACTGGCACAAAAACAGAAAGATAGATCAATGGAACAGGATAGAAAGCCCAGAGATAAACCCACGCACATATGGTCACCTTATCTTTGATAAAGGAGGCAAGAGTATACAGTGGATAAAAAATAGCCTCTTCAATAAGTGGTTCTGGGAAAACTGGACAGGTACATGTAAAAGTATGAAATTAGAATGCTCCCTAACACCATACACAAAAATAAAGTCAAAATGGATTAAAGACCTAAATGTAAGGCCAGACACTATCAAACTCTTAGAGGACAACATAGGTAGAACACTCTATAACATAAATCACAGCAAGATCCTTTTTGACCCACCTCCTAGAGAAATGGAAATAAAACCAAAAATAAACAAATGGGACCTAATGAAACTTCAAAGCTTTTGCACAGCAAAGGAAACCATAAACAAGACCAAAAGACAACCCTCAGAATGGGAGAAAATATTTGCCAATGAAGCAACTGACAAAGGATTAATCTCCAAAATTTACAAGCAGCTCATGCAGCTCAATATCAAAAAAACAAACAACCCAATCCAAAAATGGGCAGAAGATCTAATGTATTTTTTTAAAAAGCCCACACACTGGGCCATCAAAGTCACATGCAGTGTGACAAGGTGGGTAATTATGTCTCACTTAGTGCACATCAAAGAACAAATGGCCGGAGAGCCTGTCCATGTGCAGCGGTGTGTATGGGAAGGAGGCAGTGATGTCGCCGGCCCGGTGCGGGGCTGGGTGCAGACAGCAGCCCGTGCCCTCTGCTCCCCGCCCTGGAAAGGAATAAGGCCACAGCGTTCATTTAAATGTGGGGACCTGTCTGGCCTTTCTTTTGTCTTCCTTTGTTTGGTTTTCATGGAAATGTGTGTTTAAGGGAAACTCCAAGCCTGCTTGCTACAGACAGATGTTTTTGGTCTCTGTCCCTCATTTGGCTAAGGAGATGAACCACTATCTTTTTTCTCCTCAGCCAATGCAGGAGATGGAAATAAAGCATCAGTGCTTCTAAGATGCAGAGGTCTCTCTGGAAACAGGTGGTTCCAAGCAGCCTTTGGCAGAGACTCACCTCCTGGAGGTGATGCTAAACCTCGTTGGAAGGAGAGGCAGAACCCAAGGCACACATTGCATCCACCGTCTGCGTCACAGATACAAAGTGGATTCAAGCTGGAGCCTGCATCACGGATACACGGCCCAGGCTCCTCCTTCATCCCTGGACCCATCCTCATCATCCCTCCCTCTCCTTCCCCCACTGGCTGGAAAACTTTGTCAATTTAACATTTGATTATATAAAACCCTGCTCCCTTTACCCCCTGTGGATGAGCAATTGTTCTGCTATTTCTATAAAATGCCACAGGAAATATGAAAATAGGAGGCAGGATTGGGAACGAGACTGTTCCTGAATGCCTGTGGTTAGAAGCATCAGAGATGGCTGCACAGACTTTACATCTGTGACAGGGAAGCGGAGGGCAAGGGGGACAGAGAGAGAGAATGAGGGGCAGGAGAGAGAGAACGGGCACCACCGGGGAACCCTGTCAAGATGCTGTAATGTGGCCTTTAGGCTGAAGGGACTGAATCTGGGCCTGAACCCCAGCAAGGCAGCCCCAACCTGTGCCAGGCTCACTGCTTAAGGCAGGAGACCTGGGCCAGCAGATGGGTGAAAAGTGAGTCATAAGCTGGAGGGGATGAACTACACATTTCTTTGCAGTGTGAGATACCCTTTCCAGAACAGGCTGGACAATATCTATGGTCTCATTCATTCTTTCATCAAATATTCTACTGGGAAGCAGTGTTGAGGGATGACTAAAAGTGCAGGCACTGGAGCTCCAATCATGCCTCTTTGACTTGTGTATAAATGTGGCAAGTTACCCTCTCCTGCCTCAGTTTTCCCATCTGTAAAATGGGGCTGACAATAATAGTACCTCCTTGATACAAAGTGCCTGGAATGGTGCTATTCTAATGACCTAATAAGTAACTACAATGTAGCAAATACTACCCTAGATACAAGTGCTATGTTGGTGTATAAAAGCTTGTGCCTACATTCCAGCAGCTCATAACTTAGTGGAGGGGACAGGTATGTAAACAAATTACTAACAGTGTGATGGGAGCTAAGGTAGTGATATCTAGTGAGTGTGAAATTTTGGACATAAGGATCAAAGGACTTGGAGAACACTTAGCAGAAGAGATGGGTTTTGTAGGGTAGGCAGTAAGTTACCAATTGGAGAAGAGAGATCAATTTATTTTGGGCAAAGATCAGAAAGAACAAAGAAACGGAGATTTTAAAAATCATGGCTTGTTTAAGAAAAAAGTGAGAAATCGTTTGTGTCTGAGGAATGGTGGGAGGGGAAGCTGAAGGACCCCATGTGGCCTGATAGAGAGTTTGGGTTACATGTTGTTGGAATTGGGGATTCACTGGAGCTTCTAAAAAAGGGTAGAGGCATGATCCAGTTTGAACGATTCCACCCACTATTATCATATTTTAGTTGCTCCCCTATCACTACAAATTCTTTATATAATAGACAATATTAATAACTCTTCCCTAGCTGTAAAAGCTGCAGTGAAATAACACAGAAGCCTTGAGCAGCAGTGAACGAGGGACGGATGGGCTGGCAGACAAGAAGCAGAGGCCCTGGTATCAGACAATGTGAGGGGCCATGGAGATCTCTGTCTTTAAGGGCAGATGGAACTTAAGAGTTTCCTTCCAATGGCTCCTTCCCTACGCTAGAAATGTCCACATAGAAGGGATCCGACAGTGGCAGCCACAGCAAATTATCCACCAAGTATGTGTCCTCCCCATCTTCTCTCAACATCTCGAGTTGGTTTAGGGTACCTGTGGGTCTAACTAAAAACTGCCTTTCCCAGTTCCCCTATTATCAGAGGGGCAGCACATGGTGAGGCCCTGGTCAGTAGTCCAAGAATGGAAACCTCCCAGAGACTTCTAGGACAGTTTTGTTGCCTCGTTCTGGCAGTACTTCTTCCCCCTTCTAACTTCTTCTTCCTGCCTAGACACCAAAGCGAGGGTGAGGTGAAGCCACCATCTTTCAAGCACGAGGACAGGAGTCTGACACTAAAGACTGCAGAGAGGGAAGCTAAGAGGACCCTGGGATGCTGATGCCATCAGGCAGCTGGTCCTCACGGAGCCTGCCCATCTCTGGGCTTCGTGCTCCGCAGCAGAGTCTGGGAACTTGGGCCTCTGTTGTCTGCGGTGGAATGCAGTCCCTGACACCAGGACGCCTGTGTAGATAAATGCCTCATTTAATGTGCACTGCTACAGATGCACAGATGTTGACACATCAGAAGCAAAGTCAGCTTCTCTTTGGCACTTGGGAAAAAGGGTCCATGTCTCACCAGTATTCCCTGCATGTTAGTAACCTGCAAACTAAATTCTTCTGTGTCGTCAGGTGGTAACCATAGATCTCCTACTAGCCTATGAAGAAAAACCTCCCTGGATCCCGCAAGGCTCAGCCACCATGCAGCTCAACCCAGAAGGAAGAGTAGAAGTATCAGTATTAAAGGATAAATGTTGGCCATTAAATGTTTGCAAAATCAGTGAGGGCAGAGGCTCTATCTTTCACCGAAGAAGAAAGCGATCCCCTACAGAACATCAGTAGCTCGGTTTCCGGCCGGTCAGAGGGGAGGCAGGCCTGGATGGAATGTTGCTGGGGAGATAAAGGTAGGCCTGCAAGGAGATGGTTCTGGTCTCCACCTACAGTCTTGAAGCAGAAGTGGGGAGAAATACAAGGCACAGGGGCTAAATTGGGGTGAGTTAATAATAGGCGGGCAGTTGATATGAGGACCCCAGTGCGAAGCGGTAGAAAAATCAGGGCCTTTAGAGTCATACTGATGTGGATTCGACCGGCTCATTGGCTTTGGGCAAGTGATCTGACCACCTCAGGCTTAGGCTGTCAAGTCGTAACCTGGAAAGAGCAGTGCCCAGGTACAGGCTTATCAGGAGGACTAAATGGGACACTGGACACGAAAGAGCCCAGCCCCCAGCGGGCACTTCGCAAACAAGGGCTCTCAGTGTCATCAGGGAGGACAGATGGAAACAGCAACCTCGGGAGCGGTCGCCAGGGACTCCCAGGCTGCAGGGATCCGTGAGAGTCCCCTCCTCCTTGCTAGAAAAGTGGAAGGACAGCTGCTAGCCAACGTTGCCTCTGCCTTGGCTTTTGTCAAGGCTTGTAGAAAAGATCCCTCACCATCTCTGACTGCCTTTTGCCCCTTTGGGGTTCAGGGATCTCATGTGAACCCCCGTGTAGCCCTGTGCCTGGGAAGGAAGCACAAACAACAACCCTGCAGAGAAATCCTTCCCCACCAAGTACCAAGAGAGCTGTACCACACACACACACACACGCACGCACGCACGCACGCGCGCGGTTCATTCTATAAACCCAAGGGGTGTGCTGAGGACCCAGACAGAAAGGACACTTTGGGATGCAGAGAACAAGTGCGAGCAAACGTAACTCAACCCAGGACCGAGGAGGGCCCTGCTCCACCAACTGAACCTAGAGCCCGGTTGCCCTAGTACTGCCTGCCCCGGGGCAGAGATTCCCCTGCTGCACCACTGGGCCGCAGGGCTAGTGGAAGAGAATGACGCCTCCGGAGTTTGCGACGGCCCAGCAGGTCCAGCCCATAGCATTCATTCAAGGTTTCGGTGGTAGGGACCATTTACACAAACATGGCAGGAGTGGAGGGAAAGGCGGCGCTGAACCAGGGCAGAGTGAACGGAAAAGGCTGGGCTCACACAGGTGCCCTGGCTCTGCTGCGCCCCCTGTGTCTGCCTCACTTGCCTCGTGCACAGTCAGGTGCAAACCACGCTGGCCGGCAGGGCCACACAGCTGAGACGGGTCTCCTGGAAACAGCAGGGCAGATACAGGAAAGGGAGAGGGCCTGTGCCCTGTCTCTCCTTGGAGGGAACCCTCCCTTCCCTCCCCGGCTGGCAAAGAATGAATCCAAGAGTCATCAGGGTGTCCTGCCTTATTTTCCATCAACTCCATCCTTCTGATCTGTGACCTCCATGTGCAGGCTTTGGAAAAGAAAGTTTGCTCACTCTTGTGCTGGGAATGAGGGGCGCCAGGGAGCACCGCTATCAGTGAACTTCTTGTGGAAAATGTATCGAGTTGGTCCACAATTTGCCTGCAGCCTCAGTATAGGAAACCCTCTGGTTGCGGTGGTGCTGCTTATGCAATGAGACACCGTCCCCTCCGTGAGCTAATGATGTTTTCGGGGCAATGACAGGTGGGTAGGAAAACGGGATGGGATGGGCAGGGGCAGTGGTGGCCACACACACATCCCCGCCGCTCCTTGCTCTTGGCCATTTCTCCTGTAGATCTGGAGGAAGAGCGTGGGCTGTTATCTATGAGGCTGTGCATCAGGCATTTCATCTAATTTCATAATGAAGACGTTACTCCATCAGATGCAGACGACGTGTCAGCAGAAACGCAGAAGGCCATCCTTACGTATCGGCCCGCTCTCTGCGGGGCACCCCCTCCCGGAATAGCGGGCAACGTGCAGGTTTGAAGGGGTGGTGCTGCCACACCAGACGGACCCTCATCGAGATGCCAGCTCTCTCCTCTTCCTTGTGAGTGGATCCTGCCAGGCCGTAAGCTTTGTGAGGGCAGGAGTCCTTCACGCTCCCTGTACAACCCAGTGCCCGGAGCTTGGTGAGTGTTCTGCGTGGGCGAATGAATGGATCCCATCTGCCATGTTTCCCAGGCTGTGTGTGGGGTCCAGGTTTCTTTTTATAACTGAGGTATAATTGACACATGGCATTATATTAGTTTCAGGTGTACAACGTAATGATTCCATGTTTGTATACTTTGCAAACCAGCCATCGCCTGTATGGTGCCCATTTTTTTTAATTGAAGAATAGTTGATTTACAATGTTGTGTTAGTTTCAGGTATACAGCAAAGTAATTCAGTTATACGTATATATGTGTATATATATATTTTTTTCAGATTCTTTTCCCATATAGGTTATTAGAAAATATTGAGTAGAGTTCCCTGTGCTATACAGTAGTTCCTTGCTGGTTACCTATTTTATACATAGTAGTGTGTGTGTGTGTTCATCCCAAACTTCTCATTTATCACTCCCCAACCCCTTTCCCCTTTGGTAACCGTAAGTGTGGTTTCTATGTCTGTGAGTCTGTTTTTGTTTTGTAAAGTTCATTTGTATCATTTTAGATTCCACATAGAAGTGATGTCATATGATAACTGTCTTTCTCTGTCTGACTTACTTCACTTAGTATGATAATCTCTAGGTCCAACCACGTGGCTGCAAATTGGTGCCCCGTGTATGAGACCAACTTACTTCTCAAAACTGAGACCTCCAGCAACCCCGGTCCACTCCTAAGGACTGGTCCTTACGTTCGGATGAGGGATGGCGGGGCTCTCTCAGCTGTGGCCTGGCTGGTAAATCTGGGCTTATGTTATGCAACTTTCTGTGCGCCCTCAGCTTCCTCTGGTGGATAATAGAGACACTGCCTTCCCTGCCCCATGCTTTGCTGTGAAGCTCGAATGAGGTGACACGTGTAAAAGGGCTGAGAACAGGACCTGGAACTTGGAAGCACTCGATTACTATTAGCCATTATAAAGTCCTAAAAAAGGACATTAATATTCTTTCTCTGTATTTGAGTGTTTTGTCCCAGTAACCTACTGGGGATATAGTTCCTCCAGGATTTGGCAATCTGCCTCGTAAGGGCATGATCCTACAGCCAGCCCAAGACAGGATTGCTTACCTTCTTCCTTCTTGCCAAGATTTCCCACACTGCGCTCTCTCCTTGGAGCCCCTGGTATTTTATGAGGACCCTCGTGTCTGCCTCTGCTAGACCCAGAGATCTCTTATGTGTGGAGGTCATGTTTTCACGGATAGTATTTTCTCTAGCTATCCAAACCTAGAGGGGCACCACGGGGTAGGAGTTAAGAGCCCTGCCTCCAAAGCCACAGATATCAGCTCTGTCACTTTCTAGCTGTGAGACCCTGGGTGTATGAATAACTTCGAACACCTCAGTTTCGTTCTCTGCAAAATAGGGACACTGAGTATCCAGCTCATAGGATTGTTGTAAAGATTATACAGGTTGATTCCCATGAGGGGCTGAGAATAGCTCCCGCCTCATATTAAGCATTCAATAAATTGTAAACACTATTAATTGTAGCTACCATGTAACATGCTCCAAACACACACAGACATGCAGCCATTTAATTAGAGGTAAGACTCCTCCCCATCCTATATCATCTGCCTGTGGATAGCAGGTCATTCCCATGTACAAAGATATGAGGCGGCCCTTTCTCTTCTTTTGCTGTGAAAATAAGTTTTATATTTTTAATGTTATATGACCTTGAAAATCAATCACAGCTCAGCATCTTGGAAGAGAAGGTGGGGAAACGGACCTCCCTTTGGCACTAGTTTGTCATCTTCTACCACACTTCTGTTTTAGTGTTTCAGACACTGGATTTCTAACATAAGCCAAAGAGAAAGTGTACCTGTCTGGGGTCATAAAACTGAGTCCTAGTTTTAATTCTTTCCCAAATTAGTGTGTCACACAGAGAAAATCTCTTCCCTCTAGACTCCGGTTCCTGCATCAGAACAATGATGGGAACATACTAGGTGCGGCTTTGTTCCTTCTCTGTTCTCAGACTCTGGGAACGTGACCACAACTCCAGGGTCTCTGAGGATCTGGCCATGACGGAGCCAAAGCCTTGAGAGGGAAGTGTCGGCCTGTGATCTCTCTTTGGATTTTATGGTGGGAAGGCCCCCGAGCCCTCTATCACCAGCTTTGGAAAGGTGGATGGAGATCTCATGACCTTTGAATACAAGATATTAATGCTTTGACTTTTCCTTTTTAATTGTGTGAGATGCGCTGTAGTTGGCACGAAAAGGTTACGTGCTGATGTGTAGGTCTTGACAAGCAGGAAACACCAAAGAGAAGCCCCTGATTCTCTTCTTTACGGGGGCTGCTTTGGCCGCTGCCTGGGCGTGAGGCTGCAGAGTGGGCAGTGCCACCTTTCCCATCCTCAGGAGGGGTGTGTACCAGGACTTGCTATATGTTTTCTGCCCCAGGGAGTATGGCTTTCGTGCCTTTAATAGAGCCTGACCTCGCGACTGTCTTGAACTTTTCTGATCCATTCTCTGTTCTCTTAGGACAAACAGGAAGGAATAAAAACAAGAAGGAATAAAAACAAGAAGGAATAAAATGAAAGTCGTAACTCTTATCAGTTTCTTATTGCATCAAACTTCCACTTTCCAATGTGGCCCTCATGGCTCTCTGTAATTAGGCTCAGAATCACCTGCCTCGGCCTCCATCACAAATTCGCAGAGAATATCTGCTCCCGTTTCTTCTCTATTCTGCAGGCATGCACTCCCTCATCTCAGTTGTGAACTGTCTTTCCCCTCTGTTCTCCCCTCTTATGCCAGGCTCAGTTCAAACCCCACTGCCTGTGAGACGCTCTAGGAGGGAAGGGAGCGTATTAACCGTGTGTGTCATGAAGTGACACACTCCCGGGTGTCAGGATGGTTACTGTTGTGTGTCAGTTTGGCTAAGCTACAGCGCCCAGACATTTGGGCAAGCATTAGGCTAGATGGTTCTGTGGAGGTAGCTTTTAGATGAGATGAAATCAGCAGACGTTGAGTAGGACAGATTACCCTCCATAGCATGGGTGGGCCTCATGCAATCGGTTGAAGGCTTTCCTAGGGAAAGACTGCATTCCCCCAAGGAGGAGAGGATTCTGCCAGGAGGCAGCCTTCAGACTCAAGCAGCAGCATTGACTCTGCCTAGTTTCCTGCCCTGTTTTGAACTGGACTCTACTATCCTGTGAGCCAGTGTTTTGAAATAAACCTCTCTCTCTCTGCATACACATCCTAGTGCGCATACACACAAGCACACACATCCCGTTAGCTCTGTTTTTCTGGAGAACCCTTACGTGTAGCGTAATGTAATGTTATGCTTCCCCTACAGGCAAGATGTTCTCTCAGGCTCTTGTTGGGATGTACCCTTCCTCTGTGAAGCTTTCCTGGATCTCATCCAATTTTCTAAATCCCAACTAATTCACGTTCGGTGACGGTAAGAAAGCTGTGTGAAATTGTTCTCTGCTAGTGGTGGAGATGGGGGTAGCACCCCGTTCGGCCACACCCCACAGCTGCCCGCCCTGCACAGTGTAGCGTATGCCCTTTGAATAGCCATTCATCTCACAGACCTGTCTCTTTGAGGGTGTAGGTGGGTCCTGCCTTTCACCTGTTGTATCACCCCTTCACCGGCATTGAACGGTACAGAGACCAGGTATTCAGTGATTGGTAAGAAATGAATCATAGGTTGAACACAGGACTGTCCTAAAGCCTTCTTGGTCCTCCCTAAAGAAGTCTGGGGCAAATCTTTCTCTCCTCTAAACCTGCTCAGTGCCTTTTTTCAACTTTTCTTTCTTGTTTTTCCAATTTTTCTTTTTTTTAACATCTTTATTGGAGTATAATTGCTTTACAATGGTGTGTTAGTTTCTGCTTTATAACCAAGTGCATCACTATACATACAATTTTTCTTAGACGGGGAGGCAAATGCTGCTGCACAGTAGCTGTTTGTACACTATAGCCAACAGGCCCCAGCGCTGGTGTCTGCTGCTTATTGGCTGCCCTGTGTCAGAGGCTGGGTGTGTGTGTATGTGCGTGTGTGTGCACACATGTGTAATAAAATGGCTGCCCTGTGTCAGAGGCTGTGTGTGTGTGCGTATGTGTGCGTGTGTGTGCACACGTGTAATAAGATAGCTGCCCTGTGTTAGAGGCTGGGTGTGTGTGTGTGCATGTGTATGTGCGTGTGTGTGCACAAATGTGTAATGAGATCTCACAATTATTCTTTAGGTAGTTTTTTTTTTAATCCAAAAACTGAAATTCAGCAGAATCAAGTAAATTATCCAAGATCATAGAGTTAATAACTGACCGGTCTCTGATCCTGACCCCCAATCCAGGTACTTTCCATGACTGCAGCGCCTCCTGAAACCCTTGAGAGCAAGGATGGTTAAAAATAAATTACATTTGCCTACGTTTGGATTGTTTTAACTTGTCATGTGCTCAGTGGGTGTTAATGTGGACAATTGGACGGAAAGCAGATAACCAACAACAGAGACTTAATTCAGTTGGACAGCTGAGTGAGGGCCTTCATAGGGGATGAGAAAGTAGTGAGATCAGAGTGGAAAAATACGGGATATCTGCCTAGGAAAGCAGATCATGTGGAGATATACTGATTCCTTTCAATAAGGAGATTCCTGACAAGTTCCGTGGAGGCTCAGGAAATCCAGTTCATGACTAATGGATGCCTTTTATGGCTGCACACTTCCTAGGGCAGAAAGCAGCCTGGGGAAAAGGCCACAATGAATAGATTAGGAGTCTGGAATCCCACAGGGAAGTGAACTAGTCCGGCTGCCAGGTGGCTGTAGATGACCAATTACTACCAGTGATTAACGTGTCCTTTGGATGCCAGAGAGAAACACCTGGCTGAATCCAGACCAGGATAAGAGGGTGGAGAGTGGCTTTCAGATGAGAAGCGTTGTAACTAAGGGAGGCACGTGTAGGTTTTATGCCTGTTACGTGGTGTTGGGTCTAAGCTGAGTAGCTCTGGGTTATACGTCCATTGTGTGCCCTGAGATTCATCACAAGGTAGAGGGCTGGCCCAAAGCGTCTGTGCTAAGTCAGCTCTCAGGGGTGCTGGGATCTGGAAAGCCAACGTATCCAGACGTCTCGGTGTGAGGAGCCTCTCTGCTCATCGCCAGCCTACACTTTCTCGTCCTCAGCTCCAAGCCACAGCTCCCGGTCCAGCACCTGCTGAGCAAATGAATAACCCCCTTCCCTTATTTGCATTGCTGCCTCGGAGGTATTTATAGCCTGTGATCATCTGCCCCCCTGAGCCCTCTCCCTCTTTAGACTATAATTTAGCATCAGACCCAGGTCTGCTGACTGTGGAACTGAGCACAGCCGGGGGGTTCTGCTGCCAGAGCTGGTGCCGGGAAGGGCTGAAGCCTCGTTAAGGCTTCCGCAGTGGTTCAGGAAAGGCGGAAACCGTCACTCTCAGAGTCGGGCCTCTTGGTTCCCTTTAGTGAGAGTTTTGTGGTTTGTCTGTTGGGTTAGAAGAGATTTAGAGATTTGCCCAGATGTCTGTGTGCATCTATGTGTATGTGTGTGTGAGTGTGTGTGTGTGTGTGTGTGTGTGCGTGATGGGGGAGGATGGGAAAGCAGAATAGAAAGAGGGAAATTGATTTTCCTGTGTCTCCAATCTCTAGCTCTCTGGTCCTTTTGTTCTCCTCTATTGTAATTCTCAATTCTGTAATTCTTAAAGGTGGCAAAAGCAAAAAGCAAACAAAAACCAAAAAAATAAACAATCTCAAAAATCCTAGATACAAAAATCCTAAAAGAGCCCTTTGTACCACAGATGATTCTTTCAGCTTTTCAAGATTCTGAGACCACAGACCATTGAAACATGAAGAAGACTACATATGGGATCTAAAGGGAAGAAAAGAGTTTGGGAGGATTATTTAAAAGACTGCAAGAGAAGAGCTATGCCTTGAGCCAAGGATTCGGGGGGCAAGTTTAGACTTCAAGTAGCTGGAGTAACCTCTTTCTATGATTCAGAAGATGAAAAATAAAAAAATATTTTTCAAAGAGATATTTTTGAAAAATAAAATTGAACATATTTTGAGATCAAAGCCTGTCATGTCCTCCTAAGATATCACAAGGACCCTAAGCTGACCGGTAAGAATAGTTCCCGCTCCCACCTTGCTGGAACTCTCTATTTTGCAAACATGTAGCTGAATTAACCGCATTGCACTTACTTCAGTGTAAGTGCAAGAGTGTTGAAGACTGGGTTGGGGGGAGTAGGGTGTGGTGTCAAGATGACTTAACTGTGGTCTTTCTCGTGTTATTTCCAGGGAAGGTTTTGACACAGTGGAGAACCCTGGAAGGTACCAATTTGACAAGGAATCATGTTTAGCCTCTTCAGGTAGGACATGGTAGATTCATGCTTCCTGACCTGTTGCACTGAGAATGCAACATTGTTTCTGTGACATTCCTCCCAAGAATGTACCACGTGGGACTGGTCAGAAAGAAAGGGGGGACAGAGCCAGTTCAGGGTGCTTCAGAAGGCAAGGTCTGGATACACTTGACGTCTGATAAGGCCACGAGAGACAGGAGGACAAGCAACTGCTTCAGACTGAAGGAGGCTGTAAGTGATGGCAACTGAGTTTAATGCGTGTTCCTGGAGGAGATCCTGGGCAGGAAAGGAACAAGAGACACTGTTACGACAATTGGCAACATGTGAAGGAGTTCCCTGGGTGGGAAGTTTACGTGGGCATCATACTAATCTCCTGATGGGGAGGGTACATACTGGAAAGGAAGATAGAATTCTTGCTTGGGGGAGGTAAACGCTGGAGTCATTAGGGGTCATGGGGCCACATTATCAGGCACATCTCTCTCTCTTTCAGGAGACTCTGGGCCCAGGAACAGAGGAGCCGGATAAGTCTATTCCACCAAGCAAAACGGCCACAACTATGCCAATTCCACTCTGGTCCTACCTTCTGCTTTTTTCCTCCTGAGATCTTTTCCTCTCCCCATCTCTAGCCACTATCCTGTATCTCCTTCTCACAAGATGCTCCTTTCAGCTTGCCTATTACATAATCCCCAGTCTCCACGATAACAAGTTTTCTTTCTGCGGATATCAGAATTTGAAGAGGGAACACTTGAAAAGGAAATGCCTCCAAGGCCCAAAGGAATCAATCTCTAAACATAGAATTTCTGGCACTGTAAGTGGATGATGAAGCTCTGACTTGTCTCTCACCCCAGGTGTCGTGAGAATCTTGCCACTTGAGAAGAGGCTAGCCCTGCCCTGGGAACCTGAGATTCCCCAAACCGCCTGGAAGAGAGCGGGGCGTCCCCCCATCACCTCTGTACCCATTACTCAAAAGGATGCTCTTCCCTTTTGGTGCAGAAGATAGTTTGATATGGAGGACGGAATCATCCCTTTAAGTAAGATTCCACAATAGAGCATTAGACGGATGTGACAGAATATGCAGGAGTTATTAAATGTCGTCATCACGATGAGAACTAAATCAGACATTTTATGGTTTCTGGTTATAAGTTCCATTTATTCCATAGCATTTAAAGAAGAAAGTGGAGAAGCAAGAGGTTTAAGCACGCCTGGGATGGGTGTATTTCATTACTGCTGCGTGGTTGCTGTGTCCCCAGGGGAAGCACAGAAGGGCCCTCTCAGGGCCAGCAGGTACCAGCTGCCGTCCCTCGGGGACTCTGAGCGCAGGCTTTGGCATCTGAGAACCTTCCTATGAGGTTTTTGCGAGTCAGGAATTGTGGCCACATTCCTTCTGGAGGTGAGCTTGAAGACAGCCTGCCCCTTCCAAGCCCCAGACCAAGCAAAGAGAAAAGCGAGGTGGCGAGGGTCCATGTGAGCGCTGGCGGGCAGCACTGACCGATACAGATCATTAACAGGGGAGGCAGGACGTGAACTCTCCGCAAGAGCGGCCACTGCAGACCAGGGAGTGAGGCACGCTCCCAATCTGGCGAGCTGATGTTCAATCAACATTGAGCTCTGTGTTCACACAGCACTTTACAGTTTACATGTTGTTTCATTACATCTTAACACGGCCCCTCTGGCATCAACATAGCGGTTTTCATCCTATAGACAGAGCACAGGAGGATGTCTCACTCACACAGCCAGGCCTTTCTCAGCTCCTGCCGATGCTGCACTCCTAGTAATGTCTCTTTAAAGTGGTTCTACTTCACGGAGAGAGGATGAAAACAGGCCATGTCCTGACATTCCTCTTGGCAGGATGTGACCCGCTTCTGGCTTTGGAAAGACTCATGTGTTATTCCTCTAGCAGTTTTCTCTAATTCTGTTTTGTTTGGGCTAAGATTAAAATTAACTGGTCATTTCGTGATCACAGGGCAAGACACCTGAGGACAAGCCAGAGCGTCAGGATTGGCTGTGGGTCATCCACAGACCAGGTGGTCTGAACGAGGTGGCAGGTAAGGGGAGCATACCTGGGTGGGTCTCTAACCGCGCACCCCCGTGGCTTGTTTAGTGACTGGGATCTTTGTCACAAGCTTTATGTGACAGTACTCAGCCTTATGAGTCCCAGCTGTTGCCTACACACACACACACACACACACACACACACACACACACACACACACACACACACACACCCCTCCCACACAGAGGGGCACCCGTGTACATCTTTCTACAACACTCGCACTGTTTGCTAGACGTTGAGGAGTGCTGGCTTTTGGAGAAAGACAAGATAAATCACTTTGGAGACGGAGAAAAGGAAGAAAGATGGTAAAGAAAAAAATCTGCTTTCTTCCCCCTTTAAAATGCCACAAGAAAATGTCAAGGATATCGCTTTACCGGAAATAACAGAGAAGTTCAAAACAAAATTGTCAAGTGTCATCCCTTGGCCTGATTCTCTCTTCACACAGGGCTCCTCTTCTGCCTATTAGCCGCTTTCCTGCCTCTGCCTCCAGACCTCTATAAGAAGTCACTTCTCCGGCCTCAAAAGGAGGATGAACCAAAAAATAGCCCTTGGAAAGCCTTTCACTGAAGGGAATAATAGATAATAAACAAAAGGACAAAGAAGTGGGTAAGAGATCTTTCTCAGACAGCTGGCTACATCCATCTCTGGGAAACTGGCCATCGGAGACCACATAGGAGAGGCTTATCATCATTTTCAGTGCCATCATTATCCAAAGACTTTATTATGTGATTAATGGTGCAAGGTTATGTACAGGCCACTGTAAATAGGAAACTATATAAGGATGCTTCTGCCTTCTTGTAACTTAAAATCCATCACATGTTTCACAGTCCTACAAAAAGCATCCCTGATTTACTATCCATTCTACTTCTATTATAACAGCAACCACAACAGTGCTCGGCTGAGAGACATGGGACGGGAGAGTTTTTGTATTATTATAGATTCATTCATT
Organism: Lagenorhynchus albirostris; assembly: GCF_949774975.1. NCBI lineage: Eukaryota > Metazoa > Chordata > Mammalia > Artiodactyla > Delphinidae > Lagenorhynchus > Lagenorhynchus albirostris. The sequence continues at coordinate 105,890,912 of NC_083103.1, read as the reverse complement.
CCAAAATCAATTCAGGGCCTCTGTCTTATACACCAGGTCCTTGGCTTGGTAAGACAGAGCTAAGGGACAAATCACAGATTCTGCCCTCAAGGACCAGCAGATGCTATAAGCTATTATATTCAATTTTTTTTCTTTACATAAAATGTTTCTAGGAAGGCCAACATATGAGACTAAGAAATCAGGGTTTTTCGTTCAGTGGGAAAGAGTGGATGGTAATGGGAAAACTTGTAAAGGAGAAAGTATCAATCCTATTTTATGCATCATGAAAAAAACCTCAGGGAGGTGTGGTAATTTTTCTAATCCACTGCTAACCAGTAGAGAACACAGGATGAGGCATGGATTCTGCTGGTGCTCAAAGTCTTGCTGATGCTGCCGCCCTGGGTCCTAAAATACAAAGGGACATCAGGAAAGGGAACCCAGCTCTTGCCCCACTGAGTTCATCCTTTGCAGAATTAACAGTTGCAAAAGTTTTCTTCAGTCACGATTCACAACAAAAGTTTCTCGTTTTGCAGCTCTATCCCTGGTAGAGAAAATCCAAACTGGGATTGGGAAGCGATGTTGTGATCCTTTTCCTGGATCAGAAGGAGAATTTTGGCAAGAACTAAGGCCTTGATCAATCATTTGGTGACTTTGATAGGCCAAACCAAAAAGATCCTAAGTCTTCCTTATATTTATATAAACTAGTTTAGAGCATTATACTATAACGTAGGCAGTTTTAGAACGAATGGAGAAAGATTTACCCAACAAACAGAATGCACGAGAAGTAGCAAAGTAGTAACGATAGCTACAACCCTCAAAATCAGGACCTATAAGATTTGAATGTTATAACTAAGAAACTTGAACAATTAATTATATAGAATTCTAGATTTAATTTTCTTCCTATAATGCTTAGCACTATTTATTTATTTTTTAATTTTTTTGCGGTACGCGGGCCTCTCACTGCTGTGGCCTCTCCCGTTGCGGAGCACAGGCTCCGGACATGCAGGCTCAGCGGCCATGGCTCACGGGCCCAGCCGCTCTGCGGCATGTGGGATCCTCCCGGACCGGGGCACGAACACGTGTCCCCTGCATCGGCAGGTGGACTCTCGACCACTGCGCCACCAGGGAAGCCCTAGCACTATTTATTTAATGGAGAATAGCTTACTGTTATTTTACTGCTGATACTGTCGTTTTTGCTTTTAGTAATGGTGATTTGAAAACTAAGTGTCATGATGAAAATGATTTATCTCAAAAGACTCCCTTAAAATCAGGATGAAAAGCATGATTCTACATAGCAGGCCACCAGCCACGGGTTCACAGCTCCCATTCTTTGTCTTGCTGGACGGTCAGTCAAAGCCACTGGCATCATTTGTAGGCAGAGGGAGCGTATGATGGATCACATCTTCCCCAACTTACATAAACTGCGGGAGCCCAGGTAAGACCAAGAAGGCCTTTGTCTCTGAAATCTCTTCACACTGAAGCAACCACCAACACATCATGCTCAACATTCTGCTATGGTTTTGAGTGCCACTCCTGCCCGCTTTAAATCTGGCCCAATCCCCAAGTATCATTCATTAATAAGATCTTCATGGTCCCAGCTCTCAACAGAGCCACCATCCACTGATGGAAGACTATAAATAGGATATATTCTAAAATACTGCAGTTGTATTCTGCACTCATTACATGCATCACCCCCATCCTTCCAACTACACCTGCACACAGGCCCGTAGGCAGAGCAACTTTGAGTTATTTTCAAATTTATCAAAATTTGACACGGAAAACCGGAAAACAGTAAGTAGCCATTTGATAATACGAATAGGAGGGCTGTTGTGAAAAGGAGGACTGGTGAGCATAGACCTTGGTGGAACCAGCCAATATGTGAGAAAGTCACTGGCCCTGTCAGGGAATCAAGACAAATGAAACAAGGAAGAAGGACACTGAGAAACTGACAAAGCTGGACATTCCTAAGTATGTCAATATCTATTTCTCCTTGTGCATCATCTTTCTGAATCTTCCCACCCGAAAGCAGATCCTGTGGAGCCCCAGGAAAATTTAAGGGAGGACTGGCTCAGGGCTAATGGAGGGCTAGCACAAGTGCCTGAGCTTTGCTTTCTCACCCGTTTGTGAATAATTTGCACCAGATCTGCTGAATCTACTCTGCTCTTGATGGAGGGGGTCTGGGATTTGGTGGAAGGGTGCCCAGTGGAGAAGGATTTGGTAATAAGATGTCAGGTGCACTAACACACAATCAGGGGGCACCGAAGAATGAATGAAGCTTGGGAAAGTGCCAAGGGAGTCCTGGAGGTGTACACGGCACGCCCTCACGGGGAGCCTTGAAATCCCTTAAAGGCACTGACAGTTCTTCCCAGTTTTAGGACTGAAATTGGCTGAACTCTTCATTCTTAATTGGGAGAAACTGCTGAAGCTGCAGAGAAACAAGAGGAAGAAGACAGGGTATATGATAAGAAAGGAAGGACCTAGGGGACAAATAGTTGAAAACGCAGTGAGAGAAAGGAGAACGCGTCCCCCAGGGAACCCAGGGTGGGAAACCCTATAGGACTAGCACAGTGTGGGCCAAGATCCAGAGGGGAGGGTGGGGTGAACAGACCCAGGATGCAATATTGTTATCCCCTTTCTCCTTGGATTAATTGCAAGAAAACAAGCCCATAGATGAAAAGGATTCATATTGATAAGCTATTTATGTAAGATTATACAAATCAATTAATAAACATACAAGAGGTGACAATGTGTAAGCCATATTTCATAGCGGATAGCTATAGTTTTATCATCAAAGTATAAAAGCCCATTATAATGCTATCCAGTCCTGCTGTGTCTGCCTGCCTGTGATACCTCCCCATTCTCAGAAGTCACTCATTGCCTCAGTATCTTTATTTATTTACTCATGATTTATATTCCACCTACTTAGAAAAAGGGTCTGAGACAGCTTGTGATGTTAAAATATATCGAAAGCAGAAAAGCTAAAAATGAAAATGGGAACACAAACCAGTTAAAATGAACAAGGGAGGAAACGTATCCAGCACCACCTGGATTGGGCAAACGAGAGCAAGTGTGAACTTCAGACGTAGCTCTGGGGCTGCCAAGATGGAGAGGGACACGTATGTTGGTTCGAATGTCCTCACTGATTGAAACATAAGGGAATCAGCTCACATGATCACCTACACTCTTTCTTGGTACCAATTGTCACATGCAATAACAGATAATAAACTGACTCTCGCTACAGATTTATAACATATATAACAGTGCCTTCTCACGGGCTTTCTTATATCTGCTCCCTATAGATGGCAGCTTGCAGATCCTGTATTTAGGTGGGTCAGGTACTTAAATTGCCCCATCATAGCACCTTCTACCAGGCCCAGGACAGTGGTTCTGAAACAGGGATATTTTTAAACTGTAGATCTGAGTTTCCATCAAATATTATGATTGAGTAGCATTCGGTGGGGTGGGACTCAAAGGTATCTTTAAAATATATATAAGGCTTCCCTGGTGGCGCAGTGGTTGAGAATCTGCCTGCCAATGCAGGGGACACGGGTTCGAGCCCTGGTCTGGCAAGATCCCACATGCCGCAGAGCAACGAGGCCCGTGAGCCACAACTACTGAGCCTGCGCGTCTGGAGCTTGTGCTCCACAACAAGGGAGGCCGCGACAGTGAGAGGCCCGCGCACCGCGATGAAGAGTGGCCCCCGCTCGCCGCAACTAGAGAAAGCCCATGCACAAAAACGAAGACCCAACACAGCCAAAAATAAATAAATAAAAATTTAAAAATATATATAAATATTGGGCAGTACACACAGGTCATTTCTGATGTTCATTCCTGATACAGAAATACTATTCTCTGGGCTGAAAGGGTTTTATTTCAATCATTTTCTCTCTGAGCTTCTAAATTTTGCAAGTTAGTGTCTTTCTCTCAGCACTTTCTCACCTTGAAAGTTCAAGGGAACTAGAAGGGCTTGAACCTTGGAGATGGCAATGTATTTCATATGCCAGTGGGGAGGGGATGGTGAGGTCCTGCTCAAAGCTACAAAGGGGCTCTTTACTTAAAGAGGAGCCCCCCCCCCCCGGGCTCACAGCCTGGTATCAGATCCTGGGCTAAGTACCAGAGAAACACCAACCAGGACAGGTGTATCCACTAAGCAAAGCCAGGACTTCTGAACTTCCTACTCAAAGGGAAGAAACTGACACTCAGAGAATACCTAGTTTTCACGAGGCACCATTGCCAGACATTCCACACTGAGAACTTCAGTTAATGTGTTATTTTTTTGGAAATAGCATGATTAGCCCATGATTAGCTATTAAAAAAAAAAACAGGCTTGGAAAAGTTAAAATAACCGTCTCAGGATCACACAACAAGAAATCGGTAAAACCAGAATTCAACTCAGCTCAGTCTACACCCAAGGCCCGCGCCCTCCCTTTCTGCTGTGGTTCACTGTGGAAATACTTCCCTCCTCTGGGGTTTTGCTCCACCAGAGTGCAGTAACACGGACTCCTTAAAAGCGAAGGTTCTGTTGTCAGGATTCCTAGGCTTATGTCTTAGTCTCATCTCTTGAAGACCGGGGACATGAGTCAAGTTACTTAAACTTCGCATGTCTCAGTTCTCTCTTCTTGTGAGACTGGTATCTATTTTGCAGAGTTGTGGTGTGAATCAGATGGGACTTCTGCACAGCATATAGTAATCAGCAAATGCCCGCTGATCTAAAGCTGCAGCAATGGCAAAGATCCTTCAGGCTTAGGGGAGATCGGGGAGAGCGGACGGCAGTGCTCTTATTGTAGGGATGGTTCAGAACCGGATGGCCAAGGCAAGGCCTTGGAGTTCACCCTCATCCCCAGAGGAATTCCAGGAGCTATCTTGGATGTGAAAGGACACGGACAAGAAAGAAGGGCTGTGACAGTGGCAGCTGACTTGAGATCCCCAATTAAGTCTTCTAAATTACCACTGAAGGATCCTTCTGTTTCTAAAAGTCTATAATCTTACTAAGAATAAAATAAATGAGAGCATAAATTTTCAGAAATAGCATTTGGGAGCCTGAAATCTGGCACCAGCTAAGCCATATGAAATCATTTTAAATTTTATTTGGTTCAAAAGATGAGCAAGGGAAGGATAGACCAGTTTCTTGGGGAAGCTCATGAACAGTAACAGATGTCAGCTCGGGTCCTGGTTTCCTTCTACACCCATCTGAAGGGGAAGAGAAAAATCACCAGGCTAGGAAGCGTAGCAAGAGTCATCCTAGGATTACACAATGAGGGACAGACCCGGAAGGGACTTTCTTCCTCCCAAGCAACGGTTTTCACGTGAGCTGGAGGAGAGGGGAGGTAGTGAGAGCTCGTGCCAGGAGCCGAGGCCCATCTTTCCTCTTTCAGCTGCCGCGGATGAGAGACGGCGGGCAAGGAAGACTTGTCGGCCACGAGGGGACAGGGTGAAGTTTAAAACACAAACGACTGAGCGCCGCTAATACCCTTAGTGGGGAGTTGAGGGAACTGAAGGCGGAGGGGAGCTAGTCAGTGGAGAAGACTGGGGTCTCTGGTCTCCTGTTTCCAGGCTGGGGGAAGGACCTCCATCAACCACCTCAAATCACAGCTTAGCTAAGGAAAAGCAATCAATAGGGCAAATGTTTGTATTAATCTGTCCGTAAGCTCTACTGAGTTCCCATGTAGAACAGCTGTGGGAACAGGAGGTGAGTGCCCTTCACGGCAGGGGTGAGGTTGGCAAGGAACCACACACAATGTGGGAAGAGGGCAAGTTACAGAAGAGGGGGCCAGAGGGTGGCCTGGGGAGGCCTGAGCCGGGAACGGATGGGATGCTTCCTGGAGAGGCGGCTCCTGAAGGGGAAGATGTGAGAAGATTGGGGCATCTGGAAATGAAATACCAGCAAAAGGACAAATGGAAACATACACAGTGAGATGATGGCGAGACCGACAGAGCTCAGGTGAGCATAGGAGTAGGAGGAGGGGCTCAGCCTGGCTCTGGAACGAGCAGGGTGAAGCGGTGGCAGCAGCCGGCTGAGAAGGCGTCCTGTTCCCAGGCTGAGGCTGCCTGGCAGTGGAGACGGCTGAGGTACCGGGGCCACAGATAGAATCCGAGCTGCGCTTGGGGAAGATAAGCCTCCTGGCAGCGGGCGAGATGGAGGGGAGTGGGAGAGACTGTGGGCAGAGACCCCACTCGGAGAGAATTAGATGAGGCTCCAGGAGGTAATGAAGGGCTTTCCCAGAGGAGAGGGAGGAAGAGATGGGAGAGATGCTTTGATGAAACCTGGCTGAGAAAAGGACTAGAGCGGAAGGGTGAGAGAGACGGAGCCCAGGTAATGCATCCCCACGACCTCATCTGTGAAGCCACGGGCACCCTACACTGCAAGGTGCTCTCAGGCTGTAAGGTTCTCATTCTAGGTGGTCGAGGAGGGCCGGTGAGGTCGGAACAAAAGGAGGTCGCTTCGTGCAGGCAATCCAATCAGCGAGTCAAACCACACGGGCTCCGTGGTGGAGAAACAGCGCTGCCAGGTGTGTTCAAGCCTTCCTTGTGTTCCATGCTCTCCATGCAGATGGGGCGTGATCTTTCCTTAGCTCCTGCGTTCAACACCATCATTGCTTCCAGGTCTCCAGCAACCCATGGCCTCGCCTCCTTCAAACTTGTACCTACAGCACCATCTGCTGGTGTGGGATCCTGTGGCCTCTGGGCTTGTGTAAAATCTTCATTTTGTGCCCTCAACGCTCCCTCACCTGCCACACCCATCCCCTGCCCATCTCACCCCACACCCCATACACAGAGCCACAGACACACACACACACACAGATGCACCTAAGGAGCCACAGACACACATACAGAGATGCACATACACACAGACACACACAGACAGAACAGACACAGATGCACACACAGACACACACATGTAGACACACGCGCACACAAGCCCAGCTCTTTCCCTCTTTTGCGCCCTGGCTGCAAATGCACAGATTCCCGCTGCAGCCCGCCTGGCGCCCCGCTCTTCCCCCTTCTCTGTGCTCTCCAGCCTCTGAGGGCTGCTCTCGGGCAGGACCTGGAATTGAAGTGGAATCACACTCTTTCCCCAGCACTACTGCAAAGTGGAAACAGCAGACGGGTAGGACTGCAGGATTGGAGAGGACAAACAGTTGGACATCTGAAAAGTTAATCTGCTGGTTAATTTGCTTGCAGACTGCTAATGGATTCTGCAATTCCCTCCCACCCTCTGCTCCCCAGTCCAAGAGGCCTGGGAGGAGAGAGGATGGTCCTTCTTCCTGCCCATCTGCGTCCTGCGCTCCATCCTGGCAACTGCACACACCCTGCCCTGCTCATTCCAGAAGAACCCAGAAGACAACCTGGTTCCTCCACACACATTTCCTATTAACCCCCTTTCCCGAAAGATATCGGTGTGTCTAAAGAATCCAGGTTCAAATGGATTTTATTTTTAAACCAGAAAAATCATGACACCGTAATGAAAAGAACCACTTTGTTTTAACCTTTTAAGAAAAATGCCGTTCCCTGCTACATCTCTTAATAGCTGCCTCCTGGCGGTAGCCTAAATGACGAATCCACCAACCTGTTTAAAATGTAAGGGAGGTGATTTCAAAAGTCATCTGCGGGTGTTTCTGACTACAAATGCAAATTCTTTTGTCAGCGGTCTCCGGTGCCATGGAGCGCACAGGTATTTTTAGTCCGCACAGATTTGTGGGGTGGCGCGGGGAGAATGTACATACACGCACCAAATTAATGCAAGGGGGGTTCTTAGTTCTGAATATTCATTCCTTTGGGATTTGGAGATCCGAGGAGACTAGGCGGCCTGTGCCTGCAGACGGGTGGGTCCAGGTCCCTGGTACCCTGTTCCCTGGGTTAGTGCCAGCTCCCTGGCCCCCAGGGGCTCCCACTGAGAAACAGGTCCTGCCCATCACAACTGACTTGCCTGGAGGTTCCCAAGTACCAGCCAGCAGCATGCTGGTGACACTGAGGCGCCCTGTCCCTCGCCCCCAAAAGGCATTCCTGTTTTTGTTTTGTGTTGTTTTTGCCCAGGTAAATTTGGGACAAGACTGAAAAGAAAAAGAAGGATGAAAAGACAGAAGTGTGTGTGTGTGTGTGTGCGCGCGCGCGCGCGCGCACGTGCGTGTGTGTGCATGTGTGTAGGACAGGGATCTAGCCCCCCAGGCCAGGTCAAGGCTATGGGTATGAGTATACTCAGGCTCTGCTATAGCATTATTTTTGCTCGTTTGTTTTTTTAACCAGCTCTCAAGTGCAGAGCAGTTAGGCTGGTTAAGCAAAGTATAGAGACTATCTATGGAATAGCTTAGGTGCTAATCGACCATTTAGTCTATATAAACACATTCTGGATTTTTCTGGATACTCTCAGCTTTAAGTAGCTATTTGTAGGATACTCAGAGGCACATTCCTACTTGGTAAAGCATGTATTCCAAACTTTTGTTTGCTGTGACGCAGGAAAACTTGCTTTGGAGTCTAGCAGATACTTGCTCGAACATTGGCTTTTGCCATGTACTAGCTGTGTGACCTTGAGTAACCCTACCTAATCTTTTTCTAAGCCTCAGCGTTATTGGAAAATGTAGACATTAATGCCTACCTTCCAGGGGACTCACACATCATCTCACGGTAGAGTCTGTCACAAAGCACAGTAAATGAAGTCTGTGACTGTCTGTCTCCCTGGCCACCTAGCAAATGCTGGGTGACAGGAGGAAGAGCCTCAGAACCTCATCCTCGATGCAGACGGGCATTCCAGGCGGCAGATGTCCCCAGGGGAGAGGGCAATGAAATGGACCAGTTTTCCTGTTCTCCAAGTGCAGGTACTGGTGGCATCAGATGACCTTGGGTTGTTGAAACCCAGAAACCTTTAGAACAAGGCAGAACTGAGACTAAAGCATGCAAATTAGCAAGAGGCAGATGTCAGCTCAACCTTAGGAGAGATGTTCTGACTACGAGAGCTATCCAACAAAGGACCCAGAGGTAACAAGCTCCCTGTCACTGGTTGTGTTCAAACAAAGCCAGGTAATTCGGGTCAGAGATGGCATGGAGGGAGAGCCTTCGGTGTAGTAGAAGGTCCAACTCTATCAAAATCAAAATCAAATGTTCTCCCAATGCTAAGTCTTTGTTTCTGTGAAAGACAAAGAGAGAATTGCTGCTCCTATTTTCCCTTGAAACCCAACACTCTGCAAGTCCCTGGTCCCTGCTGGAGGCAAAGAAATAATAGGAAACCTCCAGAGTTTCAGAGCCTCTCACTGAGACCATTAAGCAATCCGTTCAGAGCAAGAGGGAGAGTGAGTCTGGGAGGAAGGTTTAAAATAATAATTAGCCTCTGTTACAGCCTTAATTGAAACTGGTTCGTCCAAAGAGAGGATCTCTTGGGTCAACCCTGCCCACCCCGCTCACCAGCGGCGGTGGAAAAATGGCCTCAAACCCGAGTGGCCAGAAACCCTGCATTGGGCAAAGGAGTAACCTGACGCTTTCTCTCCTGATGTGCTCCGTCCACATTGATGTATTTTGTCTTTCATTGAATTGCTTTTCTCCCTCCATCCTTTTCTTTCCTAACTGCTTGCACTTCAAGAAGGATGCATAACATTCCAAAGGATATAGTCCTTGCATTTCTTGAGTTCTGGGTAATTCTGTGATTGGCTGATCTAACTCTCCAACTGTCCTTTCCCTTCCTTCTTCCCCCTTCCTTTCTTTCCTCTCTGCCCCCTGACGTCCCAGGCTGGGCTCAGCATCACAAATCGAGGCACTCCATTCATTTCATTCCTGGTTTCACCCACCCCCTTCCTACAGGCGCCCTGAATTCATCAGGTTCACTCTCAGCACCTGCACTGGTGTATCCAAAACTTGGTTGCATTGGGTCACATTGGTATAAATAAATGGCTCTGGTTTTTAACTAAGAATGCATCGGAATGCTTCCTAAACTTAACCAGTCCCAGGAGTTCGGACCAGCCCTCCAGGCCCTGTGGGAGCCTGGGCTCATGGTCATGGAGAAGAGGAGACCCTGAGGTCATGGGTGTCTTTTTATGGAAGAGAAGGTGGACGGGAAGAGGGAAGGAGCCTGTTCTCCCAGTGCCCTGTGCCCTGGTTTTTGGTGGAAGTTGGGTGGTAAGGCTTGGTGCCTCCACAGTTACGGTTTGCAGGCTGGGCTTAGACAGAAGGAAAGGGGACATGCCTCCATCAGCCACCAGCCCTGGTTTTCACTTGGGTTCCTGTTTCTGCAGCTCCAAGGTTGGATGGCTGGGAGTCAGGGAAGGGACGCAGTGGCTGGGTGACTTCCATCGTCCCTTCTTGGGGACACTCTGAAGAGGCTCAGGTCACTGTCCCACGGCATCAATAGGACTACGAGAGGATCGACTAGTGTAGGTTTGAGATAAAGGACAAGGAGGTCCAGGCACCAGGAGATGAAGATGGAAACACGGAGAGACGTGAATGAGGTCCTAGCGGCGGTGGGTTTGGAGGAGCCCACGTCAGCAAAGGGACAGCGCCATCTGGGATTCAGAGACAACTCTCCCTGTCCATGCCCTCCTTTCCTCGCTGCCTGACCGGCCACCTCAATACACATCATGGTGGCCTCTGTCTTCCAGAGCACCATTCATGAGAGAAACACAAGTTTACAGACAGAGGAAGCCAAGATGGGAGAGAAGGGAGAGCACTGGCTCGGAGTCCAGAGACCCTGGGGGAGGAGGCTTGCTCTTATACTAACTACTTGAGCAAAGCCTCCTCCGCTTCCCCATTTCGGAAGGATAACTTCATGTGATGACCTGCGTGTGCTTCCCAGCTTTGCAATTCTAAGCTCTTACATGGACGCTTGTGACACCTATAGGATGACCACTGTAGGTCTTCCTTCTCCTGGAAGGACTTGAGAGATTGTCTGCATATATTTTAGTGAATTCAGCTCGGCTTATACCTAAACCTTAAGGCAGATGTCCAATAACTCACATTGCTGAATTTGGAGCCATCCTGCCCTGAAATAGACAACCAGTGTTTTGGCTGTCTGTCCAAAACCCCAACGTGAGCAGAACTTGGATGTCAGGGACCTGTTCTGAAACTACATACTTAGATATGGAAACTTCTTTTAAAAACAACTTTCCTCGCATAAAGGAAACCTCAGTACATGAGAAGAAGGCTGTAGAGTTCAGAATGCGGGTTCCTAAGGTTAGTGCTTGTCTACGACACATCAATAAATACGCTGAATGAGCAAATAAATGAGCCTTCTACCTGAACCAAAAACCTTGGACGGAAGTCTCCCCAGGGTCACTCTGCTCTACTGAAGACCCGCCTCAGGGACAAGGAAGCACTGTCTTATCTGGTGGCTTATTTTTTAGTGGGGACCAAGGTCAGTTAAAAAATGACCTCCCTAAGTCAGGGGCCAATTTGATTTTGTGCTCCCTGCACTGCTGGCCCCAGTTAAGCCAGAAATGCCCGCTGCCCCCTCCACACACTGTCCTCTGCCTGACAGCCACCATGTCCCCACACATTATCAGGTCCCCAGATCAACTGATCACTGGCTTTGCAATGCGTGCCCACACCCCCGGCCAAGTGCCTTATAGATTTACCTTCAGAGTCAAATTTTATTTAGGCTGATATTAAACTGAACTTGTAGTCCTTGAACCCACACTGAGAGGAGCCAGCGGGGAGAAAGGGGAGCTAAATGTCTCACCTGGGGTTTAAGAATGGGCTCCAGATGTGCAGAGGGGGGACACAGAAGGGTAGACCATCCCCGGGGCATTCAAGAAGCGTTAGCATCTCTAAAATCGAAGTGGAGACAGGACTAACCAGTGTACACTTGTGTCAAGCCACTGCCTGTGGCAATGATCTGAGGCTGGCCAGTAACCCTGCAAGCAGCTGGGTGGCCTACAACACCTTTTTTTTGTTGCCTTCTAAGACATATTCATTAGTGAAATATCAGAAACCTCAGGGGCAGCACGTGCTTCTAATTCATTTTCCAATTGTATAATGAGCCAGAAGTGAAATTTTTAGGGTGAATTTAATTGACCTTCACAGCAACATCAGGCAGATTGGCTTAAATGCTATTAAAGCAGAATGTAACCCGGTGAGACTTTCTAGAAGGTTATCGGAAAATCTATCAAGTTGTTTTTTCTTAATTTTCATCAAGAAAGGAAAGATAGATAGAGGACACAGAAGGAGGCACAGACAGAGAGGCAGAAGGGGAGAGATTTAAAACCAGGGCAAGATGGGAAGAGAAGAGTGAGAGAAACGGGAGGCTGGGAGAGGGAGGGGAGTAACACACGTCCCTGTTGCTGGGGGTTACGTTTTAATTTACAAAGGCTGTTGAGAATTTGCAGTCAAGCCACAGGTCACATTGGTCTCAGTGTGTTTCCAACACTTGAGCATAGGACAGTGCAGTCCTCCCTTTATTAATATTTGATGTTTAGAATGTCTCGAGTGCTGTCATGGAATAGAAGGGCGTCTTCTCTGGCAGCTGACAGGGGACTTCTTTAGGACGCCATTGCCCCTTTCACCAAAAGACACATTCAGTCTCAGTATCAAGGTACCTCTGGGGAAGCCAGGAAGCCAGGTGTGGGACCGAAGGGCTCCTCGGGTACTAAGGTGGCACCCTCGTGGAAGGGCTGGCGGGCAATGGACAGGGTGGCAAAGCCCGTGGCAAGCTGGGCTCAACTCTAGTCATGGTCAAGTCAGAGGGAGGTGGCCAGTGTGTGAGGGGTGGCCCAGCGCGGGGCATCGGGACAAGTCCACGTCAGCTTAGTTACCACTGGCATTAGCATGGCCTCTGGCACCCAGTACAAAGCCAAGAAGAGCTGGGCAGAGAGATGCGTGTCCACGAAGGGTGTGAAAGTCAGGGAAAGGATGAGGGCCTATCATCGCCTGAGGAGCGGCAGGTAAGGACTCAGCAGGTGGGCGACCTGAGGCAGAGATCCAAGCCTGATGGAGAACAGGTGTGTGTGGGGAGGGCGCTGAGGCTGAGCCAGCGCACGGGGAAGGCATAGCCCCCCGGGGTTCCTGCTGGGTCACCAGTAGCGAGAGGCACGGCCTGGACCCCAGGGCTCCCGATTAAGTCCCCTCCCCGGGAGGCAGGACCGGTTCAGAGGTCCCGCGGGCCAAGCCAGCGCGTGGAAACAGTAGTGTTTTCTAGCGAAGGGATGGCCCTCGGCACAGAAAGGAGGGAACACAGCAGGCCCGAGGCCGCCGTCCTTAGAGACACCTGATGGCACGGCTGGCCCTCGGCTGGTGTCTGGGACCTCGGCTCTCAGGGCGCCCCCGTCACCAGTGAACCGACAAGGCTGGTTTTCCGCGCCTAGACTGTGCGCAGACCCTGTGGGTTATGGTGGACGCCGGCTTTCCTTCCGGGAGTCTGGCGTGTTGCTGTGTGCCAGGCGGAGGGTGTCCCCATGCGCAGCCCCCGGATACAGCCCTGAGCTCTGAGTCTCTCCTGGGCGTCCCTGGGCTGAAACCTCACATGCGTGTTTCTGGGGGAAGAGTGAGCTCTGTGCGACCCCTCAAGGGAGGGAGGGAGCACAAGGAAGCCCCAGGGGGATGCTTCCTTCTGCGTCTTTGTGAGTGCGTACTGTCTCCGTGCTGCAGTGTACTTAGGAACACATTGCACGCAAAGTCCCGTGAGTCCTCCTAGGAGGTAGTCTGGGGCACCCTCCACACATCTCCCAGGGAAAGCTCTCCAGCTGGTTCTTGTCCTAACCTCAACCTGAATCCCGCAGCTGCTTCTGAGATGTATTTTTGGTGCTGACGGCGGCTACACATACGTGCTGTGGCCCAATATAGTCGCCTCACCCCCAGCGGTGACTAAGCTCTCCCAGCGCCCAGAGGACTTGAATAGATGTTCAGTTACTCATATATAAGAAACACGTGTTTCTGCTTACCCAGGAACCCACAGAGCTAGGGGGAGTGGGGAGGAAGTGAGAAAGGAAGGGAAAATGTCCTTACTGATGAGAACAACCCTTAGTAGTCTCTGAAAGGGAGAAAGAGGAAAAAAGGTGGGGGACATGTAAAATGGAAACGCACATTGTCTCAGAGTCTATCTTTACTATCATGATCAGCAACGTCGTCCTCTTCAGTGTCGCTAGTTGAGCACTTACAGTGCACCAGACATGCGCAAAGCCCTTTCTATACGTGGGTTTCAGCTAAAAATTCGTAATGGGGTGCAGTAGGTAATGGGTGAAATTATTATTCCTATTTTTAGATGATGAAAGTAAGGGACAGAGAGTTTAAATGATGGGCCCAAGTCACACAACAGTCAAGATCCCATCCAGGTGTGTTGTTCAAGAAGACAAGTCGCAGACGTAGCGAAGCCCTCCTGCTCGATGTTTTTAGACTTGCAAACTACGGTTGAAAGGGGGATGATAAAACAGAGTGTGACCCCTAAGGAGACCTTTTGACAGGGACAAAAGGACAAGATTGTCCTTTAACATACCTGAGTTCCTTGCAGTACGTGTGGGGAAAGCCATCCAAGATACCAAGGATATTAGCTCCAGATTTTCAGTCCTCTATGTAATTTGAAAGAAATGAGAGCTTTCTTGACACCTTAATTTTCAACGGTTTTATCTTTCCTACTGGTCAGGATTACAGATGTACAGGGCACTTTCAGAGATAACGCCAGTGCACCTAACACAGTGCTACATCACAGGGGAGTGCAACGGATAGGCTTTGGTTGTCTCATCAGCCAAACAGGTCCTTCTTTCATTCACTCAACAAACATTTACTGGGCATCCATCATCTGTCAGGCATGGGGATCAGGCAGTGAACACCACAGACCACTTTATACGTAACCCAATTAAACAATATTTCATGAGCATCTATTATGTGTTAGGCACTAGGCCAGTTTCTAAGGATGCTACGATAAATAAGGCACAGTCCCCACCCCCAAGAAGGTGAAAATTTATTGAGGAGGTGGTGGTCTCAAATCTGTAGGGAGCACAGAGGTCTCCCAGTGCTGCAAACAGGAAAGAAGGAATCAGAAGAGAGACCCCATTGTATTTGGTCTTAGGGCATACTGACCTAAAAATCCTTTAGACAGATATTTCAATAGGGTTGTTAGGATGAAAAATCAAAGCCATTCATTTAAGCTATAGCATAAGGCAAGAATATGAAGACCAGTCACTGTATCTAAGTGTTTAAAGAGGTTTGGCAGTAACAGGAAAAAGAAAAAAGGTTTAGTAGTTTGAAGAATGCCAGTGTCAAAAGAAAGGTTTGCTTTTTGTTTCATGTTTGGTTTTGTTTTATTTGGTTTATTTTTTGTTAGGATTAGGAGGATCTGAGTGTGTGAGGAGTGAGTGGGAAATCTGAAATATGAAAACTGCCAACCAGGGTAACAACGGAAGATTTTCAGTCCTCTGTTGAAATGGAGAGGCCATCGTTACTTTCCTTCCAATTAATATCTTAATATTATGGATATATCCAAAGTAACCCAGTTTCCCTTAGCAACTCATTGCATTCACTTTCTTTTAACCTCTTTAGATCGTCAGCCTGTACCACGTCTTGGAGTAACAAGTTGCATGTACTTACTGCCTGCTGGGTAAAGAAGCACTTCATTTTAATTGCTCCAAATTTACCCTTTCTAAGCTGCACGTGGTGCCTCTTGGTTCTGATGATCCAGAATTGCCATCTTTGTCTCCTGCCCAGCACTGTGACCAGCTGAGCCTCGGTCCCTCTCTGGGGCCTCCTTCCTGGACCACGGGCTTCACATTGGCTCCACCATTCGCATTTCCACTCTAGCCGCTCTCCTACTATGGAATCTCGACATGGCAGCTGCAAGGATCTTTTGCAATCAGAAATCAGGTCACCACATTGCTCCAGACTAGGGAAATGTAAGTCCCAATTTACCTGTGACACCCAATGTCCAGGGGTACTTATGAAGAGTGCCCCTTTCACTTTCAAAAGCAACCTTATTTGGACAATATATTAAATGTTCACCCTACTTAAAAACCTCCAGTGTCTTCCCATTGCTATTAAAACAAAACCCCAACTCCAAAGACCCTGGCTGGACCTTCCCTGTCTCTACCTCCCTGAGTTCTCTCCACCCTCCCCATCCCTCGCTGGGCTCAGACCCCACTCTGTTTCCCCAACACACTCAGCCCACACTGATATCAATATCTGAGCCCTCGATGTTCCCCTGCCTAGAGTACTGTTCCTTCTGCGTTTTGGGTACCAGCCTTCTCTCTTTTTTCGGATCTCAACTCAAATGCTGCCTGCTCAGAAAGGCCTTCCCTCCCCCAACCATCCACAGGTAGCAATCCCCTCCCCCAGAAATCATATCCCTAACTTCAGTGCCTCTAAGTGCCCATGAGTGACAGACATGCTCTTTTTTTTCTAAATTTGTGTTTTATTTTCGTACCTTTTCACTCAATGGTAGTTCCCTGTGGGAAGCGCCTGGTGTGTGTTATCTGTGTTCTGGGCACCTGTCACATAAGGAACACAGGTCAGAGGCCCTCTCTGTACCTACGGCTCGGACCCTTCCAGTCTTTACGCTCAGGAGCAACTTTAGAAAACATATGTCCTACACTGAGACTTCAGTGGTGAGATTCATTTCTTATTATTAATGCTTTCTTTGTGAGCTGAAGGAATAGCCTTACCACAAAGGGTCACACTGCATCTGGGGTGCTTTCCTAACTTGCTGACATGCCTCCACCCCAGATCCTTCCATTGTATAATTTCCACTACTTCCATTTCTACGTAATTCCAGAAAAAATAATGTATTCAAGAGGAGAGTGTATAACTCATTCACACACTGTATCATTACATACAACATGGGAATATATAAAACAATCATCACAGACAAAACCGTTTGCAATGACATAGTTTTCAAAAGAACCCGCTTTGTAATATCTTTGAGGAAGGGCAAAGAGATATTACACCTATTAATGGATGAAAGAAGTCAAGTCAGAATGGCTAAATTGCTTGTGCAAGGTCCCTTAGTGCCCGGACTGAGATGACAGGCCAGGTTCTCTGACTCCCAGCATGGTTCTTAGAACTGGCTTTATATATAGACAATGTAGACAGTGTTCCAAATACTTTCTCCAAATACAGCCAGGCAAATACTGTAGAGACTTTCTACAAAAGCATTATAGACCTGACTCTGTAAAAATACGACCTAGAAAGGGGGACAATTTTCCAGGCAGCCCACGCAGGCTTGGCACTACTGTGATCTCTCATGCAAGTTGCCCTTTCAAGGGGAAACTTCCCGTGGTTGCCAGATGTGGCTTCTCAGCTTTCCGCTGCTGCCCAAGTATACTTCAACCATCCTATCTAATTTACTTAATTGTGTGCTTCTTACTTCTATATTAATGATTATTAGTTCAGGGAATATACTATCACCATGACCACCCGGCTATAGTTAGTTTATCAAATCAGCTAGTCACTCCCCTACAGGATTCTGGGAATGCCTTAAGACAGAAAAATACTGGTGGGTCAGAATTCACAACCAGTTTAGTACCGTGGTTCCTAAACTTTCATGTGACTCAGAATCATCTTGAGAGTCTGTGAAAATACGGATTGTGTGTCGTGTACAGGTTGTGACTCCTCCAGTTTCTGATTCAGCGGGCCAGGGGCAGAACCCAAGAACTTGCATTTCTGACGAGTCCCCAGGTGATGCCGAGGCTTCCTGGGTGCACGGGGGGGGGGCAGATTGGAGGAGAGGGCTGGGTACACTTTGAGAATCACTCGTTGAGAATCTCAGATGGTGGCAGTAAGGTGACCAGCCATCCCAGTTTGCCTGAGACTGAGGAATTTCCTAGGAAGTGAGAGTTTTCAGTGTTAAAACCCAGGAAGTCCTGGGCTGTGCTGGGCACACCTGGATGATAGGTTAACCTAAGTGGTGTGAAAACAGGACTCTATGGGGGGGGGCGGTCCTCAAGGGGAACTTGACAGACAGGTTAACCAGTACATCAAAGGCAAGAGGGTGGCGTAAAGAAGAGGTCTACTTGTGGGTCTTTTCCCTGTGTGGATTACACGCTCCATAAGAGCAGGGCCACATATTATTCTCCTCTCATTGCCAGCATCTAAGCATCTAGCATAGCTTTGGGTATATAGTAGGTGACCTAAAAATGGACCAGGTGCTTGCACGTTCAAGTGAATGGATGGATGTGTGGGTGGGGAGATAGGTGAATGGGTGGGGAGATGGATGGATGGATGGATGGATGGATGGATGGATGGATGGATGGATGGATGAATGGCTGGATGGCTGGCTGGCTGGCTGGCTGGCTAGCTGGGTGGATGGATGGATGGATGGATGGATGGATGGATGGATGGATGGATGGATGGATGGATGGATGGATGGATGGATGGATGGATGGATGGATGGTTGGATGGATGGATGGATAGATGGATGGATGGATGGATGGATGGATGGATAGATGGATGGATGGATGGATGAATGGCTGGATGGCTGGCTGGCTGGCTGGCTAGCTGGATGGATGGATGGATGGATGGATGGATGGATGGATGGATGGATGGATGGATGGATGGATGGATAGATGGATGTATGGATGGATGGATGGATGGATGGATGGATGGATAGATGGATGGATGGTTGGTTGGCTGGCTGGCTGGCTGGCTGGATAGATGGATGGTTGGTTGGATGGATGGATGGATGGATGGATGGTTGGTTGGCTGGCTGGCTGGATAGATAGATGGATGGATGGATAGATGGATGGAGGCAAACCATATCTCTTTCTCAGGATAGTCCAAGGTAAGCCTGTCCATTCTAGCAATCAAATCAAGGCAAAGGTCCTGGGGTGTGTGGGTTTATGTCCAGTTAGGGAGAGAAGACCTGCTCCTGACCCAGTGATCACTGTCTCTGAATGTGATTCCATGAACATCACAGGACAGGCCAGGGCAGTGGATTGACTTTGCTAGCCTAGCTCTCCTCAAACCTTGTTTACTCCCTAGGGAACCTTCCAAAACCTAGAGAAAGGAATGATTCAGAGTGAAGCAAAAAAAAGAAATAGTCAAAATGGGTGGTACTGAAATGTAAGGTTTTCTGTCTCAGAAAAATTAAGGGTGTGGGAGTCTCTGTTGTATTAAATACTCAGTATGTTCAGAAAGTAAATACTGTCCATGAGCAGACAGGAGATTAAGGTGGCAGGAAGAGCAGTTTTGAGCCCCGTTAGATATTAATTTCCCAAACATGATCTGTCTGTCTTCTCCTTGTTTGAAGTTCTCAAGGCTGGAGGCTTCAAAGCACACACTGACTGCCATCTGCACAGAGCTCAGGGCTCCACGGGGGGCCAACCCTGCAGGAGCCGTCCCTACACCCCCTCTGTCGGTGTCTGCCTTTCTCGGCATTCCAGAACATCAAGGATAATTCTATCAGCAAGTCCAGCAGCTGGTAATAAAGTCAGCCCATACCCAGCATGGTGAGCTTCCCTAGCCTGGCTCCGACAGGGAAATTGATTTAGAAGATGAAATGGAAGGTGACCTAACCCTTCCTTAGAACTCCCACCCAAATGAGGTTTTTTTTCCTCCTTTTTTCTTCGCTCTCCTTCTTATTCTCTATCCCTCTTTATTGTTTCCCTTTCACTTTACCAAAGTTTTGAATAATGTACGGGCTATTCTTGCATCTATCATTTGACTGTTATTTTTAATTATTAATTTATGGCTGTTCCATGCTGGGGATGGCTCCTGCCCTCAAGCAGTTCACTGCCTGATAGGACAAGAAGGACGATATGTCCTACAAGCTGCTCCTAGAGATGTGTCTTCTGAAGAGGCACAGAAGAGGGATGCCGAGCCGTGTTGCAAAGCACAGGAGGGAGCTTCACAGAAGCAGAAAGGCTTGCCCTGAACTCCCCGCCAACAGACACCGGACACACAGCACACATCCCTCCCAGCCCATGGAGCTTGTACTCCAGCTGTGGTTTGAATAGCTTTTTAACTCAGCAAGGGAGTCTGGGGACACAAGCAATTCCAGTGATAATCATAGGAAAACCCAGCCATCTCCCCTGAATTTGGAGAGAAATGTCATTCTTTAAGTTTACTGAAGGATAAAGCCATGTTGAAAGGAAACGTTAGCCAAAAAATACAAAGAGTAATATATTTTTTTCATTAGAAAGACCACCGACTTGTGAACAGCACATCATGTAATCACTTAGGGTTCCAGTTTTATGTCTGTGAAATGCAGGTTCTGGACTCTGTATCCTCCAAGTCCTTTTGCTGCCCAATATCGGACAGGTCTCTGACCCTAAGGATGCTACGGCTATATGGAACCGAAGACTTTGAACATCGGGCTCTCTGCTGTAGTTTTTACTTTCATTTGATCAATTATTTAGATCTGCTTGACATCACTAATTTCATACAAATGGAAATCGAAATACTCTCCTTTGGACTTGGCAAAGCAGTCTACTGACCAAGTAAAATTTGGTTCCCCATGGATTAAAGCAATTAACAATCTAGGTTCGATGGGGACACTCAGGAGGGCACATGCTCACCCAGTGACAGTACCAAGATGGCTGTGGTATGGATGGCAGCCTGCAAAGACGGGCAACAAGCAGAAGCGTAGAGAGCACAGCTCCGTGATCACAGCTCAGCTCGGAAGGTGTATCGAAAGAAATCTGGGAAATAACCTCCTGCCAATTCTTCTAATCAAGAAATCCCGTGGGTCAGCACCCTCTCCGCGGCTCCACAGCTGAATTAAAGACGGCGCACTTTGTTTATAGTAATTTCCTGCCAGGTCAGTTATCGACTGAACAATCCCAGCCAAATCCAATGGCACGGCCTGACCTGCTGACCCCCGTTTGAACATTGATTGTTGCTGTTCCCCTCATTAGACCATTCTCCTGAGAATCCGGTGCTTACCCAAAAGGATTTTAGCTAGCCCCTCTTTTTGCTTGTTTCTGGGTTTTCTTTAAGCGAATGGAGAGCAATGACCGCCTACTTTGAAGGACAAGCAGAACTTCCCTACCGAGGAAAGGAAACCTAGCTCACTTTCCCTGCTCTGAATCTCCCTAAGAAATGCACACTCCTCCGGATCAAGAAGGAAAGGTGACTTGCTGGTGTTCAGCAGCCTTGGAAACCTCAGAGCCAAGTGAAGAAGGGAAGGCCAGGAAATAGTGCTAGCTTTATTTTTCTTGTGGCTACAAGGGGTTCATGTCCTTCAACAGCTGCTAGGATGCAGATTTAATCCAATGAATGGAGAAAATGAATATTCATTGTCTATTATGAATTGTGCAGAAATCCTTCACCTCAAACAGTTTGACTGCTAACCCAAATACCCAAAGATGCAACTGTGAATGTGAAAGTGCATGTTACCTTTCAAGAGGGTGATTTCCAATCTTTATGTTTTCACTGATATTAGCAAGCCATTAAAACGAACCCCGGGCATCAGCCTACTGTTAATGGACACTACAACCTACACTTAGCATCCTGAGTGCAGACCACGTGCTTCAAGATCAGAGGTCTTCACTGACATCCAAAGGTGAGCTTTAGCTAATCTATAATTGCCCCTGAAATTCTATGCAATGTTTCTTTTGTCCCTGGGAATTTTTCAGGGAAGGGCTATAGTCCTTAAGGGACCCAAACAACTACTTGATCCAAAACATAGTAGGAAAAACAGCTCTAAAATTACAATCTTTCCCGAGCAGAGGAGCTGGGTCTCCATCTCCCTCTAAATTCTTGATTTGTCTAGTACTGGGCTTTGTTTGAAATACGCCATTGGAAGCCAAAATAACTAAGCTTAAAAACCTAACTAGTTTATAATAAAAATTATATAAAATAAATATTTTAAAAAAACCTAACTAGCTTAAGTTCATTTAGTCTCATATAATAATAATTATTAGGAGAAATGATTATACAGCTGTTTTATAGATAACAAGTTTTCTAAGCAATGAGACAACTTGTATGAGAAAAGTCAGCTATCTGGCAGGGGATTACTTAAGGCAGTCTTTCCTGGAAACGTTGAAAAGCAGAGTAAGTTAGTGACTCAAATAACACACCTTAATTTATGGATAAAAAAACAGTGTTGGTACTTCATAATGAGTGGTGATGTAATTAAAAGAGCAGAGACTCAAGGGAGAAGATCTGGGTCCTAGTTCTGGCTCTGATATTTCTAGAAGTATGACTTGAGGCCAATGTGATACCTTCCACTTAGGATGAGAACCAAGGGCGATGCCAGATATGACAGTTTTTTGTAAAATGTAAAGATGGTTAGTTATTAATAGTATTTTGTTATAGTTATTAATAGTATTTAATAGTATTTAATAATATTAATAGTTATTAATAGTATTTTGAAAGTGAGCACACACATTAATGCTATTATCAAAGGTCAGAGGGAAGCAGATCTCTTTAAGAAGCATGGAGGGGGAAGCTGATATAAAGCATGAATGTTTCCTAATGTCTTTTTCTTAACTGATAGTCTGTCCGAAATTTACGGCAAAGCTTCTATAATACACAAATCTGCCAATGCCTAGTTCCTTGCTCAGAACCCACCCAGAGGCACTCCATCATCCACAGAGCAACATCTAAAACCATCACCACACCGCAAAGCTGGCCATGCCTGTCTCCAACCTTGCTCTCCAGCTCCATCCACAAACACATTGATCCAGCAACATTGACCTGCCTGTGCTCCCATGTCCAACGAGACATTTTTTCCAAATCCGTGTCCTCTCTCTGAAGCTTCTGTCCAGCTGGTTTTTCTTTATCCCTATCCTGGTCTTCATCTCTATATAAAGAAAGTTTATGCATCCATTAGGGAGCGTATAGGGCACTAGCTTCTCCAAGATGTCTTCCCTGATCCTCAGGGAATGTGGGTTAGGTGGCAGTCCTCTGGGTGCCCATACAACCTGGAGCTTATTGGTGTCATTTCATGCATTGCATTTATAGAAGCTATATGCCCGTCTGTCTCTGTGCTTCAACTCTTAGCTCCTTGAGAATGCGTCTATGTCTCATTCATCCCGTATCCTGAGCATCTATCACGGTGCAGATGTGACAGAACACATCCTGGGTAGATAAATGAAGGGACAGATGGCGCCTCCCTGAGAATATTTAGCGTGTATTAAATACAATCACAAGCAAAGGCATTGAACTAACACTAAAGCTCACTGTGGATAATGTTTGGGTTAGGGCTATGACTACAGTGCAGAGAGAAGAAATTGCAACATGATTTGCAACTAGACAATTTACAGATGAGTTAGTTTGTTCTCCTACCAGAAAAGCTGTTTAGACCACAGATTTTCTAGTGGGTCCTAGGAGAACTGCTCAGTCAGGAAGCTCTACTCAGGTGTTCTTATTCCACTAGTTGGCTA
Source organism: Lagenorhynchus albirostris (assembly GCF_949774975.1). Taxonomy (NCBI): domain Eukaryota; kingdom Metazoa; phylum Chordata; class Mammalia; order Artiodactyla; family Delphinidae; genus Lagenorhynchus; species Lagenorhynchus albirostris. Next base: position 105,867,708 of record NC_083103.1, on the reverse strand, counting down.
ACTCAGCTGGGATAGGGAGTCTCAATCATTGTTCTTTGATATGGGAGACTTCTATGACTTGGGGTCAACGATGACCATATCTGTTTCCTTATATGGGTAATTGCCTTGTAGATGGTAGGTATGAATTGGACCCTGGCAATATAGCCAACATCCTGACCAATAAGACAAGTAAGTATTATATTTTTAGAGCTAGACGCAACCTGACAAATGAGGTCTAGACTACTCTTCCCAGTTTACAGAAATGACAGTCTAAATACACATGTCCCACGTATACGGCAGCCTCCCCGTGGAAACCAACAGGCAGAACACAGAGCTTACTGCCTTTGGTAGAAAGCTGGAGACATTTGCTGTTGCACAGGCAACAGCAAAACTCTTACCTAAAAGATACAAATAATAGTGGTGAGAATAGGAAAATATCTCCTGCCGAGTGAAAAGGCAACGAAAATAGAAAGTATTATTCAAAATAATTTTAAGTCTCATCAACTGGACTGAAATACAGTTACAGCAGAAGCCTGCATATGTTTGCTTTGGGCTTTTGGGGGGTGATCTAGATGTAAAGGGCTAGTACTGAAGCAATGGGACCTTCCCCCATCACAGAACATTAACACCACTCCCCACCCCCAATTTCGGTTTTTGATCTCAAGCATTTTCCTAGTACCAGGCTCCGAGGCATAATGAGAGGATCATTCCCGGGCTAAGAAATGGTTGGTCTAGTCTAGACTGATGTCTGATCTGAGGTTACTGTCACATCAGGTGGAGAGAAGGGGACAGAATATTGCTGGATTTCAAGCATTGATATATGGGAAGCAAAGATGATTCCTCCATTCCTGAAGGAACCGTGTGATTCCTACACACTGGCTCTGCCCCAAAATGAGGCATACCTTCTTGAATCCTCCTTGCAGGTCTGCCCGCAGCCTAAGTTTTGAGAGCAAGTCATCTTTTTTTCCTTATTATTATTATTAGCAATTGCAGGTATTTATATTACAAAATTCTGTAATCAAAATAATTTAATATGTAATAATAGCTAATATTTGTTGAGTAGCCACCAGATTTCAGAGACCAAACTAACCACTTTATCATTTAACTTTCACAATAACTCAATATGATAAACATGATTATTATTCCTGTTTTATAGGAAAGAAAGCTCTAACCTTGAGCACTGTAATGACATCCTATTGCCCATACAACCAAGTGACAGATGTAGTTTTGAAGTTAAATCTGTGATTGCAGAATCAGAATCCTTAACCATCACTCAAAATCAAGTTCCTGCTCTAATGGGTTTATGACAGACTCTCAGGACTGAGTCCCTAGACCTTTTCTAAGACATGCTTTGCTTAACTGTCTAGTTCCTGGTTGCTCCAACTCTAATCCATGCCTTGACCTTTTTTACCCCATTTTCTACCTTCCTTTATTATCTTCCCATCAAAATAACCAGGTTTCAGTTCAGACCTAAACAAATGACTTGGGCCCTTTCCATAGCGTCTGCCTCCTCAGCCCAGCCTCAGATCCTGACTTGTCCCCAGGCTCTTCAGAGACTCTGCCCGTTGCCTGGCTGGATGCTTATAGAACCTGGTACCTAACAACTTAGGGAATGATTAGAGTATACACATTCTTGTCAGGCACACATGGAATATTTAAATAAGTAAATAATATTTATTACTTATACCACAGAGCAAGTCACTACTAATATAAATATATATGTAAATAAATATGTATATAAAACTTTTAACTTATGGATCAAATAAGAAATATGGGTAAAAATTCAAAAATATTTAGAACTAAATGATAATAAAATATTAAATGAAAAAATGTGTAGGATACAGCTAAAACAGCACAATACTTACAGGATACTTAAAATTTAAAAAACAATAAAAAATAAACAAGCTAATCATCTAACTAATGTAGTTAGAAAAGAACAGAATAAACGCAAAGAATATATAAAGAAAATAATAAAAATAAGTGAAGAAATTATTGAATTTTAAAACAAATGAAAATCCTAGAGGATTGATAAAAGTCGAGAAGTAGTTCTCTAAAAAGACCAACAAAACTCTTAAGCCTCTGTTACTATAGGTTAAGAAACACAAGAAAAAGGTGCAAGTATGCAATACTAGGAAGAAAAGTCAGTATATGATAATGAATTCAGAAGAAACTTTTAATTAAAAGGAATAACACTAACTGGTAAATTTGAAAATAAATATAGATAAAGAACTGACTAAAAAATGAAAATCAAATTATACATGTGATATTTAAATCAAAAGGTTACCAGAAGTTAAAAAATTTAATAACCACCATTAAGCACAGAATAATTTACAGATAAGGTCTAACAAAATTACAAGATGTGGATAACCCCAAAATTAAAGTGTTTCAGAGAGAATAAGAGGTGAAACACTCCCCAGACCATTTGATGAGCCAGACTAGTCTTGATACCAAAGCCAGAAAAGGATAACACCAGAAAAGGAAAATTGAGGTCATTTTCACCTATAGAGATACAAAATCCAGAGATACTTTTTTTTTTTTTTAATGGCCAAGTGGTTTTATCTTAGGAAAGCACATATGGTGTAATTTTAGAAAACATATTAATATACCAGTTTACCTGAATGGATATGCCTCTGGTGCTGAAGTGTGCTGTCTAACAAGGCTTGTCAAGCTATAACGGGCATACAGTGCATCTGGAATCGCAGTGAATGCAGATTCTGATTTGGTAGGGCTGGGGTGGGCCTGACACTCTTTCTAACAAGCTCCCTGGTGATGCTGATGCCGCCAGTCTGTCGACTACACTTGGAGAAGCCATGATGTTGATGACCAATTTTGGAGGAGTAGATTTCCATTTTAGACAGAAACCTCTCCCCACCCACCTTCTAGAATATGAACACCAGCCCATCCAATTCCTATTTATTTTTATCTCATGTATTTTCCTTGAGCTAGGCTCCGGGTTACAACTAGTAGATTTATTTAGCAAACTTCTGGAATGGTTGGTCACTTTAAAGGAGAAAAAACCCCAAAACTGTTATTCCCTTCAATAAATACAGAACAACTATTTAATAAAATGTGATATATTCATGATAGAAACTCAAAGAAAACTACAAATATAAGAGACTTCCTTCACTTGAAAAAAGAAATTCAAGACAAACATCATACTTAATATTGAAACTATTAGAAGCAGTAACTTTAGGGTCAGTGACAAAGCAGGGATGCCCTTTTCCACTGCTTCATTTCAGCAGCAAGTTGGAAGTCAGAGTCACAGAGAGACAGCATGAAGAGATAAAAAAAAAAAAAGAATTAGGAAAGAAGACAGTGAAGTGCATTGTAATGTTTCTAATGATATGACTGCCTGTGTAGAAAATCCAAGTAAATCAAAAGAATAATTAGTATTAATATGCAAGTATAGAAAAATTGCTGAATCTAAGATCAATACAGAAATATTAATTAAAACTTTAAACACAAACTGCACACACATAAAAAATTAATTAGGGGAGGCACTATTTATGATGGCAATGAAATAGGGTTTGTGGGAATTACTGTATAAAACATATGTAAGAGATTTACGGCAAAAATAATAATCTTTTATTGAAATCTAAAAAATGATTCCTTAGTAAATGGAAGCACATTGTATGTTCCTGGGTGGAAAAACTCAACATCATAAATATGTCAATTCACACCAAATTATTCTATAAATTTAATACAACTCCAGGATAAATCCCAAGAGAGTTTTGCACAGTATTATACATTAATTTTAGGAAGATGAACAAAGGGTCAGGAATAAATAAGATGAATTTGAAAAGCAAGATGGGAAGACTCATTCTACCAGAGAGCGAGATGTATTTTAGAGCTGCAATAATTAAGACATTGTGGTGTGGGTCTAAGAATAGACAATTGGACCAGTGGAACAGGATACAAGCTCCCAAACAGACCACAATATATGGAAATTGGGTTTAGGAAAGAAATGACATTGCAGGTTCTTGGGAAATCAATAAATGTTGCTGGACCCTTTTCTCAACCATACACAAAAATCAATTGGAGACAGATAGAACAGCTAAACACGAAAAGCAAAGCTTTGTCATTTTTAGAATACAAATATAAGGTAGCATTTTTATGTGCTTCTGGTAGGAAATGATTTCTTTTACGCAAACACACAAGCACACATACACAAACAAAGAAAAATATAATTTTACTTAATTAAAACTGAAACAAAACCAGAAAAGCCTTTTCTACCTCCCCCCTGCCTCCCCAAAAAGTAAAGTGACGTACAAGTCACAGACTGGGAAAGAAATCTGCAATTGCAAGGCATATAAATATAAGAATTAGTATACCAAGTGTGATAAAAGAAAGAAAGAAAATAGGAAAAATTCAGATAGAGGAAAACCAAATGGTCAATAAGTATTTTAAAAGATGCTCAATAGGGCTTCCCTGGTGGCGCAGTGGTTCAGAGTCCGCCTGCCGATGCAGGGGATACGGGTTCATGCCCTGGTCCGGGAGGATCCCACATGCCGCGGAGCGGCTGGGCCCGTGAGCCATGGCCGCTGAGCCTGCGCGTCCGGAGCCTGTGCTCCGCAACGGGAGAGGCCACAACAGTGAGAGGTCCGTGTACCGCAAAAAAAAAAAAAAAAGATTCTCAACATTAGTAATCAGGAAAGCACAAATGAAAACTACACTAAGATATCATTACACATTCAGGAAATTGCCTACTCTCATGCACCCAAGTGAGAATTTAAACTGGTAAAACCATTTTATCAAGCAATTTGGCAATATCTAGAAATTTTGAAGGTGTGCTTATACAAACCCAGTAATTCTCTCTTACATGTACTCAATGAGCCAAGTACAAGATTGTTTATTGCAGCATTGTTTGTGATAATTGGAAAAAACCCAATTGTCTTGCAACATCAGAGAGCTGAAACAGTGTTATATTTATAAAATGGAACACTGTACTGCAATTAAGATGGACTAAATATATATTTCATATATACATCATATATGTGGTTTTATATATCATATATATGGTTACATATATATGTATATATCAATGAGAAAAAATCAAATCTCAGAAACAAAGTCACGTAAGCAAGGCAAATAACTAAAAGGATACCAACAGACAGAGACTGTGAATAAAAGTTCAAAATCATGGAGAACAACATAATATTTTATCTACACAAATGCATTACAATTAGGAAAAAAATTCACTAAATTCATAATTATGGCTACCTATGGGGAGAGAAGAAAGAAGTGAGGAGAATGGAATTGAAGTAAAATAAACAGGGGAATTCAGCCTGACTGTAAAGCTTTATTTCACTAACAAAGACATCTGAGGTAAACATGGTAAAAATGTTAGGATGTCAGAAAAATAGGTAGCTGGTGCAGATTTTTGTGTTTTATTATTCATCCTTTTTTCTATATATTTGGAAAACTCATTATAAACATTGATTTTAATTTTAATAGTGTTTGCATAAAAACATATGCAAATTTCCTTACTCAGTGGTTGATATAGTCAATGTACTTCTTCTACAGTGTCTTTTAATAAAAAGTTCTCCATGAGATTTTTTCCTTTCTCCTGGATGTGTGGGACACATTCAGGAGATAACGGTGTTCATCTTAGGGCACCTCCTGGTGTCAGCGGGTTTGTGGACACTATTTTGTGGCAGGCTCCTGACCCGCATTTTCTTTTTTCTTTTCTTTTCTTTTCTTTATTTATTTTTGGCTGCCTTGGGTCTTCATTGTTGTGCGCGGGCTTTCTCTAGTTGCAGCAAGCGGGGCTACTCTTTGTCGCGGTGTGTGGGCTTCTCATTGCAGTGGCTTCTCTTGTTGCGGAGCACAGGCTCTAGGCGCATGGGCTTCAGTAGTTGTGGCACGCGGGCTCAGTAACTGTGGCTCGTGGGCTCTAGAGCGCAGTCTCAGTAGTTGTGGTACATGGGCTTAGTTGCTCTGCAGCATGTGGGATCTTCCCAGACCAGGAATTGAACCCATGTCCCCTGCATTGGCAGGTGGTTCTTAACCACGGCATCACCAGGGAAGTCCTGACCCACATTTTCTTAATACATTAAGTTGTGAGAAATGAAACAGAAACCACAGCTTGCAAAACCATACTACAACTGGCAAAGCAAATGAACTCTCCCGAACCATGACACACAACACGAGTGATCCAAGGTCAAGGTGTTTTCATGTCAGCTCCTTCAGACCCTTGTGTTCCAAAACAAGACTACAGAATAGACCACTTGTGTTCCAAAGAGAAGGCCACTGACTGTTCCAGTGAAGCAACTGGTCTGCAAAATCTGACTAGTCCCTGCTCAATCCCTGCCCAGTAACTTCTGTCCTAAAGCCACAGGAGGATGAATCCCAGCCGCCAGAGCCCTGTGAAGTGCCCTTTCCTAACTTCTGAACCTCCTAACGTCTCCAAGGCATTGCTCTCCCTTGCTCAGCAAATTCAATGATCCCAGCTTTGTACGACCAAAGGGCTTCCTTGGCCACCTTTGAATGGAGACCCCACAGTACTGTTGCCACAAATGTGGAGCTTGCCCTTCCAGTGTGGCCCCAGCCCACGGGCAACTAGGCATCTCTTGCCACTTTCCTTCTACTTCATGCACCTGCTCTGAACTTACTAAGCCACTCACAGGTTTCTGAAGGGGGCATGTTCTTTCATCCGCAGAGGCTTTGCCACTTCTGCTCCTTCAACAGGAACACCCTTCTCTCCTCCACTTCCCACACTCACTCTCACTCATTCTTTTTTTTTTTTTTAACATCTGTATTGGAGTATAATTGCTTTACAATGTTGTGTTTGTTGCTGCTCTGTAATAAAGTGAATCAGCTATATGTATACATAGATCCACATATCTCCTCCCTCTTGCGTCTCCCTCCCTCCCACCCTCCCTATCCCACCCCTCTAGGTGGTTAAAAAGCACTGAGCTGGTCTCCCTGTGCTATGTGGCTGCTTCCCACTAGCTATCTACTTTACGTTTGGTAGTGGATATATGTCCATGCCACTCTCTCACTTCGTCCCAGCTTACCCTTCCCCCTCCCTGTGTCCTCAAGTTCATTCTCTACGTCTGCGTCTTTATTCCTGTCCTGCTCCTAGGTTCTTCAGAAACAATTATTATTTTTTTTTTAGATTCCATATAGATGTGCTAGCATACGGTATTTACTTTTCTCTTTCTGACTTACTTCACTCTGTATGACAGACTCTAGGTCCATCCACCTCACTACAAATAACTCAATTTCGTTTCTTTTTATGGCTGAGTAATATTCCATTGTATATATGTGCCACATCTTCTTTATTCATTCATCTGTCGATGGACACTTAGATTGCTTCCATGTCCTGGCTATTGTAAACAGACCTGCAATGAACACTGTGGTACATGACTCTTTTTGAATTCTGGTTTTCTCAGGGTATATGCCCAGTTGTGGGATTGCTGGGTCGTATGGTAGTTCTATTTGTAGTTTTTTAAGGAACCTCTATACTGTTCTCCATAGTGGCTGTATCAAGTTACATTCCCAGCAACACTGCAAGAGGGTTCCCTTTTCTTCACACCCTCTCCAGCATTTATTTTTTGTACATTTTTTGATGATGGCCATTCTGACTGCTGTGAGATGATATCTCATTGTAGTTTTGATTTGCATTTCTCTAATGATTAGTGATGTTGAGCATCCTTTCATGTGTTTGTTGGCAATCTGTATATCTTCTTTGGAGAAATGTCTATTTAGGTCTTCTGCCCATTTTTGGATTAGGTTGTTTGTTTTTTTGATATTGAGCTGCTTGTAAATTTTGGATATTAATCTTTTGTCAGTTGCTTCATTTGCAAATATTTTCTCTGATTCTGAGTGTTCTCTTTTCATCTTGTTTATGGTTTCCTTTGTTGTGCAAAAGCTTTGAAGTTTCATTAGGTCCCATTTGTTTATTTTTGTTTTTATTTCCATTTCTCTAAGAGGTGGGTCAAAAAGGATCTTCTGTGATTTATGTCATAGAGTGTTCTGCCTATGTTTTCCACTAAGAGTTTTATAGTGTCTGGCCTTACATTTAGGTCTTTAATCCATTTTGAGCTTATTTTTGTGTATGGTGTTAGGGAGTTCTCTAATTTCATTCTTTTACATGTAGCTGTCCAGTTTTTCCCAGCACCACTTATTGAAGAGATTGTCTTTTCCCCATTGAATACTCTTGTTTTCTTTATCAAAGATAAGGTGACCATATGTGGTGGGTTTATCTCTGGGCTTTCTGTCCTGTTCCATTGATCTATCTTTCTATTTTTGTGCCAGTACCATATTGTCTTGATTACTGTAGTTTTTTTTTTTTTTTTTAACATCTTTATTGGGGTATAATTGCTTTACAATGGTGTACTGTAGCTTTGTAGTATAGTCTGAAGCCAGGGAGCCTGATTCCTCCAGCTCCGTTTTTCTTTCTCAAGATTGCTTTGGCTATTCGGAGTCTTTTTTGTTTCCATACAAATTATGAAAATTTTTGTTTTAGTTCTGTGAAAAATGCCATAGGTAGTTTGATAGGGATTGCATTGAATCTGTAGATTGCTTGGAGTTGTATAATCATTTTCACAATGTTGATTCTTCCAATCCAAGAACATGGTATATCTCTCCATCTGTTTGTATCATCTTTAATTACTTTCATCAGTGTCTTATAGTTTTCTGCATACAGCTCTTTTGTCTCCTTAGGTAGGTTTATTCCAAGGTATTTTATTCTTTTTCTTGCAATGGTAAATGGGAGTGTTTCCTTTTTTGTCTTTCAGAGTTTTCATCATTCGGGCATAGGAATGCAAGAGATTTCTGTGCATTAATTTTGTATCCTGCTACTTTACCAAATTCATTGATTAGCTCTAGTCATTTTCTGGGAGCATCTTTAGGATTCTCTATGTATAGTATCATGTCATCTGCAAACAGTGACAGTTTTACTTCTTTTCCAATTTGGATTCCTTTTATTTCTTTTTCTTCTCTGATTGCTGGGGCTAAAACTTCCAAAACTATGTTGACTAAGAGTGGGCAAACTTGTCTTGTTCCTGATCTTAGTGGAAATGGTTTCAGTTTTTCACCATTGAGAACGATGTTGGCTGTGGGTTTGACATATATGGCCTTTATTATGTTGAGGTAAGTTCCCTCTATGCCTACTTTCTGGAGGTTTTTATCATAGGTGGGTGTTGAATTTTGTCTAAAGCTTTTTCTGCATCTATTGAGATTATCATATAGTTTTCCTCCTTCAATTTGTCAATATGGTTTGTCATATTGATTGATTTGCATATATTTAAGAATGCTTGCATTCCTGGGATAAACCCCACTTGATCATGGTGTATGATCCTTTTAATGTGCTGTTGGATTCTGTTTGCTAGTGTTTGCTGAGGATTTTTGCATCTATGTTCATCAGTGATATTGGCCTGTAGTTTTCTTTCTTTGTGACATCTTTGTCTGGTTTTGGTATCAGGGTGATGGTGGCCTCGTAGAATGAGTTTGGGAGTGTTCCTCCCTCTGCTGTATTTTGGAAGAGTTTGAGAAGGATAGGTGTTAGCTCTTCTCTAAATGTTTGAGAGAATTCACCTGTGAAGCCATCTGGTCCTGGACTTTTGTTTGTTGGAAGATTTTTAATCACAGTCTCAATTTCAATGCTTGTGATTGGTTTGTTCATGTTTTCTATTTCTTCCTGGTTCAGTCTGGGAAGGTGGTGGTTTTCTAAGAATTTGTCCATTTCTTCCACGTTTTCCATTTTATTGGCATACAGTTGCTTGTAGTAATCTCTCATGATCCTTCGTATTTCTGCAGTGTCAGTTGTTACTTCTCCTTTTTCATTTCTAATTCTACTGATTTGAGTCTTTTCTCTTTTCTTCTTGATGAGTCTGGCTAAAGATTTATCAATTTTGTTTATCTTCTCAAAGAACCAGCTTTTAGTTTTATTGATCTTTGCTATCATTTCCTTCATTTATTTTTCATTTATTTCTGATCTGACTTTTATGATTTCTTTCCCTCTGCTAACTTTGGGTTTTTTTTGTTCTTCTTTCTCTAACTGCTTTAGGTGTAAGGTTAGGTTGTTTATCTGAGATGCTTCTTGTTTCTTGAGGTAGGATTGTATTACTATAAACTTCCCTCTTAGAACTGCTTTTGCTGCATCCCATAGGTTTTGTGTCGTCGTGTTTTCACTGTCATTTTTTTCTAGGTAGTTTTTAATTTCTCTTTGATTTCTTCAGTGATCTCTTAGTTATTCAGTAGTGTATTGTTTAGCCTCCATGTGTTTGTATTTTTTACAGATTTTTCCATATAATGGATATCTAGTCTCATAGCATTGTGGTCGGAAAAGATACTTGATAAGATTTCAATTTTCTTAAATTTACCAAGGCTTGATTTGTGACCCAAGTTATGAGCTATCCTGGAGAATATTCCATGAGCACTTGAGAAGAAAGTGTATTCTGTTGTTTTTGGAATGAATGTCCTATAAATATCAATTAGGTCTATCTTGTTTAATGTGTCATTTAAAGCTTGTGTTTCCTTATTTATTTTCATTTTGGATGATCTGTCCACTGGTGAAAGTGGGGTGTTAAAGTCCCCTACTATTATTGTGTTACTGTTGATTTCCCCTTTTATGGCTGTTAGCATTTGCCTTATGTATTGAGTTGCTCCTATGTTGGGTGCAAAAATATTACAATTGTTATATCTTCTTCTTGGATCGATCCCTTGATCATTATGTAGTGTCCTTCTTTGTCTCTTGTAATAGTATTTATTTTAAAGTCTATTTTGTCTGATATGAGTATTGCTACTCCAGCTTTCTTTTGATTTCCATTTGCATGGAATATCTTTTTCCATCCCCTCACTTTCAATCTGTATGTGTCCCTAGGTCTGAAGTGGGTCTCTTGTAGACAGCATATATACAGGTCTTGTGTTTGTATCCTCAGCCAGTGTATGTCTTTCGGTTGGAGCATTTAATCCATTTAAATTTAGGTAATTATTGATATGTATATTCCTATTACCATTTTCTTAATTGTTTTGGGTTTGTTATTGTAGGTCATTTCCTTCTCTTGTGCTTCCTGCCTGGTGAAGTTCCTTTAGCATTTGTTGTAATGCTGGTTTCATGGTGCTGAATTCTCTTAGCTTTTGTTTGTCTGTAAAGGTTTTAATTTCTCTGTCAAATCTGAATGAGATCCTTGCTTGGCAGAGTAATCTTGGTTGTAGGATTTTCCTTTTCATCACTTTAAATATGTCCTGTCTCTTCTGGCTTGCGGAGTTTCTGCTGAAAGGTCAGCTGTTAACCTTATGGGGATTCCCTTGTATGCTACGTGTTGCTCTTCCCTTGCTGCTTTTAATATTTTTTCTTTGCATTTAATTTTTGATAGTTTGATTAATATGTGTCTTGACATGTTTCTCCATGGATTTATCCTGTATGGGACTCTCTGTACTTCTTGGACTTGACTGTCTATTTCCTTTCCCATATTAGGGAAGTTTTCAACTATAATCTCTTCAAATATTTTCTCAGTCCCTTTCTTTCTCTCTTCTTCTTCTGGGACCCCTATAATTCGAAAGTTGGTGCGTTTAATGTTGTCCCAGAAGTCTCTGAGACTGTCCTCAAAGCTTTTCATTCTTTTTTCTTTATTCTGCTCTGTGGTAGTTATTTCTACTATTTTATCTTCCAGGTCACTTATCCATTCTTTTGCCTCAGTTATTCTGCTATTGATTACTTCTAGAGAATTTTTAATTTCATTTATTGTGTTGTTCATCATTACTTGTTTGCTCTTTATTTCTTCTAGGTCCTTGTTAAACGTTTCTTGTATTTTCTTCATTCTATTTCCAAGATTTTGGATCATCTTTACTATCATTACTCTGAATTCTTTTTCAGGTTGACTATCTATTTCCTATTCATTTGTTTGGTCTGGTGGGTTTTTACCTTGTTCCTTCAGCTGCTGTGTATTTCTCTGTCTTCTCATTTTGCTTAACTTACAGTGTTTGGGGTCTCCTTTTCACAGCCTGCAGGTTTGTAGTTCCCATTGTTTTTGGTGTCTGCCCCCAGTGGGTAAGGTTGGTTCAGTGGGTTGTGTAGGCCTCCTTGTGGAGGGGACTGTTTATTGTATCCTGGTGGATGAGGCAGGATCTTGTCTTTCTGGTGGGCAGGATTGCATCCAGTGGTGTGTCTTTGGGTGTCTGTGAACTTATTATGATTTTAGGCAGCCTCTCTGCTAATAGGCGGGGTTGTGTTCACATCTTGCTAGTTGTTTGGCATAGGGTGTTCAGCACTGTAGCTTGCTGGTCATTGAGTGGAGCTGGGTCTTAGCGATGAAACGGAGATCTCTGGGAGAGCTCTCACCGATTGATATTACATGAGGCCGGGAGGTCTCTGATGGACCAATGTCCTGAACTCGGCTCTCCCACCTCAGAGGTTCAGGCCTGACACCCAGCTGGAGCACCCAGACCCTGATGATGTTGTTTGAATCCTTAACTCAGCCCTGGCTGGAATCTATTTTATTCCTTGAGTTTCCAAGTCTCCTATTTATTTCTGAAATTTTGGTAACTTGCTACTCACAATTGAAGACAGGAATGCATGTGGTCATTCAAAATAAATGGCACAATATAAGAAGGGTAAGTAATGCCTGCTAGTGTTGGAGGGTCTCCTGCAGAGGCAGGGGGTGGCTGTGGCTCACTACAGGGACAAGGACACTGGCAGCAGAAGTTCGAGGAAGTGCTCCTTGGTGTGAGCCCTCCCAGAGTCTGCCATTAACCCCACCAAAGAGCCCTGGTCCTCACTCATTCTTTACTCAGCCCCAGTGGCTCTTCCTCCCAAGGTGCTGAATCCTAGTATCTTCCCTACCTTACAGCATTTTTCACACCTGTATTTCCATTTTCTTTGTTCCTATATGTCACTCCCCTGAGATCAGTAGCCCTCTTCCTTGACTGCATGTTGGAAACACTCGGGAACTTGAAATATTTGACTTATAATATGGGGCACTGTCTGGATATCTGGATTTTTAAAAACACCGAGGTGATTCTAATGTGCAGCTAAGATTGGAAATCACTGCAGTGCTGGCAAGCTCTTTGCAGAAGTTCTCTTATTTGCCATTGTAGCATGAACACCTAGCACAGTGCTGGAGTCTTAATAAATGCTTATTGAGTAAAAGAAGGTATTTACGGAGAATCACATTCTGATTCTGATGCGAAATACCCCACCAGCTTGATGTGTCACTATATTTGGCAACAGCACTTGGCAGTAATTCCCAAATCAATGAGTATAACTCAATTATAGAATTATCACAATTCATTAGAGTTATTGATTTCATATTTCAGTCTCTTTTGCTGTGGGACTGTGAGTCTTTGAGGGAAGGGACCACATCCTGTTCATTTTATACCTCCAGGGCCAAGAACAGTTCATAACCTATAAAATTTCTCAAAAACTTGTACTTAACTTAGTTAACTGACCATAAATTGTATAACTTCAGCTTAGTTAGTCATCAAAAGCCTCAAAAGGGCTTCTATTATTGGACAACCTTAGCATCCCGCTGGTTCATTCAGTGTCCAACTCCCCACGATGACCATTTCACGAGTTCTCTCTTCTTCAGCCTTGAACCTCCATCCAGCAGCCTCATATTCACCTCATGACCTCACTTCCTAAATCACTGAGAAAATTAAACTGTTCAGAAGAGTATTTGTTAGACTTACCACCCCTTTATCCACCTGCCAGTATCCGTACCCACAGTGAACACCAGATCCCACTCCATCTAATGGACAGTCATCCCTCAGTATCCAAGAGAGATAGGTTCCAGGACCCCCATGAATACTGAAATCCAAGGATGCTCAAATCCCTCTGTAAAATGATGCAACATTTTCATATAACATATGCACATCCTACCATATACTTTACATCATCTCTAGATTATTTATAATATTGAATACAATGTAAAAGCTGTATAAGTAGTTGTAAATATAATGTAAATAGTTGCCAGTGTGGGGCAAATTCAGGTTTTGTATTTTGGAAATTTCTGGATATTTTTTCCTGAATAGTTTCAACATGCTGCTGGTTGAATCCGCGGATGTGGAACCTGTGGATACAGAGGGCTAACTGGACTCAAAGACATCATTCAACCATACTTCACACTCTCTCCTACAGGTCATTTTTTCTCTTCTTTCTGGATCATTTCCATCAACATACAAACATGTTGTTGTGTATTTCATTTAAAACAAAACAAAACAAAACTCTCATTTGACTTTACTTCTCCTGCCATTCTTTGCCCCCCTCCTAGTAAAAGATGTCTCAAAAAAGTTGTCTGTTTTCTATTCATCTCTTCATGTTCTCTCTTAAATTGTCTTCAGGCTTCTGCTCCCACCTGAACATGTTCTGAGGGCTGCTGTTGAACTCCCTGCCTCCAGATCTAAAGGTCACTTCTCAGCCTCATCTAACGCGACCTATTAGCAGCATTTAATCACTCCACCCTCCGTGATACACCTTCTTCACGTGGCATCCATGTTCTTGGTTGCTCCTTTACAGGCTCCTTAATATTGGAGGGCTCAAGGGCTCAATCCAAAGCTCTTTTCTCCATTCCTATTCACTTCCTTGGGGATCTCATTTGCAATCATGGCTTTAAGTAACATCCATATGCCAACGAAGTCCAAGTTTACATCTCTGGTTCAAATCTGAACTAGATAAATGAATATGCAATTGCAGACTCTTCACCTCCACCCATGTCAAATAGACACACTAAGCTCAGCATCTTCGAAACGGAGCTCCTGACCTGACCTCCCAGGCGTGATCCCCTCACAGTCTTTACTGTCTCTGCTGAAGGCAAATTCATCCTTCCAGTGGTCCAGGCCAAATGCCTTGCAGTCATACATGCCTACATGCCTCTTCCTTTTTCTCACACTCCAAATTCAGTCCTTCAGGAAATCATGTTTCTCTACCATAGATGTGTATCCAAACACTCATCACTTCTCAATGGCTGCCCTGCTACCACCTTGGTCTACACCACTGCTCTCTCTTCCTGGGTTACTACAATAGTTTTCCTTATCTTTCTCCCCACATTTACATTTGCCCATGCCCAGCCAAGTCCAGTCTCAACATTGCAGCTGAAAAAGTCGTGATTCTTTTCAAATGTAAGTTCTGTGCAAAGCCCAGCAGTGGCTGTCATTTTCTCTCCGAGTAAAAGCCTGTGTCCTTACAATGACCTATAAGTCTCTCCCTTTCGAGCTTCCTGTTGTCTTTATTACCTTCACTCCCACCACATCCCTGGGCTCACTTAGCGTCAGACACTGACTACCTTGCTACTCACTGAGCCTGCCCCACAGGCTCCTCAGGGCTTTGGCGCCGGCTGATTCTTCGCCTGGATTATTCTCTCCCCTGATGTCCACATGCTTCATTTCCTCATCTCCTTCAAATATTTGCTCTGATGTCAGGGTCTACCCTGATGACCCTGTTGAAACTGCCACCTTCCCCAGCCCTGAAATGCCAATCTTTAACCCTTTTCTGGTTCTTTTCTATCTTCTATTACTGTAAAACCTACAGCATGATTCATTTACTTATTACATTACCATTGGTTGTTTAATCCACTTTCTACCTTGAGAATCTAAACTCAAAGAAGGCAGGAATATTTCTTTTAGCCGTGGATATATACAAGGTACCTAGAAGAGTGTCAGTACATAGTAGATGCTCAGTAGATAAGATGCTCAGTAGATATTTGATGAGTGAATGAATAATGGATTTTTTAAATTCATTTTTAAAACTTAAGCCTCTCTTTTTTATTCATCCAGTTTCAGTATCTTCTATCTGATCATTTTGAGTGCATATTTTATTGAAGTATGTGTCTGTGCACACACATGTACATATACACACACGGTTATATATATATATATATATATATATATTTTTTTTTTTTTTTTTTTTTTTGCTCCGGACGCGCAGTCTCAGCGGCCATGGCTCACAGGGCCAGCTGCTCCGCGGCATGTGGGATCTTCCCGGACCGGGACACGAACCCGCGTCCCCTGCATCGGTAGGTGGACTCTCAACCACCGCGCCACCAGGGAAGCCCGCGGTCATATATTTTTAACTTTCTTTCACATGTTCCGTATTTTCGCATTGACGATTTTTTATTGTCCATTGAACTAAGGACGTTCCCTACACTATCTCCACTCCCCACAACAATGCAAAAAGGTAGATATACCTATATTTATTTTAAATATGCAGAAAACGAAGCCCAGGGGGAACTTATTAACTTGTAACACAACTAGTAGATCACAGAGTCGGGGTTTGAATACAGCCTGCTGCTCGGATTGTTCGCCCTCACATAGGAATGCAGAATACAAACAAGGCCAGACACTCACGAAACGGCACTATTTCTGTCGTTCTCGCCAGGAGCTCCTTTAGGTCTGTGACATCCTAAACGGCTAGACTCCAGACACAGGAGACAGGACCCGCCTTCCTGGACCAGCGGGCACTGAGCATGCGCACGGTGCAGCGTGGTTCCCCTCCCCGGCCACAGTAGCCGCAAGCCAGGAACCCGGTCATCTTTCCTCTACCTGATGCAAAAATAAATAACCGTGCAAAAAATTCCAATCTCCGTTTGGAGGCACTAAATCCCCTCTCCTTTCCAGATGGCTGGGAGATTTCTCCCAGGTGGTAAATATATTATTAAGAAGTCATTTCACCGTGAAATTGACTATTCAAAACACAGACAGAAGTTAATATATTAGGACAACCTGTCTGAAAACTCGCTTTGGAGAAAATTTATTTTTGTTTAATATAACACCTGGTATTATACAAGACCCCTTTCTACCTCAGGCAGTTAAAGTCATCCTCAGTTAGAACATGTCAGGGAGCCTACCTCCAGGAGTCCTACCACCCACCTAGAACCGGTGATTACCCTTCCCTATGTGGAGCCCTACATCAGGGCAGGTAATGATGCTGGGTCTTACAAGACGTTATACATAGACTTGGGTGCACAGTAACTTTCTCCATCCGGGAGCTGAGGAGCTTAAACATCCTTTGCTGGTCTTGTTCTAGGTTGGCCTTCAAATTTATGATTAAGGACCATCCTGGGCAAAGGTGGTAGAATTAGCATGACTTAGGAGGGATCCGTTTCATCATTAGAAAAACCGTATCAGTCATGAAACAGAACAAGGGGTCTTAGCAAGGACCCAATTGAATGTAACTCTCCTAAATGTTAACTCATTCATACATTGCTGATTCACTCTTTAATAGGCGGTTTCTTAGATTACAGAGACAATTACTGGAGCAGGTTACTGGCTATCAGTGAACATCTACATTATAATGAGAACAGGGTTTGAGGATTTGCACAATCTGTTAGAAAAACGCAATTTACAGAGTCACTAACTACTTAATTGAGAGGTGAGGGTTAGAGAAGACATGACAGAGGAAGTACCTTTTCAAAGGATCTTGAAGATGGGGTGAACTTCATGGGAAACTTGAAAGAAATGCTTATCTACAAAGGGCCCATGCCTGCCCTGGTCTTGACACCAACATCGCTCAAAAAATATTTATTCCTTCCCCCCAAAATCTAAAAAAGGGTGGAAATATGTATACCTATGACTGATTCACTTTGCCGTACAGCAAGAAGCTAACACAACATTGTAAAGCATTATACACCAATAAAAATTAATAATAAAAAAGTATTTATTCCTTCTCCAGCAAAGGTTTTCCAGGTTAATATAGATGTACTTTCTTCTGTAGCCTGACTTTTATGTTTTGAGTTTTGTCAGTAAAGTTTAAAGACAAAATGCAAAATATTTCATAACTTACATGTAGGGAATACTGAGGTTCTCCACAGGCCTCACAAGAGACTCCCCTTTTGTTTTAAACCGAATCCCCTCAGGAGTGACAGATTTATTACTAATCACACAATGAATCTGTTACACATCACCAGTAGCAAAATCGAACTGACACCTAAATAATGTCTATTAAAGAATTTCTTAATTTAGTCAATTATTTTGATCTAACTCATTACTCACTTAATTAAGAATTCATTCAAGCAACTGCCTAGGCTTCTTTTTCAGAAAAAACAAAACAAAAAAAACCCAGTTCCAGAGTAATTAGTAAACCAGTAATTTAATAATCCCCTGAGGAACGAAACCATTTTTCACATATTTAAAGTAAATAAGGCATCCCTTAATGGGTAACTGACTTCTGCAGAGACTCAGTAAAGGTCTAGACACTCATAAAATGGAGAGAACTCTACAAGGGACGTCGTGCTTATTGGAAAACCATTTTAAATGAGCTTGAATTTCCAGCCTCAGATACCAGTATAGATACTAAAAAGATGTGTTCATGTGATTTGGAAACATGGACCCACGCTTCGCTCACACACAGCACTAATTGTCTCCCTTCTGTGTTGCAGGCATCGTGCTGTGCTCTGCAATATACAAATGAGAATTACCTTAACAGTAATTTTAATTCACTCACTACTTCAGTCCATAAAGGTTTAAGGGAGATTTACAAAAATAAAAAAGCAAGAGCTCTGCCCTGGAGAAGCTTTTAAAGTATTTTACAGAATTAAAATCCCATGAGAAACCTTGAAAAACAGAGGAAGAACCAGGAAATGCAAGGTGGTAGATATCCTGATTATTTTGAAGAAAAGTTTTTATTGGAATATAAATACATATACAGTGGACAGCATGAGCAGTATTCCCACAGAAGACAGAACTGCTTTAGTGCCATCACTGGTTGAAGAAATAGAACATCACCCTTATTCAGAAGCCCCTCTCTTGACCCCTCCCTATCTCTGCTTTCCAAAAGTAACACTAGCCTGACTTCTATCAACAGGTTAGTTCTGTCTGTTTCACACGCTATATACACGGCATCCCTTGCGGTGAATTCCTCAGCATCTGGCTATCTTTGCTCAACATTCTTCCATGTTATACACAGTTTGTCAGTCTTACTGTTTATACTATTCCATTGGATGAATATATCCCAGTCCATTAGACTGGTCATGTGAGTTACTTCCAGTTTAAGGGTAAACCAAATAGTACAGCTATGAACATTTTTGTAAAATATATGTTGGGGCATGTATATATCTATGCTTGGGGAATCTTCACTTGGAAGAATAACCTGCAATTCTGTAGTTGGTAGTTCTAAATAATTTTCTAAAGGGTTTGTACCCACTTAGACCCCCAGCAGCAGCGTACAGCAGCATAAGGGGGTTCTGGTTGCTCTACACCTTCACCAGCACTTGGCATTGTTAGTCTTTTAATTTTAGCCATTCTGATGGTTTCACAGGTAATATATCATTGTGGTTTTAATTTAAATGTCCCTAATAATTAGTGAGGTCAAGTTCATTTACAAATATTAGTCGTTTTGTGAAGTGCCTATTGAAATCATTTGGTCATTTCTATTGGAGGTCTGTCTTTTTATTTTTGATTTGTAAGAGCTTATTTACACATTCTAGGTATGTCTTTTGTCAGTTATGTGAATATCCCAATTGCTCAGATCAGGAGCTTAAATTCAATCCCCTGTTACTGGGTCATATGTCATAGCATATGTCATAGCCTTTAAACACACATAATATACGAACATATCTGGCAATTTTCATTTGACATTTTGAACGGTTAGCGTGGGATTTGTGCATTAAACTTTGCACTATCACTTGGACCTTAAAAACAGAGAAATGGCTCCAGATCTGAGCTCCAAAAGATAAAGAAAGTTTAAGTAAAAAACAAAGAACAAGTATCTACCATCCACTAAAATCTCTTATTCTTCTTACCATACATCTACTCTACAGGTTAGTGAGCCCCATGAGGGTGGGGACCTTTGCAGATGCGTTTTGCTGCTGTGTTCCTCAGAGTTGAGAACAATACTGAGCACGTAGGAAGGATGCCAAAGACGTTTATTGAATGAAATGATGACCAGGGTCACATGGCGATGACCAGGGTCACATGTCAATGACCTGTCTCAGAGGATTTTAGCTGCCTTATACCCACCAATAATGATCAGCAACCACATCTTACTTGTTAGCTATTAAGGAAGCAAGCATTTTAGGGCATAAGCCAATGGGAAGCAGTAGAGCAGGATGATTTAATTCATGCCCTATAGAGCAAAAACACCTAGGTTTGGATCCTGGCACTAGTGCTAAGTAGCTGTGTGACCTGGTTAAGTTATCTAACCTCTCTGTGCCTCAGATTCCTCATGTGTAAAGTACACATAATAGCATTTATCCCACTGTGTTGCCGTGCAGATGAAAAAATTAATGCATGTGAACTATTTCAAGGAAACTTGGTCTGTGGTAAGAGCTCACTAAGTAGTAGTGACGGTGATGATTTTTGTGGTGATGACACGGATGTTGATGATGAAGATGATAACAGAAGCTCTATTTGGTAGACCTGGGTTGTGCATCTGAGACTGACATTAGCATTCTGCAATCTTCTTTGGAGTTTTTCTTCCTTCAGACTATCTCTTTTTATACCCAGCCTTTCCCCTTGGGTGCTGTCTTCATGTCCTGCTCTGTTCCGCAGTGCATAGCCAGCCCTGTCTCTCCACCATGCCTGGGCCCGGCTCTAGATATAGCTTATCCAGAAACCAGGGGGAGAAGCTGAGAGGTAAGTGCTTTCCTAGTCAGTGAAGCCTATTGGAAAAGCCTGGAGGCTGGCAGATCTGGGCCCAGATCTTGATTCATCTTTTGTGGCCTATGGGACCTGAATGACTTTTTTGACAGTAACCTACTAACTCTCCATTGTCTCATCTGTAAAACAAATAAAATTACATTTATTTCATGAAATTTATGTAAGAATCAAAAATGATATATTGTATTTTTAAATTATTTTTTAATTTTTTAAATTAATTATTATTTTGGGCTGTGTTGGGTCTCTGTTTCTGTGCGAGGGCTTTCTCTAGTTGTGGCAAGCAGGGGCCACTCTTCATCGCGGTGTGCGGGCCTCTCACTGTCGCAGCCTCTCTTGTAGTGGAGCACAGGCTCCAGACGCGCAGGCTCAGTGGTTGTGGCTCACGGGCCCAGTTGCCCCGCGGCATGTGGGGTCCTCCCAGACCAGGGTTCGAACCCCTGTCCCCTGCATCGGCAGGCAGACTCTCAACCACTGCGCCACCAGGGAAGCCCCAATATACTGTATTTAAAGCACCCAATTAAGTGCCTGGGTGTAGCCAGCTCCTCACAAATGGTGGTGACTGCTAGTGATCCGTCAGCGTTCCACATGGCACTCTAGGACCTTCTCCCCCAGTTAGGAGCATGAGTCTGGAATCAGATGGGGTCCAAAATATCCCTCTGCCACTTACTAGCTGTGTGACCTTGGGCAAGTCGTAGAAACCTCTCTGCTTTTCAGCTCGCTCCCTTGTAAAATGGGGATAATATTAGTACCTACTTCTTCGGGTACTTTGAGGATTCAATGAGATAATGTATATGAAACACATTTCCTGGAGCGTATTGTATGTCAGCTAATGTTAGCTCTTGATAAAAATGACAGAAATGGAGAATGAATTGCTGGTGCTGACACAGCTAGGAAATGCTGGCTAGGTAGACAGACTCAGGTCTATCTGACTCAAACCCCACATCTTTTCCACTGTGCTACAATTCTTAAATACCCAAATCAAGAAAGATATTGAAGGAAAACATGCAGACGGTGTAATCTATTTGGTAATAATAATATTTATAAACTTCTGTTCAAGATACAGCTGACAGGATACATTTTGTGAGCTTAATGTCTTCTGGGCTAGTTACTATTACAGAGGAAAACTTTATTTTGTGGGTATTAACTACAGTTCTAATCCTGCCGTTTCATAAATATTTTGTTCATGCTATGAACAATAGCAAATTAGTCTGTAATTACTAAAGGAAAGACCTCATTACAACAAATATCTTACAACAGAGCAGCCTAAATTATATTTTTAAATTACTTTATCATTTGGATAGCACTTAACAGTCTTCAAAGAGTGTTCTCATACGTGTATGCATGTATGTATGCATGATATATGTATGTAAGCGTATATATGTGTGCTGTGTATGTTTACATGCACACATACATACAGGCATACACTTCCCTCAGTTGATCCAAAAGCAATCCTGAGAACGCGTTACTAGTATATTCCTTGCTTTATAACCAGGGAAGCTGGAGCTTGAAAAGTCTTAGTAACTCATCTGAAGCCACAGAATTAGCAAGTGACGGGTCCAGAATTTTGATATCAGATCTTGCCCCAGGTTCCCCGCCCTGGATTTTGCTTCGTATCCAAGCTGAGTGTGAAGTCAAGATTAATTGTCATAGACTATTTCATAGACCATTTACAGGCCCACATTTGTCCTATATTGGGATTAAAAACAAAGCTCATAGTCAATTCTTTACTGCCAGTGAGTCTGTAGAGTCATGATTCTTTTTACCATGAAAGAACAAATACACAGGTCAAATCCTCCTCAGGGCATCATGTTTTTTTCTCAGAAGTGAGGTTTCTCTGTAATGATTGCTTTGCCAAACATCACATGCTCAGTCCCCTGGCTGCTGCTTCTGAATTTGGTCTCGCAGACTCTGACATTGAGTTAGCAGGTGAAGAAATTACTCTGAACTGATGAGTGAAAGGGAGAAGCATCGTGCATACATATGACCTCTGCTTTTTCCTCCTCTCACGTCTAGAATTCGACCTGAGAGCTTATGCTTGGGTATGAGTGTGTGTGGCTTGTCTGGACGGGTGGTTTAGGAGTTTGAGTAGGTTTTGCAACAAATCCTTTCCTTTGTTCATCTATCTGTATGCAGACGAATCTTCCTGTGTAGGATAATTGACTAATACTGGCTTTTCACATATATATGTACTAGGTAATCAGACCTCTCTGCTCTCCACCTTCAGTATGCAGATTAACTTTGGGGTCCTTTGTGCTTTCATGAATATTTAAGGGGCTCCTATAAACCATGAGTTAATCTGAACACGGGGCTGGTCTGAGAACAGAATTCATTCTCTTTAATTTAGGTCTAGAATATCGGAGACCTAATTTTTACTGAAAAGCCATAGTATGAATGCAATTCAGGAACGCTCTCCTCTGCAGTTCAAAGGGTGGCTTCTCCAGGGAACACTACCGGCTACACAAGCCATGAGGCCTCCTGGAAAACACAGGCCATTGAAAATGGGTGCATTAGGGACAAAATGACAGGCAGGTTGTTCTCACCTGAGAGGCATGGATTCTACAGTCCTGTCTCCACAATACACAGTGATCCTTTGTTATCCCACTGTGTGCAACCCAGATGACTCCCCATCGTTGTTTCCCACCTCTGCCAGGAATGCTTCATCCCAGCACTCTTCATGGCCAGGGACAGCTAATCCCCCAAACTCTCTGTCTATATAGACCCAAAGCCTCTATGTAAGTATGTCTCTCCTCTTTTCTAGCACAGCATCTTACCTTTTACCTTTATATGCAACATATGATTAGATGTACAATTGTTGGTTTTGTTTGCTATTTATTTCCTATCTTTCCCAAGTAGACATTAGGGACCATGAGGGTGGAACTAACATCTTTCATCCATCAATGTATACCTAGAGCCTGGTACAAAATAGGTACTTGACAATGTTTGTTGGATGAATAGAGAAACTAACAGGTGCATGCATAAGTGAGAGAATGAAAGCACTGCCTGTGAGCACTGCCATCTCCAGTCATGAACTCGAGGGACAGAGACTCTCAGACCTCTTATGTACGTGGGCTAGTTGAAATGTCACTATCCCATGCTGTGTAAGTGCAGAAACTGTACACCTGCGTTTGTGACCACACTGCTCCTGGGAGCCAGACTGCAGATTCAGGGGCTCACATCACAAAAGCTTTAGAAGTCAACTCCCTTGCTATTTGGAACTAGACTACATCCTCCTCAAAAGAACTATTGAGAATGAACCACTAACAAGCCTGGGTCCTGTTCCTTTGTACCTCTGTCAATATCCACCCCCTGGCCTTTGCTCCTCTGTCTCCTATTCTTCTCTCATCCACCAGGGTCTCCACTGTGCCATTTAGAGTATTTCCTCCATAAGCTTTTCAAGGTGTTATGCTCATTTCCTTAAGTGAGCTGACTGCCGAAATCTGGATATCTACTGACCACACTGCTCCTTGGAACTTTAGCTTTATATCCCCTCAAACCGACACCTGCTTCAGAGTCTGCAGGTGTAGAGGTGTCCTTCCTGTTGATTATCACCCCTTCCATACAACCACTCACTCACCTCCTTGTTACAATTGCTTCTTGAGGCCCATGTCCTTTGTCAATCCCACCTCCATCTCTCCTTGTTTCCATCTTACTAACCTCCTTGTTACTTTCGTTATTCATCAAGAACTTTGGAATCTGCATAACTTACCCCGAACCCTGACTTAATTCTTGACCTAACAATCGATAACCCTTTCCCCTATTCTATCTCAAGGATCTATTCCCGTAGAGATCACAACCTCTGTCATAACCTGTAACTGATCTAATTTTAAAATTATCGACTTAGCCTTCCACTTTCCTGCCATAACATCCTACTATCCAATCTTCTTTTCCAACTTCCACTAGAAACATTCTTCAAATTCACTGATATCTCAGTATTGTATTGAGATATTGTATTGTATTGAGATCCCTCAATATTTTACTGTATTGAGATCCCTCTTTTTCCCCCCAAATTAACATCCTTTCCACAATTTCTCCTAAACTGTTTAGTTTTCATGACACTTCTTTTCAATTACAGTCTTGCCAGTGTCAAACTACCTTGACCCTCTTGTGTTTCCTTTGCACCTTTCTTGAACTGGGTAGGGATCCAAACATCTGTTTTATCCATGCTTACACATGAGCAGCCGAGAATGTCAGACAGGAGGTCAGATTGATCCCTCTACAAATTCATTATCAATAACCTCTAATGCATCCCCATTAATGCTTGGAAATCCTTCTCTGTAACTCTGTCCAACTAGTATTCCAACTCTCTGCCATCCTTAACTTCCTGCTACCTTATCCACATAAGATGGGATGAAGTGCTAGTAGACCACTTCCAATTTTTCTGAATCTATCAACCACTGCTTACCCATTCTCAGTGCAAAGGAATCACCTCCTCAAGTGTTTGACTAGAAGGTTTCTGCCTTGCAGCCCCTCTGTCCTGACCTAATACAGAAAGATAGAAAGGAACATTCTTGAGGGAAGTCCTCTTTGTGAGGGAGAGGAGAAGAGAGGGGGATGTCTCTGATTTATTCTCCTTTCCAAAGTGGAATGGAACTGGATTGCTGCAAAAATGTCTCATGAAGTTGATGGCTGTCTGTAATAATAAGGTAACTGCCATCCAGTTAATAGTTGCTGAGCTGCAAGGCCTACTGACCTGAGTTGTATTATTAAAGTGAAGAGATGAGCACTAGGAAGAAATGGGATCGTGTATAACCACAGAAGGAGCTCCATACTATTCCCTGGAGTTCCAATAGTCCCGTAGACTTATGCATGATGTATCTAACAGTGTTTGTGGGCCATGAACATGTGGGAGTGGATAAGATTGTGAGCTTGAGGATTACTGAGGACTTCATCAGACTGGAACAGAGAGTCTAGAGCATCTGAATAAAGTGATGACTTCATACCAGCTGAGGATCAGCTGGACAATAATCTAGATGACTAGCTTAGACCCAGAACTTAGAGTGTAACCAACACTCTTTGGGCAGAGATTGTCCTTTTCTTTTTTTTTCTAACTTAATTGAGATACAATTGAAATATAACATTCTGTATGTTTAAGGTATACAATGTGTTGATTTGATACATTCATATATTGCAAAATGATTACCACCACAGTTTTAGCTAACACCTCCAACTAATCCCAATAATTAGAGCAGTATGAATTAATACAGACCAGAAAAATGACAGAAAATATCATTGAGAATAAGCACTATTTTTTTAAAAGATGAACAAAATTGACAAAACTTTAGCTAGAGTAATTAAGGAAAAAACAGAGAAGACTCAAATAAATAAAATCAGAAATGAAAGAGGAGACGTTACAAGTGATACTCAAAAAATACAAAGGACCATGAAATACTACTGTGGATAATTATATGCCCACAAATTGGATAACCTAGAAGAAACAGATAAATTCTTAAAAACATACAACCTACCAAGAGTGAATGATGAAACAGAAATTCTGAACAGACAGAGAATGAGTAAGGAAATTGAATCAGTAATCAAAGATCTTCCAACAAAGAAAAGCCCAGGGCCAGATGGGTCACTGGTGAATTCTACCAAAAATTTAAATTATTAATACCAATTTTTCTTTTCCAAAAATTTGAGGAGTGAACACTCCCAAACTCATTTCATGAGGCTAGAATTACCCTGATACCAAAGCCAGATAAGGACACTACAGGAAAACAAAACTACAGACCAATATGACTAATGAATGTAAATGCAAAAATTCCCAGCAAAATACTAGCAAACCGAATTCAACAGTGCTTTTAAAGTTTCATGCACCTTGATCAAGTAGGATTTATTCCTGGAATGTAAGAATGGTTTAACATATGCAAATCAATAAATGTGATATACCACATTAATAGAATAAAAGATAAAATGATATGATCACCTCAATAGATGCAGAAAAATCACTTGAAAAAATACAACATCCTTTCATGATAAAAGAATAATTTAACAAATTGGGTGTAAAAGGAACATATCTCAACATAATAAAGACCATATATGACAAACCCGCATCTAACATCACACTCAGTGGTGAAAGGTTGAAAGTTTTAAGTTCAGAACAAGACAAGTAAGCTTACTGTCACCACTCAAATTCAACATAGTACTGGAAGTCCTAGCCAGAGCAATTAGGCAAGAAAGAGAAATAAAAGATATCCAAATCAGAAAGGAAGAAGTAAGATTGCCTTTGCTTGCAGATGGTGTGTTCTTATAAATAAAAATTCTAAAGACTCTACCAAAAACATATTAGAACTAATAAATGATTTATTAAAGTTACAAGACACAAAATTAACATACAGAAATCAGTTGTGCTTCTGTACGCTAACAAGATACCTTAAAAAAAAATCCCATTTACAATAGCATCAAAAACAATAAAATACTTAGGAATACTTTTAACCAGGGAGGTGAAACACCTGTACACTGAAAACCACAGACTGTAATGAAGGAAACTGAAGAAGACACAAACTAATAGATATCCCATGTTCATGATTGAAAGAGTTAATATGGTTAAAATGTCCATACTGCTCAAAGCCATTTATAGATTCAACGCCATCCCCATCAAAATTCCACGTCATTGTTCACAGAAATAGAAAAAAAATCCTAAAATTTGTATGGAATCACAAAAGAGCCTCAATAGCCAAAGCAATCCTGAGAAAGAAAAAGAAGGCTGGAACATCACACTTCCTGACTTCAAACTCTACTACAAAGCTATAGTAATCAAAAGAACATGGCTAACAATAGTCATATAGACCAATGCAATGGAATGGAACAGAATCAAAAGCCCAGAAATCAACCCTTGCATATACAGCCAAGTAATATGTGACAAGGTAGCCAAGAATACACAATGGGGAAAGGATAGTTTCTTTAATAACTGGTGTTGAGAGAACTGCATAACCACATGCAGAAGAATGACAGTAGACCCCTATCTTATACCACTCAAAAAAATTATCTTGAAATGGATTAAAGACTAAAACATAAGAACGGACACAGTAAAACTTCTGAAAGAAAACACAGCAGAAAATCTCCTTGATCTTGGTTTCGGCAACAATTTTTGGGGGTAAGACACAAAAAGCACAAGTGAAAAAAGCAAAATTAGTAGGTGGGACTACATCAAACTAAAAAGCTTTGGGAAAAGAAACACTCAACAAAATAAAAAGGCAACCTATGGAATGGGAGAAAATATTTGCAAACCATATATCTGATAAGGAGTTACTATCCAAAATATATAAAGAACTCATACAACTCAACAGCAAAACTCAAACAATCTGATGAAAAAATGGGCAGAGTAACTGGAATAGACGTTATTCCAAAGAAGACATATAAATAACCAACACATACATGAAAAGGTACTGGACATCACCAATCATCAGGGAAATCCAAATCAAAACCACAGTGACACATCACCTGTTAGAATGGCTATCATCAAAAAGACAAGAGATAACAGGTATTGGTGAGGTTCTGGATAAAAGGGCATTGTGTACTGTTGTGGGAATGTAAATTAGCACAGCCACTATTGAAAATGGTATGCAGGTTCCTCAAATAATTAAAAATATAACCACCATATGATCCATCAATCTCATTCCTGGGTATATATTCAAAGCAAATGAAAACAGAATCTCAAAGAGATAGCTGTACTCCCATACGCACTGGAGCACTATTCATATCATTTGCATTATAGCCATGATATAGAAGCAACCTAAGTACCTGTCATAAGAAGATGTGGTATATAAATGCAATGGGATTTTTAATTTTAGTTCTGAGAAAGAGGAAAATCCTGTATTTTGTGGCAGGATGGATGGATCTCGAAGACACTTGCTAAGTGAGATAAGTCAGAGAAAGACAAGTACTGTAAGTACTGCATGATGTCACTTATATGTGGAATATAAAAAAGCCAAAATCATAAAACCAGAGAGTAGAATAGTGTTTACCAGGGACTGGGAAATGGAGGGAATGTGGATATATTGTTCAAAAGTACAAAATTCTACTTATAAGATCAACAAGTTCTGTGGATCTAATGTACAACATGGTGATTACAGTTAATAATACTGTGTTATCTACTTGAAAGTTGCTTTTCTATTGTTTTTCTAATTCATATCTGCTCTAATCTTTGTTATATTTCCTTCCTTCTATAAGTTTGGGCTAAGTTTGTTCTTTTTCTTCAGGTGTAAAGTTAGGTTGTTCATTTCAGATTTTTCTTTTTTCTTAATGTAGGCATTTAATGATATATACCCTCGCAGGACATTTGGTCCTGTCCAAGATGTCCATAAGGCATTTAAACCATAAGACACTTGGTCCATGCCAAAAGGTCCATGAGCATATTTGGTCCATGCCAAATGGTTTTGGACGGGACCAAATATTGAGAACCTTATGGCATGAACCAAATGTCTCCACGGACATTTTGGACAGGACCAAATGACCAAGAATCATTGGTTATTTTTGATGTGGACCAAATGTCACATGGACGTTTTGGACAAGATCAAATATCAAGGACCTTTTGGCATGAAGCAGAGGTCTGTTAACCCTATAAATTTTCCTTTTAGAACCTTTTTTGCAGCCTCCCATGGGTTTTGGTTTGTTGTGTTTCCATTTTCATTTGTTTCAAGATAAGATTTTATTTCTTCTTTGGCCCATTGGTTGATCAGGAGTGTGTTGTGTACTTTCCACCTATTTGTGAATATTTTAGCTTTCTTCCTGTTACTGATTTCTAATTTCATGTCATTGTGCTTGGAAAAGATACTTGGTATGATTTCAATCTTCTTAAATTTTCTAAGACTTGTTTTGTGAACTATTATAAGACCTATCTTGGAGAATGTTCCATGTGCACTTGAGAAGAATGTGTTTTCTGCTGCTGCTAGATGGAACGTTCTCTATATGCTTCTTAGGTCATTTGGCCTAAAATATGATTCACGTCCAAAGTTTCCTTTTAATTTTTTTCTGCCTGGATCATCTACCCATTGTTGAAAATGGGCTATTAAACTTCCCTAGTATTATTGTACTGTTGTCTATTTTTTCCCTTCAGATATGCTAGTATTTGCTTAGTATATGTAGGGACTAAAATGTTAGATGCATATTTGTTTATGATTATTATATCTTCTTCAGGAATTGACTCCTTTATCATTATATAATGATCTTCTTTTTCTCATTTTGGGCATAAAGTCTATTTTTTCTGTTACAAGTATAGCTACCATTGTTCTCTTTTCATTTCCATTTTCATGGAATATCTTTCTCCATTCCTTCACTTTGAACCTCTGTGTGTCCTTAAAATTTACATGAATCAGGGACTTTTCTTTTCCATTTGCTTCCTTACTTGCATGAGTATCATTTATCCACGGAAGGCAGGTGGGTTTAAGCAGTGAGTGAGAAGACCATACCACAGCCGCATCTACATGTCAAGCCATTCAAATAAAAATCTGAGTCCTTGTGGGGAAGCAGATTTGAATAAAATACGAAATTACAGTATTAAACCAGGCTGGTCAAGTTTTAAACATTTAATCAATTGAATAGTTATGGAATTAAACAGATGTTATTGAGAATCCCTACTGGCCATGGGGAAAGGGGATTCTAGTTTTCAGAAAGGTTGACAGAAGTTATTAGAAAGCATTCTGTGTTTATACTCAAACTGTGTACGTCCACTACCACACCTATATTGGAATTCATTCTCTCTTCCTCCTATCACTAGAATATAGGAGTTACTACTTCTCCTAGCTAAACTCTCTCTCTCTCAATATTTCACTTGGGTCTTATCCCCTCCAGCCTTCTCCAGAAACTGATAGTGATGATTTTCCTTTTATTCTTCTGTATAGGTGGTTGGTTCCTATAACTACATTTAAACAAGCTCAATCTATCTTCAGAATCTTTCCCTTGACTCCTTTTTTAAAACTATAAATAGTTTTTAAAAAATGGTCCACATCAAAAAAATATCTTAAAACACAATTTCTGTTGTTCTAAACCACCCAGTTTGTGGTCCTTTATTACAGCAGCCCTAGTAAATGAATACACATACCACATTCCTCCTTGGTCTGTGACAGACCGTCACACTGGCCTCCCTTCTCTGCGTGCAACTTGTGTTCCACCCACAACAGAACTTTACAGGTGCCCTTCCTTCCGTCTGGAAATGTAAACTCCTCTCTCTCTTTCGCTTTAACTCTGACTGTCCTCCAGTTCCATGACCAGCTAAGGAAAAGCATTCCTGAGGAAGACCAGCCTAACAAAGGTTCATTTTTCATTTGACTTGTTTCAGTTTATAATTGTGTAGCGTTCATGTCATTCTTTGACAAGTGTAATATCTGTCACAGTGTAGGCAAGCAAAAAAATCATTTGAATGAATAAATGAATACTTACATAAGTACATATTCTGGGCTGATTGAAATGCAAGTCTAGGCAAAATTAATTGCTTGCTCATCTGTACTCCCCTGGTGATTTCTGCTATCCACAACTACAGAATTCGCCACATTACCTTCTGTGCATGTATCATGTCACACGATGTCACCCCTTTGAGAATAGGGGCTGTGACTTCCTTGAGGCTTAAGTTCCCAAACCTGGCGCTAATCTGGAACCTGGTGGGCACCCAACAAATATGTGTGGAAGTGAATCGTGTAGCGATTGTAGGTCATGGGGGACTGCACTATGCAGATATGTAAGGGATAATTATTACCAAATGACTTGAATTATTTTTCCCTGCACTGAGCAGGGCTTAAATGTGGTAAGTAAAGCTATGCTCAGTAAGTTCCTCCGTCCAGCCTCCAGCTTCTGTGGAAGGAAATTAAATGTCTCTTCCTCACATTCGTTTACAACTCACCCCTCAGCGGATGTGTTCCCAGTGCCTTCTGAGAATTCTTTCAATTCTCTCCATCCTCTTATCCTCCCTCCTCCCTTCGATGTTTGTAACCCGGGGGAAAACAAAGCACTTAAATGCAACTAACACTGTAATCATACGCAGCCTTAAGCTGCACAGAGAACAAACAGAAATGGGAAAGTCTTCCACTTACTCTCACATCTTCCCAACTTACACTCTTGTATTTGGACACTTTAAATATAAATCCAGGCCAAAGTAACAGCCTTCTACCTTTGGGGTTAGCCGTGGAAATCCATTTAGCTCCAGCTGAAACTATATAACCGCAATTGCTTCTCTAACTCAAAGTTGTTTGTGTTTTTTTTTTGTGTGTGTTATGTGGGCCTCTCACTGTTGTGGCCTCTCCCGTTGCGGAGCATAGGCTCCGGATGCACAGGCTCAGCAGCCATGGCCCACGGGCCCAGCCGCTCCGCGGCATGTGGGATCTTCCCGGACCAGGGCACGAACCCATGTCCCCTGCATCGGCAGGCGGACTCTCAACCACTGCGCCACCAGGGAAGCCCTGTTTGTGTTTTATTTTAAGCAGTGTATGTCAGGGCCATTTGAAGAAGTATAGAAATCTTATAAA
This sequence comes from Lagenorhynchus albirostris, assembly GCF_949774975.1. Classification (NCBI taxonomy): domain Eukaryota; kingdom Metazoa; phylum Chordata; class Mammalia; order Artiodactyla; family Delphinidae; genus Lagenorhynchus; species Lagenorhynchus albirostris. The sequence continues at coordinate 105,835,738 of NC_083103.1, read as the reverse complement.
TATAGCAATATGATAGGAAAATGCTCTTTTCAATTAAGCAATGATAACATTAATAATAAGGTATTTTTTTTTGTATCCAAGTTTCCCAAGGTGTTTTAAAGACTGTATCCTAGTACATTAAGGTCAAGCAAGAAGTATTACGCACAGTCAACAGAGAATGAAAACCAGACACTTGCTGATTAGCACTCTGGTCACGGGTCATCCAGGTGGTTCACAGCACATTCCTTCATTCAACCGAGATGTCATATGCATCTCCCGTGGGCCAAATGAGCTAAATCTGTTTATAATATAGTTTCTCCCGTTTCTAATTTCATACTCAACTAGTGCCTTGGCCATTTAATCTTCCTCTGAAGGACAAAATCAAAAGATTTGGATGAATTCAAAGAAGTGAGTGACTACAGGGTGAGATTGTGTTTGGACTCTGCTCTGCTTCCAGTGGCCAAGTTTTCTCTTATCCAACACTGGAGAAGAAAATAACCCTTTAAGGGTCAATGAGGATTTTGCATGGTCTAGAGATGCCCTGTGAGTATCACTGCTAGTGCAACTTATCTCCCAAATAATATATTTTCTTCCCCATTCCTGACACTGACTTTGAGGTGTCTCTATGAACGCCAGACTCCTATTGGATTAAAGAGCCAGTTCCCTAGTCTCCTAACTTGCAGCATTGAAAACAAGAAAATTTCTGCTCTCTGCCCAAATGGATGTTGTCCTGTAGTCTGTTCTCAGAGACAAGGTATTTTCTTGTGTATTTGGCTTTCCTTTTAGACCTGCCTCTTTTTTTTTTTTTTTTTTTTTTGTGGTACGCGGACCTCTCACCGCTGTGGCCTCTCCCGTTGCGGAGCACAGGCTCCGGACGCGCAGGCTCAGCGGCCATGGCCCACGGGCCCAGCCGCTCCGCGGCATGTGGGATCTTCCCGGACCGGGGCACGAACCCGTGTCCCCTGCATCGGCAGGCGGACTCTCAACCACTGCGCCACCAGGGAAGCCCTAGACCTGCCTCTTTTGAGAAGCAGATCAGTCCTTGAATATTGAAAACTCACCTCCGCCCCACTTTACTTTTCATAATTTCCCCTTTACCATGTGCCTTATCCTATGGAACGAGATATCATAAACCCAGCGGAGAGGCAACGAGCCCTTCACACAAATATAGGAATGCACATTACGTTGCTACCGGGAGAAACGATTCATCGGAGTCTCTTGCTTTTCTTTTCTTTATCAGATACTCATTCAAGACACTGAAACCAGCTGTTATGAGGGGCTATTTGCTTTACGAAAGAAGAGAAGCTCCCTCTGTACACATATTCTTATTCCTCCCACTGATTTGAGCGTTAATAGTATTTGACAGGTTGGTAATTTGTTTTTTTAAAAAAACATAATTCATTTAGTGCCGTTCTGCTTTATTATTGTACGTTTTACACGGTGGTGCACAGAAAACATTATTGTTTTTAACAATTCCATTCCTTTCAGTAATCATTCATACAAGGGGGCCACATGAGAGTCTTGGGGGACAGGATGGGTGAATGGTGGCAGTGCCGGAAGGCCAAGAGAACCAGGAAGAAAACACCAGGAGAGGGTGAGGAGAAAGAGCTCGAGGGGCTGGAGACAGAAACAAAGAAGGGGTAATTAAGTGGGGTGACAACTGCAGGAGAAAACAATGAGGATGGTGGCGAGGAAAACAACAGAAAAACACCACAGCTGTGCGCCCGAGAGCAGGCCGTACACTCTGAGCCCGTGCTCTCTCCCCCCTCCAAAGGGGTCTCAGCTGTGTCTTGACGTTACTGAGTTTTTACTGAGAGAGGAAGGAAACGCTCCTTCACCTCCGCAAAGGACAGTTAGGAAAAGGTGAGGAAGAAGGTTGACGCAAGCCTCCGTGCACACATCTGAGGCTTTGTCCACTCGGGAACTGGCTCTACTGGTCTCCTTGGGCAGGTCTGGAAAGGTCTCTGAGGGGTGGCTCCTCCCTAAACTGCTAGGGCTCAGTCCAGGAAGCCAGAAGCCCCAGGAGCTGGAGTCTGAAGGAAGGGAGGTGGCGGGGGGGAGCCCATTCCCCACCCCCCTGCCGCGGGGCACTCAGGCCACTCCAAGCCAGACGCACGCTTAAAGCCACGCCTGCCACCTCCCGACTGACCACCAAGTGCCAAGCACGGTGCTTTTGTGAGGTCAGCATCTTACAGGTAAGTCAACAGAACCCGACAAGTGAAGTATTGGTTTGCAATCACAAAATTAGTGAGGGTGAGAACACAAACTCAAGACAGATTCTTACGGCAAAAGCCAGGTTTTTGCCAGTGTGCCCACCTGACCTGCTGAAGTCTCCAGGGAAACAGAGGAGAGAGTGCCGATCGGCTCGAAGGACCGGGTAATTGAGCAGAGTCTCTCACAGACCGGGGACACCCTGCCTGGGCCACCAGAAAGAGTATGTCTGTGACTATGGACCCTTCCTGTTGATGGCTTAGGGCTGAGACTGGTCACCAAGGAGAACGGGAGACAGGGCTGAGTCTCCAGTTCCATTAGGAGGATGGGGATGCTTCTGTTCAACTAAAATACACCGGACGGTGGGACAGCAAGGAGGAGAACTTTGGGGGCTGAGTGGTTTTCCTTCCCCGGTGCTACTGTCTGCCCCGCCGAGCAAAGGCAGAAAGTGTCTCTCTGCACTCACATGTGAGATAGGACTAATAATCCCTACGTTTCATTTCCGTACAGTTTTAGGAGAAAATCCCTCTCGAGACACCTAAGCGTTACCCACTGAAGGAGCAGCTCTTACAACTCGGCAATCCCACGTCCGGGCTTGTGCCTAAGGGAGGGCTTGGTCCGAGCCCAGGAGATGTGACCCCAGACACCATGGCGGCAACCTGTGCGACAGCGAAATGTAAGGAAGCAGCAAAACTGCTTCCAACAAAGGAACAGGTGAGTGTATCGCTGTGACGTATCATATGACAGAGTAGAGCGCTCGCTGGGAAAAACGAAGGAACTTCAGCTCATGTATCCAATAGAAGAATGTCACATGTAGAATTTCAGATTGTTGAATACACATGCTGTGATAACACTTGTGTGCATTTAAAAACATGCCAACAGTATTGTACATTGTTTAGTGACACGCACGCGTGGTAGAAATATCAGTGAAGGCCTGGGAATGGTAAGTATGAAATTTGGAACAGTATGGAATCCTCTGGGGAGGCAGAGAGGTGGAGACGGTCAGAGGAAGGTCCTCAGGAGGCCTCACTTGTACAGGTGACATATTTTTTGTTAATCTGGGTAGTAGATACACTTATGTTCATTTTCCCTCTTTCTCTTTTGTATATGTTTAAAAGCTTTCATAGTAAATATTTTTAATTGAAAAAAATATAAAAACAAGCAGAGAAAGTCCTAAACACCAATGGGCAACAATCATTGGGATGGGTAATTCCACTCCCCAGAGGCTAAGAGCAGGCCCAGGGGCCAGGTGGGGGGAAGCTTCTCCCTAGACCGCCGTGCTGCTTGGGTGGTGGGAGACGGTCCAGAACCAGATAGAGGTGTGATGGGGGAGGAAGAGGGGGTGGAAGAGGGAAGACGGGGAACTGGGATCCATCGGGCGAGTGAGAGGAGGGGCCCTTGTTAATCCCGCCAGGCTGCTGTGGCTGAAAGGACCCACTTTGCCCCCAAGCAGCCGCTCACGTTATTATTTCTCTCAGCGGGTTTCAAGCTGCCTGCAATTCTCTGTTAGTTAATAAGAAAAGTGAGAGACGCAACAACTACTTTTGCTTGGCTGGCTTGTAAAGGCTTTGTCACTCAAAAATGGAACAAAGGCCCTAATAACACCTTGTGCCATAGAGGCAAGTGTCAGGGAACAGACCAAAATCAATTACCTGGGAGAGACTGAGAGACAGGAGACTCAGACCTGCACACGGCAGCATCCCCACCACACAATCCCATTAACAGGGGGCTGCCGCTCTCATGGGAGGTCAGAGCCACACAGGAAAATGATAATTAAAAGTAAATAATGGGAAGCGAGCCCCTGGTGGCCCTGTCAGGGCCCTGAGCACGAGTGTGGTCCCAGCAGACAGTGGCAGGCCTCCCACGTGGCTCCCGAGGAAGGAGGCTTGGGAAGCGGGAAGCCTTCAGGGGCTTGCCAGCCGATCCTGCTTGTGAGAGACATTTAGGGGCCTGGCGAGGGATTGCAAAGCCCTGTGGTGCGCTGGGAGCCTAGCAGAAGCTTCCTGACACGGGACGTGGACCGCTTTGGAGATTTTCTGTGTGCATGTCTCTTGCTAAACTAATATTTAAGGAAATATGGGACGTGAAGTGAATGAATGAGTGAACACAGCAGTAGAATGCATGGGTGAACGGTCCACTTGAGTTTCCCTAAAAGCAACACATAAGAATCACCTAGGACGTGTAAAAATTCAGTAGCCCAGATCTGACCCAGATCAAGTAAGGTAACGTTTTCTGGGGGGTGGGACCCCGTCCTCGGTGGTTTGACGTGTTCCTCCTGGTGACTCTGCGGGGCCGAAGCTGAGAACCTTTGGACCAAATGGTCCCTCCCAGCGTCCTTCAGCTGGATGTATCGGTTTTTGTCATGAACTTAGGCAGTAGAGAGAGTAGCCAGGAGCCAATTAGGATGAGTGGGATCTGATCTCACCTCCACCAATAACTAGCTTTGTGACTTTCGGCAAGTAACCTAAACTCTCCAAGTCTCAGCGTCTTCATCCATGAAAAAAGGTGGGATTTGATTACTAGATCCCTTTGGGCTTGACAGCTCTCTGACCTTGAAACTCCATAACCCAGAACTCATGTAGGACCTCCAGCACAAATATCTACTGGGTGCCTTTTCTGTGTTCTAAATCTCTGAGGGGAGATCAAAGACGTTATCTAACAAGGGGCAGAGAGAGGACCCTATACATCCTGGTTTACTCTGCATAGATGCTGGGTAGAAAGATAGACAGACAATTGGTAAGTGTAGATAAGCAGTATAGACAAGTGCTAGAGCATCGGACACTATGATCATTTCCCTCCAGTATCTCCGACTACTGACCACGCCTGACATAGAAGGGATTCAATAACTATCGGTTGAATGACGGGCTGAATGAGTGAATGAATGAATGGTGCCTCTCATGGGTAGATCAAAGTGTGGTCTGTCTTTGGAAATTGAGTATTTCTGTCTCACTAGGTATTAAATAATCACCTTCCCCACAAATTTCCAAGAGGCAAGCGGCCGCCCTGAATGGTGCTTGATGGTTTCTAATATCCCAACCCAGCTACGCAAGTCCATGGATTCCATCAATATACAAATGTATGGCTTTGGAGCCAAGAGGGATAAGGCTTCTCCTCCAGCAAGGACGCATTTGCACCCAGCGAGATTTTAGTCTTGGTCACTAGGTAGAGATCTTTACAACTCCTTGAAAAATGGCCTTCCCTTTTATTTAAATGTGTTTTATCCATTTACTAAAGTCAGTAGGAGAGTCTGGGTCGAAATCAGGCAGGTCTGGGATACTGGCAGGATAGTAGAAAGCCATTTTAAATTAATTCCCTGGAAATCATTGTGAAGGATGCACTGCAGCGTGAAGGTGGGTTCGGGAGCGAGGAGGGAGATTTCAGGCCATTGTCCCCCTCAGACTCCTTCAGCTGATGACTCTGCTGGGTGCAAAAACCTGCTAATGTGTGAGACGGTCACCAGCCCCCGCGCCCCTCCCTGAGCCTGTCGCTTTCAGTGGTGCAGTATCTCTTTGCAAGGAAGTCGTCAGCTGGATTCTCCCTTATTTGCAAAGACAGTAAGTGGTACAATTCAAACCCAGCAATAGCAGCTGGTACCAGTTCCATCTACTTCTCAGCCCCTGGGAGGTGAGAAAAGGATCCAGAAGTTACTCAGTATAAACCAGGGACGTAAAGGGCCAGTGGTGAGTCTCAGGTCAGTGCTCGCACTGGTGATGATTCATTGGAATGGTGTGGCCAAGGCCCTGGTGCTGCACGATAGGTTAACCCAGAGAAGCAGGGCCAGAGGGGAGGGAGGAAGGAGGGCTAGGCAGACCATCTGCAAGGAAGCTCAACACCGGCTTCCAGGGCGGCCTTTGAAGGGACCCAAGTGCACGTAAAACACGAGGATTCCCAGGGCATTTGCACTGGCCTCTGCTTCTTTCTGTCACTGGCCCAGAGATGGCAGAGCAGTGGCAGATTCGAGGCTGGTACATCTGCCGGGAGAGCTGCTACTGAGACGTCCAGGGAGAGACCGGGCTAGCTCGAGGTCAGGCTGAGGCCAAGTTCCTACTCCTACTAATAGGAAAGACCGAGACAAGCAGTTTTAGGGTCAGCTGTGTTTTGTTAAAATCAGCACCTGCCATTAAATGCTCACTCTCCCTAAATCCCTAAAGATGATTTTATTTTTTAAGCAGATCTGTTCTATGTGAAATAATTCTTGGTCTTAAATGTCGCCTAGACCCTGAGGCTGTAATGCTTGGGGTGCAGTAGTAATGAATCAGATGCATTATTAATACACAAGTACGACGACACACTGGGGTCTTTCAGGGAAATTCATGCAGATATGCAGAGTGCACAGTGTGGATGTGAATGCAAAGAAAGCCTGAGAAATTCAGGGAGAGATACACCTTAGCACGCTGAAATTAAAACCTCAAACAATAGACCCAGCTAGACCAAAATTAGGTCGATGTGTCCTCATGTGCCCCTGGGTTTCCAAACGCCCACACAGCCTGCGGCCCAAGTAAGAAATATTTGGAAACAGATTCTGTGCCACAGTTGAAGATCTCAAGGAGGGTTAGGTGAGATGTTTGGAAGTTTCAGACACTCCGAAACCCAGTCGGAGTCTGTGAAACTAGAGAGCCCATTTTCAACATTAATCCAGTTAATGTTCATTGAGTGCCTGCTGTGATTTAGGCTGTGCTAATAGCGGACCCTTGGCCTAGAGACCCAGCTCTAACTGTTCAAGATGCAAGGGGCTCGCGGGGGGCACGCATGCCCTGATCTCACTCTGCATAGAGCTCCTGTCAAAGACGCGGCCCTGGAATGCCCTCCCCCTCCAAAGCCTCTAATGTGGTCTGGCAAAAAGCAAGCCAGCTAATTCTCGGCCACCTCGGTCAACAGAGGGTTGTATGATTCGGGGGAAAGACTCCCAGACTCAGGTTCTTCACCTGTCCACGAGGACCTGGACTTTAAACTCCTTTTCCAGCTTTAATATCCAATGGAATTATTATTACTATTCCATTATTACTTCCCCATACAGAAGTCAATTGCTTTTGTCTTTAATCATATTAGCAAAGCCTCTGAAATATGCAGTGTCCAAGAAGGGACATACCCGAGATGCTGTAAAAATGTCAACTCTCCCTTTCCAGGGCTCTTCAGAAGCGATCATGCTAAGTAATCTTGGGGGCGACTGGCTACCATCTGGGGAGGCCTGGGGGCTGGGGGACACTGTACCCCAGGCTACACCACGTGACACTGGGGAAAACAGCAGATGATCTGGGATCAGCGCATCTGAGATGCACCCATGATGAGTGGCGAGCCTTAGCTGTTTCCCTCCACGGATTCGCTGGGTGTGATCCAGAATAAATCCTCTCCGCTTCTGTGTCTCCGGGTTTAGTCTTCATTGGTATATAATCCACAAATGTAGAATTTTCCAGCCACTAATGAGAGCACTTCACATTTAGAAATAGGAGAGCTTTCTGAATTGTAAGTAAAGGAGAAGAAAGAGCAGATAATTAAGTCGGGTTGTTAAAATGTTGAAATGGAAACGATTGCCTCTTTGCCAGATCTCTCTCCCCATTCCCAGCTCCGGCTTCCCCAGTGCGCAGCCACCCACAGACTGCGACTCAGGGCTCAGAGACTCTGCAGCCCAGCCCTGCCCACATGCCGGAATCTGCTCCCACCACCTGGAAGGAAGCAAGATTAAAGGCAGCTGCTTAATCCTCCTGCAAAGCTCCTTAAGCGTTTCTATCAGGGTCAGCTCAGTCAGTGAGCGCTCACTCAACTTGCCCCTGGAAAACATCCCAATTTAGGCCCTTCTGCTGACTGTTGAGTTGAGAGAAATGAGAGGCTGGATCCCGATCAAGACAGGCTGGGGAGAGAGACAGGTGGTGGGGAGACTGTTCAACCGTCCCCTTCTTGTGCAGAGAGGCGTTCCTGTTCCCACCCCTGGGGTGGTTTTGGTTTCACCCCTGATTGGTTTTGTCTTCCCCCTCAAAGGATTCTGAAAGTATTCTCCCCATATATAGGGAGCACCTGCTGTGTTCCAGGAGCTGGGCTAGCCCATTGCTGTGAGCAGGAGAGGCAATGCCTGTTCTCACCGAGCCCAGTCCTGCAAGGGAGACAGCTGGCCGGATAGGCAGCTGCAGCAGAGTGACGCGGTACGTGCCACGATGCAGGGTCTGGAAAGCCATGGATGCTCATAAACGGCCATGGAGCGGAGCAGAGCTGGGTTGGAAAGCTTCCCAGAAGAAGTCATATTTAAGCTCTTAAATCAACAGATAAATTGTAGATAGAAAGTACCAGCAAAGATAGGGGTGGGGAGGCGGGGAGTGGCTATGAGTAACAAAGCCAGCACTGGGATAAAGGGCCATGGGGTTAAGAAGATCCTTCTTGGCCAAGTACAGAGTCCAAGCCTGATCCCATCCTGAGAGCGACAGAAAGCCATGCAAGTATTTTCAAGTGGAAACCACCAAGATCGTATTGCGTTTTAACAGATGTCTGATTGCTGAGTAGAAAAAGGACTGGAGAAAAGGTGGAAGACCATGCAGAGCCATCGCCTGCAGTGTGCTGGTACAGGAGGGGGCAGTGGAGGCACAGAGAGGGGGCTGGCTGTGAGAGACACAGCAGAGGTGGCATCGCCAGGCTCACCCGGCGACAGTCTGGAATGGATGGCTGAGGAAGAAGAAGGAATCAAGAGGAAAGTCCAGGTTTCTAGACTGGGCACCAGGGCGGGTGTAGCAGCTCAGAACAAAGGGCAGCTGTGGAAACCACGCAGAGATGAACAGCAGTGCAGGGCCCCGTGGAGGCACAGTGCACGGCAGGCAGCAAGAGCTCCGAGGGGTTTCAGGGGGGTGCCTCTCACTGCCCCATTCTGTCCCTTTTTATGACCATTTAGAATATTTTATTTCATTTTTCAAAAAAATTTTATTGGAGTATAGTTGCTTTACAATGTTGTGTTAGTTTCTGCTGTATAGCACAGTGAATCAGCTATACGTATACATATATCCCCTCTTTTTTGGATTTCCCTCCCATTTAGGTCATCACAGAGCATTGAGTATAGTTCCCTGTGCTGTACAGTGGGTTCTCATTAGTTATCTATTTTATACATAGTATCAATAGCATATACGTGTCAATCCCAATCTCCCAGTTCATCCCACCTCCCCGCTTTCCCCCTTGGTGTCCATACGTTTGTTCTCTACATCTGTGTCTCTATTTCTGCTTTGTAAATAGGATCGTCTATACTAATTTTTTCAGGTTCCACATATATGCATTAATATACGATATTTGTTTTTCTCTTTCTGACTTACTTCACTCTGTATGACCCCATTCTGTCTTTTGAATTTTGTTTTGTTTTCGTTTTTTTCACATTTTCTTTTCACTGGATTAAGAACAGGACATGTTTAGGAATGCCTGTTAGGATCCAAGCTATTGGTGAAGCATTTTTAGAAAGCTGGGAGTGGGGAGGGGTGAAAATGCACTGCATGAAAGTGTCCCGGAGGCTTTGTTTTCACGTGACCATTCGGATGTGTCATAAGAACGTGTTTGTGTGGACTCACAATCTGGTCTTGCAGAAAATGAGCCGGGGGAGGCACCCAGAGGGAGGGAGGCTGAGGAGGGGTCCCAGGTGCAAACGTGCACAGCAGCCTTGCTAATGATCAGAAAGAGCAAGGCAACTGCACAAGCAGGAAGTTTTCAGCTGAGGAGCAGAGAAAGGAAACGCCAGGGAAAATAGCACAATAATTGGAGGAAAACCCAGGGGGCAAGCAGAGACTAGGGACCATGTGCGCCCACTTTGTGCTGGTGATTTACTACAGTGCAGTCACCTTCTTCCTGAAGACAGATGAGAAGAAGGCTGTCTTAAGGCTTCTAGGAGGTACGTTAGCTCCAGAAAGCTACTGTGTTGTGGTTCATTCAAAGTTTCATCAGGCGTTAAATGACAGATTATGGTAATGATGTTCACCATACACGGCTAACATTTATTTAGCTCTTACTCTGTGCTTGACCCCAAGCTCAACACATTACCTCTGTTAATATTATATGAGCCCTATTACAACAGAGAATGGAGGTCAGAAAGTTTAAGTGACTCGCACAAGAGCTCATGACGGGTAAGCGGCAAATTGGAACCCAGGTCTTTGTGATTCCAGAGGTTCTGGTCCTAAGCACAACCTTACTGCCAATTGCATCACAGAAGTAATGTTACAGCCAAGTCCTTAGAAGAATAAGAGATTATGGGTAAAGCTGAATAAACCTAATAATTATAGCATCATTTTAATTTTAGTAGTGAAATTCAATGAAACTCTGTGGATCAGCTATTTGCAACAAAACTCCCTTGCTCCCTCATCAGCAAACATTGCCTGTGGGAAACTCCAAGACTTTTTTTTTTTTTTTTTTTTTTTTGCGATACGCGGGCCTCTCACTGTTGTGGCCTCTCCCACTGCGGAGCACAGGCTCCGGACGCACAGGCTTAGCGGCCATGGCTCACGGGCCCACCCGCTCTGCGGCATGTGGGATCCTCCCGGACCGGGGCACGAACCCGCGTCCCCCGCATCAGCAGGCGGACTCTCAACCACTGCGCCACCAGGGAAGTCCCAAAACATTCTTTAAGATAAAGCACAGATATCTCTTTTGCTGAGAATCCCAGATACCAGCAAAGGCCATAAATCCCTCTACTCTCCATGCTTTACCCAGTCCATTCTTCACAGTAGCTCAGCTTATGATGTGTCTTCCTCATTAGCTTATGAGAAGGACGCATCTTATTGATCTTTGTGTCTCTATCACCTAGGAAAGTGCCTTGAACTTAGTAAATTCTCAGTAAGTATGTTTTGAAGGAGTGAAAGAATGATGGGATGATAAAGCACAGATGCTACGAACTAACGTATAAAATTAATTTGCTGTCACGATAACAATCATCTAGTTATTGAAGAAGTACATAAAACACATTAAACTGAATTGACAAATATGTTTGGTAAATCCTTAGTTCTCAATATTACGTGCTTAATTACAAGCAATGAGCACCCCCAAAGGCATGGTTTTGATGATACATTTTATTATTGTCAACTTGTCTTTCTTACCACACAACTGGCAATCACATTCAGAATAAGGCCCAGCTTATTAGAGGCAAATACAGAAACAGAGCAAATCTGAAACATTCCTATGTACCAAGGGACCCTTTGTGTGTCCTTATCCACACCTTTCAAGCAGGCGTAGCCAGGCTCTTCAGGACAAGAATGGTTTCTTTAGCTTTATCTCCTTCTGTCCCTTCTCAAGTGTCTGTTTCTCTTGCATCACCGTAGATGCAGGTCCTTAAATCTGCTAAGCGCTTTCTTGCCCTGGATACACGGGCAGCAGACTTTTCCTTGGTAAAATCCCCCTTCCCGCTTCGCCTTGCTACCTTCAACCTTGCCTCAGATGCTGATTCCTCGGGGAGGGCCTCGCTCTTTATCAGACAGCCACCCCTCCTCCTTGGTCCCATGGAGATACTCCTGTGCATCCCTGACATTTTAGAGCAGCCTTTGCGAAGAGCTGTCCTGAGGTTCTTTCCTCCTCTGTGTTCCACATGCTAACCTCTGTCTCTTTCACTCCTGTGTCTCCAGGACCTAGCATGAGGCCCGGTGCACACTGGGTAGGGAGGAAAAGATGGAGGGGTGGATAAATAGAGGAAGGGGAGGCTGACTCTAGTGCCATCCTAACATTTTCTAATGTCGGGGACAAATATGCAGTGCTCTTCAGCCATCCAGTTCAGGTCCGGAGTCTATCCTCATGGCTGAATATTTAGCTGGCGTTGATCCAAACATCATTATTTCTTGAGAGGATAAGTCAATTTTCCCCTACTCTCATATGTAATAGACATTAACCCACACATGATAATGGCATCCTTATTAGAGGAGAAAGGAAGGGGAGAATAAGACAGAAGTGCGCACACACACACACACACGCAGAGAGGGAGAGGGAGAAGAGAGAGACTGATTCTTTTCCTGGAATAGGGCAGAGAAAACCAATAGAAGGCAAGAGTTTCGGGGAGGCAAATGGAGTTTTAAAGTCCAGGTACCCATATGATACCACTTATACATGGAATCTAAAATACGACAGAAACAACTTGTCTACGAAACAGAAACAGACTCACAGACATAGAGAACAGACTTGTGGTTGCCAAGGGGGAGGGGGATGTGGGGGAGGGATGGGTTGGGAGTTTGGGATTAATGAGCAGATGCAAACTATTATATGGAGAACGGATAAACAACTGGGCCCTACTGTATAGCACAGGGAACTACATTCAGTATCCTGTGATAAACCCTAATGGAAAAGAATATGAAAAAGAATGTGTATATATATTGTATATATACATGTATAACTGAATCACTTTGCTGTATGGTAGGAATTAACACAACATTATAAATCTACTATACTTCAGTAAAATAAATTAAAAAAATAAATTGGAAATAGCTCAAACATCACAACTATAGAGATAGTTCTATTTAATAAGTAATGTACCTATGTAATTGAAAAAAAAAAAAAAGTCAAGGTACCAGTCATTCACATTGTTACTCTATAAGCGTTTGGAGATTGATAGGCTGGGGACAGATAAAAACCATGGGGTGTTTTTATTTTTTACCCATCTCCATACAACTGAATTTCGTATCAGCATCACCATCTACTGCAAATACTTGAACGGGGGATGTTATGGTGACTTTATAGAAAACCTCATAAAATATGTAGATTATCTCAGGGCTGAAAGGTGAAAAATAATTTTATCTTTAAAGTCCATTGCAAACTCCAGATGCTTGCACAGCTGTATTTTAATATTCCAGTACTAGGACAAAAGTGAATCTTGCTATGTGCCTCTTATCTTCCCCTCACATACCAGGGTTGTCAGTGCCATTGGCAATTTTACATGTAAATGAGCCTATCCATCACTCCTTACTTTGCAGCAACTCACTTCTAAGCCTGCCATAGAGCTACGCCATTAAATATCCCTGCTTTACAATATACATCATGGCATATTTGACATCAATCAGCTGTGTCAACCTGCTCACTGTAAACCATAAACTTGCTCTGTATCCCTCTCCCCACGGGGTGATTAAACCTGCTTGGGGTAGCCTCCTGACTCCAGTGATAAACGGCAATTCATTTCCTCCTTGTTCTTCCTCCAAGTGTCCCAAGCTCTTCATGCCTGCCTGTTGGAGGAGGTAGGGGCCAGGGGAAAGTGTGCACTGAGTGTGAATTTGTGCATTCGCGTTCAAACCCGGACTTGGACCATCATTGCTTGGCTCTGGGTTGTGACTTTGTCATTTTCAAATGAAGAGGAGGGGCTGCATCCTTTGTCATGCTACAAGGACACAAGGGACGGTGTTCAGAGTTCCTCTAAGGACAGCTCTCCTGCCTGGAAGAGAAACACCAGGGCAGTGATTCTCACCTCCTTGTGATGGATGCTAACCAGACGCCCATCATCCCCCTGCAAAGAATGTGTAATTTCTGCCAGGTCATCTCTCACTACCTCCAAGTCCTGTCCAAGAGATCATATCAGAAATAAAGTGAGTGAAATGACGCTATTATAAGTATAACCTAGAATGTGTTCTAACTGATGTTTGTAAGTAGTTCATTTGCAAACCAGGTCTTTATTAGAAGTAACACGTTACGTGTAACGTGAAGGGAAGTTGCATCACACAGTACGGGTGGTTGCAACACGCCAGGGTTATCATGACACTCCAGCTGAAATCTGCTAGACTAGATGATGCTTTTTTTTCCAGCAGGAAAAGCCATGAGGATTTTAGTAACATGAAGAGATCCTCCACTGAACTGACTAGGCAATTCATCTGATCACTCCAGAAGTCCTTTCGCCCTTCCTTCTGTTCAGTCTGAGATAACAGCTACTTCTTCTGCTTCCTGGCACACTGGCCAGGCCATCTGCTGACCAGTGGACGCAGCCTCGATCATGTGTGCACTCCAGAATATCTCCTAGGCAATCAATCAGAAGGCTCTTCGGACCCAGCAAAACACTCAGTGGTAAACATTCTTTATCCACGTGTGCCCCGCTTCAGCCACAGACCTAGCGCCTACCCACCTACCACTTGCTCTGATTTCTGTCAGTCTGGCCACTCACTCATTCATCTCTTGAGTCCACAGTGGTTTGTCCAAACCAGGGAGTTCAGACCCATCTGGAAGGAGCAGAGTGGAGAGCTATGCTGTGGATTTCAGCCACAAATCCTATTCAATGTCACGACCCTTGCAGGACGCCCACAAAAAAAAGAACATTTTGAAGGTGGGTGGCAGGAGAGCAAAGAGAAATATAAGGGAACAGGACGGAGATGGGAAATGGGAAAGATTCTGCTTGGGGGATTCAGCTGGTCTCGTAAAAGGAAGGGCTGGGCAGAGAACAGGAGGGAGGAGAGAAGCAGAAAGCAAAGGAGGGGCAGGAAGGGAACAAAGGAGAAAGTTAGCTTCTTGCTTTCATTCTTGGGACATCCAGAGTAATGAACCCGCTTTCTAGAGAAGACGAATGGGCAGCTGTAGAGATTATGAGTGAGGTTTTATTGCAGATCAATAAATCTGCTTCACACATCCCCATCTGGAGGGAGTTTTAATTTAGAGGAAAGAGTGATGAGCTCACAACAACAATAAATCAAAAAGGTGTATTCACGTATGCATTAACCTTCTATCAAAACATACATCGGCGTCAAAGGCAGGCTTTGGTAACAAATCTGGTAGGTGATGTGTAAGGACAGCCACTGAGGCCCATAGCTCACCTCCCCTGGGACACAGTCAGAGAAGCTGCTGTCTCGCTCGGCACCCCAGGCCCCCGTGATTCTCACGAGAACTGAGGGGAAGCTGAGGATTTATATCAGTGCCGTTAACAGGAGTCGCTGGTTGTTACCTGAGGACAGCTGCCTCAGATCAAAATCAGGAAGAGTTCTCCGCAAAGGAGAAAGGAGATTTCACGGCAACAAAACTGAGATGGCAGCTGACAAAAAGCAGAATGGGGCACATCTAGGAAATTCTGAGAGCCGTGTGCAAACACAGTTTAAGTGCTGGAGGAAACTCAGAAATCCTCCCTGTTGGTGCCAATGGCTCATTTTGGTTTCTCCCCCTCTGTGGTCCCCTGTTCTGTACCAACACCCCTCTCCCACCACAAGATCATGACGATGGCTGGAGGCCTGGGAAGGCGTGGTCATGAACTAAAAACAGAGGATGCCCCGGGCAGGGGAGTGTGGATGTGCAGAACAGCACTGCAGCTTGAAAATGTGAATCCAATCAGACCCAGTATTAATCAGCTACAAGATATCCCAGGAAAGCGGGCGTGTGGGAAAGACACCACTCACTTGCTAACCAGCCGGTGTTGGTGTTGCCTAGTGATGGACTGACTATACTGTTCTCCCAAAGACTTTTATAGAAATCGGGGAAGGAACTAAGGGAGTGAAGCACTGAGTGTCCACCGTCAACTCAATCAGCGTCTGCAAGCATTTTATACATGTGGGATTGCGTATGCGTAGCCATCAAAGCAGACATATTCACTTACCGTATATGCATCTACTAATGCCTTTATTTTCTAGGACAGGAATAGACATCTCTGGTCACAATAGCACTGCTAAGGAGGTGCAATGAATCCCGTATTACTGATGAGAAAATTGAGATTCAAAGGGATCAAGAAGCCAGGATTCCAGTCCTGACCTGTCTGACCTCACTGGCTGGGCTTTTCTTCTATCCCACCAGCCTCTTGGTGTGTGTGTGTGTGTGTGTGTGTGTGTGTGTGTGTGTGTGTGTGTGTGTGTGTGTGTGTGTGTGTGTGTGTGTGTGTGTGTGTGTGTGTGTGTGTGTGTGTATGTGTGTGTGTGAACACGTGCATTCTTCTACAGACCTGACTCCCTTCCTCTCCCTTCCTCTCCAATCTAGTTCCTAACGCGCTCCTCCCGTGTGGGCTGCTTCACGGGGATAACTTAGTACAAGCCTTGCACGTGATGTTTCACACTGGGATACCCTCCCTGATCGGACTCGCGCTTGGACACCCAGCTCATGACACAGCACCTTCACTGGACAACACCAGCTCCACTCAACACAGCGAATTCTTCCTTGTTTTCTACCTTGTAAGTATCTCCATCAGAGCACTCTTTTCTCTTCATTGAATCCATCTTTTTACAGGTATGATTTCTTTGTGTTTGCAGTTCACGGGGACTAGGGCTTCTTCACACTTGTTTACATCTTGCTTAGCGGAGTGTGTGACCCAAATTAGGTCTTGCTGCTATGAGAACTCCAGTCCCAGAAGACTTATAACCGGTCTGCCAATCCCTGCCTGTCATTAGGAATCTACGTGTTCACCAGGTGCCCTCCCCACCGACCGCCCTCATACGCCTTAAGCCATGCACACGTATCTGCTCATCAACACAGAAATGTCTATGAGCTCAGCTCATAAATCCCATTCCAGAGATAAGTAAAGTGAGTCATAGAGAGACCATGGCTGGGCCCTCATGACCCAGTGAGTCAGCCAAATGGCCCAACACGACCCTGGACTTTTGAATGATTACAGCTTAACCTCAGCTCCCTGATCTTCTAAATCAAATTCAAGGAATGATGCCTCCAAAGTGTTCGTGTTCAGCTTAAAACTTCCCAAGCCCTCTGCTAAATACACTGAAAGTGTCAGTCAGTTTTAGAAAAGATCGTGACATCGTGAATCATCTTCCACATATCAATACACAGTGCCTGAACACCAGTTCCCACCGTTATGCAAATAACTCCTGTACAGTCCTATCAGAAGGGTATAAAGGGAGAGAAGGTACAAAGAGAAAACTTTGATAATAACAACAACAGCGATAACAAATAGTTATTAAATGCCTAGTATGTGTCAGACACTTTTCCGGCACAGGGAGTACGCTGGTGAGTGAAAAAAGTGCCTGTTCTCAGGAGATCTGCACTCCACGTAACATCTTTATACCACCAGCAACCACCAGTGTTTACTGGGGACTTTCTGTGAGCCAGGCACCCTCGTTAGCGCTTTATTCCTGCAACAGCAGGAGTGGGCACTTTGCAGATTAAACACTGGGTGCAGAGAATTTAAGGAGCCTGTATGGGGACACAAAAGGGACAGCCAGTCTGAATCCAGCGCCCAGGTTGCTAGTTCTTCTCCATAATGTTTCTCCTGTGTGGAGAAATTCTCCCTGCTCTCAGCACCATTTTCCTTTTTGGAGGGAACTTTTTCTGGATTTTGAAGTAGCTCTTTAACTGTTTTCCCTGACGCCGGTCTGTCCACTCTGATCATACGCCAGCCACAACGGTTTTCCAAAAAGGGTAATGACCACCTTCAGGCACCTTCAAAGCTCTCCAGGACAGAGCAAAGAAAGGCCCGATTCCCAAGCATGGTCCGCAAAGATCGGCCACATTTACACATCCAGACTGCATTCCACATTCCTACCATGGCTCCTTCAAGTAACAGCCTTGGGAGCTGCAGGACCACGTGCTGCCTCCCTTGCTCTCCCAGACTTTTCCTATGCCCAGACCGTTCCCTTCTCCTCTTAGCTTATGCCTGCCCCGTGTTTCTTTCCAAAATCAGATAAACTATCATTTTTTCCATGAATACCACCCCACAGCCTTCAACTCTACCCATCCTATAATCCAATTTATTAACTCCATTCACGGTGAGCCCACCAGCACCTTCCCTATGTCTCCATTACGGTGTTTATTTCCTAATAAGTATTTAGTAATGGTTTATGTGTTTTTCTCCTCCATCAAAATTTGTGAAGTTAAAAGCAGAGACTGTGTAATTCATCTTGTAATCCCTGCAGTGCTGAGCACCATGTCTGGAATATAACAAGAGCTTAATAAATATTAGTTGAATTGAATTTGTTCTTTCTATTATGGAAGAGTGTATCATCACATCTGGGAAATGGCTGGTATGGTGTGATGTGTGTGAAGAGCATTAGACCAGGAAACATGAAATCTGGAATGAGCTGTTTGTTCTGCCCGGAGCTTGTCGTGTGACATTAGGCAAATCCCTCGTCCTCTCTGAGTCCCATTATCACATCTAAAATAAGAGGGTGGCACTAGATCGTATGAATTCCACTATGTTACACTATAAAATCCTCAAAAATCTTCCTCGTATGCTTCACCGATTCGGTAAATATTTACTGAGCGTCTTTTCTAGTCGAGGCACTTTATTAGGCTTTAGGGGTGTGGAAACAGACAGACTCTGGAATCAAGAAACTTACATGCAGTTCTCATATCAACTTTGTGATTCAAGCCAGGTGGCCATATTGACCACGCTTTCTTTATCAAAAGAGAAAACTAAACTTCGGAGATCTGGTGATTATTAGATTCTCTTAATGCTCTTATGTTCTGAGGCATAGTCACTGAAGGCATATACACAATTCTTTATAACTTTCCCCACCGTCGAGAACAAAGTTCTTCAAAGATATTTCACTTAAGTTTATAGAAACACTCAACTACTATATGGAATTTACCAGGTAATCTAATTTACCTCATTGACCACTTTTGAAAAGTTGTTGTCAAGTCAACATTGTTTCATTTTTTCATGCTGATAAAGAGAAAAGAGGCAGTCCTCACAGAGGGAACAAGGAACATTTCCGTTAAAGATACTGAAATGAATTCATGATGTCTAATCTGATTCTCCCATAGAAATATGTTATCGTGTAGGTTACATTATTCACCCAAAGAGTGATGGCCAACATTTTATAGGCACGACGATCAACATCATACTTAATTTTGTGCAAATGATAAAACTCTATTCTTTGTAAAGCAGAAAGCTTTTAAAATCAGTTTGACCCATTAAATTCAACAAATATTCTAAGCAACTAAATTATGTAAGGAGCTCTGATAGTCTCTGCTGGGAAAAGAAGTGTGAGGAAGGTGTGTTCTTCCACTGCGAGCTCTGTCCTATTATTGACAAGAAGAAAATGACATGAATGTCGGTGCTAAAAGTCGTAAAATGATAAGTGCCTTAAAGAAGGAAGAACACGAATTAACATTTATCGATCATTTGCTGTGTTCCAGGTTTTATCATCCGTAAGTATTATTGCCCTTGAGAAGAGAGTCGTACTGCTAGAGTCATACAGAGTAAACTTTTTAAAAATGAAGGAATAAAGTTCTGTTAGTCTGAGAGCAAATCTCCCACAAGCCGGATAACTGCAAATCATGTTCTTTCCATGTTCTGGAGTTCACATACACACAGAAAAGTTCACTTGGTAAAGAGATCAAAGACGTCTTCTTGTGGGAGAAGATTTTACGCTGAGCTTTATTTGGGATGGGTAGAATTTTGGTGAGTGAATAATGAAGGAGGGATTCCAGCTGGAAGGAAGGACCAGAGCAAAAGCAAGGAGACAGGAACTTGTAGGGATGGTCATGTAATAACAAACCTTCCAGACTGTTTAGAGGTGAGGCTGGTCATTGATCTCATGTTTATTCTACGTTGGGTGCTACGGCTATAAAGATGAATAAGAGGGTCAAGGTGGTCCCACCCTCATAAAAGCAGATACTGTAACACAGAAATACACAAGGCACAGTGAGAATAGAGAAGGACATGACTAATGTCAAGTAAGGTGGAAGAGTCTTTGCAGAGAACATAATCTTTACACTGAGTTTTGAAAGATGATAAAGGGTTTGTCAAGACGGAGGAGATGGGGTGAGTTTGATGGGGTGCAGGAGGGAACGATAATCTGGCAGAAGGAACAGCGTTATCAAATTCAGACACGTCATCCAGTGGGGATGTCTGGTGTGGCTTGGAATGGTTGGTCCATGCAGAGGAAGAAGGAGGAGGCTTGGGGTGGACCGGCACATGCATGGGGAACCCTGAGCATCAAGCCTGATCCCCTCACCTGTGCCTGAAAACAATTTGGACTTAATATTCCTGTCAAAATGGACAAATTCTTAGAAATGCACAACCTGCCAAGACTGAACCAGGAAGAAATAGAAAATATGAACAGACCAATCACAAGCACTGAAATTGAAACTGTGATTAAAAATCTTCCAACAAACAAAAGCCCAGGACCAGATGGCTTCACAGGCGAATTCTCTCAAACATTTAGAGAAGAGCTAACACCTATCCTTCTCAAACTCTTCCAAAATATAGCAGAAGGAGGAACACCCCCAAACTCATTCTATGAGGCTACCATCACCCTGATACCAAAACCAGACAAAGATTTCACAAAGAAAGAAAACTACAGGCCAATATCACTGATGAACATAGATGCAAAAATCCTCAACAAAATACTAGCAAACAGAATCCAACAGCACATTAAAAGGATCATACACCATGATCAAGTGGGGTTTATCCCAGGAATGCAAGAATTCTTCAATATACGCAAATCAATCAACGTGATACACCATATTAACAAATTGAAGGAGAAAAACCATATGATCATCTCAATAGATGCAGAGAAAGCTTTCGACAAAATTCAACACCCATTTATGATAAAAATCCTACAGAAAGTAGGCATAGAGGGAACTTGCCTCAACATAATAAAGGCCATATATGACAAACCCACAGCCAACATCGTCCTCAATGGTGAAAAACTGATACCATTTCCACTAAGATCAGGAACAAGACAAGGTTGCCCACTCTCACCACTCTTATTCAACATAGTTTTGGAAGTTTTAGCCACAGCAATCAGAGAAGAAAAGGAAATAAAAGGAATCCAAATAGGAAAAAAGAAGTAAAGCTGTCACTGTTTGCAGATGACATGATCCTATACATAGCGAATCCTAAAGATGCTACCAGAAAACTACTAGAGCTAATCAATGAATTTGATAAAGTTGCAGGATACAAAATTAATGCACAGAAATCTCTGGCATTCCTATACACTAATGATGAAAAATCTGAAAGTGAAATCAAGAAAACACTCCCATTTACCACTGCAACAAAAGGAACAAAATATCTAGGAATAAACCTACCTAAGGAGACAAAAGACCTGTATGTAGAAAATTATAAGACACTGATGAAAGAAATTAAAGATGATACAAATAGATGGAGAGATATACCATGTTCTTGGATTGGAAGAATCAACATTGTGAAAATGACTCTACTACCCAAAGCAATCTACAGAGTCAATGCAATCCCTATCAAAGTACCTATGGCATTTTTCACAGAACTAGAACAAAAAAATTCATAATTTGTATGGAAACACAAAAGACCCCGAATAGCCAAAGCAATCTTGAGAACGAAAAACAGAGCTGGAGGAATCAGGCTCCCTGACTTCAGACTATACTACAAAGCTACAGTAATCAAGACAGTATGGTACCGGCACAAAAACAGAAATATAGATCAATGGAACAGGATAGAAAGCCCAGAGATAAACCCACGCACATATGGTCACCTTATCTTTGATAAAGGAGGCAAGAGTATACAGTGGATAAAAAATAGCCTCTTCAATAAGTGGTTCTGGGAAAACTGGACAGGTACATGTAAAAGTATGAAATTAGAATGCTCCCTAACACCATACACAAAAATAAAGTCAAAATGGATTAAAGACCTAAATGTAAGGCCAGACACTATCAAACTCTTAGAGGACAACATAGGTAGAACACTCTATGACATAAATCACAGCAAGATCCTTTTTGACCCACCTCTTAGAGAAATGGAAATAAAACCAAAAATAAACAAATGGGACCTAATGAAACTTCAAAGCTTTTGCACAGCAAAGGAAACCATAAACAAGACCAAAGACAACCCTCAGAATGGGAGAAAATATTTGCAAATGAAGCAACTGACAAAGGATTAATCTCCAAAATTTATAAGCAGCTCATGCAGCTCAATAACAAAAAAAACAAACAACCGAATCCAAAAATGGGCAGAAGACCTAAATAGACATTTCTCCAAAGAAGATATACAGATTGCCAACAAACACATGAAAGAATGCTCAACATTATTAATCATTAGAGAAATGCAAATCAAAACTACAATGAGATATCATCTCACACCAGTCAGACTGGCCATCATCAAAAAATCTAGAAACAATAAATGCTGGAGAAGTTGTGGAGAAAAGGGAACACTCTTGCACTGCTGGTGGGAATGTGAATTGGTACAGCCACTATGGAGAACAGTATGGAGGTTCCTTAAAAAACTACAAATAGAACTACCATATGACCCAGCAATCCCACTACTGGGCATATACCCTGAGAAAACCAGAATTCAAAATGAGTCATGTACCAAAATGTTCATTGCAGCTCTATATACAGTAGCCTGGAGACGGAAACAATCTAAGTGTCCATCATCGGATAAATGGATAAAGAAGATGTGGCACATATATACAATGGAATATTACTCAGCCATAAAAAGAAACGAAACTGAGCTATTTGTAATGAGGTGGATGGACCTGGAGTCTGTCATACAGAGTGAAGTAAGTCGGAAAGAGAGAGACAGGTACCGTATGCTAACACATATATATGGAATTTAAGAAAAAAAAAATGTCATGAAGAACCTAGGGCTAAGACAGGAATAAAGACACAGACCTACTAGAGAATGGACTTGACGATATGGGGAGGGGGAAGGGTAAGCTGTGACGAGGCGAGAGAGTGACATGGACATATATCCACTACCAAACGTAAAGTAGACAGCTAGTGGGAAGCAGCCGCATAGCACAGGGAGATCAGCTCGGTGTTTTGTGACCAACTGGAGGGGTGGGATAGGGAGGGTGGGAGGGAGGGAGGAGATATGGGAACATATGTATATGTATAACTGGTTCACTTTGTTATAAAGCAGAAACTGACACACCATTATAAGGCAATTATACTCCAATAAAGATGTAAAAATAAAATAAAATAAAAATAATATTCCTGGCAAAGAAGGTATTGATACCATGCATTGTTTCTGATGAGGGATGGTTCAGGTCAGAGCTCTTCTTTGGGAAGATTAATAGAGCAGAGACATGAAGGGGGAGAGATTAAGTGGTTGACCCGATAGTTCAAATGAGAGGTAATGAAATAATAAACCAGGATGGAGGTCGCTGAGATGAAAAGGAGAGGTGGGATATTATAAAGTTAGAATCAACAGATCAACGGACCTGAGAGTAGGGGCAAAAGGGAGAGAGGGCTGGTGACAGTCCTCAGGCAATTATAAATGTAGGATTAGACTTCAAGAGAGGAGTCAAGGTTGGAGACAGATTTAGGCATCATCCCCGCAGAGGTGATAATTGGACAGTGAGAGGGGAGAAGAACTCCAAGGAGGAGAGTACAGAAAAGGAAGGAAGGAAAAAAAGCCAGGGACCAAACCCTAGAGAATTCCTTTGCTTGGGAGGTAGAGAAAGGCAAGGGGGGTGGAGGACAAGTGGCTCCAGAGATAGGGGAAGGACGGGAAGGCCGGTCTCCAGAGGAGCAGTGGATGCCCGGGGAAATGTTGCAGAAGGGAGTAGGAGGGGTTGAGATTCAGCCAGTTATTTGATGGTTAATAAGTCGGTGACAAACTTTCAGAGATGAATTGCGAAAGAGTGTTATGAGGAGAAAACAGGAGCATAGAGATGACGGAAAACACTAAGTGCTCGACGTTCTCAATGTGAAAGGAAGGCGAACACCCCACAGAATTAAGCTCACCCCCCTGCCATGGGGAAACATTATTTACACTTGCCTGATTTGCTGTTTGCATCTCTGTGAAATGTTTGCAAACTCAGGATGCCGGGCCTACCAAGCCTTAGAATTAAGTGTGTGTGCCCGTGACTGGCACCATCCCTGACCAGGCAGAGCACTCTGGGGTCAGCAGCTGCCTAAAGCTCCCCCCATCCCCTACCCCTGGGGCAGCACATCTGATCCTAAGAGGCAGACTTTCTCAACAGCAGCAGGGATATTGCACAAGAGGAGGGATAAGCCTCACTCAATAATCCGATGAGCAATTTTATAAAGTGGGGAAAACAGCACCGTGTTTTTGTTTTTCCCCCGCAGTGGTTCCAGCTATTAGTTGTCTTCTGAAGTGCAGGAAGGAACATGAGGGCAGCACTCTGGCCGCACAGGAGACCAGCCTCTGCTTTCTGCACCCCCAGCACAGACCAACCATCAGGGATTAATCCGCAGCTCAGGACGCACCTCAGCGCCACCCAGGCCCCCGGGGTGCCCATTTGTACCAGAGAGAGGACATAACCTCCTGCCTGAAGGCACCCACACTTGGTGGCTGCAGACAAGAAGGCTCCATGGGGCATTACGAACTCTGAGGGAGAAGAAGCAGCAGCAGATAAAACCCCAAGTAGCCGAAATGCTGTTTTCATGCAAATGGTCCTAAGTAAAGTGAAAAGAGGCTGGCCTGGGAGGAGGGAAAGGAATGAGAAAAGGATGCAAGAGAAAAGCTGCGTTAATTCTAAACGGGAGGTTTTGCAGAGGCATTAGCTGCTCTTGAAGGAAATAAATAGACTTTCTCCCCACGTTTATTAAATGTCTATGATTCTCTTATTTAGGAGTCCTTTATTTTCAATGGAAAGAGGATAAAATTCAGGTACATTTCACAAAGAGAGGATCTCTATTACCTATTTACTGTAAAATGCCCAGAATTATTTCTTCAGGAAATGGAAAGATGAGAAGCTTCCCTGAGGGAGAAGTGGGTATGGCAGGCCTGGGGCCTGGGGGGCGGCAGCAAGGCTGTGCCCCTCTCAGCCGAACAGAGGGAGTGGGAGAGGGTTCAAAGACATCAGAGGGTGACATGGGAAGAGCACGGGGTTTGTGGGAAGGAGGCCTGGTTCCAGTGCCACCTAATGGCACGTGTCATCCAACTTTGGTTTCCTCATTTACAGCGTTGCAGTATAAATAGTTCACCTCCCTTCTGTACTGTGAGAAGAAAATGGGATGAAAACATGAGAATGTACCAGAAAAAGCAACGGTCACAATTGTTCTATATAAATACAAGATGCTAATACACTCGAAAGAAGGGAAAACATGTCTCCTGGTCAGGACGTTTGTAAAAAATGAAGGGTCTCTGTCCCGGTGCAAAACGGCCACAGCAACTGTCCATCTCCACGTGCTGGATGGAACGCCCTGTCTAAGGGGACCCGGCGCTTCAGCGGGAAGTCGAGTGGCCCAAGGCTGCTGCAGCAGCGAACAGGAGGAGAAGCTGCCGGCCCGCTCCCTGGCTCAGGGGGCCCAGACATCTCAGCTGGGTTCTTTGCCCACCCAACGTGGTAACTCTTAACAGGCAACTGAACCCAGCGAGCTGCCCTATATTCAGGACAAATACATTCTACCTGTATCTGCTGTGTTCTGATTTAAAACCTCAATCTCAACTTCAAAAAGAGTTTTTGAACTGTTTCTTTTTTTCTCCTTGACCTGGTAAAAGTAGTTCAGATGAGTCATAATGGGTTTGGTTTGATGCAGAAGTGACCCGTTGCGTGTTGTGTAAAAATGCTAATCTTCCCCCAACCATTTCCAAATTCTTTAATTCCCCTGACACATTAATTCTAACTCCAACATAAAATGCCCCAATACCCCTGAGAATCCCAGGGAAGAAATTACAGCAATTTCCTACACTGGAATCAAATTCCAAGGTTGGAGAGCATGGGCCACGGCCTGGCATTAACTCAAACGTCCATGTGAAAGATTATGGCGGGCAGCTGTGATTCCATTAAAGGGGGCAATTTCAACTCCATTTCCTTGATAAACAGACACAAGCTCGCCCCTAAATTGGGCTTGATAGATTTGATTAGGGTAGAGTTTTTGGAGGTTGTGGTTTCTGCAGGAGAATTGCTATTTGATGTACAAGGCCAAATTGCACTTGAAATCTCCTTGCTTCCATAGAGGAGGGAGAAGGAAAAGGACCTAACACCTAGCCAATTGCTAGCATCCAAGCAGCAGGGGAGTCAAGCTGTTGTATTCAAAATATCTGTTAGGTATGCAGCCAGTGTGTGCTGTGGAAAGCGTGCCAGGCTCAGGGGAAACCATGATTAAAAGCAGCAAAACCAAATATTATTTAAACAAAGCAAAATGTACCCATCCGATTTCTTTAGCCCACGTGAATCTTTTTCAGGGAGAAGGAAAGACGTGTAACCTCCTTTGGGAACACCTGTGGTCCCATCTTTCAGAATTCCCACTGGGAGCGTAGAGCCTGGGAGGCAGGGAAGCTGAACCTCATCCTTTAAAGCACGTTCTCCCAGCACAAACACAGAATGATGGGCCAACTGACCGTCAGACCTCCTCGCCTGCTTGTTTCATCATGAATAAATGGGAAACAACACTTGTGTAGGTCAGCTCCACCGATAAGGCGATGGGGACTGTAATGACCTCTAAATTCCAAAAGTCGCAAACCCTTTTCGTGGGTAAATCTGTTTGCTTCCTAAGTATAAGCACTCCCAGGAACGCTCGGACACCTTCACGATTGCCCTTTCTGCCTGGCCCAGTGCCAAGGGCACGGGGAATTGAGATTTATTGCGGATCTGGAAGGTGCCAAGATCCACACTTGGAGCTTGACGGGCCCCGCCCCACAGTAAAGCCACTCACAGTCTTGGAGGTGGCTACTGTTTCTTTCTTTTTAATTAAAGGTAATCAGTTTCATAAGCGTTAAAGAAAAATGCCATGTCCTTGTAAGTGACAAGAGGCAGACTAGGATGTAAACTAGAACTGCCTGAGGCCAAAGTCCTACTCATTCCATCCCACGGGGCTGCTGCCTCAGGTGATGCAGGTGGGCTGTAAGAGCTCTGGTGGGAAAGAGGCCACACTGAGTCAGTAGTACAGGACAGGTTCCATCCTTGATGAAAAGCAGCAGAGCTTGAAGGACAGAGTCAGTATAAAGAGCAGATGAAAATGATACATGATTTAGATTACTGGAATTTAGCATTATATGAAGCAGTCATCAAATCAGCCTCCTTTAAAGAGAAAAATTGATTGGCAAGTGGCTGTCTTTTTTTTTTTTTTTTTTTTTTTTTTTTTTTTTGCTGTACGCGGGCCTCTCACCGCTGTGGCCTCTCCCGCTGCGGAGCAACAGACTCCGGACGTGCAGGCTCAGCGGCCATGGCTCATGGGCGCAGCTGCTCCGTGGTATGTGGGATCTTCCCGGACCGGGGCACGAACCCACATCCCCTGCATTGGCGGGCGGACTCTCAACCACTGCACCACCAGGGAAGACCGGCAAGTGGCTGTCTTGAGGAGACATGTGGAGATGGTGGAAGAGCCCTTAGGGACACGGGGTGCAATGCATCCTTCTGCTACCTGCCAAAATCCCTGTACTGTCCTTTGGGCATTTAACAGCTGTGGAGATTCATCAAGCATCATCTTCTGGGTATGTCACTAGGTTTTAATGAAACCACTCTGGTACCCCAAATCGAAGCTATTTGAGAACCTGGGTCCCACCCACATGAATCTACTGTTTTACAAAAACACTACATTTTTATCCTGGAGCACTGTCTCCTCACACGAATATGTCCAAGCTTGATATTTAATAGAATCTACCCCAACCATAATTTTGAAACTTTTCTGTGCTGTTCCCCGTCCTCCTGAACCTTCGACTTTACCGATTCAAACCAAGCCTTCAGAAGGGACTTTCTATATGGATCAAATACGTTCTTAAGAACATCAGAATATACTCTACCCACCCAGGAACGGAGCCAGACTCATAAATGTGCCAACTCTCTATTTACTTCCTCCTCCCTCTCAGAGCTACTCCCCTGTGTCCGCCGCAGAGAAGAAGTCGCTGGCTCTTGTAACTACTGCCTTGATCAGCTGTCACTGCATTCAGAGCTCCAGAACCCGCCTCCCCACTTCTGGCATGCAGACGGAAACTGAAACTCCACTGAGCCAGGATGCATCAGGCTGGACTCCAAAGCTGAAGACAACCCGACTTCCCTTCTGTCTTCAGGAGCCTTTAATCACCACTCCTCCCTTCCAACTTAGACTCCTGAATGAATCCTACCCTATGGGTGGCCCACAAGTTACCTGAGGATGTAGAACAAATAAATGCAGTCCTTTTGGTTTGATCTGTACACCTGCAGCGTTTCTTCCTGATGCAAGAGTCAAAGGTACCTGTAAGCCCTGATCAGACTATTCCAGACTTGGTCCCTGGAGCCCCTCCAGTGTTCTGTGCCAGGTACCACCCCCCAGCCTGACTCTGTGAATTACATGGGATGGTTTGAAGCAGCCTCTCCACTGTCATATAGGATGCTCCTCAGGACTGGGGTCATACTGGGGTTTGGGAGTGGTGTCTAGAGCATGTAGTCACATTTATCTTTCAAGATGGATATTCTGAATTGATTATAAAGGGTGAGAGGCATTGGCAATTTTGCTTCCTGTTCTTTTTACTGTTTTAGAATTTTAATCAACGATTAATTAAACAAATATTTACACTGGTCTAATTGCAGGGAACGTATTATTGATTAAGATAGACATGAAGTCTGCTCTCATGGAACTTAATGGTCTAGTAGGGGAAAGATCATTGAACAAGCAGTTAGAAGTTCACTGGTTGTTACCCTCTGCTTCCTGAAAGCACCTGCATAACCCAAAGCAGGTGCAGGTACAGATGGTCCTTTCCCATCTCCATGGAAGGAGACTGCAGTACCCTCAATGGCCCGAGATAATATCTCAGAAGCCATAAAGTTGGAAATGATCTGGCTACAGCATATCTGATATTCACACATAAGTAGAAACGGGCAATGACAAAATACTGTTTGATAAATATAGATCAATAGACCTTTAACTGTTGGAGATGAAAGAACATAGGAAGTGTATTGTCCTTCTTTCTAGAAGTTAGGAAACCATAAGGTCAGCACCAACCGTAGTACCTAACATGTAATAAGCACTCATTCGATGTTTGTTAAGTGAATCAATCGAAAGAGTGCTATCTGCTCTAAAGTGATCAGGCTTTGGACCCCTCCTTCTTGCCAACCTTCCTACCACATCCTTGTCCTGGTGGGAGCCAGGCTGTAGGAGGCTGGATGCATTGAAGCATCTGGAAGAGCCGCCCTCTGCTCCCTGCACGTAGACACTGATCCTCAGCGGAAGAAGAGAAGGACATGGCATCACGTGTGGGTCCTCTGACATCTCCGTGATAACAATGGCAGCTGGGAAGCGGTGCCCAGGGGAACCTGCAGACTACAGGCTGAACTTCCACACACATCATCAAGGCGAAGATCACGAGAGCCACTTCCTAGCGCATCTCCAGTTAATTTATTTTATCCTGTCTCCCATTATTACTACCCTTTTCTTGTTCGGGTCTTGTATCAATATGCTTGGCTAATTTTTTTCTGCCCAGCTGCCATCCTTGGGCAGAAGAACATCTGGTGTATCCCCAAAAGGCATTAGCCCATTAAGAAAGGCAAATTGATTTTTTTAAAATTTCATAAATCAGCAGTCAAATGAAAAATGTCATTTTAAATTATAAACGTAACCGAGTTGAATACACTGTTGCTACTTGTGCACAACTGGAATCATTTATGACTGCTTAATATCTGTGGGGGGGGCATTGCCATTTTCATTATGTGTTACAAGGTAAGATAATTATTTACTGGGGCTGACATGGAATTGCCAACAATTACTTAATATCTGTTGGAAATTATACAACAGTTTTTAATTAGTGATACACACTAAAGTGATTGCTATTTTCCAACAAATACAAAAATCCATCCATGAGAAAAGACACCTGGGACTTACATTAGTAATTGTTCTAAAATGCATTATTGATTTACGCACATTACCATGCGTGTTATTACTTTTCAGTCTTTGAGGGATTCTTGCCTACATCAGCAAAAGAACAAAAAAGTAAGTAACAACACCCAGGGTGGGCCATCAGCTAGAGGAAAAGACATATATGTGAACAGGCCCCACGCGCCTTCTATGTCCTTAGACTCTCTCCCCGGGATGCACAGATACGTTGCTACAGGCGTACACAGCACTGTTTGTCCACGCATCTCTTCAGTTCAATGATGAATGCCTGGATGGTGGGAATCGGGCCTTTTTCTCAGGCTCACTGCATCACATCCTCCCTTCTGGGACCACACCTAGAGTAAATGTTCTATAAAGAAGTTTGGATGAAGCTGTGGAACTGAGACAGTCTTTCACAAAATGCCTTCCATTGTTTTGTTGATGTTCTTTTGCTCGCCCTTGGACACCGCAGAGAAAAAACAATGTAAAAATGGTCTCACTAGTTTCTAATAAATGGTTTTAAGTCATTTAAATACTTGGTGTAAAGATTACCCAGGAATACCATTACTTGCTGAACACATTATTCCGAATCTTTTAAAAAATTTTTTTAAAGCATTTAATTAGAATTACATTATTAGATCCTGCTAAGTATTTTCTTTATTTATTCATTAAACAATGAAGTGTTTTAATAAGAGAAAACAAAAGGAAGAAAGAGATTTTTTCTATTTAATCTTTTGCTAAATATTTCCATGACTTGCTAAGGATCACTTCCAAATACTTGTAAGTGTAATAAATTCAACCCCTCCTACATTAACTTGTTACTGCCTCCCTCTCTAGGAAGAAGGAAGGGAGGGTTTCATCCTCCCCAGAAGGCACTCTCTACCCTGGGCCATGCGTTACAGGGGACCGGCTGTTACTGAGCCTTTGCTCCCTCCCCCGCGGGGGCTCCACCGACCTCCAGCTCCAGCCTCTCACCCCAGTCATTGATGCCAAGGGTGTCCGCACTGCTTATACGCCCTGGGTCTCTCAGCTCCAAGTGCACCCTTTATATTCTGCCTGGTGATGATGCGGCTGGGATCCTGCAGACTAATTTCTTCTGTGCCACCTGGCTTCCTGCTGGCTCTTCAGCAGGGGACAGGAAGGATGGAAGGCAGGAAAGGGGACAGGGACTTGCTCCTTCCTGTTGGTGCCTGTTCCGTCAGCCTCACCCCACCAATGGCCTTTCACCCTGGCAGCAGTACTTAGTCCCAGGAACAGCTGGTCGGTTTCCAGCTTCTTTCTACACTCCCCAACTCAGCTATTTGTTCCCGTCAGGAGGACGAGCGTGGGCAGTGGCCAAGCGCCCCGCCCCCCGGAGTCTGCTCCCAGCCCCACATAGC
Source organism: Lagenorhynchus albirostris (assembly GCF_949774975.1). Classification (NCBI taxonomy): domain Eukaryota; kingdom Metazoa; phylum Chordata; class Mammalia; order Artiodactyla; family Delphinidae; genus Lagenorhynchus; species Lagenorhynchus albirostris. Next base: position 105,804,653 of record NC_083103.1, on the reverse strand, counting down.
CCCTCCTCCGTGCTCCTGAGACCCTCCCTCTCCTCCTAGGGCTGGCCCCAGCTCGCAGGGCCTTTCTATAGATCCCACAAGTGCTGGTTTCTGACAATCCTAACTTCTTCCCCTTGTTCCCCAGCCCCAAATGGACTCCAGTGTTTCCTTTTGTCCTTTCAGTCTTCCAGCACCTTGTTGCCTGATTCCCTCTATTAGATGCTCTCGGGTGAAATAACTAGCGCGGGTTGCATCTTCCTGCCTGGCACTGATGTTACACCTCTACACACAAGTGCCCATTCACAGCTCATGACATCCTCTCCATCAGAAACATCTTTCCTCTTCCTCACCTGCAGAATGTCTGATCTGCTGTCGTGGTTCAGCTCAGGCATCACCTGCTCCCAGAATGTTACCCTCCATGCTGGCCTGCACATCTTCTCTACGTCCCAGAGCGCCCTGTACATCTTTGTGACTGTGCACCTTACTCCATCACTTGGGTGTTTCTACGGTCCTTTCTGCCCAGTCAATTGTCCCCAAGACAGTGTTACAGCATGGGTCACTACCTCTCCCATACTTCCGACCACACCCAGCGTCTAGAATAAATATCACAAATTTCTACGGTTCCGTCCTGAACTAACGTGCACGAGCCCCCTACTGGCCTAAATGTCAACTGAATTCCTAAGAGGATCCTGGGCCTCCACAGTTGTGGGACCAGGATTCTCACAGGGGAAACACCGGGTGAAAATGGCCTCGCTGTATTCTGACAGGACACCGTTTTGCCATCAGAAAGACTCATAGGAAACGAGGATAAAAGTCAGCTTAGTGGTGACTGGGTATCATTTCCTCAAGTTATATATTAAGCATTTGATCTTAGAAGAGTAGTCTATTTAAGGACAGTCCTGAAACACCACTAGTCCTTTCTTAAGTGATGCTAAGCAAATAGTTGATAAAAATATCCACTGCTGGGCTTCCCTGGTGGCGCAGTGGTTGAGAGTCCGCCTGCTGATGCAGGGGACACGGGTTCGTGCCCCGGTCCGGGAAGATCCCACATGCCGCGGAGCGGCTGGGCCCATGAGCCATGGCCGCTGAGCCTGCGCGTCCGGAGCCTGTGCTCCGCAACGGGAGAGGCCACAACAGTGAGAGGCCTGCGTACCGCAAAAAAAAAAAAAAAAAAAAAAAAAAAAAAATATCCAGTGCTTGTTGCTCACAAGCACCTGGACACTGCACTATCCCATTAAATTCTAACAATGACCCTATGAGGGCCAAATCACTAACCTACTTTGCAAAACTCCTTTTTTGCAAAAAGAAATCATTCACTATCTAATGATGAAGAAAAAAAATGATACTGAAAGGATGGGACTCGGGGGAAGTGAGGGAGACCTCCTTAGGAGCAAAATCTAAGGAAGCAACCAAAAAACTCAGTAATCAACACACATATGTTAATACAATATTTTTACAATATTTTTAAAAAGTCAAAATGAATATAAAAATCAACGATAAACAAGATATGAAAAATTCAGGCAAAGATCAGGTAAGTGTTGCTGATTTTTCCTTTGTTCTTGGGGTCTGATGTGGCAGCACTGCTTCCGAAACACGCACAAGATCTCAGAGCCAGTGAGATGTGGAGAAGGTGCAAACTCAGGCTCCCCAACGCCAAACCCTTATTCATCTACCGCTGTATGGCCATTTATCTGTAGAAGGCACAGCCTACTGTAGCTTTCTGTGCTGAATGGAGTGCGATCCAGGTAGGGGCTTTCAAAGGACATGAATGATTTTCACATGTCGTATGGAACTTGCTTTAAACTCTACTCAATCTATCTCTGGTTTTAGATGCCATGCATTTTAGGGCTAAAAGGTGCAGTTTTGACTTTATATGTACTACTTATTCATTTATTCATTCATTCATACATCCATTTGTTCAACTAATAGCCACTGAGCCCCTATTTTGTATTCAGTCTATTACCATTCTTTATTCAAGTACTTTCGGAGTTCAATGAATTAATCAGAAAAAAAATGAGCAAGGAGAGAAATTCTATCTGCCTGAGGATAACTCCCAAGGAATACAGTAGTAAACTGTGGATGAGAAATAAAGGCAGACTACTTACGTTACAGTATTCATTTGTACCTGAAACTAGAGACCATGGAGACATCAGGGGACTTGTCTGGCTAGTGGCTACTGCAGATGTATTATCTGAGTCCTGAGTATCACTGAGTTAAAGGAGTGCCCTTTTCCTCTGCTGCCTTAGTTTAAAGCAGGTCATGACAAAATGCTCACCCGGGTGCTAAAGACTGGCTTATACACCAAATGCCAGTGTGACTGCCCAGGGGTCCAATGGAGAGATGGAGTTAGCTCCCTGGCCAGTGGTGCAGCAGAGAGCACGGGGTTGCGAGGTGGGAGAGGGGCACCAAGGCGCTCAGCAGGCTGAGGCTGGCATCGCGCTTCACACCCTCCCAAACCCCTTTCCTTTCTGACAACCAGCATCCGCTTGCTTGGAGAGTCCAGTGGTCTGAGGTGATCACACCCAGCACATACCTGTAGATGGGTATCCTGTCTGTCCCACAGTAACAGCTCAGACAAATGGTAAATTCTGAGGTCTTTTAATCTTATCTCACAAATCAATCCCTCCAGCTCTCTAATCATTCTTGTTGCTCTGTGGTGACAACATTTCCATTTGTCTACCTCTCTCTGACACAGAAATGACAAGAAGCAGAGCCCAGCACAGCAGCTGGAAGGTAGCGCTGGACCCCATCTCCATGTTCTGATGCTCAGACTGAAGCAGAAGCCCCCAGACTTTGCATCTCTGCTTTAGGAACCTTCCACCAGGATCTCTTCCTAGCACACTGATTCCCGTTTTTGGAAAAAAAAAAAAAAAAAAAAGAGTGGGAGGAGGGAAACATGATATGTCAGGTTTGCAGAACAGAGGGATTTAAAATGGTCTAAAAGAAGATTCTGCCCCTGGTTCCGAAAGCCGGCACTATTACAGGGCTATGGAAGGGGCTGTACAGATTCCAATCAGACTACCGGGAGGGAAATACGCAGGTGCTTTGTCTTCAGGAAGTTGTTCAACATCTCTGCTACTCAGTTTTCATGTCTATTAAATGGAGATAATGCTTCCTAGTTGGTAGGGCTGCTTCAAGTTAAAGGAGATAACACAGCAAAATACTGGGCATGGTGTCTGGCATGCCTTTATTCGATCATTAACCAATATACATTGAGTCTGTGCCAGGCATGAAGTTCTGGGGTTAGTGTACACATGAGGCTCAGCACGGCACTGTCATCAGTGTCATTAAAAATGATAACAATGAAAGAAGTCGTAGCAGCCAAAGAGTCGTAGCATTTCCATGATTATTATGATGAAAATTATTCTGCAAATATAGCTGGCTCCACGTCAGCCTCTCGGACCACAGCCCCAGGTGGAGCTCAGTGTTTTGCAATTTTAGTGATGGAGATGAATAATGGAAACCTGAAAAGTCCTTCTAAACAGCGGCAGCTCTGGCTAAGGAGAGGTCCCACGGCCTGCATTTAAATGGGACCGTCTCCACTCAGCTTCCAGATGTGCATCTGCCCACCTGCATTCTGGGGAATCTCACCCAGACTCTTCCATTTTATAGGAGAGAGAACTGCTGCTAAGAGAAATTAAGCAGCCTAACTAAAGTAGGTATCATTCATTCCACAAGTACGTGTTGATACTTATAAACAGATATTGGACAAGTTATGCAGACAACAAACCATTTTTATAGCCTAAGCATTCTTCCTATATATCAAATCAACTACCTTTATGCTTACTCTTTTTAACTGGAAAACAAAACGAAAGCAATAGCAGTTCAAAGAGCAAGGGCCATGCCCGGCATTTCGGGGGGAATGGTGTGGAGAGGCCAGGCCCATTGGTTAGGGACGTCTAATCTGCAGCCTTTGCTGCCTCTGATGGAATAAGCAATGAGCTTGGAGGTGACGGTCAGAGAGAGAACTTTATGCGGAGGTGGTGGCAGCACTGTGTAGCCGTGGAGAGAGGAGCTCTCCTGGTGGGGGGCCGTGAGAGGCTGGGCTAGAATGAGACTGAAACCATCAAGGTGTAGAATTGGAACTTGGGCTTAAGTCCGGTCAGGCAGGCGATCTACCACCAGGAATAAGCCAAGGCTTGGAGGATCAGAAATCCACGAGAACACACTCTGATCAGAGGATGCTGCAAGCAGGGGAGCAGGAATCCCCATCAGGACCCGAACTTATTCGAGGACACAAGCCACATTATGCCCATGACACTGTCTATTTGTTGATCTCTTTTTGTTTTTTGCGGGGATGCTGAGTATGGAGAAACCTTTTCCACCGTATTAAAATGTCATTCCTTAAAAGGATTTGAATGTTATTTAAGAGATAAAGGTCAAGGTAAGGGGATTAGTCATGTCCCAAATACAGACAGCAGAATCCTTTTCTTGCTTTAACAGTTATTAGGTACCAGTAATAAAGAGCCTATTAGGTGCCGGACACTGGTTCTACATCCATTAACTTTAAGGCTTACTGCAAAAAGCCCTAGGAAGTAGACTTTGCTGTTTCTATCTTTAGATGAGTAACCTGAGGTTCAGTGAGATTAAATAACTTGCTTCAAATCACACAACCGATTAAACTTGGATCTTCACTTCAGTCTTTAGCTCCAGAGTCATACCCGGCTGTCTTTCACCTTCTAAGGGTCTTTTTACTAAATTCCTACTCACTCAGTTATTCACTGATGCCTTCATTCATTTACTCAACCCACAGATACTTACTAAGCACAGCAAACCTTCGGTATTAAATGCTGGATGTAGCGCGGTAAACCAGGTTATTCTTGTAAAAGCCACCTAGGCTGTGGAAGTCATGGCGGTGGCCATCCTTCACGGGGTGGCAATGACTGGGAAGGGGCATGAGGGGGTTCTCAGATGTTCATAGTGTCCTGCTGCTCGATCTTGGTGCTAGTTACATAGATGTGCTCAGCTTGGAAAATGTATGAAGTTGTACATTTTTATGTTACGTGGACTTTTCTGTACGTACATATCTATGTAGGTATACGCACACACGTACACAAATGACACAATGAAATTGTAAACACGCAAAAACAAATAAACGAGGAAAAAAAGATACTGTCTTTGGCTTTAGAAAGCTAATGCTACACAGAATTGTTTAAAAAATCACTCTTCCATACCAGAATGTCTGAAGGTACTCTATTCATATTGATGTCAGGTGTTGCTTACTTTTCTGTATACTTTGCCCTACTTTATATGTACTTAGCTTGAAGGAGTTAGGACCAAACTAGCCTTGACTCCCTCTTGCTTGTTCAGACAATTGTGCAAAATCATTGGACTAGGAGAGAGAAAGCCTGGGCTTCGTTGCTGTTCTTTACTAACCTGTACATTCAGGCGTTGCCCTAAACAGGTTTAACCTGATTCCTCACAATAACACCCACAATACAGGGTGATTTCAAGGATCACATGTGTTTAGTAAAGCTTAAAGTGCTACTACTAATTAGTAGTCATTGTTGCTGCTTGCATTCTCAGTTCCACTAGAGACTTCTCCAAAGATATTTTTGAGTGATTCAAACAGACCTGGCAAAGTGGTGACCTGAATGCTTCTCTTTTCTCCTTATTTCCAACTTTAATCTGTCTTTCTTGAGCCATGTCTGAGGCCAAAGGGAAGGCTGATGCGAGCAACTCTGCTGGAATTGCTATGAAGAGAATTGCTATCGGACTTTCTCTCCTGAGAGCTGGAAAAGAGCCAGAAATTATCTGCAGGGCATCTTTGTCCAGACTAGAAACTGCTGGACCTTGGGACAAACCTCTCCCGCAGCAAACTGCGGGATTCTAGGTGGAAGATCGAATCCCAACATCTGCCTGGTTTGAATGGCCTGGTTCTCCCGGGTTCCTGGTTCTCATCTGCCTGGTTCTCATCTGCCTGGTTCTCTCTCTCTCCTCAGGAAGCCTAGGAGGAGCTGAACATGTGGGCTGAGTCCTCCTTGCTCCTGAGGCCAGGAGGGGAAGAGGAAGTGATCCCTAGGAGGAGAGACTGCTTCACCCTCCAGCACCTAACTAGTAATTTCTGAACAAGACCTGAATCCCAATCTATTGAAAAAGAAAAATAATCTATTCAAGGAGCACCAGAAGTTAGAGAATCACATGCTCAGCGAAACAGAGTTGCTAGAGATGACAAAGTGAATTAAATATAGATACATATTATATATATATATATAATATAATATATACACAAAGAGAGATTCAAGTGCAGCACACAAGTATATCTGAAGTTTAAAAAATTGCATAATTTCTTAACCAAAAAATTCTATCGTTGAACAGAAAGAGAGAAGCCACCGTTGAGACTCAGATTAGCTGCCCAGAATATCAGGGGCAAAGTATATCTCAAAGCACAGATTCAAAGGATTAAAAGACGACAGTCATGAGGATAGACACAGGAGTTTAATACGCAAAAAAAACCTTGTTTTATATAGAAAAAACAAACTGAGAAGAGAGAGGCAAAATCTGAGCAAATAATGGAAGAGACTTTGGGGGAGCTGAGGATAGCCCTGAATCTGAATACTGAAGGGGTTCACTCTACTCCAGACTGGATTGGCAAGAAAACACATGGCTCAGCATATCGCAGTAAAATTCTGGAATTCTATGTAAACATGCAATCATGTAAACTCCTACACAGAGAGTAGCTTACAGAGGGAAAGAATCAGACTGGCTTTGAACTCATGGGCAACGCAGGGAGTAGACGACAAGGATGTAAGACCCACAGATAACTGAGAGCAAAGGACGACAGTATGAGAATCCTGTGCTCCCTCAAGGTATCATTCACCTGTCAGAGCAAAAGAAAGTCGTTGAGACGAGGCAGTAACTCAGGGACTGCTTAATGCATACGGCCGATCTGAAGGAAATGCCAAGAGCAGCTCCGAGCAAACAAGGAATGAGGCACAACAGAGGCTTCAGGGCAAAGACTAGAGAAGAACGGGAGAAAGAAATCAGCACCTCTCTGGTTCCTCCCAGAGCTGAGCTGATGAGGAGAGCTTGCCCCGGAGTGTGTTTAAATCCATCCTCGGCAAGGAAGGCAAGTACACTCCACCCACATACATAGCAAAAGATAAAAACTGTCCAGAATGCTGCATCAAAGCCTAGAATTTCAGGTTGGGAGGAAAGAAAGTGGAGGAAGCAAGCAAAGAATAGCAAAGATTCGATGTGTGGTAAGGGGGGGGGGGTGGCGGGGAGGAAGGGACGTTTTCCAAGCATCATGTCTAGTCGGGGAGGATTGGAGAAAAAAGAGCATTTTTCTAGATGAGAGTCAATCTTAGTGTAGAGGTTATATTTTACGTTGTTTTCAAATAATAAGGAGCAAATATGTGTCTGATTGTGTCAGCAAAGAAGACTATAACTGCTAATAATACAGAATGGAACTTCTAAAAATACAAAAGGGGAAACAAAGGATGAATAGTCATTAAGATGTAATAGGTGTATATCTATGTATCTATGTATCTATCAATGTGTCTATGTATCTATCTTGTATCTATGTATGTGTGTATCTATCTATTATCTATCATCTATTTATGTATGTATCTATTATCTATCATCTATCTATCATCTGTCTGCCTTATACAATATAGTCAATTGTATAAAACAAAATTATCCATGATGCAAGAGACACTTGATAAAAATAGGTATAATAGGAAAGAGTAATACAACTTTCCTAGAATTTGGCACACTTTGTAGACAAAAAGTGATAAAAAGATAGAAGAATTGAAGAATATAGTCAATAAAATTGACCTCACATGTATTCTTACACTCTTATATGTTATATTTAGATAGTATTAATTTATATACGTACAAGGTGTCATTTAAAAAACTAATCTTGCACTGGACTACAAGGAAACTTCAAGACATTTTAAAAATAAAAGATTTTACAGGCAGCATTCTCTAATCAAAATTCCTTAAATTAGGGCTTCCCTGGTGGCGCAGTGGTTGAGAGTCCGCCTGCCGGTGCAGGGGACACAGGTTCGTGCCCCGGTCTGGGAAGATCCCACATGCCGCGGAGCGGCTGGGCCCGTGAGCCATGGCCGCTGAGCCTGCGCGTCTGGAGCCTGTGCTCCGCAACGGGAGAGGCCACGACAGTGAGAGGCCCGTGTACCGCAAAAAAAAAAATTCCTTAAATTAGAAATAAATAATGAAAGCATGACGGAAAACCTTTACCTAGAAAATAAGAAACATATCCCAGATCATCTTTGGGTCAGAAAAGGTAATTGCAAGTTATCAAAAAGCAAGATAAATTAAAATATCTCACATCAAGTCTATGGAACACCAGGAAAAATGTATCCTTAATTGTCTTTATTATTAATGAAGAGAGATGAAAAATGGATGAACTAAATAATTGTCTTAAGAAATTAGAGAAAGAACAACAAAATAAGCAAACACACCTAGGAAGAAGGGATCAACATGGATGCAATCATAAATTCATTTAAAAAAACAAATAAAAAAAGTGAAGGGAAAAACTCCAAAGTCAGTTCATTGAAAAGTCCTTTGTGAGCCTGAGTAAGAAGAAAATGGCAAAAGCAAATATAGGCACAATTAAGAGTGAGGACATAGAAAGAAGAAGAGAAAAATACTGAATCCGTACAAACTAAAGCATTTTAAGAGAACAGTACATGAAACTCAACAGCAACGTGGACAAGATGTACATCCTAGCGAAATCCAAATGTACAGAAAATTCCCCTCAGAAGTGGAAATCCTGAACAGATCAAATTAAACACCTGCTAGTTTTAATAGGAATCAGGACCAGATGGGTTCACAGTTGAAGTTTAACTAACCGTTAAATTCCAGTGGTATTTGAAATATTCCAGGTTACAGGAGAAAAAGAATTTCCAAATTTGTTTTATAAATCCAGTATTACATTAATACCAAAACCTAATAAAAATATTAGAAATCCATTTCACTCTTGCATATAGACACAATTATTAAAATATTAACAGAATTGAGCAATTAACTAAAAAATATTATATTGTAATAAAGTATGGCTTTCTCCTGGGGCCAGGGGGACTCCAAGTAAAACTCTAATAGAATCAAGAGATTACTGGAAATTAGAATTGGTTGAGAGCAGCAATTTCAGCTTAGGACCTTTGAAAAATTATCTCTCCACCTTAACGAGTGTAGTTTCTGTAGTTAATTAGAGGTTTGGTTTTAGCTCTCAAAGACGATAGTGAGTGCAGATTTAGTAACATTATTGCTCACGGAATGACATATGCATGGATGTTTACAGAAACACAGAGTTTATATAATTCTCTTTGTGTCCTTCCATCACTTTAAAAAGAAAAGCACACGACAAAACTCAATGGACAGGAATAGTCTACGGCCAACAGACTGGATGGACCTCTATGTATGCCTCTCCAGACCTGTATCTAACTTCTCTTGGTAGCCAGCACTTATGATGGAACAGTCTCCTGCAGGTGCAATCTCTAATTTAAATGTTACCAATTAGAGCTGGACCTTAACACAGTTTGGAATTCTCCTCTCATATTTAACTAACATGATAAATCTAAAAGATCAATCGCATCTTTGTACTTATTGAGCTCTTTAAGAGTGCTTTACTTATTTTTTCAAAATTCCCAGTGCCCATTGCTGTTTCTTGATCTCCTTGGTTTCTTGCGGGTGCTCAGAAATCATCTGGGACATTAAATTATGCTGAACTAAAGTGTGCCTTCCTCGAGTCTCTGTTTGACTTGAATAATGAATAATCTCAAGAAGCATCCAAACCTGGGAGTCTCAGCATCACTTTTACCAAAATTGCAGACACTGCATTTGCAAGGCATTCATGAGCACAAATATGTTCAAACATCCCTAACCCCAAGGCACAGGTGAAGCTTTCAGCTCACCTTATAGCGTGCTCACGTTGGCAAACACATCAAGATGCAGGCTGTCCAAAAGCTAGACATGCCACATTGTTAATGCTCAAGTCACTTTGATGAGCAACGAGGTCAGCTATAAGACTTCTCTTAAATATTTTCAAGCTAAAGACATTTTTTTCCAGGTTGTGTAAAACTTTGAGGTCTTAACCAAGCCCATGCTTAAATACTTTAGAAGACAGAAAGCTCTTCCCTGAAGAAAACGCTGGCTCTACCTGAAAGAAACCCTGCTGTCCCCACCTGTTCTAAAGCGAGATAGCCTTCTGTCTGGCTCTTCACCTTTCACAACCGAATGACATCTTCCTCCCCGTCTGTTACGGGAAGCATATGGCCATCCCAGCAACATAGGATGCTTTGCACTCCAGGCACTTGTTAAAGGATGCAATCATAAATTGTCAGTTTCAGCATCAGACAGAGGCTCTCCTAATACATCTGAAATGAGGAAGACAGTTTAATAGGCATATAAACTATTTTTTTCCCTTTATTCCCTTCTAGTGCTACTACCTCTGTATTAAGTTAGATGATCAGAAAGCGATGCCTTAACCTTGTGTCCCAAACTGACCATTTTTTATCAGGTCTCCATCTTAGCGTCACCTCCTCTGCCCTCTTGGGCACAAGGACAGTTTCTATGAGCAGAGTTTCTGACTTTTTAAAAAAACTCTCTTCAAGATACCATTTACCTCATTACAAAAGTTCACTGTCCCCATAATAAAGTCTGTCTTGATTTCTGCTCCGGAAACACATTTTCTATCAGAAAATTGTCATGCTTTCTTTCAGTGGAAAAGGATAATTAAGTAATACTACATAATTTCTTTGTTAGCTTTAGCTGCCAAAGGCTCAATTGTAAAATTAGCTTTCCTGGGTATCTGGAAGGATCGACTCTTTCATTTCTGAGACTTTTTCTGATCTTTTTTAAATCTCTGTTTCATTGCACACTACGTTTAACTTGTTAAAATTCACGTAATCTTGATTTTTGCTTCTGCTCTGGCTTTGGCTTCACCACAGCTCAGGTGCTGTCATTCTGGCGGGCTTGCCTGGCCCCCTCCTATGGCTCATGCTCTTATATAACAAGACGAGAGGGCTGTACAGTTCAGCTCCAGCAAGACTGATAAAGAAAATTGTAAATCTTAATTCCAATGCACAGGCTGATCATCCCTTGCTGTTTTTTGTTCGTTTGTCTGTTTTGTTTTTGATGATGAATCCAGTGTCTTTGGTAAAAGGAATCCTACATATGTATATACACAGTCAGGAAGATTTAGGACTGTAGTCTTTGTAGATCCTGATTATATTTGGTAGAGTTGACTAGGTTGCTTGTAAAGAGTACTTACATACTACTGCAAGGGCAATAAAAGTGGATAAAACTAATATTTTAATTAGTTTATTTTGATGAAAATTTGAATACATGAATTCAGAGAGAGAGAATTTAGAAAATACAGAAAGGCCAAAAAGAGAAGTTTAAAACCATCTGTAAACTCACTCCTGTCAACTTTATTAAGGTATATGTTACATATGATAAAATGCAACCGTTTAAAAGTGCACAGTTCAACGACTTTTGACAATTATATACACCCATATAAGTACCACCAAAATCAGGCTTTAGAACATTTCCCAAACCTCTCCAAATTAGCTCAGGTCCCTTTCCAGTGTATTTCACCAACCCTCCCTCTACTTCCCCGCCTCTGACTCTGATGCCAGGCATCTCACTCTGCTTTCCTCTCACTATAGCTTGGTTCTGCCATTTCTAGAACGTCATGGGATTGAAATCCAATATGTTCTTCTTTGTGTCTAGCTTCTCTGGCTCAGCATGATGCTTTGGGATTCATTCATTCTGTTTTGTGTATCAGTATTTCAGTACTCAATAGAATTCCAACTTACAGCTATAGTACAACTTTTTTATCCATGCACTTTTTGATGGACATTGGAATTATTACCAGTTTGGGGCTATTATGAATGAAACCGCTATGAACATTTGAGTGCAAGTCTTTGTGTGGACAATTTTCATTTACCTTAGGTAGATACCTAGGGATTGATAGGTCATATATTATGTGTATATTTACTTTTATAAGAAACTACAAAATTGTTTTCCGAGGTGATTGTATAATTTTACACTCCTAACAGCAATATACGAGAGTTCTACTTTTCTCACATCCTATTAACACTTTCTTTTTTGGTCTTTTAAATTTTATCCTTTCGAGAAGGTGGGAAGTTGTACTCTTTGCTGTTTTAATTTGCATTTGCTTGATGGCTTGTTTGATGCTGAGAATCTCCTCATTTGATTATTGACATTTCATAAATCTTCTCTTGTGAAGGAGTTTTTAAACATTGGGCCATCAAAAATTATGTTATTTGACCACTTACTATTAAATTGCAAGATTGGTTTATAAATTATGAATATAAATCATTTGTCAGATACATGCACTAAGAATATTTTCCTCCATTCTGTGGCTTGCCTTGCTATATTCTTACACTTCTAAAGAGTAAAATATTACAAATTTGATCACATTCAATTTATTAGTTTTTTCTTTTGGTTTACACTTTATGTGTCAGATCTAAGGACTATTTACCTACCCACAGGGTCATAAAAATTGCCTCCAACTTTTTTCTAGAAATTTTTTAGTTTTCATTTTTACATTTAGATCTGTGGTTCATTGAGTTGAGTTTTGTGCAAGATACGAGGTAAGGATGGATTTTTTTCCATATTGATATCCAGATTTTTAGTACTATGCATTGAAAAGGCAATCTTTTCCCCTCACTTAATTTTCGTGGCACCCTTGTTAAAAAAATCAGCTGATTACATGTATATGGCTATTCTAAATCAGCTAATCAATTTCAATAAAAAATCATGCAGAGATTTTGATTGGAATTTTGGTGAACCTATACATATATATATGTAAAATTTGGGAAGTATTGAGTATTGACATCTTAAGTGTACTGTCTTCCAATTCATGTGTATGGTACATCTTTTCTCTTTTATTCAAGTTTTCTTTAATTTCTCTCAGCAATGTTTTCTAGTTTCAAGTGAATAAGCATATGTATGTAAAAATACATGTTTTTTAAAATCCATATCTAAATATTTCATGTTTATTTTGATGCTACTGTAAATGAGACTTTTTAGAATAGAATTTTCCCATTCATTATTAGTGTACAGAAATAAACTTGGTTTCTGTACATTGATCCTGTATTATACAACCTTTCTAAATTCTGAGGCTCAAAGTGAGGGATGAAAAAAGATTCCACATTAAAGAAAACCATAAGAAACCAATGGTAGCTATACTTAGATCAGGCAAAATTAAACAAATAGGTTTAAGTCAAACTGACAAAACTTTAGCTAGACTTACAAAGAGAGAGAGAGAGAGAGAGAGAGAGAGAGAGAGACAAGAACTCAAATAAATAAATTCAGAAATAAAAGATATTACAACTGATACCACAGAAATATTTTTAAAAATGATGAGACTATTATGAGCAATTATATACCAAAAAATTGGACAACTTAGAAGAAATGGATAAATTCCTAGAAAAACACTACCTCCCAAGTATGAATCATGAAGGATTAGAAATCTGGACAGAACAATAACAAGCAAGCAGACTGAATCAGTAACCAAAAATTTCCCAACAAAGAAAAGCCCAGGACCAGATATTTTCACCGGTGAATTGTACCAAACATATAAAGAATTAATACCAATTCTTCTCAAAATCTTCCCAAAAAATGAAGAGGAGGGATATTCTTAAAATCATTTTATGAGGCCAGAATTACCCTAATACTAAAGCCAGATAAGGATATTATAAGAAAACTATAGGGCAATATCCCTGATGAATGCAAAATTTTCAACAAAATACAAGCAAACCAAATTTAATAGCACATTAAAAGAATCATATACTATAATCAAATGGAATTTACCCCTGGATTCAAGAATAGTTCAACATATACAAATCAATAAATGTGATATGTCACATTAATAGAATGACAGATGAAAATCATAGGTCATTTCAATAATTGCAGGAAAGTATTTGACAAATTCAACCTCCAATCATGATAAAAGTTCTAAACAAATTGGGTATAGAGGGACAATACCTCAACATAATAAAGGCCATATAAGATAAACCCACAGATAACAACATATGCAATTGTGAAAGGTTGGACGCTCTCCTTCAAAGATCAGAAAAAAGACAAGAGTGTCTATTTTCACCACTCCTATTCAACATGATATAAGAAGTCCTAGCCAGAGCAATTAAGCAAGAAAAAGAAACAAAAGGCATCCAAATAAGAAAGGAAGTAGTAAAATTGCCTGTTTGCTGATGATAAGATCTTGTGTATAAAAAATCCTAAAGACTCCACAAAAACAAAACAAAACAAACTGTTAGACCTAATAAACAGATTCAGTAAAAGTTCAGGATACAAAATCAACGTACAAAAATTAGTTGCATTTCCATCTACAGATGCAATGTAATCCTTATCAAAGTACCAATGGCATTTTTCACAGAACTACAACAAAAAAATCTCACAATTTGTATAGAAACACAAAAGACCCCGAATAGCCAAAGCAATCTTGAGAAAGAAAAATGGAGCGGGAGGAATCAGGCTCCCTGACTTCAGACTATACTACAAAGCTTCAGTAATCAAGACAGTATGGTACTGGCACAAAAACAGAAATATAGATCAATGGAATGGGACAGAAAGCCCAGAGATTAACCCACACATACCTTATCTTTCATAAAGGAGGCAAGAATATACAATGGAGAAGACAGCCTTTTCAATAAGTGGTGCTGGGAAAACTGGACAGCCACAGGTAGAAGAATGAAATTCGAACACTCTCTAACACTATACACAAAAATATCTTCAAAATGGAGTAAAGACCTAAATGTAAGGCCAGACACTATGAAACTCTTAGTGGAAAACATAGGCAGAATGCTCTATGACAAAAATCACAGCAAGATCCTTTTTGACCCACCTCCTAGAGAAATAGAAATAAAAACAAAAATAAACAAATGGGACTAATGAAACTTAAAAGCTTTGGCATGGCAAAGGAAGCCACAAACAAGATGAAGCAACAACCTTCAGAATGGGAGAAAATATTTGCAAATAAAACAACTGACAAAGGACTAATCTCCAAAATATACAAGCAGCTCAATATCAAAAAAACAAACAACACAATCCAAAAATGGGCAGAAGACCTGAATAGACATTTCTCCAAAGAAAATATACAGATTGCCAACAAACACATGAAAGGATGCTCAACATCACTAATCGTTAGAGAAATGCAAATCAAAACTACAGTGAGGTATCACCTCACACAAGTCAGAATGGCCATGATCAAAAAATCTAGAAACAATAAATGCTGGAGAGGGTGTGGAGAAAAGGGAACGCTCTTGCACTGTTGGTGGGAATGTAAATTGATACAGCCACTATGGAGAACAGTATGGAGGTTCCTTAAAAAACTAAAAATACAACTACCGTATGACCCAGCAATCCACTACTGGGCATATACCCTGAGAAAACCAGAATTCAAAAAGAGTTGTGTACCACAATGTTCACTGCAGCACTATTTACAATAGCCAGGACATGGAAGCAACCTAAGTGTCCATCGACAGATGAATGGATAAAGAAAATGTGGCACATATATACAATGGAATATTACTCAGCCATAAAAAGAAACGAAATTGAGTTATTTGTAGTGAGGTGGATGGACCTAGAGTCTGTCATACAGAGTGAAGTAAGTCAGAAAGAGAAAAACAAATACTGTATACTATCACATATATATGGAATCTAAAAGAAAAAGGTTCTGAAGAACTTAGGGGCAGGACAGGAATAAAGACACAGACATAGAGAATGGACTTGAGGACCTTGGCGGGCGGGAAGGGTAAGCTGAGATGAAGTGAGAGAGTGGCGTTGACATATATACACTACCAAATGTAAAATCGAGAGCTAGTGGGAAGCAGCCACACAGCACAGGGAGCTCAACTTGGTGCTTTGTGACCTAGAGGGGTGGGATAAGGAAAGTGGGAGGGAAAGATGCAAGAGGGAAGGGATATGGGGAAATATGTATACGTATAGCTGATTCATTTTGTTATACAGCAGCAACTAATCCAACAATGTAAAGCAATTATACTCCAATAAAGATGTTAAAAAATAAATTAAACAAGTAGTTGCATTTCCATACAATAACAATGAGTTATCTGAAAAACAAACAAAGGAAAAGATATTATTTACAATATGATCAAAAACAATAAAATACTTAGAAATAAATTTAACCAAGAAAGAGAAATTTCTATACACAGAAAACTATAAAACATTGATTTAAATAATTGAAGAAGACAACAATAAATGGAAAGATATCCTGTGCTCACGGATTGAGTTAATATTGTTAAAATGTCCATATTACCCAAAGTCATCTATAGATTCAATGCAATACCTATCAAAATTACAATGTCATTGTTCATGAAAACAGAAAAACTTTCCTAAAATTTGTACAGAATCACAGAAGACCCCATATATCCAAAGCAATCCTAAGAAAGAAGAACAAACCTGCAAGCGTCATACTACTTGATTTCAAACTATACTGTAAAGCTAAAGGAATCCAAACAGTATGGTACTAGCATAAAAAATAGACATATAGACCAAGGAACAGAATCAAGAGCTAAGAAATAAACTCATGCATATACAGTCAATTAGTATTGACATGGAAACTAAGAATACTCAGTGGAGAAATGACAATCTCTTTAATAAATGTTACTGGAAAACTGAATATCCATATGTTAAAGAATGAAATGAGACCCCAATATTATACCACTCACAAAAATTAACTCAAGATGGATTAAGGACTTAAATGTAAGACCAGAAACAATAACATTCCTAGAAGAAAACGTAGGGAAAATGTCCTTGACATTGATCTTGGCAATGAATTTTGGATATGACACCCAAAGCACAAGCAACAAAAGCAGAAATCAACAAACAGAACTACATCAAACTAAAAAGCTTCTGTACAGCTAAGGAAACAATCAACAAAATAAAAAAAGACAATGTACATAATAGGATAAAATATTTCCTAACGATATATCTGATAAGGGGTTAACATTTAAAATATACAAGGAACTCATACAACTCAATAACAAAAAACAAACCAAAACCCCCCACAAAATTTGATTTAAAACCAGGCAGAGGACTTGCATAATTTTCCAAGGAAGACATACAAATGGCCAAGAAGTATGTGAAAAGGTACTTAATATCACTAGTCTTCAAGGAAATGCAAATCAAAACCACAATGAGATATGACCTTACACCTGTTAGAATGGCTGTTTTCAAAAACAAGAGATAACATGATGCAGAGGGTGTGGAGAAAAGGGAAGCCTCATGCATTGTGGGTGGGAATGTAAATTGGTGCAGCCACTATGGAGAACAGCATGGAGATTCCTCAAAAACTTAAAAATAGAACCACCATATGACCCAGCAATCTCACTTTGGGTTCTATATCTGAAGGAGATGAAATCACTGTCTTGAAGAGATATCTGTACCCCCATGTTCACTGCAACCTTATTCACAATAGCCAAGCTATAAAAACATCCTAAGTATACATCAAGGAGTGAGTGGATACAGAAGATGTGACATGTGTGTGTGTGTGTGTGTGCGTGCGTGTGGTGTGTGTGTGTGTGGTGTGTGTGTGTGTGTGTGTATATATATATACATATATACATATACCTATATATATATATATATATATATATATATATACACACACACACACACATTTATATTTATAATGGAATATTATTCAGCCCTGAGAAAGAAGGAAGTCCTGCCATTTCGGATACATGCATGGACCTTGAGGGCATTATGTTAAGTGAAATAAGTCTGACAGAGAAAGACAAATACGGTATGATCTCACTTATATGTGGAATGTAAACACATAGGCCTCTAGAAACAGAGAACAGAATGGTGATTTCCAGGGACTCAAGGGTGGAGTAAATGGGGAGCTGTTGGTCAAAGTGTGTAAACTTTTATCTATAAGATGAATAAGTTCTGGAAACCTCATGTACAGCATCGTAAATATAGTTAACAATACCATATTGTATACGTGAAAGTTGCTATAAAAGTAGAGCTTTAATGGTCTCACTATAACAACAACAAGAACAACAACAAAATGGTAATATGTGTGGTGAAATATGTATTAACTAACCTTATGGTGGTAAACATTTCTCAATACATATGTGTATCAAATCATAACACTGTACACCTTAAACTTACAAAATGTTACATGTCAATTATATCACAATAAAGGTAGAAAATATTCAGTCCTAAATATTTCATGTTTTTGATGCTAATGTAAATGGGATTTTTTAAATTGAATTTTCCAATTCATTACTAGCATAGAGAAATAAATTTGATTTCTATATACTGATCCTGTATCATCCAGCCTTGCTTAATTCACTTATTTATACTAGTATTTTGTTTTTAGATTCCTTCAGATTTTCCAAGTATGCAATCATGTCATCTATGAATTCAGACAATTTAACATCTTTCTTTCCAATCTGTATATATTTTTTCTTACATTATTTCACTAGCTTGGACATCCAGTTCAATAATAAATAGTAGTGAGAGCAGACATTCTTTCCTTGTTTCAGTCTTGGGGGAAAACACTCTGTCTTTTCCCACTATGTATGATGATAGTATTCTGTAGATGCCCGTGTCAGATTGAGAAAGTTATCTTCTTGTCTGAGTTTGCTGAGTGTTTATCATGCATAGATGTTGAATTTTACAATGCTTTTTCTGTATCTATTGAGTTTTTTTCCCTTTATTTTGTTACTATGGAAAGTTATATTGATTGATTTTCAAATGTTAAATCAACCTTGTATTCCTAGGATAAAATCCAGTGGTCATAACGAATTATCACTTTCATATATTTCTGGATTCAATTTGCTAATATGTTGTCAAGGATTTTTGTGTCTATGATTATATGTGATTTTGGTTTTTAACTTTTTTAATCTTTGGTAATTTCTTTGGTTCTGATATCAATGTAATGCTGGCCTGATAAAATTGACTGAGAAGTATTTTCTATTTCTCTATTTCCTGAAATTGTTTTCATAGGTTTGATATTATTTCTTCCTTAACTATTTGATATAATTAACCAAGGAAGCCATATAGGCCTTGAGTTTTATTTGTAGGACCATTTAAACTATGCATTTAATTTCTTTACTATATTATATATATAGTAATATCTTATTAATATATATGTATCATTTTTGTTTTTCAAGGAATTTTCCATTTCATCTAGATTGTCAAATTTATTGGCATATTATACATCCTTATCATCATTTTCTTGTCTGTAGAAGCTGTAGTAATACCCCCCTTTCCACCTCTCTTTTGATAATTGTCTTCTTCTGCTCTCTTCCCTGAATTCCCCTCATGTCTGATAATGTCGCTCCATGCTAGGTGGTCAGAACTCGAGGATCTCCCAGCCCTTTTCCAATTCCAGAAATTAGACCACTGAGAAATCCCTGACAGTTCTTTTCCTGTCTGTGTGAAGGTCCACTTTTTGCACGAGTCCCTTAGTATTCACCAACAAAACCATGGGGACCTCCTCTCGATTTCTGAGGCTCTTTGTCCATGCACTTCCCTCTTCCCAGGCTCTCCAACCTCGCTGGACACTTATCTCTATTCAACTCAGCAAAACTGATGTGCTTCTAGAAAATGCTTCTAAGCCGAAATCAAAGTGAATCCTAGGGTTCACCTCATCTGCTTTCATGTTTTCAGGGATCACGGTCCTCACCACTGACTGTTGTCCAATGTCTGAAAAACATCGATTCACATGGTATGTACCATTCTCTAGTTTTTGTTATAGCAGAAGGGAATTCTGGCACCAATTAATCTTTTACGGCCAGAGGCAAAATTCTGGAAGCCTCACTATCAACTTTTTGATGTTTGTGGGATTCCTTTCAATATTTTATTAATTAACTCAACAGAATCTTATGTAGCATTTGCTATAGTGCCAAGCATTTAACAATTATAAATTCATATATAATATAACATTTAGACTGGGTTCCTATAGATCCCTATGTTCTTTTTTTTTTCATTTATTTCACCTGGTGTTTGCTAAATGTTGTTTTTTCTGTAAATTAAAGTGTTTACTTATTTATAAATGTTTATTTATTGTATGTATGTTGTTCTCAATTAGCAAGCTATGTTCTCAGAGGACACAAATTCTCCTTAGGTAGGAATTGTTTTTCTTTCTACTTTCTAAATTTTTTTTAAATTTAATTTTATTTATTTATTTTTTATACAGCAGGTTCTCATTAGTTGTCTATTTTATACATATTAGTGTATATATGTCAATCCCAGTCTCCCAATTCATCCCCCCCACCCCCCCACCCTGCTTTCCCCCCTTGGTGTCCATACGTTTGTTCTCTACATCTGTGTCTCTATTTCTGTCTTGCAAACTGGTTCACCTGTTCCATTTTTCTGGATTCCACATATATGCGTTAATATACGATATTTGTTTTTCTCTCTTACTTCTTTCTACTTTAATTCTTTCATTTCTTTTTTCTTCACGTTTTAATTTGGAAAAAGAATTCTCAAATGTGTTTTCTGCATCACTGATTAAATTTTAGATAGCTATTTCCATCCGATCCCCTTTCTCTTGAATTTTAGTTTCCTTAAATATTTCTTGATATAATGGAACACTCTTTTAACACTCTTTTAACTCAGTCTGCTATTACATCATCTTCTATTCTATCACTCTGTTCACAGAATTTTTTTGGCTTTATGGAAATTATATATGTTACTCTCTAAAGTTTTCTTGAATTCTGCAGTGTAACTATTTTTAAAACTGTATTTCCTCCCTTGTATCTTGGGTGTAATGATATTCATCTCGTAATTACAACAACGGCTCTGCCAAGTCTTTTAACAGGTCTCTTATGGTGATTACTTATTTCTTTGCATTTATCCTTGAACAAGAAGGTATATGGAAATTGATGGGTAGGTGGATTTTCCTCCATGCCAGCATCACTTTTGAGCTCCGAGCGGTCAGAATCCTCTCTCATCAGAATCTAAAGTGCTTCTGGATATGCTTATCCCATTTCAAAGCTTTTGATTTTGGACATATGCTTGTATTTCATAAGTATTCTTTCAACAAGGTGGAAGAGGGGAAATCAAGTACCAGTGGAAATCTTGAGTATAGAAGTTTCAAAATATTTAGAACAGAACACTGAACAGGATATATCAGCTTGGAAGCACTCACGCTCATGACTTCAGATGTACCCTGCAAATCCTTGGTCTCCAAATTAATGACCCAGACATTCCTAGTGACCTTGGATACATGGATCCCCTTCCTACCAGATATCTTCACCTCAGCCCCAGGCATCTCAAACGCAGTGTGTCCAGGATGAAACTTCTCATTCCTCCTACATTTCCTACATTCGAAAATGACCATCCACATAGTCACGTTAACCAGACACCCGAGGTTCTCTTTAAACAACCTGGTGTCCCTCAGTTAGCGCACTTGGTCTGTGCAAATTCTGCAGCATCTTCCTCCTTAAAAATCTGTCTTACTTCTCCACTTCTTTCTGTGCCCACTGCTCCCGCTGTTTTCATTTGGCTAGACTATTAGAATAATATTCTAGAGGATTTTTCTTCCTTCTGTATCATTCTCCTCCCATCAGTCCTTCTCCTTTCTTCCAATGCTTTTTCAAAAAGATAGGTCTGATTGTGTTACTACCTGCCTTAAAACATTTCAACACCTTCCCCTTATCTAAAGGATAACATCCACATTCCCCAGCACAGATGTGCTCTAACACACGAAAGTGCCTGTGAATCACCTGAGGAGATAGTAAAAGTGTAGATTCTGATTTGGTAGATGGAGGTGGGGCCTGAGATTCTGCACGTCTAACAAGTTCCCAGGTGATGCCCATGTTGCTACTCCTTGGACCACACTTGGAATAGCACGTTGCTAAGATATGCCTTCCTATTCACACCTCTCTCTTCAATCATCTTTCTTTTCTGTCCCCTCCACTGCAGGCCTTTTCACCCACTTACCTACTTAAAGTGCCTAGAAAAACATCTCTGTGATTAAGTCATGTAGCTTCTCTGTTCAGACTGCTCTTCTCTCCCCTTTCCACTGGAGAATACCTACTCCTCTCTCACAATTTTCTCAAGTTGCATTTTATAATACAATCTTTCCTTGTATCTCCATATCTCATAAGTAGACTTATTTACTTCCTCTTTGTGTCCTGGCTGTACTAGGTATGAGCCAGCTATTCTTAGAGAACATGTTACCCATTCTTAACAGATTTTGTTTCTATACCTATTTTCTTTACTAGTGTGCCACACTTCAAGGTCAGGGACTGTGTCATATCACCGGTACATAGCATGCCATCTGTCGTTTCGCAGCTACCTAATAAATACCTTTTGTAAGAATGAATGAATATAAATTTAAATGGTAGAAGGAATTGAACATTCATTTGAAATGTTGCATATAGTTATACTAGTTTTCTTTAGCTGCATAATAAATTATCACAGATTTAGCAGTTTAAAACAACAAAAAATTGATTATCTCACAGTTTTCATGGGTCAGAAGTCCCTGAGTCCTCTGCTCAGAGCCTGCCCAGGCTGAAAGCATGGTGCTATGATCTCATCTGAGGCTCCAAATTCTCCTCCAGCTCATGGGCTGGGGCGGACACTCTTCCTGTGCTGTCGGGCTGAGGGACCTGCGTTCTCGCTACCTGTGGGCTGGTTCCACTCCCAGCTCCTACAGGCTGACTGTGGAAATCTTCAGTACATGGTCCTCACAGGCTGTTCACAACAGTACTGTCGCTTTCTTCCAGACCAACAGGGACGCACCTGTCTGACTCCATCCCTCTCCGGTCTGCTATGATGGGAACTTTATAAACCTAACCTAACCACATCGCCATATAGCATAACCTAGCCAAGGGGGCGATGACAGACGATCTCATCACATTCACGGCCCTGCCCTCACTCGTGGAGGGTCCCGTGGGCAAGGACAGCAGGGTGAGAATCTGGGGGCATCTTTGAATTCTCCCTACCCCAATAGTTAACAGGAAAACTTGAGGGGCTCATGTCAAGTTTGGGAAAATGGGAAGGGGAGCCAGTATTGAAGAGGAAGAAAAAATGAGATCTATCTATATGATCAAGATATGAGATTTACCATTATGCTATGCTAGAGCTGTTTTCTTTAATACGTTGTTCAATTCTTCTTTTTATAAATGACATAAAATTTGAGGAACTTGTACTTTGTGGTAGAAGCAGCATTCCTGACTGCTACTCAAACGATCTTTCTTCTACCTTATGATTGCCTTCTACGCCAATTCATTGCCAAAAAACAAACAAAAATCCCTCAGCCTTTGTGTAGCTACATGTGTGAAAAGGGACTTCACTGTGGAATAAAGTCTGCTCAGCCACTCTTAAGTTTCTTGTTCAAATTATCAACTCTAAAGTGAACCTTAAACTTCAAGTTTAAAAGAAGGTAGTTGGTGGCTTTTGAACTAAGACTGGCAGCTTATCTCTTTGCAAAGCGTAAGTGCATGGAGGCAGCCGCATTAGCTTCCGCTTAACCTCCTGGAAAGCCAGGCACCAGCCGGGATTGCAGGTTTCAGCTCCTTGTGGAAGGTGTCTGTTGCTTTTCTACAAATCCATCTGGATCCTGGGATTTGAATGACAGGTGCTTAATGTTACTGAACAGACTGGTTTACCTTTTCATCTCCTGCACTGAGTGGGATTAAACTTCTGAGCTGTGACAGGTGATGTAATGACAGTATTATCAGTTTTAAAATTTTTTAACACTTGCTCACTCACGGCTTATTCCCCTGGGATAGTTCCTCTTCCCCTGGAATCCACTGATGATATATTATCATGATTCAATATATTCATCCCACACCACGCCAGCATAACTGGGTCAAATATTTTTGCTCACAGGTAGAACTCCCATAGGCAATTATCAATTCCCTTTATGATTAGTGTAAAAACTGTGGTGTTTCTATTAAAGGAAGTGCATGCTGGGACATTCACAGTCACATACTGGAGATAAACTTTGTCATTACATTAAAAGAGTGTAAAAAATTCCTGAAGCAACCAGAAACTTGGTAGCACCTGTAATTTCTGAGCATATCAATTTGCTAGGAAATTAGAGTGAACCACCAGCATGACAAGCTATATTTTTGGGAGCCATTTTTTTGCAAAAATGAGAGCGAAGTTCTTTGGTTTTTTGAATCCCATACTTTGAAGCAAAAGCACAGACTCTGAGAACACACTCTGTTCAACTTCAAACTCCTCCTAAGAATATTACTGTCTTACAGGAGAGGAGAATCTGATGCAGATGCTTCAGTGCAACTAACACCAGGATTCCATATGGCGGAGCGTTTACTCATAAAGAATCGGGCATGGAAATTCATGGCTTATATATTTCAAAACAACAACAACAAAAACAGCCCTTGAAGCATAAAGATGAATTGGAATCCTACTGTTCACAAAAAGATCTTCACTTACAGTGTGTGGTGTGTGTGCGTTAAGGTGTGTGTTTTCTGCATGGAGCCTCGTGTTTCTCCTTGACAGTCACTCTTTCCAGACCAAGTTGTGTAACTCAGGCCTGCAAAGAGAGGCCACCCTGACTCTAGAGGGTATTGGTGAAAATGTTATATTCCATATATATATATATATGTATATAGTATTTATATATATAGTATCCATATGTACACCTAATATATGTGCAAGTATTACTGAACATTTATTTCCCCTCTGTAGCAGAACTCAATAATTTCTTCAGAAACTTTTTTCCATCTCTGGCAGAAGCAGCTTCTGGCCAGCAGAACGTGTGCTGTAACATTTTGTAGGGTACTGTTGTCGCTGGGAAGTGGCTGCCCAGACAGAGACCACACATGCCAGCCTCCTCACCATCAGTACAGCCATTCGCTGAGTACTAGTGAAGTCTGAGAACAAGTAATTAGCCCCACTCCCAAGGCTGCTCCACAAAGGGGAGAGCTGCCCCACTCCTCTCTCCTGGCTGGAGGCTAAAGTACTGGAGGCCCTGGGACAGGACAGAAGGAACATGGATCCCTGCATCACCGTGTGGAGAAGAGCCAGCCTTTCATGACCCAGAAACATCTGCCCTGGAATTTGTATGCAAAAATAACTTTTACTTAGTTATGCCACTAAAAGGTGAGGATTTGATTCTTGCAGCTGCTAGCATTACCTGAAACAATACGGACATCAGGGACTTGAAGTAGATGCTGCCATAATACATCTAAAATATCTGACAGGAGTTTAGCAGTTTTGCAGTAGGCAGGGAGGAAACAGATCAGGCAAGCTGGAAACCCCTGCTCTGCTGCAGTGAAACATTTGGTAAAACGGTCACCCTTGTTAGCGTGGAAGGCAGAGCCGGTGCCTACGGAGTCTGTGCGTCTTGGAAAAGTGCTTGGGAAGAGCCAGATGCTAGCATATGCTGATCTTCCCTTGCTGTGTTTGGCGAGGTATTTCAAGAAGGAATGAGCTGGTTTGCAGACGAAAAGGAACAGGAAAAAAAAAGTCTCAGAAATTTGGAGTTGCACGGGTTTGAAACTGCTTCTAGAGGACCAACAATGGGAAAGAAGGCTAAATCTTTGAGCCCCCAAGACCCATTAAGACTTCTCAATTAAACATAGCGACACAGCCCTGCAGCTAGAGCCAGATTCAGCCGTCCACCCCAAGACTGTTTTCCAGAGCCTCAAATTACCCACCATTACCTGAACAGAGAGGGGCATAGAGGGGGAGGGGTGAGCAGAGAAATAAAGCAGGCACAGGTATTTTTTCAGAAAAGAGCGTTCGGTGTGAGTTGCCATGACGCTGGCTGGAAACGGCGAGCAGTGAGGGTTATCTTTGTCAAAGCGCTTATTCTGTCCTAACCAACACACCGTCCCAAAGAGTCACCAACTTGTTATGCACGACTCCCCCGGCAGCTGGAACTGGCTCACGTCCGGGTCACATCACCGTTGCTTAGTTGGCACGGAAGCCTTCATTTGGCCATAGGCTGAGTTTCTTATATTCCTGTAGATTCTAAACTAAAGGCTCCTAGAGGAAACAGACCAAGTACATGCAATTCTTTTCATGGTGTGCCTAAGTTACATGTGTCACGTACCAGGCATTTCTCAATGACCATTCCTTTTGGATGGAAGAGATGATCAAAGCTGGTATCTGGAAGGGATGGTCCCTAAATGCAAACCTTCAGGTGCTGTCAGGGGAGGGAGGAAGGAAATCATGGGTCAGATGTTTTCCTTTGGGGATTTATCAAGCAAGGAAAACTAAAATGATAAAATTTTCAGTTGTGTGGATTCGTATCTAAAAATCATCAAAATTTCATCTCATCTTTGCCTGGCAAAGAAGCCCACCTCCAGGGAGGAAACACAGGACCATTTTTCTTGTTACGCAAGTGCTGTACACAGCAAAAAGTGACCTGATATTACACTACTAACCAAGGGAACTAATAAATAAAGGTGCCAACCGCAGCTGAGGAGTAATGCTCCCTAGCTAGTATTTTCAGGGGACTTGCCCCATGCAAAGTGTTGTCACATATTTTTCTAAGATGTAGCTGACTGTGTTTTGTAAGTTACAGATTAGCTGGAGGTGTAGCCCTCCCCCCAGAGGGACTCTGTGGTGAGCTCCCGTCCAGGGACATAGAACAAAAGCAGTGCTGAGACTGACTGTAAACTGGGCAAGCATCCACCTTCGGAGTGGTTATTTCCAACTCCCATACAAACAAAATTCCCTGAGAGATGTGCATTGCTGAGCCCTGTGCATGTGTACAGGGAAGGGAGAGGAAGATAAAAGGGAAGGGAACATACGTACCCTTTTCTCATGAGACATCAAGGGATTTCTCTCAGCAGTTTTGAAATCTGAGTCTCCCCAAAAAGCTACAGGCATCTTAGGAGAGAAAGGAGCCCACTGTAGTACTCAGATAATTAATGATACACTTCTGTTGAATGCTGAGACGCAACTATTTTCACCTGAAGTTTAATGCATTCCTGGAAACCACAAGGAGAACCGCTCTGAAGAATGTCCCTTAATGGCAGGTGATAGAAAAAAAAAAAAAATTCTTGCTACAATTCTTGGCACCTAGACAATTACCTAAACCAGAGATAGAAACTTATATTTGGAGCCAAAAATATGACCTCTTCATTTATTCCACATGCCAGGAATACATCTGTGGCAAGTAGATGTTCTATCAGCCTGGCTGGAATGATACAGATAGAGAAGACTATTCCAGAAAGCAGAAGGTGGGGAAATGTATATCATTCTGCCAAAAAGAAGGATGGTTAGGCAACTGTCAAAAACGACTTCTCTAGCTCGTTAAGAAAGTGTGTGCAATTGTGTGAGAAGTCAAAGGCTAGTGTGAGTGCTAAGAATGGACATCCCCAAGGGCAAGACAGAATGGGGAGGGGGAAGAAAGGAAGACGTGTATCCATGGCCTCCCTAGGATGCTGCTTTGGAAGAAGAAATTGAGGTTGTAAGGGGCAAAAACCAGTGCCTAAGGGTAGGAAGCTTAATAAAAGCTATTGAGATAAAGGAAAGCTCTTGGAACAGATGGTTTTCCCACTGACATTTATGAAGAATTCACTGTCGATTAAGTACACTGAGCTTGGTGGAAGGTTTCAGAGCAATTTTAGGAAAATGGAAGGAGGCGAAGTCAATGACACCAAGGCTATTGACTCTTTTGTTTAAAAATGGCAGGACAGAAGATGTCAGGAATCGGAAGTCCTTCACACTATTGAATTCAGGCTTTAAAACACTTGTGGGGATTCTACGGTGAGTCCAGCCGTCGTAGCTGACAGAATGATACATGAGGACCCAGACCTTGTAATAAAGGAAGAGCACGCACTGCTTAGTCACCGTAAGTGAAGAGCGGAACACGTGAGGTTGGGACATAATCAGGTTACCCAGCATTCTTGGATAAAGACAAGACGGTGGGTGGCTTTGGGATGCTAACGTTATGAGTTTGAGGTCACACATTAGCCACGTGAGGATGAGGGTCCTCAGAAAGGGGAGACACAGACAGGAGACAAGGTCAAGGTGCCCTCCCAACTATTTGCTGCAGGGGTTAATCATGCATTTCTGATTTTAAAATGTATTGATATGAGGCTAATGCTGAGAAGAGGGATACAGAAAATTCTGAGCAGTGACGTATGTGGGACATCAGTGACGTGGGAAACTCAGATGGCGGTAACTGCACCTCTCTGCCCGTGGAAAGTCCATGAGTATGATTGTTGAACGGCTGCATTAGGATGGAAGGAAAGTGAGCACAGACATTCCCCGCTTAGTTATACCAGCCCACCAGCTGCTCTGCAGACACGTCTTGGAGGATGTCACAGCCATAAACCTCTCTCCCCTTCATCTCTCTGCAAATCTCTATCTTCCATTAAGTCTCATCTCAAATATCCCTCCTCTCTATATTCTATATTCCATTCCTTCTCAGATAGAATTAACTGTTCCCGCCTCTCTGATCCCCTGGTATTTGCTATAAATGACATGTGTCAGTTTCCTCTTGTTGCAGAACTAATGACCATAACTTTAGCATCATAAAACAGTGCGCATTTACTAATTCACGTTCTCCATGGGTCAGGAGCCCTTACGCTTTAGCTGGGTGGTCCGCTCAGGATCTCACAGGCTGAAATGGGGGCGTCAGTCAGCTGTACAGTCATCTGCAGGCTCCAATGGGGCAAGATCCACTTTCAGTCTCCCTCAGGTTCCTGGGGGAATTATTTCCTAGGAAGTGAAAGGCTGAGTCCTGTTTCCTGTTGGCTGTCAGCCAGGGATCTCCCTCGGGTCCTGGAGGCTGTCCTCGGGTTCTAGACCTGTGGTCCTGCTACAGGCTGCATTCTTCCAGGCCTGCAGGAGAACGTCCCTCTGCCTCTCCACTTTGTTTTAACAGGGTTGACCTGATTAGGTCTGCCCACCCGGGATGATCTCCTTTTGATTAACTCAGAGTCAACTGATGAGCAACCTGATCGCAGGAGCAATGTCTCATCACATTCACTGGCCCTCACCCACACTCAAGGGAAGGAGATTCTACAGGGTGTGTGTGTGACCTGGAGGAGGGACTTGGGCATCCTCCTGGCACTCTGCCTGCCGTGCTATACAACAGTCACATGTGGTATCCGAATC
This sequence comes from Lagenorhynchus albirostris, assembly GCF_949774975.1. Taxonomy (NCBI): domain Eukaryota; kingdom Metazoa; phylum Chordata; class Mammalia; order Artiodactyla; family Delphinidae; genus Lagenorhynchus; species Lagenorhynchus albirostris. The sequence goes on along the minus strand of NC_083103.1, from coordinate 105,775,634 downwards.
ATACATACTATTATAGTGTGACTAGGATAGGTAGGTAGCTAGATAGATAGATAGGGATAGAGATAGATAGATAGATCCATAGAGCTATAATACAATCTCTTGCGTGTAAGCACCCCTAGAGCTGAGACCATGCCTCTTTCAAATCGGCATCCTCAGCAACTAGTATGATGCTAAAAATACAGTAGACGTTCAATAACTTCTCTTAAGGTCAATGCCCATAGAAAAACAACATATAACAACAACAGCCAACAACAGCAAAACTTGGGCTAGGCTTTGGGGGAAATAATGAGAAATAGATTTGGAAATGGCATAGGAAGGTAGAGAATGCAAAGGAGAAGAGCATTTCCTGGAGAACATGGAAGATAGCCTCCAGCAACGTGTCCAACCAGCCTGCATGTTTCACTCCAGGCTTCTGAGTAAAGCATGTGCTACCTTATACCACTCCCGGCAGAAGCGTCAATATGTTTTCAGATATTTGTAACATCAAAGAGAAACAACATGACCACCTCAGGGCAGGGAGCAGGGTCTGCATTCTCTCTTAGTCCCAGAGCTGGGCGGCGCTTCCCGGGGGAAGAGCTGGGGCTGGAAGGAAGGTGCAGGCCCAGGTGCGGAGCAGGAAGAGGACCTCTGAGCTCAAGGCTGCGTGCAGCTGGTGGCGGAGGTGGCTACGTCTGGGACAGTCGCCTTGCTAGGAAAAAGCCCCATTGACAGCTGAAGAGCCCAGCTGCCCAGCACGCGGACAGCCGAACGAGGAGCACCCCAGCCCCACTTTCTTGAAAACACTGATCTTTGTAACTGGATTATAAAGAAATTATGAAACAGTGTGGCCTGGGGTCCAAAGGAGCCTTAGTAACTTCACTTTCAACTTCTAGCAGGTTTCACTGGGTGATGAAGAAAATTAAGGCTCATAACATACCCCAGGAAGTCCTGACTCATTACCGGAACAGACTGTGATCTCAGCCTAGTCGGATTCTGGGGCCATCAGGACTAAAGCCCTGGCATCTTCATTCCCACCTCGTCACCTATGTAAGGACGCCGCTTAGAGCACAAAGGCTGAGACCTTCACGCACAGCAGCAGGCTTGCATAATCACATGGAGACCAAGCTGCCTTCTACTGCCATCATGACCGAGAGTAACACACTTGATAAAAACTTTACAGTCCGATGGAAGCAGCATTTTGAGAATTTCCATGATATATCAAGAAACGACATTTTTTCTATTGCCAGACTTGTTGTATAAGTTTTACAGCTGGTGGTGATCAATGTTCGCAGCTCATTCGGAGATGTGGGGTCTCCTGTTCACTGGGCACATGCTCAGAGGACGTCACCATTCGAGTTGCCACGGCTACAACAAACGTGAAACAGAGCATCGTCCCAACTCTGTGCATCTGCAAAAACCAGTGTGCAGTGCACAGACCAGCAGCAGAAAGAACAAAAAGCTCTGGGCTTTGTCTATGGGGACAAACATAGACACCGTTTCCTCAACGACGGGCCTTTCTGACCTCAGCCTGACTCTGAGATGAGGCTGCAAGCAGGGACACTCATCACACCATCTGAGAAGCTGTAGAGCAAAGTTGTGAAGGGCCAGTGTCCCCAGTCCTTCCAGGGATCAAAGGCAAAGCACTGGAACAGAGACAGTGCATAGGAGACTTCAGGAAGCCCCAGTTCAGTTTCATGCAGCTCAGAATCTGGGGATTTCTGCATGCAAAAACTATCATTTCCACCCGCAAGCTAATTTAGCAGACTTATTTCTTATTAGGAAAATCTGATGACTTACGAAGCCACGGCTCAGAAGTAATCATAACTCTGGAGCCCGCAAAGTAAACACCTAATCCAACCAGACTTGCCTAAGAACTCAGGCAAAGAAAGCCGCGCTGCCTATGGAAGCCCGAGACCTCTTGTTTTATCGTTTGGAACTTGGGTACTTTTGCTGCTGATGGGAGCGTTCCCACTGTGAGGACCGCATCAGTTCTCTAAAGCGAGGCTGAGTCTAGAGCCACGTCCCCTCATCCTCCCTCTGACCTTAAGGCCCGTTTGCACCTTCTGAGCAGCCAGAGGAGGGAAGGAAAGTCTGAGGCTGCTCAGCTCTGCCCACCTGGTCTCCCCCGTCGGGGGAGGGGTAAACAGGTGATTGGGGATGTGAATTGTGCTGTCTGGTGACCCGGGTAAAGGATTTAATGAAAAATAAATGAGCAAACAAAGGAGCGACATGGACTATTTGCCTCATCCTCTCATTTCCAGGAGGAAACTTGAGTTGGAACCACGCTTCTGAGCACCTCTCCCCTGAGGAGAGGAGAGCCCTATTGCCTGGTCTGCCTGGGAGAGGTCCTGAGCTCACGTGCTCTGGCTGGACAGGTGCCCCTGGGTGACCCCCCACCATGTGGTGAGCAGTGCCCACCAGCAGGGGCCCTGCAACGGCGTTGCTAGTCTGCCTGGGACTGCAGGACATTTAGCACCAGGGACGAAGCTGGTACTGTCATCTGCCTTCTTGGTCTATTTCTCAATCGGTCGGGATTCGAAGGGCAGTGATGTGATTGATGCTCCCCTCGTGGACAGGTGGGAAGAGCACAGCATTTGGAAACCAGGGCCTTGATTCAAGTCACTGGCTGTCACCTTGAGCACTTCTCACCAACACTCTGAATCTCTGTTCATTTGTAAAAAAGAGTCAATGAAATTAGCTCCACAGACACGGTTGTACAGAGCTTATCCAGATAGGACAGCATGATCCAAATGCCAGCAGTTAATGAACTCAACTTATTTTGATCTCCCAGAAAAAAAGGAAACAGTAAATGTTTTATAGATACCAGAAGCTAGCTACTGATGGGCACTTAGTTTTCTTCTTTGTTCTTTAATTTCCTTCTTTCCTGCTTCCTTTCTCCTCTTTTTTTTTTTCCAAGTCAAACTGTATCCAGCTTTATTAAAGATACTTTTCATAAACAATCATGGTATTTCAGGCAGGACATGGGCAGACAATCGTTAACAGTATACAACAACTTTCAAACTCCCTTTTGCAATGGACTACTAAAATCAGAAAGCCACTATAAAACCCCATGAAGTCTTCATGTGGTGCTCTGAACAGGGAAAGTTTAGAGTGAGGGTCGACATTTCACATTTAGTATGCTGTTTAACAACTTTTCACAAGCCGACCCTGACTTTCAGGAAATGGAAATGAAAATGGCAAAAGTATCAATCCGAAGGTCCACAATCTAAAAAAGGAACCGCTGCTCTTTTGAGGGATGCCACCTCAACGGTGACAATGCAAAGTCCAGGTTGCCTGACATACTGGTAACCAATATTGGGGGGTCAGGTTCCAACAGGTCCCTGGGTTAAGGGAGTCAAGTCTATGCTGAAGGTGGAGAGGGAGAAGAGGACATAAAAACTAATTTAAATTTTTCCACACCACAAGGCGTTTGTGCCAAGGTGGCTACTGTGTGTCAATATCAAGGAACCCCTCCTTCCTGGGAACCAAGAGGAAGTCTCTCACAACCAGACGGGAAAGGTGTTTTTTTCCCACGTCGATCCAGCTTCAGAGACAATCTATTAGTGACATGTGCTCTTCCCCCAAAAAACAACAATGAAGTGTTCTGTATGCTAACAACGTAGCTTAAAAAAAAAAAGAGTAAAACAAAATTTTGCATTTTTACAAAACTTGATAAAAAATAGTATTTCAAACTGTACAGTCACCAGAAGTACACAGTTATCAAAAATGCACACTTCACTTGGCATCTCCAGCACCTTCAGCTTTCTGTGCCTGGTCTGTTTTGGCATCTCCATTTTCTGCTGGGTTATTCCCATCCTTGACAACATCATCTTTCCCCTTTTTCCCTTTGGGTACCTTCTCTCCCTTCTTTGCAGGGGCCTTTCTAGGCTTGGGCTCTGGCTTTGGAGGAGCAGGTTTAGCAGATAACCTTGCAGATCTTCTCTGTGGTTCATCCTTCACCTTGGTTGTGAGAGCGACCCCTGGACTGGCCAAAGCCGCGCGCCACTGCATCCCCGTGTCCAGTGCCTACATCCCGCCGCCGTCGCCACCATGACCAAGAGAAAGGCTGAAGGGGAGGCTAAAGGAGATAAAACCAAGGTGAAGGATGAACCACAGAGAAGATCTCCTCTTGTTTTTACGCAGTTTCTCTGCTGGCATTTTCACAGAGGCGTGAAGCTTGAGGAGGGTTTGAGGGCGTTTTCTTCCTAATTGAAAGAATAGTTTCAGTAGAAGACTTTTTGCCTTAAAAAACTAAAAACACCAAATCATTGTAGAATAAAATAAGAACTGATAGAATGGAAAAAAGTATAGGGGATTCAGAACTGGGTGTGAAAATTTAAATCGAGGAAACTTGAGGAGAATCTCTGTGAGATAAGAACATCAGCTACAGGACAGAAGCCACTAAAACAATTGTCATTGCTGTGATAAAATCGCCTGGAACATGTAACGTACACATGGAATCAGACGCGGCACCTTATGCCAACGCTTAACAACTTGTTCAGATATCAAGACCCTATCAAGACCCTCCACCTCCCCTACTCGGGGTTACTTTTAGTTAGCATTTAAATGAGTTTTTTATTAAACATAACAGCAACTGCACACTTTTCTACAATAGCTAAGACATGGAAACAACCCAAGCGCCCATCAACAGATGATTGGTTTAAGAAGATATTCCATATATATATGTATGTGTATATATATATATATATACATGCATATATATGTGTATATATATATGTATGCATATATATACATACACATATATATGTATGTATATATATATATACATACATATATAAGTATGTATATATATGGAATGCTACTCAGTCATACAAAAGAAAAAAAATACTGCTATTTGCAGTAACATGGATGGACCTAGACATTATAATACTAAGTGAAGTAAGTCAGACAGAGAAAGGCAAATATATGATATCACTCATATGTGGAATCTAAAAAATGACACAAATGAACTTATTTACAAAACAGAAGCAGACTCATAGACGTAGAATACAAACTTATGGTTACCAAAGGGATAGCGGGTAGGGGAGGGATAAATTAGGAGTATGGGATTAGCAGGTACAAACTACTATATATAAAATAGATAAACAACAAGGATTTACTGCATAGCACAGGGAACTAAATTCAATATCTTGTAATAACCTATATTGAAAAAGAATCTGAAAAAATACATCTATAAATAACTGAATCACTTTGCTATACACCTGAAACTAACACAATATTGTAAATCAACTGTGCTTTAATAAAAATAATAATTTAAAAATATCTAGGTTGTATCATTTATCCAGGCTTCACTGCCCTGGGGTCTGGGTACCACAGACTGGGAACAAGGACTTACTCTCTACTGATGCTATTAGGACCATACATGCTTTCATTATTACAAATACTACTACTACTGCTACTATTAACGATGTATTGAGAAACCACTAAGCACTTTATATGGATTGCCTTGTTTAATTCTTAAAACCTTTGTGAGTGAGGTGAGATGGTTGAACTCTCTTAGCAGAAGAAGGAACCAAGGTCTAAAAATGTTAAGGTGCCTTTGATCTGAGATTAGGAGCCTGGCCAAATGATTTCGGAGCTTGAATTATTAACCCTTATGTGATAGTTATTTCCTTGCCTACAAGTTCTGGCTATAAAAGAAAACACAGAGATGACATGAACTAATTAAGTGATTCCTTCTCGGTCCCATCAGTGAATAATATAAAACTGAAATAAACAAGGGTGATGACAATTGAAGAAGATAGAGTTATGGTAGCCAAGCCACTGGGAAAAAGGGAGAGGAACATCCTCCTGAAGACGAACTTAGAAGACAAACGGGAACTAGAAAGGGGACAAGGAGGGCCAGATGTGAATACTTATGCTCCCTGTTATCCACGCGGCAGTGACTGAGATGTGGTGGGTAAGAATAAAGTGTCTGATTGAAAAGGAAAATAGTGGAAAGGAGAAAGACCACATTGCTATAAATAATGTCACTTATACTTTTAAGATCACACATAGAGATATAACCCAAGGAAGGAAAATGCTCCAATAAGATTATAGTAAGAGGACAGGTGGAATAATGGAGGTTGGTCGGACTGAGTTCTTTCGTGGCAATTGTACAAACAAGAGATATTCTCGGCAGAAGAGGGGTCTGGCGTGCGACCCCTGGAAACACAGCTGTTCCGAGTCCCAGAGTTTCCACTCCAATGTCAGTTTAGAACAACAAGCCTGACCTCCTTCACTTTTATGGAACAAGGAGGCACTCTCCCCTCGGCCTCCCAGTGCCTCTGATTCAGCTGCCTTCTCCCCACGCCCTCTGTCCCCTGGATGACCGCATTACCATCCACTGTGCTCCCAGATCCCAGCCCTAACATACTCTCACCCAGGTCTAAGCTTTCGAAGCTGGGTGCTGTGTCATGTCTCGGGTGTGAATCAATGCCCCACGTGAGAAAATACGGCCTCTTTTCTTCCGATTACACAGGAACCATTTAAACCCCAAGGGCATCTACAGCCACAAAAAGGCAGTCATCCCTTCCGTGAACGAATGTTCACTGAGGTCCAGGTCCTGAGCTCTGTGCCAGGGTCAGACTGCGAACAAGCTGGACACGGTGCCTGGCCTCATGAAGTCATATCCTAGTGGAGGACGCCCTGAAGAACACAGAGGATCAGAAAAATAAAACTGCAGCGACGGTACGTGTTCCACATGAAACAAATCAGCTGTTTATTAATGAACAGCAGGATGTGGGGCCGGGTTAGTTTAGGTAAGGCTTTTGAGGGAAACTTCTTAGAAGAGATTATAAGCTGAGATGTACAGGATGAGAAGGTAGAAAGCATTCCAGGTGTAGAAACTGAGTGCAACAGCCTGAGCAAGACAGGGGTGGAGCTTGGTTGGCGCGGTGGGGAAAGGTGAGGGGCCTGGCAGGTGATGGAGCAGTGAGCAGGGGTCACATCATGGAGATGCTCAGATGCAGACCTTGGCAAGGCGTTAAGTTTTATCTTTTTTTTTTTTTTTTTACATCTTTATTGGAGTATAATTGCTTTACAATGGTGTGTTAGTTTCTGCTTTATAACAAAGTGAATGTGAATTGGTACAGCCACTATGGAGAACAGTATGGAGGTTCCTTAAAAAACTACAAATAGAACTACCATACGACCCAGCAATCCCACTACTGGGCATATGCCCTGAGAAAACCATAATTCAAAAAGAGTCACGTACCACAATGTTCACTGCAGCTCTATTTACAATAGCCAGGACATGGAAGCCACCTAAGTGTCCATCGACAGACGAATGGATAAAGAAATGTGGCACATATATACAATGGAATATTACTCAACCAGAAAAAGAAACGAAATTAAGTTTTATCTTAAGAGTAATGGGAAAGCCACTGGAGGGCCGAAAAGGAGCAATTACGGCTTCTGATTTACATTTTAAGGTGATTACCCAGGCTCTTCTGCAGGGAATGCACTGGAGGGGGGAAGGCGGGGAGGAGGGAGCTGACTCCTCAGAAGGGGTAGGCACTCATTTGGCTACTTCTAGATGTAGCTGCTGGGAGGTGCACAGTGTAGCGTAAGAACACCTGCCGTGGAGGCAGCCTGGCTGGGCTTCTCTCAGGCACCACCACCAATGAGCTGGGAGGACTTTGGCCAGTTCCTTAACCTCCCTGTGTCTCAATTTCCTCAACTTGGTGACAATAATCGTAATTACCTTTTAGGGTGGTTGTGATGTTTAACCAGAGAATGTGTGCAAGGAATCTGGCCACATATTAGCTCTTTAACTATTATCGTGACGTTTATAGGGGCCTGGGAGGGCGGGAGTTGAGTTGAGAAGGTTAGAGCAAGGTGATCCATGGGAAGGAGAAATTCAGTCCGTGCTCTCCCTCTGACTCTCATCCGTGAGTAGCTCCGGAACAGTGGCTGCCCGCAGGCATCCACTGCAGGCCTTGTCGTCTGCACCCATTATTTTCATTTCATCCGCACAATAGTCTCACAGCTGTTAGACATTATTACCCCCATTCTAGAATTGAGGAAATTGTGGTCCTAAGGAGTCAGGCAACTAGCTCAAGTTCACCTAGCTAGTGGCAGAGCTGGAATTCAGTACACATCTGTCTCTTTCCAAAGCCCATGCTCTTCCCCCCATAACAGCTCCTCCAGGGCACACACCTGCACTCCAGACACATCTCAGGTTCTTAGGATTCTGAGCAATCTGTGTGTCTCAGCACAGGGTATCCTAACTGTGGAAGGTCCCCAGGTGACACAAGGAAGAGAGAAATCTGTCCACTCCAAGACTTATAAAGAAGGACAGAACAGACCTGTTCCATCTGGTCCTCTATAAACACAGCCTTGCCAGGTGAAGTCTGGAAATGAGGTTGTACCCACTGCTGAGAACCAAATGCTCTATAGCTAATTAACCACAGAGATTTGGGAAGGAACCCATTAAAGGGACCAAATACAGTGCGAAGGAAAATCAAATGGTAATGTTGCTGCCTGTTACTGTTATTGCCATTAATATTAATACTATTATTTAGTTTTCCTGTTGCTCTGATATATCATTATTATTGCTGTCTCCTAGCATCTTCCTCATAAATATATCACCAAATGTTTTAGAGGTCTAATATCCTTATAGTTATGCAATTAAACAAATAGAAATAATAGCTGCAGAATTGCAGAGTTACATAATTATCGCTCTGTGATGGAAACAATAAATAAAACTTACATGCTTCCGTAACAGTTACATTCACAACGACAGAAACACTGAAGGCTGAAGCTGAAGAATTATGTAATGGTTACATAATTAAATAATAAATTATCACAGAACTACAGGGACGTGCACTATATAAAGCAGCTTGCAGAATGGAGGAGAAAAGGAAATTGTGAAGGGATACCAAAAAAAAAAAAAAAAAAAAAGATTTGCCTATGGAGCCAAAGCAAAGGAACATGGGCCTCGGAAGAGGAGCCTGGGCTTTGTAACACGTTCTCATTCTAGAGTCAGACGTGTGTGTGGATCTTACCTCCAGAACACAAAGTAATTTGTCTATGGCTAAGAACCATTCAGATAATATAATCCCCTTAACTGAATGGTTTATCACATGTGACATATATTTAATCTCTGTGTTTTAAAGTATCTCAAAATTTAGCTTTAATCTTGGCTAAATATCGTATCACTACTCTACAGCTACCTGCACTGAGTCAGTGACTAGTGTGTGCACCAAGGATGGAATGCTTGCCAGAGGTTGAGAATGATACTGTTTGGAAAATTATTTGAGATTATTGAAACAATCACCCTCACGATGTTTCTTTGGCTGTGTTATCACAATACTAGCAATCTCAAATATTTGGAAAGACTAAGAGGTTTGATGTTAAATCAAATCTCCGGATGACTGACTTGCTAACTGTTTATCCCGAAGTTTTGCAGTCAGGCTGCCTAGATTTTATAGAAAGGTGTTTTCATCAAGGTCCAGAGGGAGGGACACCATCATACACCTGAAGATATGAAAATGGGCACCTGCTTTAAAGACTGAGTTCAGGTGGGGATGCCGGAGTGACAGCAACATTTTGCCGTCTGAATCCACCTGTCTCCCTCAGTGTTGGCAGATCGAGCCCATTGTTGGAGGGAATGGCACGATGGGTGTCCCTGGGATGCCAGGAGCATGTGGCATGAATAAGCACATGGCATCACTCAGTGGTGACAATGGGGAGGCAGAAGGCTCCTGTCCAGAGCCAGCAGGGACACAGCCATATCTGCCAGCCTCTCCGTAATGCGTGTCTCAAGGAGGCTTTCACTTCTCCATCAGATCTGTTCTGAGAGTAGCCAGGCCGGGCCATTATCATAATGGGGTCAACTGGGAGGCTGGGAATCGACAGGGGAGCAGTCTATTGGGGAGAACTCACTGACTCCTGTGTCATTACTTGGCTCACCCTGGCAGGCAGACCTCGTGATTGCAGAGGACAGCCTCGGAGGAGGCCCGCGCCAGGGAAAGGCCAAGAGGCCAAGGCACCTGCTGGGCCCAGGGGACTGTGGACGCACTGCCCATTGTCAGCCCCATGGATTCTGGCTGTAACTGTCCAGTGTGCAGCTCTGAGCTGGCCCCGGCCGACAGGGACACCACGCTGGGCGTCTGCCTGTGTCTCTGAGCTACAATGATGAAGAGGACTCAGAATTCAGACCCCCTGGCCTCATTTTGAACCCATGCCCCAGTATCTTAAATCCTGTTATTAAGATTGTTTTTACCCTCCCCAAGAGGAAGGCGAAAGTAAGGTCCTTCTCCAGGTAAGCAGGACAGATTTCCACCATCCAAGGGCTTCCTTACCCACTGTTACATTGAGCCACATGGGAACTTAGGCAGAGGATGTCCAGTTTCCCGTTACCATTGAGGGAGCTCCCGGGGGGGCACTACAGTGCTGCTGAAGGTCAGCGGCTTTGGGAAAAGCAAACCTGGCGCATGTGAAAGGCAAATTGAAATGGAGGCAGTGTTGCTAAGAGAGCTCTCGGGAATGGAGCCGGGAGCCGTTGAGGAAGCGTGACTTACGCACATCTCACCTTGGATGGAATCTGGCCTTTAGACCGCCCACTGTCCTAACAAAGGCATCCAGAACACCTGCCAGAAACTCAGGATACTTATTGGACACGCCCCCCTCCCCGCCAAACACTTCACGAGTCCTTAGGGACTGACTTGTGTCCATCGCGATTCTCGCCGGGCAACTTCAACAGCCCCTGCCTGACGCCTTCTCTTCCCCAGAATACTCTTTTGGTTTAATCTGTGTCTCCTGAGCTGTGATTCTTTTTTTTTTTTTTAATACAGCAAGTTCTTACTAGTCATCTGTTTTAGACATATTAGTGTGTATATGTCAATCCAATCTCCCAATTCATCCCACCCCACCAGGGTCGGGGTGGTGGTGTGATCAACGGATTCCTAAGACCCCAAATAAAGCTCGTTATCCTTTGCAGCCTTGATGTTGATGAGTGCTGGACCTGGATTAGCCCTGACTGCTCTAACAAAGAGACTGGGTGACTTGAACGGTAGAGATGTATTTTCTCAAGTTCTGGAGGCTGGAGTGTGAGGTCAGGGTGCCAGTGGGGTCGGGGGTGAGTGAGGCCCCCTTCCTGGCTTGCCTGTGGCTGACTTCTCACTGTGTCCTCACGTGGCTTTTCCTCCCTGACTTGAAGAAGGACAGAGAGAGAAGAAACGTCTCTCTTCCTCTACTGCTAAGGATGTCCATCTCATCAGGAGGGCACCATCCTCTTGACCTCATCTAACCCTAGTTACCTCCCTAAGGCCCCATCTCAAAAATCGTCATATGGAGGGGAGGGAATAGGGCTTCAACATATGGATTTGGGGAGAGATGTTCAGTCCATATAATACCTGGGTTTGATTTCAGCTTCCTCTTCTTATTAGGTATGGATCCCATAGGACTTCACTTCCCAGAATATCAGTTACCTCACCTGTATAACGTGTCTAACACCACCTAGTACATTGGACTGCCCTGAGGGGTAACATGAGTTCACATAGAGAAAGCCTCCCACACATACGAGGTATGAAAACTGTCCATCCCATCCCATCCCTCTTGCTTCCTTCAAGGAGTCTCTGATCCATGGTAGCATCTATTTGCATCAGAGGTTCCACCCTAACCCTGCCCCACATGGAAAAGTTCTCTTCTTTGGCGATTCTCTCCATCCTGCTGAACTGGGCTGTGTTGTACCTTACATTCTCGGAAAACGACAAGAACAGTAGGAATTATCCCCTAGGAGCTGGAAGAGCTCCTCCTCTCCTGGACCCCCACTGAAGAAGGCGTCACGGTAATAGGACCTTTGGAGAGACAGGGAGGTCATGGGCAGAGTCCTGTGCACGTGCTCTGACCTCTGGGAGCAGGGCTCCCCAGCCCCCCCGACTGTCCTTTGCATCTCCTTCCGGGGCCCCTCCTGCCTCACTTCAGACTCCCAGTGTCTGCAGCACCAAGTCCTGTTGCAGAGCCCAGTTTCCAGAGGAGGAATCCCTGGCCTTTCCTCCACAGCCCATCACCGCTGACTCTCTCATCAGCATTACCTCCATCAGCTGCAGCCAATGTCAGTGCATCCACACAGCCCAGCGATCGACACTTCCCCTGACTAACGTCTTTGTCCTGAGCGGGGGAATCAGAACGGAACAGATGTTTTAAGGACTCCATAAATCCGAGAAGATAAAAACCCACCCACTCAGCACTTTTTAACAATGTGCCATGCGGATGAACCAGCATATCGGAAATACCAAAATAAATATAAAATCCCACTGGAGTCTCAGAATAAATCTTAGGGTTTTTTTTTTCTCTTTTTTCTCTTGTAACATACACCAGATATCATTTTTAATACTCAGTGAAGACCCACCACTGGGAACAAAAAGTCTATAAAAATGCGGCTGCTTCCCTCTGAAGTGTCCAGTGATCAACTGCAGTGAGTGTGAATCACCCTCCAATCGCTTCCTGAAAAACTCATTTCACTCTCCCCCAGAACCTTCTCCCTCTCCCACCACAGCCAGCGTTGTCATGTTGCCTCTCATAACTCCTTGCTGAATTCCAATGAGGTTTTCTAATTAGCCTAATTAATTTTCTTCCCAACTTAATAAGACTGTCTCTGGTTCAGAAATAATTGGACTTCCCAAACACCATCTTCCCTCCCTCTGTTTCTCAGTGGTGAGTTGTGATCCAGCCTCCTTTAATAATTCAAAATTAGCTTCTGTTTTTCAGATGATGGGTTCACGTTCACAGAGTTATTTAGTTTTTTCATTAACACTCTGATGTCACGCTCTCCCTCCTATGAAGAACACCTAAGGAAGCACTAAAGATAAAATGAAACTTGGATTCCTTCCTGGAGAGAGAAATCCATCTGGGATCAAAGTTGCAATGGATTCTTGCTTCCTATCTTATCAATTTCAGGAAGGTAAATTAGTGACGTGGATGAAGTCTATTCTTCCCTGCAAATTCTGGTAGCAGCTATGAAAATAAGCCCTAAGGAGCCCAAGTATTAACATCATGAGAAAGGTCTTAAACACTTTCAGGCAACTGGTCTCCTATGGAAGAGCGGCCTTCTTTCTAATCTCTTACAAACTTGTTTTATATGGTTATGAATTTGTTACTGTATGCAAACGGAACCGTTGTTATAAACATAGATGTGCATTCTCCAAACAAATGAGTTAGAAATAAAAAGAGAAAGAGATAAGAGCTAGGAAAAGAAGGTGATGAAAGACCAGGTGTTCAGCCAGTGAAAATGTCCCTGTTCCAATTCATATTTGAGTAAGATCTGCAGGGCTGTGTAAACTGAATACAGTCTTCTGTTTGCTCTCAAGTTCCAGAATGCTATGCAATCTTAGCCTCTCTAGTATTGGTTTTGCAGCCCCAGGAATACTTTACTTGGAACCATGAACCTGGAATTATTTTCTCATTCTCTAAAAAGCCTGAAGCATTTTTTAGAGGACTTATAAATACGGCAATGACCAGTACTAGCGAAAAAGGAACACAGTAAGATGGTATGCTTTCAAGCTTTCCCTTGCACAGCTGTGAACCTTCTCATTATGGCTGCCATGTCCTCTGTGGAATCATAGAGGTGTGAAGGTTTTCAAAGAATGTATTCCAAACAGCAGCTATAGAGGTGCAGCCCTCCTCTTCTCTTTGGATTATACTAAACTTAACTTTTCAAAGATGAAGTGTCTGGAGTGGTTAAGGTTGTCTCCTTATGTCAGTGGAGTTGAGTGATCTGCTCACGTTCCTACAGTCACTGCTTCTATTAGGACCTATCTAGGCAGATAAATGTTTTAAGAATGTATCATTTGAAAAACTCTGAGTATATCAAACTGGTAAGTTTGGGGATAATAATCTTTTACTAAAAAAAAGAATCAGTCTTTCTCTCTCTCTTTTTCTCTCTCTCTCTCTCCATCTCTCTCTTCCTCCCTCCCTCCCTCCCTCCAAGAGCTCTGAGGATGTTACTTCAAAGACAGTATTTTGTAGCAAATGTGAAGTATGACTCAATTTTTTCAAATGTTAATAACATTCAATTTCCCACAAATGTCCAGAAATGAAGCATTTCTATATTATGAGCCCACATCAGAGTCTGCTGATGTAAGTAGGTAGGAAAAAAAAAAAAAAAGCAGAAGTTGGATTATGGGATCAAAGATGAAAGTGAAAAGAATGGTACCATTTGTAGCTATAAATTTAAATGAACCACCAACTACAACAACGTGAAACTATAAAGTAGTCTATATTGGACTTAACATCTTGGACTTCTTTACTTGTTGCTTGAGGCCACTTGCTAACATCTTGGACTTTTTTACTTGTTGCTTGAGGCCACTTGCTCTCAGCAGAAACCTGAAATGCCCAGTGGTCACTGGGGGCTCTTTGAAACATGACCCATTTAATCCCATAGACTATTCAGTGGAGGTCTGTTTAAAATTTGTAGCTAGTAGCATAATAGCTAAACCTTAAGTCCTTAATCCACATTTTATCCCTAGAATACATTTTTCATAACTGTGTTTTTTTAAACGCTCCCTGCATTTTAATTTGGGATGGGTTTCTTTCCTCAACTGGGTACTTTTTTACTAATCTTTGTCCTACTGCCTCTGCTCTGGTTAAGTTCCTCTGTAAGATAATTAAATTACCCTGAATCCTGATTTTGTAAGAATACCTTAGGGATAACCTCCCTGTAAGAAAATAAAACATCAAGTACAACAACAATGGCTAACTAACGGTTTAACTTCAAGTCACACAAGTAGAATCCGGAACCTCAAGTCCTGGCATTGCTGCCATCCCCCCTGAGTCAATGGGAGTATCTTCAGTCACATAGCACTGACTGTGGAATTGGTCCACCCTTGCAGTGGGACTCTAGAAGAGCAGGAAGAGAGTCAGTTCCCATATCTGCTTCCATCCAAGTTTGCCCTGACTATGCAGCTACACAGATCCTGCCTAAACTGTCCATCCTATTAAAGACTAGCAGAAATACCCTGGGGGAAATGGCATGTCCAGGTGCATCCGTCAGGGGCCAGTCAGACAGAGGGCGTGCATGACAGGCCTCCAACAGAAGGAATTTCACACTGGGAACTAGTTATAAAGTTGTTGGAAAAAGTGAAGGAGGCAATGATACGGCCACCTATAAATCAGCAGCCAGAGGAACTCTCTACCAGGCCTAGGACTGAGGGGTCAAGAAAAAAGTGATGTTCCCAGTGCCAAGAGCTGCTCAGGAAGGTACTGGACGAGGAGAAGTGGCCCAAAGACTGGCCCGCCCTGTTGAAGGCAGAAGCTGTCGCTCTGGGCTTCCAGGCAGCACCTGATGCTCTGCTCCAAGCTGCCTAACCAGCTAAGATTTTATGGCTCATAAAATAGTTGGATCCCCTTTCTAAGCATAGCCCCTGGTTCTGCTTCGGTGACCTCCCATGGCAGCCAACTGCAGAGCAGATAAAGAAGCATTTCCTTTTAATGGCTGGAATTCACTGGCCATAAATTTCACCGAGTGCCCTCAGGTCTATGCGTTGTTGACAGGTAACGTAAGGCATGGGAGTGAGCAGTTTTCACTATTCCCCTTGAACATGTTTTTTGTTTTTTTTTTCTTTTTCTTCCTGAGATAAAATAATCCCCTTTCGTAGCAAAACTTTAACAAGAGGAGACTCCCTCCAATTTCTCCAGAGGAGATCAAGACCTTCCTTTATTCTTCCTCAATTTTACACGTCCTTCCCTTCCTTTAAGAAGCATCAGCAGACGGTGGAAATGACATTTCAGTCCCATTCTTAACACCACCGCTGCAATACTTACCTGTCCACAAACACCAGTGAGCCTGAGGGATACTAATGCTGTAGCCAAGATGGCAGCCCAGCGCCGCTTTCAGAATCAGGGTCATTGCCAAGGTTATTGCCAACAATGGGCTCCTCCTCTCACCACAGTGTTATGGTTTCTGAAATTTGAGACCCTAAGCTCTACAGGCCGAAGCATGGCAGCAGCGGAAGAGAAGCAGTTCCCCAGATTAGGGATGACAAATACCTGGTCCTTCTACTGGTACTTCTCGAATCAAACTCTGAGTTGGATGTTATTATATCCTCACTTTGCAGAGATGTTAAACAACTTGGCCTAACTCTCAGAGTGAGTTAGGAAGAAAAATTGGGATTAGAATCAGGTCTGAGTCACTACAAAACCCACATTATTTTCACCGTATAATACTGATGCCAATTTTCCATGTGAGCAGGCATCATAAAATGCAAAATGTGTTGTAAAGAAAATCTTTCCACATGTGAATTCAAACATTCTGGTGATGATATGATACTGGACGAGCTGCCAGCTTTAGCAAATAAAAATACAGGACACTCAGTTACATCTGAATTTCAGATGAGCCACAATTTTTTTGTTGTTTTTTAGTAAAAGTGTGTCCCAAATATTGCATGAGACATACTTATAGTAAAAATATTTGTCATGTATCATAAATTGAATTTGGATGGTCATCCTGTATTTTTCCTGGCAACCCTACAAGTAGTCCATCTGTATCTTAATGCCTTGAGACTCTAGCTTCACTTTGCCACGACAAACTGAAAATGTCATCAAGGAAAGAAGAATCTATGTCTCCCCTGCATCATCACTGGTCTCCCCTCCCTGGAGCAATGGGATTCCTCCTATGTATGACCATTTAAAACTGATGTTCCCAGAGGTGCCCAGTGGAGCTTTTTAAACCAACTTTATCAAGGTATCATATATCATACATATATATGCATATATACACACATACCATATATATATATATATATATATATATATATACACTCTATACATACACAGTAGAATGTATCCATTTAGGAGTGTGGTTCTATGAGTTTTGATGCATGTATGTATACATCTGTATAACCACCAAGATACAGAACGTTTTCATCACCCCAGAAAGTTACCTTATATCCTTTGCAGTCAACCCCCACACCCCAACCAGCCCCAGAAAACCACCGCTCTGCTTCCGTCACTATAGGTTAGTTTTGCTTTTCCTTGGAGTCCATAGAGTGGAATCAGTAGAGTTGTACCATCGGTGCTGTTCTGTATCTGCTTTCTTTCGCTCAGCATAATGGTTTGAGATCCATCTCTATAGTTGCATCTATCAATAGTTCCTCCCTATTGACTGCTGAGTCATATTCCGTATACGGATTTACCATCATTGGTTTATCCACTGATGGACGTGGATTGTTCCCAAATTTGGCTAATTTAAGTAAAGCTACTATTAACATGTGGGCACAAGTCTTTGTACAGGTGTATGATTTTATTTACCTTAGAAAAATATCTAGGGGTGAAATGGCTGGGTCCTACAGCAGGTGTATGTTTAACTTCTTAAGGACCTGTCTTGCTATTTCTAGAGTCGTTCTAGCATTTTGTATTTCCACCGTCATGCCTGTTTGTACCAGCTGCCCCACATCTTGGCTAACACCTGGTTATTGTGGTCAGTCTTTTAATATATCAGTCATTATAATAAGTGTGTAGTGACGTCTTACACTAGTTGTGCTTTACTTTTCCCTGAGGTCAATTGAGTTTTCAAACACCCAGAAAAATAAATTAAATGTTGGTTTCTCCACTCATTAAGCAATTTTTGAGCATCTATCCCTCTGGCAGGTATCATGCTACAGACACTGAGTTTAAAATGTCAAATAAGGGACATGAACCCTGCCAGATGTGAGGCTTCTTTATAATCTAGTGAGGCAGACGTGAAGCAAAATATTTATACGTAGATAAATACATACCTACGAATGCTGATAATTATCATTAGGAAGAAATAATTCACGTGGAGAGAGGATAACAGAAACCACCCAACTGAGATCAGGAGGTGAGAGGTTAGCCCTCTGGAAGAAGCACAGTAGAGCAGCCTGGAGGGTGATTATGGGACATGGCGGCAGTGAGGGTGAGGGCAGAGGAGGCGTCTTTCAGATGGAGGGAAAGATGAGGCAGATGGTCGAGCTGGATGTCTTTTCCTCAGGACTGAATGGTGGCCCCTGTGGCTGAGAACACTGCGAGGGGCCAGAGGTGGGGAGAGGGCAGTGTGAAGACGCTGCAGACCTGGGCGAGCCCGGAGGCCGGGGAGCTTTCCAGGGGCTGCAAAGCATTTAGGATCTCATCTGAAGTGGAGTGGAAATTCACCACAGGGTGAATGGGAGTAACATAAGCTAATTCATGCTTTCAAACTCTCTTCCAGACTCCAGAGAGCAGAGGGATCTAAGTGAGGCTGGGGGTGAGATGTTGGTCAGTGGCTATTGCTGTAGTTTAAGCAGATGACGGATGGGCCGTGGTGGAGAGAGGGGAGATGCGGGAGTCCAAGATGAATTTTGGAGGTGAAATCAACAGGATTTGGTGATGACCTAGATGACAGGACTGTAGGAAAGGGAGGGTCAACAGGCCACTGGGTCTCTGCCTCGAGCAAGTAGGTTGGTGAGGTACCCTGTAGAGAGTTAGGAAGTCAGGGGGCAGAACAAGGAACCCTGCAGTTATTGCAATAACTTGTACGGCAGCGAGTGAGGCTACAGGGAAGGAGGTGATAATCTTGTTACCAGAGTAACATTTTTCCTGACTGCAAAAATAAAGACAGTAAAAATACACGAGCACGTGGCAACGTGCCTGTGACTTCATGTAATGTCTTAGGGTCTCTCTCTAACTAGACACTGTCTATCTGGGGAGATTCGGGGCTACCCCATGGATGTGCAGGTTGCACCTGGTCCAGCTTGAACAACCATGTACAATAGCCCTGGACAACCTTGGCAATACCTAGTCTTATGAATAGAAAAAAAAAAAAAAGATGTCTCTCAAAAGGAAAAGCAAGGCAGGTATTCTAAAAGACAACTTTAGAGAGACATGGGAACATTAGGGTAATTGGTGCTTTTTCCCTGTCACATGTAAGCAGGCGCCTAATGGCTTGTCACCCGAGGTCTCCTAAGTGGGGCCTGAAGCAAACACACCGAGGACCAAGTGCCCTGCTTTCCTTGGGTGGGCACCCATGGAGCCGCTCTTCTATGACAGAACACTGCCGAAACACAGCAGAAGACCCAGCCTCCACCTGTACAGCTGACAGGAGCAAGTCCAGTGGCCCTGCATGTGAAACCATGACAACGCATACACTGATGACAACACAGGGGTGTAAGTGCAGGAACAGCCCTGCGTCCTCCGGCCTCAGGTATCAAAGCAGGACCTCCACCGAAGAAGCCAAATTCCTTCAATTGGAAAAAGGAAAAGAAAGCCTTCCCTGTAGCGTTAGCTCTGCGTGTTTAATAATAGTATAACTGCCAGGCTCACTGCTACTTTTGGATGCTTGCTCTGTGCAGACACAGGGCTGAGCGCTTGGCAAGCCCTGTGCATTTACTCTTCAGGGCAGCCCTGGGAGGTGGGTGTTACTGTCATTCCTCTATTAAGTGCTAGGAATCTGTGGCTTCATTTGCCCAGAATCACATTCTTAGGAAGTAGCCAAACGGGGGTTTAAACTCAGGTCCATGTGACTCAGAAGCCCTGTTCCTGATGACGATGGCTGTTGGCTGTCAATGTTGAATATATTCAGCACAGATTTTTTTTGCAGGGGGATGAGGTTGGCAGCATCTACTCCATCTTCTCCAGCACCCGCTGCTGCTTCAACGGTTGACCTGATATAACCCAAAAAGGCTTTTAGGATTCTTGGATCTAAGTCTGAGGGCATGGACTGCTCTGTGCCCTTTTTTTCTCCAGCCAGACCTAACAGGGGGCTGGCCGCAGGGGCAGGCCCAAGAGCAAGGCCACACAGGCCCCTCAGATGTCAAGGACCCCAAGCTGCTGGAGAAGCACCTCTGCATCCCCTGTGGCAGCACATAGCCTCATGCGGCCCCCAGGCTTTGTGTACAGAGCCCAGGTCTCCACGGGGAGCAGAGAGAGAGCTGGTGCCCGCCGTGCAGTCGCCTCCCGTGCAGTCCCCTCCCATCTGTTCTGCAGAAGAGACAGGGATTCTGAAAAAGCACATCAGATTAAATAAATTAAAAGAATCGCACCCCCGTGGGAACACTCTCAAAACAGAAAGTCATTTGAACTGATGTACGATTCACTCACAGCCTCTCTCCTTATAGGAAATGAATACAATCAAAATCAAAATCACTCCTCACTCGGTGTAGTAAGAGGCAGTAGATGGCTAGGGAGCGAGGGAGGAGGAGAGTAGGTCACAGAAGCCACACTGTTTACAAAGCCATTAAGGAGAATGAATAGATCCAGTCTGGTCTCAAAAGGCAAAGAAATGTGAATGTTCACATATAAATAGAAAACGTTTAGAATGTTATTAATTCAAGGCAGAGTTCCATCCCCTGGATGATGGATGTCTGGGTGTCTGATTGGCTGCAGTGACCCCTGCTGGTAGGAATCACTCTCTGCTGCTCTGGTCCCTAATTTTCAGAACTTTCAGTGGTTCCAGGGACCAAAGGGGAAGACGACGTCCATGCTTATATATTACCTGGTCCACACCCTGGACATCCACCCCAGGACCCCGTCACCCTGTGTGACCTGGAATGTATTCCAGTACCTCGCACATAGTAAGCCCTTAACGAAGCTGGCTGAGCGACTGCGTGACCACACACACACAGCACTACTGTAAAATTGAGCACATTTGGCCCCTGGTACCTTAATCTTGTATGAAGAGTAGCGTTGAAACCCCTTGAACCCCATCAATGGATTCTGCTAAGAAAGATGTGTCAGATAAAACTAAAGTCACCGTGAGAGGTGACAGGTGCCATGGGGTGCCCTGTGACACAATGGTGACGGGGTGGCTGTGTCTTGGGGTCACACCTGAGGTCACAGAACAATGAGGAGCTTGCCAGACCAAGGAGGAGGGGGGAGGGAATTCCGTGCAGGGGAACAGAGCATCAGGCAGGACAGGTGCACAGGGCTTTCAGGAAAGAGACGTGGTGCTGCTGGAAGTTCCAGTGGGAGGAAGGTCTGGTGGTGTCTGTGTTTGGGAGGCCACGTGATACAGAGCCCTATTCATCCTGATGAAAAGCTTGAGATTATTCTATGGTCCATGGGGACCCCAGGAGGGGAGAGGGGTTACATTTAGGATGGATCTGGTTTTCTTGCACTTTACTTACATAGCTCTGTCGAGACTGCGGAAGACAGTTTCAGGGTTGAGAAGAGGCAGACAGCCCCACCTCAAAGCTACTGCATTTAGTAGAAACACAAGAGAGACTTCACTGAGATGTCAGTATAGGAATAACAAGGAACAGACTGATAGGAAGAAGGCCTTGGAGGTATGATTTAAAGGTCTAGGCCAGGCCTGCCTGCTCTACAGAAGGGAGGCCAGGATGTGGCTCAAACTGCGAGAAGGAACCCAGTAGATTGGATCAAGGTAGTGGAGTAGAAGGACGTGTGCTCACTCTCTCTTGTGAGAGCGCTGCAATCACAACTAACTGCTGAACAATCATCGACAGGAGGACGCTGGAACTCACCAAAAAGGATACCCCACATCCAGAGACAAAGGAGAAGCCACAATGAGACAGTAGGAGGGGCGCAATCACAGTAAAATCAAATCCCATAACTGCTGGGTGGGTGACTCACAGACTGGAGAACACTTACACCACAGAAGTCCACCCACTGGAGTGAAGGTTCTGAGCCCCACGTCAGGCTTCCCATTCTGGGGGTCTGGCAACAGGAGGAGGAATTCCCAGAGAATCCGACTTTGAAGGCTAGCGGGATTTGATTGCAGGACTTTGACAGGACTGGGGGAAACAGAGACTCCACTCTTGGAGGGCACACACAAAGCAGTGTGCGCATCGGGACCCAGGGGAAGGAGCAGTGACCCCATAGGAGACTGAACCAGACCTACCTGCTACTGTTGGAGGGTCTCCTGCAGAGGTGGGGGGTGGCTGTGGCTCACCCTGGGGACAAGGACACTGGCAGCAGAAGTTCTGGGAAGTACTCCTTGGCGTGAGCCCTCCCAGAGTCTGCAATTAGCCCCACCAAAGAGCCTGTAGGCTCCAGTGCTGGGTCACCTCAGGCCAAACAACCAACAGGGAGGGAACTCAGCCCCATCCATCAGCAAACAAGTGGATTAAAGTTTTACTGAGCTCTGTCCACCAGAGCAACAGCCAGCTCTACCCACCGCCAGTCCCTCCCATCAGGAAGCTTGCACAAGCCTCTTAGATAGCCTCATCCACCAGAGGGCAGACAGCAGAAGCAAGAAGAACTAAAATCCTGCAGCCTGTGGAACAAAAACCACATTCACAGAAAGATAGACAAGATGAAAAGGCAGAGGGCTATGTACCAGATGAAGGAACAAGATAAAACCCCAGAAAAACAACTAAATGAAGTGGAGATAGGCAACCTTCCAGGAAAAGAATTCAGAATAATGATAGTGAAGATGATCCAGGACCTTGGAACGAGAATGGAGGCAAAGATCAAGAAGATGAAAGAAAAGTTTAACAAAGACCTAGAAGAATTAAAGAACAAAAAACAGGGATGAACAATACAATAACTGGAAAGAAAAATACACTGGAAGGAATCAATAGCAGAATAACAGAGGCAGAAAAATGGATGAGAGACCTGGAAGACAGAATGGTGGAATTCACTGCTGCGGAACAGAATAAAGAAAAAAGAATGAAAAGAAATTAAGAGAGCCTAAGAGACCTCTGGGACAACATTAAATGCACCAACATTCAACTTACAGGTGTCCCAGAAGGAGAAGAGAAAGGACCTGAGAAAATATTTCAAGAGATTATAGTCGAAAAATCCCCTAACATGGGAAAGGAAATAGCCTCACAAGTCCAGGAAGTACAGACAGTCCCAGGCAGGAAACACCCAAGGAGAAACACGCTGAGAAAGGGAGAAAATATCTGCATGCAAAGCAACTGACAAAGGATTCGTCTCCAAAATATACAAGCAGCTCATGCAGCTCAATATCATAAAAAAAAAACAACCCAATCCAAAAACAGGCAGACGACCTAAATAGACATTTCTCCAAAGAAGATATACAGATTGCCAACAAACACATGAAAAGATGCTCAACATCACTAATCACTAGAGAAACGCAAATCAAAACTACAATGAGGTATCACCTCACACCAGTCAGAATGGCCATCATCAAAAAATCTAGAAACAATAAATGCTGGAGAGGGTGTGGAGAAAAGGGAACCCTCTTTCTCTGTTGGTGGGAATGTAAATTGATACAGCCACTATGGAGAACAGTATGGAGGTTCCATAAAAAACTACAAATAGAACTACCATATGACCCAGCAATCCCACAACTGGGCATATACCCTGAGAAAACCATAATTCAAAGAGTCATGTACCACCTTGTTCATTGCAGCACGATTTGCAATAGCCAGGACATGGAAGCAACCTGTTTCCATCGACAGCTGAATGGATACAGAAAATGTGGCACATATATACAATGGAATATTACTCAGCCATAAAATAAAGGAAATTGAGTTATTTGTATTGAAGCGGATGGACACAGAGTCTGTCATACAGAGTTAAGTAAGCCAGAAAGAGAAAAACAAATACCATATGCTAACGTATATATATATATATATATATATATATATATATATTCTAAAAAAAATAAATGGTTCTGAAGAACCTAGGGGCAGGACAGGAATAAAGACACAGATGTAGAAAATAGACTTGAGGACACGGGGAGGGGGAAGTATAAGCTGGGACAAAGTGAGAGAGTAGCATTAACATATATACACTATTAAACGTAAAATAGATAGCTAATGGAAAACAGCCTCACAGCACAGGGAGATCAGCTCGGTGCTTTGTGACCACCTAGAGGGCTGGGAGAGGGAGGGTGGGCGAGAGACACAACAGGGAGCGGATATGGAGATATATGTACATGTATAGCTGATTCACTTTGTTATACAGCAGAAACTAACACAACAATGTAAAGCCATTATACTCCAATAAAGATGTTAAAAAAATGCTGTATAAAATAAATAATTAAATAAATAAATAAACAAGTGAATAAATAAATAACATCAAAAAAATTTTAAATTAAAAAAGAAGGAACCCTGAAGGCGGCACAGGTCTGCAGGGGAAATTCAGAAAAGATGCTCTAGTTGGGTGCTTTAAGTTACTCAGCTGACATCTTGACGTCAGAGTTTTAAACTCATAGGAGTTGCCGCTGCAGTAATAGTTTTGGGAATTGTGAGTTTATAGATTGCGGTAGGAAAAAGTACATTTTTCATCTGTGCCTTAGTTTCCCTCTGGTGTATTTACATAAAACGGAAATTGTTCCTAAGGGGAGCAGTGACTTCTAAGAAATGTTTATAACAATCATCTTACATTTGTATAATGTTTTACAAAGAAGCAGGTTATCTTATTTTTTTTCCCTTACACAACCCTACAGGTAAAATATTTTTACCCCAATTTTACAGGCAATAAAATTGAGTGTCTAAGACAAGGTGACTTGGATAAAAATACGACAGCACATCTGTGACTTAGTAGGGATTTAATCTCTAGTCTTCTACTTCTTTTCTATATGTGTCATTGAGTTTTTGTTACAATAATTTGTTAACTTCATTGTTATCTTTTTTTTTCCTTGATGGTACAGTAGACTTATGAAGGATGACACTGATACTCAAAGTTTTATAAGAACACTAAGTGTCTGAAGCAGGAAAAAAATAATAAAAGCAATGTCCCATCATTTATAACACTCTGAGCTCCTTGGAAGATAAAGGTTATTTAAATGCATAGGCTTACTAATGTCTCTGCAAACTCATAGCTCTATTCATCTGAGCACAACCTGAAACTGCAAATCGACAGGAGACAGACAACATGCTTAATGCTTATCTTGATGTGGAAAATTATGTTGTAAAGATCAAGAAAGGCAAACTTAGACCCCGGGTGCATAGCAAGGAAAGGAATTCCTGAGCAGCTGTCTTCTTTCCCTTTGCAGCCTCCTCCTTTCCTGTCTGTGAAACTTCCACCACACCGACTTGGCTACATAAGTCAATGCAGAGCTCCTCATTGGGCGATGTTTCACTTTTCCAGGATTGGAAAAGAGCAGCATGTGCCCCAGTCCCACCAGCAGGCAGGAAATTACCCAACCAGCTCTGCAAACAACTGCCAGCCCCAGTGGTTGCCACAGAGAAATAAACTACAGCTCGCCAAACCTGAAAGCCACCTTCGGAGGAAAGATGTTTTCCTGCTCTCCACCATATCTACTTACCTGTCCTTCTCATTATCCATGGGAGCAGGAGGGTATAAAGACTCCCCAAGAGGGCAAATGGAACATCCCCTGGTGGGTGATGACACGGGCTGGGGGGCTGGAATCATCTGGGTCCCCTCCCAGTCAGTGCCCTGTCCTCTGGCCTGGACCACCCAGCAGCCCAGGTGAAAGAGGGGTACCAGTTAGAGAGGGAGCATATTCCCTTGAAATGCTTCCTTTGGTGAAATTAAAAGAAAAAAATAAAACAGGGTTTCTTATGCCCAATGAGAGGGATTTATTTCAGTGCTAAAGCCTCGCTTATGCTCTATCAGGATGTGAGGTTCCCCAAGAGTGAACCACAGCAGAGGAGGATGCAGTGATGGAGCCCGAGGCATTGTTTAACCAGGGAGAAGGCTCTGCTCCTAGCAAAAATGGTGGTTCCCGGAGCATCAATCGTATTTGCACAGGGCATTTATGCTTTCCGATGCCTTCACAGTTATTGTACCACGTTGTCCTCCTCCTGGAAGGTGGAAAGTAGCTTTAATAACCCTCCCAATTTAAAAGACGAGGGGAAGAGCCCTTTCCCTGGCCTGGCCCAGGTTCTTAACGGGGCCTCCCAGCTCCCACTGCAGGACACAGACACTCCGGTCTCTTGGGGAGTCCTGCACAGCCCACAGGGACAGCTCCAGGAAACAGCCCCAGCGACAGGAGCAGTCAGAGTTTCCACCCAAGGCTCTAATTCCACAGAGTGGTATCTGGGAGCCCCATCAATGAGTAAGTCATCACAACCCCAGCGAAAGTCCCTGCTGCATGTGTCAGGGTTTGTTTAAAGAACATCACCCCTTTATAAATGCCAGAGACGGCTTCAGCTGAATCCTCACTGGGGGACCGTGTCAGTGGGCAGTGCTTGCATTTGCCCTGGAGATGAACACACGTGCAGCCACTAGCCCCTATGGCCTAATATTTAGTGAGTCTCCAGTGACCTGGGCATGACACGCGGTGGGGCTGACGCACCATTGCAGTGTGATGATGTCAGCGGGACATGCAGTAACCAGGGGCTGAATGTCCCTGGGGCTAAAGGAAGTCCAGCCAGTCCCCTAGTCTATTCCTGTGTCTTGAAGACGTTGGGCTTGAGGGCAAGCACCCTATGCTTATTTACCAAAATTGTTTCAGAGTCCAGAAAGCACCACAGGTAGGAAATTCTTGACTTTTTAACCTTTTAACATCATCTAATCCATATCCAATTCCTTAACAGACTTCTCTGTTCCTCTTACCTTCTCTGGGCAGGTTTTCTGCAGATGGCTGGAAGAGGATATTGCCAGCAAGGTCTGAAATTGGGAGGTTTTTTTCCCGGGACGCTCACTTTGCCTCTAATGGCAGTCATTTCCTTTACGTTTCTATTAACTTGAGGGGGAAGGAGTGGATTTGCATGTTCTGTATTACACACAGTAGTAATCTCTGTACAAATGTTAGATGGAAAAAAACCCACTTTTTGGTAGCTTTGCTGAAATATTATAAACTCACAAGAACAAAGTCAATTATTTAGCCCCTTTAGAGTCTAGATTGCCATTTATTTGTATGGAATTTAATAATACTTAGCACTTTATGTATCTAAAGTACTCTACAAATATTAACATACTAGTCCTCTTATCGGTCCTTAAAGTTAGGAATAATTACCACTGATTCAAAGATGGGGAAATCAGGAAAGCTTAAAAAGTCTTCCTTCAAGTTACAGAGAAAGTCAATTAAGTCCAAACATAGGAAGCAGAATAGGACTTGCTTCTCAAAAATGGAATAAGTTTGGAACATCAAGAGCTTCTAGTATAAAAAGACATGTAGGTTTCATCCTGAGAACCAATCAAATGCTGGCAGATTATCAAAGTCAGAAGATACCTTGAGGAAAATAGAAATGACCACCAAGGCTATATTTGGTTTGGGTACAGGAAATGAACAGACTAGATGGTATCTGAGAACTGGGGATTGTCCTGGATATGACAGCACTGCCCTGAGTTAAAAACTCTAGGTAAAATTCTATTTTATCTGTTTCATGCTGAAGAGTGTACACATTTTCAGAAAAATAAGAACATCGAATTCCACTGTTTCACATGACTTCCCATGCTTATTGCTTTCTGCCTGTTTTTCTTGAGATGTGGAAATAACGCTCAAAGGGACAGTGGCTTGCAAATACATTTGGGAAGTGGGATGTCCTCATTCTTCCGGAGGTACCTTTATTGTGGTCAAGCACTTAGTAGGGACACTGCATTTGGAAGCTAAGGTTCATTGAATTCATGATCCTGAATGCATTTAAAATCCACACAGCAAATTACCCCTCTGAGGAAGAGTACTAAGAAGATCCTAGCATTATATTTTGTTTGGTTTTATTTTGTTTCACAGTTTGTACAGAAACTTGCCATACCTGGTTTCTAGAAAACAGGGTGATGATTTTTCTAAAGGAAATTTTGTAAATGTAAATCCCATAATACATTTTATCTTCACTTCCATTCTATCTCTGCAAAATTATTTCTTAAATTATTACCAGACACCAGAAATGGATCTATCCTACCCAAGAATTAGAATTTTTAAAATGTGAAAAAAAAAAAAAACCCAATGTTAACAGTAGCCAGTGAAACACACAATTAGGAAAAGTTAATAATAAAAAGAAACAACTTGTTAAGACTTGTACATGTACCCAGGCCTGCATGGTGACCACCAAGTCTCAGCTCTTGTGGAAACAATTGTACACTTCATGAGCAGGGGAAGAAAGACAGAGATGGTTTTTCTGAAATCCCTTCTTGGAATAATTGACTGAACAATCAAGCATAAAGACCTCAGATGGTTCATATAAATGCATAAACAGTTGAAAAAAGTGAAGTTGAATCTATCAGCCTCTCGTGTCAAACTTCAGAGATGCCTCTTCACAAATTTCTTCAGAGACAGTCAGCACTAAGGCATTCAACTCATACAAATTTAATTTGTGCACTTGCTGGATCGTTGCTATGAAAAACAGACTATTATTTCACTTCTGTGTTCTCACCCTTCACCTAGATTCTCTTCTACTTGAATCCATGGCTTTGTTGTCTGTTTCTCCCAGAGCAATCAATTCTACTTACACTGGTTTTTACCTGACCAGCTTGTTTACGAGGACTTCTCCTACTCTTAGTTGAAAGAAATTAAAAGAAAAGAAATAACTTACGCTCCTCCTATCATCTATTTCACTCAGCGCTCACAACATCTTTAAACTGACATAACTGCCCATTTATCTAATATTGGAAACTCCTTGGCTGAAATCACAGTTTCTATGTAATACACATCGGTTTTTTCTCCAGCCCCAACGCAGATTACAGATACCAAAGAGAGACTCGTGTGCCCTTTAGCTGTACTGGCGCTTTCTTTTAAAAAGGAAAAAAACCCATTTACATGGTGTTTTCTTCAATATAAATAGTTGAACTCAAGGATCACAAAAGGAAGAAATCTAAGCACAACCAATGAAGTAAAAATGTCACTTATAGAATGCGGTGACATATTATTTAGAAATATTTTCCAAAGGCCACAACAAATTTTGCCCAGAACCCATACATTTTGAGTTTCTTTATTAAATATATGGTATTCAATGACTACAGAGTCCTGTTTTCTTATTTCATTAGATAATTCACAAATTATGCAAAATATAGGCCATCATGTATTCATTCATTTACTCATATTCTCCTTCTCTTTGAGTTTCTTCTTTAGTCTCACCTTTCAACTACCTTGTTTATTTGAAATTCCACCTGCAAGCAAGTTGTTTGTAATACTGAAATATTACATTAGCATAAATATATTTTACTTCCTAATTATGTTTCCATCAGAAAGTCCGTAATCATCTCAGTGAATGAAGAAGGCTAGTCAGTTTTTAGGAAAAAGTCCCAGTTGCCAAAGATGATCAGAAAAACAGTGTTTTTCTGTGGCTCTGACACACTTGGCACTGGGGATCTGCATGACCAGTGGAACTCAGTCATTTCTCAGCACTCAGTCACCCCGGTCAGGGGATGCAGAGTCACGCCCACAGGTGAGTGCAGAGGGCAGGCTCTCACCTGTGGTCCACCTGCCTCCTCTCCACCCAGGCCTCCCCTTCTCTGGGGACGCTGTCTCCCTGGACTCTGGAGTGCTCGCCAGGTTGCTTGCAACATCCTGTCTCTTAAAGGTCACCGACACGATCAAAGATGATCATACGTCCCTTGTGACAATGACACTGTGCCCAAGCCTAGCCTGCCCTCAGTTCCAGCTGCCACATTCAGGGTCAACAAACTATTATTGTAACTGCTTTTCATAGCCCACTGACTCGAAAATGACTGCCTGCAGCTCTGTTTTACTGCATGGAGGACAGAGAGGGAGAAAGAGAGAGAGAATCATGGATTAAAGGAAGGAAACTTCGGGCTTCCCTGGTGGCGCAGTGGTTGAGAGTCCGCCTGCCGATGCAGGGGACACGGGTTCGTGCCCCGGTCCGGGAAGATCCCACATGCCGCGGAGCGCCGCTGGGCCTGCGTGTCCGGAGCCTGTGCTCCACAGCGGGAGAGGCCGCAGCGGTGAGAGGCCTGCGTACCACAAAAAAAATTAAAAAATAAAAAATAAAAATAATGGCTACTTGCTAGGAAAGAGGGGTATATTCATGGACTGTTCATTATGTCAGGCACTGGGCACCTTAGGATTCTTGGGCACATGATACTGTTTAATCCCCACGATGCCCTTTGAGACAGGCAAGAATTATTCTCCTTGTTTCACAGATGTGGGAATGGAGGCGTACAGACTTCAGCAGCTTTCCTGGAGACCTGGAGGTGTCCTTGGTGGGGCTGAGATCTGGACACTTACTCTGTCGCCCTGTGAGGGAGCTATTACTCTGCTCTCCTAAAGAAGGACACTTGAGTCAGTGAAGAAAGCCGCTGACTCAGCATTCTGCCAGGAGCACGTCAGAGGGAAGCTTCAAACCCAGACTTGACTCCTAAACCATCGATTCTTCCATTCAACCAAGCTGTCAGATAATTGCACTCCTGGGTCTCAGGGCTGAGCATTTAGCTCCATCCTCATTACCAGTGTTTCCCCTTCACTTGTGCCCCTCACTCGGGGTTTTTGCAGGGTCTTCACCTTCGGCCGGCTGCTGGGTGTGTGTCCGTATCTGAGGACTGAAGAGAAGCCAGAAGCTCAGGCAGCCTTGGGCAACTTCAGTGTCTTGTCTGGGACTTATTGCAACATTGTGATGGCCCCCCTTTCCTGGGAGGGGAGCAAACACTGCAGCTAGAACCAGGGGTCCTCATGTGACAGCAGTGCCTCCCCACCCTGGACTGGGAAGCATAGGACAGGGTCCAGCACAGGGTGTTTCTCAGTTACGTGGCGCTGAGCTTGCCGGGTTCTGGAAGCTTCTGCAGGCATTGGAAAGGACAGGGGGAGAGGCACAGGCAGGCATACTGCGATCAGTGAGTGATGATGAGAGGTTCATCGTGGTTATAAGGCAGCGTAGACACAAAATTCTTTCCCTCAGTGTTGAAAGAGTACTGATGTAATAAAGACAGTTAATTATCCCTGCAGCTTTCCATAGGAAACATTGTTGTTCCCCCTTTTTAGGTTGGGAAAATAAAGTTCCAAGAGGCTGAGTAACTTGCCTGTGCTAGTAGCAAGCGGTGAGTTTGGGATACAAACCTTAAATTGCTTGATTCCAAAACCCATCTTTTTTGTTTATTCCATTCTGACAGTGAGCCTTTTTGACTTATCAAAAGCCGTCCAACCCTGTTAATATTGATTCCTTTGAAAACAATGATGGTGGTAGGGGGGTGAGAAAGAACTTTTCCTCCTGAGAGGCACTGAAGCTCAATCATCTTTAAAATGTTGCTGTGAGTGTGGCCGGGGGAGGGCCTGGTACCTGACTTGGCAGGTGGAAAACCCAGATCGATAGCCACTCTGGGCCAGTGACACAGCTTCAGGGATCAGAGCCCACCGCCCTTGGCCCCCAGTTCAATCTGAGAGAACAAATAATCTCATTCTTGAGCTTCGGCTCATTTGATGGGAGCTGTCCACACCTCCTGAGATGACTTCCTAATGTATAAAGTATGTCCGGCAACCCCCTCTCCACACACAAATCATGTGGACCCAACATATTATGGGGAAATTGGGGGAATGCTAGTCACATTTGTGAATAAATAGTTTGTATGCACCTTAGAGGTGTCAGAATCAAGTAGGTTTCTTTGGGTAGTGATGCATAGCTTATTGGCAAAGAGTAGATGTCCGCTTGAGGACCATAGATCTTGGTGTCTAATTATACCAAACAGTGGCACAGCGACATATGCAAAAGCAAGTTAGAATGAGTGATGGCAGTTGGGATATGAAGAGAAGCCATGGTTTTCCTGGAAATTCCTCTAGAATTCACTATACTGACTACAGCATAAAAGCCACTTCCCTTTCAGTACCCTGGAAAATTTCTCATTGGTTCTGCCCTAGTTCACAAGTTCTTACCTTGATTAATTCACAGTGACCATTTTTAGCAGGTGAACATGGGCTTCTGGAAGGCAGGGTGGTAATGGGAAGTGTGTAGAGACCACGGGATATGTGTCAAAGCCTTCTTGTTGATGACATCTCGAAGCACAAGAGATGTTGGTTGTAGTGCTTGCAACCTACAGGCCAAAGAGCACCTCCATCGCCACCACCCTTCACCCTCACGCTGTGGCCGGAGACCTGAGCCCTGGGTCCATCTGCATTTGTCTGGATTGGATATGTCCATCCAGAAAAGGAATTTGAGGAGAGGGACCTGGGAATGATGGCTAACCCAGCCCATGCATTGCCATCCCCTTGTGCCACTGCCAATGAAACCCACTGCGGCTGCTAATCCTGGCAGGCTCAGGACTGCAGAGAGGGGAAAAAAGCCCTGAAGATGAGGAAGCCAGTTTGATCTACAGTGTAATGACAGCCGTGCTGTGAGACAATACAAATGTGGCCCCTGTGCAGGCATATTTCTTCTTGTCCAGAAATTAATTTTCATATCAAAAAGTAAACCATTTTACTCCTACAACTGAATTGGACAAGGGAGAGAAAATGCCGAGGATGGAAACCCGGGGTCTGGGGTGTCAGCCTTGTACTGGGCATTAATATTTCCGACAGAGTTTGAGAAGAATGGGAACTCCCCCCATACCTCCCTGCCTCACTTGAGGGCAAAAACCGAGAATAAGATTCTAAATGGAAGATATTTGTGGAAGCAAGGGGAGGGGAGGGGAAGGAGGTGCATAAAGGAGAAAGAGAAAGGGGAAAGGGAGCAGAGAGCACAAGACATCATAAAACCAGATCTATTCATCTTCCCCCAGGATCAGGAAGGGAGAAGGAAAATGATGTTTGATGCTCTTTTCTGAGTTCTGGAGGGCAAATGAAATAAAAAATAAGAAAATGCTGAAAAATCAACAGTTTATACCCGATAAAAATAGAGGCGCAGTAAAACAAACAGCATGAATGGTTCCTCTTCTACGGAGAAGTGGTGCGGAACAAGTGTGCTCACTGAACTTCAGAACAGAGGTTCTCCTTGATGTGGGTCGTTTGTGGTCACACTGGGGTGGGTCCTAAGGCTAAGAGGAAGGGATGCAATCCCCCAGTCCCGCTCCTGCGCTATGCCCCTCCCCTGCCAACTCACTTAGAATCCTCCCAACCACAATGTGCCTTTTCTTAGTCCTCATTGCACTGAGTGGGTGCGGCTGACCTCACGTGCCCAACTGTCCCCTTTTAAGTGAGCTGCCATCTTTAAGGGGATGCCTTACCCAATGCCAGATACATCAGAACCCAGTGAGTGTCCATTCCCCCCTCCCCTTGACACCATTAGCCTGACAGCTTGATATCCAGAAGAAGCAGCTTTCTAAATACTAAAGGTATGGCACTCTCATGCATTTGGAAGAGCCGATGTGATTTTAAGCTCCCCGAGGATAGTTATTATGTGCAGGGATCTTGCAATGGCACTGCTCCCCATATAAGAATAATGGCTTATTTATAAAGTAAACACATGCCTCAATAAAACATGAGAATGTGAGGGAGCAACACTACATTCTCAGCTAAGATGGACAAACCTACCTCCTTCCAGGACAGAAGCAGGGATGGCAATTCTCTCCTCCCTCATCCTCTTCCTCCCGCTTCCCTCCTCTCCTGTGCAACCCTAAGAGCAGCGAGGGGAGTTTTCACACTACTTTAACAAACTTGACTTAAGCTGATCATCTAGCACTTTCTCTCTCCTTTGTTGTGTCCTGGGCTGCCTTGCCAGGGGGCGAGCAGTTTTCAGCAGATATCTCCGGAGCTGACAGAATACCATCTCCCCATCATCTCCAACTGATAAAGTGTCAAATGAGATGGAACAGAAAGTGAGACCCATTTGAGTAGCTGCCGACACTGGGCTGACTGATGGGAGGAGGAGAGAGGGGGGAGGTGGTGGGCGGGGCTTCCCTGCCCCTCCCCACGGGTGCCTCAGTGCTTTGTTTTTGTTTAACATCTTTATAAGAGTATAATTGCTTTACAATGGTGTGTTAGTTTCTGCTTTAACAAAGTGCATCAGTTATACATATACATATGTTCCCATATCTCTTCCCTCTTCCGTCTCCCTCCCTCCCACCCTCCCTATCCCACCCCTCTAGGTGGTCACAAAGCACCGAGCTGATCTCCCTGTGCTATGCGGCTGCTTCCCACTAGCTAGCTATTCTACGTTTGGTAGTGTATATATGTCCATGCCACTCTCTCACTTTGTCACAGCTTACCCTTCCCCCTCCCCATATCCTCAAGTCCATTCTCTAGTAGGTCTGTGTCTTTATTCCCGTCTTACCCCTAGGTGCTTCATGACCTTTTTTTTTTCTTAGATTCCATATATATGTGTTAGCATACGGTATTTGTCTTTCTCTTTCTGACTTACTTCACTGTGTATGACAGTCTCTAGGTCCATCCACCTCACTACAAATAACTCAATTTCGTTTCTGTTTATGGCTGAGTAATATTCCATTGTATGTATGTGCCACATCTTCTTTATCCATTCATCCGATGATGGACACTTGGGTTGCCTCCATCTCCGGGCTGTTGTAAGCAGAGCCGCAGTGAACATTGTGCAGAGTTTGTGTCTCAGGCAGATGGTGCCACTTGCAGAGCTGCCTAGAGGATTGCATCTGCTGAGGACTTTTGAACCTGTGGGCAGCAGCATAGAGATGGCAGACAGGTGGAGGACAGGTAAAGGTGTGTGAATCTGTAAAGGAGAGATGTAACTATTTCCATGGCACGTTGGATACAAAGTAGCTACAGTAACGTGGAAATAACCCTGGCACCCAGGACTGGCTCTACAGGGGTCTAGATTTCCAGCATCCATTGAGGCATCTGACCTAGGAGAAGTCACCTTTCCTAGATCTTTGAAAGAGTGGGAATAATGTCAGAGCTGGGAGGGACAGCTTGCCCAATGTCCCCTGTTTTTCTTTTATGTGAGAAGACTGAGACATAGGGAAGTGGAATTCCTGGAGGATTCTACTGCTTTGAGTGTTTACACAGAATGGCTCAACCACACCCAAGGCTATTTATGTCTTGAATGGAAACCTAAGGAGTGGCCAAGGGCTCCAACTCCCACTCCAGTACTCTTTCGCCAACACGTGCATGGCCTGGCAATGTTCATCTCTGTCATAAAATTAACAGAAGGAGCACCCGAGTTACGGAACACAGAAGCACTCAAAGAAACTGTCACGCATCGGGTAAACACAGGACACAGCTGAGGGTTGATTAAAGGTAAAACTCAGGCTGTAGTTTTTGTTCAAAGCCAAACACCTTGCCAAGGGATACGTAAAACAGAACTTGCCTATTCCAGCTGTTTATTCTTTTCCTCTTGCTTTTGTTTCAGACAGTGAATTGCCATGCCCTCTGACTTTTAATACCCATGTGCTTCATCAAAATGACTGTTGTGTTGCTATTGTATAAGTTTCGTTTAGAAACAGCCATTTTCCCTGGCTTTTCTCATGAGTTGTACGCCTGGGAATTATATCCATTTCTCAGATGGAGAAACTGAGAGCCCAAACCGACAAAGGTGCATAGAAGACGGCGGGTGGGTAATGAAGTGTGAAGTTTCCCTTAAGCCCTGCAAAGCATTCACAGGACCTGGAGAGCTGTGAGGAGTGCCTGGGAGTCTGGCCAGCGTCTAGCCACGGGGGAAACATTCTTTAGTGTGGTTCTCATAATCAAAGAGTTGTCTTTCCTCTTCTCGATATCTTTCCCCCCTTGCAGCACGTTTTTGGCAGGATCAGCTAAATAAGTGTTATACAATCTAGTACCTCTTGAGACCTCAGTGGCAAAAAGGCTACTGAGTAAGAAGGAGAGAATTTTCGAGCTCTCAGGGAGGATTCTGTCACCTATTCCGAGCTGATGCTATTAGCACCTGTCACAGGGAAGTTAGCCTCTTGGTTGTGTTTTCTTGGCTCTCTCGGTTTTTGTCATCTCATTTCTATTGTTCTTGGTATTATTTTAATTATTCTTCATTCTTATTATTGGATTTTAATTTTCTGAACAGCCCCTGGGTGACGGTGGAGAAATAATAAAAAGAGGTAAAATAATAATTCTTGTGAGTAGTGGCACAAGGGATATTGTGCTCCTGGTCATACAGATATTGTTACTGGATTATTAACAATGATACTAGTCGTGGCAATAACGAAAGTAGTTTGCATCTAGAAGCTCAGAGCACATTAGAGAAATATTAACTTGTGCACACTTGCACATCTTGGGGTAGAGCAAAGGGGAGGAGTCTGGGTATTAACAATGTCTCTACCCTAAAGTAAGAGAAGACAGGGCAACACAAGGAAAGGAAGAGCTGGGAGTCCCTGACACGAACAGCGCAAGGAGGGACAAGACTAAAGATTCTTGACTTTGTCAAGATCTGCCCTACGACTGATGACTCCTTTAGCATGGGGTCACGTCTCATTCACTTCTGCGTCCCTCTAGCACACTAGCAAACACGTATTTAGCCCACAATTTATGCTTGCTGAAAGGATGGAAGGGAGGGAGGCAGGAAGAAGGAAGGAAGGACTCACTAAAGTAGAAAGGTACCAATCACAGTCAGAAAGGAACAAGGGGGAGGTACTGGACCCATAGCTGGGCTTTATCAAATATTCCAACTGCATTACGGTGGCGATTCAGCCCCTCCAAAACCAGGCTTATTTCCAGAGAGACTGTTAAAAGGACAAGTCAGCTTCCAAGCTGGGGGATGAGGTGGTAGAACGACAGATGGGAAATCACTGACTAACAGGTTTGTGCCCATCTTCCCATGTCTCCCTCCCTGCACTGCCCCCGTGTGGGTCCTTTGTTGTCAGGTGTCCATGTTGGGCAGGAGTCGCCACCCGTCGACGTTCAGGTTGTCAATCAGTTATTCCAAAAAACTGTCTATTGATGTAGACAAAAAATTATGAACAATGATGTTTTTTATAACATTATTCATAATACCAGATATTATTCATAATACCAGATACTTGGGAATTATCTTGATGGTCAACAGTATGAGGATGCTACAAATGGCCAAACAGTATGAGGATGTTACAAATGAGGATGACCAAATGATATGATAGATTATTATGCAGCTATTAAAAGAGTACTTTTAAAGGCAGGGAAAATATGATGATGTTAAATGGGTAAAAAAAAGCCAGCAAAGAAAACTAGAGGGCAAGGTGCTGGTTAGTGGAGCAAAAGGAAAGAGGAAGTTGGATTAGTAGATTCTAACATACCTTGAGAATGCCATGCTATAGGGATTTGGACTTAACTCATGGAGATGGGGAAGCAGCAGAATTTCTTTGTAAAAGAATAACATAGCTGTCATTTTCCATTAAAGCAAGGCTTCAATATTTGGTTAATAATTATATTCATCATGCTAATGCTATAACTTAATTAATGATTATCACCATAATAATGTTAATGTAAAGCATTATATCAACAGAATCAATCAAAAAAGAAACCAAAACATATAATTAGGAACAAATGACTAAAGCACATGAGACTTTAACTTTCCCAGGTATATTTTATTTTGCAGGATGTAATAGTAATGGATATTATTAATTGATTTGATTCTTCTCAGAGGGTGCAGCTCTTTAATAAAAATGAAAATTACAGCTCATTTTTTTCTCCCACTCGACTTTCTATAACACATCAGTGTTTTAATGTTAGTATGTTCTCTATAAAATTGACATATGATTCATCATCATGTAATGATATGTATGTAATTATGATAGTATGGGCCTTGTTTCATATGGGAGTATAAATAAAATAATATTTGAAAGGTAAGAAATGCATATGGAAACATGTACGTTATCTACAGACCTGGACCATGAATCCTGGCAAAAGAAAAGCGTCCAAACAAATAGACATCATCCACGAATACATAAACCTAAGATGCAAACAGGACGGAAGAATGCAGCACCAGGCTGGAGGTTATGAGACTTTGTGTGACAAAAAGACCCATGAAAATCAAAAGCGGCAGGGGCGGGGGCAGCAGGGGGATTTGATTAAAATTACAATTGATATATTGCCTTAAAATTTCCACTAAGGCAATCAATCTCACAGTGAGAAAGTCAGTGCTCAGTTTGACATGGCCGGCTCTGTGTTTAAGGAGAACAAGTGTGATGACACTGGAAAGAGAAAAGGAACAGGGCAGTGGAGGGTGAACGGCAGAGCCACGGAGACAGTGAGGGCCTGAGTGAAGGCACGGCAGCGGGAACAGGGAACCGAAGAGGTGATGGAGCTGGAGACTGTGACACCATGAAGAGGAAAAGGTAGCCAGTTAGATACGAGTGAGGATGAGGAGAGAAGTGGGTATTTATAAAGACTCAGAAGTTTCCAGCTTGGACATTTGGGTGAAAAAATAACCAACTGGGCCAATAAATAACAAAACGCACGATGGATTTTTGTACTTTCTATTGTACTGAGAACTCGCTGTAGCTTCTCTCATTAATTCTCATGACAGCCCTATGAAACAGGTTCCTTAATTATCTTCACTTTACAGAAGAATAAAGCAGAGGCCCAGAATGTTTGCATAAAATATGCCTAAAATCGCCCAATTAAGAAGTGGCCGAGATAGTGGAATTGGAAAGTGCGTGCCTTTTCCAGACCTTTATGTTACACCACATACAGCAGGACATCAGACGGACAAGCATATGTACAGACAGAGGCACTTGCTGGGGTGGCGGGCGAGGGGACTGTGCAGAGGGATCACAAAAGCACAGAACAGATACCAGCAACCACCAGCACACACAGCCCAAGAAGCATTTTGCAGAGAAGAGCAATTCTCCACCGCTGAGGCTGTGTGGGTCTGGCCCTCGCCTCTGTAAATACATTTCGGTGAATTCAGTCATGAGGTCCAGCCAGCCAGCTGCCTGCCCGCTGGTGAATTTCTTTAAGGAATCTTGGCAGCCTACGTTCAGGGCCAATTCTCTTATGATTGCTTCCCCTATATCAGGAAGAAAATTGAAAAGACTGACATACACACACATAAGCCTGTGTGGAAGTCTGGAAAGGTGACGATTGGTGCCCCAGCCATGACCTTTATTTTCCATTAATGGATCTGGGTGTCAGCTGTGTTTGAAGCTGCATAAAGTGAACTGAAATAAGAGGGATAAACAGGAACAGTTAAGAGCCTTTTTCAGAGGAATTTGGAGTTGATTAGATAACACCGTATACAAAGAGATGCTCTGATCAGACACAAATGGAAAATCGGCATCAAAACCAAGCACTGACCTGCCCAGCCAGACTGAGTTATTTTAAGCAACATGAAAATGGGAGCTGATCTACATATCCTTGATCTAAAGAAACCAGACAAGCATAAAGTCCAGAAAGATTCGCAGCACTTGTCATTTTCTTTGCAGTCCTCTAAATAGAGCGAAATTAAGGTCAAGAAATTGGACGTGAAGGTACAAAGCGAAAGCACATATTAGGGGAATGAAGCTGTGGGCCCTTAAAAAGTTTACAGCCAACAGTCAGGCCTCCCATTAAATTACAAATTTTTTCCTGGCCTGAGAAGTGTAAGGGAAAACAATTCTATACTCTGAATCTCTAAAGTATTTCATTGATTTTAATAAAAGCAGCCCAGCAGTCTGGTGTAAGAAGTATTGGGGAACGTCCTACAGAGAATTATTTTTTTTTTATAACAAAACCTGATGAGATGTTACTGACTGGATTCTAGACCTGGTAGGGATCGTCCTGTGGACCGGTCTATTTCAGAGCGAAACCACTGACCTCCGGCAGTTTGCGGATCCTAATAGAGTTCCTTGAACTTTGAATTTTGCTTTCCAAGAGGCACCCTAGATCCATTCCTGACTCTTGCAGATCCTTTTTTTTTCTTCTTCCCTTTCTCCCCTTTTCCTCTTCCCTGAGCAGGGAATCCTGGATATACACCCAAGAGAAATGATGACGTATGTCCATGAAAAACTTGTATACGAATGTTCGTGGCAGCATTTTTATTTTATTTGCGATGGGCACCAAAAGTATTAAATCCATCCTAAGTCTGAAAATACTGGAAAAGTGTCTGGGCAGATCAGGGCATAATCTACAGAGAAGAGATTTTTAAGTAGATATACGATCCAAAGGAGGAGCACTGTTAAAAGTGGCAGGTGTGATTTCAAAGGGGACTTTCAAAACGCTTTGCCTCTAGCGGAGAAAAAAGGCCAAAAAGGAAGGTAGAAATACTCTTTGGCAATAGAATTGTGTAGAAGAAAAGAAAAATAAGAAGGCAATTTGGGGGTGCTGTAGGATAAAAGAAAACCGTGAAACTGGCGACTCCTTAGCCCTTCCCCTACCACCCAAACGACACACAAACAGAACACTTGGATGTGCTATACTAACCAAAGGTAGAAGGTGTTTACGGGTCATGCTCTGGTGTGAATGAGAACTCTGGTTAACCCTAGCTTACAAATATGTTCTCCCATGTTTTAAAGTTTTGTAATTGTATATTTTAGATTTCTGATGCATTTTGAGTTAACTTTTTGTATAAGGTATAGGGTTTAGGTTGAGGTTTACTTATTGGTTTGTTTCATAATGGCATTATTAAGGATAGCCGAAGAGGGGAAATATCCCAATTTTCTATCAATTAATGAATGGATAAATAAAATGTGGTATAACGACACAACGGAGTATTATTTAGCCATGAAGGAGGATGAAGCACTGCCTCACGCTACAACATGGATGAACCTTGGAAACATTATGCTAAATGAAAGGAGTCATATACAAAAAGCCACATATTGAATAGTCCCATGTACGTTAAATGCCCAGAATAGACAAACCCACAGAGAAAGAAATTAGTAAACCCTATGCCAGGGGCTGGGAGGAGGGGGAGGGGGGTGATGGCTAACGGGTACGGGTTTCTTTTTGGAGCGATTAAAAAAGGTTTTGGAGATAGTGGTAATGACTGCACAATTTCCTGAATATACTAAAACCCACTGAATTGTATACTTCAAAAGCATACATTTTATAGTATGTGAATTATATCTCAAGTACAAACAAACTAATATACTGTGAAAACTAACTTGTTTTTCACAAAACAACCCTCATCTCAATATCCCATTTTCATTGGTGAGACCCTGTCACCTCAAGCACCCAGGTGCCTGCATTCACCCCAGCAGTATTTACTGGGTGTCCATTGTGTGTCCTGGCCCTAACAGCTAGCACTTACTGACCACTCGGCCCACCCCAGGTGTTCTTTGATGTACTTTACATGGATTAACTCATATAATCGTCACAATGACCCCTTGGAACAGATGAAAAACTCAGGGCAGAGAGACTATGTCATTGCCTAATATCAGACTGCTTGTAAATGTCAGGGCATTTCAGATTTCAAATCCATAGAGTTTGATTTCTAAATTGATAGCTTTTATCATTACATACTATTATCCAACCCTATACTACATTATCCTACACCTACATTATCCACTACCCTCCAGGTGTATACCTGGAGAGCAAGCCTAGCTGAGTGGTTAATGGTTCAGTAAGCATTTGGTTCTATGACTATTGTTTTTGTTATTATGTCTACACTCCAGTCTACCTTAGGCAAAGTGGTATAAGAGATGGCCCCTGCTTTCATAAAGCTTATTTTCTAACAAACATCTTCACAACTACCTACGGTACAGATGTACTAAGTGGAGTGTGCTGTGTTCTACAGAAGAGCAGAAGCAGAGTGATGGCTTCCTGGCTGGGCGGGCAGGAAGGTGATGGTAGTGGTCACGTGGACGCTGGGCTGGGCTTGGGGTCTGTGTGTCAGCAGGTAGGCTGGTGAACGGGTCTAGGGGCACTGGGAGCCTGCACCCGGATCTGCCCGAGCCTGAGCCTCAAGCTGGCTTTCCTGCTTCCAGACTCTCTACCCTACAGTCTGTCTTACAAACTTTTGCCAGACTGTTTTTTCTTTAGATGTTGTTGAAAACCTGTCTTTCTTTGAACGAAAACCTTAAAAGGGGGCCCTGTTCCTTCACGCTGACTCTAACGTCCTCTCCCTGGCGTGTTCAGGAGAGGGCCCCTCTAACTCGCCTGATTCCAATTACTTCTGCTGCTGCAGGAAGCTGTTCTCACTACTTCACAAATAGGTCCCCATAGCTTGATGCTCCTCTTATTTTGAAAGCCACAGAAAGCCAAGTCTGTAACTGTCTTCTAGCAACGCTTAGGATGGAAAAGCATGTGTTTTGTGTACTGGCTTCACATTAAGGTCCTATTCTTGTTTTGGTTCCCCTCACTTTTTCTGCGCTATTTAAGGTATATTTGATCCTGTGTAACTAGGAGGTGTGGGTAAAGGTGTTCTTATATAAATTGGCTGCTTTGGAAACCAGATGCCCCAGGAGGACCGTGGAATTTGTCTTCCTGAGAGACCTCTGTTTTTCTTTAGGAAAAGGCCTTTCTACGCTCTTTGGGGTGACAGTTCAAGGTCCCGAAGACATGACTGGAGGAAGAGTAAGAAGACAGCAGTCGTTGCTCTGTAACAGGGTAAGAAGAATTTAGGAGTCGGCCAGGCCACAGGGGAATCAGCTTCAAGAGCAGGGGGCGGTGCATTCTTGGGAGAGAGAAGTGGGCCTCATTACGAAGCAGGAGACGAAGGCTTGGGAAGGACGATCAACAAGAAATTTCTAGAGTCAGGGAGGCTGAGCAACGTTTAGGACTGTGATGTGTGGTGCTCAGTTTTAAGTCGCTTTCTGTTCTGTGCTCTTATTACTCTCCAGACTCGGCAAGCCTTCCGTAAAAGCCTGTCATACACAGCAGTCCTGGGCTGGGGGTGATTTGGGCAAGAGAGCAAAGTGGATTCCTGCAGAAGCACAGTGATGCCAAATAGGGCTGGCGGGGGGTGTGTGGAAGGGAGGTGGCAGCCACACACCCCAGAGGTGAGAGGTACTAGAGGACAGTGAGAGCAGTGGGCTGCAGGGCAGACTAAGGCTGACACTGATTGGAGATCTCCCTTTTCCTTTAGACATAATACAGGAAGGAGAACTTTGAAAAGGGGCACCAGGCAGACTAGAGGTTGCCACAACAAAGATAAGGTCTATATACATAAATCATAGCAATATTTTCTTAGATCAGTTTCCCAAGGCAAAAGAAATAAAAGCAAAAATAAACAAATGGGACCTAATCAAACTTAAAGACTTTTGCACAGCAAAGGAAACCATAAACAAAACGAAAAGACAAACTGGGAGAAAATATTTCCAAATTATGCAACTAACAAAGTGTTAATTTCCAAAATATACAAACAGCTCATACGGTTCAATATCAAAAAAACAAACAACCCATTCAAAAAATGGGCAGAAGACCTAAATAGACATTTCTCTAAACAAGACATACAGATGGCCAACAGGCATATGGAAAGATAGATGCTCAACATCACTAATAGAGAAATGCAAATCAAAACTACAATGAGGTACCATCTCACAATGGTCAGAATGGCCATCATCAAAAAGTCTACAATTAATAACCGCTTTAGAGGGTGTGGAGAAAAGGGAACCCTTCTACACTGTTGGTAGGAATGTAAATTGGTGCAGCCAATGTGGAAATCAGGATGGAGGTTCCTTAAAAAACTAAAAATAGAGCTACCTTATGACCCTGCAATCCTAGTCCTGGGCATATATCTGGAGAAAA
The DNA here is from genome assembly GCF_949774975.1 of Lagenorhynchus albirostris. NCBI lineage: Eukaryota > Metazoa > Chordata > Mammalia > Artiodactyla > Delphinidae > Lagenorhynchus > Lagenorhynchus albirostris. Next base: position 105,732,439 of record NC_083103.1, on the reverse strand, counting down.
CCATAATTCAAAAAAGATACATGCACCCCAATGTTCATAGCAGCATTATTTACAATAGCCAAGACATGGAAACAACCTAAATGACCATCAACAGATAATGGATAAAGGAGATGTGGTGTGTATATATATATATATATATATATACACACATATATGAATATTACTCAGCTGTAAAAAAGAAAGAAATATTGTCATTTGCAGCAACATGGATGGAGAATACCATACAAAGTGAGGAAAGTCAGACAAAGACAAATATTATATATCACTTATATGTGGAATCTATAAAATAATACAAATGAATCTATATACAAAACAGAAACAGACTCACAGACATATAGAAAACAAACTTATGGTTACCAAAGGGGAAAGGAGGGGGTGGGATAAATTAGGAGGTTGGGATTCACAAATACACACTACTGTATATAAAGTAGATAAGTTACTGTGTAACACAGGGAACAATATTTAGGATCTTGTAATAACCCATAATGGGAAATAATCTGAAATATAAATATATATATAACTGAAGCACTTTTCTGTATCCCTAACTAACACAATATTGTAAAGCAACTATACTTCAATTAAAAAAAAAGATAAGGTCTATAGAGAGAGCTCCACATAGATAATCCTGTTCTACATTTTATAAACTGCCCTCCACATTTCAGCAGAAGATAAAATGGAAAAGAAAAAGCACACCACTCTGTGTTTGCTCATGTAATTCCTCTTTTCTTGGAAGATTCTGCCTTTCACTCTCCCAAACCCTACCTGTTCTGCAAGGCCCCAGACCAGTCTACCTCCCCCCGTGCTCTGTCCCTCATTTCTTCCGACTGTCTCTCCGAGCAGTTCTCGACGTGAACTCCTGCAGATCAGAGGCAGCAGCACGACCTGAGAACTTGTGAGTGAGGCAAAGTCTCGGTCCCTACCCCACACCCATTGGATCTGGGGGTGGGGGTCAGCAAGCCCCGCAGGTGATCCTGAGTTTGAGCACCAAAGTCTGAGAACCAACCCAGGGGCCAGAGGCATCAGAGTGGCAGTCGGATCATCTCTCTTCAGCACAACACCATCCAACAGATCCCCATCTCACGCCTAGCAAAACCCAAAGTATTTGTAACAGCCTTCAAGGTCCTACACATACCCTGGTTCACCTTTACCTGCCTGACCACATTTGCCCCACCTACCACTGTCCCTGTCACTCACTCCACCTCAGTCATGGAGGCCAGTGACTGGAGAATGTACCAGGCTTGCATCTGCCTCGACGCCTTCGCTGGGGTGGCTTCTTTCTTTTGTGACGTCTGCCTTGGTCATACTGCTTGTAATTACGTTCACCCCCATCAAGAGGACTCACTCCTGTTTTGTGATTTTTCTCCATCACATTTATCTGTATATAACATGGTGTATATTTCGCTTCCTCAAATGTTTTATTGTTTGTCTCACTCTGCTAGAGTGTTAGCTAAGAGACCAGAGATCTTACTTCATGCTTTCCTATTTTGTCCATTGATATAGTACCTGACTCATGTGGTGATGAATACTCAATACGTGTTTGCCCAATGTGTGAATTTAGCACTTATTTCCTGTCTGCCCTGTTCAGGAGCTACCCCATCCATTGTAGTCTTTGTGGTTAACTGGTTTGTAAGCTCCATGGTAGAGATAGCCCATCTTGGATGCCCTTCTTCCCCCACGGCCAGCACCATGCTGAGAAATTAGCAAGCACATGATACTTCTTAATTATAGGTCTGAACACATTGTCCCCTGGACTTGGGGTTCAAGACAGAGAGCCCATGCGATGCCCCATATTCATCTGGAGCTCCCTCCTCTCCGCTCCCTCCAGATCACTGCTCAAAGCTCCCAGCCTGCTTCCTCTTCCTCGTCCAGCCATAATTCCCGGTCCTTTCCCCTGATACGTAAAGAGTCCACTCTCACTGGCTGCTGTCCCTGCCCCCAGGCTCTGCCTGCTCAGGCAGCCTCCATCTGTCCCTCAGCCACGTTCCAGTGACCCAGCGTGACAGCCGAGATCCATAATTTATTAGAGCCCTTCTGCTGGGCCTTTTCTTTCTTTCCCCCTTCCTCCCTTCCTTCCTCCCTTCCTTCCTCCCTTCCTTCCTCCCTCCCTCCCTCCCTTCCTTCCTTCCTTCCTTCCCTCCTGGCATCACTGGTACCCAGGGCTTAGTCAGCACCATCAGAGGGGCTGCAGGTGTTTGAAAGGCCCCCAAATGAAGGTAATTTGAGTCAGGTATTGGGCTAAGATAAGCAATTAGAGACTCTGGAACACGCTGTGCAGGGGGATAAACATCCTTATTGCTTTAAATGGTGTCCTGGAATCTCTTCACCACCCTTCTTACATGCATTTGCCTGAATGCATAGTAAAATCACATTTTGCTCTTTGAAGAAACACGTACATGGTTCGAGGCTAAGAATCTCCACAAGGGGGCCAGTCGGCATGCATGAGTTGTCTTCTCAAACCTCAGTAGGAAATATGTGTTTTTAATAATCATCTGGTCATTAACAGCTGTGATTCCAAGCTGTCCATTAGGAAAAATAATAATAGTTTTACTTCCTGGCGCCAGGAGCCAGACGGGCAGCCGAAGAGAGAAGCCTCCAGCTATGTATCAGACAAGCAGAGAAGGCGGGGTCCACGAGCTCCCTGGCGACCCTGCAGCTGGCGCAACATCTGGACGGGAGAACAAAACAACGGCCCGGATACCTGCACCCCGCCCCCCGTACGCTGGTCCACTTAGCGCTGATCACGGCACTGGCTTATAATCCTGGCTCTACAAGTTACAGTCCTTCCCTCTGCTGACTTGTTTGAAATGACCTCTTTTAAAAGATGCGCTGCCTGATATATAATGTCAAACTGGGAAATTATTTTGAAATATCGCATGTTCATGAATTTTTTATTTGGTTTAAAGAAATTGCGTCGGCCCTTAGGCCTTCTGGTGCTGGTTACCACCACCTCTGCATCTCCCCTTCCCCTTGCTGGTTTCTGTCACCTCAGGCTCAGTGAAGAGCAAATCACCTTTGAAGCATTACCTGTCCGTAGCAGACACTCTCAGTATCTTCACAAATCTCTTTCTCTCTAACACAAACACAGAGTTGCATACACATACCTCCCTTGCTGAAGATATCAACAGTGGGGAAATAAGAAAAAGAAGGAGGGTGACAATAAGCAAATGATCTGGATATATTTTTATTATATTTCCTGTTACTCTAGCGTCTGGTCTCTTAGAAGCCTGGAATACGATCACTGGAGTTTATCTGCTGGGTGGCTGATACCATTTCAAACCTGACATGGATCTGAGGCTGCGTTCCCACTCTCATAGAAAGAAAGAGAGGAAGCATGGAAGGAACAAAGAGAGGGAAGGAGGGAGGGAGGAAAAAGGAAGGAAGAGTAGAAGTGGTCTTCTGTAGCCTACCATGTTTATTTCTGTCTTTGTTTGCAATATGTTTAATATGAACGTATCACAGGCTAGATCCCATACGGCAAAGCCATCTTAGAGGTGACTGAATTCTGGCCCAGTGGCGGTGTGATCTCCATCACTTGAGTGGAAAAGGACCAGTGGTAACTGATTCTTGACTCTGCACCATTCCATCTATCACCAGGAACAAGAGCAGAGCTCTAGTTGACTTTCCAATCCTGCTTTGAGGGGCTTAATATTTTGATGGTTGCCATGGCAAGAAAGCTTAAAACACTACCGGGTGATATGAAAAGCAGAAGTAATGTTTCGTAACTTTCAACAGCCAGAGTCTGAAAAGAGGATTTGGGGTTTTCCATTTTATATAGCGGAAAGAATAGAACACTGAGAATCAGAAGGACTGGATTCCAGGTTCAGATGGGGCGTTAAATAATTACATGAGCCTAGATGGCTTGCCACTTCACCTCTGGGCAGAAAGGTTCCTCTTCTGAAAAATTAGAAAATAGTCATGAATGCACTAAATATTGGGTTAAGAGAGTAATAATGTCAATTGTGGTCAAAGAGTTGGAATCTCGTCCCTCCTCTCCATTAACGAACTATGAGACTTAACCCTGACGAACAGTATTTTAAGCACATAGAGGTTTTGATACAGTGGAAACCAGATGATTGAAAAAATACTAATGAGAGTAATTACAGTTGTACTTGCATCTGTTACTATTTACTGGACGCTGACTTTACACCAGACATTGTGCCCGGTGCTTTACAAGCATTATTTGCTTGAATCTTCCCATCAACCCTGAGAGAGAGACAGTTCAATCCTTACTGTACAGATCAAGGGACTGAGGGGAGGTCTAGGGAAGGTCATTACCTTCAGGGGGTGACACAACTCTGGCGGGGGGAGGGGGAACTCAAATCCAGGCATATCTGACTCCACACTCTGTGCTCTTAGACATTATGCATATGTAATATTTATTAAGCACTTATGATGCCAGCTAACGTTCTAAATCTATCACAAACATTATCACATTTTATGATCACAAAGGTCTAATGAGGGAAGCATTATTATCTCCACGTCATAGATGAGAAAACCGAGGCTCAGAAAGTTTAGGTAACGTGCCCAAGGCCATTCAACCAGTAAATAGAGGTGCCGGGAATCTATCCCTTGTCCCTTTGCCCCCAAAGCCACTGTGCTAGGATAAAATTTGAGAGAGGCAAGGGGAGCATAACAGTATAAAGGAAAGAGAAAGCCTGCAGTCTCCTGGGCTCCAGCAGTAATTCTGGTGCTATTAGCTGGCTTATTCTGGTTCTCCACTGCCATTTATTCTAATTGGGCAGGAGGGTTTCTTGGAAGGGTAACACATTATGTATTTGAAAAGATATTTTCTATTGTTCTTTCTAGTTCTAAAAGCATTAATTTAAAGGGCACTAATTTTTTCCACAGGAAAGATAAACAATTTCCATTAACTCTAAAAAGGAAAGCGTTTCTATGTACAAACCGGGAAGAAAACGTTGACAATAATTATCATTTAAGTACTTAGAATGGACCAAACCTATATGTGCTCTACTCATTTAACCCTTACAAAATCCCTATAAAGTAGACACTTCTATCATCCCCATTTTATCCCCAATAAGATGACTGAGGCAAAGGGAGGTTAGGTCATTTGCACAAGATCTTATAGACAGTAAGTAGCAGAGACGGGTTCTGAACTCAGGCAGCCTATTTCACAGTCCACGCTTTTAACTACTATAATATATTGCTTCTGGAGTCAAAATAGTTCATTAGCCTAACGGGAGTCAAATGGTACTAAATTGTATTGGGAATGCAGGGAGCTGTGGAAAGATTTCAAGGTGACAGACAAAGTTGGGTTTGAATCTCAACATTGCCACCATCACTACTAGGCTGCCAGCTTTATTGGACTATCTGATTAATCTCCCCCGAGCTCCTTCAGCACCTACCCTATATATCTATTGAACGAATGAATGATCTTGTGGGGGTTGAGCCAGCCTTTGAAATTACACATGTCTGAGTCCAAAGTCCAAGAGCTTTCTGTTTTCCAGGACTATCTCGCAGAATACATTAATATAGAGCTGTCCAGAGCTGAGGGTTCTCCTGGCAGCATAAGCAAAGAGCTTGAGATTCAAAGACAGACACACTGCATTTAACATGGTGTATGGCTTCTCTGAGTCTCCACTTACTTCTCCATCAACTTGAGAATATGTTGTCACATGTGCTTGTCATGAGGACTAACCTATGTCAAGCACCTAGCACTCTCCTGGCACAATGCAGTCATACAGTAATTGGTAACTTCTCAGCTGCCTTTCTACAAAGCATGTCAACTGAAGGAATAGTATCTGTAGCCTGGTGCTCTTAGCATTGCGGTGCTTCTTTGCTCTAAGGAAGCACCCGCTGAAACACCAGGGCAGTGAGCCCTATGTTTCCTCCCACAAAGGTCTTCAAGGACACAAAATATACAAAAAGTGAGAATGAACATCAGTGTGAGAATGACACCTTGTGAAAAAAGGAAGTCCACCATTTGGACACACTCAGAACAAAGTAATTTCCCATTATTTGCAACTCCCACCCTTATGAGTGTGTCCTAAAGTTGAAGCTGTTGTTACTCTTCCACTTAGATCTCAGAGAGGGAATTTCCCAGTGGGCGTAACGTGTGATGCTTTGGCTGCTCGGCTCCCATTAGTGTTGATGGAGCACAACAGGACGCTGCGAATAAGCAGGGTCCCCTTGGCCTCCATAAATGCCTCCACACTTACCAAGTAAGTAGCACGTTCAGCTTGGAATCACAGGCGTGGAACGGCTTGTTGTCAAGTTCCTACGGCACCCAGAGGGCCATCTGGGAACTCATCGTTCCCCTGACTCGGCCCTCCTGAGGCGTTGTCCCTTCACTATATTAAGCCTCCAAAGCTATGGCGCCTCCTGCTTCTGTTCTGAGCACCCCCATGTGACCTCCGCATACTTTATTGCAGCTTTCACTGCTACGGGTTATTAGGAGCTCCATCTTTCTTCCTCTCCCTCGAAGTTTTCTCTGACATCAAGGAGCTGGTACAGCCAAACGCTGCCTCTCCAGGATGACGCTGCGTGGTTTCCCCCAGATTCAAAAGCTAACTGCCGACTTCTGCTTCTGGCCAAGACAGAGTGACAGGCACGAGACTACCCTCCTGTCTGAAACAGCAACAGCAACAAGAAAGACAAAATATAGGAAACAGTAGTTTCCAAGACACTAGACGTCAGACAGGGAAAGACACTGATCCCTGAGAGATGCAAAACAGATGAGGTGCGCCCTGCCCTTGTCCCAGCTTGGTGCATGGAGAGAGCTCCCCAACATGTGCAGGGCGGGTGGAGGGGACAAGGCAGAGCCCAGAGGACTCTCAGAATTGAGCAGCTGAGGAGCCAGGGAGATGGCGGCAGTCAGAGTTCTCAGGATAGGATACCAGGCAGGAGAGACCTGCACAGAGAGAACTCCGGAGATCTGTTGAGGTCCCTTGGAGTATTCAGCAGAGTAGTTAGTTCATATGTGCAATGAAACTGCCAAAGTCTAGGGAAAGAGCCCTCTAGAGGACTGGAGGACACACTGCCCAGTCCACAGGCAGGGTCAGCAATACTGCCTGTACCTACCAGTCAGACTCATGACATTCATAAGCATCTCACCTCAGTAGCTGGTCCCAACACTAAACATTGCATTGATTTCACCAAACAAATCTTACAAAAGTAAGACCCGAAAGGAACTGAATTTGTAGACAAAATCCCACCACAAAGAAACATGCAAGCCCAGATGGCTTCATTGGTAAATTCCACCAAACATTTAAGGAAGAACTAATATCAATTATAAACTCAGAAAACTGAAGAGGGGGAAATCATTCCCAACTCATTCTGTGAGCTCAGCATTACCCTGACACCAAAATTGTAAAGAGACATTACAAATATCCATCCATCAATAGATCAATCAATCAATAAGTAAATAAATAAAACTACAGACCAATATCCTTCATGAACATATATACAAAAATGCTAAGCAAAATATAAGCAAATTGAATGCAACAATATATAAAAAGGATACATCAGGACCATGTATCTTTTACTCTAGGAAACCAAGGTTGGTTCAATAGTAAAAAAATCAAAACAATGTAGTTCACAATATTAACAAACTAAAATAAGAAAAGCATATGATTATCTCAATAGGTAGAGAAAAAAAGACTCTTGACAAAATCTAACATCAATTCCTGATTAAGGAAAAACAAAAAACAACTGTCAGCAAATTAAGGTGAGAAATTTCTCAATCTGAAAAACCTATAGCTATCAGCATACCTAAAAGTAAAAAACGGAATGCTTCCCCTAAAAAAATAAGAAACAGGAAAAGGAAGTCTGCTTACATGATTTCTACTAAACATTGTACTGGAGGTTCTAGCCAATGCACTAAGGCAAGAAGAGGAAACAAAAAGTATCCAGATTGGAAAGAAGTAATAAAACAGTCATCTGTAGGTGACATGATTGCCATTATAGAATATCTGATGAAATATATCAAAAAGTAACAACTAATGTGTGTAGCAGATTTTCCAGATAAAATACTTTATGCAAAATCAACTGAATTTCTATATACTAGCAAAGAAAAATCTGAAATTTAAATTAAAAAATAATTCCATTAAAAAAGCATTCAAAATTTAAATATGAATACTTAAGGTTAAATCTATCAAAGTATGTCGAAGACCTGTACCTTGAAGACTACAAAACATAACTGAAGAAAATTAAAGAAGACCTAGATAGAGATATATACTCAGCTAATCAGTCACAAGACTCATTATTGTTAAAACTGCATTTCTCTCAAAATTAGTCCATAGATTTAATATAATCTCAATCCAAATACTAGTAGTTCTTTTTAGTTTAAATTGACAAACTGATTTTAAAACCCATAAGGAAATATAAAACACACACAATAACCAAAACAATTTAGGAAAAAAAATTTGGAGGCTGAATGTTAACTGATTTGAAGACTTGCTATAAAGCTACAGTAAACAGAACAGTGTAGCATAAAGATAGAAAAACAGATCAATGAAACAAAATAGAGTCCAAAAATTGACCCACAGTTATGAGGCCTAAATTTTTTAAGTGCTAAAGCAATTCAGTGTAGAAAAATATATAATTTTTTCCACAAGTGGTGCTGGAACAATTAGATATCAATCAGTTTTAAAAAAGAGTTTCCATCCATGCTTTGCACCTTAGACAAAAATCAACTCAAAATGGATCAAAGACCTAAATATAAAACTTTCTTGAAAAAAGCATAAGAGGAAACCTTTGTGACTTTGGGTTAGGCAATGATTTCTTAGATGTGACACCAAGAGCACAATCTATAAATGAAAAAATAATACACTGGACTTCAGAAAAACTTAAAAGGTCTCCTCTTTTATGGGCACTGTTAGGAAAATAAAAAGATAAGCTACAGATTGGGAAAAATATTTCAAATTGTATACTTGATAAAAAGCTTATATTCAGAATGTACAATAAACTTTCAAATGCAATAAGAAGAAATAAAACAATCCAATACAAATTTTCAAAAGATCTGAACAGACATTTCACCAACAAATATATACAATTAGCAAATAAGCACACAATAAGATGCTGAACATTATTAGTCAGTAAGGAAATTCAACTTAAAACCCTAATGAAATGCCATTACACCCGTGTTAAAATGACTGTAATTAAAATTCCAAATGCTGGCAAGGGTATGGAGGAACTAAAACTTCTCTTAAACTGCTGGTGGAATGTAAAATGGTGGAACCGTTCTGGAAAAGAGTTTGGCAGCTTCATAAAAACGCTAAACATACACTTAATGATACGATCCAGCAATTCCACCCCCAGGTATTTACTCAAGAGAAATAAAACCATATGACCCTACAAAGACTTGTTTATGAATGCTCCTAGTAGTCTTATTTCTGCCAAACACAAACTAGAAACAACCCAGATATTCATCAATATGTGAATGGATAAAGAACTTGTGGTTTATTCATACAATGAAATACTGTTCTACAATTTAAAAGAATGAACTGTTGATAAATGCAACCACATGCATAAACCTCAAAATAATTATGCTGAGCAAAAGAAGTCATAAAAAAAGTGAGTACATAATGTGTGATTTCAAATACATTAAACTCCGGAAAGTATAAATTAATTTATGGTGACGGAAAGGAGATCAGTGGTTGCCTGGTCGGGGCGGGGATGGCAGGAGGGAGGATTACAGAAAGGAACAAGGGAACTTTTGACATGATGGATCTGCTCACTACCTTGATTGTGGTGAGGGGACCTCAAGAGAATTCATATGTGCAGACATATCAAAACTTACCACATTGCACACTGAAATATGTGTCGTTCATTGTATATCAATTATACCTGATATCATAAAGCTGTGAAATATATGTAAAAATAGCAAATAAAAATTGGTGGAGGAAAGAGTCTGAAATGCTAAAACAAAACAAAACAAAAAACCTTTCACCTATTTGTCCCATACTTTCCTTCCATCTGGAGTATCCCAGTCTCTGCAAACCAACTTGCCTTTGGGAAGTGTTGTTGGGTTCATTACACAGGGAACTTAGGATTTCCATGGTTTGGTTTTGCTGTGCATAGTAATAGGAATTCTATAACCGGCTCCCTCTTTGCAATGCCTCTTTTGCTGGTGTGACACTATTCTTTAAACACAACTGTGTTTACTACTGATATAGTATGCAGAATACTTCTAATAGGCTCTGTGGTGAGTTGCATTGGATTCCCCCCAAAATGTCCTAATCCCTGGAACCTGTTTATGTGACCTTCTTTAGGTACAGGGTCTTTTCAGGTGTAATCAAGTTAAGGTGTGGTGTAATGGGCTGTATTATGTTCCCAGAAAATTCATATGTTAAAGCCCTAATCCCTAGTATCTCAGAATTTGCATTTTTCCAGAGATTAATGGGTTTGAAATCACACATTATATATTTACTTTTGTCTGACTTCTTTTGCTCAGCATAATTATTTTGAGGTTTATGCATGTGATTGCATTTATCACTACATAACATAATGTAACTGTTACGGAGACAGGGCCTTTAAAGGGGCGATTAAATTAAAATGAGGCCCTAAGGGTGAGTCCTAAGGCAATCTGATTGGTGCCCTTCTAGGAAGAGGAAATCTGACCACACAGAGAGAGCCCAGAGGTCAGCACACAGAGGAACTGCCACGTGAGGACACAGCCACAGTGAGAAGGTGGCCGTCTACAAGCCGAGGAGAGAGACCTCAGGAAAAAACCAACCTTCTGCCACTTTAATCTTTGACTTCTACCCTCCAGAACTGTGAGAAGACAAACTCCTGTTGCTTGTTTAAGCCAGCTGGTCTGGTATTTTATAACAGCAGCCCTGACAGACGATTACGGGTGGTCCCATGGGGTCAGGGGGCTCCTGACAGCCAATGGCTGGTATCCTTACAGAGGAAAAAGAAGGGGGTCTGGATATTGACATGGGGAGAGAACACCACATGGAGACGGAGGCGGATACTGGAGTGTCGTGTCTACAAGCCAAGGAACAGCAGGCATTGCTGGCCACCCCCAGAAGGAAGAAGAGACATCGGAACAGAATCTCCCTCACAACCCCCAGAAGGAACCAAACATGCTGCCACCTTGATTTTGGACTTCTGGCCTCCAGAGCTGTGAGAGAATACGTTTCTGCTGCTTAAGTGACCCAGTTTGCGGTAATTTGTGATGGTCACTCTAGAACTGACACAGCCTCCTGGAAACCATGTTTGCTTCCAAGCTGCTTCTCCCCTTCTCCAGTTTCAGCTGGGCATCTAGCTATGCAGTTACAGACCACAGTGCCCAGGCTTCCTATAGGGGTCGTCATGTGACGGGGCAATCGCTTGTCTTGCATTCTTCCTTCCTCCTTACTAACTGGGAAATGGTGATGCCAGGGCCCTCATGCAGCCCTAAGCCCCCTTTGTTCTGACTGTCAGGTGAGAGGCAGTGGAATCCTATCTTTCTTAAGCCACCATATTGGGGGGTGGCCTGTTCCCCACCTAATAACCATGTGTCCAATGACCACCTCTTCCTCCGTCTTGCATCATAAGCTTCTAGAAGCCAGTGCTTGTTGTTGGGAATCTTCCTGAAGCACCAGGCACAATTCCATGTACAAACAGTTCTCGCTTCTTTCTGTTGTCATTAGAAAAGCATTTATTAAGCAAGCGTGAGTCTGGGACTGCTTCAGCTTGCAATATCTTGGAGGCCATTTCAATAAATGTCAATGAGCATACATCAGGTGAAATAGTATCACTCAAGCCACAATCCCTCATTTCTCGGCCCTGGGAAACAGCAACGGCTGGGGGATTTGGCCAAGCCTCTGCAGAGGGCCACCTGCAAGTAGTATCTAATGTCACAGACATCAGAGGGCTGGGAGTGGACTAGAGTGGACTCGAGAAGTACACCTCACTGTGAAGACGGGACGTATGCCTTCCACGTGGGCTACGGCTAATGATGGCATTGGCTTCATCTATGACAAAGCACATTTAAATTAATTCTTAAAAGAGGGGAGCGGGCCTCTTTGGAAACACAAAGAGAAGAGGATATGGTCACCGACCTGTAGTGTAAAACACACTTTCTTGGGGATTAAGAGAAAAGGAAAACAGGCAGAAAAGAGGAGAGGAAAGTCTTTCAGAGACTAGCTCTTTAAAACATGGAGAAGAATGAACTGGACTTACAGAAGCTGAGAAAAGTCACTGGAGACACAGCTGCTCCTGGTGGCAAGAGGTGTGAATGAGGCATTTAGCATTTGGACTTTGCTTAATAGCAGAGGCTACGCTGAGACAGACTAGGCTGAACCATGTAGAGAGGAGGATAGTAAATGCTGAGATACAGAACTTCATCGCAGTGAAGTGACAACAATACCCTTTTCTGAGTTAGTGGATTGTTCTCTTCCCTCTCTCTCTTTTACTTGCGTGTATGGCATTGTGGAGTTTATATTTAGAACATGTACTCAACTATTTTCTATTTTGTTGTTCCCCAAATTTCCATTTCTTTATAATTACAAACCCAGTGGGTAGCATGATGTCCTTGTTTCCCCACACAAAGGCAGCCTCCATTCCTAGCTTCACGCTGCTCTACAGAGGTGCTGGGCAGCTGCTAGAGTGGCCGAGATGGAGTTCCAGGGGCATACACATCACCACAAACTGCTTAGACCTCCACAAACCTCCACCTGGACCAGGCTTAGCCTCCCTCTGACCCTCCACGGGCTCCCCGCTGCAGTCAGAGCACACGGACCTATATATTCCACGGAGGGGCTGGCGAGTGTGTCCTGTCCTTTCCTTTCTCCTCCCTTCCTTCCTTGACTCATTCATTATTCTTTCTTTCTTCCTTTGTTTCTTTACAGTTTTCACTCATTTTATCATACAAGTGAATAGGTCCACTGAAATATGTCGACAGCAGAAATTTTGGAAAATGTAAAAGAAGGAGGAGGAAAAACTGAGGAAGAAGAAGGAGAAGAAGAAGGAGAAGAAAGCCATTTACTGTCCTGCCAATTCCGGACAATTGTCCACATTTTATTGTGTTGATACACAGATATATGAATGATGGTCCCCATCTATTTGTAAAATGTGTACATTTATATGTGTGTGTGTATATATACATACACACATACACGTTTATAAGCACACACACGCAGATATATGATATCCTAATAGTTGACAGCAGAATCTCTCCCCTTAAGGGAGACTATTTGTCCTTATTTGGGAGGATATTTTGAAGGTACAAATGTTGAGAAGAGAAAAGACAACACAGGTTACATGCAGCTGAACTGCTCTGTAAGACACCTGGAAGCACTGCTTTTATCCCTAAGAGAGTGAGGAGAGGCAAGAAGAAGGGGAAGAAAGGAGCCCTAAAGAGAAGGGAGCCAGTGAGGTGACCGGAAACACCCCATGATGTGGGGCGGGCAGACGGATTTCTAGTAGGAGAAATACCTATTCGTCATTTTTGTGCAGTTTGCAGTGTGGCGTGAGATGTGATCCTTCCAGGTAATGCACGGGTGCCTTCATCACATTCCCCATGGACCACAGCCTTGACCGTGCTGAGGCTCTGGGATAGGGCCTCCGAGTGGCCTGGACGGCCTGCGACCACAGATTGCTGGGTCCTGCCCCCAAGTTTCTGATTCCTTTAATCTGGAGAATTGGGGGCTGGTGAATTTGCATTTTTTACAACTTCCCAGATGCTGTTCATGCTGCGGTCTGGGGGTCCCACTTTGAGAACCACTGCATTAGCGAATTAAGGAAAAGAGACTGAAGCCCGTGTGTGGGTAGGTGGTGGCATCACACTGGGTATTTTATTTGGTGTCATTTACGTCCTTCAGCACAGGATCCTGAGCCTTTTCCGATGCCGTTAAAAATCGGATTGAGGCATCGTAGGACCTTTGATGCTGATGGGGATGATCCAGGAGGAGAGTGATGGTGTGGGAGAGAGGATGGAGGGTTTTCTTTGAGGAGAAGGACCCAGGTCTGTGCACAGGTGGGTGGGTTAGTGCAGGCTTTCTCTCTCCAGCTGCCTCCCCTGCACCCCTGTCTGCCCCCCATCACCACACTGCTGATGCAATGTCCCATCCAGTGTTAAGTCTCCACCGCACTTGGGATTCACGCAGCTTCTAGCACATTCTTCCCTCAGCCTCCAGGACACCACAGCGTCCTGTTAGGGGCTTGGTTTTCTCCTCCTATCACAAGGATGGCCCCCCTTACCCTCTTTTGCTGGTTCCCCTGCCCATGCCTGGCGCAGTGCCTGAGGCTCACACTTTGGACACCTTTTTTGCACTTCTGCTGCTTTTTGTGATCTCATCCAGGTTTTTAACTTTAAATATCATTTACATGCTGATGACTCCCAAATGCATCAATCCTCCAAGACTTCTGCTCTAAACCTCAGACTCACGCAGCCAACTGCCCATCCCACGTCTCTATGTCTCAAAGTGAACACCTCAAAGGGTGACCGCTGGTCTTGCCTAATCAAGGGTCCTCCCATTCTATGTTAGTGGCAGTGCCGTCCTTCCAGAGGCTGGAGCCAAAATCCTTTAGTTCAGTTTAACTCCCGTCTTTCACCTACAACTGTCGACCAATCCTTTAGGGAATCCCATTGCTTTTGCTCTTAAACCTACCACATCTACATCTATCTTACCATCTCTACTGCTTCTACTGTCATCTCTTTCCTAGATTACTGCAAACTATTATTGCAAACTTGTCTCCCAACAAGTCTCCCTGTTCTACTCTTGCCACCTGCAGTCGAAACACAACAGAGAAGCCAGTGATCCTTTGAAATCAGGAGTCCTTCCATTCCACTCCTCTGCTCAGAAGTTGCCAGTGGATTTCCATTGACCTACAGTAAAAGCAGGAGCCTCTCCCTCGACCTACAAAACTCTACTGTTTGCTATACATTCATTTGTTGTAGTTTTTAGATTCCACATATAAAGATCACACAGTATTTGTCCTTCTCTGACTTATTTCACTGAGCATCATATTGTCTAGGTCCATCCATATTGCTGCAGAAAACAAACTTGTGGTCACCAAAGGGGAGAGGAAAGGTGGGAGGGACGAATTAGGGGTAGGGGATTAACAGGTACACACTACTAGATATAAGATATATAGGCAACAAGGACAGGCAACTGTACAGCACAGGCAACGATACCCATTATCTTGTAATAATCTATAATGGAGTATAATCTGCAAAAGTACTGAATCATGAGGCTGTACACCTAAAACTAACACAATACTGTAAGTCAACCATACTTCACTGAAACAAACAAACAACAACAAAAACCTCTGGGGCTTCCCTGGTGGCGCAGTGGTTGAGAGTCCGCCTGCCGATGCAGGGGACGCGGGTTCGTGCCCCGGTCCGGGAAGATCCCACATGCCGCGGAGCGGCTGGGCCCGTGAGCCGTGGCCGCTGGGCCTGCGCGTCCGGAGCCTGTGCTCTGCAACGGGAGAGGCCCGCGTACAGCAAAAAAAAAAAAAACAAAAAACCTCTGCTCCAAAGTAGTGCCTCTCTGGCCCCTCCTCCCCTGCCTTACCCGTCCCCCTGTCCTGGCATCTCCCACCCCACTCCGGCTCACACTGTTCTAGCCATACTGTCTTCCTTACTTGAATACAGCAGACAAGCTCCCATCTCAGGGCCTTTGCAGCCTCTTTTCCCTCCGTGGAATGCGTCTGCTTGCCACACAAATGTCCACAACACTTACTGCATTCGTTACTGTCATGCATTTGTTCACATAACACCTTCCCAGTGAGAGCAACTCTGATAATACACTTGAAAAGTGCAACCCACCACCTCATGCTTTGTCTCTCCCCATCTCCTACCCATTTATATTTTTCTTCTTAGCACTTACATCTTCCAGCCTTTGCTTTAATTTGTTTATGGGTTTTTTTTGTTTGTTTGTTTGTTTTGCGGTATGCGGGCCTCTCACTGTTGTGGCCTCTCCCGTTGCGGAGCAACAGGCTCCGGACGCGCAGGCTCAGCGGCCATGGCTCACGGGCCCAGCCGCTCCGCAACATGTGGGATCCTCCCAGACCGGGGCACGAACCCGTATCCCCTGCATCGGCAGGCGGACTCTCAACCACTGTGCCACCAGGGAAGCCCTGTTTATGTTGTTTTTTAAATCTGTTTTCTCCCCACAAAAATGTAAGCTCCCCAAAGACAAGGATTTTTGTTGTTTGGCTCATTGACGCATTCCCAGGATTTAGAATCATTTCAAACACATAGAAAGTCCTCAATAGAATTTTTAATGAATGAATGTGACTTCATAATTTGCATCATATTCACTGTATATAACCATTCCCCTAAGGCTGGGCGTTTAGGTCCTTTCGGCTATTTTGGTGTTTTATAGAACACTGCAACAAATAGCCTTTTATAAAAAAACATTTATTAGTTCCATTTTAACCATCCAAGGATATAATCCCATAAATGGGAACGCCAGGTATAATGACGTAGGTATTTTAATACCTTTGTCACATGCAGCCAAACTGCTTTTCAGCTTAATTTTCCAACTGTTTGAGAATACCCACTACTAAGGCAGAGTTAGCATTTTTCTTACCTTTGCCAATTTGTCAGGCAAAAAGAGGCACATCTCAATGTTACATGAATTTGAGTTTCTTTGATGCAAAGTGATTTGAAGTTTTTGGTTTTTCTTACACGTTAACATCTTTTTAACTAGCTCTACAGTTCCTTGGCTTATTTTGCTACTGAAATATTCATGTTTTTCTTATTGAGTTTTGAAGTTCTTTGTGTATTAAAAATATTAAGTTTCTCATATTGTTAAAAATACATACTCATATTGAGTGTTTTTAAATTTTATGTTTGACATTCAGAAGGATTTATCGGGTGGGCCAAAAAGTGCCCTTGGCTGTTAAGTAAAAATAAAAGACACATTTTTCATTTTCACCAAGAATTTTATTGAACAACGTATTCACCCTTTTGTTCCACTAACTTCTGCCATTTTTCAGTCAACTTCATAGTTCATCTTCCCAAAACTTTTTACCTTTTCGAGCAGAGAACTGTTCCAGGTGCCTTTCACAGTCTTTCAGGGAATCGAAATTTTTTCCATTAAGAGAATTTTGTAAAGACTCAAATAAGCGGAAATATGAAGGTGCAATAAGGTGGATGAATCTGAACTTCCCAGCCAAGCTGTAACAGTTTTTGCCTGGTCATCAAAGAAGCATGCGGTCTTGCGTTATCCTGATGGAAGATGATGCATTTTCTGTTGACTAATTCCAGATGCTTTTCGTTGAGTGCTGCTTTCAGTTGGTCTCATTGGGAGCAGTACTTGTTGGAATTAATCATTTGGTTTCCCGGAAGGAGCTCATAATAGAGGACTCCCTTCCAATCCCACCATATACACAACATCACCTTCTATGGATGAAGGCCGGCCTTTGGTGTGGTTGGTGGTGGCCCATTTCGCTTGCCCCACAATCTCTTCTGTTCCACATTGTTGTACAGTATCCACTTTTCTTTGCCCGTCACAATTTGTTTTAAAAATGGAACGTTTTCATTACGTTTCAGTAGAGAATCGCATGTGGAAATATGGTCAAGAAGGGGTTTTTTTCGCTTAACTTACGTGGAAACCGAACATCAAAGCGATTCACATAACCAAGCTGGTGCAAGTGATTTTCAACGCTCGATTTGGATATTTTGAGTATGTCGGCTATCTCCTGCATGGTATAACCTTGATTGTTCTCAATTACTGCCTCGATTTGATCGCTATCAACTTCAACTGTTCTACCCGACTGTGGAGCATCGTCCAGCGAGAAATCTCCAGCACGAAACTTCAGAAACCACTTTTGACACGTTCGATCAGTCACAGCACCTTCTCCATACACTGCACAAATCTTCTTTCGTGTTTCAGTTGTGTTTTTACCTCTCTTGAAATAATGAAGCATAATATGATGAAAATGCTGCTTTTTTCTTCCATCTTCAACATTAAAATGGCTACACTAAAATTCACCAATTTTGATAAGTATTTTTTTTAATGCATGCTGATATGACAGCTGTCACATACAACCCAACAAAACTGTTTCGAAGTTAAAGACAACGAAGTGCTACTAGAGCCACCCTATAGAAAAAACTGAACGAATCTTTTGGCCAACTCACTAATTTTAATGTTGCCAAATTCGTCAGTCTTTCTGCCCTTATTATGCCATTGCTTTGGGACACAGAGAGACCTGTAGACGTACTTATATTTACTTCTGGTTTAATGGTGTTGTACTTTACTTCCTTCTCTGTAATGTATTCTGGAGTTGGGCTCCACATAGATCTCTCACTATGAGAAAAATCTACGTCACTTACGGAACATCCCTTTCTTTACTGACTTATTTCTGAAACTGTCATATTCATATCCCCAAATCTTATATCTCATAAAAGTATTTCTGGGCAATCGATTCTGTTACATAGACCCAGCTATTGATTCCTATGCCAGAAGCCCACAGTTTATATCACTGTAGTTTGTGGAATGACTTAAAATAAGCAGGGCTCTTCCTCCCACCCTCCAGTTGGTTTCTCTTTGGGGGTTTTCTTGGCTAAAGCTGAAAGTAAACACTATCCTCCCCTGACAGCTACTCCAACAAAACGAAACAAAACTATTAGCATTTTGCTTAGAATTGCCTTAAAACTATAAAGTCACTTGGGAAAAACTGACATCTTAATAAGCCTTCAATCTTCTTGTCACAAATATAGTTTGTTTCTCTCTCTCTCTCTTTTTTTTTTTTTTTTTTTTTGGTTTGCTGTTGTTGATTCTGTCCTATTACACATCCCTCCAGACTCTGAAAGCTCTGCGCTTGCTCTGGAATCAGAGAACTTGGGTTCTAACCCCAGCTCTTCCACCTGTTCACTGTGTGACCTTGGACAGAATACTTGATCTTTCTAAATCTATAACTTACTCCATAAGATGGAGGTAAAGCAGTAACTACTGGTGAGATGGCCTTAAAGATTAAACAGGAAAATTATGTTGAAAGCCCTTTGTCTGGAACTAAAAATCACCCACTAAATATTGACTTTCAAAAATCAGCACGTCTTCACTGTACGGTAGAAGCTAACACAGAGTTGTAAAACAACTATACTCCAATAAAAAATAAATAAATGGGGCTTCCCTGGTGGCGCAGCGGTTGAGAGTCCGCCTACCCATGCAGGGGACGCGGGTTCGTGCCCCGGTCCGGGAAGATCCCATATGCCGCGGAGCGGCTGCGCCCGTGAGCCATGGCCGCTGAGCCTGCGCGTCTGGAGCCTGTGCTCCGCAACGGGAGAGGCCACAACAGTGAGAGGCCCGCGTACCGCAAAAACAATAATAATAATAATAATAAATAAATAAACAAAATAGCTAACCAGCAAGGGCCTACTGTATAGCACAGGGAGCAAGGCTCAATATTCTGTAATAACCTAAATGGGAAAAGAATTTGAAAAAGAATAGATACATGTATAACTGAATCACTCGGCTGTACACCAGAAACTAACACAACACTGTTAATCAACTCTACTCCAATATAAAATAAAGAGCTAAAAAAAAAATCAGCACGTCTTTATTGTTACCATCTTTGCTTTTTATAAAGAGAAGGAGTGAAGGTCATTGGAGGAGCAGAGATCAGAGATCTGATGTCAGGACTCTGCTTCTTAAGGTCAGCTTTTCTGAGGTTTGAGTTGGGCAGTGGGTGAAAAGATGAAGCCAGGGCTGAGGAAGAAAGTTTGGGGCGATTTACGAGTGTTAAGGGGAGGCGACAGGGAGCATGTGGAAAAGAGAGCTGGGTCCTCCCCACCGGGGCCACTGCATAGGTGGGTGTCCCGGGAAGTCCCACAGGGCCCCGGCTCAGGAGGGCTCTGAGTTTGGTTTCATGCTCTGCTAATGCCATCCTGAAATGCTCAATAATTTTTGAACAAGTGTCCTGCATCTTCATTTTTCACTGGGACCACACACGATGTGCTAACCCGTGCCCACTGCTTCCATGGTGGGCCCGGCCTTCCAGCTGATGGGGTAAGGACGGCCCTGTGTCCCTCTAGGCCCTTCTCCCCCAAAACCCCGCTGACACACCATTAAATCAGGAAATGAAAAGGCGCTCAGCAGTGCGCTTGTTGTGACGCAGCTGGAGCTGGAGCTTGTGCTTTTTCAGAAATGTGAGTATTGGACATCAGTGCACAGACAGAACAGAGGTCGTGATTTACAAGCTAACTGGATACTCAGCTCTCTAAAAAAAAAGAGGATAAAATGCAAGAGAGATGGGAATGTCAGGCACAATTCTTGCCCAGGATTCTAAACCCCGCAGTTAATGACAAATCTGCTGATTTGCTCCCTCTCTCCTCCCCGTTCCAGATGCTTCTCTGCCAACTATTTTCTTCTTAGACATGGATGGGGTGAGTAACTGCCATGAATGGGGGAGAAGACGAATAACATTTATTGTGTGACTATTATATGCCAGGCATTTTGCTGGGGACTTTACACCCAGTTTCTCCTTCATTCCTCACAATGGCCATGTGGGTGGGTCGTATCATCTCCATGTTACAGATAAAGAAGCTGGGCCCAGTGAATCAAGCAACCTGGGCCAAGTCACACAGACGGTAAAGGGCAGAAAAGGATATAATCCCAGGTCTGCTGTCACCATTTGCCTTGTTCTTTTTAGTGAAACTGAGACAGATGAAGACATACTTCATTACTATATTCCAAGCACCATACTAAATGCTTTCCATGTTTTAACTCCTTTAATTCTCACAATGAAGCTGGACTCAGAGAGTTTAAGTAACTTCTATAAGGACTTGCAGTTGTGAAGTGGCAGAATCGGATTCAAACCTAAACCGTCTGGCTCCAAAGATAAAGCCTTAGCCACGACCTGATGCTGCCTCTCCTAAGAAAAACTGGGAGAGCAGAGCAAATGTGGTGACTGAATGCAGATTGAATATGGAAAAGGTCAAGGAAGGTTTCCAGGTTTCATGGTTGAGCACCCAGTGGGAAGATGGTGTCATTTAATGAAATGTGAACTGTATAAGGATGCGGTGCAGGTTTTAGGGGAGTGACTGTGACATCATTCGTGGGCATGCTGAGTTTGAGGTGTCTGGAAGGCATCCGGGAGGATGATCTACAATGATGGCACGTTCCTTAAAGGGTTGCTGCAAAGATTGAATGAGGTAGTTCACAAACGTGCTCAGAATGGTGCCTGTCACAGAGCGAGTGCTACAGAAGTGTTTGTTATTATTATGGCCCAGTAAACAACTGGGTCATTGTGGAGCTAAGAAGATTATTATGACCCAGTAAGCAACTGGGTCGAATGGAACTAAGAAGAGATGCAAAATCAGGAATTCTGAACTTGTAGATGGTAACTGAAGTCATGGGAGAAAAGGAGAAAGGATGGAATGAGAAGATATCCTCAGGACAAGCATCTTGAGAGATACACAAATTGTCTTTGAGAAATTGGATAAAGGCTGGCCATTAGAAAGCCATTTCTGAAGTTTCAACAAAAGGGAAATCTTTCTTTATATTTGCAAAAAAGCATTGAGTCTCTGACCAAGGAAGACTATTCCTAGACTGGTAACCAACAGAGTCAGAAATAACAAATGAAATTAGATTAAACCAAACTCCTAGAGAAAAGGGACCACAGCTAACCTGGCTGCTCTGTTTAGCCCCCAAACAGAATGATCACGAGTTTGCATACACTGATAATTTTCCAGTCCCTAAATCAGCTTCCAACCCAAATGTGATACCCAAGCTTCTATATGGTGAAGAGTCCCAGGACTTCAGAGCTGTGGTCCAGTTCAAGACACTGAACATGCGTGCGCGCGCACACTCACACACACACACACACAGGCACACATGCACACACGTGTCTGGCACTTTCTGGTTGCTGCTTTGACTAGTGATGCTGCGTGATCCCTCCTGATCCCTAGGGCTCATTACGGGCTTCCTGCAGAAAGACTTTTGTGCTTCAGCTGGGTTTGATCACCTCCTTAGTTCCCTACTCTTGCCTCCATCTTAGCAATTACCCACTTTACTGGAACTTTCTACTTTTCTGTCTTCCGTATTAGACTATATAAGCTTATATCAGGGATAGTTTTATTCACAAACCCAGGACCTCCCTATCATAGGTGCTCAAAGACTCTCATTTAAAAAATTTATTCCTGGAAAGCGCACTTTTAATTTCAGCATCTTCTCTGTCGCCCAGCCCAGTTTTGTTCCTAAGTTAGACTTAGAGAATATGTGAGAGTATCAGTGACCTGGGCCCCTCTTCGTCCAACATGGGAGGGCTTTGGTGGGCGTGTGGGCAGTCAACTTTGTTGAGGGAAAATTTATACAGATTTTAAGCATACCAGTCAATGAGTTTTAACAATTGTATATACTTGTGTCTCCACCACCATAATCCAGATGAAGATCATTTTCATCCCTTGTATGTTTCTGCCCATCATCCCAAGAAGCGGCCTGAAAGATGGACCCTTAATGCGTAGAATGGATGGGGATGAGTCGACCTCGGGTTTTATGAAGGGAATGAACGACTGCAGATCAGAACGACTGCTATTATGTAGGAGGTGAAATACATGGCTTGGTTCAAAGAAAAGGTGAAAAAAGATACCACAGGTGGAAAACATCCTGGCAAAGTCAGGATAGCAGGGAGTTGAACTTAGGGTAGTTTAGAGCAGAGGTTTTGGGTCAGGAGGAAGCAGCAGGTGATGAGACAAGAATTGTTTGGGGTAGAAATGCAGGTTTCTGCACAAGCGGGGAAGGTTGGAGGCATCTCATGACCTCGCTGGCATCTGCCCTTGCCTGGGGAGGGTAAGGTCACTTGTGGGCACTGGACTCCTACCAGCTGTAGGACACACAAGGCGGCACAGGTTGCCGAGAGCTTTCCCCTGCGATGTGAAGTCACTCTGGCTGATTCTTTGCCTTCTTCAACTCAGAGGGCTGCTGTTCCTGGCCTCCTCCTACTCTTTTCTGCCTTGTCAGACCTGGCAGATCCCAGGCAGCGATAACTCCCCATCCCACCCTTTCTGACTCGCCCTATCTGGCTTTCAAAGCCCAGTCTTCTTGATGAACGAACAGAGAGAAACCTTTGGACTAAAAGGTAACAGAAGGAGCCTCTGTTTCTCTGTTCCTTTTAATGTTTAACCATCATTCTCTGTAGAAATAGAAATATAATTTCAAAGCATGATCCGGACACTAATTGATTTCAGCAGATAGATTTTTGTTTTCAAAATGACTCACATTAAGGGAGGGAGTCCCCATCACCTTTAAGCCTCTCATTTAGAGATGTTCTATCTGTATTTATACATCTCTCTGGGTTTGTAAGAAACACCCTTCGTGGAAGACAAAATTTAACAGCCAACCTCTTATAACAATTTTGTGATCAGTCGATACAATCCTTTTGGTATCTTCCCTAGTACCAAGGTTGGTTAGAAAGATTAGCCGTAATATGGAGACACCTGAAACACGGGAGCAAGCCCACCTTTATGCAGAGGGTGCCACAGGCATTCTCTCCGAGTTCCCTCCACAGGTAAGATTTTGACTACAATACAAGAAATGAGTAGCACTTCATCAAAGGAAGACTCTCTAACAGGGAAATCTGGCTCTGGGCTGAGGGTCTGGTTCTGACTCTGCTGTGAACGAACTATGAGAACATGGGAAAATCATTTTCCTTTATGAACCTGATTCTTTTCCCTCTGCTATAAAACTATTACCTACATCTTTAGGATGTATTTTTTTTCTTCCAATGGGGAGTGTTTGCTCTTTAAAGAAAATTCCAAGTTTATCATCTGGAAAATGGGGATAATTATAGCATCTGCCTCATAGTGTTGTTATGAGTGTAAGTGAGTTAATTCATATAAAGCAATTAGAGCAGGGATGGCATGTAGCAAAAGGGCTCAGCAAATGTTGGCCATGATAAGGCTGCTGCGAAGGATGACGATGATGATGGTGAGAAAATAAAGGAATTCTCCAAGACTAACACTAAAGACGGTGTAAAACAGAGTGGCCGGGGCATGAACTGGTGCTTCAGCTGCCTGGGGCCACGACCTCACAGGAACTTGGAGAGGGAGGCCAGGACTGGAGGACATTTCCACAGGAGGATGGAGCCCTTGAGAGCCTCCAAGTGTTGGATTAGGAAAAGGTCCCCAAATTAGCACAAGGACAGCAAGGAACCTTGTCTGTCCTGACCTGGCTCTGGACAGAGCAGCTGTGTCTCCCCAGGGAATTTGTAATTGCAGGAAATTTGTGTGGTGAGGGGTTTGGGGGTCCAATTTATGCTTCCTGTGCTGACTCACTCCCGCCGTCCCCGCCGAGGCAAACACAGAGGGAGAGACACGCTCTCATCCCAGGCCGCACAGGCATTTCTGGCCGCACAGGCATCCCAGGCCGCACAGGCATCCCAGGCCGCACAGGCCTTTCAGGCCGCACAGGCGTCCCGGGCCACACAGGCGTCCCGGGCCACACAGGCATTCCAGGTCGCACAGCCCCAGGCCGCACAGGCGTCCCAGGCTGCACAGGCGTCCCGGGCCGCACAGGCGTTCCGGGCCGCACAGGCGTCCCGGGCCGCACACTCGCCCGCTGAGGATGTAGTCCTGATCCCAAATCACCAAACACACGAGGACGTCGCCACATCCTCCGAGGCCCCTGTGAACTTCAGTAACCAAAAGACTAAATCGAGACTGGAATCACTCAGCTTTAAAAGCAGGAATCAAACACACAGGAAATGAAGACATAAAAAAAGTAAAGCCTTAAAGAGCTGTTGGAAGTAAAAATTGAAGTCATGAAAATTTTAAAATCTCAATGAATGGTTAAGCATTATCTGAGAAGATGAAATTACCAAAGTGGAAGATAAACCTGGAAGTCATCCAGATACAGAGAAATGCAAAATATGAAATAGCAGTTAACAGTGAGAGGACCCAACACATGCCTCACGGAAGCTTCAGAAAGACAGAGATGAGAAATAATATTTGAAGAGACAATGGGAGATTAATAATTCTCCAAAATTACTAAAGGACCTAAGTAGTGAAAGTAATCAGCCAATATGTCAAACAATCAAAAGTGAAGTATTCTGGACTGGGCTGCAGCGGCCATCCCAGCACAACTATCAGAACCGACACCATGCCAGCAGGACGGCACCAGCCCCTGGGGATGTCCAGGACTCTGAGAAGTACAGCCTGCACAGCTCTGGACTGATGCATCCCCAAATTTCACTGACCGTGATATTTGTGTGTACCACACGCAGGACCATCCTTCCCTGCATCCTCATCTTGAAATGAAATCTGGGAAATTAACAAGCCCGGAGTCTGACACCTCACGGGCCAGTCTCTGTGCCCCCAGTGGGCTCCCTGCAGGCCCCTCTGCCCCTCCTGCGGGGAGCAGGCTGTCTCTGTTACCTTCCTCCACACACTCAAGGCTAGTCGACTAACATTTCACGTTCTTGTTTTCAGTGCCAGGGGCAAGGTGACATTCCTTAAGATTTATTATCATTGTTTTCCATCACCTGAGGAATGTCAGTCCTCTAAAAGCCTCTGCACCAGGTCCATTCTCTAAGTTAACTCTGACTTCGCATAGATTTATGGGTGAGGTTTGAGGTTTGCCCTGTGTGTGCACACACACGTGCATGTTTCAGACACAAAGGTGAAGGAAGAGAGAAAACCAATGTTTATTTAGCTTTAATCTATGCCACCCCCTGCACTAACTGCTAACATACACACCGATTCTTTGCATCCTCGGGGCAGGTACGGAGAGCAGTCCTCTGCTCCTTTAACACACGAGGACAGTAAGGCTCAGAGAAGTTAAGCAACAGGGAACGGTCACGTAGCTACGTAGCTACGCGTCTAGTTCTGTAGAAAGGAAAAGGAGACCAACAAGATAGAGAGAGAGCCACATGCTGCAAGGAACCCAGAATCCACGAGTAAATGGAAACACGGCGGTGTGCGGTCTGATGCGGGCTTGCGGGGAAAGTGTGTCCATCTAACTGGGAGTGATGTTCTCTGCAGGGCCCACGGAGGAAGCGAGTCACCGTGCTGGCCCAACCCCTCAACCCAGGACTCGTGGAGACTCCGTCCAGAACCACTGAGGCTGCGTGCGTCCAGCTGTGTGGTCAGCTCTGTGTCCTGGGCTTGCTTCGCACTCTCCTTCCTCTCTGCCTGTGATCTCTCCTGGCAGGTCCTGGACCGTGTCAATCTTGTCCCAGTCCGCACAGTGACAGGGACCACCCGCCAAGGCCCCGATAGGCGATTCTGCTGAGGAAACATGTCTGCTCCCTCTGAGGACAATAATAGCTCTTTTGGTCCCAAATGGAATTAGCCTGTGCTCTCCCTGGCCTTGGATCGTCACAGGTCTACTGTGTCAACCACACCTCCCGTTGGGAAACTACTACTGAAATGTTAAACAGGTGTGTACCATTCTGGGCCACAAATTCAGCCTTCCTCAGCCCCACCTGGCCCAGGGGGCTCGCAGACCCCAGCAGTGCGGGTTCACAGACCTCGGTCGCCCACTGGCTGTGCTGGCTTGGGACAGGAACCTCCCTGAGCCTCAGTTTCCCCATTTGAAAACCGGGATGTAATCCTTCCCATGCGGTGGCCTCGAAGATCAAGTGGGAAGCGTCCCCGTAAGCATCTCGTTACAAACAACGCCTGACATCTGGGGCTCTCCGTTCCCATCTGCTGCACTACCCCCTCTCTGGCCCTCAGGAAGCAGATCAGCTTCTCTGAGACACTCACAATCTGCAGGTTTGCCACTTACAACACAGAACACACCCTGTCTCAAAGGACAAAGGAGAGTGAGAGGATTCGGAGTGAAATGGCAGGAAGGGCTTGAGCCCTTGAGCCCACAGCGACTGCCTCAGTTCCTGGCAGATCAGGTAACTCGTCTGAATTGCATTTGTGAAGTGTTAACCTGCACCTCTAAGGGTTACCCCGAGGCTTCAAGGAGACAGCGCCTGTGAAAGCACACTGGACACGTGAACTCATCCTCTTGGAAGCCTCCGGGCAAACCCCTCCCACCTCCAGCACCGTCCTGAGGGAGCTGATAGATGGGACAGGTAATGCAATAAGCATCAAACCGGGCGTCTGGACCGCAGGCATCCCGGCTTCTCATACAAGCCCGCTGTGCATCTTGTCAGTGGAGCACAGAGATCTTTTCACATTGAATCCTTGGCCTGACCGTGCCCCAGAACAATTTAAGGCGAAAACGGCCTGGATATCACATCAGCGCTGCCCCAACAGAGAGCTCTCTGCCCACCCTCCCCGTGGCTGCGCCTGGACCTAGCAGCACTGCCTGCCTCTAGGCCTGCACTGCCTGCATCTAGGCCCTCCCGCCACTGCCCTCTGGTGGCTGCAGCTTGTAATGCCATGGCTCTTCCGGAACCCTGGGGTTGGGGGGCTTCCCTTCCAGCCCCAGGCCCTGTCAGGCTGCCTACTCTGGGGGCAGCCCCTGGGTGCTGACAGCTGCACTAGGGTGTGGTGTAAGATTTGCTCTCTCGTCCCTCCCTAAGGCAGGCAGCTTCTGGATCTCTGTATTGTCAGCCTAGCTGGTCTTTTCTCTCCATCCTGGTCCCATCCAGTCCCGAGGGATCTGCTGAGCTAACCTTACTCCTTGTGGACAGGACGGCGGTGCTTCGTTTAAAAGCCTTTGATGACTGTTGGTGGGAGTGTAAATTGATACAGCCACTATGGCGAACAGTGTGGAGTTTCCTTAAAAAACTACAAATAGAACGACCATATGACCCAGCAATCCCACTACTGGGCATATACCCTGAGAAAACCATAATTCAAAAAGAGTCATGTACCAAAATGTTCATTGCAGCTCTATTTACAACAGCCAGGACATGGAAGCAACCTACGTGTCCACCGACAGATGAATGGATAAAGAAGATGTGGCACATATACACAATGGAATATTACTCAGCCATAAAAAGAAACGAAATTGAGTTATTTGTAGTGAGGTGGATGGACCTAGAGTCTGTCATACAGAGTGAAGTAAGTCAGAAAGAGAAAGACAAATACCGTATGCTAACACATATGTATGGAATCTAAAAAAAAAGAAAAAAGAAAAGATCAGAAGAACCTAGGGGCAAGACGGGAATGAAGATGCAGACCTACTAGAGAATGGACTTGAGGACATGGGGGAGGGGGAAGGGTAAGCTGGGACGCAGTGAGGGAGTGGCATGGACATACATACACTACCAAACGTAAAATAGATAGCTAGTGGGAAGCAGCCGCATAGCACAGGGAGATCAGCTCGGTGCTTTGTGACCACCTAGAGGGGTGGGATAGGGAGGGTGGGAGGGAGACGCAAGAGGGAAGAGATATGGGGACATATGTATAACTGATTCACTTTGTTATAAAGCAGAAACTAACACACCATTGTAAAGCAATTATACTCCAATAAAGATGTTAAAAAAAAAAAAGCCTGTGATGGTCTTCAGTGCCCTCTAGCGAAGCTCAGAATCCCCCGCATCAGATGAACGTGCTCCTTGTGCAACACCTCCCTGTTTACAGGTCTAGTCCCAGCTGCGGCAGTGGGGCACCCTTCAGGGGTACCTTGGGCCCTGTGCTTCTCCCAGAGACCCCTGATCCCTGTCCTGCCCAGAAGTGTTACTGAATGCAATTCCCGCTTGAATGCCCTAACCTGCCCCCAACTTCAACAGCCCAACCCCTACAAAACCCAACTCGGATGTCACTTTCTCCATCAGGACCTTCGCTAGCAATCCCACCCCCCTCCAAGTGAAGCACACACCTAAGCATCCTGTTCTCAGCTCCTCCGGGACAGGACTTCCCACCAGATTCTGTGCTCCCAGACCCAGGAGCTACCATCTCTGCTTTCATTTAAAAAAATCTCCACAGCCCCAGGACATATATAGCACCTGGCACATAGAACTCGCTCAGTAAATGTTGAATGAGCAGCCCTATCTAGCTCGGGAACCAGAAGAATGGCAGATGCTGCAAGCGTAGAAAATAATCTCTGTTACTTCCATTTGCATAATAATAGAATGGTAGCCATGGAACATTTGTTATCTGCAAGGCTGTGTTAAGTGCTTTAAATTCACTTTCTCATTAAATAGGCACAGTCTATTATACTATCTCATTTAATCTTTACAACAACCCTGGCTGGTAGAGGACAGCCAGCATCAGATCTATTATGGATGAGAAGACAAAGCTGGGAGAGGTTGATGGTCAAGCGTCCAAGGATAACGGGAGAGCCAGGGCTTTCGTCTAGGTGTGCAACCTCTCTCCCCGTGACACGAGTCTGCTAGCCCCTGTTATCACTCCGCCACCCCTTCCTGAAAGCGGCAGGTCCCAGGAGGCAAAGCCAAACACAGAAGTGTGCTTTGCCTGCAGACCCAGGCTGTAAAAGCAATCACAGCTTCTCTCTTGCCTCCAGTTCCTAATCAATTATGGAGGAAATGACAATGAGGCAGAGGAGAGAGAGACTCAGACTGACTGCGGTTGATTGAAAAGATTCCCGAGGCTTTGTTTCTGCAGCTACACTGCCCGGCTGGGACACCGGGGCAAAGAGATGTAGGGTTTGGTGCGTGACACGGAGACAAAGGAAAAATGACGAACCAAGTGAATTAGTGAAGGTGAAACGGACGGTGCTCAGCAACAGATGGGGCTGATGCTGGGTAATTTTCTCCTGTCACCTCCCCTCCGGTAATAGATAATCCTGCAGCTGCTGGAGTTCCAGGGAAGGCAGGTTCACAGCCCCGGTCCCCTTCCTGTTTGGAAGCTGTGCCCACCCCCATCCCTTAACCTGTCTCGATGATAAAAATCTTAAGAGCCCCAACTTTCTGCAAGATGTATGGTGGCGATTCAACTCAGTCCTGGCTGAGGCTGTGATCCGTCAGGCTGTCGGGGCGACAGGCAGATTTGTAAATGCCCTGGCTCCAGTGTCAGGTTGAAGGTGACATTTTTTCAGCTGGGGATTTTTTTCCCATCCCTCACAGAGACGGAACAGCTCAGGACTAGAAAGCAGCCCCTGAACGAGCCTCCATCCCACTTATGCCACCCTGGCCAGGGCTGTTGACCTTTGGCTCCGAGACGGTCGCCCCCTTCCTCTGGGTCACCTCTGCCCTGTCCCAGAACACTTAAAACACAGTGATTCCTGTAAAGCCAGGCCCCAGACCCACGCCCCTCCCAAACCCAGTCCGGCCTGATTTCACCTTACGATGACTTGTCTTGGCTGACAGTTGCTCTGCCATTACCATTATAAATACTTACACAGATTCATTAACCACAGTATGAAAACCCAGGATCCCGGCGAGGTTCATTAAGGACCTGCCAGGCGATTTCTTGGATGAAGCGTCGAAAACTAACCCAGAAGGTTCATGACGTTCTTCCCTTTGATTTCTTCCCGGAATCGGGAAACCTTAATCATGGTTCTCTTGGAACCCGTTCTTTCCCTACGATCTTATTCTCAGTGTCTTTACCCCTGAAGGAGCCTCATGAGGTGGGGTGACCAGGTTTCCTGCCCAATTCTCCCGCACTTCCTTTATGAAGTTTGGGAAGACACCTTCTGCCCTGAGACTACATCGGCACTTGGGCAAGGGCTCCATTGTCCGTTTCTTGGCCCGGATGCCAAAATGGAATCTTTCTCTCTCCCTCTCTCTCTCCCCTCCCTGCTTCCTTCTCTCCCCGCTTCTCTTCTCTTTTCTCTCTCCCCCTTCCCTCTCCCCCTCCCCCCCCACTTCCCTCTCATTCTCTGTCTCTCTCCCCCTCTCCCGTTTCTCTCCTTTCTTTAAAGGGGAGCCAGCCTGGTCTCAGCACTACGCAGAGATCTCCGCGGGGAAGGTGGCTCTCACATCACCTCCAGGAGGGGCCCAGGTAAACCTGGGGAAGGTGCTGGGGGCCAGCAGGGAGGGAAGAGACCGTGGAGGCTGTCAGTGCAGAAGTGTGAGACTGTGGTTCCCACCCCTCGCTTTGTCTCCCCCCCTCCCCTCCTGAGCCTCCTGTCTCATTGGTTGCTGTTCCCACCCCACCTGCAGGGCCACCCACAGGTGCTCCAGCCAGAGCGCCTTTCTTCCTTGACCAGGTGACAGGGCCATAGCCACGCTGCCATCATTTTATCATTTTCAGTAACTGACATGATCACTGAGCATCTTATCTTCAGTTTCTTCATTTGAAAAGAAAAGCTAATGGTATCTCCCTTGTACCATAGTGTGTGTGTGTGTGTATATGTGCATATATTGAGTAATGAGTGAGGCTGCATATGACAAGCTCCTCACAAACAGTAAAGGCTCAGTGGATGTTGGCTCTCCCCACCGTAGCCTCCAGCAGCTTGTTAATCTCCACCGAGTTAACACTGAAAATACTAACGCTTAACGAGCTCCACCCAGTGGAGGGACCTGAGCTCAGCAAGGTCACCGCTGAGGACCCTGCGCCTCTGGCGTGTGGTCAGCACACTGTCCCCCCTTTGGGGGTGTACATTAAGGGAGAGGAAGAAATAAAAAAGGAAAAAGAGGACAGGAGAAAAGGAAAGAGATGGGAAGAAGGCTGGGGACAGGCTCTCAGGGAAAATAAGGCAGAGGGAATCTATGCGAGGTCGGTGCCGAGTTCCCTGGACGGGGCACGGGAAGAGGAGGGAGGGGCAGGGCCTGCCCATGCGCGCCCCCCCACTCGGGCACTGAGGGCTCAGCTCAGCCAGGCTGGGCCCCAGGGCTCCCGCCAAGTGACCTCCTGGTGGACCCTGCAGCAGGGGAGGGGCAGCCACAGAAGATGCTGCTGAGGTAGTGCCACAAATGCGGGCGGGAGAGGTTTGAACAGGAGGCAAGAAGAAAACCCACCCGCAGAGGCAGAGCAAACCGTATGCCACCCTCTTACCCCCAGGCCACTCCACAGAGGGGCTGTCACTGCCTTCCCCTGTGAACTGGAGTCTGTAAAGGTTGAAGATGAGGGAAAAGCGCTCCCTCCCGCACTGAGGGGAGAAGAGGCAGCGCTGCACCCAGAGCGCGGGCGCACCCCGCGCATCCTCGCGCAGGGCCCTCCGCTGGTACCTGAATCCTCCGGGCAGCTGCCGGAGGAGACGCAGGGCCCGCGTGGGGACGGGACGGACTCCTCTCTGCTGCCGGCCCGAGCCCCTGAGCTGCGCTCCAGCCCTGCACGCCCTCCTACAAAGTGAGAGGCCGTCTGCTGGGTCCCCAGCCCCTCCCCTCCCCGGCGCATATCCGAGCATGTCCCCTCCGAGAGCTGTCTTATCCCTGACAAGGCTCATCGGAGGCAGGCGCTGTATCCCTTTTGCCCTTCATTTCAAGATTCCACATCCTCCCTGGCTCTCAGGAGGTATTTTCCATCTTCCTTCCCTCTGTCCCCTCCTCCCTCGTGGTCTGGTCCCATCCCAGCAGTGGCCAGTGAGGGAGGATGAGGAACACGACCAGGGCCTCTGGCTCTGCCAAAGGAGAGAAGTGGCCGGTCAGCCCGACAATTGCATAATGTGTGTTGGAACGGGGTATCCATGCGGCCCCCGAGTTTGGAGTACAGGGGTCTCACCTGGGCCCCGTCAGGCTGGGGGAGGCCCCTGCCGACGACAGCCCATCTGTGGGCGCGGGGTGGGGGGGACAGCCAGGGCTCCTCTTGCAGCCAGCAGACGCGACACGACGAGGACATCGGGTGGGTGGACTCAGGCAGACCCCCGAGGCAGGGGCCTGTTCTGCACCCAACTCCTCGTTTTCAATGGGCTTACTCTCTCCCCTGCCCTTAGGCCAGGTTTACCTGCTCTGGGAGAAGAGTTCTGCAATGCAATCCCTGTGATTTTTGCTTTCTGTGCTAACTGCTATCTTATTGGCAGGAGGGGGCAGTCATTACACCCCTATCAGGTGGTTGCATTCGTTTGTGAACTATGTTCTTCCAAATCTTCTGGCGTCTGGGCCTCAGCCTGTCCCTTTGCTCTGCCGGGACACATCCTCCTCAGCCGTGATGGCGAAGCGAAGGAGAGAACAGAATGGGAGGAAGTCCCGTGTTCTGCGTGCCCACCACTCACCCTACCCACAGCCCAGGCCTCATCTGGCCTGTCCACTCTGCCCACACTCCAAGGAGGAGCCCTGCCCTTTTGCTCCCGGAGGCTTGGGCCGAGGCCTCGGTGAGCACCCCCCACCCCGGGCTTTGCTCACTTCCCCTCCTGCCTGCTCACTGCCCGAGCCTTTCTCTCTCTAAGCCGAGGCCCTCACGGTTCTGAGAATGTGGATAAGGACCTGGCTCTGTATTTCAGCATGAGATCGTGTTGATGTCGTGTGGTTTTTAACGGCGTGGATGTGTCCACTTGTGCAGGAAGAACACGTGTTCTCTCGCGTGTTTCTGACTCTGGGGGCTCTGAGAGCACGTGCCCTCAGGCTGCACCTCTGTGCCTGCCCCAGGCCAGCGTCCAAGCCTGCTTTGCGTCCGGCTGGGCCTGGACAGCTGTGTGTGCCCTGCCCATCTCCTCAGGTACGGGGTGCAGGCTCTAACTGCTATTCTGGGAGAAGGCCTCTGGGATTTGGGCAGCTTTGTTGGTACTTCTGATGAAATGTTGGTGCATGTGTGAACTGGGCCAGGGTGTCCGGGGAAGCCCTCACTGGGTGGGGCCGGGTGTCGTAAGGTCCTTTCATTCTTAATCCGGACCCAGGCGTCTCCTTGCCAGGCCCACGTGCTCCTGATCCCAATTCTACGAACCAATGGGCTCGGTGATGGGCGTGTGTCAGGGTGACCCCACGTGGCCTCGAGTCCTGAGTGTGCGGCGAGCTTCCCTCCCCATGGGCTTCGGCAGCTTGGGTCCCGGCCTGTGAGA
The DNA here is from genome assembly GCF_949774975.1 of Lagenorhynchus albirostris. Classification (NCBI taxonomy): domain Eukaryota; kingdom Metazoa; phylum Chordata; class Mammalia; order Artiodactyla; family Delphinidae; genus Lagenorhynchus; species Lagenorhynchus albirostris. The sequence continues at coordinate 105,698,801 of NC_083103.1, read as the reverse complement.
CCACAGGGGTGACGGCCCCTGACCATCACTGCCACACGGCAGCACAGGCCTGCACTGCAGACTGTCACCCTGTGCAGACCAGGGAGCCCTCACCTCTGTCCCAGGTAACAGGCGCGTACCCAATAGCGATGCTCTTTACTCTTCAAGCACAACAACCCCTCTGCCCTGCTAAGTCCTTCTAGAGGCTGGCAGGTGCGATCGCGGGAGGGGTGGTCTGGGGCACGGTGCCACCTGCCTGCAGAAGGACAGGAGGGAAGCCTCGGTCTGGCCCACGAGGAGCCCATCCTGGGGGAGGGGGAGGGGGAGCGGGAGCAGGGAGGGAGACAGACGGGCTGAGGCCGGAATTCAGGGCCCCCCTTGGGGTCCTCTCTCTGCCCGCCCTGGGTGCGCCAGCATCCCTATCGCATGCACATTTCATCCGTCACCGGGGCGCTGGGAAGCACCAGGCTGGTATGTCTTTACTTCTCAACGTCTAAAGGGCACACAGAACAATGCTGCCCTGTCAGGAGAGTCTCCCCAGCCTGCCAGGCCTTATGGGGTGATTCCAGTGCTTTCTGCCTGTGCAACAGCTCAGCCTAGTGGTCAGGAGGAGAGGCTGGACATGAGACCAGAGACCACCCACAGCTTCCCCAGGCCTCACTTTCTCATCTACAGAATGGGTGATGACAGCACCCGTTCCTGAGGGGCGTCACGAGACAGGGATTAAAGGATGAACGCAGGGGAGGTTTTCAGCACCCTGCCCACACAGCACTGGTACTCAGCCTGCGGCAGGTATACTTAGCAGTCGTGCTCTGTGCTATCTCGGGTGATACAAAATGGCTTAGCATCAGGTGCTGTAACGGTAACAATAGGACCACCTCCTTGGAGGCAGTGGGACACTGCAGGAAGGCAGAAGTGACAGTGGAGTACCTGGGAAAAGATGAACATGGTATCTAAAGAGGGGGGAATGCTTTCTGAATCAGCCTTCCCAAAATGCATGCAGGTGGACCCATGACCTTCCCAGAGGCAGACAGACAGGAAGCAGCAGAGGAACTGACGTCTCCTGACGCTGAGGCCTCCATCCCCTCCTTGCACAAGGACACCCGAATCCCACCCCTCCTTACGGATTTCACCTCAGAAAGAACCAGTGCTTTCGGGGAACGCGGCTAAAGTAGCATTTTGGGGAGACTGAATTCCACAGGATGAATGTCATTAAGTCTGGCCTAGGGACTGAGCCAGCCTTTGAATTAAGGCCTGAAAGCTGAAGAGCTATTGTCCGGCCCTGGGACCCAACGGGCATGAATTCACCTGCATCTGCTCCTTCACCCCTTCCTTCCTTCTCCTGTCCTCCCAGCTCCTCCTGGGCGATCCTGTCAGGAGCTCCTGGGTTCCCGAGGGTGGGGTCACACTGGGGAGGTTGAGGCAGGTCAGGACCACCACCCCACACCCCCCCGACCTGCCTGGCTCTCCCTGGCTCCCCACACAGACCCACAGGTGGTGGCAGAGGTCCCAGGAGAAAGAGCAATCCTGCCCCATGGCTTCTTTCCTTCCTTCCTTGGCCCCCAAGGGCCTGTGGGCATTTTCCTTAACAAACATCCAACTCCTTTGCTAGCGTTTGCTCTTCCTGAAGAGTACGCCCATGGAAAATTAAAACTAACTGAACACACTTTTTTAAAAACCAACTAAAATAAACCTTGCAGTCTCGCGAGTGGTCTAGAAGTCCTAAGGCAGCACCTCTAAGGTGTGCTGGGGTCTGTGGGCCTCTGGGATTGGGTGAGACCATCTCAGAGGGTGACTGGACGTCTGTCCTTTGGTCTGTGAGACTGAGGGCTGCATTTTCCAATCCCAAATGGTGTCACATAGCCCGAGGGCAGGATCAAGGATGTGGTGCTCAGACCGCAGGGAGCGGCTGGGACCTTCCGCGCAAGCCATCGCTCCACCCCACAAGAAGCAGTGTCAGGTTCAACTCAACATGAATTGCTATCAGCATCATGGCCAGGCGCTGGGGATGCAAGCTGGATAATCCAGGCTCTGTCCCTGCCGGGAGCCCCCAGGGGAGCAGGGTGTGGCTGAGGGCGTGCCCTTGGGATGCCTGGGTCACGTGTGCCCAAGGGAAGCAGATGGAGGCGCGGGAGTTGGAGACCAGTCAGGCCTTTGGGACTCACCTCACAGACTTCTCCCAAAGAAAAGGATGCATTCAATCACATTTGGATGTGATCTGAAAGGATTTTTCGGGCGCTTTAAAAATCATCGTGCACGTGCTGCTATCTGATTTAGTGATGGGTGCTCCCCAACCTCCTGCAACCGTACCTGTGTGGTTGACTTTGAAAACCATTGTTTGGACACAAAGCCAGGGGCGCGGGGAGTTAGAGAGCAGGGCAGGCTGCCCTCCCTCCGCGGAGCCCTCAGAGAAGTGCCCCACGCCCAAGTTTAAGGTTTCAGGGGTCCGAGAGCCCGGAGCGCAGGCAAGTGGCGTGGGGAGCGCAGGCGCGCCCTCCGGTGGCCGTCCCTGGAGCTGCAGGCGCGCCCCGCCCCCGGCCTCCGCAGGCTCCCGGATTCAGATGTGCGAACCCGCGGGCCTTCCCGCCCCGCGGTAATAGCCCCGGGGAGGCCATTACACCACTGTTTTCATCCAGAGGAGGGCTATTCTATCAACTGCTCCAGAGGCCTGCTTGGTAAATGAGTTTTCTTTTAAAAATACATTCCCTTGATGGCCTTGCTAGAGCTCATTCTGGCACCAGGGGATGTGTCTGGGGCGCAGGGCCCGCGGGGGCTGGGGACCACCCGAGGGGCAGCAGCAGCGGAGGCCAGGAAGTGTCAGTTCACAGCCCTCCTGATGCCCTCCTGTGATCCTTTGTCCCTCTCTCCCTGGCGACAAGAGGTGGAGTCGTTTTGCTCCCTGGGGAGAAGGGTCCTATACCCACTGGCCCCATGCCCCACTCTCACCGCAGAGCCTGGCACGGTCTTTGCAGGAGCCGGGGGAGCATCCGTTCAGGGAACTGCGGTTGCTGGGTTCTGTCCTCACCCCAGGAGACAGCATACACAGATCGGTGGGATTCCAGGCCGTCTGCCCAGGAAGGTCCCCTCATCCTGGGACCAGCCTGGTGACGGGGTAGGGACCCTGGAAGCCCCAGGCCGCAGCTGAAGGCAAGCTCCCGCCCTCGAGCCACCCTCATTAGGGTCACTGAGTGATTGAGCAGGCTGGACCCTGCTGGGGACCCAAGCTGAAAGGGGGCAGAAACCCCACATTCACACAATTGGGGTGGAGGCGACCCTGGGAGACGCCGTGCTCCTGGCGGCTGTGACTCGTCCTTGTTCACTACCGACCGTATAACATGTGTTTCACACTTTGATGCAGCTGCACGGTTACCTTCCCAGGAACACTGGTTAGTTCAATTGTCTGTTACCTGACAGCGAGCAAACGGGGAAGCGCCGGAGGCGGCGAGGGGTAATTAATGAAGCAGGGGCACTTTGAGACTGGGTCCCGCCCGCCCTGAGCACGACTCCGGGTCCAGGGTCCCTGCTGCCTCCAAATGCAGCCGCCCTCGGGCTGTCTGTCCTGGCCTTGGAGGATGCAGCCTGCGGGCCTGGCTCCAGGGCCCCCTCAGCCCTCGGACAAGGGCGTTTAGCTCAGGCTGCTTCACTGAGGTGCGCCCCAGCAGGTCACATCTGGGGTGTAATGGCCTCTAATTAGCCTTTCCCACAGATGGAACATTCCCCAGCCCCCAGCCTACAGCTAAGTGGTTCTCAGAAAAGCACAGAAATTATCTTCTACCTTTGAAAACATCAAAGGAAATTAGCCTATTCCCATGGGTGTCTCTGGGCCAGCCTCGCTGTGGCACCCAGGGAGGGCCCAGCCTTTAGAGGTGCAGACAGGGTGTCTCTGAATCAGATAATCCCTGACAGGAAAGTGAGCCGGTGCCCAGCCCTGTCCTGCTCTCAGCCCCTCGCAGGCAGCTGTGTGGCCCCCTTCCCTGTGGCTCTCCCTCCACTGGGTCTCTCGTGGGCACCTGCTGGCTTTACCGATGCTTCTCTCCCAACCCCCCACCATCTCCTTTGGGAAGATAAGTCCTGGGAGCAGGGCCAAGTCTAGACTTTGCAAACATTCAGTGCCAAGTGCAGCACTGCCTACGCAGCGTAAGGTCAACTCAGAGTCAGAGAAGTCCCTCGGTTCCTGTGACTAGATTCCCCAAATTTACTTTCTAAGCCTTCTTCTGCCAACATTCCAGACACTGTGGATGGAGACGTGGCAGTGTCTCTGAGCGTTTGGAACTTTAATTCCAGGAGAGAGAGACTGACACAATGGATAAACAAGTACATTCATTACATGCCAGGTGCTAGAAACAGCTAAGAAAAGTGATAAACTGCGTTGTGGAGACGGGGAGGCGTTTCTAATAAGGTGTCATTGACGAGCCAGGAGGAATGAGGGACAGCCCACCTGACACATGCAGGAGCACTGCCGGCAGAGAGGCAGCGAGTGCCAAGGCCCCGGGGTGACAGCGTGTTTGGTGTTTTCGAGGAACAGCTGGGAGATCAGTGAGCGACTAGAGGGCAAGGCTGAGATCAGAGGCACGTCACCCAAAGGCAAGAGGACAGAGTTACAGTCTGGCTGGGTCTGCACCTGCCAGCCCAGCTCTCCCATCAGACCCCACGTGTCTCCTCCAGAGGCTGGCCGAGCCCCCAGCCTCGGTGTGAACGTCCCGGGGACAGTGGGCATGAAGGGCCTTGTTTGGCCGGGACGTCCCAGCCCCTTCCCAAGCCGGGGGATCTCGTCAGGTGACCCAGCTGTCCGGCTTCTGCTTCCTCGTCTCTAAAACTGGCATCTTAAATCCCTCCACACAGGGACGCTGTAAGAATTAAGTGAAACGCCCGTGTAAGGTGCCAAAGGAAAGCCAACCCCTACCTTGTCATTTCTAAGCTCTCTTAGCCTGAGCTTTCCACCTGGAGGGGTCCGAGCTCTGGCCCCCAAGCCACCAAGCAAGCCCCCGTCTGCTCTCTACCGAGGTTTCGCAGACACCAGCTTTCTTTCAGCTCTCGCTCCGGGAAGCTCAACAACCCTCTGAGGGTCTTTCTGGAGTTTCCTCCCCTCCAGGCTCTGCTTGTCTTTCCAGCTCCGTCTCTCCTCCCCCGCTTCAGAGAGGGACGCTGAGTCCCCGAGGGATGTTATCTCTCTCAGGGCATCACCTGGGCTGGGATTCAAACCACAGCCTCCAGACACCTCCCTGGTCTCTAGGAATGTGGGGTGTTGGGACAAGGAGGGCCCACCGAGGGACGAGGGATGGGAGGCGGAGGCAGGTGCAAGAGGCCTGAGTGTGGAGGCCACAGAGCCCCAACCTGGGCTAAGCCCAGTTGTCCAGCTTCAAACCCAGAGCTAAATGAACAGCGTAGAGAAAGTCAGTGCCCTGGCCAGAGGATAGGAGACTGGCCGGGACCGAGCCCGGGAGTGGAGGCTGTGCCCACCCCCTGCCTCCCCATCAGCACCCTGTAAGCTGCAGCCCAGGGCGGGTGAGGGCGTGAGAAAGAGGATGCTGTGAAGCGCTCAGGGGCTGTTGAGAGGTTTTCCACGCAGGGACCCAAACCCATGCTGCATTTGCCCTGGAAGCACAGGGAGAACCACCTTCCCACAGTTTGTAGGTGGTGAGTGGGGTCAGGCTACCGTCCTATGATCCAAGACGTCACCAGTCACCCATGCAGGGTGACCCTCTGTGGACCGCTCTGGAAGGGTGGGTGGGGCCAGAGGGAGCTGCCATCCTCATGTCAGTTTGCATCAACACATCCATCACCCTGTCCCTCTCTCTATGTCTGGCACTGGGGTCAGTGCACTCACAGGCTCACTTCATTCCCACAACCAAGTCCAGGGGTGAATATCCCCGTTTTACTGATGGGAAAAAATGAAGCTGGGCAAAAGATTAAGTTAAACACCGCCAGCAAGTCATAGACTCACAGTTAGAACCCCATTTTGTTGAACTTCAGGGCAAGAGAGAATTTGTTCATTCACGAGAACCTCCTCTTCCCACGGCCTGCCCTTCCTCAGTGACCCTTCTAAGCCCCTCGGCCTCCCAGGGAACCCTCTCCTTCCAAGCAGCATGGCAGCACCGTCGGGAAGGTCGGAGGCGTAGTCAGCCCGGGCACCATTGGGTCCGTGACATGTGACATGGGGAATCCAGAGGTTCCCGCCCACAGGACCTTCCTGAGCCGTCCAGCTGCCTGTTCTGTGGCATCTCTCCCTCTGACCCTCAACTGTGAACATGGTCTGCACCTTGGAGGTGGGTGTGCCTCCCCGGGAGCCCAGCCCCTTTCACAGCGGTGATGCTGATTGGCTGAGTCACGCAGGTTTGCTGCTGACGCGTCTGGAGCGCATTTCCGCAGGGATCACAGAGGTCTGAGGGCCAGGCTGCCACACAGAACCGCGTTCTCTGACCTCTGACACCCTCACCCCTCTCACCTCTGGCCTTTGCATCTACCTCCTCAGACTCTGGAGCCAATCGTATGGTTTCATGGCTTCCCAGGAGGGACTGTCCCCTGGGGCTCAGGCCAGGCTCATTCCCCCTCCTCCCTGTGCATCCTGCACGGCACCTCGGAAGCGTCTCGTGTAACACACGCACCCTCGGACCCTTTCCTGTCTTACGTCGGAGGAGCAAAGACGAAGGGGTGAAGTCAGGGAAGCGATGCTTGGCTGGTGGGGCATTGATTAGGAATAAAACGTGCAGACCTGCGGGCCGGCCTGGCTCAGTAGGAAGGAGAAGAAGCGGTACTTTAAAGGAAAGTTCAGTTATCATGACAAAGGAGAGACATGCAGATGACTGAGTGGGTATTTACACCAGCAGAGCTTCTGGAAAGCTCTACCGGCCAGTGTCCGTGTGTGTTTCTCTGTGTGTGTGTTTGTGTGTGTGCACGTGTATATGTACATATGTGTGGTTGAGAGAGGGGAAGAGGGGAAGCTGCTGTCCTGTCTCTAACACTCACGTGCCTTTAAATCGGGTTCTATGTCACAGGCAGGCCTGGCTGGCAGGTAACATGCACATGAGCCGTGAGCACAGAGACGTCCTCACACACAGTGCGCGGGTGCTGGATCCGCCCCTCCCTGGGCCACCAGGAGCCAGGAGGGACCCAAACCCCAAGAGGAGGTGAGTGCAGAGCCAGAAGATGACACTCCCGATGCGGGAGGGAGCCAGTTTCAGATACAGCTGTTAGAACGGGACTGAACTGGGGTAACTGTCATTTGTAGATACTCTGTGGACTGGAGCAAAGATGCACCCAGCGTGGAGTGAGAAGAAAGGACCGGCCCCTGCGTGGGGGCCTCCAGAAGCGGGTGGCGGGTCCTCCCTCCTTGCCCGGTGATGCTGAGGGCCTGCAGAATCCCCAGCCGCCACCAGGGGGCGCAGCCCTCCGCACCGAGACTGAGAACAGGGTGTCCTGCTCTTACTCTGCAGCTGTGTTCAAACTGTGGGCCCAGAGACGGACTGAGAAGGGGAGAAGGGACCACAGGCAGCCTCAGCTCCTTGCACGCCTGGCCTCTGCGGAGTTAAGGAAGCAAGAGCACACAGAGGACTTGAGGACACGGGGAGGGGGAAGGGTAAGCTGGGACGAAGTGAGAGAGTGGCATGGACATATATACACTACCAAACGTAAAATAGATAGCTAGTGGGAAGCAGCCGCATAGCACAGGGAGATCAGCTCGGTGCTTTGTGACCACCTAGAGGGGTGGGATAGGGAAGGTGGGAGGGAGACGCAAGAGGGAGGAGGTATAGGGATACATGTATATGTATAGCTGATTCACTTTGTTATAAAGCAGCAACTAACACACCACTGTAAAGCAATTATACTCCAATAAAGATGTTTTTTTTAAAAAAAAAAAGAGCATACAGAGGAAGGAACTGGGACCCGGTCCTCCATGGGACCTGCAGTATGCCCCCAGAGGTGGAGCTCAAAGTGCCTTGAACTGCAGTGGCGATTTTATGGCCACAGATTCTTAGATTAGCTCCTCACAACAACCTTTGAGACAGGCATCACCCCATTTCCGGGTGAGAAAACAGGCTGGCCAGACGTATGGCAGGCCAGCAGTAACGCACCCTCCTCTTAGTAGCTGACGAAGGACTTGCAATCAGGAACCTGTAGATGGAGTCAGAATTCAGCCCAGTGGCCCTCGTGGCCTGTGAGGTGTCTCACCCATGGTGCAGACATTGAGGCCGGTAAGAGGGGCCCCCTAGTGTGGAGGTTCGCCTTCAGCCCTCAGGTCTGGGCCCTGCATGTGATCCTCCCAGAGATGTCACCTGAGATCAGGTGGGTGAGCTTAACCTCTGAGTTCATTGACCTTGATCCTCCAGCTGTAGTGTCCAAGGAGGGGAAACACACACACACACACACACACACACACACACACACATGTGCACAAATGCACACAAGCATTCACGTCAATAGGTACTCCACTTCCCCCAAAAGACCAAGTCTGGTATCTTCTCTGGTTCATTCCGATGAAATCCAAAATGCCAATTTCATGAGCAGGCGTGACCCGGGGGAGGGCAGGCCCGGTGATGCGATGGCTGGGACAGCGGCATGAACCTGAGAAGCATGGGGTCAAGGCCCTCCTGGAATGTCTTCATCTGGGTTCACATCCAGGAGGGATTTACTGAAGCTGATAAAATCTGCCGCTGAATATTGCTATAAAATACACTTCACCCAGAGAATCCTCAACCTGTAGATTCACCTTCCATGACTTTGCTGGAAGGAAGGACTTAGTCACAAGCCAGCACCAGCCTTTCCATTTCAGCCCCACATCCCGTGTCCCTCCTGTCCTGTTACTCACTGGTTCTCACGTGCTCGCCTGTGTCAGGGGGGCCTGGGGAGCTGGTCACAGATTTCACAGATTTCTGGGTCCTACCTCTAGAGTTTTAAAGTCAGTACATTTGTGCTGGGGCCCAAGATTTTGCATTTCCAGGAAGTTTCAGGTGATACTGATGCTGTAACATTTGTATATTTCTTACTACCTTATTAGAGGAAACTCACTGCCCCAGAAGCTGTCAGAAGAAAATGGGAGAAACTGGACCCAGAGAACAGAAGAGATAGCGGACAGCATACTCAGAAGTATGACATCAGCTCCTGGATGGCCAAACACCAGCTCCCTATGTCTGTGCCCATGGCAGGCATTACTAATCAATCACGGCCTTCCTTCTTGTTGAGCCAGACTTGGCTTCAGAATCCTTCTCCACCTACTGGTCCAGAAACCTGCTAAAACTGACTGGAAACAGCAGGCACGATGACAACCCTGCACTGTATTTGACAGAGAGACCAGACCACACTATTCCAGACACCCTCCCCATCACTCAGTCCTTCTCTGTTGCTTAATACTCCCCGCTGACTTTGAGCACAAGGGCCATCTGACCCAAGAACAAAAGCGGAGACAGAGGAATAGCCGGGAGGGAGCGTGACCTAATGTGAGAGGGACAGAACGGACGACGGGAAGGGACTGGGTGGCCAGTCACAGAGCCAACCAGCATGCCCTCGGGGGACCCAGGCCCGAGGGACGCAGAGCACACCGGACGGGGCCAGGAACAGTGGCTGCATTCCTAGAGCACTTTCTCCAGAAATGGACTATTTCCCCTTTTGAAAGTGATTATGTGGCACGCTAGCTGCAGTGACCATGACAAAAGGGAGGTCGGAGGACGCTTGCCTGAAGTAGCGAGGCATTTGCGCAGGTGGTCCTGAGGCCCAGGAAATGTATTCACGCCCCCTGCACCAGTGGTGCAGGCTGTAGGGAGGAGCAGAGGTCAGAGACAAAAGGTCAGCCATGGAAGGCCAACAGAGCCAATGTGGAAAAGACATAGGAAATCAAAGGGCTCTTGACGAAGAAAGAGGCAGAGAGAGAGAAGGAAGGGGCGAGCAGTGGCGTGGCAGAGCTGTGACAGGAAGAGGCGTCGGGGCAATAAAATGTCCAAAAGCCAAACCCAGCAGCCAGGTCTTTCCTGAGCATGTGGGGCTCAGGACGGGTGGGGATGGGAGGGGGTAGGGCATCCCTAGCACATGCTTCCTCTGTCTGCTCTCACAGGACGCAGAGGCCTTGCCCACGGATCCAGCCTGCCTCGCTGGCCTCTGTGCGGCTAGGGCAGGAAAAACGGGGAGCAGCATTCTGAGTGACCCGTGCTGTCCCCGACGGGGCCATGCCACCTAAGGGTGCGCACGGCCTGAGCACTGGGCCGCCCACCCTGTAACGTCAGGCAGTCTGTCGGCCAGCTGCATGGCCAGATGTTTCCAACGTTAATGTCTGAGGTCCATTCCGTAAGCCTCGATAGAGGGTCACCCCACTGAAAGCAGCAGGGGGACAACTGGTGAGAGCCTGGGGTGTGCTCTGCAGACAGATGTCCAGGACCCCAGTCTTGGCGTGATCCAGAACATCTGTTTTCTGCTGCCCCAAATCCTGGGCTGGCCCCCAGGCAGGGAAAGAGAGGAGACGTCTTCCCAGGGGCCCCAGGAAGCTGGGATGCTTAGGATTCCTTAGAGGGTTCTGTACACTCACATCACTTCACAGAGTCAACAAATAAAGAAACTGAGAAGGTCAGGAGTGATTGTAGAGCCAGAGCTTATTAGCCAGAGCATATCAGGAAGGAGCCAGGTCCTGCTTTAGAGCCGGTAATTTACAGATTCAAGTAAACTGTTATTTAGTAACAGTTCGTCACTGGGCCACCCAGCATGTATTGGGAAGAGTGTAGGAAACACAGTCATCCCCCCCCCCCACACACACACACGCACACGCGCACACACACACACACACACGCGCGCACACAACGATGCCTCTGCAGGAGGGGCTGGGAATGTGCTTCCTGACTCTGCTGCTCCCTGACTGTGTGACTGAGGGAATAACATCATCTTTCTGAAGCTCTGCGTTTTAACAGAGGGATCCTAAGACCTCTCGGGTTCTCACGCGCTTCGGGGGCTTCTCTTGGCAAAGCACTTGGCTCTCGGTGGAGGCTCTGTCCCCGCAGCCACTTCTGCACGAGCGTCGGAAGGTCGAGCCGAGAGGAGGCGCCACTGAGCCCCAGGACGAGCCGGGACTCCAGGTCCAGCCACCGGGCCAGCAGCCCCGCCCGGTCAGCCTGCTTTTCCTTTTGTCCACAGCGTTTTACAGACTTTTCAATCTCACCATGAGAGTCTAGCTTCAGGCTGCCTCACTGGTGTGTTAATAATAAATTATATTGTACTGCGTGGGTCTAGCTCTTTGCGGTAGTTTAACTAAGCACTTTTCCCTACAATATGCCACTTAATTCTCATGACTGCCGGGAGGTGAGGGAGCTGAGGGTCACAGGAGGCGGGGCACGGGCACAAGCTCAGAGTTCACACCTTGGCCATCCCTGCCCTGCCGGCCAGGATGACCAGGGCGCCAGGGCCATCAGGCCACAGGCTTCCTTCTGTCCTGCTGACGCTGACCAGGTGCTGTGTACCAGACACGGAGCTGTCTGCTGGGCATTTGAGCATCGTTTGAAAAGCACCAAGTACTACCAGTCTGTCTGTCCTCTGCAAAAACATCAGTGTCAGGACAGACGAAGGCTAAGGAGACATGAGATCGCATCCACTGGCATGGACAGTCAGTGGTGAGACAGTGTGATGTAGGAGTGACTACACAACAGACTGTGCGCGGTGACAGCAGACAGCAGCCCGGTATCTGTGTTAAATTTCCTGAATTTGATCATTACTTTGTGATGACGTAAGAGAATGCATGGTTCCTAGAAGGAGCAGAGCAAATATGGGTGAGAGCTGCTCATATGCTATTTGTGTTACTTTTTTAAAGGTTTGAAAATTCTTAAAAATGTGCAACAGGCAGGTTTCTTGAGTAAATACGTGTCTCTGATAAAGAGTGTGCTGCCTGAAGGCCCATCTTAAAATTGAATTATGGAAATAATTCTCTCATTCTAACACATGGAGTCGTGAAAGTCACCTGATCAGATCTGTTTGCCCCTTCCCGTGTGGGCATGAGAATGTGCACGCATGTTCACGTGCACGCACATACATGCTTTCACGCACACGCACATTCACACCCAGTGCTAGAAAAACTCCAAGGCAGCCCTTTACCTCTTTGGGCACCTCTGACCTTTACATTTATTTCATATTGGTCTGACGGTTCCCAAATAATGTAAGCCTATCGGTCTTGGCTTTGCTTGACGTGATCCTATAGAAAACATCTCATTCTAGCACTTAAGTATTTGAAAACAGCTACGGGTTCTCAGAGTCTCCTCTTTCTCAGTTCCTCTCCATAGTTTTGCATATTTTAGAGTCAACATGGACCTTGGAGCCTTCCCAGAGTCTCCTGTCAAAACTCAAATTTGCCAGAAGAGAAAGACAGTGGTTCAAGCCCAAGGCACTTATTACAAACTTTGCAGGCGTCAGTGCTCTCAGACTGAGTGATACAAACCAGCTCGGTAAGTTCCTAAGAGTCAAACCAATGGACCAAATTTCTCTGCTGGAGCTCTCACCCCCAGCACTAAGTATTAGAACAATAAAAACCCTCGCAGATTGCGTGTCTGGGCCCAGATTCCTGCTCATTAGGAGCTAAACCGAGGTCTGAGCTTTTCCCTCCAAGGGCAGGGCCATTCCTGGGAGGTCAGTAGGACTGAAAACGCACTCTGTTCGAATTCCGAGTCACCTTCACAGGAGAGGCCACACGAAGCCACAGCCGAACTGCTGACCGGTAGACCTGCCGCTGAAACAAGGCCCAGATGGAATTTCAGCAGAGGCGGGACTATGGGTGGAGGGTGAGTGTGAGCAATGCATGGGCTTTGGAGCCGGATCTGGGTGTAGGTCTTGTCTCCTCTGGGATACAGTAGCTGTGAGAACTGAGGAAGCAACTCAGCCAGCCCACGCCTCAATGTCCTCACCTGCGACAATGGATAACATTATCTCCCTTCCAGGGTGTAAAGAAAAATCGAAGAAATAAGGCAAAGCTGTGCGGCCCTAAGTAGGCACTCAACAAGCACGAATTAGTTATGGATGTGGTCACCATTCCAGAAAGGTTACACATGACGCAAATTTGGCAAAGGTCTACTCTGTGTTTTCGGCTATGTAAGAAACAAATTAATTATGAGAATAACATCAGTGAAAGCGCATCATAGTCACTAATAAGAATTTTAAAAATGTGTTGGGAAAACAAGCCATGATATATTGGGATAAAGCCAAGACAACCAGTAGACAAACTGTGGCCAAACAGATGAGCTTCTGTGCTGCTTAATACACTTAATAAAACGGTGTAGCTTCCTGAAAGTGCTGTCTCACCAAACCGAAATACCCCAAGGGTTTCAACAGAAAAGATAAATGACCCTGTTCGCCTTATGCAAGAAGTGAGGTCTGTGTGAGCTGGTCCCGCTCAGGACCAGGAGGTAAGGGCGGCGGGTGAGGGCTGATGTCTGCTCAGCTCACATGGGCTAAACGTCTGAAAAAAGAGGGAGGCTTTCGGTACAGAGGGATTAATGCAGAAAATGGTAACTTTTCTTGACACAGTGCACACTGGGGAGCTTCCTTCTCGGGCAGTAAGTGAGTGAACTGTGTTAAGATGCAGATGAAAGGGAAAAATGTAAGAGCAAATACCGCTAACCGTGACCCCCAATTCAGAGCTCAGGGTGCCACCCGCCCACCAGCCTTCTGTGGGTGCACATCTGCGGCTGGAGTGAGTTTAGGTATCTGGTAAACCATAGCCCCCAGGGGAGGTTCCCTTTCTCTCCAGTTTCAGAGGCAGCATTCCAAGTCACAGGCAGGGAAGTCAGGCTCCATAATGACAATGGCGACATTCTTGTAGCAGCAGGGGGAACAATAGGGCTGGTTCTGTTACACGGAGCTAACAGCGGATTCATCGGCGAAAGGCTGTCCTAATAGCACTGAATGAGTTTAATGCAGTGAAGGAACCCCGTACAAGGAGTCCCCCCTAGACTGACATCAGTGATTCAGCAGCTCTCTGATGTCTCGGCATTTCTCAAGGGCTGCTGAGACCTGACAGACTCTCCCAGCTGGAAGGAACCAGAAGCACTGTCCATTTCGAGTTTATCATTTTGCAGGTGATGGGACTCAGACCCGCAAAGGATATGGAGCTGTAAGTCACAAAGACCAAACCAAGCTCTGGATGGACTTGCTTCCTACTATAGCTTCCTCTTCTCTTGGAGAATGCCAGCCATCCTGGGAGTGATAAAATGTCTTGTGTGGAGAAGGGAGGCTTTTAGGAACTGCTCTCCTTTTGAATCAGGGGCACTTTCTGGCTGTAATTCAGGCAGTGCTGCCGGCTTCTCTGGGAAACAGAACGTGGGATGGCCACGAGAAGGCGCCAGTGCCCCGTGCTAGGACCCTCTTCCCTACCTGATTGCCCATACAGCGTGTATATATTTATTTTCAATGAGGTCAGGAGTATCAAGGTTGTAAAATAACATATTTTCACTTGTTTTATTCCTACATCTCAGACATAGCTTTTCTGAAGTCAATTATCTCCCTGAGACGCTGTTCTCCCCGCCCTCTTTCTCTCTGAGCTGCCTTTCAACACATCAGAGTCTGACACCAATAGACTGAGAATTGCGGGGTGGGCGGGTCGCCGGGGGGAGGGAAAAAAAGCAACTTTTTCCCTGACTGTCTCCCTGTTCTGGCGTTCTGTTTTAAATGGCAGTCTGCAGATGTAAGGCCTCTGTTCTCCAGCCCCGTGGGGGGAGACTAGAGACGGCTAGTGCTGTGATGCTGCCTGGGAGGGGGCGGGTGTCATCTGGGAACCTCCCCTGCCCGGCACGGGCACAGGGCCTCCAGCGCCATTTCTCTGGCGCTGCTCCCGGCTAAGGATGGAGGGGCATTCGTGGAGAGGTCCCGACAGAGGACAAAATGAAGGCAGAGAGCAGACACCCCCAGACTGAACTGTGTCGATACCTGGTGCCGTATTTCAATGGAGGCTTTGTCCAGAGCCAGGTGACCGGGATGGTGAGAGGGCGTGAGGAAAGAACACACGTGTTCACACACACACACACACACACACACACACACACACACACACACACACACACACACACACACACACACACCCTCACACAGGCAACCGGGCAACAGCTTACAGCTCTTCCTGGCAGACACCTGAGTTGCATGTGGTCCAAAGGCCACATGCTCCTTTCAGGGCTGCCATTCCTGGTGCTCAGAGAAGGCCACTGGCTTCCGTGTGTCTAAGGCAGTAGGGATCCCGTGGGTCAACTGCAAGCCCCACCGCTCAGTCAGGACCCCTGCGCCAGCCCTGGGCAAGCGTATGCCCTGGTTTACCAGCAGTGGGCAGCCAGTGGGTGGGGGGATCACTTCTGGTCCCATCACTGTCCCCACAGTTCATCACAGAAATGCCAGTGGGTTCCTGACCCTGCCCAGCCCTCTCATCAGTCTAGATCTATTTTGGTATCTTTAGGCTTCAAATAACACAGTAACTTCTTACTCCAATGCACGGCGATCTTCTCTGTTCTAAGGGCAAAGCTCATCGCAAAGCCTTAATTTTGGGGCTGGGAAGAAGAGGTGTGGGTGCGTCCATGAGTGTTTCAATCCCATAAACCTCTACCAAGTTCCTAGTAAGCACCAGCGGAACTAAAACCTAAATAAGATCATGTCCATTTCCTGAAAGTACTAGGAATCTACGGGGAAAGAAAAATAAATACCAATACCGCCATCCCATTAAAGCCATCCTAGGGCTATGGGAACAAATACGGGGGCTGGGGAGGAGGCGTGACTTGAAGGATGAATGGGAAGCGTCCAGTCAGAGGAGAAGGAACAGGAATCACAGGAAGACAGGACCCTCCTGAGCAAAGTTGTGTCACAGGAGGGCCCGTGGTGCTTGGGGCCGGGAGGGGACGCAAGCTGTCCGGGGTGATCAGTATGCCCAGTGAGGTTTCTCCAGGTGGCAAAGCCGCGGGGCACTTGGCCCAAATCCGCCCCACACATATGCCTTGTTGAGTGGTGTCAGGGTTTAAAGTCAGCTCTGAGTGCCCGCAGGTGATCCTTTAGATGAGGTGCGTTCCCTCTAGTCTGTGGCCCCCTGCCACCCCCCACCTGACCCCTGAAGGCACTTGGGACTGCAAGTTCTGTTTTAAACCTCCCAAATGGAGCACCTCTGGATATAACGGTCCTGGGGCTGCGGACAGGAAGGGAGGATGCTTGTGTCAGCACCGCTCAGAACTGCTCTCCCGCCTCTGCTGAGAAGGCCTGTCCACCAGGACCCAGCGTGTCAGAAAGTCCAGTCCACCCCCAAAACAGACAGGCTGTTTGGCAAGAGGAAGAGGGTTGGGTCACACTGAGATGAGCGTGTACAGCACCCATCGCAGGCCCTCACCACCTGTTGCCTAGTGGAGACCAGCCCGGGGGTAGCCAGGACCCAGGGTCGTCCTTCATCGGGGCCTTAGCCCCCGAATCAAGAAGTAGCGTTGCCTCAGCCAGCCTCCCAGGGCCTCATTCTGGACTGCGCTTGGGAGACACAGTTCTCTCTGCATTTTTGATGTCATCTTTTTTTTTTTTTTTTTGCAGTACGCGGGCCTCTCACTGCTGTGGCCTCTCCCGTTGCGGAGCACAGGCTCCGGACGCGCAGGCCCAGCGGCCATGGCTCACGGGCCCAGCCGCTCCGCGGCACGTGGGATCTTCCCGGACCGGGGCACGAACCCGTGTCCCCTGCCTCGGCAGGCGGACTGTCAACCACTGCGCCACCAGGGAAGCCCTGATGTCATCTTTTTGATCAACTATTGTCGATTGGCACTTTGTCCCCCTCTGGTGACCTGCAGACGTTAGCAGCCTTAACTTCTTAAGCCTCTGAGTCCTGGCCAGTCCTCACTAGCTAAGCCACTTGCTAGCTCCACCAGGTCGCAGAGATGCCCTGTCCAGCGCGGGCTCCCGAGGAGGGTGAGGGTCCCGCTGGTGCCACCCACTATCCCACCAAACCCAGAGTCTGCGCTGCTTCTACCGCATTCTCTGCAAAGCCCAGAGCTGACAAGGCGAGTGCAAGCAGGAGCTGTGAATTAGTCCCCTGAATATGCAGGTCATTTAGATGGAAGGAGGTGGAAGAGGACAGGTGCTTCATAAATACTGTGCAGCCAGGGGGTGGAGTGGGGCGAGGACAGAAGCCAGATAAGGCCCCGGGGAGCAGAGGGGGTGGGACTGGCCTTCCAGGCTGATTACTCCTTGCGCGAGGGGGCAGAGACAGCTCCACCTTGACAGCCATAAAGTTGCTGAGTGCAGAGCTTACCTAGAAAGGCAGGGAGGCAAGAGCTACACAGCAAATTCTTGAGCTGAGCCTTCTGTGGAGGAATCCCCGGCCCTTTTGTGTAGAGAGAGAGCAGGGGGAGGGGGGATGAGAAGAAGGGTGATGGGAGCACAGGAAGTTGAGGAGAGGGAAGGATAAGATGAGGGCGGAGGAGGGCTGATGAGGGAGAGCTGAAAGGTGAGGGGCTGGGGTACCAGCACTCCCGGGACCCACCCCTCCCCGGCTCTCAGGGTTAGCATCTAGCTGGACACCTACATAACCCCTCAGGGACGGGCTGCAATCTCCACTCTCCCCACTGTCTAGGCTTATTCAGAAACATCTAGTGACCTGCCATGTCCCAAGTGACTCAAGTATCCAATATCCCTGCGCCTCCCAGCTCTGTGTCAGAGCAAGGAGACCTCCCTGACCCTGGAGGCCCACCCACGATGTCCCAGACGGCAGGATTCCCTCCTTCTTACGGCTGAGCAATATTCCACTGTATGGATATACCATGCTTTCTTTACCCATTAATCCATCTGTGGACGCTTAGGCTGTTACCACATCTTGGCTACTGTGAATAATTCTGCCATGAATATTATACTAAGTGAAATAAGCCAGACACAGAGAGACGACTACCGTGCCATCTCTCTTAACGTGTGGAATCTAAACGAGTGGAACTCATGGGGAGGCGGATGTGGGGAGATGCTGGCCAGAGGGTGCAACGTTTCGGTTACCAGGATGAGTGAGTTCTGGGGATGTAATGTACAGCAAGGTGCCTATCGTTAGCGATACTGTATTCTACACTTGGAATTTGCTAAGAGAGTAGATCTGAAGTGTCATCATCACACAGGTTTGGTAGTTGTGTGATGCCTTAGTTAGCTTGACGGTGGGGATCAGCTCACAGTGTACCCGTACCTCAAAGCACCATGTTGTACGCCTTCAACACGTACAAATATTACCTGCCAATTATACCGCAGTAAAGTTTAAAAAACCCAGTTCACTTTGGAGCAATAAGAGGTGGGTGGGATGGGGAGAGGAAGAGGGGAGAGTGGCCCTGGCGGTCCTTTCCCAAGCCCCCTTCTCTCCTTCTGCCCAGCCGGGCTGATTCTGGGAACCTTGTGTAGTCTCCCACCCCGCGAAGCCACAGGGAAGAGCTGACCGAGAAGCTGCCCAAACCCAGCTGAGCCCTGCCTCTCTGCAACCCTCCTACAGCTGCCAAAATGCTCAAGAAGAGAACAGCCACACTGTTTTGGGGGCGGGGCTTGGGGGGGGAGGCGGAGATTTCAGCAGCAAGAATTTTTTCTGTTTTTTTCCTAATTGGTTCCTTTTGCTCCAAGAACCGAGTTTTTGCCCAAACGGGAGGATGTCATGGAGGCTGGAAGCAGAGCGAGCACTTTGGGTGGGTGGGTGGGGGGTTCCATCTCCTTAGGATGATGCAACGCAAAGTGATCGCTTAATAGGGACTCATTTTAATAGCCTACAAATGAGAAGTCGGAGACAATTAAGATTCATTCCCAATTAATTGGGTTTTTTCTTCTTTCATTACCAAGAGTTGCCAGCCCGATAACAACAAAGCCTTAGAAACAAAGCCGCCAGCAGCCTCCACGTCAATGGTGCCACCTGGAAGGAGGCTGGGAGCCCTCCAGCCTCTGGGGCTCAGCAAACGACTTCCCAGCCCCTCCGCGGGCAGGAGTGAGAGGACATCCTTAGAAGCTGAGGAACCTCTAAACTGTGAAGTCACGGACGCACTCATTACCAGGACGCTGCCGAGTACTTTTTTATAGTTGTTAATTCCGGTTTATTTACCCTTGGGCGTAATGGCGTCAGCAAGCACAATTTATTACTGACTCAGTCTCTGCTGGGGCTCCGAGCAAAGGCCCCCTCCCTCCCCCCTCCACCTTCCGTTCTCGGATCCTACCAACATTCTAGGCGACAACCAGCCTGAGATGACAGCCCCTCAGGAGGCCGGCGCTCACCCCCCCCGGGGACAGTGGCTGGGCAGTACCTCTCTCTCCCCTATCCTGCCGCCCACATCCCTGCCCCAAGGGAACCACCCGCAAAGCCCCGCTCCCCTGCCAGCTCTGCAGCCTTAAACTGACATCAGAACATGTGCCGATGGCATCCACCCAACGCTTAATTTGCACCAACCTGACTCAATCCCCACAGACAGCCCTCCTAACCAGACACCTCCACTATCACCAGTTCTCTGATCAAACAAACAAACAAACAACAGGCTAAGTAACGTTTTCAAACACACAGAGCCGGGACTGGAACTTAGCTAACCCCCGACTCTATTTCCTGCACAGTTTTGATCTCTGACCCTCTTTTTAGGGCGCTGGAGTCACTGGAAAAACCCTGACCTTGCCCCCCACCCCTGCTCTGATGTGGGAGAATGTTCCCGCTGAAATCCTGGCCTCACCTGGGTCTAATGGCCCCGATTGGATGGCTCTGAATAGCCAAGCTGCAGAGACACAAGGGCTGCAGGTCACAGAGAGGCTGGGCTAGGGAATCAGGTCCTGGGACAAAACCCTGAGATTCCCGGAGATTCGAGAATCTGCCCCTTTAGAAAGCAGGGTTGGTCCTCACAGCTCCCACCAACAGCCAGTCTCCCTGGGATTAGGGTTCTCACTGAAGCTTTACTTTATTATTATTATTATTATTATTATTATTATTATTGTTGTTGTTGTTGTTGTTGGTTGAAATGCCTTGTGAAAACTGGGAGAGATTTCTTAGGAAGGCAAATAATGGGATGCATTTCCACTCTGGCTCTATAATTAATGTTTGCATCATTTATCTTTCGTGGAAAGATTATTCTGACTAACGAGGTTCTGGGCCACTAATTCATTACACTGCCTTGTCACTTCCTGGGCCTTCTTATTACCCAGAAATAGACTCATTAGTCAGAGTTCAATGACAGGGAGAAATTGTCTTCGTTAATTTAATTCCCTCACTCATTCTGGGTCCCATGTTTGTCCGAAATTGGTCTTTAGAAGGGGGAAACATTGGTTGCCTCAAGTCTTTGCTTCTGTCTCATTATACCTTCCACTTTGCTCCTGTTCAACAAGAAAAAGGCCAGGACAGCTCAGAGCAGTGGCCACACAGGCCACTCAACTCAAAGCTGTTAAGTGGGGCTTCCCTGGTGGCGCAGTGGTTGGGAGTCCGCCTGCCGATGCAGGGGACACGGGTTCGTGCCCCGGTCCGGGAAGATCCCACATGCCGCGGAGCGGCTGGGCCCGTGAGCCATGGCCGCTGAGCCTGTGCGTCCGGAGCCTGTGCTCCGTAATGGGAGAGGCCACAACAGTGAGAGGCCCGCGTACCGCAAAAAAAAAAAAAAAAAAAAGCTGTTAAGTGGTAGGTGAGGGGACATAGCCCAAGGGTTTAGGCACTTGTAACATATAATTGAGGTGCTGAGATTTTTTTAACCTCTAGTCTCAATTTGTAGTACTACCTGGGAACCCTGAAGAATACCCAGGCATCACCCCCAGCAGTAAATGATAATATATACACATATTTGTATATGTATTATATATTATATATTACCTATTATATATATACACACACACACACACACATAGGAATGATGCAAAGTGTCCCCAGAGTCCTCTACCACAGGCATGTAAGGTGATGCGATACAGTATCTATAGGCTGGGCTCTGGAGTTAGAGAGACAAGTTCATGTGGGCGCTGTGTGTCGTTACTCCAGATGCTTAATCTCTCTGAGCTGTACTTTCTCACCCACGAAACAGGAATGCCAATAGCTATCTTTTGTTATTATGAGGATCAAGCTACACGAGGCACCAGAAGCAGTTCTCGCAGCGCGCCAGGACTATTAAGAACTTGGAGGAAAGATGCACTTGGAGTTAAACTAATCAAGACTCAGCCAATGGGCAGAGGAAACGTCTTCCAGCAGAGCTCCAGAGCTGGTGCACACGGAAATGTCCGAGGACGCCCAGGGCCACCCAGACCATTTGAGTGGGGATCCCCAGGCACAGGGCGAGGGCGCCAGTGCTTTTATAAGCTGCTCGGTGGTTCTAAGGTCAGGGTTGAGGATGACTCAACCTCTTGAGATCTGCAGGGAGCTGCTTCAACCTCGGTCAAGCAGAGAGTAGTAACCCCATTGCGTCTTTTTGAAAGGGCTGCCCAGAGATGTTCCACTCCCAGAAGGAGTTCACTGCTCTAAGACTGGGATATTTCCCTGGGTGGCTCCACGGGCACGATTAGGACCGACGCTGTTCCAGGAGCTGGGCGGATCACAGGAAGCAAAAGCAGCCCCAGCACCTGCTGTCCTGGGGCCGCCTCTCTCTCGGGGAACTGGAGCCAACTCACCAATGGATAAACTTAAGTACAAATCAGCACAAAGATGCCAAGGGGAGCAGGCTGATCCCAGGGCCGTGACCCAGCCTGGGGACAAGGAAGGCTTTCCCAAGGAAAGGCATTGGATTGAGTTATAAAGGATGCCTAGGAGCTCCTAGGGAAAGAGCAGGTGTGCTTTCCAGGCAGAAGAATCGAGGACCAGTGCAAAGCCCATATGGCCAGACGTCAGGATGAAGACCCCTTACTCCGGAGCTGAGGTACGGAAAGGTTGGGTAAGAAAGTAGCTGCCCCAGTTGTCAGTCTTCAGAGGAGATCCTCTCTTAACCTTCCAGAGGGATGGGAGGGGATGTGTAAACACAACTGGCAACAGAGCAAGAAAAGCAGGGGAAGAGATAAGCTGGAGAGAGCAGAGACCAGGACGTGCAGGGCCTGAAGGTTTGGTTGAGGGTTTTGGTCCTCCTTCAATAAGGGCAAAGGGATGCTCTTAAGTTGAGGAATTTTAAGTGGGGCAAACAGACGGGATGGCAGGATGGAATAAGCAGCTCCTCAAGTGCACTCACTTCCTGGCCTATGGTCCTGAGGGTCAAGGTGATGGCATGACGGCGAGGCCAGGTAAACACTCCCCCACCCCAGCCCCTGCGCTGAGACCCTCTGGTCAGCCCCTTATGGGGGTCACCATGGTCCTGATACGCCCCCTTGTGGGTGAGGCTGTATCTCTCAGACATTCAGGAGCAGAAAATATCAGAGAACATCTGCTCTAGATCTTTACCCACCAAGAAATGGACCAACAACTCAGCTTCCAAAAGTGTTGACACCAGCAGCCTCTAGAAAGGCTTGTCCTCCCCATGGTCAATTATTCACTTGGAATTCTGGTATGTCCATCACCTGTTTGTGAGGGTAGCTCTGTGAGTCTGTCACCAGGAGTCTGGCCATGTCTGGTGGACTGATTCACCCGTTTGTGGACTTGAAAGGCTGAGGACCATGTCGTTGGTGAGCGCACAGTGGGACCATCAACTGGGACTTCATGGCTTTCAATCAGCCTCTGCCGGAGGTCACGGGCTTCTCTCACGTCAGGATGTCAGAGTTGTGTGTGTTCGCTGAGTATGTTTCTTCATTTTGAGACCCACTGATCTGGGAGGGCGTGCTGCAGGCAAGCCTCCGTATCTAAACAGACCAGGACATTGGCAGAATGGTTGACCCCCATCCCTTTCAGTGCCCGTGTGTTTGTGGTGCATGACGTGTTCACAGTCAGTAATCTCATCCTCAATGAGGTAAATAATTATAAGTGAATCCTTCAAGTCTGGCCACACTGTCTGTGTTTGTAACGTTCATTTAAACAGAGGAACATCTGGAGATGGTAAGAGAGGAGGCAGGCCAGGGACAGGGGTGTGGACCTGTCATGACCTGTGACCAAGGCAGTCCTTCTCCCCAAGCCAGGAAGGCTGAGATCTGATGGGTGTCAATCACGGAGGTGAAGAGTAGAAAGTTCAGAGGCCCCCATTCAGACCCTGGCCTACCGGTAGATGAATTCAGTGGTCCCAGGCAAAGTGCCCTGAGACCAGACTTGTTGTTTCCAATTATGAGGGGAGAAGAAGTCCAGATTAAATGAAGCACCCTGGGTGAACGTTTAGCATGATGCCTAGCGCACACTAAAAGTCACAACAGTACACATACAATTAGTTTTTATTCCTATCACTATTAAGAGAAATAAGAGTTAGAGAACTTGATGTGTAGCACTGTTACAATATTTGTTACTCACTATTCTCAACTAATTCTCAACGCAGCAGTGAGATATATATCATACCCATTATACAGAGAAGAAAAGTGAGGATCAAAACAGTAACTTGCCAAAGGTCAGGAGAATATGGTAGGGCAGGGATCTGACTTGCAAGCCTGCCTATTTTCTTTGATCCACGGGAGCCTCTGTTGTTCCCAGACACTTGTGCTGAATCTTGATTAATTCATTCAGTGACTGTGTTAGTCTGCCTGGGCTGCCATAAGAAAGCACCACAGACTGGGTGGCTTAAACAACAGAAGTTTACTTCCTTACAGTTCTGGAGGTGCGAAGTCCAAGATCAGGGTGTCTGGTGGGTCGGTTTCATTCTGGGGCCTCTCTCCTTGGCTCAGAGATAGCCATGTTCTCCCGGTGTCCTTACATGGTCTCTCATCTGTGTGTGTCTGTGTACTTATCTCTTCTTGAAGGACACCGGTCGGGTTGGACAATGGCCCATTCATATGACCTCAGTTTACCTTAATTACCCCTTTAAAGGCTCTATCTCCGAAGACAGTCACATTCTGAGGTACAAGGGGGTAGGCTATCAACATATGAATTTTGGAGGGGACACAAGTTACCCCATATCAGTGACCACACAGTTCAGATAAAGCTCTGTGTCCTTCACTCACCATGGCTTTTCATATCAACGCAGTGACTGTGTATCTAAAATATTTTTCGCCCCGTAGTGCTAAAGAGGCTTTTCCTCTGAATGGTTAGGAAAACGTCAGGATGAAGACCCCTTCCTCCAGAGCTGACGTATGGAAAGGTTGGGTAAGAAGGTAGCTGCCCCAGCTGTCAGTCTTCAGAGGAGATCCTCTCTTAACCTTCCAGAGGGATGGGAGGGGATGTGTAAACACAACTGGCAAACACAGGAAGCACTGAGAGCCTAGTTCCCCCAACTTCATGCGGGATACCCATATGTCGTCTGCAGAGAGCAGCTGCGTGGGTTCTGTCCCGGGCGCCAAATAGATGCACAAAGGCATCAGCTCCAGGAGAACCGAGTCAGCCACACAAGCTCCGAGGGTCCCTTGTTCACTTCTCTGCTTTCAGTTGGCCGTGAAAGGATGGTGACCAGTGTAAAAAGAGGCTCTTAAATAGTTCTAGAAAAAGAAAATGTTCAAATCCAGAAGAATGATGTACGAGAGGCACACCCACCTTCCCACTAACTCCGTCCTATAACCTTTGGCTCTGGGGGATAATGAACTACATCTCAAATCCACGAGGTTTGTTCTGTTCTACTAAAATGATCAAATGAACACACAGGAGGAAGAGACGGGAATGGAAACGCCTGGCCCGCGTGTTCACTTGGTACCCGGCACTTATGGGGAGGCAGCTGGAGAAAGGGGGCATTTAATTTCCTGGGGCCCACACTTTTCTGAGTGATTGGCAGGTTAATTTTGCTCTCCACTAGGCCTGGTATTGAAAGGAAGTGAAGGCTCAGACACCTGCCAAGAACTGTTCTTTGCTTTTGGCAAAAATTCTAGACCTTCATCAGAAAAATTAAGAACTAGGCTTAGAGATTTGGGGAGCCAGGATGAAAGGGCATTGTTCAGGTAATGATAATGAGCAGCTGTTGTGAGAGCATCCTTTCAGAGGTACTGTTCTCTGATGTGGTCTCCTATTAGGCTTATAAAACAGAACTATACTTCATATGCCTTTTTCATGATGTAAGAGAATTAAATAAATTGCCTGGAGTCACACAGTAAACTGATGGTAGATTCAGGCCTCAAACTTGAGTTTGAATCTAAGTCTGAGCCCAGTTCTCTTCCACCTCCCTGGGCTGGTGCCTCTAAGACCCTGTCCAGAGGGTGTCTACTTGGTCCAGAGTTGGGCTGATCTAAACAGCTAGAAAGACGCAAGCCCTGTGTGATTTAAAGACTTCCCCTCCCTGTCACCCTGTCCTCTTCTGGGACAGGATAGGTGCTCTAAGTGGGATACAGCAGTTAAGAGCATGGATATGATAATGAGAGAGGGGCAGATTCAAAGTTAGCCTTCAAGGTCACATGACCTTGGGCAAATTATCTCATCTCTTTATGCCTTGATTTCCCTGTTTGTAAAAAAGAAGATGATAACGCCAACATGATAAGATTGTTTTGAAAATAAACTATGTGAGAGAGAGAGAGGTGTGTGTGAGCGTGTGCGTCTGCGTGGCTTAGCATGGTGTCTGCACTTCATGAAGGTTAGCTTTAAAGAAATGTAACAAAATGGTCTTTGTCAGAAGAGTGGGGCTTCCTGCCGCCCCCGAAGCAGGCCTTGCAAAGGTGGCAGAGGAGAGGCTTGTGGAATCTGACCACCTCACACTCAGTGCTGCTTCTGGACACCCAGAGACCCCAGGGCCCAAGAAGCACAAACTCCATCGGACAGCCTGGCCCTCCTTCCCGGCCAGAACCGGTGCAGACGGACAGAGGGAGCAAGGAAGGCCACAGAGCTGAGAGTGGAGAGAAAATCACGGAGGGAGATCAATGCTAGACCCTGGAGGTTAACTGTGCCCACCAGGGGGACTGAAGTGGGCAGGGGGATGGATCAGTGGAGTCCAAAGCAGATGAAGAAACTGGCTTTCGGGCGACCAAGCTGTGAAGTAAATACGGTGACTGGGCTGGGCGATGGGGAGGTGATGGGGGAGTGAAACAGCAAGCTTAAGCTGTCTTGGGAAACAACAACGAGAGGACAGCGCTGGTTCTGAAAAAGGTCTTTTCTCCTTGTCCCCTTTCAAAGGCAAACCCCACAGCTTTGTGTGTTTGCATCTAAAAATATGCATTTGTGTGTTGTATGTGCAAGTGTTGGTGCGTTTGGGGATGTACGTGTGTGCAAGCCCTGCCTGTTCGTCCTCTGATTCCACAGGACACAGTGATGCTGTGGATGTGCTGTTTATAACGCAAATGGAATTTTATTCTCATAGTTCTGAGAGTTACAGCATATGGAAACTATTCAAATATATCCATTGTTCTCATAAACCCTGTGGAAACTTTTCTTGTGAAATTCACATATACTCTGTTACCTCCTTATTAATAGGAAATTCCAAGGCACTGACTTCATGCATTCCAGCAGACTGGCTTTTCAGTACCCTGCCTCTGACCAACAAGGCAAACCAGCGTGTCCAAAGGGGAAGCCTGGGGGTGAATGCTGCCCCTTCCCCCCCAACACAACACCTTCCATCGGCAGAAAAGGCAGAATATCAAGACAAAGAAGAAATTATGTCGCAGCCCTTATTCTGTTGACAAATTCCAAAAAGAGATGAACTTTCCAACAAAGTCAATGACTCAATCAACCTTGATCCATAGGTCGCAAAGAGAAACCTGCATTTTGTGACAAAGGGGCTACAGAAAGCCCTATGGCTAAGAACCCCATCTCTGTATTGCCCTGTCGGGCAAGATTCTAGGATTGCTTCTTGGGTGCAGTTTTCCTGCATTTTCAAAACAGGTTCAGGGTGTACAGAGCTCTCTCTTGGACTAGATCCCAATAGATGCAGCCTAATTTTCCCCATTTTGCAGGGCAAATACCAAGAAGCATCCCCAAGAAAATGCAACATGAGTCACCGTGCCTTCAGTGGAAATACAATAAAAGAACACAAGATTGGGATATGATGTCATAAAAAGAGATGCATGGCGATTTTCCGGATACAATGAAACTTTTCACATTTCAGAGGAGGTAATTGCATTTTGAGCTTTTTTTTTCCCCCCTCTGTGTTCAAATTGAGGAAAAGAGAATTTAAAAGAAACAACTGTGTAGCCAAAATTTAGAAATGGAATTAAATATCTTAAACAACAAACTCTTGTATTTTTGCCTCTTTCTAACATTTCTAACGTCTGCAGATTTGTCTCCTGTGTGTGGATGAGAATTTCCCCTCTGAGGACCACTGACTGAAGTGGTTTATACCTTTCTCTCCTTCCTCCCAACCCATCCCTCAATCAATTCTGTTTATCTCTCTTAACTGGACATGATAGGACCCTGCATTTTAAATATTTTTATGGAGTTGAGTTGTATGTTCCCCACCTAGATTTACAGACAGTTAAATAGAATGCTTTACATTTCTTTCTTTCTCTCAAAGCAAATAGCAAATACACGTGGGTAGAGCCATCAGCCAATTATTTTAGTGGATCGTTCACAAGTTATAGGAAAAATAAAAGTCCTTCCGCTTTCATCTTAGGGGAGAGCAATTGAATTTCAGAAGAGTAGAAAGCCCAAACACATCTCGAACTTCAAAATACCTTCCCTGAATGACCAAGAAGAGGTAAGGCGGCTACAATGACAAATCAGCCTCCAGCTTTAGATGCCGCTTTGCTGCAGGCCAAGGAGAAAATAAGTGGTGTCTTAGCTGCAGCACCCAGGCAGGAATAGAAAAATACGTCCATAGTAACTAGACAGACCTTGAAGTTAAGTAAATGATTCTTCATGTACCAGAGGATCTCAGTTTCACCACACATCTCCCTTCTGTCCAGAAATTGCCGTCACATTTGCAGTCCTATCACAACAGGAAAGTTCACCTTCCACTTGCCTAATTCTCCTCCTCGGGATGTTTGTTCCGCCTCTCCAGATGCAAGCACATTCACCTCTATCTCCTCTACCAGCAAACCACAGCAACGTAGCTCACGCACAGCGCCAGGATGCAAAACCCAACCCGTTTCAGGATGGAAACCTCACCAGGGAAAGACTTCTTGGCAACAGCCCCGGGCATCCAGTGCTGAGAACAGACCTCTTCCCAGGAGCAAAGGCGCTACATGTCAAAAGCCACAGCCACGACTCGGACCTCTAGTCCTGGGGTAAGGCGTTCACCTCCGCTCGGGGGCGCCTCGCCCCCGCTGCCTGCGCAAAGGATGACGAGCTCGTGGGGCACCTACCTGTACCGCCCTCGATGGCCACCTCTTCCCACCTTCCCCGTTTCTTTTCCGATCATTTTTTTTTCCACTTTAAAACCATCCAACTTTGCCTTGGGGATGAGCAGAATGAAATGTCACTTACCTATAAAAAGAGAAACAGAAGAGAAAGCCGTGCATCACATTACACACGAGCTCTTTGAAATCAAGGCCAACTTCCGACTTTGAAACTTTAACAATGAGTGGGTATTATTTTCTCATCCTACCTTTCTATATTTAATGAAACTCGGGATCTGCAAGAAGCCCATCCCCAGGGCCCAGCCTCCCCTCCTGATTTCCTTTTGTTTTGTGGCGGCTCTTGTCGCTCCCTGCCACCCTGGCCCCGTGCTACCTGTTCCCTCTCTTCATAGAGAAAAGGGCAGGAGGATGAAGGAGGACCAGGCACCATGGAGACCAAGGGGCTTGGATGTGGGCACTGAGCTGGGACAGTGTGTGGAGCCTCTCCTCTCGGGGGAGGGGAGAGGGGCGCCTCGGAACCTGGGGTCAGTGCTGGCCAGTGCCTGCCCGGGAACAGGGTGACAGCTCCCACAGGGTGACTTTCCTTGGAGGCTCTGGGGCCTCTCGGATGACTCTGGCTCTGAGTCTTTCTCTCTCTCCCTCGTCCACCTCCCCCCTCTCCTCCCAGCTGGGATGAACTCACCCAAGGTCTCTATCCTCCCCACCGCCACCTTCATCACACAGCATCCAAGGGTCACTTTTGTGCTCAGGGTTCACACCTCTTTCTACAGAAATCGCTAGTTATCTCAGCACCGTGAGGCCCGCTGAGACCTGCATGGGTGGTTTTCTCTGGTCCCCTCCCTCCAAGTAGGATCCAGCCTGGTCCATCCACATCCTAGGAGACCCTCTGTCTTTGAACTAGGGATGCTGGGGCCCTTGTCTGGCCCCTGGGCTCCAAGGCGCCCACCCTTCACACCGCAGGTGTTTCACAGCTGAGCAAACCCCCAACCCCTCACTCGGCTACAAGGACACCCAGCTCAGTCCCGTGTTCTTCCAAGAACAGCCCCTCACCACGCCAGGTCCCAAATCCCCTCACGTGCTCAATCGTTTAAAGTTGATTTTAGTGGCCTGCTAGTATCTTTTTCTTATTATGCCTGAATAACTCAGCTCTTTTGAGCCTCTTCTTAGAGATTTAGTTCTCTGTTTTCTCCCCTCCAAGCTTCTCTGAGAACCTCTACAGAGGACACCCCAGAGCTGAAGGTTGAATAGAAAGGTTACCACTTATTCCCCGTTTGACCAGTTCTAGCTGCATTCATTCCCCAAAGAGTTTTCCACTCAAGAAGCTCTGCTAAGTTCAGAATCGTGGTTGAATACGGACGTGCTGTGTCCCCTTTGCCTTGGAGATTCATGACCACATCAGTATATTGAAGGCTTGGAGAAGGTCCATAGTGAAGAGCCACGATTAAGCTTTTCCTGAAAGTATGTGACTCAGAAACTTTTCTCCCTACACACAAATTAAGGCCTTCTTCTCTGCTTCAGAAGGATGGTTATGTTGATGTCTTTTATGGGTGTTACACTACGAATAACTGATCAGGTTTCATCACAGGCTGTGGCCAGGGACCAGGAGAGCAATGCCCCCCCCTCCATGCCCTGTAGGAAGCACGGCCCAGGACCTGCATCCCAGGCTCTGGCTCCAACCCTCACCCAGTGTGAGCCGTCCACCAGCTTGCTTGGCCTCAGCGCCCTCACCTGAGACACGGAGAGGTTTCTACACACCCTGCAAATTCCACCAGGATGTGATGAGGCTGTTATGATTCTTTAAATGTGCTCTCTGAACTGTAAAGAGCAAATGGTTTTCAGGGCTTGGTGTCCAGTACTGGTGTCTTTCGGCTGCACTGGAAAAAGACAACACTGGGCTCCAGCTGCCCCAGGGAGATGGTGAAGAACACGGCTTTGGCACTCCCAGTGAGTGAGAGGTCTGGACTGGTGGGCCTTGATTACTTCCCCGACTCTGCTCCCCAAGGGAGGGAACTGATCCCGTAGGTCTTTCTCCATCTTTAATATCTATGCCTATGAGTTTCCCTCTGTTGCACAAGCATGATTACTCTGCCTTCTCTGTGTTTACACCTTTCAAAGCTTGTCATCCTGTCCCCTCTCTGCTCTGTGGCATTGCAGCCGGGCAGGTTTCTCAGTAGACCAAGAACCTCTAGGTGGGGGAAATAGAGAGAGGTGCTGAATCAGATCGGGGGAGCAATGCCTCGTCTGCCTCCGTTATTTCTCTTACGTGAGGACAAACGGGCATTAAAATAATGACGTTTCAGTGTATACATGGATGCAAGGAATGTTCCACTCTAGTGGGGCTGTTGATAACCGGGGAGGCCTGTGTAAGGGGGTGTGTGTGCGAAATGTCCGTACTTTCTGCTTGATTTTGCTGGAATCTAAAACTTCTCTAATACAAATAAAAAATAAAGCTTATTAGTGTAAAAAGTCACATGTTCTAAGGTTTCACTTATTCAAGAAAATACCGTGGACCCTCGAACAACACAGGGGTTAGGAACGCCGACCCTCCCCCCAGTCAAAAACCCTCGCGTAACTTAGAGTCGACCCTCCTTGTCTGCGGGTTCCACATCCGGGGATTCAACAACCCACAGATTGTGTGGTACTGTAATACTTACTACCGAAAAAAATCCAGTGTAAATGACCCTGCACAGTTTAAACCTGTGTTGTTTAAGGGTCAACTGTATTCTTGATCACAATCTATGTCCAAGGCCCAGAATTCTTTCCTGCAGAATAGGAGAATTCTGGGTAGTCCTCAGGATGCCTTTTACTGGGCCACGTGGAAAGAATGGGAAAAAATGGGGCAACGTCCCAGCCCTGGGAGAGCTTGGAAACTCCATGGGAAGAGAAGAATACAGAAAGTTCGGGAAATCCTGTTACATGATATTCCAAGTTTATCTCCCCACCATCCCCTCATCTTTGGGAATCGGACCTACGATTTAAACCCAGCTCAAGTGCCGGGAGGTCTCTGAGGCTGTCCTGTCCACGCCCCCAGAAGTATTACCCCTTCCTCGGAGCCCTGCAGCTACTGCTCGCACTAGCTTTTAGTGTTTCTTGCACAATGTCATTGGTTAGAGTCTGTTGTCTCCACTCTGCCACTACATCTGGACTCTGCAAACCTGCCAACACCTGGCCCAGATTTTACTGCAAAATGAGTTCTAAGAAACCTTTAGGTTTTCAGAAATTTTGAATTTGGAATTGCAGGTAAGGGACTGTGGATCTATACACACCAGATACTGTGATAGCTCTGGGGCTGCAGAGATGAAAGATGTGATCCCTGTCTGCTCGGAGTCTAGAGGGAGGGTGGACCAGGAAGCGCTGAATTACAAGCCGGCATCAGGGCTGACACGATGGGGTAGGCATGGGGTGCCACGAGAGGACCGAGCACCCATGTCTTTCACTTGGGTGCTGAGAAGAATATAAAGGGAAACAAACAAACTGGAATTCAGTGGAGAGGATCAGGGAAAACTTCAAAGAAGAGGCTGGCCTTTTTCGAGCAGCTCCAGCTGCAAAGCTGCATTAGAAATCCGCTGCTCAGCCTGGGTCCTCCATCCTTCCACAGCAAGGTCACGCTCACCTTTGTTTTCTGCCTCCTGCCCTGCATCATTCTTCCGCGAAGGAATTCCCTACTGACCCGTCTCCGAATCTAAGGTGGGGCTCGGATGCTCGCCTTTCTGAAGGGCTTGGGACGCAGACAGGAGCTACCTCTGCAGACAGGCTCGCCTGACATCGTCTCTTCTCAAGGCACTGCAAGCCCAACCCATTTCAGTGATTTTCCTATCTGCTCTTTCTAGGGCCATCGTAAAACCACAAGTGGTGACAGCCTGGCTGTTCACGATAGTTTCTCAACTGCAGACGGTCTTCTGCAGACCTCCATTCCTCATTTTAACCTGAGTGTGAAGGCGGCTCTGTTAACCCATTGGGTCCCACAGTCAGGACGCTCCTTAGCCTTTGAGAGTTAAGAAAGAATGCCCGACACCCAGGGTGACTCACGGAGCACCAAGGACTCAGGCAAATCTGAAGTGTACACATTCCAAAGGTAGTTCAAGTGCCCTCCCTGGAAATGGGTCTTCTGACAGTAGAAGTGTTTATACTGACAGTTGCATACTTATTCCAAACTTGAGCCAAGACTAGCTCTTCTCAAGTCCTCCCTCTGACGGCCTTTGGGCCTCAAAGGAAGGGAGACAGGATGAAAAGGCAAGGGCCCGGGTCCGGAGCTGGCGATGCCTGTCCTCTCCTGTCCTGCTCTTACACCCACTCTGCAAAGTGGGAATCTGAAAATCCCTCCACAGGAGCCACGCCCCACATCCTTCAACAGCATCTCTGTAACAGGCCAGACATGGCCAAGCCTTCAACTCCTCCTGGGCATTCATCACAGCTCTGTGCCAACTCCCACCAGGAGGGATGACTCCTAGAGACCTACAGTTATCCTCTTCATTCAGAGACACCACACCACAGCCCGTGCTGTACTGCAGGAAAAAAGAGCAATAAGAATTGCTCCTGAGTCTTTTGAGGCGGGGAAATGATGTGGGATTATCTAGAGATGGAGACGTTTTAGGCAGGTGCTCTAAAAGGCAGTGGGTTGGATCTGAAACCTCTTTTCCAGCCAACCCCCGAAGGGGATGGGGGTGGGGTAGAATCTCTCGGGCTCATCTCTGTGTTCCCTTCTCCCCAAAGCAAAACTGCTGAGATGCGAGAGCCTCCACTTTTGCTACCCACATCCTCTCCATACTCTGGAGACAGAGGGCTGCTACTAATTAATACTTTATTGGTGGGAAACCCTAGGCCCAGGGACATGCCAGCTGGACTCTGGTGAATGCGGGGGGAGCGAGGGAAGGATGGGGAGAACTGACTGCCAGTCTGGCTGTCGCTCACGTGTCCTCGCATCCTTTCCTGGGGTGAAGCAGGAGCTAGCAGCATGGCCAGCGGTGGGTGGGGACAGATGCCAAGCCGGGCAAAGCATTTCATCCCAGCATCAGAAGGGAGCTGTTTTTATGCTCTCTGAGGCTTCCACTGGAGACCAGAGCTCCTCTTGGTAATGCCTTTCCTTCTTCCCCACTACCTCACACAGAGCTTGGCTGGGTAGATTTTTTTTTTTTTTCCAGTGAGTATATTTCCTGATTTTTACAATCAGACATGTGCTCAACATCGAGGAGAGCTGCATTTTCCTCCCTGCCAGCCCCACCCTCCTTTCTCCACCACTCCTCAGTGGGGATTTGGGGTGGAAGCGATGTCAGGAGAGGGGTCTGGGACCATAAGCAGGGACGCAGCCCAGTCCACTCATGGCACAGGTAGGGGACAGCCACCGGTGCAAAGCCAGCTGTGCCAGTGACTCCCCTGCATTCTAGGAAACCCCAGGAGCTGGTACTGACCTCACCTGGCCGCGCAGTCCCCATTTACCTGAGACCGTCTCTATAAAGGCAGGTAAAAGGTACCAGCTTAGATGGTACTAATTAGCGTCTTCTCCTAATGACTGGACAAACGTCCCCAGATTGCTAAGAATTCCAGGAAACAAAAAGCACGGCAGCCAAAATTCTGGGACGGGAGAAGGACCCGAGGCCCCCTTTTCTGTGACGTCGGTGGTTCCCCACTTTCCATGCCCATTAGAATCACCTGAGCAGGTTTAAAACTCCCAGTTCCCAAGCTTCGTCCCAGTCTAATCAAAGCAGAATCCCTGGGAGCAGGACCCTAGCATCACTGTTTCTGAAAACCGCCCAGGTGATCCCAACCTGCAGTACAGTTTGAGAACCAGTGAGGTAGAGCAGGCCTGAGGAGCGCCAGGGGGCTGGTTAAAGGACAGGATGCTGGGCTCCGGCCCCCATTTCTGATTGAGCAGGTTTGAGGTGTGGCCTGAGAATCTGCATTTCTGGGGGCTCCTGGGTGAGCGCATTAGACAGACCCTGAGGCTCTTTGAAAGAAACATGCCTTGGAGGAGTTACTCTTCATTACAACTGCAGGTCCTGGGGCTGTGAGGACCCTGAACATCCCACCAGGCTTCTCTGGAACAGACGTAAGGGTACTGGCCCTGCCACTGAGAAAGGGGGTCCACCTGGCTCGTCCTTATCTTCCCAGGGCTGTGCCAGGAAAGAAACATTTCTGTGAAAGTGGCTTTACCAGCATAAAGGGACGGAGGCCAGTGTTCCCTTGTCCCACCTCCCCTGCTGTCAGAGATGGACTTTACTCCTTTAAGAAGGAGCTGCACAAGCCTGCCAAGCAGCGCCCTCAGGCAGGAAGGAGGTTGTCTTGCAGCGAGACCCCGGGGACAGCTGTGAGTACAAGGATATACGAGTTCCATGTCTGCTGAGTCAGTCTGTGAGTGGACGACCCATCAGACAGGCAGGAAACCACGAGGCTGCCGCACTGCCTTCTGGTAGAGAGTAGGGCAAGTCCTCCATCAACAACTGTTCCAGAAACTCCTTCTGTGAGCGCCGCATGCACCTTTTGGATAAGGCTGGAGGCCGCGATGACCTGAGACGAGGTTTTTATTTGCTTGGACTTCTGTGATCTACAGCCCTCTTTCACCGTGCTTCTTCTCACCCGTGCTTCTCGTCACCCACAAGCCAGTTCCCCGGGAGAGCCTAGAAGAGGCTGAGGGGGCAGAGCCCGAAGACAGGGTGCTTGGCTACCATCTCCATCTGTGCTCTCGTACCGGAAGCTGCTCCAGGAGCCCGCACATGCGGCGCCCCCAAGCTCTCCGCCCAGGACATCCTGGCACGCCTGAGGGCAAGCCCCCTCTGCATCTGCTGAACATCTGGGGACAGCAGCAGCCGGGCTGCCTGCTGAGCGCACATCCCGTTTCCTCCTCTTCCAGGACTGCTCTGCTCGGGGCAGACCCAGGCCCACGGCAGGGAGGTAGAGGAGTTTCCAATGCCCTCCCCCCTCAGCCACACTGCAGCAGGGGAGGGGCGAGTGGGGGGCTGCATTTGCTCCCTCCTTCTGAGCTTGTTCACACAGTAAAACACAGAGGCCCCGCTGTGACTGCTGATCCCACCCAAAGCAAAGGCAGGTTTTGAAATTCATCCGAGATTTTCTCCCACAGCTGCAGCCAGCCGGGCCTGAGCCTTGCCATCCCCCCACCCCACAGGGCCTGCTGGCTGCTGCCAGGCCTCCAGGGGGAGCGGCGAGGGCTATGAAGCTGTCTTTCTATCGCCCCACATCTGCTTCTTGAGGCTAAGAGAGACACTAGGTAGAGGAAGACTGAAAGAACAGAGGGAGAAAAAAAAAAAGCACACATTCAGCAAAAAAATGCATAAAAAGGGAAAAAATTTAAAAAGAGACTGCTGAGATCTCTTCCTTCCTTCCTTCCCCCTCCTCGTTTCTGAAGCTGGTTCAACGTTGCACACAGTGTACATCACCGGGGACCTGGTGACAAAGGCCTGCTTAATCCAGCCCCTGGTGAGTAATTGCAGAGGCTCATCATGCAGGCTGGCAGTTGTACTCATGCTATAGCCTATGATCTATGGAGTTTATGGGGATTTTAGGAGATTGGTAATAAGGCTGCCCAGTAAACAACCTGGCAGAGCAGTAAAGGGTGAAGGTAAATCACAGGTTGCATTCCAAGTGGATTTGGGAAGGCGCAGGGACCGCCACCAGCAGCCCCTGGATGTGCTAAGGGGTGTGATGCACCTTCCCTTGTTGGCTGGTTTATTCATGACACCGTGGGGATGGCTCTTCCCTCCTCCCTTCCGGCTGCCCAGCAGCCAGGGGAGGGCAGGCTGGACAGGATCGAGCTCCAGAGCTTCTGGCCCCAGACTTCTGACTTCCTGGAGCCCCGAAGGAGGTAAAGGATGGACCCTTTCCCAACCCAGGACTTACTCTGGCTCTTTCCAGAGTGAAGGGAGTCAGCTGCTGTCCTGCCCCAGGTTGGACTGCTACCTATTTGACAACACTACCGCGGCAGAGTCTTCCAGAAAGGTCAACAGCGAGAGCGGGTCAAGCACTCAGGAAGGTAGAAGCCCCCACCTGCGTGGACTTGGGCCTGGGCCCCCCCCCCCCCCCGGGAACCGAGCCTGGACCACCATCTTGCATGGTTTTGGTTTGTGGCCACTGGAAATCTGAGTATTATCTGGACACCTCCCTTCCCAACGAATACATCTGGTTGCCAAGGAAGCGTCATCAGAAACCTTAATGTATTATCTCAAGGCTTTTCTCCCTGGAAAGTCATCGCAGCCACAGTTCCTCTATTCATGTGCTGCACAGCGTCCAAGGTCCTTTCATGCACCTTCTTACGATCACATTTGATAAGAAGTCTAATGACGTCAATATTACAGAAATGTAAATGTAAGTATTCTTTTACATTTCCACTTCACAAAGGAGGAAGCATGTTAGAGAGCCCGTCAGTTGCCCAAGGTCACAAGCTGTTAACGCCTAGACCTAGAACGCAGTGGCAGACCCTGACTCTGTGCCCATGTTCTGAGGATTCTGATGGGGGGCTGCCAGCAGGGGCCCCATCACTGGAGATCAGCTCCAAGCCTGTGGCCGACTGCTCGTGGAGCTCCTCAGAGCAGCGCAGCGGATCGGCTGCCCTACGTGTCCCTTCCTCGTGGGCTCCAGTTTGGTTTTTATACTCTCTTTATTTATTCTCAGCCTAAGAGGCCGACACTGAGACTTGCCAGTTAGCCCCAAGCCGGATGCACGTCCAGGAATCCTATGGCTATCGGTGAATAAGCTTTATTCCGTGGCTTCTGCCAGGGAATCCCACACATTAACTATCAAATGTGTCCCCTGGATTTGGATCCAGAGAGTAACAAGGAGTGAATTCTCAATCAACGGTTTTAATAACTGGTCGGTATTTATTCAACTTGTGTTTGACTAGATATACATGACTTGAGTTTATATGGTGGTTACTATGTGTAAATGAAAATCAACTGATCATCAAAAATGTGTTTACTGAAGATTAATTCTGCAATCACCACCTACACAGAATCTATCAAAGCAAATCCTCAGTAAGTGCATATTTGGGAGCTTAATTTAAATTGTTTTTACAAAGAAAACTTAAAGAAAAATCTTTCCAGGGGAGCTGGCAGCTGCAGAAGCCAGGAGCTAGAGTTTCTCGTTAGGTTAACTATAAAAATGATAGCTTTCTCGGTCTTTTTCAGCTATAGATTTGTAAATCACATTGTACCATAAAAACAAGAAAGAAACAAAAAACCTAGGATTCCTGATCAGTAGATTTAAATTTACATGTAACTTATTGACAATAAATGGTGTCTAAATGCCTGAAAACATTTAGAGCTGGCACTAGAGTCACCCCTTGGCGCCAAACATTTATCATCCCAAGAGGATTGCAGAGGGATTTTTAGATATTTCCTTGGAATTGAATAACAGAATTTCCCAGTAATTTTATTTTTAAAAAATTAAATATTTTTTTCTGCTGCAGTGTAAGCCCATTTCCTTGAACGAGGCCATAGCAGTGATGAAAACTGGTCAATCACTTTTTCCTAATAGTCCTCAACACAACCCTTCCCAAACTGATGATGTTGGTGATGATAACTGTTTATTGAGAACTTTCGATGAATCAGGCCCATAATCTCATTTTAGCTTCATAAACGTCCTTTTGGCAGTTTTGTTACTTTTGCTGGTCTTCAGTCTTTACTGAGAAAACAAGGAAGTCTAGATCTAGTCTTCGATGCAGATCTAAGCGCAGCTTCTTGGCATCTTTGAAGAAGAATGGGGAGCCAGGGTAAGTTGAGGGCCTGGAGAGAAGGCTGAGGGCCCCCGTCATCAGAGGAGGACAAAAAGGCAAGACCACAACAGCTCCCCGGTCAGGTTTCACAGACGTAACTCTAAGGCCACACCTGAGGTGTGTGAGGATGTGAGAATTTGACCTCCACGTTTAAGAGGACATTGCTCTTTGCATCATCGGGGAATGAAGAGATTTCATCTCCGGGGAAAAGGTGTGTGCTGCCCTCAGGCTGCGCCTTTCCCTCTCCGAGAACGTGATCTCTTAGTAAAATGAGAGGTTTTGTACTCTGCAAGACCTCACAGTTCTGCTACACTGGAAACAACCCGTGGGACTTTGGACAGCC
Organism: Lagenorhynchus albirostris; assembly: GCF_949774975.1. Classification (NCBI taxonomy): domain Eukaryota; kingdom Metazoa; phylum Chordata; class Mammalia; order Artiodactyla; family Delphinidae; genus Lagenorhynchus; species Lagenorhynchus albirostris. The sequence continues at coordinate 105,660,624 of NC_083103.1, read as the reverse complement.
CTGTGCCTACCCGGACCTTGTTTCTCTCATCTGACAGACGTGGAGGTAAGAGTAGGTGATACCTAAAACTCCTTCTTGTATAACTGCCTACGGTGCACTTCATCAGGCCAGTGGGAAAGCAGTTTGTTTGTCCAGAGACTCTAAAGCCTGGCCTGGCTCCACTGTTGGCCTGTTGACAGCCTACTTGATCTGTGTGGGAAGGGCTCAGTCTAGGGAATGCGAACTTTGCAAAGCAAACACCCCAGACGATTTTGCTCCAGAAGTTAAAAAAGGAAAGCACAAATGACTGGTTATTCAGAGACTGCTGTCCACTTTCCTTTCACCTACATGGCCATCTCTACTGCCCTGGATCCTACGGAGATTTAAACAACACACACACACACACACCAGTTTCCTATCTATGGTGCTTCTACTGAACGAGGTGATTAACACCTTGACCTTATGGAGCTCTAACATGACCTTGGAGAGCAGATAGAATCTTGTTATCTTGTAATGAGTTTTACGGCTTATTTCAGTCCATTTTAGCCATGTTTCTCTAGTGATTAAGGCAATTATCAGCCTATGCATTTCAAGATTATGAATTATGGAGCTCTCTCCAGGTACTGAAAGGGGCTTGGGAATGCCCAGACCGCTTCTCAGCCCATTTGATACTTATCCTCCCTGCCCACCCCCCTAAATAGACACTGCATTCTATTTCTGGAAGCTCCACCCTATACTCAGATATGGCTATCAAAGCAATAACCTTTAGATTTAATTGATTTAAGTAAATCCCCTGATTACCACTAACTGGCACCATGCACAGTGTTTTAATTACTATCATTATTAGGATTTAGGGAAAGAAATCTTTCCATCTTCCACTGCAACGTCACAGAGGGAGGGGCAGTGCTAATCTGAACACAGGTTGTCAGCCTGTCTCCAGGCACCTGGCACGTGACACCATGAAACGAGCAACACTTGGTCTAACATCGGAGACGTCACGGGCCCCTTTTGTCTCTGAACCGCTTCCGTACCGCAAAGAGTAGTTCATGAATATTCCTTAAGAAGGTCTCCAAGAGAAATGGGCAACACATCTCGGGTTCTATGCCTCACGCTGTAAAATACAGAGAGAGGACAGGAATGTGACGGGGGTTTACATGCCACTGCCCACACCTCCACGTATGATCGTTAAGGTACTTTAGTTTTACAAAGAGATGGGCTGCTAAGAGTATATGCTACCAAGGGAAACTAGGTCCTGAGTTGTACTTAGCCTAGGACACACAATATGCCTAAAGGAGATTACCTAAAGTATTAAAATCATCATTTCTGGTGGGCTAAAAACAACGACAAGCTTATTTATAAGCTACGTAAAAGTTAATGTTTTCTCCCAGCTTTGGTCCCCAGGAGAGCTTGGGACACTAGTATTTCTACCCAGGATGGTATAGTGAAAAATCAGATATGAATTTGTGTCCTGTTCCATCATTTACAACTATATGCCTTTCGACAAACTGTTTGATTCTAACAGGGCTTAATTTTATCATTCATTTAATGAGGATGATTAAATTCAGAAATGTGGCAAACGTCTAATGAGCTTGCGTATAACAAATGCTCCACAGACTGGGAACCTCATTGTCTGTGGGATCACTCAGCCCTCATGGTGTTTTCTGCAGCCTGCCCTTCCCTGTACTAGAGGCTGAGCGGTACCCCCAAAGGCATCTTTCCTGTGAGTTCTACATTGTTGCCCCTGCACACAGTGTGGTGTTTGCCCTCTGAGAGGCCGTTCTCAAAGGCTGGAGAGGCACTGCGCCACTCCTAGTGCTCTCTAATAACCCACTGAGGTCCATCCGTGCACTTCAGAAAACCCTTAACGGTGAGACTCTCAAGTCTGCAGTAAGCTGTGAATTTCTTGCTTTGCCCAGGGCTCCTGTTTTCCCTGCATCAAATGCTTCTGAGTCTCAAGGACGTGCCTTGCTATTTCTAGACTCCTCTCCATGATCCACTTGACCTTTAGGTAAGGAAGGTTGGTGAGGAATATAATCCTACCAATAAACGTGTGAGAGTTGAGATGCGTTAGCCCAGAGTTCTCAGGTGGTGCTGCATGAGTCTGAAGGCTAAACTTCCTATGCACAGCCTACGGCCTGGGAGCCCCGCAAGCAGTGCACTGGTTACAGGTCCCCTTTCACGTTTTCCGGCTCCATACAGTTCAGGGCTTAGGGCTTTTACACATCCCTTTTTGAACACATGGTGGTGTGAACACGGCCCAGAAACACTGAGCACATCCTTGTATTTCTTCTGTAATATAAAAATCAATACCAAAAAGTAGGAAATATGTCTTATTGGGAATAGTAGGTTAAAATGGAAACAAAATTCCAAATGTTGAAAAAGCAGAGATTGAAACTCCATCCCCCCCGGAATTCATGTCTTTTCAATTTCCCACCATACAGTTCTGGTTGGAGGTGTCAAGGATGTTCTGATGGCTATCAACACGTACCCCAGAAATTCCTGGTCAAATTGCAAGATTTGGCAGAGAGATTCTAAGTGTGAGACAATACACAAAAAATTTTAGGACCACTTATGCTAAAATGTACTATAAAAAAGTAGAGCACAATAAAAAAAATATCTGGAACCTCATCGAAAATATGCTTCTAAGTAGACCACAGCTTTGAATATTCTGAGAAAATAATTGACTTGCAGGAATGGAAGTTCTGGCCATCTTTTCAAATTGATATTTGTAGAAAGAGAAGGAAACGGCTTAAGGTCTGGAGAGAAAGTTGGATTTTCAGAGATTTTTCCCTGTGAAGTTTAGAAGTTGCGTGTGTCAAAAGTAGAAACAGAAAGGCTGTGTAATACCACTGAGGCTTTGGGGTCACAGTCTCTGCCTCAGTCCTGGACTCCACTGATGCAGTGTGAAGCAGCCCTGGATCACATATCACAGGCTGAGCAGGGCTGTGTTCCTATAAGACTTCATCGTAAAAGCAGGTGGACAGGCCAGACTTGGCCCACAGGCCAGAGTTTGCTGAGCCCAGTCTTAGATAATTGCTGTGTATTTGCCCTTGAAGCCTACCCATAAAATAAACGTCCATGCTTGTCCATTTCTCTGTGTTGACTGTGTAGGTACACTTTTTTAGTACATGCTTCTGTAAAGTACACATCTGCAGTTGAGCTCAGTCTTGGGGTTTCATGCTCTCAACCGTTAGAACCTAAGCTTTGTCTTTCTCCTTGCAGAGGTCAGGCATCATGGACATTTTTGATGGTGTAGCATGGTGTTGAGGCCATGATCCAATCCCCCAAATTAGCTGTTCATCCATTCTGTGTGCCCCATATAACCTATTATCTACAGACCTACCCAAGTTCCTATTGGGAGAATCATATAATAAACAGAATATCTGACCTTCCCAAGGGGAGCCTCCAATCCAACGGAGGAGACAAGAAACATAAGTACATATTTTTAAAGACGTAATAGAGTTGGTCCTTGAATAACACGGGTTTGAACTGCGTGGGTCCACTTGTACACACATATGTTTCAAAAGTAAATACTCCAGCACTACACAGTCAACGCCTGGTTGAAACCACAAACGCAGAGATACTGTGGATAGAGGACCGATTATAAGTTCTATTCAGATGAACCCCCATGTTGTTCAAGTGTCAAATGTATAATTATGTATAAAATATAGAGCTAAATATATATATATATATATATATATATATAGCTCCAAGAGCACCTACAAATCTAGCCATGGAGACCTAAATGCATAAGAACTAGAAGAACGCCAAAACAAATCATTGGAAGAACGCTTCATGGAAGACGTGAGTTTTAAAACCGGGTGATCGTATTCAAAGAGGAAGGCAGGGCTTGAGGGTAGAGAAGATTCCCCAGGTTGCCTCCTGCCTTTTCCACCTCTCCAGCCACTGGGCTCTGATGCAGCAGGACTCAGTGCTTTGTAGAAAGGCTGAGAAGAATCAGCACATTGGAGAAGAGAAAGGAGGCATCTCTCAAAGCATGATGGGGATCTCAAGTATGTGGCTTTGTCATTGAAACTAGGCCTCTCACCACTTTCTTATCACCTTCGGGGGTCGCTTAACCTCTCTGTGCTTCAATTTTCCTAACTGCTACATGGCTAATAATAGCATCTACCTCCTGTGGTTACTGTGAAGTTTCCTTACAGTAAATGAAGCGCTTGAAGGAAGGCCTGGCGGGCAGTAAGGGCTCAGTTCCTGGCACCTTTCTATATGGACAAGAGAACAGAGACCCCCAAACCTGAGCCCGGGGAGCCCTGGCAGTGCACTCGTTTGGCAATGTTTCAACCTGTCCTCTGCAGAGGAAGCTTTGGAAACAATGCACGAAATGGGATAAATGATGAGGTACGGGCTCCCATCCTGAAGCACCTGAACATACATGGGCTTACTGCCATCCTAAATTCTTTTTCAGGAAGAAAAAATAATTTCCCTTCTAATCCAATATTTTATGCTGATAAAATATTCAGGGAAAGAAATTGAGAGATGCTGTAAACTAAGTCCCTTATAGTAAGTCTGTCCCTAAAACATATATATGGTTATGAAGCAAATCCATATATGAAAGGATTTCCCAAGCCGTGCCGGTGTACTGCACGATGATCTTATGTAGTATTTGCTACAGTAACGTTCTGTGGCAAGTAATGAATTTGGACTGCCCCTGATCAAGGGCAGACTGCTCAGCAGAGACCCCCTTCTGCTGGCCTGGTGCTGTTGTTTGGCCATGAGTCTGGGATGGAGGGGACATCTGGCCAGTAATCAGTCACGTGAATTGGAAGAGGAAATACCTCAGAGCAATGTCAGCTACAGGCCCTCAAATGAAGTTTCTCAACGTCCCGCCACTTTCTACTGGAACCAGAGTTTCAGGTGGTCACATGGATCACATAGGCAGGGATCGCCACCTAGGTTCACACAGATGCACAGATTCCATGTGGCTAGAAAAACGGTTAGGTACTCAGTCTAACTGCTGGCTTCAAGCATCTTCCACCCCCTCGGCCCCTCCCCCCGCCACATCACTGGGCTTAGCTGGGAAAGAGAGAGGAGGCTGAGGATGAAAGGAAGGAATCTCCCAGGGAGACTGCGCCTAGCCTCTCACACGTCTGGCCAGAGCCAGCACCTCTGGGAAATTCCGCAGAGGTAGTCTTATGACGGATGACGATAGGATGATAGAAGGAGTGCCGAATTTCTGTGCACGTGTGATTATGGCCATAATGCAAAAATCCAAGCCAGTCCCATTTTTTTAGGCATCACTTATCTTCAGGCTACACCTCAGGTCTCTGTTTGAGGATTCCCAGGTCTCCTTTGTACAGCTCTCCACGCACACACTCGGAATGAGTTTGGCCAAGCGAACTCTCGGCCCACTCAGTTTCTGTGGCCCACGGAGCTTCAGGCTGATGAAAGCAGCGCTCACCGCATTGTACTGCTGCTTCAGCAACGGGACACAGTAGGGAGTCAGTGACTAGCTGGATGGATGACAGACAGGGCTGTGGGGCGGGACCAGCCGCCCTGCCCTGCACCTCCCCGTGGAAGAGTGGGTTCCCTGCAACCTCAGGGTGAATGTGAGCACAGGACTCTGTGCACCACAGTCAACAGTGAGAGCTGAACGGAGCCCCAGGGAGTGCCTGGGCCGGGGCACAGGACAGTAGTCAGACAGCTCTAGAGGAACAGAATTAACATCATTCGTCTCTTGGGTCTCCTGCCCTCCTGACAAGCACACTGACCTCCGACCGTGACAGCTCACAGGTGCACCCAGGTACACGTGCTCTGGAAGAGTCAGCAGGTCCCTCACAGCCCCCCACCAGAGCAGGCACAGCCAGGACAAGCCGGGCACGCGGAAAGCGTCAGAACGGCAGGTGCCTCCTCTGACGGAATCATCCCTGAATTCACCCTGAGTTGTGCCACTTAGTTACCTTGATCCGTGCTTTGTTTTACTAAAGTGAATGTCACAGATTGGGTGTTGCTTGCTGGACACAGCGACAGAGGCTTGAACACTTCAGCACTGGGAGTTGAAATATGATCTCTCTATTTCCCTGGATCATTTTCTCATTCCCCTCTTCTTGAATTCCTTTCCAGGCTTTTTTGTTTCTTTTAAGCGGAAAATGTAACATATTAATTTTAAGCAGAAGTAAAATTAAGCCCTCTGGAAACAATTCTGAGAAACTGAGCCATAGCCTGACTTAATTAAGAAGCGATTACTCTGAAGAGCCTACGTTAAGTCTTCACATTTATGGTACAGAGAGAATTGCTTTAGAAAAGTCAAGTCAGGCAGCAAAGGGTCACTGAGGGAGGGGCCAGGATGATAGCTGGATAGATGAGAAAATGCAGTGTTTGTTGTAGTGATGGGAAAAAATAGTAGAGGAAGTGTAAACTGGTTTGGAGATTTCTCAAGTCCATCTTTCAGGAAGGTCAAGATGAGAACATGGGTGACCATCCCTATTGCGTCCAAGCTCTTTGGACCGCTCCAGGAAGGGCCATCTCCATCTCTCTCCCTTCCCTTCCAGCTGAGGTGTTGGAAGAGGCAGGGAGAATGGGCTGTGCACGTAACAAAACTCCAGGGAACGTGGTTAGCCCCCTGCTGCTCTCAGGATGGCAACAACAAATTAGCCCCACAAATCTATGGGCTCCAGGGATATGACCAGATGGGTATTTAAGTTAACAGCAGATTCAATTTGTCCTCCATTAATTCCAGAGTGATACCTGAGTTTATTGGAGTTTTATATTGTTTCATCTATTTCAAAGTCAGTTCTCCCACTTCCCCAAATTGTCATTCTTTTGACAAGCAACTGTCTGGACCTCTCCAGTTTCTAGAAGGGATACTGACTCCCTTCCAAACTGCTTTGACTTTCTCATATGCCGGGGACTCCTGATGCGGCTTCAGCCCGGAGCTCTCGTCCCAACCCTTCCTGTCTTCAGGCTCCATTCAACCTGATCAGTTGTTCCAAAGTTGTGCCAGGACACGGTTCTCTTGTCAAAGCTTTAAATCGACGTCGCTTTTTTTCTCCACTTAAGAGGTATTTTAGGGATCAGAAATCTTAAAATGCAGAATATTGGAGCTTTAATGAAACTCAGGGATTACCTACTGCAGTCATTTATAAGCTGGTGTCCTGCTCGTGGCCACCAATGACTCTCGTCCATGCTGTTCTCTCCCAAGAAGGAGGGGCTGCAACCCAGAGCTCCCCTGGGAGAAGGCAGGCAGGCAGACAGAGTACACACTCACAGAGGCCTCAGTCAACGAGGTTCAGCTCTGCCTGCCGCTCCCGAGCTCACGAGGGTTCACGCTGGTCTCAGTGAGACTTCACAGAGGCAGAGCTCTGCTCCCAGCTCCTAACACCTGGCTGCAGCCAGAGGAACTCCTCTATAAACTGCTTTATTTTATTTTTTAATTTTATTTATTTATTTTTTGCGGTACGCGGGCCTCTCACTGTTGTGGCCTCTCCCGTTGCAGAGCACAGGCTCCGGACGCGCAGGCTCAGCGGCCATGGCTCACGGGCCCAGCCGCTCCGCGGCGTGTGGGATCCTCCCGGACCGGGGCACGAACCCGTGTCCCCTGCCTCGGCAGGCGGACTCTCAACCACTGCGCCACCAGGGAAGCCCTAAACTGCTTTATTTTAGAAGGGTTCCACTCTGAAATAGCTGTGGAAAACCCATTTAGTCTATCACACCTCTTCTTATAAACGAAAAAAACAACTAAGGCTTAGAAAGGATAGTGACTTGCCCAAGGTCACAGTGGTGACCAGCTCTTGACACCCCAAACAGAGTCATGCCCATCGTTGCACAGAACTGCTCAGCCTAGTGAATTGGGGAAATGTCATCATCACCATCACCATCATCCTCACCACCATCATCACGATCATCACCGTCAACATCATGTTGATCTGGGTACCAGACATAAGTCTGATCAGAGAAGTTAGCAAGTAATGACAACTTGGACGCACATTGATTGGCCTAAGGTGGCAAACAAGAACAGAGGGACGGCTCCTAAGAATACCGTTTTCTCGCGCAGACTCACTTCAAGTCTCTTGATCAACATCATTCCCATAATCCCCTTTGCATTTGTACTGACAGCAAACACTCGGTGCTGATCTGAGTGTCTAGAAGATTCAGGTGACCTGTTTAATAGCATGATCTGCAGGAGAACAGAAGGTAGACGCTAGCAGCCTTTGGTCACTGATGGGAAGTCATAGGCCCAAGTCATACTCAACCTGGGCTAAGCATCAAAATCACCTCCGAAAATTTTAAACAACACTGATGTTTCGGGCCCTCCTGGAGATTCTGATTTAGTCGCGCTGGAGTGGGTGGGACCAGGGCATCTACCGGTTTGAGAGACCGTCGCAGGTCATTTCCATACTGAACTAGGATAAGGCCACAGGGTTGTGAGTCCCACCACCTAACTGAAGTCACCTGTGCAGGGCGGCATCCTGCTGTCTGGCCTCTGAACTAGAATTTCAAGGTTTTTTTCCAAAGCAGTGGGATAGTTGTCCTCATTGACAAGACAAGGAACAACAAATTAGATGAATCTCATGGTTCGGGCAATGCCGGAGTACGGCTTATGGGCGCCTGCAGGGCAGCCTCTGTCGGGAAGGGTAACTGTCCTCCCCAATGTGCAAGATCTCCCAGCTATTTGGTGGCGAAGCCTGGAACTAAGATCTAGCCTTCTAGAATGCAAACCTCACATAAGGCAGGACCTTCAAACCATACAAAAGAGGGTGCAGCTCGGGTGACATCAGAGGCACGTCTTGAGACCAGCCCTCCCACTTCAGTCAGAACAATTCCAGAGTAAAGCTTCTTCATCTGATTTACTTAGTAGGCATCCTACGCCTGCTTTTGAATAAAGTTTTCCTACATTTTAAAAATTCAGTCCCATTTGACTCTTTCCTATGACAGTAGTGCTTCTAACCTTATCAACAGGGGCACAGTTTTCCAGTAATTGGTAAATTTCATGAATTGACACATTCACACTCATCCTTCCAGAAACGTTTACCCTGCATGAGAACAAGGATTTCTCGAACCACAAGGGGCTCTTCAGATAACAGTGGTCACTCCACTGAGGCTGTGCTGTGCCTGGAGCAGCAGCGTGACCTGGTAGGGTCTGGCTGTTGAGGACAAGGGGCCACTGGGGGAAACTGGTACTTGGTTATCAGACCACAGAGGAGCTGAGCTACAGGAAGAGGCTAGAATCAGAGTCTGGGAAGCAAATAGAAAAGTCTACCCTTTTTTTTGACAGCGTATTTGCTCCAAGTTCTTTCATTTCTGCCTCAACCTTGCAACTTCTCTGCAAGATGTGTTCTCTTGTGCACCACCAGGGCTAGCTTGGCTTTCGGGAGGTAAACTTTCATGCAAAATATCTATTTAAGGACAGGGGTTTCGAAGTTTTGTTTTTATTCTTGTGACTTGGGCACAAGGACTGGAAAGGAGGGAGGTAGTGGAGGAGGTGGGCAGAGAACAAAATTAGGGGCAGATAAGACTCACCATCGACAATGGTAAGAGGGGACCAGTTATTGCCTTGCAACTCATGAACCTTAACTTCAGGCCAGGCTTCCTTGTCTAGCAGAAGGGACAGGAGTGAGTAGAGAAAGCTGCTGGCCTGGCAAAAGCAGGGGTGACCTGGACAGCATGGCCTGGATAGTGAGCCAGCTGGAGAGGACCTGAGAATACAGGTGGGTCAGATGAACCCCGTTTGGGAACAAGGGGAGGAGACGTGATATGTGTGCGAGGCCCTGAATACATCCGTAATATCCACACACATTCCTTTGAGACTTTACAGATTACGTCCCTAGCAGGTGGGATGTCTCTCCTGCTATTTGGCTTTTTAAAATTTCATTTAATTTATTTCTACAGAAAATGACTCTGGCCTTCCATGGAGAAAACAATCTCAGGGTCAGCATGCATAGCTGGCCAGAGGCAGGTGTCCCAGCCGCACAGGGCAGACCCGACTGGACTTGGTTGCTGCAGGGACTGAGCACTGCAGTGTCAGGCAGGTCACCAGGAGGCAGAGTGGACGGCCTGGACCTTCGTGCTGGCATGCACTGCCTTGGAAAGAGCAGCAAATGTTTCCTGCAGAAGCTGAGAAGTGAACAGGGGACTATTTCTTTGGTCACTCCTGAGCAGAGGTCACTAGGAAAAAAGCAATGTCAAAGTCCAGCTCTGTCCCAAACTGGGCCAACTACAACTGCAGGGGAATTCAGGAGACAGCTGACGTGGGTTAGAATCCCTTGTGACGTAGGGACGGTGGCCTCGCAGAAGATGCGCAGGGACTTGCTCAGGCTTACGCAGCTGTGAGGGGACGAGTTGGGAGAGCCTGGATCAGCCCGATGCTGGAGCCTGCACTTTGTCCACCGAGCTTGGCGACAGCACAGAGACTGTGTCGCCGCTACCGCTGTAGCTGCTGCTACAGGTGCCCATTTAAAAGGAACTTCATATATGACAGGCGCTCTGCATGATTTTATTTAACGCTTACCACAGCCTAATGAAATGTAGGACATTATTATTTCGATTTTACAGATGGAAGAATTGAGGCTTAGAGAGGTTAATACCCAGGGCATGATTGGAACTCTGATCTTTCCAAATCCAGGACCAGAGAGTTAAGCTTCTCTTCCAGGTGGGGCTAGATATCGCCTCCTGATTCTCCTACAGAATTGCTGCCTGTGGTTGTGCAGAACTGGGTAAATATTTAAGCAAGATATGACTGCATGAATTATGGCTGAATGAGTATATAGACTTTACATGTGTATACACGTATCCATATGTAATTTCTACCTTGTGTGGAGGGCCAACTATGTACAAGGTACTGTTCATGTAAAAGTATTATTTCTCATGTTTACAATAACTACACAAAGGAGAGAACATTAGATTATATTATTAAATTCGTTTTACAGAGATAAAAACGGAAGCTCAGAAAACAAAAAAATGAATTGTCAATGGCACACAGTAAAGACTGGAGCAAGAATCCAAACTTCGGCCGTTTGAAGAAAAAAAGCTCACACCTTCCTTTTCCCCCCTGCTGGGTTGTCCTTGTATAAAATGATCCTAAAGTGACTTCAGACCTCTCCAGCATAAAGCCTTGGGAAGCACAATACAAAATAAGTTTACGAGTGTTCAATATCAACCTGCTTTTGGTCAGTGCATTGAAATCACAGAAAAACTAGTTTAGGCTTAGAAAGAGCTTGTTTTCATTACTACATTATGCAGAGGAAGAGTCTCTTGGAGAAAGCATTTTTTTTCCAGGGGGCTTCAAATTTCCTCTGAGCAGCTCTTTGGAGAAGAGTTATTAGAATTTATTTTCAATTATACACCAGAATAAGCCTTCAGCAGTATAGTTAACTTTCAATTTCAGCCAATTTTCGACGCATTCAATCATAGATGCCTCAGTGATTAAGAATCTATGTTGCAAAACAATTCCCACTTTGCAACAATGCAGTCAAACAGATCTACAACTCATAAGATATTATCCAATGCTTTTTCAGCTCACTGGTGAAGTGAAATAGAATTTACCAACCATCCCCGTTCACCCAGTATGCTCCAAGCTCATTTGCAAACAGATCTGCAACTCAAAACAGCTCACCAGGGGGGTTTTGGTTTAACACAGCCTGGAAGAGAGGAGCTGGTCTGCTTTGGATATTTATGATTTCCGGCTGTGTGTTTCCTCCTTCTACTCCTAATGTGCACTGGCTGAACTTCACACCACGGGGAACAGAACTCCTCCCCGTGCAATTCTGAAAGTGCTCTCCATGGTAGGGGTTCTGATTCATTAGGAAGACCCAAACAGGTTTACATCCAGCTGTTTGCTTTTCTAAATTGCATGGTTGCGTGTGTGTGTGTGTGTGTGTGTGTGTGTGTGTGTGTGTGTGTGAGTGTGAGAGAGAGAGAGAGAGAGAGAGAGAGAGAGAGAGAGAGAGAGAGAGAGAGAGAGAGAACCTTGGGTGAAACACTGAGAAAGATATGCAGCCAACTTAAACTCTTCCTTTAAAAGTTTGGAAGACAGGACAATCTTAATAAGTGTATAGAAAACCATTTCAGAGATTGAGTCAAGCCATAATAATCATTTTTGTTGGGCCTCACTTTTAATACAGTGCCTCAGGCATGAAGTTCTGATTGAAGTCCATGGGACAGGCAAGCTGGTAAAATGGGTGATAACTGGGAGTTTGGGATTGACATACACACACTGCTATATTTAAAATAGCTAGCCAACAAGGACCTTCTGTACAGCACAGGGAAGTCTGCTCCATATTGTGTAATAACCTCAATGGGAAAAGAACTTGAAAAAGAATAGATACTTGTATATGTAGAACTGAATCACTGTGCTGTACACCTGAAACTAACACAACATTGTAAATCAACTATAGTCCAATATAAAATAAAAATTTTTAAAAAGAAAGAAACATATGGGTGAAGAGGAACCACAGCCTCTCAGAGAGGATTAGCTTCTCACTGACTGAGTGAAGCCTGCAATGTTCCCAAATGAAATACTCCTGAGTTCAGGACAGCCCCCTTGGGAATATACAACTAACAAAATATGAGAGGGTAAATCAGAGCTCCATTATTGAGAAACACTTCAAAGGGACTCAACTGCCCTCTCCCCCTGCTGCCCCCCCCCACCCCAGGCTATGGTGGGGTAGAACGCTGAACACTTGTCTCTGAACAGGTCTGGGGAGGAATGAGAATATCAGAACAGATAGATGGTCTGCACAAAGCTGCCCAAGAATGATCCAGATGAAAGGGAGTGCTACGGCAGCTCTGCAATCACACTGCAAAAAATAAAAAGGAAAAAACGAACAAATTAGAAATAAAGAAATTTTGCTTGCAAACATCAAATGAAGAACCCTGTTTGGAAGAAAAGCTCATTTGAGATGCATGAGAACATTCTCCATGAGTGCTTTGTGTCGTACAATGACTTGATAAGAGCATGAATGCAAAATTACAAGAAAAATTGGAAAACAGTAGACTGAGATGAAAAAGTAAGTCTTGGCTCTAAGACCCAAACTGAAGATCATTTCAGGGCTAATCAGTTGGGGCCATTAATAAAAATGAGGACATAATGGACATTTCAGTTACTGGCATAGAGGAAAGACTTGGGATATTCTTAGGACGGAGGAAAAAAGACAAAGTGGTTAAAGAAATTAAGCAGAAGATAATGAATATGGAGGGAATCCAACATAAGAGAAAGTGGTTTCCCTGAACCAAAAAACCTAATAATGCACTGAAAATGTATTCAAGTATATAATACAGAATAACCTGAAATAAAAGAATAACTGAATCTACAGATGAAAAAAAGCACTTTGTGTTCCTTGAACAACTGTTTCAGAATGATTGCTGCTGAAATATATCCTTGTCATATAACGTGGAGGATAAAGTAAGAATTCTGTGGCATCCAGGGGGAGAAAAATGAAGTCATCAGTAAAAACAAAGTATACAAGCTAATCTCAGACTTCTCCAATGTAACATTCAATGCCAGATGATATGAAAGCAGTGTTTACCAAAATTTGAGGCAAATGAAATGTGACCCCCAAATTTTATGCAGCCAAGTTGCCCCAAAGGCACTAGCAGACGTTCTCAAACATGTATGAATGTGTGAAGCAAAGGTGGTGAAGGACTCCTTAGGTGTGAAACTTCTATTTAAATTTACAATTAGGACCAAACAATTATGGAAATTGTTGTAACAAGAATGAATGACAGTGGAAAAATAATGACATAATTAATAGGAAAATGGGAGGAAGTATTACGGTGCTTATTTCCATATACTTTTTAGTTGTGAGTCACTTGCTACTGTCTCTAGAGAAAACATGAAGTTTAAAAACTATTCCAACATCTTAATGATTTTAATCTCTTTTATCAACAGTAGAGGGAACTTTTAGAAAAAAAAATATGCATTGTGATTTTAAAATCCGTCTTGGCTTTGTAAGTAACAACATGGACCTCTCTCTAGGTACTTTCGGTAGTCAGTTCATTTATTACCCACACAATTTATTGAACACTTGGTAAGCTAAGTACGCGCCATACATTGTCTCATAAACTTCCCACAATATTCCATACTAGGTATTATTATTGTGAGTGAACAGGTGAAAAATCTAAAATCAGGGAGGTTAAGCAAATTGTTAGCAGGGGCCGGAGCCCTACTAAAATCCATATAGTATATTTCCAAATACATCCCCGAGTCCTTAACCACTATGCTGTACTTCCTCAGTCTGATTTCACTCTGACCAATAGAACCAAGTTTACTCAAGGATATTAAAAGGCAGGCTGGCCATTGTGGAACATGTAAGACAAAAATTGGGGCAAGCTTTTGGTTTCTGAAAACATGGTTTTACTTTTAGAGGTTTTTATCCAAACTCGCTTCTTGCTCTGAAGAATAATATTACAGAGACATCATTAAACTTTAGGTTTTTTGAAGGGAAAAAACTCTAAATCCCTAACAAACCCTAGTTAAAATTTCAAAAAGAATATAAAGATAAAGAGAGAAAAATATTCAATAAAAGGCTCAACCTGTGATACAGATAACTAATTAACCTCCGAGAGATCCCAGCGCAGAAGGCGATTATTGTGATCTGAGCCGGGAGGGATATAACAAAGATAAAACCTAAGTTTCTAAAAGAGCCTGTTGGATCGTGTATTAAGAGTCCTCGACTCTTGACTTGCTCTCCGACGGCAGATCTCATTTTTATCACTGAGCTGTCTGGTCCATGCGTGGAGGATAACGCTGAGGAATGAGAGGATAATTTGAGGAACTGATCACCAGTCTGGTAAACTCTGACCACACAAAGATTGTTTTTCAACTCAAGCAAAGTATGGAAAAGGGCAACGCTGAGAACTTGGAAGGGTCACACAAACCTTAAGATTTACAAGATCTTCCCTAGATTCAATTTAAAGGGGCTTTTCCCCAAATCTTTGAAGCTAGGATTAATCACGAGATTAAGCTGGGGCTTGGAAGAGAGGGGGCGTTAAAAATATATATATATTTGAGAAGCATCTTCTCCTAGAAATATCAGATTTTTGGATATTAAATGTAATAGATTTCTCCTGATCCAAGGTGGGTATTGCTAACTTTCTATCCCAATGTCCATTCTGACCTTCACAGACTCACCCATTTTTAGTGGAGCATGTGGCCCAAACTCCTTTGTAATTAGATATGATTAAGTTCTAGCCAGCAGGAGGGTTGCGTGGAAGCTTACAAGAATTATCCTAAAACATAGCTGGTTTGTGCCCTTTGACTTTCCTTCTTCCCTCTGTGCTGCTTGGAAGGTGAATGATGTGATGGCTGGAGCTCCAGCTGAGACCATGTAGCCAAGTGTCACACTTGAAGGGTGCATTGGTCCTGGAGGAGCACAGAGCCACCAAACCAGCACTGCACTGCCTATCTTTAGAATTTTACATATGAAAAATGGATTTCTATATTATTTAAGCCGTTCTTTTCTAGGTTTCTATTACTCGCAGCTGAACCTGGGGCTAAGTGATACATCTTCTTTAGCAAAAGCCAACTTTATTCTTGCACACAGAGTGTGAGTCTAACAAAAGCAAGTAAGGTTCTGTCCTTTGTTCAACCAAAGGAGCCAAATGTAAATACTCCCATTTCGAAATTGTGTGCATGTATCTGTGCATCCTCCAGAGTGTTTCTTGTAAGCGAGCTGCCTTCTCCCTGGGGCCTCCCTCAGTAGGAGCAATTTTAAGTATATAAGTGTGAGCAAGAGGCAGCCGAGCATCCCATTCTCTGCAACCAGCCAATTATTCAGTGTATGAGTAGCGTTGCTGGCACCCTTCCTTGCCACAGAGATGCCTGTTCTCAGAACTCTGCTCAGAAAGGGGGTGTCCTCAATGTTCACCGCAGCTCTGTTTACAATAGCCAGGACATGGAAGCAACCTAAGTGTCCATGACAGATGAACGGATAAAGAAGATGTGGCACATATATACAATGGAATATTACTCAGCCATCAAAAGAGACGAAACTGAGTTATTTGCAGTGAGGTGGATGGA
This sequence comes from Lagenorhynchus albirostris, assembly GCF_949774975.1. NCBI lineage: Eukaryota > Metazoa > Chordata > Mammalia > Artiodactyla > Delphinidae > Lagenorhynchus > Lagenorhynchus albirostris. Next base: position 105,644,672 of record NC_083103.1, on the reverse strand, counting down.
CCTAGAGTCTGTCATACAGAGTGAAGTAAGCCAGAAAGAGAAAAACAAATGCCGTTATGCTAACACATATATACGGAATCTTAAAAAAAAAAATGGTTCTGAAGAACCTAGGGGCAGGACAGGAATAAAGACACAGCCAGAGAGAATGGACTTGAGGACACGGGGCGGGGGAAGGGTAAGCTGGGACAAAGTGAGAGAGTGGCATGGACGTATATACACCACCAAACGTAAAATAGATAGCTAGTGGGAAGCAGCCGCATAGCACAGGGAGATCAGCTCGGTGCTTTGTGACCACCTAGAGGGGTGGGATAGGGAGGGTGGGAGGGAGATGCAAGAGGGAGGGGATATGGGGATATATGTATACGTATAGCTGATTCACTTTGTTATACAGCAGAAACTAACACACCATCCTAAAGCAATTATACTCCAATAAAGATGTTTAAAAAAAAAAGAAAGCAAGCAGGTGTCCTTCAGCTAAGGATGCCAATCTTTTCCAGGTGTGAGACCATTTCAGAGGCCAGGCAGCCATGCAAACTTGCAATGGTGGAGGGTGAGGAGTGATAGGGCTTCCTCGGGCTTAGGTTGAAACTGGACTCCATTCAGGCATGACCAGAAATGATCAGACTAAAAGAGCCTTGTATAAAATGACTTACGCATTCTGTACTCGTTCTAAAGATTAAAAAAAAAAAAAATCTTTAATGTATTTGCAGCCACACAGCTTTACTTTTCATTGAATCCATTATTAAGTCCCTGGGAAGGAAGACCTCTGTCATCTTCATTTAAAGGGATGATAGAAAAATTCCCCAAACTCACAGCTACAAGCTTCACAAGGACACTGCCCAAGATCGCTCGCCTCCCAACCGACAAGCCTAGCAGACAGCTAAGCCACAGGCTGCGGTGCCCTGTCAATGGCTTCTCCCTTCAGCTTGGCCCCAGCCCTCACACGCCATGCGCCAAATGCCCCCAAAAGGAGGCACCAACCAGCGCTTTGCAGGACCTGTGCCCACATCTCCTTTCACTGTTTCCTTTGTTCCACACCCCTGGCTCTTGGGCACACAGCTCACCACCCCAGCTGGACACTGGCCTCTGCTCCAAGGGTGCAGCTCTTCCTCAGGGGCCCCTTTTGACTTTGGGTAAAACTTTGACAGTACATGAGCTTACTCTTTTAACTGTATGTCTCGGGCGATAAAGGCCTTTCCCCACACTTCAACCCAGATAACCCTTGATGCGCATGGACCAACAACACTCTGACACGTAATGAGATTCAGATGGAGACTAATTTCCTTAGAGAGCTGGATAATTAGTATCAGGTATGAGGATGAAAGACACGAGTACCATTTGGGTACCTGACTCTTGACTACAAGACATGCCCAAAATAAAACTGATGAGCAGTTAGTTCTAAAACACACACACATACACACACACATACACACACACACACACACACACACGCAGAGGTGTGTACGCACACACTGTGACTCTACCTAAAAGCTTTTTAAACGTCTATATTCTCAGGCAAAGGATCCAAGAACGTTTAAAATATTCTTGTCAACAAAGATGTTTGCTAAGCACTCATTGCATGCCAAACACTGTGCCAAACACATTTTCACATTAAAATACCCTTTGTGAAGTATGAATAACTATTATCCCCCCATTTTGCAAATGGCAGAACAGATGTCAGGACGCTGAGGGACTGTCCCACTTGCACCCAGCTCGTGCTGTGAAATGAACGGGGCCTCAACTGTCACTACGAGTGGGAAGGGTCACCAGAGGAGAAACAGGCAGAAGGTAGAGGGTCTTCTCGTCACATCCTGCTGATGCCAGAGTGGCGAGATTTTGTCTCCTCTTCCCTCCATGTTCCTCCAGAAGGTGAGTGCTGTCAGTTTCCTCGCCTGGCTTGATGAGTCCTCCAAACTCTCTGAATAATCTTGAAGCAGAACTAAAGTTTCCCACCTTGGTAGTCCATACATCCTGCACACACACGGCTACTGCCATAGACACAGGGACCGCGTCTGGGGACTTACGGCATAAGCTGTCTGCAGTGGGAATAGGGGTTCCTGTCGTCCCCTGTGGGGGTTACATCTCCTTTGACGTTAGGACTTGTATTTCTTTCCCAGGGGAAATCCTTATTATGAAAAGGACCCCTAATAGGACCTGGGAAGATGAGACTTAATTTATCCTCCACTAGGGGCCCTTTTCTCCAGTAACCATAGGGGTGGCACAGTCTGGCAGCCAGTGGCCAAGAAACAGATTCTGGTTCACTTCAGCTGATCACTTTTTCCTTCATCTTGCCTCAGTCACGCGTCTTATAACATCCCAATGCCAAGTTCACTTTCCTCAGAGAGGTACTCCGGACACCCCCTTGCTTCCAGGCAGGGCAGTGTGCACACGCTTCCCTCTCCCACTATGTCCACTTCCATCCGCCTCCAACCCCCGTCTCCCCAAAATGCAGTCTGCTTTATTTCATGCATAAATAGCAATTTCCAACCAAGAAGAAACACCTGGGAGAGTCAGGGCACCCATGGTACAAGATAATTAGAGATTATTATAATCGAAATTTCATTGCCACATCAAACTGTGTCTTTTAGCATTAATTAATCTCCAATCCCAGCCCCTGAGCCTCTCAACTCTTCTGCTGGAGAGAGACCAGCTTGTCAAGCGCGCCCAAGCCTTGCATCTCATTATCACTGGTGCAGGGCAGAGAGAGAAGCAGAGCGATTCCCCGGGGCTTTTGCCCAGGCAGCTGTGATTCACAGGGCAGTTTCCCTGGTAGGAGGCAAGTGGAGGAAGCAATTTCGAGGAGGAGAGCTGGGCTCTTTATTTATTTACTTATTTATGCTTTCTCAGCAAACTCAGAAGCAGAGGATGCACATGGCTTCCATGAGGAGAACTGTGGCATGTACGAAGGATACTCATCGGTCACAGGTGGAGAGGGAGTGCGGGTGGTCCAGGAACCCTCACCCCTTAGCTGATCCTCTGATTCTATCCTGATCACTTAAGTAATAGAAAGCTGTCTGCCAAGTCATGCCCATCCTCTCCCTCTGCCCACCACTCATGGTTTGCAATGTCTGCTGTCACTCTACATATAGAACGTTTCCAAACCAGCATTTTGAAGACTGGTCATTTCTTTTTGAGAACCACTCTGCCTGCACCTCAAGTAAGCTTCTCCATCTGGATGAATAGCTAAGTGTCCCAGAGTTGTGATTCTATGACTGTGTTTTTCACACGCCTCCCCAATCATTTTGGTGATAAAATAGAACTCTTTACCAAAATAACCGAGCATTAAGTTTACATCCTTTCTGTAGTATTACTAATGATTAGTACTGCAATAATTACTAATTATTACAAAGAGACAGTGGAAGAAGTATAAGTGCCTTGATACAATTAGATTGTCTTTCTCACTACTATAGTCTCTGCGAACTTTTAAAACACGTTTCTATGAATCTTTGATACAATTCCCATAATGTGTAGCATATTCACCTAAGAGAATACTACCAGGCATTGAGAATGGCAACCAAGGATACAGCACAATGCTGAACAGAAGCCAGTCTCAGCAGAGAACATTCTGTAAGATCCCGTTCATGTAAATCGAAGAGCAGACACACCCCTGGTGCTGGGAGTGGAGATGAGGTGAGCTCCCCTGGGGGAGGGGAGCCGTGACGTCGAGTGGTATGGGGATGCTGGTGTGCTGTGTTCTATTCCTTGATCTGAGTGCTGACCATCTGGGGGTGTTCAGTTTGTGACACTTCATTGAGCGGGCGTTCTGGGAACTTGGTTGTATGTATGTTATACTCAAAGACAGTTTTTCAAAGAAAAGGAGTATAGGAAGACTTCCTTCTTTCCCTCCCTCCCTCCCTCCCTCCCTCCCTTCCTTCCCCCAGCGTCGCTTTCTCTAGGAAAAGTCTCCATAGAGCTAATTTCTATGAATCTCGAGAAGCGAGTGCATTACCTTCTGTTCCTTGGTCAGCCCTGAATCCTAAAGATTCCTGTTCCTTCCTCTGCCGGTTACAGGAATGGAACCTGAGAGTCACCTTCTCTGCGGGCGGCTCCCTGTGGCCAACCCGGGGAGGACCCTGTTAGGATGACCAACCACACCTGCATCTTGGCCACTGATGGACACCCGCCTTTGAAAGGACATAGTCATTTCCAAAGGACATGATGATTAAACACACTTACAAAAGACCACGAGTCTTCTTTTAAATGAAGTGGGTTCTCCACATTGCTGCCTCTGTACAAGAGAGCGTCCGAGTTGGCAACTCTTTCTAGTTTTAATGACAGGTGAACATAATACGGCGCAGGTTATTATTTACACACCGTCACGTTCTGTAGGTTATGGAGACCTCTGAGGACTTTGAATCATGGCTAATTTCTGTTTTGAAGGAGCAAACATACTCAAAGCAGATCAGCGATTGGAGCCCACCCACTCCTCTGCAGCCTCGTGGCGTCGGGACCCTGGCTGCCTCGCTTCTCACCACCTCGCAGATCCTGGCTCTCAGGAGGCAAGCGGGATGTGGTTAGTGAGGGAACCAGGGTCCGCAACCAGCAAACCGAAGCTCAGGCCAAAGAGAGAATGCTTTGTTCTCTGCTCAAGCCTTGGAGAACTTCACGGCGAGCAGGCAGGTGTACTCTGACTTTGCTATTCCACTGTGCATGAAGAAAATCAGACTTGTGTTAACAAACCAACCTTTTGTTAAATGTCTATCCCATGCTCAGCAAAGTGCTAAGTGCTACACGGGTGGCATGATTCCTACCCTCAAAGGCAGACACTCATGAAACAGCAAATAATACAAAGAGCTGACAAACGGTGCAAATATGCAGCGGGGCCCTGTGGTCGTTTGGGAAGTGCAGGCAAGGGTGGTGGAGCAGACAGGGGAGACATTCTAGGACGTCTGTGGCTTACAAGGTGGCAGATGCCGTCTTGGTTCCGTAACTGGATGACTACACTTAATACTCAGAATTACTCTGTGGGTGAATGGAACCGGGTCCATTTTATGGACAGGAACCCTAAAGCAACGTGCTTTAGATCGCAGAGCTGGTCAGTGGTGCTCTAAGTGCAGAGACACAGTCCACGCTGTCGCTGGAAGATGTGTTGGGTGAACTGGTCTGTGAAAAATGAACAGGGCACCGATGGATAGGATGCCCAGATCAGACCTCACCAGGGAATCGCCCCATGAACTGGGAAAATGGGCTCTGAGCCCTGCCGTCCACCTGCCCCTTCAAGCAGAAACAGGAGGACTCACCCGGGGGCAGAGCTCAGGACGCCCCGAGAGACGACTGGGCCAAAAACATCCCACCATGGCCCCATCAGCTCTTTTCACAGGAAGAATTAAGAGTCTTCAGCTGCCTTTGTCAAAGCAACTGCCTTTGTTGGATGAGTGTATGTGCGACTCAGATTCTGAACGGCCAGGGCACGCCCTCCATTTTATCCTACCCCAATGTGAGGTTTTTCCAGGCTGAGGAAAAGCAGGACACGAAAAGGATAAGTTAAACAGACACACACCGTTGACTTCTCCCCACTGCCTACATATGCATTAGATGCTTAACTGTGCAGTGCCTTCCTCGCGGGAGGGAGAGTGGTCCTGGCCCAGAGGGTGACACGCTGAAGCATGAGGACCATGGGCTCTGATCACTCCCAGGCGGGGCCACTGCACGTGCTCTGCGTTCTCATCTGTATCAGGGCCTAATCTACTGCTGATTATTTGTTTATTTAGTTGCTGCTGTCTTGCTCCAAGCATGCTGCCATCCAAATGAATTTCTACTTAAGTATGCAAGCAGTGGAAGATGGAATATTAACATGGAAGCACTTGGACTCTCCAACATGATTTGGTATAAAATGGAATTTGGTGTCCAGCATGGGGTCTGTCTTAGACTTTAACCAAGCACTTCTAGATATGAACAGCCTCAAGGATCTCATTTTAATGATAACCAGTATTTGTATAGAGCTTTAAACGTGAGAAGGTATAAAGCCTTCTCACATATATTTTCATTTGATTCTCCAAACAGTCCTGGGAGGCAGTGTTACCATCTGCACTGACGATGCCGGGGGTGAGGCTGAGGTCACCCAGCTATCACATGGTAGAATCAGGACTCAGCCTCCATCTTCTGATTGCAAACTTCATACTCTGCACTGTGTCCACACCACCACCTAACGGGGTCCCTCCACCTCACGGTGAGCTCATCTTGAAGGAACTTACACAGTAAAAATTCCAGTTCAAGGGGTAACTGTGCACTCATGGAGCCCCACCTCTGCCATGCTGTAGGTCTCTGAGCGAGTGACTTTTCTGCGAACTTCTGAGATAGCCATTTCCCACTTTCTTCTTCTCCTTCTTCCTTTTTTTTTTTTTTTCTCTTTTGAAGAGCTCTAATTTGAAAACCAATGTACCAGCAAGAATTCCTGAGTGGAAGGTGGCTTAGTGACAAACACAGAAACATGATTTAATTGACAAATGCCAACTGACTGGCAGTCCCCAGACTGTCAGCCAGCTTGATTTCCTCTTTTATTAACTAAAGGGTCCAACACAGACGATCTCTGGTGGGTCACTGGGCTGTGGACTCCCTGGGGGGAAGTCAGGACACTGTCCTGCATTTTCATCCTGCCTGCTTCTGAAGAAGACCGGGAACAGGAGCCCGCAGGCAGAGCTGAAGCTGTGTGCCTCGCTTTACTCCTTTTATGTCCAGGGCTTTCTGAACTGGATAGTCACAGAATAGATACAAGCAATTTGTATTCTGTTTGTGCAGCAAAAGTTTGGTTACCTAATAATGGTTAATTTAATAATCTGGTCAACTTAGAGATAATTGACAAAATATTAATATAAATGAATTAACTTTTCAAGCAAGAAATAAATTATTTGTTCATTCTTTCCAGAACCGCTTTTGAATACTGGCCTACATCGAGCATACAAATGAATGGCTGTCCCCGCATAGCGTGGTTGATGACAGAGCTGGACGTGCTTGGGTTTTTTGTTTGTTTGTTTGTTTTCTGGCCACACCACACAGTTTGCAGGATCTCAGTTCCCCAACCAGGGGTTGAACCTGGGTCCTGGCAGTGAAAGCCTGGAATCCTAACCACTAGGCCACCAAGGAACTCCCTGAGCACGTCTGAGGATCAGAGTCTCAGCTCTCAATGATTCTTTACACGAGGTTACGCGTACGGTGAGATAAACAAAACACACGTTCGCCTACTTTATTTCTATTCATCTTTCCGAAGCCCTCATCAGCTGTGGGTACCCATGAGGTCACATTACTGTTAATAATAAATCTTGCTGGCTTTTCACGCCTCTTACATAACCACAGGGACTCAGTCTCTGGCCATATCTTCCACACTGATTGGTCTGGATCCCTAGAAGGCCCCCTCCTGCCCTCACGCCTGGCCCTTGCTAGTGTCCACACCTGCAAATGACTGCAGCAAGGCCCCTACCGCGCCCGCAGTCATTGACGCCTCCTCGGAAACTCGGTTTTTCTGGCTCATGTGCTGTTTCCCACACTTCCAGTGAGAGACAGGACAGACCTTTTGTTCCTGACTCTCTATCGTTCTTTGCAATTTAGGTCCCCAATACAGGCTGCATGTCTCCTAAAGTCCCGCCTGGAAACAGTCCTTTCGGCTCCTGTCTGCAGCTCCCTTTTCCACAGGGGTGACTCTCGAGCTGTGCTCTGGCTCAGGGCCAGACACTCACTCTCCCTCGCGTATGCTCACGACTGCCCGTCGGCTGTGACCCACGGAGCTCCCTCGCCGTGTCCAAGGGGCTCCTCACCTCCTGGTCACCCACCACTCTGTCTACGGTACTTCACAGATGCTCTGCAGTTACCGTCCAATGAATACATCTGGTCTTCCCCATTACAATCATATTTTTTCAGAGGACAAATAGCTTGCTGACTAGTGTAAACAAGCAAAACTCTGGCCAGTGAATAGAAACCTAATTTATTGTCTGGACACAACTTACTAGTTATATGAACATCAATGAAGAAGACATGTAGGGGTTTCATCGTCTTAACAGGAAGTGGGCTCCACCAGCTCTGAGTTCCCTTCGTACTCTCTTACATGACATCGTCTAGGGCTCCTGTATCCTTGCTTCATACGCGTTTTAGAGCTCTGTATTCCGGCAGCATCCAGTTACTGGAAGTGACTGGTGTCACTGGTTAGCATCATTCCCAGTTATGATTGATCATTAGTTCATTCATTTCACAAATAGTTACTGAACATCTACTATGAGCCAACTACCCTTCTGGGCGCTGGGGATCTATCAGCGGACCAACAGAGAGAATTGCGGCTATTACAGAAATTACATCTTAGCCTAGGAGAGAGAGACTGTAATAAATAAATACGTGATTTAAAGTCAGATAGCAACGAGTGATGAAGACAGAGTAGGGCTGGTGGTGGAGGGTGTGCGACATGAGGAGGAAACATACGAGCACAGACTTGAATGAAATTATCGAGTAGCCCTGTGACTATCTGGGCCCAGAACACTTCAGGCAGAGGTAACAGCCAGTGCTAAGGCCCTGAGGCAGGTGGATACTTGGTGGATTTGGGGAACATCAGGAAACCCCATGCAGCTGGGGCTGAGAGGGCATGGACCGGGGGTAGGACAGGAGGAGGCTGTGGAAGGGTTGTCAAAGTCTTGTGAATTGGGCTGTGGCATTCGTATTTTATCTGCATGAGATGAGAAGCCACCTGGAGATGATAAGCAGGGAGCAACAGCATGTTCATATAACTAGTAAGTGGTTTAAAATTTACGTTTTAAAAGGATAACTCTGTCTGGTGAGTAGCGAATAAGAGAGAGGGATGGGCAAAACAGGAAGATCAGTCAGGCGTTTTTAAAGAAGATGAGGACTTTGAAAGGGTTTTAGCAGTGTCATTGGGAGCTCCTTGGTGCGAGGAAGGGGCAAAGAAATCGGAGAAATTATGTATAAAGAAAACGTCATTTCAGCTACTCCTGATGGGGCTAAACTTAGAGTCACAGAATGCACCTCCTTGGGTGAAACGTCACGCTGCTTTCATTTACCACCTATATTCGTGCTTTAGTATACAGATATTTGAGGCAGAAATACGGCTTCTATGTTCTTCTCCCCTATTATTTTCCTGGACACCTCATCTACCACATTTCTTTCTACAATACATCACACCTGCTGTTCTCTGTAAGGGTCGATGTTACGGTGCCATCAGGCAGTTTTCTCCTTTTCCCACAAGTTTTGCTTCATGATCCCCTTAATCGTTGGGCCAAATGCGTGCTTCCTCTCCCTCCCATGGGTACGTTCCATTTCCTGCCATGCCCACCATTTTTGTCTGATGAATTATGGTTTCACAGACAAAATGCTGGGTTGTAGTACCAAATATACAACCAATTTTTATTTTTTCCTTTCTGCATCTTATTCCTGACCTTCTCTTCAGTGTTAGAAAGGATGAAAACCTCATCTGTGTTTCCACCGTGGTATCTTGTCCAAGCCTCCACTGTCACTAGAGACATGTCTCTTCCAGGTTCTCCTGCCTGGATCAAGGGTTTTAATATAAAACCCGAGTGGGGGCCATCGTGGGATCGGTGGGTCTTGGCTATCTCTCCATGTTACCATACAGTCCGAGAAGAAAGGAAACTTCTTAAATAACCATGTCAGTTTTCCATCTAATCACCTCCATTTTCCTTATTAGGTAAGACCCACCACCACAAACACCTCTTTTCTCATCCTCAGCGGGGTATGCCTGGGCACACTCCTTTGAGCTCATTTAAACTGGAGCTATTGCATCTCAGAAGTGCTACCTACTTCCATGGGCAAAGTTCTAACATCTTCCTTCCTTTTCCTTTTTTAAAAACATTTTTGCAGACAGCTTTAGCTTATCATTAATTCCTTCATTCTTAGTGTGTTTTTACTCACGGATTTTTGCCCTATCTAATCACTCACTCTAAACACATTCCAGGTAATTATTCCCTCTATTTCCTCACTGTCACCTCCTTAGGAACACCATCTTGCACTGGTAGCACAAGTAATTGGTGACTAATGCTTATGGGCAACCAGACACAGCACATAACTTCTAGCTCATTAAAACAGATTCTTCTGTAGCCATGCATGGAAGATGTTCTAAGCCTTCTGTTTCCAGAACATATTGATTTTTGGTACTCACTTGTACCTGAATGAGCTTAAAAATGCAAGCTGACTTTGGACTGGGAGTAATCGAAGATTAAATTCCAATTTCTCCATCTCATCTGAGCATCCAGGAGGCTACAGCAGGTCCTGATGTTATCAGGAGCAAAGACTTCTGCCCACCTCTTTTCTTTGGACTGAATACGTTGTTCCCATCAGAACGAATCAGAGTCCAGCAGGACCACGGAGCCATATCAAGGTAATTTAATTGGGAAAGCATGTCGCCACAGGGCACAGAAGAGAGGTACATTGGCACACGTGCTGACTGACTGACTGCTTTTGAAATATCTGTATCCATCTTGGAGTGCGTTTGGCTACAGTCCAGAGAATATGTTGTTCTTTTTCTGCTCAGCTCTGTTTTGGTACCAGTGCATTAGGGAGTTTATGAAATATCTTTCCTGAGAAATATTTCAAATGAAACACCACTGCTCTGGAATGGCTGTAGGCAAGACCTGCTTAGGGGAAGGGGCTGCACTTAGTAACCTCTGGGGGACTTTTGAGGTCTTGGATCTGCTGAATTTCTACTGTAACTTCTTCAGTAAAAATCTCTCCCAAAGGCCTTCCTTACTGGAAGAGAAAGGCCCCAAGGCTTTCTGGGATTGCTATTTTGGCACTAAGTCCCTACCCATCTCTCTGCCCAGCTCATCCCAAAAGCTTGGTCCTGGGCCACATCAGAGCAGCCTGGCTCTGGCCCAGGAGGGCACGTTGACAGCCCGCCATTGCTCCTAAGACGGCTCAAAGTCAGATGGCACACAGGGTGGGTCTGTGCCCCCCGCCCTTCCCCCTGCTGCCTACCTGCCTTCTGGTCTACATTCACCCCCATCATCTAGAAGAGGCATCTGGCTGTCTTTGCAGGGATCTGTTTCATTGCTTCAGCCTCAATGACAACAAAACTCCCTGGGGAAAGACCATGGTTTCAACAACATTCTGTGTTGTGGAAGGTGAAAATGGGGGGAGAACATCTGAGCTCTGCTGACGGGAGCCCCTGCATTGCTAGTTCAGTTCATGAACAATGTAGCTGAACTCGGACACATTAAAGCAACAGAAATCACCTTCAGATGAGAGCTGGCACCAGGACTGTCTAACACTCAGCAGTCTTGCACACACCACTGCGTGCTGAGTACAACTCCTTCCTTCTTTGCAAGTCCGCCGGGCTCACGTTCTCCCTTTAAGGCAGTGGCTCCCGGCCAGGCACAGGGCAGATACTCAATTCACAGATGCTATCTCTGGTTTGGTTACATCAAATCCCTAAATTACAATCTCCATAGAGTAACGCTGACATCCCATGGACACAAAAGACACGGAAAGGTCAGAAGCTCAGCAAAACTGAACCAAAGATAACCTTACCAAACACAGGCCTGGTGTAAATGTGGATAAATGCTGGCTTCCGCCTGTGCACCTGCGCCTGCACGTAACACACACCCTCTTCCCATACGGCAGATTCAGTTTCCCTGTGACACGGCCTATTGGTGAGCAGTTTCGCAGCCTTGTAGCCCTAGACATTTGCAGTCCCAACCGCTCTACCCGCACTGCACAATTCCTGAATACAGGCACGGCCTCAGTTACAGGTGCACACACACACGCGCACACACGCAATCAGAAAGGAGAACCAAGGCAACACTGACATCTGTCACACACCCAACCCTCGCCTGCGGCAGCTTCCAACTCAAGTCTCCAACTTTGCTATCAGGCTGACAACTGGCAATGCCAAGCCTCCCAGCTCCCACCCCTTCCAGGTTCCTGTGACGGCGCCCGTTTCTGCTGAATGAGCAGAATGTGTTCCAAACCCAGCATCTGAGGTGTAAGAACTCAGATCCTGCAGCTTATTTCAAGGTCAATTCGCTTCAGAATCAAAACCCATTTGCCATAAAGCAGAGAGATGCTAGGGAGAGGGGGAGGGCCTTAGGAAGGGAAGGCACAGTCATTAAAACGGCTGTCGGAAATCTACACACACACGCAGGCTCACACACGCAACCTGGGTATTTCTAAAACCCTGTCTTGATCTGAGTTTCCTATCCACGTTCTCTCTGTCCCTATGGCTTTTCTGAATGGATGCGCTCAGCCAGCAGAGGAGTGGGGCTGGGCAGGAAGGCTGTTTCTGCAGCTCATCATCTTGGGTTAAAAGCAGGAGCCGTCTCCCCTGGCACAGCTGCACCCTGCCATCTCATTCCAAGTCATCAGGCCATTACTGAACTATTACCAGTTGCTCGCAGACATTTTCCTGAGCCTGTGACAGATTTCTCTGAGCTCAGGAGTAAAGTTCTGGGTGTCGGAGGTTTGGCAGCGGCAATTTTCACCTCATTGTCAAATTGTTTCCTCTGTTTCGGGGTGGCCTGGCTCCTCGGCCCTGTGTCTGAGGTCATTTCCTATCCCCTAGTTTTGAGAAATATTTCTTGTTCCTCTGCCCTTTAACTCTCAAACCCTGTTCCTGGGCGCTGGAGGCCTGCATTGAGCAGTTTGTCCAGACGCTGCCGTGGTCAGAGGTGGAGACGGGGTGCAGGAACGTGGCACAGGATAGGAGGGTGAGGGGAGTGGGCCCTGGCCCCCTGTCCTGCTTTGTCTCACCAGCCTGCCATGGACACAATCTATTCTTTGCCTCGTTCTCCTGAGCAGAGCTGGTGATTGTTATTTGTATTGATAGATGAGTTGTACCCACGTTAGAAACAGGCTCTGTAAGTGCATGAAACTGAGGCAGGCGTCAAGAGCAGCGAAGAGCAGTAGTTAGCTTGTCGTGATGACTCCACTGAAGGCCAAGCGAGAAAATGAAGAAAACGCCAGTTTGCTGGATATACTCATCAAAGTGCCACACACTGCTCTTCCTGGTGACCAGCGCTGGGTGTGCAGAGGACGCTCTCAACCTCAGTTCTTGTGGGCCCCACAGGGGAAGACGCAGGCCATAGATAGCCAGGTTAGGCCAAAAGCACCAGAGGTCCCACCTCGCTCACCTGTCCCAGCGCTGGGCTGTCCATTCTTCAGCTGATTCAACAGTTACTCAGTGACCCTGAGTATGTACATTTTCAGCACCATGCAGGGTACCAGAGGGTTCACAAAAGAAGCCTGGGACAAAACCCCGCCTTCTGGGAGCTGTGGGCCCCCAGGAGTCAGGGCGTAGGCATCCTGTGTGCAGCTGGGGCCAAGGTTTACCAAGAGCTTACTGCGAGCCAGGGGTGGTGCTCAGCTTCTAACCCCGCGCCCCCGGCCCTGGGAAGCAGACATGTCCTAATCCCCATATTGCTGGCGAGGAAACCCAGCCCGCGAGCGACTTAGTACCGGATCAGTAACTTCATCCGGTTCGCAGAATGAGTAGGTTCTGAAGAGCCAGTATTTGAACGCGCACGTCGCTCAGACTCTAAGTTCCCTATGCAAGTGTGTAACCACCCTGGGTGCTGCCTCGGGGAAGCTGGGCCACTGCTGTGACTAGGAGGGTATCTGCTCACCGGCACTTTGTGATGGAGAGAGAGGTTCAAGGTGAATAAACCCCACCTGGCTGCAAGACCTCCTGCTCCACCACCTCTCAGGGTCGGGGCGGGGAGGTGGGGCAGGACGAGGGGCGTGGCCCAGAGCTGGGATCCGAAGGGAGGGGCTGGAAGGGGGCGTGGCCCACGGAGACACAGGTCAGGTGCTTCAACAAAGCACGTTCCAAATCCAAGCGCGTCCTGCAATTTCACCATCACGGTGGTCATTGCGGCCGCAACAGCTCTTTGTGCTGAGACCTGGGACAGACAATGGCAGTTTTATAACTCAGGGGACCTTTGAAACAAGACCTGACAAAGCAGTGGCCATCTCAGTGAAAAGTCATCCTGAGCTAGCCAGGAAAACTGGGCCAAGGCTCTCGGAAGAGCTTCAGGCCAGCTTTGGCCTCGGGGGACAACTTCCACCTCCTTGGCCGTGGCTCCAGGGCCTTCTTCCGGGGCTGCCCCTTACTAGGGCATTCGGAGGGTCCACGCCCTACGTGCCCCACCGTGCTCCACACTGTGGGAACATCAGTTGCCCGCCGTGGGAAGAACAAGAGATCAAAAGAAAAAAAAAAAAAAAGCTGACCCATTTTGAGGAAAGTGCCTATTTCCAACGCAGATCTGTAATTGCTAATAGTAGGGCTGGAGCGGGGAGCGGGGCCCCAGGGGATGAGAGACAGGAACTCCTTCCGACTCTGTGCAGCCCTCCGGGCACCAGGACATCTACAGGAACTGCTCTCCGGTCAGGTCACGCTAGGGACAAGTCTAGAAATAGGGCCCTGTGGCTGACCCACAGTCCCTGCAGAGGCCTGCCTATGAGACGGGAGCTCCCCGCACGCGTCCTCCCGGTTCTAGGCGGGCGAGGTGTCACCCCAGAATCCTGGTGGCCCTAGGCGAGCACTGAGCCTCTCCACGGCATCCCGCACCTGTGTTAAGAGGCACTCGAAGTCCGGTGATGACACCACTTTTGAGGTTTTCTTCAAAGCAGGGAGGGACACGCGGGATGCATGTCTGCAGAGGAGAAATGGCATTTCACAGGTAAAGGCAGGCAGGTGGGTTGGGAGAAAGCCGGGCAAACGAGGCATTGCCCGGTAGAGCACCTCTGCTTCCCCAGCCACAGACTCGAGGCTGGTGCGCAGTGCTCTCTCAGGTCCTTCCAGCCTTGTGGTAGTGGAGCGCCCAGGGACCTCCAGGTGGAGACGCTCCTGAAATGAAAAAACCTCAGGTCCCACAGGCTGTGTGGCTTTAGGTAAATACTTAACTTCTCTGAGTCTCAGTTTCTTCTGTGAACCAGGAATGGTAAGAATATCTCTCAGAGGCACAATGAGGATTCAGTGACCATGGATGCACTCTTCTTGCCTCTTCATCATGCCTTATAAGTGGAAGCTGTAACTATTAATATTTTAAGATTAGACTATTGAACTTGAGTCACGATATGTTTTTAATTTTTACTAAATTTGAAGGAAGTGCCCAACCGATCATGGATTCCTCCTCAGTCTGGCATTTGGGCATCAGCGTTAGAAAGGAGAGCATAGCACACCCCAGAAGGGCAGCCTGAGGAAGGGGCCGAGAGAGCTTCATGGTACCTACTGGAAGAAAAACATACTCTTCACAGGGGTTCGCAGGGGACCTTCTATAATTAAAAATTCTATTTCAGAGACCTCACTGTAAGGATGCCAGGCTGTGGGCAAACTAGGAACTGGCTTGTGTCCACAGTTCGTGGGATGGTAAGTGAGGTCATCAGGGGCCTGATTGTAGGAGTGACCTAGGAGCTTCAAGGGCAAGGACAATACCCAGACCTGTGGGCTGATGGCTAGCTCCCAGGTGAAAGGTCTCAAACAGATTCTTTCAGCAAGAAGTGGACCAGATGGGAAAGCAAGAGCTCCTGTAAAGGAAGCAGGAATTGGGAACAGAAGCTTGAATGAAGACCCCTTGGGGAGGGACAGACCAGGAGGCTCCCCTGAGGGCAGCTGAGGCTCTGTGTCCTCAGATGGGCCTGGTTCCAAGGACGAAAGTGTCAGCTTAGGGAGACGGCATCAGATATGATTCATTTCACCTGCCTGGACTGAGGTGAGGCTGAGCTGGGCAGGGGGGTCACAGAAACACTCCTGCAGCAGAGGCCAAGCAAGTGGGTGACAGCCAGGCCACGGGGGAACACGGCAGGGATAGGATAGGGTTGAGCTTCCTTCCGCCCTGGGCGTGGTTCTGGGCCCAGAGAAGATGCTGTCCTATCCGTGGAGTCTGCCGCTTGCCTCGCTCTGGTGTGGCTGGGTAAACTTGAGTTCCACCACGTTAACCTAAGCCACGGAAGTGTTTCACGTCCTACACTGTTGTGAGTAGTTCAGCGTTTGATAAACATGTGAGGTGACAATGTAAAGTGCTTCATCTGTAACTGTCTGCAATTGCAATTCAATTTAACTCAATAAGCACGTGCTCGACATCTAATATGCATCCATTTCTCTTCCTGAGCTCTGCTTCCCTCCACGAGACTTTGCACATTTTTGGATAGACTTTGGGCTGAAAACATTTATTCATACATTTCAATAGCTTGGCGATGCATTACAGCAGCCAAAATATTTTTCGCATCAAACATTGAGAGGAACATTCTAAACAGTTCTCGTACATTTCTTATGACTCTAGTGTATTAGTTATCCATCACTGTGTAACGGATCAGCCCAAATCTTAGTGGCATTGACTACAAGAATCCTTTATTATCTCTCACAGTTTCTGTGGGTCAGGAATGAATTCAGGAGCAGTTTGACTGGGAAGTTCTGGTTCAGGGTCACTTATGAGTCGCAGTCTAAAGCCTATGGGGCTGAAGTCATCCATAGGATTGACTGGGGCTGGAGGACCCACTTCCAAGGTGACTCCCTCGTGTGGCTGCTACACTGGGGCTGCTTGTTGATGGGAGCATGTTGGGTGTGCTTTGGGCTTGGGGGGTGGCTTACCCCCAAGCAAATGATACAAGAGATCAAGGCAAAAAGGGCAATGCCTTTTATGAGCAAGTCTCTGAGGTCACATCCCATCAGTTCCTCCATATTCTAGCATTGGGCTAGCCCTGATTCACTGTGAAAAGAGACTACACAGGGTGTGCCTTCAGGAAGTGAGGGTCACTGGGGCTCATCTCGGAGGCTGGCTACCGCAACTAGCTATTTGGAATCTACTTTTGGACTATCTTCAGAAGCATACGTTCACATACAGACACACAAATAGACAGTTCTATCTCCAAGTGGGAAAAGTCTCAGTTGACGTATTTTAGTGTGTTTCATTGGTTCCGCCAGCTTCCGTTCCGTCACCCCATTCCAGTTGAGTCCAGCCCTGCCCTCGTTCCCTGCTGGTCCTATAGCTCTCTCGTTGCTACTGCAGGACTAGTGTCTGGTCAGCTCCTTTTGAATTGCAAACCTTTTGTCTTTGCTCCTTGTTCTTTCTGTCTTGCCTTACATAAGTGGGTTCCTCTTTGATCAATTGTTCTCTGGGTCCCAGAGCAATACGATTCCGCACTGAGGAGCAGGAGAGGCAAAGAGCCAGAGGATCCGTGCTGTAATTACCAAATTCACGTGCCTATGCAGAGTGCAGCATATTATCATAAAATGCTATCGCATGCGCGGGCACCAGGACTTAGCTCCTCACAGATCCAAGGTGCCATTTGAAGTTCAATTTTTCATTGTGTTTCTCCACCTACCTGCGCTAGGATGCCGGGCTATTACCTCATACTTGGCATATTTAAGTAAAGCCAAATTCATCCTCCTCCTAAAGTCAGCTTCTCCCCCTGACTAACATTTTTCTGCTCGTGTTTCCACCTAAAAAGGTGCAAAGGTTGAAAACCTCAGTGTCTGCTTAGCTTGCCATGACCCCCTTTGCCCTGTATTACACACAGTGGTCAGTGCTGAAATGCTTCTCTTCTCATCCCTCTTTCCTTTTTATCACCACCTCTGTCCTGGTTTCGTTCACCTCTCAACACGCTATCTGCATCTGTATCCCAAGTTGTCTGGGCACCCCTCGTGCTCCCAATCCAATAGGTGCTGCATGCTTTGACCAGATCGATTTTTCTTAAAGGCCACTTTCATCATTTCATTCTTCTGCTTGGGAAAACCTTCCAGTATTTTTCCACTGATGTCCGGATGAAGTCTACACTCCTTGGCCTGACATATATGATCCTTACCATTCATTCCAGAGTATATTTCAACGTACATGTCACTTGCGCCAACCTGAGACCTTCACCAGTGCCTCTATGCAGAATGTTCTCCATTCCTGGTGTTGCCCTGGCCCTGCCCATCCCCCCAAGCTCTTGCCTTTCTTAAACTCCAACCTCAGTTATTGTCTGCTCTGCCCATTTGCCCCAGTATACAATCTGTGTTAAAGTCAAGCTCTTCTTGCTCTGTGGGCAGAGCTCCTTAAACCACAGTCTCCTTGTAGACTAGACCCTGGGTCTTCTCCACACTTGAGCAGCTGTTCTATGTCGGAGAAGATTTCAGTACTTATTTACTAACAAATTCTCTGGGCCAAAACCCCAACAAAAGCCCCAGAAACAAGGTTTTTAATGAATTCCTTTCTTCCTCTTCTGTCTCAACAGCTACCTGGGTGGAAACTGCTGGGTTTCCCATCATGGTTTCAACCCGAAACCTTGGCTTCTGCATCAGTGAGGGGCGTGGCAGCATCCCGCCCCTCCCAGCACAGGAGGGGGATTCCATCTACTCTGCCATCGCTGAGGCCCCAGGCTCGTTGGTTTGCTTGCAGTGGGCTTATGTTACCTCTCAGTTTACCCTGTTTATTTTTTGACAATCTAATGATCTTTTCTGGTGTCACTGGCGAGTGTCCTATTTAGGACTACCCACTGTGGGAAGCTGGAGTCATTCGTGCTTGTACGTGTTTGTTTTCCCCAAGATGCTGCCCGGGTGATAATGCCAGAACTGTGCAAGCGACTGAAACAAAGGAATGTGTTTCTCCTGCTGCCAGGGGCAGAGACTCCCACCTCCTTTGCTAGATGAAGGGATGGAGGCAGGAGGAAGATAGGCATCCCGAGACGCGCCATCCTCTGGAAGAGGGAAGCCTATGTTTGGCATCTTCTCCCTGAGAGAGAATAATGACCTTAAGCCCACATCCTAACGAGCACTTATAGTAAGTGAACTAGGGACTGGGTAGAAGGGTTGAAGACAGACGCCTGTTCAGGCTTTTCGGGAGGAGCAAATGAAGGGGAGCAGTTATTTCCTCCTCTAGTTGATAAGGATCTGTTGAGTGCCAGACGCCGGGACTACCACTGTCATTCATACAAAACAAACAAACAAAAAAACCCAAGACATAAATCCAGCTCAAATGCAAACCACAGTCTGTTTTCTCAGTGCCCCACCCCCTCACGGAGCCTTTGGTCTTCTCTGGATTAGGTCAGAGGCTGTGATGGAAACCCAGGCTGGGTCACAGTCAGGGACCCACAGAGCATGAATGCGGATGCCACGGAGATTGAAGCAGGAGGTGGAGGCGGCTTAGGTCAAAGCTTCCATCGCCAGGTGTGGGCGCGGGCTTCCCCACGGCGCACTCTCAGACTCGGTCTTGTCTGGGTTTAGTGACTTGAATAATACAGCTGTGACCATCACCTCACACCCACTATTAAACCAGGCACAATGACAGTGAAGTAACCCACCACGCCAAGCAGCCCAGGCCCACACTCTCAGCGTGGCCGAGACAGACCAAGTCAGGAAGATCGATCGTACCAGCCTGGCCCAGGGATGGAACCCACGGTCACTCCTCACCACGTCCAGCACGTGGAGATCCTGACCGTAGGCACAAGCCAGCGTCCCAGGGTTCAGAGGGAAGCTGAGTGGGTGCGTTTCCTGTCCACACCCTGACCCGAGCTCGTCTACTTTTCTTGGTTTTAACTATTGGGCATGAACATAGATTTATTTTGATAAGAGGAGTTCCTTTGGTTTAAAAAAGAAAAGGTTCTACGTAATTATTTTAATCAATATTTCCAGGTACTACAGGTAGAATAAATACAGGAGAGTCAAAAAGATCAGGGATTAAAGGTTCGATATCTAATCTAATCGTGACTTTGCCGCCAACTTCGTGGGACATCGTTGAATCCAATGTCTCTGAAAATGTTTTCTTGGTGAACAAATGAAGCACCTCCACCAGCTGGTATCAGAGAAGAATTCCCAAGCAAGGCATAAGAAGAGAGAGGGAGAGGGAAAGAGGGGGGCGAGGGTAGGAGAAAGGGAAAGAGAAAAGGGGGGATAATTGGCAGGCTGGAAGGGGAACAGGAGATGGTGCACACGGAGTTCCTGCAGGCGTTCCCAGGAACAGGCCTGGAGACCAGGACAAAGCTTCATCTGCATCTGACCAACCACAGATCCCAGGTCAGGACGTATTAGAGTCACTTATGAAAAACGGTGTGACACTCTCGCATAGAGAAGGCTCAAAAAGACGGTGCTTTCTCCTTAATTAATTTAATTTCAAATCTGCCAGTCTATAGACAGAATCTGAGAAACATTCAAACTAGTGAGAGGAATAGTTAATTTTATAAATACCAACTGTGTCACCCGGAGCACTTTCCCATTGTTTCATCTCATTCATTCATTCAAAAATGTTTATTGAGTGAGTGATGTGTACTAAGTTTTGCCAAAGAAGGAAACAGAACAATCATTCCCTGCCTCCGTGGAGTTTATGGTCTAGTTTACAGCATATGTTGGGAGGATGACAGTAAGTAAATCAGTCCAGCAATCATCAATTATAATCTCTTTTAATAAGTGGTACGTGAGTATCAGGGACTTCGCTTTGTAGACCGTGAGACTGAGTTTTACCTTGTTTGGCATTTTGCAGCTAGAATCATCACTGGCAGAATTTAAACCAAGGTCTGCTAACCCCCAATGTCTACTCTTTCTATTTCATACACTAGCCACCTTTCCTCCCCCAGGAGAGAAAATGCATTAGCAAGAAAAGAAAGAAATAGGAAAACAACAAAGTTGAAATTATGGGTCACGTTACGGTTGGGGTTGATTGGCCCAGGAGAAGTTGCCATTTGCTCATCAGAATTTTCAAATGTATAATTTGGCCACTACGGTGACCAGGATGACCTAGCAGAACAAGACTGTGATGAAACACACAAACAAAATAAACCACGGGGAGGATGCTGCCAACAAAACTGCTGAGAAGCACAGGACCCTCTTCCTCCTCTCTCTGAGGAAGTGAACAGACCTCCGCAAGGAGCCCTCCCGAGCTGCCCTCAAAGGCAATTCCACTCACAGATTCATAAACCTTCCAGCCATGGATGCGTCTTTTCTGCCAGGTCCTGGCTGTTTGCAAGCAATGTAGACATTTGTGTGAGATATACAAAGCCATGTCAGCTGCTCCAAAGCTATCAGCACGTACACGCTAGGTCTGAGCAAAACAGATCCTGCAGTACTCAGGGCATCAAAGGGGATTACCCAGAAACCCATAAGAGATTTTAATTTAGATGATCATTACGGAGGCTCAGTAGGAGGTGGCTGAGAATCGGGCAGATTTAACTCCAGGGTGGTGAAGGGAATAAGATGAAAAGGATGATAAAGGTACATTTGGAGGTTGATTTACCCGGCCCCTATGCCGTCTCCTCTGGCATGGCCTTTCCTTGGTGACACGCAGCAGGCCGGGGTAGGGAAGCCCCCAGAGCAGGCTGGACCTGTGCCTAGGATGCTATAGCCCACTGGGGAGAGAGTAATATATCCTGGATATATTACTGGATTTGTGGTAGGGTATGAGGGTGTCCCACTTCAACAGAGCTTCTCTTGCAGTCAGTCTTGGCTACCGTTTGAAATCCTTCATTGTAAAAGATTTTCTACTATTTTCCCAACTCATTACTTGTCATCTCTACTTCAAGTCCAATCACTGGCCATCAGTCTTTTTTGCTTCTATCTCCTGGGTGACCATACAGCACTATCTGTATACCTATACAGGACACATTCATTTCTTCACTTATTCAACAATATTTATGGATTGATCAACTACTATCTCTCAGGAACTGTGGTAGAATCTGAAACTACAGCAGTGAACAGGGTAAACTTGGTCCCTGCCTTCCTGGGGAGAGTTTCAATGGACATGGTAGGATAAAGAAATAAAACAAAACAAAAACAACACAAGGAAGGTGAAAAGTGCTTATAATTTTTAATAAGTCATATATAAAAAGAAGGAAAAGGCTGAAGCAATGATTATAAAGTGGGGCTGGGGAAGGTGACTTAGAGGATCTCCAGGAAGGGGTCCAAGGAGCTGGGATCAGGGCTCTCAAAGGAGAGAAGTTGTAAGCTGACTTGAAATTGAAGAAGATGACTTTATGTGATAAAAACATTCTACAAACCAGTAATAGATGGGAACACCCTCATCCCGATAAAGGGCATCTACAAAACACCCACAGTTAACATCATCCTTACTGACAGGGGACTGGAGGCTTTCCCCCAAGAACCAGGAACAAGGCATGGGTGTTTACTTTTACCACTTACATTCAACATTGCACTAGAGGTTCTAATCAGGGCAATTAGGCAAGAAAAATAAAGGGCATGTAGATTGAAAAGGGAAACTTAAAAGTATCTCTATTTGCAGAAGGCATGAGCTTATGTAGAGCTAATCCTGAGGAATCCACTGAGAAACCGTCAGAATTAAGAAAGGAATTTAGCGAAGTCACAGGCTACGGGATAAATATGCAAAAATAAATTGTACTTCTATACACCAGCCATGAACAATCCAAAAGTGAAATTAGGAAGACAATCTCACTTACCATAGAAACAAAAAGAATAAAATACTCAGGGATAATCTTAATACAAGAAATGCAAAACGTGTACTCTGAAAACTACAAAACATTGCTGAAAGAAGTTTTAAAAGACCCAAGTAAATGGAAAGTCATTCCATGTTCATAGATTGGAGAACGTAATATTGTTTAAATGTTTAATTTCCATATTTGTCAACAGATTCAACATAATTCCTACAAAAATCCCAGATTTTTATTGGAGAAACTGACAAGCTGATTCTAAAATTGATATGGAAATACAAGACACCCAGAATAGCCACAACAATCTTGAAAAAGAAGAACAAAGTTGCAAGACTCACATTTCCTAATTTCAAAACTATAAGTCTGTAGTAATTAAAACAGTTTATTACTGACGCAAAGAAAGACATATAAATCAATGGAATAGAGAGTAAAGAAATCAAACCCTCACATTTATGATCAACTGATTTTTTGACAAGTTCACGAAAAAAAAAATCAATGGGGAAAAGAATAGTCTTTTCAACAAATGGTGCTGGGACATTTGAATATGCACATGCAAAAGAATTAATCTGGACTCCTGTCTCACATCATATGTAAAAATTAACTCAAACTGATCATGGACCCAGACATAATAGCTAAACATAGGAGCATGTATTTGCAACCTTGGGTTAAGAAATGGCTTCTTATATATGATAACAAAATATGACTGATGAAGGAAAAAACAGATAAATTGAACTTCATCAAAAGTAAAACATTTTGTGATGCAAAGGACACCATCAAGAAAGTGAAAGGAGACCCATGGAATGAAAGAATATTTGTAAGACATGTATCTGATAAGGGACTGGTAACCAGAATGTGAAATAAAACTCTTATAACTCAACAAAAAGACAAATATCCAACCTAACATGGACAAAGGATCCGAACAGACATTTCGTCAAAGAAGATGTGCAGATGGTCAACAAGCAC
Source organism: Lagenorhynchus albirostris (assembly GCF_949774975.1). NCBI lineage: Eukaryota > Metazoa > Chordata > Mammalia > Artiodactyla > Delphinidae > Lagenorhynchus > Lagenorhynchus albirostris. The sequence continues at coordinate 105,621,392 of NC_083103.1, read as the reverse complement.
ATGAAAATATGTCCATCAACTGACGAACGGCTAGACGGAGTGTAGTATGTCTATGTAATGGAACGTTATTTGGCCATAAAAAGGAATGAAATATTGATACGTGCAACAACATAGATAAACTTTGAAAAAATTATGTCAAGCAAAAGAAGTCAGTCACAAAAGTGCACATGTTGCATGATTCCATCTACATGCAATGGCCAGAGCAGGCATGTCTGTAGAGACAGCAGTAGACTACTGTCTGCCTAGGACTGCGGGTGAGGGGGATGTCAGGATACCTGTTAGTGGGTACAGGGTTTCTTTATGGGCTGCTGAAATGTCTCAGAACAGACTGTGGTGATGGGTACACAGCTCTGTCAGTATACTAACCGACGCCGAATTATACACTTTAAACTTGTGGATCGCAAGGTGTGTGAATTACACCTCAATCAAGCTGTTCAGAATTACAAGGAGGGAGGAGTGACAGCATCATGGTGGTGTGAGTGCACACCCTTGTCTCCCCATCAATCTACGACCAGTAAAACATCCTCAACTCAACAAAGGTGCCCCTGACCAACACACCAGGATGCTGGAGAATGCCACACATCTGTACATCTAGAGGTGGGAGGACTGGGGAAACAGCAGAGGCCGTGCCCACGAACCTGGCTTCCCAGCTGGGGAGCTGCGCCCACAGCTTCAGAGAAGCAGGCAGCAGCACACACGACTTTGGCCTCCTGGTTGCATCAGGGTCCACGGCCACAGGAACAGGCAGCAGTGGTCGTGGGGCCAGTGACCTCAGTCCCTGCAGCCATGGTGGCACCCGTGACGCCAGCCTCCCTGGCCGCAGCAGTGACACTCGTGAACCTAACAACCCCAGACTGGGCAGAGGTGTCCGCAGCCCTGGCTCCCACCCCGTGCTGTCACTGTGGTGCCCGTGACCCAGGCAACCCTGGATGCAGTGGAGGCTCCCGCCATCCCAGTGCCCCTATGGCAACACCGGTGACAGCAGCAACAAGGCACCGGCAACCCCAGAGGCACAAGAAGCAACAATAAGGGCACCAGGCAAATCTTTGGCAGAGTCAGTGGAGAATGGAAAGTGCAGGTTCTCAAATACCGCCAAAGGCAGCTCAGGTGAGAGAAACCAAAAAAAATTTGTGATACAGCGCCACCTACTGGAAACCAAAAGAAAGGCCTCTAATTACCAACCTACTGAATTGTTAGAATCGAGTAAAAAAAGCTTTACCTAAGAAGGTACTGGCTACTTCAAATGGGCCAGCAGAGGAACAACTCACCAAGCACCATGCAGAATTACGGTAACACGTGGGACCACAGAAAGACGACAATTCTCCAGAAACCAAACTTGAAGTCATGGAATACTGGGACCTAACTGATGGAGAATTCAAAATAGCCCTCATGAGGAAACTTGATGAGCTATGGGAAAAGTCAGACAGGCAGTTCAATGAGCTCAGGAATAAAACTAATGAGCAGAAGGAATACTTTACCAAGAGACTGAAACTCTAAGAAAGAATGAAACCAAAATTCTGGAGCTGAAGAACTCAATAAATGAGATGGAAAATGCATTAGAAAGCTATGGGGATCGAGCCAACCACAAGGAAGAGAGAACTAGTGAGCTCCAAGACGGAAATCTAGAAATGATTCAGGTAGGAGAGGAGAGAGAGCTAAGGTTAAAAACACGGAATCCTACGAGAGCTATCCCACTCCATCAGGAAGAGCAACAGAAGGACAGTGGGCATCCCAGAAGGAAAAGACAGGGGAAGGGAGCACAGAGCTTGTTTACAGAAGTAAGAGCTGAGAACGTCCCAAACCTGGGAAGGAACTGGATACACAAGTCCATGAAACTAAGAGAACACCTAATTACCTCAATGCAAAAAGATCTTCTCCAAGACACATAATATTAAAACTGTCTAAAGTCAATGACAAAGAAAGAATTTTAAAGGCAGTTGGAAAAAAAGACAATAAGCTACAAAGGAACCCCATTAGGCTAAGAGCAGATTTCTCAGCAGACAATCTACAGGCTAGGAGAGAGTAGAATGACAGACACAAAATACTGAAAGATAAAGACGGCCCGCCACGAATATCTATCTGACAGAGTTATCTTTCAGATATGAGGGAGAAATAAAGTCTTTCCCAGACAAACAAAAGTTGAGGGAGTTCATCACCACTAGACCTGCCACACAAGAAACATGGAGAGGAGCTCTTCTACCTGGAACAAAAAAGCAAAAGTACACAAGCTTTGAGTAAGGTGATAAATAAAGAGACAAAATCAGAAAACTGCAATCAGAATAGGTGGTTAAACAATTATAGCATAACGTTTCAAGGGGAAAAAAGAAGTAAAAGTAACCATGGCTACTTCACTTTGGTAACAAACTCACAGCCTGAAAAGGGATAATTTGAGACAACAAAAACATCAAAGTGTGAAAGGACAGAACCCATGTAGGCAAATGAAGATAACATGGTATTAGCAGAAAAAGGACGGTTTTATCTATGAGACATTTAATACAAAGCTCATGGTAATCCCCAAATATAAATCTAGAGCATGGATGCAAAACATAAAAAAAAGGGAAAACTAAGAAAAACATCATAGAAAACTACCAAGTTAAAATGACAGACAAAAACAGAAGGAAAAAGAAACAATGGAGACCAACCAGAAAACAAAAGATAAAATGGTAGCACTAACTCTTCATTTATCAACAATCACCCTAAGTGTAAGTGGGTTGAATTCACCATTCAAAAGACACAGAGTGGCCGGATGGATTAATAAACAAGACACCCAACTCTATGCTGCCTCCGGGAGACTCATCTCAGCTCCAAAGACAAACACAGGCTCAAAGTGAAGGGATGGAAAATAATTCTTGAAGCACATGGAAGCCAAAAGAAAGTGGGTGTAGCCACATTCATATTAGCCAAAAAAGGTAACAAGAGACAATGATGGACATTATATAGTCATTAAGAGGACAATTCATCAAGGAGATATAAGTTATTCATATATATGCACCTAACATAGAAGCAACAAAATATCTAAAGCAATTAGTAATGTACCTAAAGGGAGAAATTGACAGCAAACAATAATACTAGGGAACTTTAACACCCCACTTTCATCAACGGACGGGTCATCCAGACAGAAAGCCAACAAGGAAACACTGACCTTAATGAAACATTCAATCAGATGGACTTAATGGATTTTTACACAACATTCCATCCAAATGCAGCAGAATCCATGTTCTTCTCAAGTGCATGTGGAACTTTCCCAAGGGAAGACCATATGTTGGGATACAAAACAAGTTTCAGTACATTTCAGAAGTTTGAAATCACATCAAGCATCTTTTCTGACCACAATGGGATGAAACTAGAAATCAACTGCAGGAAGAAAATGAAAAATCACAAATACGTGAAGACTAAACAGCATGCCACTGAACAACTATTGGGTCATTGAAGAAATCCAAGGGGGAATCAAAAATTACCTGAAGATAAACGAAAACATGACATACCAAAATCTATGGGATACAGCAAAAGCGGTTCTAAGAGGGAGGTTTATACCAGTCCAGGCCTATGTCAAGAAACAAGAAAAGTAGCAAATAAACAGTCTAACCTTATACCTAAAGGAACTAGAAAAAAGAACAAACAAAGCCCAAAGTCAGTAAAAGGAAGAAAATAATAAAGATCAGAGTGGAAATAAATGAAAGGCTAAAAGAGAATAGAAAAGACCAATGAAACTAAGCGCTGGTTCTTTGAAAAGATAAACAAAACTGACAACCCTTTAGCTAGATTCACTAAGAAAAAAAGAGAGGAGGCTCAGCTAAATAAAATCAGAAATGAAATAGGAGAAATTACAAGAATACCACAAACACAAAGGATTATAAAGTAGTACTTTGAACAACTATACATCAACAAATTAGACAACCTAGAAGAAATGGATACATTCTTAGACTCATAACCTTCCTAATACTGAATTATGAAGAAAATCAATCTGAATAGATTGATCACTAGTCAGGAAATTGAAACAGTCATCAAAAACCTCCAAAACACAAAAGTCCTGAACCAGACGTCTTCACCGGTGAATTCTACCAAACATTCAAAGAAGACTGAATACCGATCCTTCTCAAACTTTTCCAAAATATCGAAGAGGAGGGAACGCTTCCTAACTAATTTTATGAGACCAACCTTACTCTGACAGAGATGTTCAGTTTATTTTAAACCTAATTCAGTTTTTACTTGTAAAAAAAAAAATTATTTGTACCTCCAATATCACCCTTAATTACAGCAAGCTGTTTGCTCCATGTCTTACACATGTTCTACATTCAAACATTACTTAGCCCAGTATTCTACACGCAATGCATGTGCAATGCTTGTTGAGTAAAAGATAAATAGATGATGACTCTAAATAAGTGGGAGTAAAACTGAGGCCAGAAGAAGCCATTCTCTCATTTCAACAAATCATACACGGGCCACACTTCAATAGCAGAAACTTATCATTGAAAGAGTACATTGGTTTTTACCCTGTACTCCAGGAATCCCTATGGAATCAGAGTTCTGGTCTTCCTGGGGGTTGCCTTGAAAAACAGGAAGGAAATTGGTTTGAGGTAGGAGGCAGTTTGATCCCCTGACTCTTCTTTAACTAGAGAAACAACTTTATCAGCTTGCAAGTGAAATTCCATTAGAACAAATGGCTTAACGATCTATTTTTATAATAGGATAAATAAGTAAAAATATTAAAAATTATGATCTCGTGAAAAGCTCTCTATTTTTTATTATTAAACTGAGACCCAGAGAGGTTAGGTGATTCTGGCAAAACTACCCAGTTGCTAAGAGAGAGGGACTATGGATGTGCTATTTGCAATACCACGTAGTTTCCGCCTGGATTCCTATACCAACTGCTGGATGACCTCTGGGCCACTGCTGTCTACCTGTACACTCGCTGAAAGACCATCGGACCACCGGCTGTACAAGCTGAATAAGACCTTGTGGTTGCTAGGATGTGGCCCATCCCTTTCAGACTCCATCCTCCTCCACCCCCTCCCTTAACTGGTGGGGAGAATTCACCCTGAGCAAGGATCAGAGAGCTGTCCCCAAATCTGAGTCTATTCGGAACCCAGCTCTGTATTTTACTGGGAATGAGAATCTTCAAACCGGGAAGCTACACCCTGCTCAGAAGCAGATGGATAGATCAGATGATCCCTGCTCCTGACGTCACCATTTAGAAGCACACCTCAAAGGAACTCCTCGTTTCACAGGGAAAACACTGGAACATCCATTAGAAAAGCAGCCACATTTAGGCGGGCAGGGATTGCAGGCCTTTTACGCTGAGGCTTTGCTCCTTGTTTTGCCTGGACCAGCAAATCCATTTCCCACCCTCTGTTCTTTCAACCCATAAATACTGGTCAATGATCAGTTTTCTCTCTTGGCAAGTGACATAATAAATGTAGGCAGGATATTTACATTCCCTATTATGTGTTTTTAAATTTCTTTGGCAAAAGGACTGTAAATGCAAAGCAAGAGTATGGCTGGGAGGCAGGGGGCCATAATTAAACTCCCTTTTCATTTTTTAAATGGCTTATTAAAATGCTTGTGAAACCTGCAAACACAAAGAAGCAGCCCAAACCCCTTTGCTGCTAAACAGAATGAAATGGATTTTTCAAATGTCACGCTAGTATCCACTTAATAATACATTTTCCTATAGACAGGACAATAATATATATTTTAATCACTTTTCTACAGGCAAATAGACTGTACAGCATCTGCCCTTCACTGGCACTTGGAAATTATGAATTTTTCAATAACCTTTTCTATTATTCATCCTGTGTTATTCTGTAACATTTCTGCATGAGGAATGTGCTTCCCAGACACTTTATGAATCTTTTCTATTATTTATTAAACAGCAAGGTGTCTCCCCACAGCCCTCACACCAATCCCCCAGAGGAAGCTGCTTGGGGAGGGGTCCCGACATGGAGAGCTACACCTCGGGTTATTGACAATTTCAAATCTATCAGAGGTGCAGATTGAGTGGCTGCTCCCGTGTGGTTCAGCTCTGGCCACCAAGAGGTGTGCTGGCTCCGAGAGGGGATGCGTGCCATTCGGGAGAAGTCTAGGAAAATAATCAGACTAAGACAGTCACTTTTATAGCAATGGGGCTATGTGCTCAACTCCGTTTATTCCAGAAGGATGGCCACCTGGGGGTATAACTCTGACCACAGAGACGGGAGCCTGGATTTCACTCTCTGCTACAGACATAGGCTCTGATTTGGAGTAACCTCAGTTTTTTCACCACCACCCAACCACCACCACCACCATTTCCTCTGCCTGGAAAACTCGAGCACATTGACTCCTGCCAGGTGCCTGCATGGTACCCCGTGTCTTCCCCATTACAGCATTCGTCACATCACGTTATTTAACTGTTGTGAGCCATTTAGGGAGGGATGGGATCTCTCCTGTTCACCGTTATAACCACAATGCCCAGAAATATATTTAGCACAAGGTAGGTGTTCAATAATTATTTAGAATGATTGAATAGATATATAAAAATATGGTGACCCAAATGCTTCTAAAATGGCAGTTAAGAAGGTCTCAGATGCTGAACACCTATGTGGCAGAATCGAACATCCCTGGAGCCTGGAGGAACAGAACGAGATCACAGCCAAAGGGTGGAAGCTTGAGGTCCTGAGCTACCCAGGCTGGCAACGTTTAGAGTTTTGCGGCTTGTCCGTCTTGGGGATTTCCTGATAAACTGTGGAAGTTTTCTTCACTTGGGCGAATGGACTTCTCTGAGTTCTTCTGAATGTAGTTTCCCTAAATCTAATACTAAAGAACACCAAAATGATCTTATTTGCAAAGCAGAAATAGAGACACAGATGTCGAGAACAAATGTATGGATACCAAGGGGGAAAGGTGGGGGTGGGATGAATTGGGAGATTGGGACTGACATATATACATTACTGATACTATGTATACACTCATTAGATAACTAATGAGAACCTACTGTATAGCACAGGGAACTCTATTTAATAATGTTCTGTGGGAACATTGTTCTCCTTCCCTAAATGGATATATGTAACTAACACAACATTGTAAAGCAACTATACTCCGATAAAAATTAATTTAAAAAAAAGAAAAAGAAAAGAAAAAAGAATGATGTGGCCACTTTTGCCAGGAGGTTGACCTGGGTGTCACCCTTAGGAAACAAGACATTCTGATGGAACCTCTCCCCTGCTTGCTTGCCTCATCCCCCTCCATCGGGGGCGACATGAAAAGTGGAATCATCATTGTGGAGATCTCAGAGTGCAGAGCTCAGGAGGCTAGACCATGACCCATTCCTTCCCCAGGAACAAGGGTGCACAGCAGGTGCCGTCCACACAGCAGTAGGAAAAAGGACTTCTGAGCTCAGGGCTGGAATGCCCAGTTGGGGTAACAGGGGATCCCTGCCTGGGGGCTGGAGGAGTTGAAGTGAGCTGGAGGGCTGGAGGTGGAAGTGATTCAGGCTAGAGTGTGAAGGAAGCCTCTGCAGATGTTTCACCACCAACACATGCAGGGTAGGCAGTGAAAGTGGAGGCTGGACACGGAAGAGGGGAGGAGAGAAAGGGGGAGGGGAAGAGGTTGAGAGCTTAAGGGAGTGCAAAGAGAGGGGAAGAGGGAGGGGAGAGAGAACAACAGAGGCTGAAACATCCTGTGTGGCATTAAAGGGGCACTAAGTTTCCTGAAGGCCCAAACTGAGCCTCAAATGATTAACTGGGAGAACAAGTCAAGTTTCAGCCCCAAGAGGAAGCCTGATGGAGTCCTGGGGCCATGCCACAGAGATGCAGGTAGAAGACCTGCAAGGGCTTAGGAGGAGGGCTCATCCTCCAGGGCACCCGCAGACACCCACAAACCCCAGAGGGATCCTGGCTAGCAGAGCACAGTGGAGGGAGCTGGAGAGGAGGAAAACCTGGAGGGGGTATGTGAGGGTCAGCCCACCACGGCCCTTGTGCTCATTCTTATAAATTAAGTTTTATTGAGACACAGCCACCGTCATTCGTTTACCTGTGTTGTCAAAATGGCCAAGTTAGGTATTTGCAGGATTTGGCCCTCAAAGTCTAAAATACTCACCATCTGGCTTTTTACAGAAAATGTTTGCTGATCACTGGACTTTCCCCTAAATAATAATATTGAATTTGATTGAAAAAGGAAGATACACATGAGACTGAACCAAGTATACTTGGAGGCATCTAGATCAAGCATCCCATCGTCCAGGGAAAGAGGGGTCAGCTCAAGCCCTCTTAGAGCCATCCTGGGGCTCGTGAAGGGGGTCGCTGGAGACGCAGGCCTCTGTTTCTCCATCTCAGCCAAGCTTCCTCCCCAGTCAGCCGCTCTCTAAATATCATTTATTTATGCACGTTTAGAGCGAGGGGGGGACACAGTCACTGGAGATGGAGATGTCATTTGCAGAATAATAATAACGTCCCAGCTGATGAGAGGCAAACACCCTGGGGGGTCAGTTCTGCTAAATGATACATATTTCTTAACTATTTAGCTTGTGAGGATATCTGAGGAGAGCACTTAGACTAATTCCAGGGTCTTTTCTTCCCTCTGTATGAACTGCTCAGCCCTCTTGAATGCAGACTCTGTTTTCCTAATTGGATCTCATCAAAGCTTTCTCATTGCCTTCAGCTGGTGGAGGCCCATCGCGATGTGGGGGGAGGGGCAGCCGTCAGCAGGTGATCTGCTGGTGGCCCTGCCTGGGTGGTGGCTGCGTGAGCCCCGTCTGCCCCACGTAGAGCCCACACAGAGCAGCAAGTCTCACGCTGAGACTCGGCTGCAGCCACCCAACCTCCGTCAGGGCACTGTCCTCACTTGCAAAGCGTGAAAACAGCCACGGTATTAAGGGCCCTCATTAATTGAGGGCTTACTGTGTATTAGACACTGTGCTAGGCATTCTTCATACATTTTATGATCAATTTAAATCCAACAAAATTCTATAAGGCAGAGGCATCATTAGCTCAGGCTTACAAATAAGGAAATAGAAGCACAGAGAGGTTGAATAAGTGGCTCAAAGCCACACAGCTAGTGAGTGGCTAAGCAGGTTCAGAGCACCGGCAGAGGGAGAGGGGAGAACTGATTGCTGGGACACTTACAGCATGTAATGATCTACCTTCCTTCCTACTGACTGCTCTAGGTCTTGTGCAGATCCACAAGCCAGAGCGTATTTCATCCCTTCAAGATGCTGCAATATTTTCCTTGGAAAAAAGATTGCTACCAATCTTTCTTAAATTAGTAATTTTTTGTTACAGATATAACATGAGAACATTATGTAAGACTGGGGGTGGGAGAAAGAGCCGAAAGGACACCCACTCCTAATTCCTCTGCCCTAACACAAACATTATTATTACTTGGACAGACACAGGACAACTTTATGTATATTCCCCAAATCTGCAGGACATACCAGAATTTCTCTCCCCAGTCCTTCTGAGTACCACATTAAACAACATATAAATGGGACGATGGGTATGGATTTTTTTTCTTGAATATAATTGTCATGGGGTATATACTCTAAATTGTCCTGCCTTCTAACTTTGTCTAAGACAATCAAAATTATGCATCTTGAATTTCCCATGTTCATCAGAAACAAGTGTATATAAGGCTGGTGCACAGAATTTAGCAATTGCCAGACAGCGACCCAACCAATGAAATGTCAACCCTCTGAATACATTCATTCTTAACAAATATATGCAGAAGATGCACTCAGCGTTGGCCACTGTGCTGGGTGCTGAAGGGAGTAAGGGAAAGAAGAAGTAGGCTCTGCCCTGGAGTATTCTGCATCTAGTAGCAGACAGACAGACAAACAGGACATCATAAATCAGCATGGTAAAGGGCAGAGATGGAATGCACTCAGAAGTGCAGATAAACATGCAAAACAAAACAATTAAAACACGGGGAATTGGGGGACTAGATGGTGTTGGTTTAGATCCCAGCTTTCCCACACACAACTAGCTGGGTGACCTTCCACTGGGCACCGAGGTTTGGTTTCCTCACCTGTGAACAGGGATAATGATGCCCCCTTTGCAGAGCTATAATGGGGCCTGGCTAAGGTGGCCTGCGTAGACTGGCATGGGGTGGGTGGGTCTTTCTCCTGCGTCTGTTCAGATGCGCTGATGGAATCACCTTGAGCCCATGCACTCTGGACCTCAGCCCCCTAACCCTACGGGAGGGCAGCCTGTCTTCAGGAGATTCCCACGCCCCACCCTCCAAAGATCAGCAAGGAGGTAACTGGCTTCCCTGCATGTCTGCCTCTAAGCTCCGAACTTCCTGGAGCAAAGTCCAAGCAGGAGCCCAGGTGACTGGAAGAGCTGAGGAACCCAGGAAAGGAGGCGTGGGGTGGGCAGGGCTGCAGGAGGGCAGGCTTGTTCTTGGCCTATTTCCTCTCTTGAGCGGAGAGGGAGGGAAAGAGAAGAGATAATAGTTGGTTTCTTGCTGGATATTGGAGCACATTCCCTGCCAATACTACCTCTCACAAAAGCGACTGCTTGACACCTAGGCAAGGGAGCGTGCAGGGAAAAGAGGACAAGATAAAATTACAAGTGACAGCAGAGCCTGTGTCTGCAATTACAATGCATTGTAAACAAGGCGAATTGCGAATCCAGCTGCCAGGCATGGCCAGAGAGTGACAGGAGAAGATGGCGGGCTGCTGCACATCTGCCTCGAGCCCAGGATGGTGGGGAGACAGGGCAGGGAGAGAAGACCCGGGGGCTGCCACGTGGGAACTGTGGTGTCAAGGGCTGGCGAGGAGACCGGGAGGATCACAGAGCAAGACGTGATGGGGAAGCTGGGGTGGGGGCCGCCGAGAGGGCAACTTTGAACACAGGAGGGAGGGTGTGTGCTTGTGCACGTGGGTGTATGTGCGTATGTATGTGCACTCACGCACACGCACACATGTGTTATGCAGGTGAACAGGAGAGAGGAAACTTCAGCCTCTGGTTGCGTGACCTCACCACCACCACAGGGCACTGGCTTTTGGAGAACCCTACTGTACAGCAAACCTTGTAAAGCATTTCAAATGCGCTACTTCAAATGTACCACCATCGTTCAAGCATCAACCTGTTACCAAAGCAGTAATTATTGAGCATCTATGACTCCAGACCCCAGGCTAGGCTGTGTGAATGTTACATTAAGGGGAGGCAGCAGCTGCCTTGAAAGAGGTAGACGTGATCACCCCATTTTACAGATGGGAAAACTGAGTCTTGGGGGTTGTTATGTGCCCAGGGCTTCTCAGCCAGTGCTGGGGGTGCAGGGACTTGGCCAGGACCACCGCTGGTACTCAGCAGGCTCTACAAGAGCCCAGGAGTTTGTCCTCCAGAGTCGAAGCTGCTCCTCTGGTTTCATCAAGTATTAAATTAAATAGAGTGCATCACAGATGCTCAATGAAACATGGTTTTCTTCACCTCGTCATTGACTTGACCAATACAAGCCCCTGTCCTGAGGAACCGCACTGCCAACCCTGAGCCCTACGCGTCCCTGGTGCCCATGGAGGGAGGAAGGTTGTGTGAGTCACAGGGGAGGGACAGCGGTGACCTGCTGCTTCCTGGGGATGAAGGCCAGGCCGCCAGCCTAGCGACACCAGAGGGAACACAGGCCGACGCTGCAGCAGGGGGACACGGGGTGCACAGGCAGGGGATGGGGCAGCTGTGAGAGGGGCTCCCGTTCCCTCCAGAGCCAGCCGTCCCCACCCCCCACCCCCCAGGCCGCCCTGTGATCCCCGGCACTTGTATCTGCGTGAGGCCTGGGGCTGCAGCCCCAGGCAGTGTTCTTGGAAGGTGGCCTCCGTGGGGACGGGGTTGCCGGCCTTCCCTCCTGGGCCATCGGCTGGGCAGGGCACCCCTGGCTCTGCTCCAGGCCCTCAGCGGCCCCGGGACATTGGAGACGCCAGCCCTTGTGCAGGCCCCATCGGCTCAGCTGTGAACCAGGAGGGCGGCTGGTGCTCCGCTGATAGTCGTTGGGACGGAGTTGGAAGGAGCTGGACCGAGGGAAGCTCACCTGCCGCAAGAGCACAGAGAACGACGGTTCTTTTTGCCACATGGGTCTGTGCGGCCAGTGACCTGACACAGGTGTCGAGAGGCCACATGCGTTTGTGTGTGTGAAGAGCGTCGAGTTGTGTGTGAGACGGGTGTGCATGAATGTGTTGTGTGCGTGCATGTGGTGTGTGTCTGTGGTGTGTGTGTCAGGTATGAGGGGTGCATGTGTGTGAGGGGTGTGTGCTGTGTGAAGAAAAGAAATGAAGGAAACAATACCAAAGATCAATACAACTAAAAGCTGGTTCTTTGGCAAGATAAACAAAATTGACAAACCATCAGCAAGACTCACCAAGAAGAAGAGGGAGAGGACTCAAACCACTAGAATAGAAATGAAAAAGGAGCAGTTAAAACAGACACCGCAGAAACACAAAGCATCCCAAGAGACTACTACAAGCAACTCTGTGCCAATAAAATGGACAACCTGGAAGAAATGCACAAATTCTTGGAAAGGTATAACCTCCCAACACTGAACCAGGAAGAAATAGAAAATATGAACAGACCAATCACAAGGAATGAAATTGAAACTGTGATTAAAAATCTTCCAACAAACAGAAGTCCAGGACCAGATGGCTTCACAGGTGAATTCTATCAAACATTTAGAGAAGAGCTAACACCCATCCCTCTCAATCTCTTCCAAAAAACTGCAGAGGAAGGAACACTCCCAAACTCATTCTATGAGGCCACCATCACCCTGATACCAATCCAGACAAAGATACTACAAAAAAAGAAAATTACAGACCAATATCACTGATGAATATAGATGCAAAAATCCTCAACAAAATACCAGCAAATGGACTCCAACAACACATTAAAAGGATCATACACCATGATCAAGTGGGATTTATCCCAGGATGCAAGGATTCTTCAATATATGCAAATCAATCAATGTGATATACCATATTAACAAACTGAAGAATAAAACCATATTATAATCTCATAGATGCAGAAAAAGCTTTTGACAAAATTCAACACCCATTTATGATAAAAACTCTCCAGAAAGTGGGCATAGAGGGAACCTACCTCAACATAATAAAGGCCATATATGACAAACCCACAGCAAACATCATTGTCAATGGTGAAAAACTGAAAGCATTTCCTCTAAGATCAGGAACAAGACAAGGTTGTCTACTCTCAGAACTATTATTCAACATAGGTGTGGAAGTCCTAGCCACGGCAATCAGAGAAGAAAAAGAAATAAAAGGCATCCAAGTTGGAAAAGAAGAAGTAAAACTGTCACTGTTTGCAGATGACATGATACTATATAGAGAGAATCCTAAAGAAGCCACCAGAAAACTACTAGAGCTAATCAATGAATTTGGTAAAGTTGCAGGATACAAAATTAATGCACAGAAATCTCTTGCATTCTTATACACTAATGATGAAAAATCTGAAAGAGAATTTAGGGAAACACTCCCATTTACCATTGCAACAAAAAGAATAAAATACCTAGGAATAAACCTACCTAGGGAGACAAAAGACCTGTATGCAGAAAATATAAGACACTGTTGAAAGAAATTAAAAATGACACAAACAGATGGAGAGATATACCATGTTCTTGGATTGGAAGAATCAATATTGTGAAAATGACTATACTACCCAAAGCAATCTACAGGTTCAATGCAATCCCTATCAAATTACCAGTGGTATTTTTTACAGAACTAGAACAAAAAATCTTGAAATTTGTATGGAGACACAAAAGACCCTGAATAGCCAAAGTGGTCTTGAGGGGAAAAAAACGGAGCTGGAGGAATCAGACTCCCTGACTTCAGACTATGCTACAAAGCTACAGTAATCAAGACAGTGTGGTACTGGCACAAAAACAGAAATATAGATCAGTGGAACAGGATAGAAGGCCCAGAGATAAACCCACGTACCTATGGTCGACTAATCTATGACAAAGGAGGCAAGGATATACAATGGAGAAAAGACAGTCTCTTCAATAAATGGTGCTGGGAAAACTGGAGGGTACATGTAAAAGAATGAAATTAGAACACTCCCTAACACCATACACAAAAATAAACTCAAAATGGATTAGAGACCTAAATGTAAGGCCAGACACTATAAAACTCATAGAGGAAAACATAGGCAGAACACTCTTTGACATAAATCACAGCAAGATCTTTTTTGATCCACCTCCTAGAGTAATGGAAATAAAAACAAACAAGTGGGACCTAATGAAACTTCAAAGCTTTTGCACAGCAAAGGAAACTACAAACAAGACAAAAAGAAAGCCCTCAGAATGGGAGAAAATATTTGCAAATGAATCAACGGACAAAGGATTAATCTCCAAAATATATGAAGAGCCCATGAAGCTCAATATTAAAAAAACAAACAACCCAACCAACAAATGGATACAAGACCTAAATAGACATTTCTCCAAAGAAGACATACAGATGGCCAAGAAGCACATGAAAAGCTGCTCAACATCACTAATTATTAGAGAAATGCAAATCAAAATTACAATGAGGTATCACCTCACACCAGTTAGAATGGGCATCATCAGAAAATCTACAAACAACAAATGCTGGGAAGGGTGTGGAGAAAAGGGAACCCTCTTGCACTGCTGGTGGGAATGTAAATTGATATAGCCACTATGGAGAACAGTATGGAGGTTCCTTAAAGAACTAAAAATAGAATTACCATATGATCCAGCAGTCCCACTACTGGGCATATACCCAGAGAAAACCATAATTCAAAAAGAGGGCTTCCCTGGTGGCACAGTGGTTGAGAGTCCGCCTGCTGATGCAGGGGACATGGGTTTGTGCCCTGGTCTGGGAAGATCCCACATGCCGCGGAGCGGCTAGGCCTGTGAGCCACAGCCACTGGGCCTGCGCATCCGGAGCCTGTGCGTCCGGAGCCTGTGCTCCACAACGGGAGAGGCCACAACAGTGAGAGGCCCACATACCACAAAAAAAAAAAAAAGAAAAGAAAAGAAAGACACATGCACCCCAATGTTCATTGCAGCACCATTTACAATAGCCAGGTCATGGAAGCAACCTAAATGCCCATCGACAGACGAATGGATAAAGAAGATGTGGTACATATATACAGTGGAATATTACTCAGCCATAAAAAGGAACAAAACTGGGTCATTTGTAGAGATGTGGATGCATCTAGAGACTGTCATACAGAGTGAAGAAAGTCAGAAAGAGAAAAACAAATATCGTATATTAACGCACATATGTGGAACCTATAAAAATGGTACAGAAGAAACTGTTTGCAAGGCAGAAATAGAGACAGATGTAGAGAACAAACGTATGGACACCAAGGGGGGAAAGCGAGGTGGGTGGTGGTGTGATGAATTGGGAGATTGGGACTGACATATATACACTAATATGTATAAAGTAGACAACTAATGAGAACCTGTTGTTTAAAAAATAAATAAAACAAAATTCAAAAAAAAAGAGTTGTGTGTGAGGGGTGTGCATGCATGTGGTGTGTGTGTGTCTGTGGTGTGTGCGCGAGGTATCAGGGGTGTATGTGTGTGAGAGGTGTATGCTGTGTGTGTGAAGTGTGTCTCTGGTGTGTGGTGTGTGCTGGGGAAGGGGCGGTGCCTCCCTGCAGGTGTGTGTCCTGATCACAGCCTCTGAGCTCACCGTGGTGACCTGGGACTGGACACCTGCGGAGGAGAGAATGGCTGTGGCTGCCTGGCGGGCCGTTGTGGCGGAAGGCGAGGCCGAGGTGCTCCCACGTGTGTGGAGCTGGCCTGAGCAGCGCCCCGTCACCCCCTGAGCCAGGCGAGCAGGTTGTGGACCATCCCGGCCGCTGGTGGTGGAGGTACTTCCCGGTGAGCACTGGCCCCCTCGCTTCCCGGTGAAACGTGTGTCCTGAAGAGGAAGCCCTGCCCGCCTCGCCCTCTGGGTCTCGCAGAGGGGTCGCTGGGAACAGGATCCCCCGCACCCCAGCCTGTGTCCTCCCTGTACCGAGAGCCTAGATCTCCCTCTCGGGGTCACCACGTGGCTTCCTGTATAACTCGGCTTTCCTAACCTCCCTTCGCTACTGCTTTCGTCATCTCACCTGTCAACTCAAAACCTCCCGCAGCTCCCGGGCCTGCGGGACAGAGACCAGCCTCTGCCCCCCAGGCACCCCAACTTGGAGCAGGCGCGGCCTTCTCCCCGACCCCGCTCTTGTGTTGACACCGGTTCTCCTTCTCTCTGGCTCTCTCAGTAAGATCTCCTGCTCAAAATTCCAATCACAGCTCACAGTGGGCTGTCTCTCCCAACTGGTCCCAATGGGGTTAATATTTTCACCCAATTTAGCCACGATGACACATCACCCTGAGTTACAGATGTGAAAGGGCTGTCTTCCTAAACAGGGTCAGAACCTTGTCTTATATGCCCTTGCCCATGATAGATACAAATTGTATCTATCTATGTGTATCTATAATTGTTGGATGCCTGGTAAAATTCTACCAGGGAGGAACATCTACCCCTAACCTTTTGATTCCTTTTGACGGTCTGCTCTCACTTTGCCGAGATGTGAGATCCCTCTAGCTGCATTTGGGTTTTTTGTCCCTGCACGACCTGGGTCCACCACCTAGAGAAGACACCGGAAGATAAATATTCCTATTCGTCCCTTCAAACTGCTTCAGAGCCTTGGCTTTCTAGTTCCACTGCCTCAAACTGTATCACTAAGAAAGTTTAGTGCATTGGCTAATAGGACGGGTTTTTGATTCAGGCCGTCTTGGATTTGTACCCTGGTCCTTCTATTTCCTAACTGTGGTTTGGGATTAACAGTAATCTCTCTATGCCTCGGTTTCTTCGTCTGTGAAATGAGGGTCCTTTTAGTGACCATGCCGTGTGGTGACATGAGGATCGTTGTCCAGCATAGCACCTGGCACGTCGCAGGCGTCCCATCAAGGTTGCCATCTGAGTCCTTGTCTTACGTCATCTTCAATGTTGGGTCACTCTTACCAGTTTCCTAAAGACAGTGATTTGGTCTTCCTCTATCTCACTTATTTTACTAACCCTGAACTTGCTGGGATCCCTGGCCATCTCTTCTTTAATACTGACAACTACGGTGTTGTGTTCTCTCTGTCCCTGTTGGACTTGGGAGGGCCATCTAAGAGTGAGAGAGCTTGCCCAAGACGAAAGTCCTAGTCTTCCTATAACTTAATCTTGGAAGTGACACCGCATCGCTTCTGCCATATTCTATTCTTCAGCACCCTGTCGATAAGTAGAGACCACTCTCCAGGGGGAAGGGTCACACAGACCACAACTACCAGGGTGTGACTCTCTCGGGGGCCATCTCAGTGGCCGACTGCCAAACCTCCTACACAAAAGGGGACCTCTGGAGAGACTTGCACACCCGTAGTCTTATGCCCCTGAGATAAAGAAGGAAGAACTAACATGTTGTTTAAGAAGACTAAGCTCATGCTCACCACCCCCCAACGCACACTAGAGATTACCACGATGGGAGGCAGTTCCACTGACCTTGGAGAGAGTGGGTGCTGTGAGCCAGCCTCTGGGCTCAACAGTATACACACAGGATCCCTTTTTGTTACCAGGGAAAACTCTGTGGAGGATGTGAGCCTTGAGTTAGGTCCTGGTAAATTGGGGAGAATCTGCCTCAGTGGGGAGAAGAAAGGAAAGAAGGTAAGAAAAAACACTAACAAATGACTATGGCCTGAAGCCAGGGTGGGGAAAGGAGGGGACAAAAAGGAGAATGTATGGAAACAGAGAAGCGAAAGACTGGCTTGGCCATAAACTGCAGCCATCGAGGTGGGCAATGTTTTCACACCTCGTATATCTTGGTGTTTCGATGAAATGCCCTGGTTAGAAACAGAGGAAGGAAGGGGGTATGGCTTACATGGCCTTTCAAGATGGACTTGGGGCACCAGGGATTCTGCAGAGATGGTGCGCTCATGATGGAGAGGAACGGTCTGCGCTAGTCACGGTCTGCTGAGTGGACCAAGGTGAGATGGCGGTGGTGGCCTTGGCACCCTCCATTCGTGGGCAGAGAGGGGTCCAGTCCTGCTGGGGGGGGGGTCCCCTCTGCCCTCCTTCCCTCCAGGCACCAAAGCCCAGACTAGGGTCTGGCAGTGTCTCCGAGGCAAACTTCCTCCCACGAAGCCCGCGAGAACTTGTCAATGGCAGTCAGCCACCAGCACGGGTTCCCCCAGCCAGGCCAGCTGGGAGGAAGGCTGCCAAGGCAGCAGATCTGACGAAAGAATTCTCAATCACATTTACATGTGCATGGTGCAAAAAGGGAAAGGAAGGGGAGAAAAACCCCTCCGGAATCCAAAAAGAAAGTCACTAACTAATCCACCAAAAAAAAGAATCAAGTGCAGATTTGTCTCAGATGTTCTCAAATTGCTGTCCTTAAAAGCTCTGCTTCCCCGTCTTCCTCCTCCTCCCATCCGTCCAATCGCCCAAAGAAAGCCTCTAATTTTGCCTTAATTTGTGCCTTGGTTGCAAGAACAAAACAGGACGTCACCGCAGACCCTCCCACCCCTCCCCTAGGCCCCTCCACAGCTGCGCTTCCTCAATGGCCTGATCGCCTCCTTTCTCTGCCATCATCCCCTATTCTCTGCCGAGCTGATCCTCTCGCTGCCAGGCCCAGTGGTGCACTGGAAGCGGGGTGGGAGGGAGCCCTGAACCGGCAGCCCCCTTCTGACATACATCAAAGGGTCACATTTAACACCAGCCATGCCCTTGACCTCCCAGGGGAGCAGGGACTGCACGCTCCGGGGCAGGGAAGAGCAGGAAGCGAAATGACCCAGCCTGCGAGATGCAAACTGTCATCTTGCAAGATCACAGATATCTTGGGCATCTTGCCAGGACCCCGGGGGGTGGGGGGGGCGTCTGTAACAAATTTGGGTATTTACATCATTTTTCAAATAAAAAACAAACACACACAGCCTCCTTCCTTCCTTCCAATTGAATCCTTTTGGAATATCAGATGACACGTTGTTTCTCTCTTGCCTACTAATGGGACACAGGGTTTTATTCGCAGATAAAGTCCTGGCTTCAACCAGACAAGCCCTCACTTAGAATCCTCACTTCCCACTCTCGGGGGAGGCTAATTTAACTCCCCTCTCGTGGCCCCCGCCCATGCGGCCACCAAGGATGAGTTCAGAGGCGCTTCTAATTAATCTTCGTAAATTGCTCTGCGATCTTGGGATATAAAGGCAAAGTATTATTAGAAAATGCTGGCTGGGTTAGTAGCTGGCCATAAACGTGAGATGCTGATCAGCTCACTTTTCAGGCTGCAATTATTGGGAACGGTTGCAAGTGGGTTTATGTGATGGGCACACCATAAGTCCTCAAGAAAAGCACAGAGCAGGGACCTAGGGACATACTCCCACGACTCAGGGTGGGTGTCAGCAAAATGGGTTTGCAGCCAGTTAAATCTTGGCTTTTTGCTGTCCTAGTCGTAGGGTAGCAGCAATCCGGGAGATGCTGTGGACCTCTGTGTTCTCCCACAGCAGCCCCCCTCCTTCCGGTTTTTGGCAATTAGGCAAAATCACTCGTGGCTGAAACAGCCCTCAAAACCAAGGGGCCCCCATCTTACTAGGCAGGGGGAGATCCCCATTGTAACCTCTTTTTTTTTTTTTTTTTTTTTTTGCGGTACGCGGGCCTCTCACTGCTGTGGCCTCTCCCGTTGCGGAGCACAGGCTCTGGACGCGCAGGCCCAGCGGCCACGGCTCACGGGCCCAGCCGCTCCGCGGCACGTGGGATCCTCCCGGACCGGGGCACGAACCCACGTCCCCTGCATCGGCAGGTGGACTCTCAACCACTGCGCCACCAGGGAAGCCCCCGATTGTAACATCTTTTAACTGGAGACTTCGCATAAGTGAATTTCTGATTTAAAGGGGGGAGATGAAAGTGTTTCTCAGGGGGTTCATGCAAATCAAAGAATAGAATAAATCTCTAAGAAATTTAGGATAAATAACCTTTGATCTCTCAGCCCCACTTGTGACTTATTTCTAGTCCATTCATGGGGATTTAGCTAAAAATTCCTGCCTCAGAATCATTGTGTGATGTGAGGCCGACTCAGCCTTGCTCTCTCTTTGAATCTCCATCTGCATTAAGCAGCTACTAATCCACACCTCCTAGGATATTTGGTGGAGTAACTAATTAACATTTAAAGAATGTGCCTTGAACACGAAAAAGCACAGTATCTGCATGTAAGCTGCGATTACTCTTGCAAATTGCACACTTGCCAGGGTGATTTCTGCGCAGGCATATGACCTTCAGAAGAAAACTATCCAATTACTGCAGTTTGTTTATTATCTCATGTTAAAATGTTGTTAACACAGACGTTTTCCCTTAATTTTTTATGAAGAAGATACCTGAGACAGATTTAATATTTGAATATCTATTTGCCACAAGGGCTGAAGAATTAGATGATGGAAAGCATGTATTGTGTGTGAGGGTGGTCATGGGGAGGAGGGACTGTTAGGAGGTTTCAAATTTCTCTGAAAGGAGTTAAATTCAAGGCTTCAAGGCACTGAGAGACCGTCTTCTCTACTCTCGAGGGCCAGCAGGATTCAGTGTAGGGATCTGAATCCAGTTGGAAAACCAGAGAACATAATTGGTTCTACTGGAACTGAGGACGTGAAGAGCATCCTCCCACACACCGTGGAAATAGGTTATAATGCGTTTGGGGTAAACAACGTGAGCAGGAAAGACGGGCCCACACCAGAGGGGAACAGGTAACAGCAGAGTGGCATCTGGAGCCGTTGTCCCAAAGGAAACGCCTTCCGTTGGATTTCTTTAGAAGCCGAGATGAGTGTGGCCGTGATTCCCAGACGGGACAGGGGGCAGCTTCGCAGGCAGAGCTCAGGTAGGGGGACGCACAGGGGCCCAGTTCTGGTGCAAGGGCACCACCCCTAAGCGGGAGACATCTGAGAAGAGCCCGCTTTGGGATTTTTGAGGTGTTTGCCCCACAGAAAAGTAGTGGTCGGGGGGATGTGACATTGATTATGATGAATAATGTCAGTGTATAAATTACTGAGTGTTAACTCGGTACCGAGGGCTGGCCCAAGTGCTTTGAGGATGTTCATTGAGGCTTCCTCCCATCAACTCTGGGGCAGCTGTGATTCCCTTTTTCAGATGAGAAAATGGAGGCTTGTCCAGAGTCAAAACAAAACAAAAACAAAACTAGTAAGTGGTGAAGCTTAGATTTAAAATGCAGGCAGCTTAACTCCGAAGCATAGCTTAACGGCTAAGTTAACTTTAGCAGTGTATCACTTAAATTTAGAAGTGAAGATACTGCTATGGGTCTAAAAAAAGACAAGGATTCATTTCCATACAGTTGGGCCCATGGCTGACAGGCAGCAGAGCCGGGCTCCTTTTTTTCTCCAAGTTTCTCATAAGCTGGGTGGCGCCAGTTGCTGTAGATTCCAGGCCCTGTTTTCCCCCTCAAGGCAATTCTTGGTGTTCGTTTACAACAGATTTTGCTAGTACAGGAAACCCCTCCAAAGGGCGTAACTTTTAAAGCAGCAGCGCTCTTGCATTCTGGGGGTGAAGGAAGCGCAGAATTCATACGCTGAGTAAAGCTGGCTTTTGGGGGCGTGTGGAGGTTGGGAGTTAGGTTGGCTAACAGACTTTTTGATTTGCAGAGTTAAGGGTTGGAGCCCCGTCTAGAAGGAGACTTTGAGCACACCAGGGTGGAAAGGTTCTACATAATAACATTAAACCCTGTGTTCTTTGTGGGCAGGGCAACACTCTGGGCAGTTAAGATGGCAAAGGTAGCTCATTGTCTCCCTTGAGAAGGGAGAGGTTGGGCCCTGGAATTCAGAGAAGACCAGGGCTCCACAAGAGGGAAGACATCAGGGCAAAGCCGGAGTGACAGGTGTCATAAGTGTGATGTCAGGTATCAAATTAGACTTCTCTTTCCCGACGTAACTCCCCTGGGCTACCATCATGTGGTCTCACCTCTTTGGAGAAGAAGGAAAAGAATAGTGCCTACATTTTGGGATAAAGTGGGAGAGAGAGGTGGAAGGACAGAGTAAAGAGGCGACAGACCCGCAGGGTGATGGAGCCCTGAGCAGCCCGGGCAGGTGGAGACCCAAGGAGGCCTGGGAAAAGCCCCAGAACCAGAAACAAGGGGAAGGAAAAGCAGGCGTCTGTGGTTCTGTGAGCAGAAAGAAGACAGCATGGCCGAGAAGACTGAAAGGCTGGGGTTTTCCAGAATGAAAAAGAAACATTTTCTTTGAATATGCATGTGACATCCCCAATATTCTACATGCTTCTAGCCATAACTCAGGATCCTACAATTCTCTAAAGTGTTATTGCCCGCCCTGCCCTTTTATTTTTGTTTATCCGCAGACAAGTATAACTTTATTTCTAATTTTTGACGGCCACCGTGTCTTCCAGGAGAGGGACTTGTGGCTCCTTCCTGTGTGACTATGGTTCCAAGGGTTCATTCATAGGACCCTCAAGAACCCAAATGCAATGGGACCAAAAACATTTTTTTTTTTTCCATTGCTGTAAGAAAAGCAATCTTACGAATGTGGCAAGACTGATGCAGGGGGTAAAGAGAAATGCTTACTTAGGTCCCTGATTTCAGACACAAGATAAAGAAAATCTATTGCCCCTTTGTCAGCCTTGAGATCTGGGGGGTCCTGAGAAAGGTCCATTCAAATACAGACTTCTCCCCCTCACCTCTCTTTCCCTTTCATTAACTCTCTCTCTTTGGCAGGTCACTTGGCCAAAGGAGACAGGCCTATGATTCTCAGCCCCATGGAGCAGCTCTGGCTTCCCTGAGTCCACGTGAGAGTGCCTGGCCCTTTGTTCGCTCTCGTTCTCATAAATCTCGATTCGCCTGTGTCTATAGCCTGAGCTCTAGCTGTCTGTGGAGGGCAGGGGTGGCAGGTGGGTGGGTGTGGGCCAGATCACGGTCTGGGGCCTCACAGTGCTGATGTGTAATCACAACTCAGGCATATAGCGTAATGTGGCCATAAAGACCTCAGAAGCACAGTATGGGAGAGTTATGCCTGAAATGAAGTCCAGTCTGTGATAAAGCTGCCAGCATTCACGCCACGAGTATGTGACAGCGGCAGGGAAATGACTGATTGGGGATGTTTATAAAGATAGGAAGTGCGCTGCCTGTGGCATCCGATAGAGGGGGTTAGCAAAACGAAGACAGATGGCGGCTGATGAGCTCTCAGGCTCCTCTATGGCTGTCGATGCACAGGAGCCCCAGAGCTCGCTTCATCCCGAGGCCCTCCTGCTGGGGTCCCCGGGCACCTTACAGACCGGCTCCACCTCCTGGCTAGGCCTTGAACTACAGCTCGGTTAATAAGCACTGAACAGACAGCAGGGAGAGATGCAGCCCAGCACCGCCATCCCAAATATGGCACTGCTGCCTTGGCACTACAGACAAAATCCTGGGATTTACGCAGCTGTCTCCTTGTAGTTGCCATAAAAATATAGAGTACTACATTTGGAAAAAGATTTTAAAGACCCCCGTCTAGCCCACCCCTTAAAGCAATGCTGAAATGCCCTGGGCATCTCGGCTCTGCCTGTGGGAACGATGCCCTTTTCCAGGAAGAGCCTCCCTTCTTTGGCATTTCCCTGACATTGAATTTCAGAATTAAAGTTCTTTCCCTGGAGCACCCATCCTCTGGTCCTTAGCAGCGTACTGAGCAAGGACTGGCCACTCTTCTTTCACAGGACAGCCCTGAAAATATCTGAAGAGGTCTCATGTTCGTGTGTGGACATGGCTTTGTTCCCCCAGCGGACAGTGCAAGCCCTACTGCTTTTTGTTCACACACCATGTGCTCTCGTTGCTTTAGCATCCTGGCCAGCGTGTGCCATTGTAAACCTTTAACTGTGGTGTGGTGGTCAGCCAGGCACTCGGGGTCTTGTCGGACTGGCTTATAGTAATGCAGCGCTCCGGAATGTTTTGTTCTATAGAATATAAAAAGGGGAAGGTGCTGCACTCCCGTAACTTGTAGGAAACTAACAATCAGAAGACCTCTTCCTTTTCCACCCTGCTAACACCAGACTCTTCCATCTATTGGCCTCTTCCTGATTTCAACCTATTTGCCTGTGGGCCCCATTGTTCCTGAGAGCAGGGTCCATGACAGCTTCCACCCTGGTTTTGTCTCTACGATCAAACACAGGAGATTTAAAGTGTATCAGCCCAATACCTCGGGCTCTCCATCCACTGCTAGCTTGACTTGGACGTTGCATTTCTTTCGAGTGCTTAAATTCCATTTTAGTTCCCAAGCCCAGTTTGCTCCTAGTTATGCAGTTCTGGTTACGGGCTCCCTGGGACTGTCTAGGGAAGCTTCCAGACCTTGAGACCTTTAGCACAGGGCGCTCTGCTTTGATGGACCGACCTTTCCTCCAAAGACATCACGTGTCTTACCCTTCCTCCTTCAACCAAGCCGTGCACCTAGTAAAGAGGAGTCAAAATAATATATGATCCGCGTGCATTCCTGAACCGGATCTCACAAGAACCCTACAAGGTAGGCAGCTACAAATGTATCCCCACTGTATAGAGGCAGACATTGAGGCACAGAGGATTTAAGTATTTGGTTGGTCAAAAAGTTCATTCGGGTTTGTCCACAACATCTTATGGAAAACCCAAACGAAATTTTTGGCCAACCCAGTAACTTGCCTACGGTATGCAGCTGATAGGTAGCAAAGCCAGTATTTAATCCTGCAGAGTTTGGGTCTAGAGCCTGGGCCCTTAAGACCCTACACTGTGGGTTCATGAGGAATATATTCAGAAAATGAGTGAAAACCTTCTTTTCTGTACCTGGATCTCAGCCTGGAATGGTTGCCAGTTCTGACCCACCACCCTCTCCTGCAGCCACTCTCTTTACAACCTACACTGTCCTTTCTCCCAATGGCATCATCCAGTGCTTAGGTCTACCCGAAGGACCCTCCCAAAGAGCCCCTACCCTGGGGAAGTTACTGCAGTTAGCTAGACCATGCCTGAATCTAATATAAGATTTGACAAAAATCTATATTTGAATAATTTACTTTTTCAACCAAATTATAAGATACGGCATTTTTTTCCCCAAGTTAAATTTCATCATCTTAGATTTGACCCATTCCTCGAGCCTGACAAGATCTATCTGGATGCCATCACCTGATACGTTTGCTTTGGCTCCAAATCATGTCATCCACAAATCTGATAAGTGTCATCTCTATGTCTTCATCCAAGTTGCTGATGGAAACATTTAATGATACAGGACACAGCCTGTGTCTCTTGCAACCCACGCCTGACATTGATCAGTTGCTTGCTCGGGACCTGTTGGCTATAGGTGTTCATCCACTCACTAATACACCTGATTTTACTAGTAGTATTCAGCCTAAATTTCTTCATCATTCCAACAAAGCTATTACAAGAGCCTTGTAAAATGCATTCCTGAAATACTGATTCACCACGCCTACTGCACTTCCCCACAAAACACTGTCAAAGTCGGAAATGAGGCTTGCCTGATGTGACGTAATATTAATATATCTAAGACAGTAGGAAATCACTATTAATGCACACTGTGCGTTGTAAGAGTCTAAAGAAAATTCTATGCCTTCAGCACATTGGGTTCTGAACTGTCGTGGAGTCCTAGATTTCCTTAGAGGAGTTCAGAGGCTACTGCAGGGCCTTGGGGGGGAAATGGAGCAGGTACCAACCAGCCCTGCTTTCAGAGCAGCCCTACTAGTCTGTATGTTATAATGATGTTCTATTATAGATCCTTCTTGAAAAAGTGAGATGCAAAATACACTTTGAAAACTCCTACTTTAAAGGAAGAAAGCGATCTCTCTGTCTGAAGTTGTACTTGATTGTGCTCTATTGACTGTGCTTAGGACAATAACTTTGTTAATAAAATCGAGACACTATTATCTGCGTTTGCTCTATGCCTCACAGAAGTGCTGTAAGAGTTGATAGATAGCCTTAGGGACAGAGCGACGGAGCAAGTCCTTTGTTGAAATGCACACACTGAAATGCCCAAAAGAATCCTTGTCATTTTTTCCCAGCGATCTGCTCAGAGGATGTTTTCCCCATCCCCAAACATTTATCGAATGCCTCCTAGCTACAAAGTATTTTCAAACACATGATTTCTTCCAGCTTTGCAACAATCCTAGTGAGGGAGACACGATTATTCCTGTTTACCAATGAGGAGGAAGGTGATGCTAAAATGAGGTTAGACAAGTGGTTTATAATCACACAGCCAGTAATCAGAGTCGAAATTCAAACTCAGGTTTGCTTGATCCCAAAGTCCTTGAAATTTGCCTTTGTATCTCACGGGCTCATAGCATGATCAGCAAATCAAGAGCTAATAGTTTTGAGTGTTTACTGTGAGCTAGGCACTGTGCTAAGTGTTTACAAAGATTATCTCATTTAATCTCACAATAGCCATACTGTGGGTGACGGTACGATGCCCAGTTTTGCAGATGAAGAAGCTTCCCAGGGTCACAGAGAAAGAAATGGCAGAACTGAGATTCAGGTCCACATCACCTGATTCCAGAG
The DNA here is from genome assembly GCF_949774975.1 of Lagenorhynchus albirostris. Taxonomy (NCBI): domain Eukaryota; kingdom Metazoa; phylum Chordata; class Mammalia; order Artiodactyla; family Delphinidae; genus Lagenorhynchus; species Lagenorhynchus albirostris. Next base: position 105,594,927 of record NC_083103.1, on the reverse strand, counting down.
ACCCTGCTGTCAGCAGTCATGCTATCGTTGTTTAATCAGGGCTCATCCTCTTTTCAAATGACACAGGCAGATGCTCACTGGCTGTTCTTTGAGGGGTCTTGGAAGCTGTGTCTGTTCCCATGAGCTCTCCTAGGTGAATTTAATATTAGACATTACTGTTTTCTGTTGAGTGACGCACTGGCTTATGTTTAAATGGGAGCAGTTTCCATCAGTCATTAAAAGTTTGGTGAGAAGCGGAGCCTCTCGACGTGTCCAGTGGAGAGTAGGACACGGAAAGCGAGGGGCAGCCAGTCAGGTGAGCTTGGACAGGCTTAGGGGTGGAGAAGAGGGCAAAAGCTCAGAGGACGGGTGGAGGTAGGTCTGGACCACCTCCAGACCTACGAGGAGGGAACAGGAGACTAAGGCAGGCTTTATCGTCAACACATTTAGCTCCAGACTGATCCTGGTTCTTTTGAAAGAAGACCCTCAAAGAGCCACGTCCTGCTGTTTCCTCTCGTCTTGTTCCAACTGTGCTGGAGAAGAGCTGAAAGGATGCAGGCCTGTAGAATCCGTAGGCGATGCGAACAGAATCGTACTTGGAAGAAGGGGCATTTCAGGGGTGTAGCTGTTATTTATGGTCTGGGGCCGGCTCCCTCCCCCATCATTGGCAGGAGCAGAGTGCGGAAGGCAGTACAAATCACAAGGACTCCCTCCTTCCAGCCCGTCTTTCTAGACACCGTGTCAGAGGCTGGCTTTCTGCCGACACATGTATTTCTATTGCTTATTGAGCACAAAGGAAGAGAACGGTCCTGAATCACAGCAGACAAGGAACGAAAGGAAATGTTAACACCGGTAATGTAAGATGCTTTGCACTTCTCCTCCTTTTGGAGTATATTTGCCCCTTGAGATAATTTGGCTGGAATCCACAGAGCACCCGGGGAGCAAAAGCATGAAGGTACCAGAGACAGGATATTGGTCAGTAAGAGGAAATGGGATCCGAGGGGTGGTAAGTGTAAGATCCCCTGCACCGTGGACTCTTTCAGAATTGGGGGAGCTTGAGCCCTCACTGCCCATACCACTGCCAAGTGATTGCTTTTGAACTCCATTAAACGGCTTTTTTAAAAATTTAATTTATTCATTTTTATACAGCAGGTTCTTATTAGTTATCTATTTTATACATATTAGTGTATATATGTCCATCCCAATCTCCTAATTCATCACACCACCACCCCCCCGACCCCGCTTTCCCTCCTTGGTGTCCATACATTTGTTCTCTACACATGTGTCTCTATTTCTGCTTTGCAAACCAGTTCATCTGTACTGTTTTTCTAGATTCCACATATATGCATTAATATGCTCCCTCGCTACAAATGACCCAATTTCATTCTTTTTTATGGCTGAGTAATATTCCATTGTATATATGTAGCACATCTTCTTTATCCATTCATTTGTTGATGGGCATTTAGGTTGCTTCCATGACCTGACTTTTGTAAATAGAGCTGCAATGAACATTGGGGTGCATGTGTCTTTTTGAATTATGGTTTTCTCTGGGTATATGTCCAGGAGTGGGATTGCTGGGTCATATTAAATGGTTTCCTTGAAGATACTCAGCTAAAACATAGGAAGAAATGGAAGAAAAGCAGGAGGAACAGGCTGGGAGTGACAGAGAGGCAGGTTCCAAGTCAACTGTCTGAACTCTAAAAGTTCTAGTGATCCGACAATGAACCAAGGTTATTCCACTAAGTACACTATTCAGTTAGAAAGTATTATTTCAATTTTCTTATGTGTCCTATTAGAAAGAGCAGTATGGAGCCTCTCTGTGTGTTCTGTACTATGAAATAAATAATATGATATGTAGTTCTCGTGTTAAAGAAACATCTCGACTGGAAGAGAAGATAAAATGTCTCTACTCTCAAGACACATACTATAACAGCACTTTAGGAGCAAATTTTACTGTAATGGTGGACTTCACGTCTCTTAAGCTGTTTAAACTGTGTCTGTATAAAATTCTGTTGGTCTCACTGAAATTTAACCATGCATTCCTGGTTGCAGACCTTCTCAGAGCCTTGATCAGCCAAACTTCACTGTGACTCTTTCAGAGGAAGACGGGTGTCCAACAGTTCCATAAGCTGGTGAACCACACAGCCTTCTTCCCATTTTATTTAAAGAGCCATCCAAAGGGATTGATGTTTTGGAAATTTGGGAAACTCTGCTGAATATGGTGTTCTTGCACTAAGCAGAGGTTGAAATAGATGCCATCTAAGGTATCCTCCAAGCCTGAGAGAACACAGACCACCGGCCAGGCAGGGGCCTCTCTGGGGAGGGGCAAAGCCCAGGAGAGGCCCGCTGCTGTTCAAACAGCCCCATGGCCCATCCCGGCTCCAGCCCCCAGAGGCAGCTCTAGGAGAGGAGAGAGCCCCCTCTCTGCGTGAGACCAGGGCTGAGTGATGGGGGGTCCGCTCCTAGTGCAAATCTGGGGGAAGAAGAAGACCTTCTCTGACAGATCATACTGCTCCTCTGACCAAGTCCAGGTCACTCCTCTTCCTTCAGATCTGCTGGTCTCCTTCACTTTGACTGGCATCCATCAGCATCGAAAGAAGGGATCCTAGCATCACTAAGTGAGGATAAACGTGCACCTGTTTGCACACACACACTCATATACACACCGACAGACAGGCTCTGGTTTGCATTTTGTGGCTCTGTCAGTGAGGCCCAGTGGGGACTGAAGTTCCCCCGTCACACGGAGTAACCTTGGACAAAACACATCACCGCTATCCAGGTCTCAGGTTATGCAAAATAGAGAGAACATAAATATCCTTTTTTTCCCCCTAGGATGCGGAAGAATTTAAAGGGAGTCTTGGACATGAGGGGCGTTAAAAGTATGGTGTGGCTTGGGGTTGCTTTTGGGTCATATTTCACCAAATAGATTTGGGAGTACAGTGATACCGTTTTCTAAATTGCAGCCACCACTGAACGGCTCACCCGCAACTACAAAGAATGAAGTTGTCTTTTCAAGGTCATTTGGTTTTTAAAAGGCTGATCTAGGTCTGTCTCTCCAAGCACTTTACAGAACCTCTGCAAAACCCAGGCACACACACTGGACTTCTAGCTCCCACACCCTCAAGTCCAAGTCCAGCCCTAACACCCATCCTGGAGCCACTGCAGGGAATAAGGGAAGTTGCGTTAAAGGAGAAGACACATGCTTTTATCATCTAAGTCAGCCCGAATCCTCCTTGCTCGCCAACAGACAGACCATGTCTGGGGGCTCAGAGAAGAAACCCATGGGGACTTGAGTGTTCCCAGGTGGAAAAGTCTTCTGTCACTTCAGAAAAAACCCTCATTCTCATCACCAAGCCCCCAGAGATGACTGAGGAGCTGTCTTCAGGTTCTGATTCTTTAAGACGAATGTTCCCCAACCCTTCTTTGAAGTAATTCTATTGGGTATTACCCAGATTCAGGAGAGATTTGTGGGCAGGAAAATGCTGTTGGGAAAGGATGCTTCTGCTGGCTAAAATAATCCCCATTCATTTTCCTCTCAGCTTCTCCCTGGCAATCTTAGAAGAGGGAGCTATTTAGGAAGAAGGGACCTTGGCCAAGCTGGGCCTGCCTGGGAGAGGTATCAGTCTCCCCCATAAGCCTTCGGGAAGGAGGAGAACTTGTCTCAAGTCCACAATTGGAGGAAACTGAAGTTACCGTCAATTGAATTGAGCCCTAACCCACTGGCTGGGAGTCCTTGCCTTTGTTTTCTTACCATTTGAAAACACCACCCAGGCTAATTTATACTGGCTTTCTACAGTGAGACACTTTATGAAACACATTTCATCTGTTCTTCTCTTCAGTTTCAAAAGGCAGGCATTTTGCAAATGAGCAAACTGAGGGATACAGTGATCAATTACAGAGATGGGAGGTCAACCCCAACTTTCCTGGTTCCAAAGTCACTCCCGTGGGTCAAGTTTAATTTTTAAGAACGATGAAAAAGCACTTGCGCTCCAGCCAGAAGGTTGGAATCAGGGGGAGTTCTGCAGCCCTGTCCCAGCGGGTCACCAGGCTGGTTGCTGCCACGTTGTGTTGAGGGCCCCCTGGCCCCCGGGAGGTAGAGGGGTGCAAAGATGGGGTGGTCTGATGTCTTTGCTGGGTCCGAGCCCCCTCTCTCCGTCCCTCCTGTTGGTTGGGAGACCGAGGGGAGATGACAAGAGGGTAGACACAGGTGACAGTGAGTCTGCAGGCTCTCCATCATGTGGCTGACAAGGGGCCGGGAGCCTGCTTCTCATTCTGCCTGCATCCCGGCATGTCCTCCTTCATCAACACAAGAGTGAGATATCTTGAAACACTGAAGTTTTCATCTCCTCTTGATTGGGCTCTATAGCAGTTTAAAAAGTTTCTGCCTGAAAGTGAGAATCATGTCACACCTTAATAGCCTCATTTCTGGGGCGACAGGGGCTTTTTAAAGTCCCGAGCCTTGGTGGGGATGTCTGAGCAGCGGGCTTTGTTTGTCTCCTGTGCATTTCTATTCAGGGAGCCGTCTCTGAGAAGCCTTTCATTGAGCTCACAGTCATCCATCCAAAGGGAAAGAGAAACATGCTCTACATGAACATTAGTGGCAGCCGAAATTTGTCACACCGGAGATCAGAAAGCACAGCCAGGTAAAGGAAGACGAAGAGAAGGAGGAAGGGGTGGGGGAATGGGGGATGCCCAGACGGTCTCAAGAGTTGGGTGGGCGTGGTGATGTTTCAGGTTTGGGTTTTACCCCTCTGGAGAAGAACAACAGACACAGACTAGAGCTTTCCTTGAGGGCAAACGTATTCAGTTGCTCTGAGTGTCAGAAGGATGCTTGGTCCTGAGAGGGGGCCCTCAGGATATGCCCACTGTGATACATGAGGGCACCTCTGACTTGGCCGCTTTCTGGGGAAATCCTGGGGCCACAGTGTCCTTTCTGCAGGTGGTGGTCCTGCACATCGGGGCCATATGCACCATTTACCTGCAAGACAAAGCCCCTGGGTCTGGCTGTACACGTGCGCCTGACGCGTACTGATGTGTGTTGGTGGAGCCAATTGGTACCAGTCAGATTTATTTCAAAGGGGCCCAACTAGGGTCTCAGATTGCTTTTTAAGACTGTCCGCCCAGCCTGCGGTGCCCTACGGGAGAGAAAGCTGGCATGCAGGATGACACATCACATAGGAAGGCAAACTTCACCTTTTCACACGCTCTCTTCCTCCCAAAGCCCGTATCACCAAAAAGGAGTGTCTGCACGGAGGCGTGTTTGTGACCTAGTTCTGAAAGGCTGGGTCCTATGTTGCTTTAATTAAACAGTACATGACTCAGACGGCAGCCTCCTGTGCTGTGGGATCGGCTGCGGATGGGGGGATCGGGCCCCCCTTTGTCTTTCCACACTGTGCTTTTTTAACAAGGAGTATGAACAGGGAGGGACAGAACAGAATTTCCTCCCTGGAACACAGTACAGCTTCTCCTGCCTAGCCTTCTCTGACCGTGGTACCAAGAGGCTTGTGCAAGAGGGCACGGTTCCCCAGATCTCTCAGTTCTCTCAATAATCATTATGCAGCTTCCCTGCCTCGACTGCATCTTCACCGGAGTGACGTGCAGGGAATGTGCCTGGTCTTTGGAGCAGGACTCGGCTCCGTTTCCCGTTAGATGACCTTGGGCAACCTGCTCAAACGTCCCGAAAAATGTCAGTTTTCTCCTGGGCAAATTAAAACAGGCAGAATACCTACTCTGCAGAACTTTTTTGGATTTGTATTAATATATGTAAATCATCCGGTAGAATGCTCGGAGCCACTGCAATGTCACTCCATCAGGAGGCTCTTCCAGCTCAAGTAAGGAGCTCCTGCTACCCCAAGGATTCCACCTCCCCCTCTGAGCATTCAGCAAAAATCAGGTAATTAATCACCTAGTGGTTAATACTTAATGTGTGCCAGGCATCCTTTGAAACACTTTTCTTCTTATAATAACCAATGAAGCACTACTGCTATCCTCATTTGCACATCAATAATTTGAGGCACAGAGCAGTTAGGTAACCTGCCCAAGGCCACACAGCAGAACTGGGATTTAGCCCAGGGTGGTTGCAAGTCACTGCTCTCACACACCACACTGCACTGCTACGGGGCCCCAGTCACTTCTTTGGGGGCTGTCTTCTCTGTTACCCTGTTCATTCTGGGAGGGCAGGGATTGTACTGCCCTTGTTCATTTCTGAGTCCGTAGTGCCTGCACATAATAAGCAATGGTGTTTATTGAGTAAATGTTTATTATTTTTAAATTATTACTTTAGCCAGCATTATTTCCTGCGGGTAAAGGACTCTACAAATTCATGACCCACTGTCACTCCATTAAATGTGTTCTCAATGCATTTCTTTCAAGGTTCACATAGGGCTTCTGGGTTTTGGAATTTTTCAGAGCCTGTGAAGAAGTCCAGCCCACGCCACCCTTCACACATAATAGGCATCTGTCATCTGCCTGCTCAGCATTCACTTTCCACCCGAAAGATCTGGACAGACCTCAGCCAGCACCCTGTCTCCTCCACGGGCTGGCTTAGCTCTCCGCCCTGCCTGCTCCAGGGGGATGTCTTCATGGACCTGTGCTCCCAGGAGGGCAGGTGAGACGAGCTCTTCTCCAATCAAAAGAAGGGGCACCAGCCTGCGAGGATGCCCCGGCCCCGGTGGCCTTGTCACATCACTCTGGTCTTGTGCTGGCCTGTCCCTCTCACATAGACCATCTTCCTGTGATCTTCTGTGAGACCTGATCTCATTTCTTTGAGGCTCAGCTCCAGGCCTCTTCTGAGGGGCCGCGCCTGACTCCCAGTCTAGAGAAGTCTGTCTCACCCCATCTTAGTTTTCCCTGCTGCACTTGACACCCTGAGGACAGCTTCCTCATTTCTGTGCCGTGTGTTTATTTCTAATCGCCCCCGTCTGTCTTGTGTGCTGTGGGCTTGATGCTCTGAGCACGGACGGCATTTATAGGCACACAGCCAGGTGGGAGAAGGCAAGGAGGAGTGAGTTACACACCTGGATCCCTCCCAGGAGGGCGACCTCCTTGAGGGCAGGGGTCAAGGGTGATTCATCTCAGTTGGCCTTGCATCGAGCATACCTTAAGTTCAATAGATACTTCAGGCATGGCATGAACAAATAATTGAAATTTTGAGTTTATCAGCAGTGGGGTGGGAGGGAAGGCAGTGGTGAGCTGGATGGAAAATGGACATGCCTGTCCCTGGAAAGGAGTTGGTGACGAGAGATAGAACCAGGGAATAAAAAGGCTCCTGGAAACCGTGTGAGGAGAGGATCCAGTGACCAGGAGAGGATAAAAGAATTCTACCACTTCACACTAATTTCCTGGAGATCTTGTGGGAAATGCTGATTCCAGTGAAAGGAATGAAAGTCCTTGAGATTAAGGCCCAGGAATCAGCATTTTAAATCCACTTTGGGTGGTTCTTTGCACCCTGCAGTTAGAGGAGCCCTGGGGGAGAAGTTTGAGAGCAAAAATCAGAGGGAAGGGAGGAGTGAGTGGACAGACTCAGTGACGCCTGGAAAGGAAGCCGGAACTAACAGAAGAAAAAGCCAAGATGGGAAGTTAAGGCCTGGCACCCTGCAGCTGCCCTGCACAGGGACCAAGCCCCCATCAGAAGCGCAGCTTCTAGATTCCACATGAGTGATATCATGTGGTATTTGTCTTTCTCTGTGACTTACGTCACTCAGTATGACAATCTTTCGGTGCCTCCATGTTTCTGCAAATGGCATTATTTCGTTCTTTTTTTATGGCTGAGTAACATTCCATTGTATATAAGCTTAAAAAAATGGTACAAATGAACCTATTTACAAAACAGAAATAGAGTCACAGATGTAGAAAACAAACTTAGGGTTACCAAGGGGGAAAGGGGGAGGGGAGGGATAAATTGGGAGACTGGGATTGACATATACACACTACTCTATATAACATAGATAACGAATAAGAACCCACTATATAGCACAGGGAAGTCTACTCAATACTCCGTAATGACCTATATGGGAATAGAATCTAAAAGGAGGGGATATATGTATATTTGTAACTGAATCACTCTGCTGTACAGCAGAAACTAACACAACATTGTAAATCAACTAAACTCCAATAAAAATTAATTTAAAAAAAGAAAGAAGCTCAGCTGCTTCTAAGGAGAATGATTTCCGAGACTGGGAAGGGTTCCCCCAGAGACTGAGACAAGAAGACCCAGGTTTCTGGACTGGAAAAGTGAGAGAGAAAAATCTGGATCTGTAAGTAGAAATAAAAAGAAAGTTCAGGGAAAGACGGTGAGAAGAAGAGAGTGTCTGATCAAGAGGAATGAGGCACAGATCCATGGACAGACCTTGAAAACGTGGCGCTAAGTGAAGGAATCAGACACAGAGGCCCACACAGTGTGGACTCCATATATGCGCGCTGTCCAGACTAGCATCACTGTTACCCCCCGAGGCAGTCATCCAACCGGCCATCCCTGAGTTCAGACCCCGCGCTGTGACAACGCCGCTGTCTATAAACGTTTGTAAGGTTTGGGTCCGTGGGACCTGGGTGACATTCCACCCCGCACCAGCCGGCCATGGCCGGTCCCATCCTTCTCACTGTGATGGACAAACGGAAGGGACCCAGGGAACCCCTTTGTGAAGCGATTTGGGGTAGAGAGTTAGCATTTATACAACCTAGCTGATGCAGGACCACATTTCCATTTAGAATGATGATCATTTCCAAAAAAGTAAAGAACACATTTTTAATGTTTGGGGTGAATTTGATTATTCATGAAATGAAAGGACTCATAGAACAGGCCTAGACACCAGCACTTCCAATGAGAGTTTTGAGTCTTCTGCAGCCAGAGGTCTGCCCAGTGCCTCTGACCAGATTCCAGGATTTTCCTTAACCCCCTCCCCAGCCTGCCCCTCCCCTGGCCCCCAGGCCCCATCAGATCATGAGGACCCAGCCCCGTCCTTACTGAGATGGACAAGAGCAAGGCAGGAAGCCTTCTTTTCTAACCCAGCCCCTTGCCCCGGCTTGGCGCTGTCTTCCCAAGCCCCCTGCCTCGCTCTGCCTGCCGTGAAGGCACAATTTCAGCTGCCCTGTTTTTCCAAATCGAAAATATGGGGCTTCTCCGAGGAGCCGTTCTCACTTCTAAAGCCTCTGCCATTCCAGGTAGTACCTGGCGGGACTTTTCATCACAGGCAATTGATATTCCACTGAGCATCTCCGTAAAATAATCTGCAAACAAGAGGCTGTGGGCTCTAACAGTCTCTCTCTCTCGCTTCCTTTCCTCCCTCTCTCTTTAAAAAAAAAAAAAAGAAAACGTAGCTCACAGCTTAATAAAAATACAACCCAAGCAAGAGCAGGAGCCCTTCGCACTTTACCCAACAATATTATCCTTTTAAGAGTTTTATTAATCGGTTTAAAGTTGTGCCGCATTTGGCTGAGAGGTGCAAGGTGCCTTCCCCTGCTGACAAGATCGTCCTTGCATTTCAGGGCCTGGCACGGTTGGTTCAATTAACAGAATGGCCAGAAAAAGAGGGTCAGCCTGGGGGAGCTCGAGACCCACACCGCGTGCGTGATGAGACGAGCAGCAGTGTGGCTCTCCTGCTGCCCCCCACCCCTTGCAACACACGCGCGCGCGCGCGCGCGCGCACACACACACGCAGGCACACCAAGACTGCCTCTTGGAGAAAGCAGCATAAAGGTAGAATAAAGGAGTTCCTGATTTGTTTTCATCTCCTTGCTGTTAAGGAATTTGTAATACATTCTGCCAGGAAGACTTACTGGCTTGCAAGAGCAGACAAATGCCTCTGTCAATTTAACGGCATCACTCGAGCTCAATCAGTGTGGCACGGGAGGAGTCCCCTAGATGCTTAATTTCTTCCAGCACCGTGAGTGCTGCAATAGGTCTTATCAGGATCGTACTGACTGCACTAAATGAGTCGTGGTATGGGGCGGTTTTCTGGAAGGGAGAGATGTTAAAAGCACGCGCCAGGAACCCATTTAACAGGTTTCTAATAATATCATCTTCTATCGGCATCACATGTCCATTCCCGACCACTTCAGCCGCGGTGTGTACACACAGACTACTCATCCTCCTGGAAAATGTGGTGTGTTCTAGCTTGGGGCTGCCAGGACTGAGGGTAGAACAAAGGTAGGACTTGCTGCGCATGTAGATTAGTTGGCGAAAGGATCAACATTCTCCCCTGAGAACTGACCAGTGAAGCCGGCACTACAACACGCCTCTGATTTTGCTGGGAAAGAGCGTGGTGGTTTTGGTAAGATGCACTGGACCACATCAGAAGCCACACGAGAGTGCCAGTAGGGACTCAGTGCTGATGCGGATTCCTTAGATATGTTTCTAGCACATATGCAAAGTACATCAAATGTATGATTACTTTTTGCTTTAAAAATGTGGAACAGAGAGGCACTTGTTTGCTCACACATTCATTCATTAAATATTTATTTGGTGACAAGGAAGGCCCGGGCACTGTTCTCAAGATGGTTCTAGATTAGAAGGGGAAGGAGCCCTGAAAACACACACGTTCAGCCCAGCACGGCGCACGGTAACCATCCAGTGACCCCCCAGGTCAGCGGGGGCACACAGGGAGAGGGACCCCCATGTCCAGGAGGGCACACAGGGAGAAGGACCTGTTCCTCCAAATACCTGGAAGAATGGGGGGGCGTGGAGCACACCTGGAAACCTCACTGAGGAGATTGACCTGGGCCAAGACTATTGGTTGGATTTCTCTGGACAGAAAGTGGAGTTACTGCCATTCCAAGCAGAGGGGCAAGCAGGGAGAGAGGCTCAGAAGAGCAGGACATGGCATGTTCACAAGATGACTGAGTCTCCTTAAGGCTGGAGGCCGCTCTGAGTCAAGAAACACCTGCAGACAGCATGAGAAGCCAGCCCAGGGAGGTGGTCGGTTGCCCTCGCCCGGCGGAGCAGTGCTGGGGACAGTCGCCCAGCTGGCGTGCAGCCGGCGGGGAGGCATCTGCGGAGCACTCGGCCTCACTGCGGTTCTCACCGCGCCGGCACCTCGTGGCCACGCGAGGCCAGAGAAGGACCAGAGTTGGTGTGTGTCGCAGATTGTGATGGAACCCGTTACAGGGACTAGGAATCCGGCAGAGCGCGGATGGCTGTGGCCTGGGTCATACGTGCACGCATGGAGTCGTCCTAAAGAAAGCCAAGGGTTCAGTTTACAGGAGAAGATTGTGTGCGTGTGTGTGTGTGTGTGTGTGTGTGTGTGTTGATAAGACTGTGTGTGTGTGTGAGAGTTGATGAGACTGTGTGTATGTGTGTGAATGTGTGTGTGTGAGTTGATGAGAATGTGTGTGCGTGTGAGTTGAAAAGACTGTGTGTGTGTGTGTGTGTGTGTCTGCGTGCGCGCGTGGTGAGAATGTTCTTGAACAGAGGAGAGTGGGAGTGAAGACTCAGGCAGGAGAGTGAGCAGTGCAGGCCAGGGCTGCAGTGTCAGGACTGGCCGCACCAGGACGAAAGAAAGAGCAGGTGAAAAGGTATGTTTTGTTCCTCGGTTTTGGCTTCTTCCTCAGTAAAATGGAGTCAACACTAACCTTCGGATTCGGAAAGTTCACGCAGCGACAAGGGACGTACACGTCTGGGAGGAAAAGCCTGGCACAACACGCCCACTGGGTGCCCCATCGCTGCGCTCCTGGGGCAGCTCAGACTGGTCTGACTTTGCGTGATGCTGGATACAGGGCAGGGCGAGGACGGGCACCAGGAATGTCCCTGCCCCGCAGAAAAGCAGCACGCAAGGCCTGGAAGGTTGTGCGGAGAAACAGGGGCGAAGCCCGGGAAGTCTGCCGGCGGGGCGGATGAGGACCTGGGCCTGGGGCGCCGGCTGGTCCATCAGGCCTCACAGACAGACAGGAAAGTGAGAAAACAGCTACCAGTGCCTCACACTACTTTTATCCCCGTGGAAAACATGGGGCCATTGTCTTGGGGGAGGGGTTGTCGTTTGACACCGTGAATTAGTCTGATGCTTTTAATAGAGACGGTGCCCGGTTATCTGAAATTAATCCAAGGGTATTGCATGATGTCTTGTTTCTTAAAAACACTTGGCATTTGGCTTCTATGCTGAGCCAGAGGAAACGTCCAGAGCTGCAGGGACGGCTGCGTAAAGGGCAGTGGGTGGAGCTGGGGACCCGGGCGAGGACCCCATAGCCCAGGAAATCAAAAGCACATTCAGCAGAGGGTCGCCCTGGCTCACCCAGGCTAGCACCCCAACCTGGAGAGACAGCCAAGAACAGGGACAGGAGAAGGGCACAGACAGAGGATGCCCAGGGAAGATGGCAAATATGACGATTTTCTTGCAAACTTCCCCTGAGAGGGGCTGCTGCAACTTCCATTTAGACAGCGCTGCCCTTGACAAATGGCAAATTTTTCCCTACTATCTGATGAATGACTCGGAGTTAAAATTAATATTTTTTTTCTGCGGGAAAGAAATAATCATTAGCCTCAGCAGCAAAACTGGAGTTAGGGCTTCTGTGATATAATAATAATTTGAGCTCACAAGGCTTCTTTCAAGCAAAGGTCTCGGAAGCTTTTCCAAGCATTAATTAATTAAGCCCTGCAGATCCCCCCAGGAGGCAGGTAGCTATTATCTCAGCTTTCCAGATGTGGAAACTGAGGCTCGGGGAGGTGAAAGCGATCTGTCCAAGGTCACTCTGGGAATGAGAAGAGGGACAGAGACTGAAATTGCAAAACCTGCCTTGTGCCCAGAGTTGGGGGAGCCTCTTCCACCACCCCTCACCCGCCCTGGGGTGCTGGAGTGGGGAGGTCTGTAGAGGAGGAAGAAGGAGCTGGCTGGTGCCTCGTGTCTGTGCAGGAACTAAAAGCGCTAAAAGTGACAGCAAAGGCTCCCCAAACTATGAATTTTCCTTCGCAAGATTCAGGCTGGCTGTGGCGAGGCAGCCACTCTGCTAAAATTTGGAAATGAACAGGGAGTGGTCAGGGAAGTCATGACTGCAGAAGGTTCTAGAGAGAAAGCTCCATGCAACACTCTTCACGGGATTATTTATACCCCACCTTGACGCAGAGCCTGAAAGCAAGAAGCACAAAGAAAGGGATGGCGCAGGTGAATTGCAGACGGAAGGAGGGCCTTCAGGGAGGTCCCCTGTGTCTGCTGAATCCCCTGACTTCATTCTGCATGAGATGCCCTGAGCTCTGCCTGGCCTCCTCCGGAATCGGGTGGGAAGGCTGTTTGCTGGCAGAACCGCAGCCCAGTGCCTCTCGGCCTCCACGCCTGGTTTAGCAGCTGACAACCACCATCAGTGAATTTCCCACCCTCTCCCCTACCCTCCCGTCTTGCGTGCTGCTGACATATTTTGATATTTCCTCATGAGATTATAGTTCACATAATGAATTTGATTCTTCAGTTCTTTCTCTCATCCCCTCAGAACTCTGCAGCTTCTGAGAGTTCATCTGTTGCAAGATGAATCGCCCAGAGACTCCTGGTGCACCTTCCTTTACACTATGCCTCCCCCTACCATGGATGAGAAATAGACGTTCCCCTCATCCATCATAAGTCAGTGTGACAGAGCTGTCGGTCCCCAGGCCAGGCTCACTGTATCATCCTTCTCTCTGTCCTGCTTCAGTGCATGGCCTGCTTTCTTGGGAACAGTCAAGACCTTTATAAAAGACTTTAAATTGTAGTAGAGCCAGACCCCCCAAAAAAAAAAAAATACTACTAATAATATGAGGGAAAAAATGAACTTTAAAAATTATGTAAGAGACAGTTATTTCTAAATTTATTTTCTCAGTGGACTATTCTCTGTTTAAATGGGATATTGTGAAATTCTAATAAATCCAGTCTTTTCCCTGACATGTTATCAATCTTCAAACATCCCTAGAGGGTGAAAGGTAAATCCTATTTGCCTGATTGTACAGGTTGGGAAAATGAGACAAAAGGAGGTGAAGAAGAAACGGTATAATGGAAGGCCAGGGAATCCAGAGGGTGCACGAGGGGTGGTGTAGTAACGCCCTTGTGTGATAGGAACGGGAGAGTTAAGTAGGGTGCTGACAAATCGTCCTGTCACTCCTCCTCCTGTCTGTCCCCTGATGGGAGCTGGAGGAATAAAAATAGATTCAGATTTTAACAGAAGAAAAATCCATTTACAGTGCTGAAGCCAAAGGTCGCTGGACTGGGAGCTGGGAGACCTAGGGCCCAGACCAAGCCTGGATGCAAACTACTGCCATGAATTTAGGTAAGTGTTCAGCCTCTGGGTGAGTGGGGAATGGGATGCAGAGTCTTGTTTCTAAAAAGATCGGTCCAAATGGAAGACTTCTAATTCCTTTCCAAATACTAAGATTCTTCGATTTTATTACTAACAGGGTTACGGACATTCAAAATTACCAAGGAGGGTTAAGGAATGCTGCTACAATGGAAGGGTTTTAAAATCCAAATAAGCAACCACGGTGGGAAGAGTTTGATGAGGGATTCTCTACAATCCAGGACCAGCTCTGAGTGAGCCCAGGTGGCCAGCCAGCAGTCGTCCCAGTGATCTGGACAGGAGAAGAGCCTTCTGGGACTGTGTCATCACACCCCTAGCGGTTCAGCAGGGCGGGGCAGGGGGGCAGTGCATCCCTTCTCCTAGGAAATACCTGACTATGCTAAGAGGGTCAACTGAGGGTCAGCTCCACGGGAAGGGCTGGGCGTGGAGAATGACCTAGGGGCTGAGATTAAGTGAGTGGTCGCAGCTCCTGTGCTTGGGTCCGTCTCCCCACTGCCACTTCCCGAAGATTCCATCCACTCTCTACGCACTGTTTTTTCCTTCATGGCTACAGCATGGGCAGGCTGAACCTTTGCTTCCAAATGTTATTGGAAGATTTAATTAAGCACCATTTGAAATTTCTGAATGGGAATTGCCACATTACTCATGATTATTACCCACTTTCTTTAAACATAGGGCCAACTGCTAAGCTGTTAGGCACAAGCATGGAAATTACAAAAATATTCAAATAACCATTATCTGAGACTCTGTTTGCCAAGCATCCTATCTAATCAGGGAAAGCCTGCTGGAACAGATGGGCCTTACTCTCTGCCCTAGAAGCCAGGAAACTTGGACAGGCTAGGAGCGAGTGCATGGAAATGCCAAATGTTGCCGCTACTATGGAGAACTCATTTTCCACCCAGTCAAAGACAGCCTGTGCTGTGCTTTTCAATGATCGCCCGTTCTCTACCTGCAGCAAGTTCCCTGACTCCAGGAAGGTGGACATCGACATTCCTGAGAGACAAAGACCCAGGGTCTGATGGTCTGAAGCAGGAACCCTGAGCGATTTGCAGGGGGGCAGGAAAGACAGCAGACTTTAAAGAGAGGGCTGTTCAAAGCCGCCTAACGCAGGTGCTTCAACAGAGAGAAAATCCTTCATTTCAACTTTATATTTATGAGTAGTTTACAGAAAGCTTTCCAGCCAAAGGAAACAAAATTGGTAAACACAGTAAGTAATAGATTCAACAAATACAGCTAAGGATAAAGAACTCATTTACATTTAATGAGACAGCAATTGTTTATTAAATAAGAAATGGCAAATAAGAAATGGCGGTGTTTATGAAGATGGCCTTAAGGGTTTCTCGGGAATAATACATTAAGCATTGAATATAGCTTTTCATATTCAAAAGATGCGACTTGAGGAAAGGGGGAAGGGAGGGACCAGCAGAATAACGAAGAAAGCAAGAGGCTGATAAGTCCTCCTGGAATACAGGGCATCCACCAGACAAAAATTGAATGGAAAATAAATTCCACGAAATGTTCCCTTCCTTGGATGTCACACCACAGGCTGACTCCACAGTATCGATTAAAAAAAATAGTATATGATTACTAGAGAATGTATGGAATATTGGAACATATATTCTGGTCCTGACTCTGTATAATCGATTTTCGAATCAAAAGTTCTGCAGCTGTGTTTGCATATAGGGATATACGTTAGTTGCAACTATATAATTTCTAAGTGAGGAAAAACTAGGGCTTTCCATGAAGAAAAGTGGAAGACTCCCTAACCTCCCATGAAAGATAAGACTAAGCAAACATGGTGACAGCATAGCAAAGTCATTTCGGTCTAAGATTTGCAAAGACCAGCTGAATCACAGGATTTATCTGTGACATTTACCTGAAGGGTCTTCTAAACACATGTGGCGTAGCAATGGTGCTCATTCATTTTGGGGGCCAAATCACTTTTTAACTTGTTGCTTTATATCTTAAATAGTACCATACACAGAGTCAGAACACCTGAATTGGAGTCCTGGTGGGCCACTTGCTAGCTGTGGCAGAAAATTCTAGTTTTCACCAATAACTTCTCTTCCTATTTTAATAGCTGGTCTACATTTTCCATCCATTGCTTCAGTTAGGTCTCCATTGGGCACTGTTCTGACCAACAGGATGAGGGCAGAGGTGATGTGTACCATTTTCAGGTCATGCTTTTAGAAGGAATGAATGTGTGATTCCCTTGTTTCCTTACTCCTCTGGGCTGTCTGGGTTACAGCTGTGATGGCAAGTGCTGAAGCAGCCATTTTGTAACTGGAGTTAAAAGCTGTGGCTGTCAAGGTCACTCCACCAGGCCTACGCCATCTACCTACTGGAAAGGGAAATAAATGCATTTCTACCTTGATTAAGCCACTGGATTTGGAGTTGCCCTTGTTAAAGCATTTTTTCTTGACTAATACAGAACTCAATTATAATGGCCTTTGAAACTAAGACATTATTTTACACATTTACCTCTGGGTTTTAAACACAAACTTCATAAGTGTCAGGACTATAATAAAGTTGAGACTGTAAAGCAAACATACTATGCTCTTCCCATAGCTATTAAGGAGAAAGATAAGAGCAAAGGAAGGAGAACAAAGCCATATACTTGGAAGTAAAAAAGAAAGCCAGTTTATCACTTTACAAGAGAGCTGTGACGAAACACCACACTGAACTACCAGGAGTAGTTGTAACATGAAGAATACTCCTTGTAATACTGACATGTTTCACTTAAGGGAAGAAAAGTTTTAGGTCAGGCCTTTGGGTCCAGGCTGAAAATGTACAAAAATGGAGGTTGACTTATCAAGAGAAATCCAAGTCAGCCAGAAGAAGTGCTGGTTACATGGAATAAAAGCAAACAGAAACAATCGTCATTTTTGTCTTACCATGTCCTTCACAATTATCCCTTCAATTATATTTTGAATTTATTTTTATTAAGATATTTAAACATTCACAGAAAAATGACAAAATAAACCCATACATCTATGATTCAGATCAAAAAATTATCCAGATTTTGCCACGTTTTTTGCTTACCTATCTTTTTGGTTTCTTTCTCTCTTTTTTTTTTTTTTTCCTTTCGATTTTTTGAGGTCAGCATAAGTCACATGCAAGTAGAACAGCACAAGGGAAACCAGAAACCAGAAATCTCTCTCCTTCAGTTCTAGTCAGTGTTTGCACAGTCAATCAGGGAAATCCAAGGAGGGGAGGGAATGGCATCCTCTCCCCTCAGATTGACCACTGTCCTCTTAAAGACATGAAAACTATGCCCAGCCGTCCTGATGGTACTTGGCTGACTTTCCAATTCCCTACTCTTCAGGCCAAGGGAGGGACTGCTTGGATTATTAGAATATTGCCAACCCCATTAGCAAAGGATATTCTAAAAATCTCCAGAGATCTTCTTGGAACTGTGCTAATAATAGGATGGGTATGTATACAAAAAAGGGAGGAAATCCTGATAACCTGAGAACAAACACACTGGTAGCTCTAGGCTAAAGAAATGAGGCAGCTGCGGCTTTGGGAATAAGTAGCACATTTTTATATAAAAATCAGTAGTATTTTTATATAAAACTCTGAGGACGAGGGAACAGACTTGTCCTCTGATTACCTGAAAATCTGAATAATCGTGGGCTATGGGACAGTTATGTATGTTTCCAGTCCCTGAGTGTTAAGCCCACCAGAAGGGACTGTCATAGTGCAGGTGGCTATGCAGAGCCAGGGGCCAGGTGGCAAGCACCAGAGGGGACCACCGGGACTCTGTTGCCCCCAGTGCACAGGTAGAGAGAACTAAACAACAGAGGGTAACCATCGTTCCAGTCCAGCCCATCTCTGTACATGGATGGTTTCTGTTCCCGAGTGGCTGGACTCAGAGGGTAAAATCTCCGGGTATAAAAGGCTCGACCCATTCTTTAGGGTGGTTACTGTTTGCATGTCAGGATGAAACGGAGCGTGTCAGGAACGGCAAGAGGGGATGGGACGTCATGGGTGGGTAGCTTTTTTCTTTTCGGTGGCCTTGAGACAGTATCTCTAGGTAGCAGCAGTGGTACCAGCCCCCAAAGCCAAGCTGCATGCCGTAAAGTGAGTCATGTGTTGGGCTCCGGGGCTTAGCTCTTCTGGTATTCCAGTCTTACGCTGACATTAACATTGGCTCAGAGATACAGGCTCGATAAACCACCACTCACTGCCCCCCATCCTCACCTCGCACCATCCCTGCCCTGCCCTCTACTCCACTAGCCCCACCATCAAAATGCTCCAAGAAGCATCTAATGGGTCAGACAAACAACTGGATCAACAACAGAATCCCCTACATTCAGGGAGGTGACAGTGCACAGCACTGACCCACACACGTCTGTGTGTCACATAATAGAGCTGATAAAACATCATCAACTTAATTTAAAAATGTGTCTTCCAAGTAGAAGTAAAATAAATCTACTATTGGTTTTAGGTCAGGGAGCTTAGGTTTCCGGAAGGAAGAGGGCTGATGAGCATGAAAAGTTTGGAAGACCTTGACACTGCGATTCAGTCATGATGAAGGAAGGGGGCAAATCTCTTCCACGTCTGTAAAAAAGGATTCTCACCTCCTTCAAAGGAGCAGCCCGAAGCACAGAGAGGTGAGGAAGCTCTCGGGGGCTCAGGAGTCCGTGCAGAGACGGAGGTGACGGCACGTGTTCTCCGGATCCCCCTCTCCTTTCCGTTTCTCTGAGCCAGGCCATCCTTCCTGGAGCAACCCATTTGTGGCACGCAGGTCTCAGCCACAAGGACTGTGTGGAAGTCACTTACTACACGCTAAACAAGCCTCTTTCTTCCTCCCCTGAGGTCAGTGGCTTAGCTGGGGAGAGAAAATTCATCTACGTATTTGCTTCTAGAAGAGTGGTCACCGCAGCGGCATCCGGGGCCAGAGTCTTCTGTCCTCTGAAGCCTCCCCTGATGCTCAGAGCATCCCAGCCTCACCTGCCCCTCCTGGACCTGCAGGTACCAAACACACACCCAAAGCCACAAAGCGCAGCCCGAGGGCTCCAGCCGTGCCCAGCTTCCCTTCCTGGGAAACGCAGAAAAAATAAAAGTATTTGCTTCGAAACACTAGAACGAGATGCTCCTGCCTGTCGTGATAGACTGTTTTTTAAAACTAAGTTGCAAATCACCTGAAACTCACCTTTGCAGTCACACACACACACACACACACACACACACACACGTGTACAACAAGATAGCATGTAAGTTATCCCATCATTAGCACTCTGCCCCAGGATGGTATAATAATAAGTGATGACAGTCACCGACATTTACAGCGTCGTCTTCTAAGACATACAGATGCTTTCCCCTTAATTCTGAAAATTCCCTACGAAATAGGTGCAATTTTTTGTTTTTGTTTTTTTGTGGTACGCGGGCCTTTCACTGTTGTGGCCTCTCCCGTTGCGGAGCACAGGCTCCGGACGCGCAGGCTCAGCGGCCATGGCTCACGGGCCCAGCCGCTCCGCGGCATGTGGGATCATCCCGGACCGGGGCACGAACCCATGTCCCCTGCATCAGCAGGCGGACTCTCAACCACTGCGCCACCAGGGAAGCCCAGGTGCAATTTTTACAGCCTTTTTTCACAGAGGAGGGTGCCGAGACAGAGAGTTGCGGTACTTTTCCCAAGGATTCACAACTTGTAAGTGGCAGATCCTCACTTTCAACCCAGATACTCTGACTTATCCATTATTAAATACCATTTCCAGTAAGACTGTAATCTGAAGTATTAGGTGATACTACTCTGCTTTTAATGTAATCTACACGTATCAGCTTGTTTTCCCAAATGTATAGTGATAGATGACATTCTGTCTACCTGCTTTACTCTAGGGGTTGGGGAGGGAGACGGTGATGACTTTTTGCGTGTGTTCTAATGGCCTGACTCTTTTTTTCTTTTCTTTTCTTTTCTTTTTTAAGGCCACACCATGCTGCATGTAGGATCTTAGCTCCCCAACCAAGGTTCGAACCCGTGCCCCCTGCATCAGGAGTGCAGAATCTTAGCCACTGGACTGCCAGCGAAGTCCCAATGGCCTGATTCTTCATGTGTGAAGGTGACTTGGGGGCTGGACATCAGTCAGAGGTGGACGTCAGAGGCATCCTTGTTTCTCCTCCTGCACTTGTGTGGCTTTCACTCTTGTCCCCAATCTTCCATCTCTGTTTGCCTGTTGCCTTCAGCCCCAGGACATGTTCTCCACCGTGAAGCTCTCACAACACAAACTTCCCCCGACAGGACACTAAATCATCATTTCCTGGTGAAAGCAAGAGTCTTTCCTTGCACGTTGGTCCCTTGGTGGCTGGCTAACCTCCGCTGAGGCATGTGCACAGAGCTGGAGCCCACCAGGCAACTACAGAGGCAGGGCCTTTGCCCCTCTGCTGTAGGGAATTCTTCATCACTTGCTACCCATGGGCCGGGGCTGGGGGCTCAAAGTACAATATCACTGCTTGCATTTAAAAAATATTCATTTTGCCCGCATACCACACACACACACACAAAATTCTTCTGAGCCCATTCCCCGAGGGCAGCAACTGCTCTGAGGAGCAGATGCTGGCAGAGAAAGTGTGTTCTGTGCCCCATGGGATTGTCATCTTCCTCAGAAAGGAAAGAGAAGGCAGGAGCAGGGACCTTTCCTGCCTGGGCAAGAGCTAGAAACACTCCTCTCCCCAGACACCATCTGAAAACCAAAGCTGACAATTGAGCTGGGACCGATTGAGGAAAGTGAGGAAACAGCCCCTCAGAAGTGTTCCTAGGTGGCTCTATGCTTCACTCATTGCTAATCTATCTGTAATTGGGTTTTCCACAGGCTGGAAATTTGGGTACATACAGGCAGTTCAGGACCATTAGTTCGTTCTCCTGTGCTGGGGCTCTGCTCTACAATCCATGCCATCAGGAAAAGACTTGGGAGCTACCGATGGGTTTCAAAGAAGACTATCTCCAATATACTTTTAGTCATAACGACAAAGGGACCACTTGTCTAATGGAATTCTACTCAGTTTATCACATCCTTCCCCTAAGAACCAACCAAAAGAGACAAACAAAATGGCACAAGGAATAATTTGACTTTGATCTGAGGTTGGGAAAAAAGTTTGTATCCACCTTATATTCAGGATATGTGGAGTTACCTGGGTTAAATACATATTGGTGACCTAGAAAACGTGTGACTCCTTTAAAAGAGCTGGCTTCTTTTGTCTGGTCACCCAGAGGCACCCTGGGTGGTTTAATTAGAAAGAGCAGTTGGGGCAGCTGCCATGCTGTCAACAGCCTCCATTCCCCAAGCAGGAGGAAAGCTGGGAGGCAGTGCCCTTCCGAAGGAAAAGCAAAGCACAGCCAGGTAGAGATTGGGTTTCTCCAAGAAACATGGGGGAAAAAGTCCATGTGAATTCAAAAAACTTTTTCGAAACTTAATTGCCCTCGGTGCATAGAAGAGTAATGTTAATATATAACTTAATCTGAGAGATGATTTTGCTTTTCACTTGTGGACTATCTAACAGTCCAAAGCAATGGAAAAGCCAAGGAAAAATCAGAACAGAGTGTTAAGAAGTATATCCCATCTTCCTTTGTACTTATGAGTTATCCCTTCATAGATGTACGTGTGTGTGTGCGTGTTTGAAGGTGACCTAAGTAAACTTCGTCTGATGTATAAAAAGAAGGGTATTTGTAGTAGCACTTGTTTGTAAGTCGTTACATCCCTGAAGATCTTGATTTTCCCTGCCTGCCAAAAGTCATAACTGACTCAATGTTGTGTTTGGGCAACAAGGGCTATGACACCAAGATAAGGCACTTATCTTCTTCAGGTTGTGCCTTAAGCCTCAGACTATCACAGGGTCATCATGTAAGTCATCTACTGCTCACTCATTCATTCAGTAACTCTGACATCATACATTGTGCCAGGCACTGTCTTAGGAACTGTGGACATACACGTGACAAGGCCGTTCAGAGGTTCACATGGTCAGATACGGAGACAGATATGTCAACACATAGTGTCCACAGAACATGTTAAGTAACAAAATTAAACTAAGTCCAAGCTATTGGAGCAGTAAAAAGGAGGAAAGAATAACCCTTACAAGATCTAACAGCAGGAAGACGAATACCCATAGAGGAGGCACCATTTGATTTGGGCTTTGAGTAATTGATAAATGAGTGGGATTGACTAGGCAAAAAGGGAATGAAGCTATTGGCAGCAGAGGAAACAGGCACGTGGGTTAAGAGGATTTAAAATAGCAAGTGGTCAGGTTCATTGGAAATGGGAGTGAAAATATACGCAGGTGTCAGGTTTCAGATAACCGTGTGTGCCACACAGAGAGGTCAAAACTTGGTTTTACAGATGGTGGAGAAATGGTGAAGCCCTTCAAACTATGCTCTAACCTAATAAGATTTGCATTTGAGGACGATCTCTCTGGGAATAGAGAAGCGAATGAAATTATATGGAGGGGAGAATGGAAACAAAAAACATTGGGAAATGCTACTATCATATAGGTTGGCGATTATGAAGTTCTAAGATTGTGGTCGTGGGCATAAAGGGTAGAGATACATTTTTTAAATGTGTAGGAGTTGGAAATAAATTGTGTTTAGGAAGTAACTGGACATGAACAGTATGGGAGGAGGAGACTGGATGACTCCCAGGTTTCTAGGAAAAGATGGCCCTGCCATTCGTCAAATTAGGAAATGCAAAAGAAGGGGCGGAAGTGGAAACCCCAGGGATGACTTCAATCCCAGTCCCTAGAGCTGAGGTTGTCTATAGGGCTTCAGGTCAAGCTGCCCGGAGGACGGTTATAAATTCACCTAGCACTCAGGAGTGCAGAACGGGTCTCTGTTCACATTTAGATTTTTAAAATCTTTTTAAAAATGGTGGAATATAAACTAAATGCCTAAAACATAGATGTGCAACTTGATGAATTACTGTCCACTAAATGTCCTTGTAACCTCCACCCAGACAGCACCCCAGAACCCAGGTGCCTCTTTGCCCATCCCATACTCCGAGCATCACCCCGTCCTAAACTTTATCATGACCACTTCCTTGGGGTTTTGTTTGTTTGTTTTTGTTTAGTTTTGTTAGTTTTACCACCTAAGTCTGCATCCTGAAACATACGAGTTTAGTTTTGTCTGTTTTGGAATGCCATACGGTGTGTGCCCTTCTGTGTCTGGCTACAGCAGGCCAGCGTGATTTTTGTGAGCATCCTCACTACCTGCAGTTAGAATTGACTAATTTTCAATGCTGTTTGACATCCCGTTGAACGAAGGGACCACAATGTACGTCTTCATTCCACCATGATACACATTCCCATTGTTTCCATCTTGAGGAGATTTCAAACAACACTGTCAGGAACATTGCTGCACAGTTCCTGATGCACATGTGCACACGTTTCTTATAACTCAGAGTGTAATTTCTGGGTCATACAGTGTGCATATCTTTGGTAGATAAACGCAGGCTCTTTTCCAAAGTGACTGCCCCAATTAACAGTCCCGCTGGCTGTGCGTGAGGCATACGTTACTCTAGTCGCACCAACACTTGGTGTTGGCAGGTTCCTTTTCTGTCCAAGCTCTCCCTCTCCCCTCTCCTCTCCTCTCCTCTCCTCTCCCTCTCCCCTCTCCTCTCCTCTCCCTCTCTGTCCCTCTCCTTCTCCCTCCTGCCTCCTTCCCTTCCGTCCCCATTCTGTGAGTGTACCTTAGCATCTTACTGTGGTCTTAATTCACCTCTCCCTGATACCTGATGATGTTGAATTGGCTTTTTGGGTGCCTTTTCATAAAATGCCTGTTTAAGTCTTTTGCTCACTGGAGTCTGCTGGATTGTCTAAAAATTTAGACTTTGATCAAAACACGCGAATTGCAGAACACTTATTTTAAAGGTATTTGCAGCAATTGGAGCTGACAGAAAACTTCAAACCCCCTGCCTGTTCTTTAATGGTGACGGATGGCCAAAGCGGCCCTGACCCTCTGTTCTGCTCCATCCAGTGTGTGGTAGTCTTGATGTGAGAGGTGAGAATTTACCCTCAACAAGCTAGTTATTTTTGTGCTATACCTTATCGGCTGGCTGGCTGTGGCGCCTTACTTTCTCTCCCTACCCGAGGGCTCAGGGTTTGCTATCACAGCCATAGCTCTTGGCTTTGGTCCCTGTCTCTAATCACCCAGAGGAAGTCCCCACAAGGACATCTGTGGGTCCTCTCAAGGGCAGAGCAGGCAGAAAAGAGACCTTGGCAAGTTACATCTTTCCAACAGAGCAGTCTCATGTATAGAGGATTCTCAAATATCTGCGAGAATGACAACGAAAGATAGAAAAAATGGTGGATGAACTGGCTCACAGTTCCATGGGTTTGAAACACACCAGTTTTAACAAAGTTAAATTGATTTCGCAGCTGCACGACTTCCTGGAGCCTTTATGTACACTGAGGGCGGAGCTTTCAAGAGGGTGATAATACTAGAAACCATGTTCTTAAACCTCTTTGGCCACTGAGATCAATCATGAGATTGATTTTTATTTATTTATTTTTTGAGGAGCATCGCACAGTATTTCCACACTAGATGTGTTCCCCTCACCTTCAAAGTCCATTCGTTTTTGTTTCCATAGTTCTGACAGGTTCACTAACTCCTGGCTACCTGAGAAGTGTTTCCGTTCTGAGCCATTATCTTCACTCTAAGGCTATCACTCTAATCTCCAAAGGTGGCCCGGAATCCCTCCTCTCTATGAAGGGGCAGGGGGTACGCTGGATAACACAGTTATAAGACAGCACTCTAGGGAATTCCCTGGTGGCCCAGCAGTTAAGACTCTGTGGTCCCAATGCAGGGGGCCCAGGCTCAATCCCTGATTAGGGAAGTAGATCTCACCTGCATGCAGCAACTAAGAGTTCACATGCCACAACTAAGGAATCAGCAAGCTGCAACTAAGGAGCCCTCGAGCCACAATTAAGGAGCACGCTTGCTGCAACTAAGACCCGGTGCAGCCAAATAAATTAAATGAATAAATAAAAATTTTTTAAAAAAGAAAAAAAAGACAGGGCTGTGGAGTAAAATGCTTGGGTTTGAACCCAGGCTCCACCACTGCCAGCTGGTAGCATTAACAAACTACTCTACACACCTAAACTTCCCTCCTCTAAAAAGGAGACAGAACAGTGTCTATTTCATAGGGCTTTCTTTTTTTGAGGCTTAATGAATACATTTCATGTAATGTGTTCAGAACAGAGCTCGGCACATAGTAAATATTTAATGTAGCCATCAATTGTCCTTGCGATTATCTTATTATTATCCCTGCTTCTTCTGCCAGTGCGGATCCCTGACGCTCCAGACCCAGAGCCACATGCTCCCCTGGAGTGATGCAAGCGTTTCACGTGCGCTCATGGGTCTGCCTTGTAGGACCTGAAACACACATCGTCACACGTTTTACTCCACTAACATGACTCAAGATGGGCACAGGTGCATACGGAAAGGACACTCCCTGAAACGGTGTGTTGCCACTTGAAGGATGGGACCTCATTGCTAGTGTTAGATGTTAATCATCTTCGGGGCAGAATTTAATTTCCTCCTGTGACTAGTTACCCTCCCACCCCACCTCCCACCAGCATCACTTCTCTACTCTTCGCTAACGAAGATTTTTGAGAGGCTGCATGGAAGGGCTTTGAATTACTTCCAATAGAGCTTGTCCTTGAATGGAAACCCTTCCTCGGCGTCCCACGCACAGGAGCACACGGTGTCGAAAAGCTTGGCGGCAGAAAACACAGCTCTTTGTGGCTAGGGGAAGACTATTTGCCATCATTGGATCACAGTTGTGTCTTTTTGTTTTGTTTTTCCTGAGAAATGAAGGATGCCATTACTGTTCTACGGCTCATGGTGGGCTAATAAATATGAAAGGTCCAGCTTAGTGCTCGACATCTTGTAGGTGGTAAGAACACTTGATTTTCTCTCCTTCTGTCCTTTTCTACCTGGAGTTTCTTCTACGTAGGGTGTGACCCCAGACATATATTTCCTTATTCACCTGATTGCAATATCCTGACACACCATCCCAGATACATGCAGATTCTTTCCTACGTACGTGCCCCAACCGCTGTGCTTCCACGTTTCCATGCTTCTGCTGTCAGATGGGATTGAGGATACTGCAGAAAGGGGGAAAGCTTCCTTCCCCAAGCTGACTCTGAACTGTGCCCATACTTTCTCGGTATTGCTTTCTGGACACTAAGAAGAGTAGCGAACAGTGAGGATAAGGAGCTTCTCTGCCCTTGGTTATTTATTCATCCATTCATTCTTTTTAACCGTCATATACGCACGAGTGCCGTGTATGAAACAAAAATGCATGAGACAGGAATTCTGGCTTCAAGGACCCCCAATTTTGAGGGCAATCAGATAATTGGCTGTGGACTCCTTTATTCTTATAGATTTTTTTACTGCTACCCTTTCTGCATCCGTGTTCCAAATTCCCAGTTATCTGGTAACCGACTTAAAATGATTGGTCCATAGTAGAAGTGTGCTGTTGGCTTATTTCTTTTCATTTGATGTACATGCTAACTGCTGGATTTAGATATTCTAAGAGGCCTGGAGGCAAGGGGTCAGTCTCGCATCTCCCCACCCCCTTCTCCCCCAGGCAGCCCTGCTGGATCAGGATGGAGAAGTCAGTCTGGGTGGGAAAGCATTCCAGTGGGAATCAGCAAATTTTTGTATCTCCTGAAACCTTGTCAGTATCACATTTAATCTGAATGTTATCATAATTATTATAACTTTACATTTATATACACTGAGTCTCTGAGGAGAAAAAAAGCACCATGAATATAAAAGAAGATGATTAAGCTTCACCCCTCCCTTCTAGGGAGACAGAGCACACTTTTATAAAATTCTTTTTCTGCCTTCTCCTGACTCACTCCTTGAGGTATCACCTGGATGTACGTACTGCCTGGGAGCTATTTCTTTCCTGGGTGGGACTGGCTTAGAAATAATGCAGAAGAGGAGGGTGGTGATGGAGGCAAAACATGTTTGTGTCCAAAGGAAAAAAAATCTTGGAAAGATTCAACAAGAAAGGAAGATGTATCAACTCCCTAGTGAAACCCAAACCCTGAGTCACTTTCTTTACATTCTAATTCAGCAGTCACTAAAATTCTCAGAGAAGTAGTACTGTCCCTATTTTATAGTTACAGAAACAGAAGCGCCTTTAAATTCAGGACCTTGCCCAACATCAACTGATCTGGGGTAGAGGCTGACTTCGAACCTCTCTCTCTTTCTGAAGTTTCTGCTATTTTGGTGTGATCTTGAAAACACGTTTCAGACCTTATTCTGATGCCTCCTAGTTTGAGAGATACTGATGACTAATAAGTCCCGTCTCCCACCTCCAAGGATCTTCCAAAGAGGAAACGGGATTGATGCACAGAATCCAGGAGCTACCAATCCAAGACAGGTGCGAATTAGGTGTGAAAATGAGCCAGGAAGTGGGCAGAGCACAACCTTTAAAAGAATGACAGCCAGTGAGGACACAACATAACCTGCTTAGAACCAGCAAGGTCCAAGATGGCGGATGAGTCGACTTCCACTAGACCTTGAGCCTCATTATACATTCATTGTAATATATCAGCATATGATTAGTGACACACCCACCAGTGCCATAGCAGTTCCGAGGCTGACCATAAAAGGTCAGAAAGTGGGTGGTGGCCCAATTCCTGGAAATCTCGCCCCCTTCTCCAAGATAGTTGGAATAACCCTCCCACTTCTTAGCCTATGAAATTATCCAGCCCATAAACAAAGCACCCCATATTTCAGGGCCTCTTGCCTTCTGAGATGACCCACACCCTGTCTGTGGAGTGTGTATCTCCCTGAATCAATCAAAGAGAAGTCTTTACTATGGCTTGCTCTTCAGTTTTTTCCTGTGAGAAGCCAAGAACCCACACTCGACAGCCATCCCAGGGACAGCCTGAGACCTAGGACATGACCAAACTCTCCTTCCCCACTTTCTTTCCTGCAACAAAAATCACACAGTGAGCTCAGCAGGAGATGAGATTACAGGAGATACATGAGAACTACAGTCCTAGGACAGTCCTCACGGAGGAGCAGGAACTCATAGAACAGCAGCACCAAGGGGCCAGCATCATGGAAGGCAGTAGGATGGCAGGAAGCCCCAGGACAGGACTAGGGCTTCAGGGACAGGGAGAAAGCAGCCCTGCCTGGCAGATAAGGGCAGCCCAGGGGAGCTGGGGCCACACGGAGGGTCTGAGGCCTGGGAGATGGATTCAGAGGAGAAGAAAGGCACAGCTTGAGAAGCAGGGAAAAGAAAGAAGGAAGGTACTCCCTCTGGGCCTCTGCTTTCCTCACAACCCCAAGGCCAACTGCTTCCTCATCCCCCGCTTGGGTCACTGGGCAGCTTTGCAGAGAGGCCAGCACAGTGCCTGTCATTCCTGGTTTCTGTGGTTGCTCATGTACGTTCCCCCAGTGGCTGTGGCAGCGGCAGAGGCTGCTGGGTCTCTCTTGCTACTGGGGAACATGGTGATGCCAGACGGGAAAGTTCCAGGTGAGAAGAGCTGGTGCATCGGCCAGTGCAGGGAGCACAGCTGGCTCCCAATTCTGGAAAACATGGCATGGTTTATGTCGGCCAGGGATTCATTGGTAATTTTTCAGCCTGAGCAGAAATCCCACTGTGCAGAATGTAAAAGGAAAGGCAGGTGTCTAGGAATGGGATGGCAGGGAAATGGAGGACAATCTGGGCAGAGCGGAATTGCTAATGGAGCAGCAGGGAGCCTTGTTTCTGCCGAGGGTCACTGACAGAAAATAAAACCAACCGTTGATCTATATTTGTGTTTCTGTGCTAGTACCATACTGTCTTGATTACCGTACCTTTGTAGTATAGTCTGAAGTCAGGGAGCCTGATTCCTCCAGCTCCATTTTTCGTTCTCAAGATCGCTTTGGCTATTCGGGGACTTCTGTGTTTCCATACAAATTGTGAAAATTTTTGTGCTAGTTCTGTGAAATATGCCAGTGGTAGTTTGATAGGGATTGCATTGAATCTTTAGATTGCTTTGGGCAGTAGAGTCATTTCCACAATGTTGATTCTTCTAATCCAAGAACATGGTATATCTCTCCATCTATTTGTATCATCTTTAATTTCTTTCATCAGTGTCTTATAATTTTCTGCATACAGGTCTTTTCTCTCCTTAGGTAGGTTTATTCCTAGATATTTTATTCTTTTTGTTGCAATGGTAAATGGGAGTGTTTTCTTAATTTCACTTTCAGATTTTTCATCATTAGTGTGTAGGAATGCCAGAGATTTCTGTGCATTAATTTTGTACCCTGCAACTTTACCAAATTCATTGATTAGCTCCAGTAGTTTTCTGGTAGCATCTTTAGGATTCTCTATGTAGACTATCATGTCATCTGAAAACAGTGACAGTTTTACTTCTTCTTTTCCGATTTGGATTCCTTTTATTTCTTTTTTGGAACAGGATAGAAAGCCCAGAGATAAACCCACGCACATATGGTCACCTTATCTTTGATAAAGGAGGCGAGAATATACAGTGGAGAAAAGACAGCCTCTTCAATAAGTGGTGCTGGGAAAATTGGACAGTTCATGTAAAAGAAAGAAATTAGAACACTCCTTAACACCATACACAAAAATAAACTCAAAATGGATTAAAGACCTAAATATAAGGCCAGACACTATGAAACTCTTAGAGGAAAACATAGGCAGAACACTCTATGACATAAATCACAGCAAGATCCTTTTTAACCCACCTCCTAGAGAAATGGAAATAAAAACAAAAATAAACAAGTGGGACCTAATGAAACTTCAAAGCTTTTGCACAGCAAAGGAAACCATAAACAAGACCAAAAGACAACCCTCAGAATGGGAGAAAATATTTGCAAATGAAGCAACTGACTAAGGATTACTCTCCAAGATTTACAAGCAGCTCATGCAGCTCAACAACAAAAAAACAAATAACCCAATCCAAAAATGGGCAGAAGACTTAAACAGACATTTCTCCAAAGAAGATATACAGATTGCCAACGAACACATGAAAGAATGTTCAACATCATTAATCATTAGAGAAATGCAAATCAAAACTACAATGAGATATCATCTCACACCGGTCAGAATGGCCATCATCAAAAAATCTAGAAACAATAAATGCCGGAGAGGGTGTGGAGAAAAGGGAACCCTCTTGCACTGTTGGTGGGAATGTAAATTGATACAGCCACTATGGAGAATAGTACGGAGGTTCCTTAAAACACTAAAAGTAGAACTACCATACGACCCAGCAATTCCACTACTGGGCATATACCCTGAGAAAACCATAACTCAAAAAGAGTCATGTACCAAAATGTTCATTGCAGCTCTATTTACAATAGCCATGACATGGAAGCAACCTAAGTGTCCATCATCGGATGAATGGATAAAGAAGATGTGGCACATATATACAATGGAATATTACTCAACCATAAAAAAGAAATGAAATTGAGTTATTTGTAGTGAGGTGCATGGACCTAGAGTCTGTCATACAGAATGAAGTAAGTCAGAAAGAGAAAAACAAATACTGTATGCTAACCCATATATATGGAATCTAAGAAAAAAAAAAAGGTCATGAAGAACCTAGGGGTAAGATGGGAATAAAGACACAGACCTACTAGAGAATGGACTTGAAGATACGGGGAGGGGGAGGGGTAAGCTGTAACAAAGTGAGAGAGCGGCATGGACATATATACACTACCAAACGTAAAATAGATAGCTAGTGGGAAGCAGCCGCGTAGCACAGGGAGATCAGCTCGGTGCTTTGTGACCACCTAGAGGGGTGGGATAGGGAGGGTGGGAGGGAGGGAGACGCAAGAGGGAAGAGATATGGGAACATATGTGTATGTATAAATGATTCACTTTGTTATAAAGCAGAAACTAACACACCATTGTAAAGCAATTATACTCCAATAAAGATGTTAAATAAATAAATAAAACCAACGGCCACCCAGAGGTAAAAACTGACTGGTTTAGTTTGTTTAAGAAATATATGGAAAGCTTACACTCAGCTATTTTAAAATGAAGGGATAGGAAAACAACAAGTTCCTACTGTATAGCACAGGGAACTCTATTCAAAATCCTGTGATAAACCATCATGGAAAAGAATATGAAAAATAATATATATATATATATATATATATATGTATGTATAACTGAGTCACTTGGCTGTACAGCAGAAATTAACCCAACACTATAAACCAACTATACGTCAGTAAAATATTAAAAAATGAAAAAAAAAATAAAGTGAAGGGATAGGAAACACGGCACAGTTAACAGCACTCCGACCACACCACTGTCCTGCTTAAACTCTTCCCACCCCCAGTTCTCAATTAGGAAGAGACCTGTGGCCTTAACTCGGCACATGAAGCTCTAAAGTACTAGTGTCACTTTTTAATAAAAGTAAGACAAAAGTTCAAACACCACAGCAGGGTATTTGGTGCAATATAAACGCCCCCTCTCCACTCCCTCAGCTGAGAAACCACATGGAAATACCGTGTGCGTTTTCCAGTATCCTGACACGTTCCTGATGATCAGACTCAGAAGCCACCCCTGACTCGGTTCTCGCTGCCGCCCTCCCAGCCAGGTCAGGTTGCTTTCAGATACTCAGAGGTCCAGGGCTCCTCGCCTCCAACGCTTTGCTCAGGCAGCACCCTCTGTCTGCAAACTGTCCTCCCACCAGCCCATGCCTCCCACCTGCTACTTGATGACACCTTCAACACAGGTGAATATTCACCCCAAATGTCACATTCTCTACGAAGTTTTCCCTGATATGGCCCCATCGACCTGCTCATCAACTTAAAGGTCCCATCATCCCCTGCAAGTATTTAATAGCTGCCCTGACTTCATGCCTTTCTCCCCTTGCTGAGTCAGTGTCGCTCCAGCACAGAGATTGTTTATGCATCTCTCTGCTCTGAGAAGCCAGCCAAGAGATGGATGAAGAGTGAGAGCTCTGGGGGTGTTGGTGGAACAAACTAATAGATGGATGAATGAATGCATTCAATGTATCGAACCAAATTTAGAAATGCCCTTAAATTCCTTATTCTTGTCAAAACAGGAGGGGAGATAGAGAGAAAAAGAACAGAGAGAAAAAAAGTGATAGAGAAACAAATGGAGGAAAGACTGATAGCCATAGAAAGGGAGGCAAAGAAAAGAAAGAAAAGAAAAGAAAGAAACAAGGTAAAGGTCCCAAACATTTAAAAAGACAACAAGATAAGGCACTCTGCTCACACCCTACTATTTAGCTGGATCTGTTCATTAACACCCTGAGAAACGGTACATGACCACTTCTCATAGTTCTTTCTATTCTCTTCATTCTTAAACTATCAGAGAACCACTTCTGGGTGGAGTAGATTGAACAGTCCTTTAAGGAAGAAGGTACTGTCTGAATTGCAGTGATGGTGCTAAAAGAAACTTTATCTTTGCAGCCAAATGAAGTAGTGTCTGTAAGGAGGAGGACGTGGTGAACAAAGAAAAACATGACAGATTGAGAGGGGTCCAGGTCCTCCAGCAAAAGATCAAACTGTGGATGAGATTTGGATTGTACCACGGCTGCTCTATTCCTCTGCCTCTGCCACTACTGCATCATCACTTTGTTGCGTGGCCAAAGATCCGTTTTTACAATTTGGCTGTGGGGCCACGTAGGGGCTCACAAAGGGAGCTGACCGCCCGCCCGAGGAGAAGCTCTCAAATCCAGCCAGAGGCACGGGGTCAGGTACTGTTGTGAGAAGACTCTCTCCAAATTTAGATTCAGCCTGCATGCAAGGGTGTTTATGTAATGTTTAATTGCCATGACCCCTGGAAGTCAAAGGAGAAAACTTTCCAAGATGAGGTGTCTTCGGGGCCCCACAGAGCTGGATGCTCCTCATTTCTCCTTCTTGGTCCTAGAATACGAGCATGGGAAGAACCCTTGAGTTGGGAAATAGGACCAGGGCTAGAGGATGGGTAAAAGCCCTGCAGAACCAGGAGTGCAGGGTTCATGATGGGGATCGTTTAGTCATCGGATGAAACCACGTGTGCACCAGGCAGAGGAGGGCACAGAATCAGAGTAGGAGCTGGTGAGAGGAGA
Source organism: Lagenorhynchus albirostris (assembly GCF_949774975.1). NCBI lineage: Eukaryota > Metazoa > Chordata > Mammalia > Artiodactyla > Delphinidae > Lagenorhynchus > Lagenorhynchus albirostris. The sequence goes on along the minus strand of NC_083103.1, from coordinate 105,561,657 downwards.
GATGGAGGACCCAGGGACAGGGAATGTGGGCAGACCCGCCGGCGACAAGCCCCACCCCTGAAGCAGGGCTGAGGGAGTCTCTCCCTTCTTTACACACTTCTGTAGTATTCTAATTTTCAAAGCAAATTGTATTACTTTGGAAATTGGAATGTCACTGTTTGCAGATGACATGATAGTATACATAGAGGATCCTAAAGATGCTACCAGAAAACTACTAGAGCTAATCAATGAATTTGGTAAAGCAGCAGGATACAAAATTAATGCACAGAAATCTCTTGCATTCCTATACGCTAATGATGAAAAACTCTCAAACAGAAATTAAGAAAACACTCCCATTTACCATTGCAACAAAAAGAATAAAATACCTGGGGAGACAAAAGACCTGTATACAGAACACTATAAGACACTGATGAAAGAAATTAAAGATGATACAAACAGATGGAGAGATATACCATGTTCTTGGATTGGAAGAATCAATATTGTGAAAATGACTATACTACCCAAAGCGATCTAAAGATTCAATGCAATCCCTATCAAATTACCAATGGCCTTTTTTACAGAACTAGAACAAAAATCTTAAAATTTGTATTGAGACACAAAAGACCCCGAACAGCAAAAGTGGTCTTGAGGGAAAAAATCGGAGCTGGAGGAATCAGACTCCCTGACTTCAGACTACACTACAAAGCTACAGTAATCAAGACAGTATGGTACTGGCACAGAAACAGAAATACAGATCAACGGAACAGGATAGAAAGCCCGCAGATAAACCCACGCACCTATGTTCAACTAAACTATGACAAAGGAGGCAAGGATATACAATGGAGAAAAGGCAGTCTCCTCAATAAGTGGTGCTGGGAAAACTGGACAGGTACATGTAAAAGAATGAAATTAGAACACTCCTTAACACCATACACAAAAATAAACTCAAAATGGATTAAAGACCTAAATGTAAGGCCACACACTATAAAACTCTTAGAGGAAAACATAAGCAGAACACTCTATGACATAAATCACAGAAGATCCTTTTTGACCCACGTCCTAGAGTAGTGGAAATAAAACCAAAAATAAACAAATGGGACCTAATGAAACTTCAAAGCTTTTGCACAGCAAAGGAAACCATAAACAAGATGAAAAGACAACCCTCAGAATGGGAGAAAGTACTTGCAAATGAAGCAACTGACGAAGGATTAATCTCCAAAATTTACAAGCAGCCCATGCAGCTCAATATCAAAAAAACAAATAACCCAATCCAAAAATGGGCAGAAAACCTAAATAGACATTTCTCCAAAGAAGACATACATATTGCCAACAAACACATGAAAGGATGCTCAACTAATCATTAGAGAAATGCAAATCAAAACCACTATGAGGTATCACCTCACACCAGTCAGAATGGCCATCATCAAAAAATCTACAAACAATAAATGCCGGAGAGGGTGTGGAGCAAAGGGAACACTCTTGCACTGTTGGTGGGAATGTAAATTGATACAGCCACTATGGAGAACAGTATGGAGGTTCCTTAAAAACTAAAAACAGAACTACCATACGATCCAGCAATCCCACTACTGGGCATATACCCTGAGAAAACCATAATCCAAAAAGAATCATGCACCACAGTGCTCATTGCAGCTCTATTTACAATAGCCAGGACATGGAAGCCACCTAAGTGTCCATCGACAGATGAATGGATAAAGAAGATGTGGCACATATATACAATGGAATATTACTTGGACATAAAAAGAAACGAAATTGAGTTATTTGTAGTGAGGTGGATGGACCTAGAGTCTGTCATACAGAGTGAAATGAGTCAGAAAGAGAAAAACAAATACCATATGCTAACACATATATATGGAATCTAAAAAAAAAAAAAGGTTCTGAGGAACCTAGGGGCAGGAGAGGAATAAAGACACAGACGTAGAGAATGGACTTGAGGATACGGGGAGGGGGAAGGGTAAGCTCGGACGAAGTGAGAGAGTGGCATGGACTTATATACACTACCAAATGTAAAACAGATGGCTAGTGGGAAACAGCCCCATAGCACAGGGAGATCAGCTCGGTGCTTTGTGACCACCTAGAGGGGTGGGATAGGGAAGGTGGGAGGGAGATGCAAGAGGGAGGAGGTATAGGGATACATGTATACGTATAGCTGATTCACTTTGTTATAAAGCAGAAACTAACACACCATTGTAAAGCAATTATACTCCAATAAAGATGTTAATAAATAAATAAATAAAATAAGGGAAATAAATAGAAAAATTTGTTTAATCACCAGTGTCGGGGAAAGCTGTCTCAGAACCCGAAAGGACCCAAGGACCTGTCTCCCAGCCCTCTTTCTCAAAGCCAAGGATTCTTCCCATGTGCCTGGGCGCACGGGCCTTGTTCTCTTCTTATTTCCCAGGAATTGGGGTGAGGAATAACACACGATTTACTGCACGTGGGGTGGGGCTTTGAGGGGGGCTGGCATCTCTGCAAGCAGCAGCCCCAGCCTCTTCCCTGGGAGGGAGGGGGCCACCTGCCTGTGTGTGTTTGCTCACAGGCAGGAGCTGTGGCCTGTAATCATCATTAGCTCTCTTCGGTGTTTACTGACTGTTATTAATTAGAATGAGCAAACTTGGCATTAATGTGCCTGCCATAAGGATGAAGGCTCTTACCGCACAGCCATCGTGCACAGGCAGCTAGACAGGGGCTCATTTACCACCTGTTACCAGGATGATGCAGGGCCATGGGCGCCAGCTGATGGAGGAATGGACAGAGGCGGGAGGTTTGGACCCGCATTTCTCTGGAAATTTAGAGTCCAGGGGAGCTTTGCCAGGGCAGAGGGCAGCAGGGCCTCTGCTCATCTCATGTGGGAGCTGCTAGCTGGCTCCAGGTAGCTTCCCAGAGCAGCCCAGGCAAACCAATGTGGCTCTAGGTCACCACACAGAACTTCCCTCTGGCTCTGGTCACAGCAGCCTTCTCCTCAATCAGAACGCTGCTGAACACAACTCCCTTTCCAAGTCAGTGGGCGAGGGTCCTGCTGCCCTTGATGACAGACTCGGGCCTCCAGTGGGTCTCGGGAAAGATGCTAAGGGTGGGTGCAGTTGCCAAGGAGGAGAAAGCATTGTTTGGGGTTCTGGTGCACCACAGACTAACATTCTTTGGTTTCTTTGGAAGTGATGCTATACTTATGTATTTCCTCCCATTAAAAGATCAGCCTTCGAAGAGGAGAGTGCCACCATGTGGGACATTTGGAAGACGGGAGGTAGCGGAGGGCTGATTCCTCCTGCGTGGGTAAGCGGCCTGGGATGTGGAGAGGCCTCAGGACAGAATAGAGACATTTCCACTGGCTCAGAATTAGGACACACGAGAGCCTTGAGGCAGGAGAGAAGAGCATTCTGCCCAGAGAGGTCACCTGTTCCCCTCCAGCTTCCCAGAAAGAGGCAGAACACTTGCCACCATGTGGGCAAGGACACCAGGGCCATGTCCTCCGGGCTCTGGGTCCCGTGTTATGGGTCATGGGGGGACCATTGTTCACTCTCCCATGGGATCTAGGCACAGGTCAGACCCACTGCAGAGCTCAAGCCTGAGCAACCAGGGAAATGGGCAGCAGCTGGCATGTGGACAAACACCCGACCAGCAGCCAGGCTAGATGCCCCCTTGCCCACAGCCTCCATCCTTGCCTCTCTGCTGTGTGAGGGTTCTGCATCTGTGTAGGCAACAGCTGCCCTGAATGCCTCTGTTCCCCGTGGACACTTACGCCCTTTGAACTGAGTCCTAGGTGGAAGTAAGGGTACTGTGAATAGTAGGAGGGCTGATGGATGAGCGCACTGGGGCAGCAGGGGGACCTGGGGGACCTGAAAATTTGGGGAAAGGATGGGTTAGAATTCTGCATCATCAAAGGCCTCAAAGAGTCCACAGGAAAAAACTCTCAGACAACCCCACAGTTCTGAGATCTCAATGGCTAAGGAAGGGGAGGCCCCTTGGTCATGGAGGTTCTAGCCTGCAGGGGCAACTGGGGAAGGGCCCTTAACATCACTGCGGTGGTCACGTACCCAACCCCCAGCAGCGCCCATGCAGTGCCGCTCTGGAATGGTGCTCCTTTCTGCCTCCCTCTTTTCAGGTCCTACTTGCTCTGCTGAACATCTAGCCACTCCTTTAGGCATTTGAAGAGATACATGCAGTTTCAATCTCAAATTCCACATCTACAAAGGCTTCTTGACCCTCCAATCTGAGCTGGGTCTCTCCAGCCTCTGTGGGTTGATTAGACCTTGTATGTTCCTAGAAGGCAAGCAAAGCGTGGAAACAGAATGCACAGTCTTTCCCATTTGGTCGTGAGCTGTCCAAGGTCAATACCTATGATTTATTCATCTCTCAGCTCCTCTAGATCCAGTGCCTGGCACGCTTACAGGTACTGATGAGTGAGCCAAAGAATGAAGACCGCCATGCAGAGCAAGTGGCTCTCCTATTACAGATACTACAGGGACGATACACTTACAGTTAATATTGAACCAGTGCATAAAGAGATAAGGAAGGGAACTTCTGAAGATAATGTAGATGCTAAAGTATGGAGGGAGTGGGGGTGGGGAGGAAGTGACATTCACCGAGCCGCCGCTCTTCACCTGCTGCAAGACACGGGCTTTAAGCGTGTTGTCCAATTCGGCCATCGGCACAACCCCCTCCGGTGTTCCCTCCTCACCTGGGCATCCGCTCGTCCTCTCTGCCAGCCCTGTTCTGGGTGACAGAGTCCAGCTGTGAACAGAGGAGCAGAGGAGCTCTCATCACTGTTTACTCACCACCCATAGGTGATTCTGCAGCTCAGGCAGGCACGTGTCCTGCTGGGCTCTGTGTAGCTCCCAAGGGTTCAGCCGGAACTGAAAGTCTGGTCCGTGTGGCTCTCAGGTCAATTCTCTTTCCACATTCTGGGCTGTATATATTCCAGAAGAGCTGGGCCAGGGAACTCTGATGTTTCCACTATGCAATCAAGGAGGGCATCCTGGAAGAGGCTGCAGGTCCTGAGCATTCTGGGGGCTCCAAATAGCCTTTGGTGACGTTGAACCGATTCCACTGCATGAGTCAGCACTGGGCTTGGCATTAGCGTTCCATGCGGAAGGAGAGGGCTGCCTCTCTGTCACTTTAAGTCCTAAATCGTTTTCAGGTGCTCATTTAGAGACAGCCTGGAAAGGTCTCCTGTCGTGCTGGGAAGAGGGTGGACGCGGTATCCTCTAGACCTCTCCTCATCAGAGTTACTCAAGAAGAACGGGAATTGATTTGCCACCGAATGAATAATCAGCTGTCATCAATAATTGTAATCACTAATCTGGTGCAATTAGAGGCAATTATAATAAATGCAATTTCCTCCTGAGCCACTAACGAACTACAGAAATATGAATTGACTTAAGGGGGCTGCCAGTGATTTATGCAATTGTGAGATCACAAATTTCCATTATCCTGGTAAAGATTCTTAAAGGAGCCAGGTACTATTTGGATTTCACACCTAAGTAATGAGAAGCTAGAAAATACAATTTCAAAAGTGATGAGCACAGAGGCCACTGTATTTCTCTCACAGCTAGCTTTAGATAATCCTAGAGACCGTGCAGACTCAGCTGCGACTGTCATGTGAAGGCCTTCTCCTTTAAGTTTTGCTTACTATAGAGATATTCTGAGTTCAAACCTTCAGGTCTTAAAGAATGAGGACTGAAGTCCAGTCAATTCTGCAAGAGGGGGTGTTGACAGGAACATCTGGGTGGAGATGACCTTTTTTTATTCCCAAGGAAGGCCTGCCTATTGGCCCATTAGCCTTTCCACACCCAAATGAATCCCAGATTTCAACAGAAAGGCATCTTTATGTAGATCGAATGACCTTAGAGCTTTTCGGTATCTTAAAAGTGCTTAAATAGCTTTAATTATGTTATTCCTGTTCTCAGAAAATTTGAATGGCCATCTATTTTCTAGGGAATCAGCCAGGGGATTTTGAAGGGATCCACAACACGCCCCCCTCAAACAGTGATAGGAGTGTCGTAAGTAGGAATGAGGGTGGGAGGTGAGGTGACTGATCCCCCCGTCGCACTTGCCCGGGCAATGACGGTTTTCATGGAACACTGGGCTTTCAGTGCTCAAATGGGGAAAGTCTTCGGCCAACCGAGATGAGTTGTTCCCATGGAGACAGAGGCCAAGGCCAGATAATGCAGGAAAAGAGGTTAGACTTTATTCTCATGCTACTTAGAACCAAATTCAGTCTCCCGGCCATGGACTAGAGGGTTCTACCTAATCTGACCCCAAACTCCTCTCCCACTGGTGGACTCCACCAACTTTATTTCACACGGGCCTTTTATTTTCTCTTTCTCAAACGAGCCAAGTGTGTTCTTGCCACACGCCTTCCCCTGCTTTTCCTTCGCCTCTCCTGACCCTGATTTTCCCACGGCTGGCTTCTCCTTGTCATCACCTCCAATGACCCACGTCACAGCAGGCTCCCAGGCCCTCGCGGTCGCATCAGAGTCTGTGTGTGGGTCTGTACCTCCTGCATTCACCCTCTCTGTCTCATTGGCAGCAAAATCCCAGGCCTACAAGGGTGCCTGGGTAACATCCATCTCGTGAATAGCTGAACCCCCTTTCCAGCCCCGCCTTCCACCACCTCTGCACATACACTCACCGCCACTCACACTTGTGTACATGCTGGTCCCTGAACGCACCCCAGCTCATTTCTGCCTTTTGCTGGAAATGCCTTCCCACGCGGCCGTCAGCTGACATTCTTCCAGCAGGAAACTCAGTGCCGATAACCTGAAAAGCCTTTCCTGGTCCCTTGGTGGGGGACGGCCCCCTCGTGTCCATTGACAAACGTCTAGCTTGTACCGCGTGCCAGGCACCGAGTGCTTCAGCTCCCAACTCGCTTCGTTCCTTATTGTGTCCTGTTGGTTGTGTGTCATCACCTCCACTAGATGGTCCGGTCCGGACGGCAGCAGCCACCTCCCTGCCTCGCCCTCCGCCCCGAGGCCCTGGCTCTGTGTCACCTGCTCCAGGATCCGGGCACTTCACCAACTGAACTGACGGGGACAAATTCCCACCTTTGTGAGGGATTAAACAGGAAACACTACACAGTACCTTACACACAGTGGGATCTCCTGCACAAAGCAGGACTGTGACTTGCATAGGAAAGGAGCCTGCATGGTGCAGTGACGGGGAACTAACTTAAGATTCTGTGGGCATAAACGCTAGTCTCAGGGCCGCCACTAACTAGGTGAGTGGCAATGACTGAGTCCCTATATCCCCTGCCCAGGCTTTCCTTGTGCGCAAAATGAGGAAATATTGTTTGGATTTCTTGAGTGTTTCCAGGTCTAACAGTCCACGGTTCTCTGCGTTGCTAGAACTGCAGGGGACAGGGAGGCGGGGAAACTCACATGCTCATGTTTATAATTTCAAATGGAGGAAGTTGTTGTTTTCCCCCCTTCTCTTCTCCCTAGTGGTAGCAAACAAGTAATAAGTATGGAAATCCTAAAAGCCAGAGAAAATAGTGCGTATGCTCCATCTTGCTGACAAAGTACACAGACGCCGCATCACAAAATGAATGGGCTTGTCCTCCACTGCACTTGCACGAGTTCCTCCCACCCCAGCAAGAGCAAGCAAGCGTGGCTGGACCATCCGCAGGACAGGTATCCTTCGTTCTGCAAATGCCAGGCCCCCTGGCCCTCCTCCAGCCAGTGCAGCAAGGGCGACCACTGCGGAGGGAGGGTGCCTTATTCTACCACCAGGGAGCCCCACGGTGGGGGGACTGCATCCCAGGCCAGAAAAACAATTCAAAGGGGACAGAAACAATGCAGGGGAAAGGGGAGAGCGGTTTGGGGAATGAGCAGAGGAAAAGAGGAAACACAAGGCAAGGCATAGGTAACCAGCTTTCCAAACCGTGCAGACTGCTCGGTAATTGCTCTGCACCTTCTCTGTCTGCCTTCTAAGCACAAGCCTAGATCGCGGGTGACTCCCATCACCAGCAAATGTCCCAGTGATAACCAACGTGATAAGAGCCTTTTGAAGCTGATCTTCAGAAACCTTTTCCCCAGATGGCGCTGGGTGGACGGCTGCTTATTTGGTGGGTCTGCAGCTCCTACCTCCACCTGATGCTGGGCCTGCCCCATCTGGTACCCAGGAAGGTGGCTGCTCTTCCCGAGGCCAACACGTTCCCCTCTGGCTGGTCCGTGTGACCTTCCCTACCTGGGAGGCAGGTGGCAAGCTCTCTGGTCTTCACCAGGTCCCTTCAGAGGGAGTCCTCAGATTCCCTACCTACTTCCTAACCACTTCCTCAAGTTCCTACAGCTCCCACACATCCAGTTAGATCTTTGTTCTTTAACTTCATTCTGGGTGAAAAAGGCTCATCCCTCTGGACCAATGACTTGAATCCCACTACCTATGTGTCACTCAACAAGAAAGATACCCAGCTTCCTCAGGGTCTGAAGCCCCCAAGGCATTCACATCCAGGTTTTGTCCTCAGCTCTGATGATGACACCAGGCCAGCATCGGGCAGGAGGAAAGGGATAGTGCAGTACCCCTTGGAGCAATGGGATCCTACCCCACTGAGAACCGCACTCTCTCCCTCTAGCTGTCCAAATCTTACACACTCTTCCAGGCCCAGCTGAAGTCCTGCCTCCACGAAAAGGTCTCCGCACGTTGTATTCCTCACGGAAGATCACCTCCTCTGCTCCAATCATATGCGTGCCTATATCTCACTATTTAGCGCCGCCCTGTAAAACACTGTGTAATTGTTCCATGTGTACATGCCTTGTTTCCTTAAGTGGAACATATCCTTTATAAAATCAAGTGTCAGATTGATGGATGGATAACAGATAGATAGATGAACTTCTGACAAAGAAAACTGAATAAAATGTTAATTGTAGAATCTAGCGATGGGCTAGTGGGTACTCACTGTAAAATTCTCTCATCTTTTCTGTATGTTTGATGACTTTCATATAGAAATGTTGGAAAACATTGACTAGTTTATCTTCTGCACCACTCATTAATTTTGAGAAACGGCTTATGAAGTGCCTACTACGTTCTGGGCCCTGAACTCTCTGTTCACTTTTCTTCTCCTAACCAGGGTGACGCTGAGAAAATTGAGTGGGTGCTCAGCCAGTAATTGCAGGTTGCCAGTCCTGTCCACTTAGGTGCCCGTGATTCGCCTTCCATGCTGTGTCTGCCTTCTGATTTGCTGACAGGGTTGGACAACATTCACACAGTAGGCTTGGGAAATTGTCGGGGTACAAGGCTACATTGCATCTTACTCTCTTGGGTCCTTCCCATCGCTTCTGCCCCAACCTGATGGAGAAACAGCCTGTTCCCACCATGGGTGGGGCACACATGACCTATGTGCCCCTGGGACTGTCTCAGGGAAGATACAATTGAGCAGGACCCCCTCCTCTAAGTTCTCTATCAGGGAAAAGAGGAAATAAGGTAAGTCCCCCCAGACCCCCAACCTCTACTTTTATTACAAGCTTTTTGACAAGCAAAGAGTTATTCTTTCCAGTAAAGCACTGTCCACTCCTAAGAGTTGTGTTATAGATATCAGACAAGTTTGGCAGTAGCAATGCATTAAGCCAGTAGCGTTCTATAAACACCCAGTCAACCATGCTTTGGGAGTGGTTTCTGTGTGTCGGTCATCATATTAAGCAGTGGCAAAGAGGAAGCTACAAACACAGGAGAGACAAGGCTGTCTTTGGTCTGTGCTCTTATGAGGGAGACACATGCATGAACAGTCCCAAGGCCGTGATAAGCGCTCCAAGGAGATACACCCAGAGGTTGTGCTAACCTCTTCCTTGCCTCCTACCCTTGGGGGACTTAAGCACCAACCTTGAGCACCTGGAACAAACTGGAGGCGATAGGGATTCTGATAAGGACCTTTATGCCATTTGCCTAGCACTTAATGGACTGCCAAGAACTTCAAAATAGTGTTGGATGAGGAGGGCAGGGCAGGGGTCCTGAGAAATATCTGGCTTGTTTCATGGTCGTAGGTCTGCAGGAGGTGGTCAATAAACACACACTGATGGATTTCTTCCCATAGCATTTCACGTCTGCGCCTCTCTTTGGGTAATTAATCATGGACTGGAGTATTAGGTGACATCGCCGATATTGAATTGAGTTGTTATTTATTTCTTATATCCTATTTAACTTTTTACACACTTATGTATTATCACCCGTGGCTAGAATTTAAGTCACCAGAAGACGAGACTCTGCCTTGTTTTCTGTCCCCCGCAGTGCCTAGCACAGTGCCTGGCTCTCAGTAGGTGCTCAATCAATGCACTGATTAATTAAGTCCTCCTGCCGCCTGGGGCCCGTCATGCTTCAGAGCAGCAGCTGTCACCTGGACCACCCCTGGCCACAGGGGCACACAGACAAATGAACTTCAGCTCCCTTCCCTCCGTGCAGCATCAGGACCCTGGGAGGCAAACCCAACGTGAATTTTAAAATCACGCTCAGTGGTGGTCGCAGAGCAAACGTGCTTGCAGGGAAAGGTCTTTTTCCTTCTCTCTTCAGGGGCAGCAGAGCGGTTCCTTCCACTAAAAATATAGGGATTTGTGCCACACGGTTGTGCAGCAGTTGGGCGGGTGAGGCTCAGCCCCATCATCACGGGCTCAGCACCGGCTGACGGGCTTTGGGCTGCGGACGCCCGGGCAGCCCGGCCCTGGTGAGCACAGCCCTCCTCCTGTCCCGGCCACGGTGCCACCATTTCTATAAGTGACTTCTCAGTCACGGCCCTGTGCCCCAGGGGGATGCCAGTGCGACCGCTGGGAAAGTTTCTTTTCTCCCTCCTACTCCTGTCCTCTCCCAAAAATATCATAATAAGGCTTTTTATTTAGGCAAAGAAATAAGCCCAGGATTTGCTTCTATGTTGGGTTAGGAGCTGAAGAATAACATTTATTAAGCACCAACAAAATGCTAGAGCCCCTCTCCTCTGTCATCCGATTTGATCCCAACAGGGAACGTGGGGTGAGATACTGGCCCCATTTCACAGAGGAGGGAACCAAGATTCAGAGATGCTTTACAACTTGCCTAAGGTCACGAGCTAACAGGGAAACTTGATTCTAAAGGCTGTGTGTGTGTGTGTGTGTGTGTGTGTGTGTGTGTGTCCGTAGGCCCCTGGCTCTGGTCCGATGTCACTGATTACACAAATTCCCTGTGAGCATTAGGAGAGGTTGCACTTTACCCGAGTTTCAAGCTGTAGAGAACCTGTCCACGCTGCCAACAGCAGAGCGGTGGTAGGGCTTGGTGACGGGAGTTTCAGATGCTTTCAGAAATGTCATAGGCAGTTCACTTATTATTCAGGGAAACACCCAAGAAACTGACGACTCCTTTCCTCACTATCAGTATCCGCTACCAGCTGCTCACTTGGACTGGGGGCTGTGAAGGATTTAACTCTGAATTCATGAATGCAGCTAAGCCTCCCTCCAAGAGGAACCGTGGGGATTAGTGCTTATAGAGCAGGACTGCCTGGCAATTCCAAAGCCCAGGGGGGAAGGGAGCACGGGTAGGGATCTGCACCAGAGAGAGGGGCCTTCAAATCTATGGGAAAACACGGCACATAACAGTCCAGCTGCTGGATAATGCTTTCTTTGGGCTGGACGAGGCTGCAGTTGCTTCCTATGTACGTGGGTTTTGCTGCTGAAGCCCATCTGGCCTGGCTCTGTGCTTTTTCCTTCTTCTATAGCATCTCTCAAACCCTGTTCCCCGTCAGATCAACTGTATGCAGAACATGCTTTGTTTTGTAGGAATCATATCACGATCCTAGAGCTGCAATTCCTTTCCCCATTTTGCAGAAGGGAAACCTAAGGTTCAGGGACCTTCAGGGTCACCTGAGAAACAGGGCAGACCAGGATTTGAAGGCAGGAACTCTGCCCGCCAATCCTGGACTAGATCCATTAGAGCTAGCAGGTTGGCCTGCCTGACCATCCAGGATCCAGCCAGGGCAGGCAGAGAAGCCCCTAAGCTGATGGACACAGGTCGTCCTTGGCCCAGGTCCCGCACGATATGATCGGGACACCTACTGCATTGTTCTCCAGGGCTGGACTTAAGGACAGAGAGAGGCAGCTTCCAGGCCAGGCCAGATCGCCCTCCCCACTTCCTTAAATGCAGGGATGTACACCAATCACACTTGAACCTTATTTGAAATGTAAGGGCCTTAGCGAGTCAGACAAGGGGGATGTGTTTCTAATCCAATGGCTTTCACCATGGATGACTCACACCTCAGAACACCTTAAACACCTCAAAACATCATTGGTTCCATTTAGTTTCTGTCCCATAGTTCCCCAATACTCAAAACTTATATATTCAACCACAAAAAACCAAACAACCCAATTCGAAAATGGACAAAGGACTTGAAGAGACATTTCTCCAAAGAAGATATGAACGTGGCCAACAAGCACATGAAAAGATGCTCCACATTACTAATCATGAGGAAAATGCAAATCAAAACCATCAGGACACTTCACACTCACATTAGGATGGCTATAATTAAAAAAAAAACAAAAAACGGAAAACAAAAAATGTTGGTGAGGGTGTGGAGAAGTTGGAACTTTTGTGCATTGCTGATGAGAATGTAAAATGGTACAGGCACTGTGGAAAACAATTTAATGGTTCCTCAAAAATGTAAACATACAAACACCACATAATCCAGCAGCTCCACTTCCAGGTACACACCTTAAGGAATTGAAAGCAGGAACTCAAACAGATACATACACACCAACGTTCATAGCAGCAATATTCACAGTTGCCAAAAGATGGAAACAACCCAGTTGTTCATCAACACAGGAATGGACAAACACAACACGGTGCATACATCCAATGGAATATTATTCAGCCACACAAAAAAGGAAATTATGATGCATGCTACAATCGGATGAACCCTGAAAACATCAGGTAAGTGAAATCAGACACAAAAGGACAGATATTGTATGATTTCACTTATATGAAGAATTGACAAACTATCATAGAGACAGAGAGTAGAATATAGGTTACCAGGGGCTGGAGGGAAGGGGAGATGGGATATGAATTGATTGATTAAAGAGCTTCTGTTTGGGAAGATGGAAAAGTTCTGGGGATGATGGTGGTGATGGCTGTACAATGCGATGAATGGACTTAAGGTCAACGAATGGTACATTAAAAAATGGTTAAGATGGTAAGCTTTATTTTCTGTTTCAATGTATTTAAACTAAAAACAAAAGCAGTTTACCTATTTCTGCCACTTCCCACCTCTGGCAACCCCCAATCTGTGCTCTGTGTCTATGAGCTTTTTTATCAGATTCCACATATAAGAGAGAGCATATAGTATTTGTCTTTCTCTGTCTGTTTACTTCATTTAGCATAATGCTTTCCAGGTCCAGGAAAGATGGTAAGTTTTATTTTATGCATATTTTGCCACAATTTAAAAAACAAAATACACCCTCCCCAACAAAGGTTAAGGCAGCAGAGCTTGAAGGCTCACTGTAATCTCTGCTTTCTCCCCACCAAGCAGCCTGGATGACTCTGCACCCCAAATGCCACAGTCTGGGCCTTTGTGCTGCAGCTCCTCTGTCTGGGATGCCTCTCCCACCCTGCCCTCAAAAAAGTCAGCTTACCACAGAAGCTTAGCCGATTCCCCTGACATCAGAGATCTTAATGCTTTCCTCCTTGTTTTCTTAAAGCTTTTACACATGCCTTATTAAATCACTCCCCTGTTTTACAATGATTTCCTGGCGTGGAATGGGAGTTTCCTATGTAAGGGACAATGTTTTACTCATGTTTGTGTCTCCAGCCCATGGGGGCATGCCTAACTGGAGGTGGAAGTTCAATGAATATTTAATGACACTGGTGGGTCTTAGAAGTGTTTTTGTTTTGTTTTAGCTCTATGCAGGCCCGGGGCAGGCCTTCTTAACTGCTCAGAGAAAGCTGATACAATTGCACCAGGGAGGAAACAGAAGCCTCAGGGGAGATAAAGGGAAGTTTCCTCCCTTCCTAGGCTCTCCTTCAACAGCATGGCTGTGGCATCTGACTCGTGGGGTGAAATCCCTGGAGTCCTGGTCTTGTTATTTAACCTGGCTGAAACCTCGCTTACTCCCCAAGGATGTGAGAAGAGCAGGTCCTCAGTAAAGGTTGATGGTGAGGATTTGGTGAGCTGGTCTGGGGAAGCGCCTGGCTCAGGGTGGTCCCTCCAGGTGGGCAGCGCTGTTGATTGCAGGCGCCTCCCCTTGGAACCCTGCTCATGGGTCATCTCTCCTCCCACCACTTTTCTCCCTTCTCCCCACCCCCAGTTCAGCTTTCTTCCTTAATTGCCTCCACATTTTTTCTGCTTCGGTCATTCCATCAGCAACACAATCTTGCTCTTTCTAGTCTCATAATTAACTCTTTATTTTGCTTCCTTTCACGATTAGAAGGAGAGAATTAGGGAACAAGTTAGGATGCGGGCGCTCCTCTCCAACATGGCCTTCATCGCAGCTGTTCTAAGGTCACCACTGGTCTGTTTAAATCCCTTCCCTTGGCTGCATCAAAGGGCAAACGCCCCGCATGAGCCGAGGTTGGCAGGACCTCGGGCGCCTTGGCACGTATTAGTGGTCCTTTAAGCTTCTATTCTTGGGTGAAGCCCAGCGCTTTTGTTCCTGTCCCAGCCCTCCCTATAGTGGGGAAGTACTTTTCCTCTCCCTCCTGTTTTCCCACCCTCCTTTCTCTTTTGTGAACTTTCAAGTCCCCCAATTAAATAACTGGTAAATTTTTCTTTGTGAAAAGCACTAAACTTTACTGGATGACTACCACGGTAAATGTACTTCTTTCTCTTTTCTATTTGCCCTTGAACGCTCATACATTAAACCTTCTTATAGGGGAAAAATAAATTAAAACAGGATATAAAGCATCTGTCAAGGTAATCTGGGTATATCTCAACCCCATGTAGAATTTCTTTCCTTCGTGTATTCAGCAAATGTTTATTAACACCCACTGTGCACCAGACACTGTGCTAGCACCAGAGGGTCCCAGAGCAATGGAACATGGTCCCTGCCCTAAAGGAGTGTCTGGTGAACATATATATATATATATATATATATATATATATATACATAGAAGGTGTGGGAGTGTCTGAAGAGGCAGGCAGAATAGGATAAGACCTCATTCCTCCCAAGGGTAAATTATTCATGAATTAAAAAATCAGGACCGGGGGGCTTCCCTGGTAGCGCAGCGGTTGAGAGTCCGCCTGCCGATGCAGGGGACACGGGTTCGTGCCCCGGTCCGGGAAGATCCCACATGCCGCGGAGCGGCTGAACCCGTGAGCCATGGCCGCTGAGCCTGCGCGTCCAGAGCCTGTGCTCCGCAACGGGAGAGGCCACAACAGTGAGAGGCCCGCGTACCGCAAAAAAAAAAAAAAAAAAAAAAAAAATCAGGACCGGTTATGCCTTTTTGCAAAGAATGCCAAGCTGATGAGGTGCAGCAGGGTAACTAAGGGTAGGCAGGTGGTCACTCCAGGCTGACTTTCCCACCTTCGTCTTAACTTTTCTCTTAGCTGCTTCCTAGGAATCTATGATCTTCAGATAAATGTCCATGCCATGAGGTCAACACAGGCATCCATCAGTTTTGATTTAAGTAGGCACTCATGAAGTCCTGGAATCTCAGATGCTGAAGGAAGCCACGATTTTCCCAGCCATTCTCGACACTGACTATCATGGCTTTTCTTGATGTCCTTGGGCACTGAGATCCTATATGCATTTCCCCATTATATTTGCCCTCTGAACATCGTTTTGCTCCCCACTTCCAGGAAGGAGCAAGACTGAGGTCTAATTTTGCCCACAACTTTGAAAGTAGCTGAAGGATCAGGAATAATTAAGTTGGTGTGTGTGTGAGTGTGTGTGTGTGTGTGTGTGCGCGCGCGCGCACGCGCACGCACACGTGTGCAACCATCTCAGGGCACCGTTCATCCAGTGAGTGGAATTTTGTCAATTACCGTGGGGTCTCTCTCTCTCTCTCTCTCTCAGACCACTGCTTTCTGGATCTCCTAAAAGCTGCATAACACCCTTTGTCTCTGGAGGTCAGCACTCGTAGGTGGATGGGAAGTGTGCTGTGGAAGCATGTCAAACTGTGCCTTAAGCCAGCAGCCCGGGCGCTGCTCCCGGACCTGTCAAAACATCTGTTTAGCAGAAACCACATGGCAGTTTCTTTGAAGAAACAACAACAGCCCGGGAGGTTACTGCTATTTCAGTGTTCCTTCTGGTTTGACGTGTGCTGAAGCAGTACTCAATTCCACTTCAGTCTGTATTCACTGAGCACTCAGTATACTCTGGACACCGGCCTAGGCACCAAAGGGAATGCAAGGGACATATAACACAATGTACTAGGAATACAAAACACACACACTGACCAGTTAGAATCAGCAAGGGTAGAATACAATCAAATGCCTACACATGGAGTGTGGTGTGCGTGGTCAAAGAGAGATCGACCCAAGCTGTGCTCACAGACTGTTGACCTAGAAAAGACTTGCAGAATCAACCATTCACTCGGCCATTTAGTTACTGGTCATTTATTAAATATTTACTGAACACTTGCTATGTCCTGGGTCCTGTGGAAGTTGGTAGATAAGAGAATAAAACTCAGTTTTTTAGAGGAAACGTTCAAGTTAGTAGCAGAACTGGAAACAGAATTCTTGTCTATTTTTTAAAATAAATCGATGTATTTATTTTTCGCTGCGTTGGGCCTTCGTTGCTGCACGCGGGCTTTCTCTAGTTGCATTGTGCGGGCTTCTCATTGTGGTGGCTTCTCTTCTTGTGGAGCATGGGCTATAGGCACACAGGCTTCAGTAGTTGTGGCACGCAGGCTTCAGTAGCTGTGGCACACGGGCTTAGCTGCTCCGCAGCTTGTGGGATTTTCCTGGACCAGGGCTCGAACCCGTGTCCCCTGCATTGGCAGGTATGGATTCTTAACCACTGCACCACCAGGGAAGCCCCAGAATTCTTGTCTTAATTCATCATTCGTTCAACTAACCTGACCAAGAATCTCTCGTGTGTCAGGCTCTGGGGTAGATGCAGAAAAGCTGCACTGCACACTGACTCAGAGGCTCTGACGCTCACTCGGGTCCAGGAACCTGCACCAGGTTCTTAACATCTCCCAACGTCTTTTTCCTCAATTAGCAAATGTGGTACTGATAGCACCCCCCTCAGAGAGTGGATGTGAGCATTCAAAGAAGTAAACGTGTAAAGCGCTGAGCACAGTCTCAGACACAAAGTGCTTAATAAATGTCAACTTTCATTATTATCTTGGAACGACCTCAACGGATAAAATATGGTCCCCATCCTTACAAAACATATAAATTCTGATGGAGAAAAAGGCATATTCTCAGATCAAGGTGTCTCCCTGATACCAGAGCTTTGGGGAAGACATAAAAAACATGAAAATAGGATGGACCTAGAGGTTATCATACTAAGTGAAGTAAGCCAGACAGAGACACACAAATATATGATATCGTTTATACGTGGAATCTAGAAAAAATGATACAAATGAACTTCTTTACAAAACAGAAATAGACTCACAGACATAGAAAACAAACTTATGGTTACCAAAGGCGGAAGGGGGGAGGGATAAATTAGGAGTTTGGGATTAACAGATACACACTACTATATATAAAATAGATAACCAACAAGGACCTCCTGTATAGCACAGGGAACTATGCTCAATATCTTGTCATAAACTATAAGGGAAGAGAATGTAAAAAAAAGAATATATATGTCTAACTGAATCACTTTGCTGTGAAACTGAAACTAACCTGAAACTAACACATTATAAATCAACTATACTTCAGTTTTAAAAAAACATGAAAATAAACAAGATGAGAGCAGGAGTAAAGAGAGAGAGGTGAGAGTGTAATATGATGGACTGGGCAGAGTGTTATGAATAGCATTTTATTTATTGCTTTCCAAACCTACAGAGCAGTCAGATCTTTAAATCCTGGAAAGGAAAACATTCAGAGGCCACTTAGTCCATGCCCCTGTCTCCATCTATTAATATATTAAGAGCACCAATTAAAAGCCTATTATCCTCTAGTGCACACTCCAGTAATGTTGTAAGTACCATGAACGATGGTCGTTTGGCCCCGAACTACTGTAGAGTGCTGGAATCTTGAAAATAGCCCAGGAAGAAAAAATGTAATAGAAATGGCTCTTGCAAGGGTGGGTCTTGAGGAGCTAATTAAACAATGAAGCTTCTTCTTCCTTTGATATCCACAACAAGGGCTAAAAAAGAGTTCAAATGTCGATGTACAAGAGATAAAGCAAATCTTAGGTAACAGTACGCTGGGGAATTATTTTGGGGAATAGGATGGGCATGGCAACGGGAATATCCGGGGAGTGATGGGAGTGAAGATGCTCCATGAAGGCAGAAGATAAATTGTGAGCATATGTTTGATCAAAAGCTGATATGAGACTAGGGATGAAGCAAGGGGAGCAGGGCACCAAATATGAAATCCAGCTCCCCGGGGTGGGAGAATAGAAGTTGTTTTGTAGAAAATGCTGGCAGCCGTCAATCAAGCTGGAGTTCAGAATAAGGAAACGTTACAGGAACGAAGACAAAAGCCTGTACGTTTAAACCAGGCACAGAAGAGGAGATGAGGTGAGAAGCCCTAGATGCTGGGGATTTACATACAGACACAGGAGCCTCGGTGGGGACACGGATGCCTCAGATTCTGTTTAGGAGTATACATGAGACTTCTGACACTCGCTAGACTGAGTTTTCACTGCTTGGGACGAAATAGGACTGAACTGGCAACTTTATTAACTGCCCCTGGCCAAGGACGAACGTGGAGGACAGTGTGAGTGACTGCACAAATGTACACCTTGGGGGTCCCCCCCACCCAATACTTAGTAAATTAAAGAGCCCTCGCATTAGTGCATGGAGAGACATAGCAACTCGTTTGTCTCCTTGGCCGCAGCCTTCTGGGGGCACCCCCAGGTCTGATGCGCACTCAGTCCCCTCCAGCCCTGATTCAGATCAAATGCTGACACTTATCCATGTTGCTCTAAATGTCACCGCTGAGGAGACGACCCCGCCTCACATTCCTTCCTGCTCCCAAGCTGCCCCCAATATACAATTGTTTTAAAGCAGCTCGTGTGTTAATTAAAAAGTAGGAATCAATTGTCCTCATCTCTCCATTCCAGGCTGCTGTGCACACAAGGATTAGAGCTGCCTTGACTTAAGTCAATTAGAGATAAGGAGAAGCTGACATTTCCACAACCCGCCTTATCTTTCTGCTCAAAAAAATGGCTCAGATTAAAATGTACAAAGATGATTTCTTTAGTCCTTTTCCTCCTCCTTTTCCTTCTTTTAATCATTACGAAGAAAGCTGACAGTCTGAGCTGATGGCAGAGATGCACGTTCCAGCCATCCTGAAACACCCACGTGGCCAGCCTGGCGCTAGCCCGGCTGCAGACTCAGGACCTCGCCGGAGGCTGTGCCTCAGCTTAGGGCAGGTGATGGGGATGCAGACAAAGGATGGATTGGGAATCAAAAGCCACAGCTTTGATGCTGCTTCATGAACTACTTAACCCTTTAGGCCCTCAGCTTACCTGAGCCTCTGTTGCCTTATCCGTGAAAGGGAGCAATGATGCTGCCTGACACCACTGTGAGGCTCCGGTGAGAGCACACGTGTGCAAATGCACGGTACAGAGCCTGACACAAGGCACACTTAATCCACGTTTAGGTGGAATGTAAGCGCTCTGGGGTTCATCCTAGGTAATTTCTGAACAGAGAAAGGAGGCCTTTCACATGTGATCCCATCCATCATAAACATTCCTACTTGTTGATCACACGCCTTTATTCCAGGCAATTTAGATATACATTACGGCTAAGCAACCCTGCAAGTGGGCCACTGTCATCCCCATTTTAAAATGAGGAAGCTGGATCAGAGAGACTAATGAACTCGCTAAAGTTCACACATCTAGTGATCAGTAGAGCTGGGATCTGAACCCAGAGCCCATTATCCTTCCATTACCTCATGCCCCAGCGATGCTGAGTAATCTCAGGAAACAGAAGAAACGTGGTCCCCTGACCTCTGCATTCATCTGCGAAGTGAAGAGAGTGCTACCTTATTGACACTGGCCTGTGCATGTATTAGCAATTTCTCAAATTTGCCCAGTCCATTAGCTGAGCTTTTGCTGGCTACCTTTGACTCTGTTAAATGCTGATGCAGCCCGTGCCCGTCTCGCTTGCTATCTTCTGGTCCATCTCCACAGCACCATTCAGCAACTGCCTCTCTTGTCCCGCTTACAAGCACTACTGGCAAACAACAGTCGGCATGCCAAGCCGGGCTGGTGCCTGGACGCATCATGAACGCCCCACAGTGGGCACTGGGTGTCCCACCCAGATCCCCCTCCGATGATGGACTGCTGTTCCAGGTGCCAGGAGTGTTACTGGCAGATGCCCTTGGCTGTCAGCCCTGCAGGGATCCCTCGGCTGGAGAGAAGCATCTCGTTCAAGGGCCTGGTCCCCTCGCCAGGTGGCCACATCCAATGGCTCAGTAGAGACCTGGCAATCTCAGCCTATGCAGAATTAGCTCACTCCAGAGTTCCATCCTGTGCGTCCACCAAGGAGTCAGAGGTCTGCCTCGTGGTTTGAGTTATCCCTCTGTCCCTCTGCCCTATTTCCTCCCCCACGCCCCGCTTCTGTAGGTGGTAATTTCAAGGCCATTCCCCAACCAACAACTTTCTGCTCAATTTTGTCCCGGATTCTGCTTCCTGAAGAACGCAGCTTCCGTCTCAGACAGGTCCTACCATTAAGCACATTTTACAGATGAGGAAAGAGTCCAAGATCAGTTGGCTAATGAATAGCCAGGGTCAGAAACCAGATCAGTCTTAAGCTAGAGCCCCAAATACACTCTTCTGTCTAAGTCCCCCTTTTACAAACACGCACAGGCTATTCAATACTGAATTTTCACTATTTTCTGCCTCAAAATTGCTCTTTCTACGATCATCTGTTCTTTCTAGGGGGTGGCTACGGCAGATTAATGATGGCCACCCATTATTTGATAGCCCTGCCCTTGAGGGAGTTCCCCTCCTTCCGAATCTGGGCCAGTCTCAGAGCCTTGCCAGACCAGGAGGCTGGAGCGGAAGGGATACAGTCCCAGGATCGCAGGCCCAGCCTGAGAGGGCTGGCGGCTTCCATCCGGGTGCCCTGGAGCTCTAGGCTCCCAGCCATACTGGAGCCCAGCACGCACAATGGAGAGACCACGTGGAAAGGTCCTCAGTCTACAAGCAGAGGGAAAGGAGCCTGAGTGAGCACGGCCTTCCAAAGCAACAGGGCACACAGTGGCCTTGGACCCTCCAGGTCAACGCAGTCACCACCCAAATTCCACCAACTGACTCTATTTGATACACGAGGGGCAGGAGAACCACCCAGCAAGTTCCGACCAAATTTCTGATCCAAAAGTCAGGATGGTTTTAGGTTAGTTTGTTTCACAGCCATAGCTAACTGGGCCAGAGATGCCACCTGAGTTGCTCTGAGAAGCCTTCTACCTCTGTCTTCAGTCTCATCTCCTCTGGAGACTTCTCTCAGCTGTGCTACCCCACCCAGCACCTTAGCTCGTCCCCACCTACCCCTCCTCTCTATCTTTGAGCTTGCACAGAAAATGTTTCACCCCCAGGTGTACCTTACTGTCTCTTCACTCTACTTCGAAACTTCACAGATGACTTATCAACAACCCACCACCCACTTCTACACCACCCACTGCCTTGGTGTCCTTTGAATTCTGACTTCTATTCTGACTTCTATCACTATGACTCTTGGGTATGAAAGTCTTGACGTTTAGCAGATATTTTTGCATCACAAAACCCTGTGGCATTTTCTGTAAGTATCGCTTGCCTTGGGGAAGCCATTCCTGAAATCCACCTCTGCAGACCAGCATTGCAAACTGCCAACTGCCCTCCTTTGAGGTCCTTTAGCGTTCATTCATTCATATCTCCATTCGACCCATACTGACTGAAAATCTATGCTGAGATATCCTCTGCGACTTGAGGTTCCCAGGCCACTAAGTAGCTGAAGTAGATGGTCAAGTCAGAAACGGGTTTACTACGTCAACTGGCATAGCCATAACCAGTGCAACTCAAGTATGACTCACCTAGATTAAAAAAAAAACATCTACAGATGATTTCCTGACCTGTTTCTGGGACCCATGTTTCAGGAAATCAGCCCCTTTATTCAACCCAGTAGTTCTCAACTCTGGCTACACATTAGAATCACCAACATAACTTAAAGAAAATGCTAATGCTTCGGTCTTACCTCTGGAGATTCAGTAGTCTAGGATAAGACCCAGGCATCAGTATGGCTTACACCGTTGCTGAGTGATTTTTACATGCAGCTGGGGCTTGAGAGCCATTGACTGAACTAAATCCCTAATGATACAGCTTTAGCTCATCCCTCCTGCTCTATGCTCTGTGGAGACAGAGGAAAACAGTGGTTGGAGAATGTTTGGGACACTTGAAATTTTCCTGAAATCTCTGCAGCTTTTCTGCCCCAAGTTCAGTCATCCCACTTCCCCAACCTTTCCACACAGGTCTTACTTGCAGCACTTTAATCACTCCTTAATCTTGTTTTGATTTAGCTCAAATAGCTCTGTTTCCCTGGAGAAAGCTTTTCCAAGTTAGAGGTCTCTGCTTTACAGAAACGCGTAACCCTGTTAGCTTATCAATTCAGCTGTGAATTGCACAGTAGTTGTTATGAAATGCATATTAGTCGAGATTTCAGCAAATCATCTTGTTTTATTTCTACACTTAACGTTAGTAAAAATGAAGCCCCACAGGTATCGACCAGGGGGCTCTTCTCTGTTGTCCTGCAAATATCGTTAGCAATGCACGTGGTCACCTAATTCACGAGTCAGCTGATTTGTACAAGGCTGGACTTTGGTTCTCCCAAACCTTCTCTCCTTCTTCCAGTAACTGCAGTCATCAATGGTCCTAAGAAGAATAAGACTTGCTCAAAAGCCAGCCCGTGGATGATGAACTCAGAAGGAGAGAGGGTCTGGAGTGACCCCAGCTGTTGATCCTTATACACCCCCGAGCTTGACTAACAACTATAAAACTGCTCATCTCTTTCATCCAGGAACCAGAGCCACTCACTCTTCACTGTTTTCTTTTCATATATATCTGCATGGCTGTCCTTTCACGTAAATCACATCAATTTCTATTTTAATTTGCTTATGGTTCCAAGAGACTTTTGACTTATATTAGAAATGAGAGAAACATGGATTTATGAAAAATCTAGACATAGAGATCTTCGGAGATATAAAGGGGAAGCGGGAGGTAGTGAGGTACGGATGCAGGGGTCTTAATAACATGCAGAGGAGAAGCAAGCATGTTTCAGCTTCCGACATGCGCAGAGTCCTTTTAGTACATCCTTGGATGGAGGGGTGCTAAGTGGTGGATTTCAGGGCATTGTTTTCTCCTTTAAGGTAATATACATATAAAGCTTTTAACTCATCACGTCGTTGAGGTAGAGGTAGGATCATGGCACGGCAATGGCGACTGGGCTGTCATCAGACATGTAAAGCATAGAATCGGAGTTAACCATCATAGATCACTTGTATTTGGAAAGATTTTTTCAAAAGCTTAAACTGCTCCCTGAGCGTCTAAGAAAGAGTCAGGGTCTAAGGACGTTCATAAATCAAACTACTATCTTGGACACGACCTAAGGATGGTGGACAGACACTAAAGAGAATGGACACTTGGGGTTTCTAGGAGCCCTTTGAACTTCTTGGTGTAGTGAAATTAACAGACTCCTGGTTTCAAATCCCAGTGCTGCTTTGTTGGGCAAATGACCTAAACTTTTCAAGCTCAGTTTATCTCAAAACTGTGATAATATCTGATTGCCAGGAGGACTCAAAAGAATCTTTATAAAGTATCTAGAACAGTGTCTCTACATGTTGGATGCTCGATAATAATAACAATTACAATCATTATTATTATCAGGCAGCTCCTGCTTTTCCAACACTATAGGAATTCTGGGATGTTTTATACTCTGGTGATTCCATGATGCACCTGTGGAACAGGACAGAGGTTGCAGCCTCTATCCACCACCTCCCAGGTACTAATGCAGAAACAAGACAGAAGATGCCGAGACCTACAGGTAAAGAAGAGTCGGGTTGGTCATAACCACCATGCAGGTTTCAGGTCCTAATGAAGCCCCAGATGGGAGACGGGGGCAGAAGAAGGGAAGGGAAGGTACACACCTTGGGTCTCAGTTTCGAAGTTTAGGCTTTTCCTCATGAAGCAACCCTGGAAGTGGTTCAATGGATTACTGTCCAGATATGTGGGTGAGACATGACGTTTCCCTAATGTTGCTTCAATGCATCAAGTGGCAAAACTCCTGATCTCTATTCATTTAGTCTCTAGTGAAGGCCTCAGAGGTTATTTATGGATGCTACTAAAGAGAAAGAAAAAGAAAAATACACCTGCTAATAGGATGTTTGGAGTATGTCACATCTGAATTGCCCCCTGGAATCAACTTTGGGAAACAGGTTGGTCTAATTAGTTATTGTGATCATGTATCTATGGAAACAGACATACATTTGTCCTTCAGCCAGACAATCACATCCTCACTGAACAGCATACAATCCACACAAACCAAGCTCGGTGCTTGCATGTATGAGCTCCTTGCAACCCATCAAAATTAGAGAGAACAGAAAATACAAGGAACATCAACAGACGGGGGGAAGCAGGTAGGCCTGTTACACTGAGAGGATGCCCTGCCTTCAGTGAGTAAGGAAGGCAATCCAAAGGGCAAAAATGGATTGCATTCACCCCGCACCAGTTTTGAATGAGCCCAGAGAAAGCCCTCCTCAATGGTGTGGCGGCGGAAAGGACTGTCCTATTAAGAGCACGCTTCAGCTACATTATGGGTTAAATGGGTTAACTGGGCTTTTGTGGAATGGCCTTGTAACATAGTAACCATTCATAACATAATCTCTATGGGAGAATGCGTCCTGAATGCCAAGTACTCAGCTTCTGAAACACGGCCTCTGTGTGTGGTGAGGACTTCCTGTATCCTCAGAGAAACAGCCAGGTGAAGGAGAGGCAACCCAGGAGCAAATTCCACAAATCTCTGTTCCGGCCCTCACTCTTGCACTTACTATGTGAGTGACTTGATTCTAACTTCTCTGGGCCTCATTTCCTCAGCTGTGAAATGCAGAAGGTAGCATCTATCACGTCCAGAATGTAAGCTGCACCAGGGCAGAACCACGCCTGTCTTAATCACCTCGGCTTCCCCAGCCCCTCGATCGATATTTGGTGAGTGAAGGAATGAATTAATAATTGCCTACATCCCAGCCTCGTAAGCAGAACCAAATGGGGTGATGCATGTGAAAGCAATTCAAGAAGCTGTAAAAGGGAATACAAATGAGAGACATGATAATTATAACCTATTGTTACAGACAGAATGTCACCTTCTGTGCATTCCATGTAAATGAGGATGTTTGTGTTAGTGCTAATGCGAATGGCTGAACCGATATCCAGAATACTGAGTGGTACAGATGGGCCACGTGACCTCGGGGAGCAGCAGGGGCTGGGGCTAGAGGGAGGGTGGAGAATGAGAAAGTTGGTAAGAGAAGTTAAATGAGTGGAGATTTTGGCTAGAAAATAGGCTCATTAGACCCGGGCAGGTCTAAGCCCGTGAATACAGGTGCAGGGGTGTTGTAAAGTCTCTCCAGAGACCTGCGGAGGAGTAGAAGGCCATTCGCCTGAGGCAGAAACAAAGAAGAGTTGGACCAAAGAGACTGGGTACCACCCCACTCAGCTAAAAAAATAAGTGATGCTTGTGCAACCAGTTAGGAAGGATATAGAAAGGGCATATGTGAGACGTTGGATTTAACGTGTAAGCAGAATGAAGAAGAACTCGGTCAGATCACCCAGCACCACTGTTTGGCCGCCTGCGTGTTATTTTTGCCTCTTACTAATGACTCTTGTGATTAAGCGTTTGGGATTCACCCAGTGCTAATATTCAGGCTGGGCCGCAGAGAAAGGGCGGAGTTGACCCTGAAACGGAAGGGTCCCCGCGGTGCAATGACCCTGGAGGCTCTGTTTGGCATGGGACTCGGGCAGCCAGATTCCGGTTTTTGTACGCACTGTGCAGAATCTTACACAGATTCTCGGTGCCGCCACAATCAGGTCCCTTGAAGGGCGTGGTTAGGATTTCTGCAGGTGAGACCCAGTCAGCAGTTCAGACCTTGGCCACAGTATAAGCAATGAGACAACAGACTTTCTGATCACTGCCCTCAACGTTCGAGTCTCTGCCAACACTGGGAAAGACTCTTCAGTCCGCCTGCCTATCCCCCCTGGGCAGGCATATAGCTACCTCCCATGGTGACCCTTCTCCTGCGTCTGCACCACCATATCGAGATAGATGGCCGCCTGCTCTGCCGCGGTCACCTTTCCTGCTCCAGCAACCAACCCTGAAATGCAATCTGCAGCGGCTCTATATCTACTTCTGTGGAAACTACTTTAAAGGGCCCAAGAGGAGGTAAAAAAATAATCCTTTTTACATTATAGAAGAGGAAGAGACAGAGAGAGACAAGCAGAGATGACCTCCCTGAGCAGCGACACAAGAAATTCTTCTATGGTAGTTTTCAAGGTCTCCATCCCCCAAAGCCAAGTTAATACAACACATATTTTCCCATAAGGCAGGTCGTGACTTTTCAAGAGGGCAGCGTCATCGTGTGCAAAGAGCACAGCTTGGAGACTCAGAAGCATGGGGTCCCAGCTCTGGCAAGACCACCATGTCCCCTGGCCTAATTGCTTAAGGAACTCAAGGCTCGATTTCTCCATCTGTTACACGAAATGAAATAATGCCTGCTTCCTGCTACATAAAACCATGGTGTAGGTCAAATCAGATAATATATGTTAAAGCACTCTGGGAAATTACAGGCACACTCTAGGAATAGAACACTGATTAAAGGAAATCTATTCAATCAAGCGGTGCTTTCTCTATATCTAATGTGTTTATTAAACAAACAGACCAATACACATTGTTATCAATGGGACAAATAGGTCCTACTTAACTCATTGGAAATGCTACAAAGTTTAGGAAGTTGTCCATATTTTCTAAACCCAAATTCCATATGAGTCTTCTCTTTATGACTATTTCCCCACCTGGAAACCAGGTAGAAAATACTAATTTGATCATCCCTACCATGGCAGTACATAGTATAATTAAACAAAATGGCCTAAATTAGCCTGGACATTCACAGGAAGCTTTATATGTACAATCTTTCTGAAATGTTTCTCCTTTCTGTGCTTAAGCACCTGATCCAAGCAAACTGGCCAAAGGAACAAGAGGAAAGCTCTGATTCTAGGGCCATAACCCTGTAAGTTCATTAACTGTGAATTCTTATTTTGAACCAGGCTTGGCTTCCAAGGCCAGAACTGCACATTCCTAAAATAATGTGCCTGACACCAGCAGAAAATGGTCTTCACGATTCGCACTTTGAACTCATGGAGAACTCCTACCTCACCTGTTACCTGCTCTCTGGATAGGTGAGTCTATCCAGGTCTTCGGTGGCACCTTCACTATCCCAGCATTTAAGGGCTGTGTTCGTGGCCGAGGATGCAAGGCACCAGCTTGTTCAGCAGGTGAGTAATGTTCGCAGGGAGGCAAAGCACCACATCCATGGGCGGAGAGCCCTGTTCCTGCCTTTCCCCTAGTCTGAGTCTGGGTGCAAACAAATACTGAGGCCCCACTGTGTGCTGGCCACTGTGCTGGCCACTTGACCTACATCATCTGAGTTAATCCTCACAAAACCGTGAGTCAGCCCAGTGGTTCTGATCTTTGGTGAGAAGGAGATTCTGATTCATTAGTCTCGGGGGATGAGCCCCTACCTCTGCATTTGAAAAACATCTAGAGGTGATTCTGAGACTTTGCAAGGCCTGGCAATAGCACCAACGTTAATAACAGCTAACAGTACTTGAGAGTTACCGTGTGCCAGACAGTCAGCTGAATGCTTTACATGCTCCTTCCCGTTTGGATTTTAAAACAACACGATGAGGTCGATCTTAATATTATCTACACTTAAAGAACCTAAGACTCCACGACTAGCACACGTCAGGGCTGGATTCCCACCCCGTTTGCTCCGACTTTGAGATGTGTGATCTCTATCAGCTGCCGCAGAGTCCTGCTTTAGGAAATGAAAGTGTTTATGTTAGGGGTGGGTTTCTTCTGCTTTCTCTTCTGGGACATTAGTGAGAGTGTCAGCTGACTTATCACTATTTTATTATTTTTATTATCATTTATAACTATTCTTCCTGGCGGTGCTTGGTGATGGCTTGGGAGCCCACGTGCCTGACGGAGGACTCACGGTGAAAATGGTACAGGTGTCTATCAGGAGGTGATGGTGCTGCGGGGAAGGGGGGTACATTTGATTCTCTTCCTCCTGGGCTGTGAGTTGGCAGAAAGCCACTTCCCAGCACACGATTAAGATAAAACTTCACCTCTGGCCCTCCACCACCTTTATAAATCTTCCTCCGAATCTCAGTTGCCAACCACCTTTACACAACAAGGCTTATAAAGACATTCAGCTTCCAGCCAGCCGGCCGCAGAGCCCACCATACTCCCATAGAATCAATATTATCATATAGTTAAAAGATAATCATAATACTTTAGATCCTTAAAGCTCCTCTGAGCCTAAAACAAGTTCAGAGCACTTTCATATTGGTCCTTTCATTCTACCATCACCACCTCTGACAGTGGGAGGAGGATATAAGGAAGGAAGCTGCTAGTATTCCTTAATCCCGTCTCCCACAAACCTGAGACGCCTGCCGCTGCCCCTCACATCACAGCTGACAGACGAGCAAACCCTTGACTTGTGTTCCACGGTCCTTCTTGGTGATGGTTCAGTGTTTCTGGTCCGGCGGGCTTGCTCCCCGCCACTCACCCCACAGTCTATCACCACGCAAACCCCAGAGGCTGAGTGCAGAGGCCGTAATCCTCCCCTGTGGCCTCAGCACAGCATCCCGCCAACACACCGGGAAGCGGGGTGGGGTGGGGGCTCCCTGGGGACAGCACTGACCGGTCAGGCTGCTTCTTTCTAGAAAAGAGGTTTGGGTTCACACCCTCAGCAGCGGACGGGATCCCGCTTCGGCATTAATGCCGCGTGCAGAGTGCGATGCCTGTTGTGTGATGTCCTGAGTGAGGGCCGTTGGAGCCTTCCTGGAGGAAGTGAAGAGGGTGCAGCGTCGTGGGCAGAAATGCCGTGACCACGGAACAGAACACGGAACTGAGCGCAGCCGGAGGAAAGGGCCGGAAAGGACAAGTCAGGACACCAGGACCGGCCTCTAGGGCACGTACAGGACCAGGCCCCAACCTCAGTAGTGCCAAGTAGCGCCAACTGAACAAGACTAAGGACGGGGAAACATTCCAGAGGGCACACCTGGGCCAGAACAGGGAGCGAGCAGACGGGGTGGGGCTGTCCCTTCAGGGGCTACACAGTGCCGATCCCCTCCCACCCGGTGGTGAATCCGGGTCTGGCTGGTGGCTAAGGGAACGGGAGAGGGCAGACAGCAAAGCAGAGCGCCTACAGCCGGGCAGCGCCGCTGGGCCTGGTCGCGAGCTCATGCCCACCCTGGGAGTCCCAGCCTCTGCTCTCATTAGCTCAGCGGCTCTGGGCTGGCTTCAGGAAGAGCCGGGACAGGTCTAGCTGGAACTCACCCCAAGGACAAGGAAGGAAGCACAGCCGGGCCCTGTTACACGGCTCTCCAGAGCCAGAGTCTTCAGGGAGGGGGCAAGGCTGCAGGTGGCTCAGGGCTCCAGGTGAGATGGCCGGGGGCCTAGGAGGCCAGGGACTGGCAGGTCTCTGCACTTCAGCGGGTGGTACCACCTCTCTGGCCCCTGGCTCTCTTCTTTCCCCCTTCCCATGTCCCTGGAATCCGTGTGGATGGTTGGTGGGTCTGGCTTCCCTGTGGCTGGAAACCCGGGGCCACAGGTCTGGGCCGCCTGCCTTTGGCCCCAGGTGTGGGGCAGGCTCTTCTGCACTCCTGCTCTGAGAGGTCACCCTATGCCACGGAGCCTGGCTTTGCAAAGTGCTTCCAGTTATAATGGGATTGAGTAAATGCCTCGTGCCATACGAGCTGGGGATTCTGGCGGTAGGATGGAGCTAGATGTTGCCTATTTACCAGGGTGTAGAAAGAGGAGGTGCAGCCCTCAGCTGCTAGGTGCCTCAGCTCGTGATTGCCCAAGACAGTAATCCCATCCTCCTGGCTTCCTGCAACTGGGGATGGGGAAAAATCAATCCTCAGCAGAGATTGGATGCAATCGTGTAACATGTATAACGTCGGGATCTTTGCTTTGGTTTGGTTTGGTTGTTTGTTTCTCAAGTGCAGGCCTGAAGTCAAGCTGACACGAGGTCTCAGGCTTCAGGTTGAAGCCTGGCACCGACATTGCTGTATTCAAATCATCCTTAAGACTGGAGGGAAACGAGGTGGGGGGGGGTTGGAGATTGTAGGGAAATAGCATGACTATCACGAGTGCCCTGGCCAGAGACAGACCAAGGGCTGCTGCAGCCAAGCTGTCTCCACCTCACTTCGATTCAATTAGGGCCTGGGACTGCTGTGCTCTTCCCACTGGCTGTCATCCCAGCCTCACCTGCCGGGCTCATCCACTCGGCTCTGGCCCTGAGGGGCTGGCGTGGTTCCTTTCGAACCTGTGCTGCTGGTCTCGGGAACCCGTGTCCACCAACCACCTGGCCTCCCTGCTCAGATGCATCTACGTGTGTGGGCGTCAGAGGGATGGATGGGGAGCTCCTCAAAGCATCACTTAGAGACCGCCTGGCCTGGAGCACGGGGCTGTACGGCTTATGAAGCATGCGGGTTCCCTCCCTCCATCCTCCCAATAGCCTAGAGGGGTCATATATTCTCTTCAAAATGGTTTTCAACCTGAAAAACTAGAGTTTCTGAAACATTAAACGACTTCCCCAAACCGCACTGAAAGTTGGGGGCAGAACCTAGGTTAGGACGCGGCCTGCCAGTTTCCTTCCACCCAGATGGCTCCTGGCTCGCTCCAGAGAATCGGGGCGCAGGCTTTGTTGCAGCAAGCTCTTCTCACAGCCGAGCAGGCATGGCAGACCCTGCCCAGCCAGGTCGAGCAGAAGGCAGAGCTCTGTGCCAGCCCCCTGGCTGAGCATCAGATCCTCCAGTTCCACAGGCCCCTGGGCCTTCCAGAAAGGTCTAGTGATAATAGAATAAATGCAATAAGAACCCAGTGATAACAATGGGTATATGGCAGGTAGGAATTGTTATTCAGATCGGAAAAAATTGAGGCTAAAGTTATTACTCAGAGGAAGCTAGTAAATTGAACACAATCGCACAGCTATCGAGAGTTGGAGCTGTATTTGAACGGAGGGCTGTCTGGCTCCAAGCTGCATTCTTTGGGTAGCTAGGAACCAGGAGGGGAGAACGCACCGCAGGTCCATCCGTTTCCATCTAGACCAGGGAGTGACACAGGTAGAGGGGCTATGCAGGGCTGGGTGCCCCCACCAGGAAGATGCCGCCTTCGCAGGCTCTGTCTCTCCGGGCTGCAGCTGCAGGACCATGCAGCCGGGTGGAGCGTGGCAGGTCTGTGGTGCTGGCCGACCAGGCAGGGAGGAGGGGAGCCTGATGCTTGTGCTGAGGGACCCCAGAGCTCACCCCAGAACTGGAACTGCACAGTTGTCCCCCTCAGTGAGAGATCCTGGGTTGCCTCCTGCAACTTGTGAGTTCTGGTCCCTGTGACATGACGGCCATGTGGCCGCAGCCCAGGGGGCCCACAGCCCTGCTCTCCACAGACTCTGCTGTGCTCACTCATGGAGCCACAGAGAAGCAATACTAGAGAAATGGAAAACACAGTCTCCCCTACACATCCCTGCCTTGGTGCAGGCGGTTCCTCCTCGCTTGATGATTTCGTTCTTCCGCTGACGACTGTGGCATTTGCATCTATATCCTGCAAACAGGCATCATCTCATTGGCCAGCCCCATCTACTTGAAACTACAGGCCCAAGATGGAGCTGTAGTTAAAGAGCTTTCTAACGTCATAAAATTGGACCAGCCTCAGTCTACCTGTTTTCCTTATCTTTAAAGAAGGAATTAAAATCCTAATGTCCTCTCCCTAACAGGAGGCTGGGATGAGATGCTGTCATAAACGTTGCAGCCTATGAAGAGCTAAACATTGGCAACAAATTGCTGTGATTTTTCACTTATGGATGGATATAGCCTATCGATCCAGGACATTTGTAAGTTCCTTGAAAACTCGAGCCGGGTGTTTTAATTTCTTCATCTCTTCCGTAGGGTCCCGTTATGCAAATATTATTTACTCAGTAAATGCTTGCGGCAGCCTGGCCCTGGAGAAGCTGACGTTTTGGTCTGGACAAAGCAGGCTCACGACACAACGTGAAGCCGCCAAGCGATCTGTCTGTGTCGGGGTGTGGTGGGCGGGGAAGGCGGAAGGCAAGCAAAACTCAGAAAAGGAGCCCCAAACCAGAGAGAACTGCAGGTGCGCCGCACGGACGGCGTGAAGGGGAGCTCGGAACGGGACCCTCGGGAGGTGCCCGTGGACGGCGGCACCAAGGTCAGGTGGTCCTTAGACATCCCCCCCCACTCATAAGCAACCCAGCGCCCCAACTTACGACACCCCCCTTACTGACGCTTACTTTCTGAGACAGCCTGACCTCAAGGAGGAGGCTCCTGCTTCCCTCTTCCTGGAGAAAGCAATGTGGCCAAGCGCGGGGAAGGTTGGGTTCAAATCACAAAATCTGGGGTTGAGTCCAATCTCAGCAACTGAACACTGGTGTGTCCTGGAACAACTTATTTCAGGTCTCGAGTTTTATTGTTCATCTCTACAATGGAAAGAACATAATCTGCTCGGCCGTCTTTCTCCTCCGTGGCAGGGATCTAATGAAGGCTCTCAGTATATGGTGTGCTGACACGGGGACCCAGCTTCACAAGGAGCCCGTGTTTATAGGGTAATTAGCCTGAATGTGAAGTGTCTATCTATCTGTTTTTCACCATGATGTTACCCTGAGGCACCTGTTTGAACCCAACATCAAGATGGGGCCATTGCTGTTCCGTCTCCACAATACCCACCATGTTCTTGGGGTCCTGCCCCACTGAGCTCGAAAGGACAGGGGTACCTGCCTGTGGAAAATAACCTTAAGTCTTCCGTCCAGAAGCCCTCAAAACAGAGGCCTCAGAGAAGCAAATGTAAAGGGACAGAGGCAAAGAGTAAAGTCGATTTCTTACAGTCCTCTTCCTCCTTTCCATCAGTTTCTGTCTCTTTGAGGCCCTGGGGCTGTGGACCCTGCCATATGGTCACAGCTTAGCTGGGCTCTCCGGGGCAGTTAGCGACTCATCCTGAGGACTGGATCCACAGCGGCGCCCCCAGCGGGCCCTGCCACACGCGCGGTCAGCGCCACAGAGTGAGCCGGCCCTCCCTGTGGTCCCTCCCCCCTCCTCCTCGGAGCGACCGCCAGGATTTATAGGGCCGCCCCGGCGACACGCCATCTCAGTAACTGCAGAATGGCAGTTGTAAAAAATCCCATTTGCCAGGGCATTAGAATCCCATTAGCACTCCCGATGGAAAAATAACCCCGACCCTTCGAAGGAATTAAAGATATTTGGGCACCAGCGCTTGGAGTGTTATAGGCCCTTCCCCCCTTTGGAACGATCATACCAACAGACATAAAGCCTCAGGCACCAGATGTCCTTGGTCCATAAACCCCTTGAGAAAAGTCCTAGGAAAGATGTATGAAAGGGCCTCTGGTCCAACAACAGGCCGGAGAATAATCACAAAAGGTAACTGACACGGGGCCCTCTGATGTGTCTGTGCTCGAAAGGGAGTGGTTTCAGGGGAAGCCAGGTTTGGATTTCAGAACCCCACTGCTCTCTTACAGCCTCTCACATCCTCTTTGCCACTCCCCACACCATTGCCAGAGCAGTAACTGACATCGAACAGAACACAAACACCAACAAACTTCTCCTGCCCACAGACTGTCAAAACACAGTCATCTGCAAAACAAAAGGATGACCACCGAGGGGCATTGTCATAGTGTCGGGTTCAATCACTTCACTTTATCAATGAAGCAACAGAGGCTCAGAGAGGTGAAGCAACAGGCCCAAGATCACACAGCTCGTTAAACTGAAGGCTCCTCATTCCCTGTCTGCATTTTAAAAATTCCCAGGTAATATCAATGCTATTGTTTCTGGGACCACACTGATAATCCAGGTCATCAGGTTTTGTAAAAAATTAAACACAACAGGGCTTCCCTGGTGGCGCAGTGGTTGAGAGTCCACCTGCCAATGCAGGGGACACGGGTTCGTGCCCCAGTCCGGGAGGATCCCACATGCCGCGGAGCGGCTGGGCCCGTGAGCCATGGCCGCTGAGCCTGCGCGTCCGGAGCCTGTGCTCCGCAACGGGAGAGGCCACAACAGTGAGAGGCCCGCGTACCGCAAAAGAAAAAAAAAAAAAAATTAACACAACAAAGCATATAAAGTCTTTAACGTGGTGAGAATAATTACTCTATGAACGGCTGTCGTATTACACGTTTGAGATTTAGACCATACACCATCGTTTCAAGAGCATTTAAAAGACCGACTACGTGCCATAAGCTGAGCTAGACATACAGTGACATCTTGTTTTCTAAACTTCAAAGTACTCCGGTCTGACAGGGCACATGGCCCTTACTTCTCAGATGGGGCAGGTGAGGCTGAGAGAGAAGAGGAAGGAGGAGACAGCTTAGTGGCTCCAAGATCGGATGGATGCCTGTCCCCCCACCCCACCTGCTGTAGGTGCAGAGCAGTGTCCTGCCTCGTGCTGACACCCTCTGCCTGCTGTCCAGCTGGGGACGATATGGCTGAGGATGAGGTGGGTTGCTTGCAACATGCATACGTTGATTCTGAGGCTTGAGTGCCAACTGCCAGAGGAAGAGACGTGGCTGCCACGGGATGGAGTGGGATGCGGGCACGTGTGCGGACAGAAGCAGCAGAAAGGGGTGGACAGACTGACAGGATGCACGATGGCAGGGAACTGCATTGCCTGTTGAACCTGCAGATCAATACAGAGACGCATATCCGGGGAGTCTGGCAGCCCACAGCTATGTGGAGGTGCACACAGACCAGGGCGAGTGTGGAAGGCTGCGAATCTAGGGAGACACAGTCCAGCCCAGAGACAGGCAGAGAAGCACCACACGTGATTCGGGCAACGCCGTCTGTGAGAGACCCGCGGTGCCCTGTGAAGTGGACCCCAAATTCCACCTGCAGCTGGGAGCGGGCGGCATGCTGGTGCGCAGCTATGTTCAATCCCCGAACCTCCGTCTGAAAAATCCATCCCTGTCAAGCTCCGAGGGATTAAACCCGGGGGGTGATGGGTGGCTGCAGTCCCACCTGATTTGAGGGCATCCCCCGGCAGGGGAAGGTCCGTTTGAGCCTCTGGACCCACATTCTGAAGTCAGAAGTGGGGTGGGTCTGTGGCGACAGTGGAAGGGGCAGCAGGGGCAGCTGGTGGCTGGGCACAGCTGGGCCCGGCTGTGGAGGGAGGAGCGCCGGGTCTACAGCGGACGGGGCGGAAGAGGGGCCTGGGGGGCCACTGGGCCGGCTGGTGCTGGCTGGGGTGGGCCTCGGGGCCGGGTCACAGGTTCCCTCTGAAGGCCCTGGCCCAGGCCTTCCTGCTGGGTGGCCCGCTCTGGAGGCAGGAGCAGCCCTCCTGCCGTTGGCATCTGAGTTCATCTCCACTCCAGGTAACTTCGCCTCTGACAGAGCAAGTGAATGGATCAGAGAAGAAGGAAAGCCACTTCACCTGGCCTAATTCAAGCCCATGACCTCAGACACCGAGTGGGCCTGAACTGCCCGATGGTCCCTGTACATTTTCCCAGCGAATCCACTTTCCTTTCCCCCGGAGGGGACCACCTTACAGCTCCCACTTCCTCCAACCCTCCTTCCTTCCCCAGGTGGAGACCTCACTTCTCACACCTGTGAGGAGCTGGACACAATCAGAAGAAAACAAGCCATCTTCCCCCCACCCCCCGCCCCAGCAAACCCACCCCCATGTGTCTGCTCTATGTGTCCTCCTGTTTCCACTTCCACCTCAAGTCAAGCCCTGCTCTGCACTCGGGATTCCATGTTCATCCCCTCTGCGTCCCCACCAGGCTGCTTCCTGCCTTTATCCATCTTTGTTTCCTCACCTCCAGGGGTTCCCCTGCCCTGGACAATCCCGTCAGCTTGCAGACGCCAGGCCAACATGCTTCAATGTCTCCCAATAAGAACAAAGAAACGTCAACCAGCCAAAGGTCTCCCTGAAGCCCCCGAAGAAGTTCTCTGTCTCCCCCACCTGCACTTCCTCAGTCCTCATTTTCCCTTGGCCGGAATTCAGGTTGTCACGAAAAACAGTGACTTCTGACCTGTCAGAGCCAGTGGGCACTTCTCAGTCCTTATCTTACTCGGTCTCTCCCTCAAATGACACATTCACTCAGTGGGGTACTTTATTCAACGTTGGCGACGCGCTGGGCCTGTCCCCAGCACCAGGGATACGTCTCTAAATGGACAGAGAGGCAAAACTCCCTGCCCATCTGCCCGTGAGGCTGTGTTCTATGACCTCAGCCTGAACAAACAGGTGCCTTGTGCGTGGAGGGTGAGTGATGGAGAAAAATAAATGGGGGAACTGGGAGCGAAGGGACCAGCGTCAGAGATCCCGGCAGCATCCTGCCCGATGGGCTGTCACCCCTCTTACCACCCCTCCCTCCCTTTGCTGTGCTGGGTGCACACGCCTGCATCTCCCCCCCGCAGGTCATTTGCTGGCTTCTCCTCTTCCTCGTGACCCCCCTAGGACTGCAGGGCATCATTCCTCCCCACGGCCCCCTCTGTCTACACTCTCTCTGAGCTCTCACCCTATCCAGCGCTTTAAGGCCGTCCTAATGCTGCTGTGTCCAGCTTCCATCCCACCTTGAACTCCAAACTCACAGATCCACTGATGGCATCTCCACTCAAGTGTAACCGAGAACTTCATCCTCACAGTTCACAGCAGAACCCCTGACTGAGGCCGACCTGTTACACACACACTCCTGTCCCTCCCCTGTTCTCTTCCCATCCAACCAGCTGCTCAGGCCAAAGCCCTGGTGATCGTCATTGATCCTGCTTTCTCTTACCTACTGTCCCGCCTTCGGTTCTATAGCAAATGCTGTCACAACAGGGCCTCAGAAACACGGTCTGAATCTACTGCACTTCCACGTTATCTCTTACCTGGACAGGCAAAAACCTGCTCGTGGGTCCTCCTGAGCTCATTCCCCGAAAGCAGCCAGGATGGCCTCTTCAACATGCAGCTCAGATCTTAGCATCATTCTCTCAAGGACCCTCCAGGGGCCTCCCCTCCCCTCCCCTTACCGCCCCCTTCTGGGCTCATCCCCTGCCATGTCCCTTCTCACTCCCAAGCAGGACAAGCCCTCCCCCGCCCTGTCCTCCGCCTGGAACCTTCTTCCTCGGGATAGCTGGGCAGCCAGCTCCTCACACAGGCCCTGGTCAACCATCCCCCTACCCACTCCACCCCCTGCCAAGCCACACTGTGTCCCCTCCCTCCTCCAGACACCCCCCCACCCCAGAGCTCGCTGCTCCCTGACAAACAGCCTTTGTTTCTTGTCTCTATTGACTTATTTACTGTCTGTTACTCTCACCAGAGTGTAAACCCCGTGAGGTCAGGATGCCGCCTGTCTGGCTGGACTGCACAGGCGCTCTAGGCAGGCTTGCGGTCAGACTCTGCATTATTTCCAGCTGCACCTCTTCCTCACTGGGGGGGTCCTAGGCCCAAGACTTCACCTCTCTGTGCCTCGGGGGGTCTCAGCTGTAAAGTGAGGGTAAACATAACGTCTGCCTCATGGGCGTATTGTGAGGGGTGAGAAACAGATAAATTAGATGACGTGGAGCAGAGCTTCATGGGAATATGCACCCAATAAATATTTGTGGAACAGGTAGACCCTCGCTCCGAATGGTCCCCTTGGGGGTAAAGATTTAAAGAAGAGGCAAGATGCTCCCTGCGAGAGTGAAACTGGCCAGAGAAGGAAGAAGAAAGCGTGAAGCCCTCTCAGGGCAGGTCTACCCAGTTCACGTCTTGGGAGGTTTATTTTCTCTAATATCCACCGCGGTCGTGAGGGGACAGAGCCGCTGCAGGAGGACTGTGGGGTCTGGAGCCCAGGGCCATCAGTGCTGAGTTGGGAGCCCCAGGATGGCACTCCTGCTAGGAGGCAGGGCAGGGAGCACACGAAGTCCTTCCAGTAAATTCCACCCCACCCCGACTTCCACGGACACGCAGCACTTCTTCTCACTCCTTTGACCCCTGACCCATGCCGGAACACACATCACCCAGGGGGTTCTCTGCAGGGATGCAGTTTCTCAAAGAGGGCGAATGAGTCACAAAATAATAAACTATAAATGAACCACGGGAACTACGTGGATAGCTGACGACGCACAGGCCCACAGTAACGGCATGGGACAGACCCAGAGCTCAGTAAAGGGACTTAATCTGGTTTGGGGGCTCAGGAGACTTTTTCCTGATGCAGAAGGAATTCGGCATATTTTTTAAAATTGCAATAGGCCAGTGTGTGAAACAAGAGTGGAAGAGCCCAGAGGACAAGTTAGAGATTTTTGACCTTTTTTCCCCAGAGAAGGGGAGCCGATTTAGAGTTTAAAACAAGTGAATGATACGATCCAGTTTGTGTTTGAAAAGGACATTCCGTACGGTGTGGAGGAGGGATTGGAAAGAAACGAGAGGGACGTGTGGGTGGGAGGGCTCCAGGGGTGGTTGAAGTGATCCCGGCCGGAGACAGGAGCAGCTGGGCCCAGGGGCTGTCAGTGGAGAGGCAGGCGGTCACTCTGTGGGCAAGACCAGGACCTGCTTCAACACCATTTTACCTCCGCGGGGCAGTTACCACTGGACCCATTCTAAACGTGAGGACCCTGAGGCTCAGCGTAGTTGAGTACCTAGGTGACCCAGCTGTTAAGTGACAAGGTTGTTTTTGAACCCATCTCTGGACCCCAAGAATGTTTTCTTTGTCCACCACTCAATCACTCTAGAAAGAATGTGTCAAATCACTGAGCCTGTGCCCCGAGAGTCTCCCGTGAAATTACGGACACCTGCTCGGTGGGTACATCTTCCAGGCTACGTGAGCTGCAATAATCATTGTGTTTAGTGCGTGGCTGCACTGGGCTCTGAGTGGCCTCCAAGTGCTGGGACGGAACGTCCCGGGGCCACTCGGCCACGTGACGCCGCTCCTGGAATGGCAGTGCCAGGACCAGCCTCCTGCACTGAGGACAGCACAGGTCACATCTCCCGTCTGGACCAGACGTTGACAAGACCACGCTGGTCAGAAGCATCTGTGGCAGGAGCAGGTGCCTCCAGAAAAGGGCACATGAGAAAAAGGAGACCAGAGGAGAGCTGAGCAGCGGCCCCTCCTGGCAGCCTGGCCGGGGCATCCCAGCCAGCCCTCCCCAGCGGAGCTCCCTTCCAGGCCCAGCTCAGCCCACTCCAGCCTGGGAAGGAGCCACTCATGTATATGCAAATGCCAAGGTGGGAAGGCAGGCTGGGGGAATTAGCATTTTGAATGAGACTAGACAACAGGGAAAGAACAGAAGTAATGGGCGATAACTTGCCATGGATTTTAGAGAAAAAGGAGGGGAAAGGTCCTGGCCCCAGGGCAGAGGTCACAGCTGTCTGTCTCAGAAGAACCTTGTAATAACCATAATAAAAATAACAATAACAGAATCAATAAAACAACAGTACGAAATATCCAGTTATTTCAGTAACAGTTAACCAGCATTTTGCAACATGCAGAGCGACAAGTGCATACACCTCCCAACCACTCCACAAGGCGGGGAGCGCTCGCTCAGTGTCATGGAACGTGGAAACAGAGGCTCAGGTCTGTCTCAAGTCATGTGACCAGCGTGAGGCAGAGCCAGGATTTGAGCTTCGCTCTGTCTGACTGCAGAGCCTGTATTCCTAACGTCCCGTCAATGCTGCCTCTGTCCTCTTTTGCACCAGAACGCTGGAGCATGGCAGACACGGCTCAGGCGGCAGCAAATGGAAGGACGGGGGTGGGCGATGGCGGGCAGGAGATGGGGGGCGGGAGATGGGGGGGCGGGAGATGGGGGGGCGGGAGATAGGGTCCCACTCACCAGGGGCTGGTGGGCTGGGGAGGTGGAAATGGTGACCCTCCTCCCTGACCAGAGCATCCCCTAGAGCCATGTTTCTTTCCCCAAACCTCAACAGCCTTGTTGTGAGGCAAAGCCCAAAGTCTGAGAATTCAGTGATAGCAAATCCCATCTGTGTCCAGGGGGGGCCAGAGGTAGGGGCGTGGGGGTGACTGTGGGCTGGGATGTGTGGGCGCCTGTGCTCCGGGGTGGGGCCTCTCAAGGCCCCTCCACGCCCCTTCAGAGTCGAGGTCGTGACTCCTACGGTCCCTGCTCAGGATGCTCACGCCGCCTGGTTTTCACTCACGGGGGCCTGTGGGCTGGCGGTGCTGCGGGCCCTCAGGAGCGGGCCTGGAACCACACACCAATCCGGGATTCCCATCAGGCACCACCAGCTTTCCTGAGTGGAGTACGGAACTGGAACAAACTAGCTGCCCCCAAACAAGCTGATGGAGATGCTGGGTCAGGATGCCCCCCAGCGAGAAGGGATAGGCTGATCTCTACCCCCTCGGCAGCTTCCGGGAGCTTCTGCACCTACCCCCTGCCCCCCCAGGTGAGTGATGACGGGCACAGGGTGTGTGTGTGACCCAGGCCGCGGCACCCCTGACCACCTGACCTTGGCTATGCAGTCCTGGCCTGCTGGGGTTTGCTCCCTGCTTTGTCTGCAGGCAGGGACTTGGTCCCTTCAAGGTGAATGCAAGTGCCCTAGAGCCAGAGCAAGGAGGAGCTCGCGGAGATGCCGGGACGTGACAGGAGCACAGCTTCAGAGCCTCCAGGAGGGTGCCCCTTCCTCAGACTGAGGCCGTATCCCTGCTGGCTGCCAGCAGGACCTTGAAAGCATCATTCTTTGGTGTGAGAGGGTGTGAAAACCATCACCTAGGTTATTCTCAGCCACAAACTCTAAATCCCAGAACAGGAAATGACCCAAAATGCCCCCGCGTCCCCAGGCCTCTTGCGGGGGCTATACCAGACAAGCCGATGTTCAGACAGGGGAAGGGGCATCTGTTTCATTCTGAACATTTGCCTCCACAGATGCCAACTTGTGTTCAGCCCTAAGGAGTTCAGTTTTGGATTCAGCCAAACATCTCACATTTGCCTCTTGCTGGGATTGGAAGACCATTCAGATCTCTAGCCATCACTTTTCAAAATCTTGTCATTCATTCTGATAAACTAACACCTCTGCCACCCTCTGGCGATCTCTTTTGCTGACAAAGCCATGGCGCCAGTGAAGTGGGATGCAGCATCTGGGAGGGGAGGGGGGTTGGTAATGAGACATTCTGTTGAAGTGCAGGTGGTCTGGGAATGCAGCTAGGAGACAAACTTGAACCTGAGCCTTTTGCTGAGTCTGGAGTAGGGCTGCTCCCAGTGTGGGAACAGGGCTTTGGTGCAGGAATGTCTGCCATGGGCTCTTGGGGTGCCGCCCTGGAGCAGCCGGTCCCCCTGCCCAGCCTCTTTCCAGGCCGGTTCCTTCTGGCTCCAGGCCCAGGCCGCGGGCCTGATCTCAGCCCGGGAGAAGGGCCGTTGGGAGTGCGGGGCACCTCTGCTGGGCGGAAGGAAGCTCAAGGGGAGCATGGCGGGCGGGAGGGTCTGCAGGGCAGAGCAGGGGCCGGGAGCCTCACCACCGCACCACAAGGAGGAGCAGGCCTTGGCCGCCGCTTCTCCCAATCAGCCTGATTGCAATCAGCCCGAGAGCCACATGCATTCAAAGGAGCAGGCGAAACATGCCATCTGCAGAACACATGTCAGAAATCACAACACAGACAACAGCAGGGAGCGTGGAGGAGAGACGCCCACAGCAGCCTCTGGCCGCGCCGTCCTCCTGGCCCCGGTGACCAGGCTGGGGACGAGGGGCTACGTGGAGGGTGAGAGACCCGAAGACCCCGGACGGCGTGCGCGATGAGCTCAGGGTCGGGCCACGTCAGCCTTTCAATCAGTCTCTTTTACTACTAATTTCCCCTCATGTTTTTTAATTTAATTCTCGGCTTCCTTCAAATACCAGTCAATGAACCATCCAAATTTCCTCCAAATACCCTTGAAAATGTTGAATTATGCAATTAAGGTTGGTGTAATACAATAATACGAGGACAAATGTTGTCATACATATTTTAATGAAACGCGCACGCTTGGGAGGGAGAGAGAGAAATTTCCCAGAGCCGTCCTCTCCCACCTCTGGTGACTGTTACATCTTCTTCTCCATCTTTTGTTATTAAAACCCTGCCATCAACGCAAACCCCACATGAACATCACTGGGTGGGCCCTGCAGGGACAGCTGCAAAGACTCAGCAGATTTGGGTTTGCGAATACCAGAGGTAGGTACTGGGTGTGGGATTATTCTGCCGCGGATTTATGCATGGTTTACTCATTCATTCAAAAATATTTGCCAGGTTTGCCTAGGACTGTCCCAGTTTTAGCACTTAAAGTCCAGTGACTCAAAAAACCCCTAATCAGGGCTTCCCTGGTGGCGCAGTGGTTGAGAATCTGCCTGCTAATGCAGGGGACACGGGTTCGAGCCCTGCTCTGGGAGGATCCCACATGCCGCGGAGCAACTAGGCCCGTGAGCCACAACTACTGAGCCTGCGCATCTGGAGCCTGTGCTCCGCAACAAGAGAGGCCGCGATAGTGAGAGGCCCGCACACCGCGATGAAGAGTGGCCCCCACTTGCCGCAACTAGAGAAAGCCCTCGCACAGAAACGAAGACCCAACACAACAAAAATAAATTAATTAATTAATAAACTCCTACCCCCAACATCTTCTAAAAATAAATAAGTAAATAAAAGATTCACTTGGTTTAAAAATAGAAACAGTTCAAGTCTTTAAAAAAAAAAAAAAACCTCTAATCCTAACATGAAGCTGTGTGTTTTGGCTAATTTTGATGAGTTTATTAGGCTCAGAGGTACCTCTTCTGGAAATCTTTCTCTGATTAACTCCAAAATGGACTCCATCCTTCCTCAGTGCCATTAGTCACTCCAACACGCTGTACCGTGTGTGTCACCACACTGGCTTCCACCCCCGCCAACACACACACACCTCACCATGGTTCCCTGAGGCCAGTATCATGTCTTATTTGTCACTGTATTCCTAACACCTCACAGAGCTTGAACAGGTTGTTGGCACTAAAATATTTATTGGATGATTGATAATAATGATGTAAATAGCAGTAATTATAGTAGTGATTATTTATTCAGATTTACTATGCACCTGACACATGAGAGCAAAACCTTAAATGACATATAGGGGTTTGATAGAGCTGGAGAGAAGCGTATTTGAGAAAGAGAGCTGTGTACGTGTTGAGAAAAGTACTTGGAAAAAGCTGGGTTAATAGAACTTACTGAATGACAGACACTTAGGAGTACAAGAAGAAAAGATCTTTGAGGAGAAATGCTTACAAGTTTGTAAGAGAATAAAGTTGAAATAAGAGGTTACAGGGAAAAAGTTAGGATGGATATGTAGGTTAGGCTCAAGTGTAGATGCCATAAATATGAAAGTCAGTTGCTCAGCATTGACTGAGTAGAAAATAGAATCGCAATACAGGTTTCTGGGCAAAGGAAGGGGGAGGTAAAACGCAGGGAAAAGGTTCTGAGGTTTATGTCCTGTTTAATCTGACTTTAGCTCTGGTTTACCCCTTGGGAAACCACTTATGTTTCTGGGCCTCACTGCCTCATCTGTAAAGTGGGGGACTGGTACCTAACTTGAAGAGTAGTTTTGAATCAGGGGCAGTGCCTATGACCTACAACATAGCCAGCAATGAACAATGGAAGCCACCGTCACCATCATCACCATCATCATCATCATCACCATCATCATGATCACCATCATCATCACCATCATCATCACATCATCATCATTATCATCACTATCACCACCATCATCATCATGATCACCATCATCATCATCACATCATCATCATCATGATCACCATCATGATCACCATCATCACCATCATCATCACCATCATCATCATCACCATCATCATCACCATCATCACCATCATCATCATCATCATCACCACCACCATCATCATCACATCATCATCATTATCA
This sequence comes from Lagenorhynchus albirostris, assembly GCF_949774975.1. Lineage (NCBI taxonomy): Eukaryota > Metazoa > Chordata > Mammalia > Artiodactyla > Delphinidae > Lagenorhynchus > Lagenorhynchus albirostris. The sequence continues at coordinate 105,517,487 of NC_083103.1, read as the reverse complement.
TCACCATCACCATCATCACCATCACCAACATCATCAACATCATCATCACCATCATCATCATCACCATCATCACCACCATCATCACCATCATCACATCATCATCACCATCACCATCATCATCATCACCATCATCACACCATCACCATCATCATCACCATCACCATCACCATCATCATCATCACCATCATCATCACATCATCATCATGACCACCATCATCACCATCATCATCATCATCATCACCATCACCACCATCATCATCCATCATCACCATCATCATCATCACCATCACCCCCATTGAGGAGTTTAAGGGAAATTAATTTAATGAACTATGAGGTGAAGAGAATTCTCCCACTTATCAATGGCCACTGGCAAAGCTACAACCTGGGTCACCTTCTAGGTCAACTTTAAACAGAAAATATTCAGTAAGCAGTGTTCCCATGGATTCCCTGGGGCACTTTAAATATTATGGTTATTGTATTACCCTTTTATTTATAGTTCTGTGATCCTAAGACTCAATAGTTAAATACTAATTTTCTGTTAAGAGACTGGCCTATTCTTACATTAATATTCTTAAGTTGCTGCTTTCTTGTTGTTTTTCCTCCTTCCCTTATATACATTTGTCACTCGCAGCCTAGACTGCAGTTTGCAGCTAAAGAACACACTTTGATTTCTTTAGTTTATTCACTGCTGTTTAGTACAGATTTCTGTGTGTACCCGATACTCACTCCCTGCAAAATGATGCTCACATCATGCTACTCAAAACCTCTGCCCTCTGGTCTTAATTGTTTTTCAATTTGACATCCATCCACCCTACGCTCCAGCCACATCAATCCTCTCAAAGTTTCCTGGGCCCACTAGGCACTTCCAAGTCCTGGGGCATTGGTTCTACCCTCTGTTCCCCCAGCATCTGAAGGGCCAAGCTGTGCTCAGGATTAGGCAAGCAGACCAGACGGGAAGCACCACCACTTGTGAGGGAGTGAATGCTGCCTGTGAATTTGGAGTAAGAAGCTAGGGCTCAGTGCAGCTCATGTGCCATCTCTCTGACTCACTTGTGTCTCTATAGTAGCATTGGGATAATAATACCTTTTTATGAAGTGGTACATGTTATTACGTTAGCGTTAAACATAAAGCAGTTATAGAAACTGAAAAGTACTCTGGCTGAAATGTATTAATCCACAGCATGATATAATGAAAAGCACACAAGAGTCTGCTTTCAGTTCTAATACCACCGCTTACTGGCTACCTGATCATGAATAAGTCACTTTGCAGTTTTAGATTTCAATTAATCACCCATAACATGAGAGTAGCAGCAACTGTCCTGCCAACTTTTCAGGGCTATTAGGATTGCAAGTGAGACGCTCTCTGTAAAACTGCTTAGTCAGCTGCATGTTGCTAGATTGATGCAAGTAGTTAAGTAGGTAAGGAAGCAGCCCTAGCCCCACCACACAGAGGCAGCGTGCCCTGGGCGGGGCCCTCCGCTCTCTGTGCCTGCTTCCCCAGGTTACAAATAGAGGGGACATGGAGATTTACAGCATTGTTAAGGGCCCAATGAGTTAATACACACAAAATGCTCAAAACAATGCCTGAAACAATAACTACGTAAGTGGGCTGAGCTATGTGGTTGGTGCTATTATTAGCAGTATTATTATCCTGTGCTCCCAGATCTTAGGGAGCTTCAGGACTGAAAGTGTCCCATGGTCACAAGGCAATGCTCCCCCCTCTGCCTCGGCAGCCACCAGGTAAGGCAACTTTCTTCTTTGCTTTTTTCATAGCTCATCTTGTCTAATCTTGCTCTGGGATCCTCTGATTCTCTATCTTCCCAGAAGGACAACCCAGATAAGTCATTTTACACTGAGGATGGCTCCTGCATGCTGGAGACAGCACCAGCTCCAAGATGTTATTAGTGAACATCTTTCATGGCCCCCGGTCTAGGTGCAGACATGGCCCAGATTCAGTGGGACTGAATCTTATACAGTTTTCAGGTTCTCTTTAAAAAGAAGAACATGAGATTACAAATATAAAAGTAAGTATGGAGGTAATCTTTAAAAATTGTGAATCACTATACTGTACACCTGTAACTTATATGGTATTGTACAGCAACTATACTTCAATTAAAAAAAGAAAAGAAATTTAACATTAAAAAAATAACTATGGATGTATCGATTTAAAATGAGAAATTGCAAGTTGTACATACTTTAAAGCTAAAAAATACCCATAAATATCAGAAAATCTAGAAAAAATAATGTATTGATATTAACTCTCTTCCAATACATTTCAGTAATATTTTCCTACATTCTTAGCTATATATATATCAATTCTTCACATGATAATAATTTTATAATATTTTCTACAGAAAAAAATGAAAGATAATCCAATGTGTCCTCTAGCATGGCTGATTTTTTAAACTGAGAGTCCAGAACAGTTTATTTCGGCTTCTCAAATCATGATCGTTAATGTCATGAGAATTCTTAAGATTTGGGCCAAATCTGGAAACACATCTATCAAATTTCTTTCATTTGTGTGCTATGATATTTGGATGAATGTCCCACAGTCTAGTCTGCAGCTTCTTACCATTCAAAGCTTGCTTCTCCTCCACTCCCCACATATTCCCAAGCCGGAACCCGAGGACACACTCACATAGCAGTGTGACATTGGGTAGCTGGGTGTCCCTGGCAGTCAGAGCACCCTGGGAGCCATCTCTGCATCAGAACAGCCAGCAAGGATCTCATGTGCGTGGAAGTGACAGGGAACTGTGAAAAGTACGTCTGACTAAACCCAAACTAGATGTATCCCCAACTCAAATTCCTCTGAGGTGGAGTCCCAAAATGCTTATGGCCATTCAAATGGCACCTGACACAGAGAAAGTATGATGAATGTTATGTCAGATTAGAAGTAATAAAAGTCCTGATTAATTACAGCTAAACTGTCTTACTTTTCTATAGTTTACAAAATATACTTGACTAGGTGACTATTTTTTTTCCCCCAGGGCTCTGTTTCTGTTATCTATTGCTATAGAACAGACTGTCTCAAGACGCAGCGGGTTGAGCCCTTCTTAGATGTTCCAATCCCAAAGGAGCGTAGATGAATGCAGCCACACGGATGACCCTGCCATCGCCTTGGAGAGCACAGGCGAGCTATCCCTGCTGAGCTTTGAATTAATTGCAAAGTCATGAGTAAGTAAGTAGTTGTTGTTGTAAAGCCATGAAGATTTGGGAAGGTTTTCTGCTCAGTAATAAATAACTAAAGCTGTAAGAGACAACTAAATGTACCCAGGAGTGTGATGCTGTGGTAGACATGTGGCTTGGCTCTGAGGTGATGCGGCAGCAAAGGCTAGAAGGGGGGCATTCGTAGGGGCCAGAAGAGCAGGGAGGTTAGTGGGTACATCACAAACTTGGCCAAGACAGTTCCAGGCAACATGCTGCCAATGCCACTTGGCTCCTTGCCACAGAGTATGTTAAGGTGATGCCGAAGAAGAGCTGACCTGTGTCCAAACAGAATTTGGAGGAAATACAGGGACCCCAGGATAGTGTCTGGGGGGCAAAGCGTCTCAAAGTAAGGGCCTTAGAGAAGAGAGCAAATCAAAGCAGTGACTGGAGGACCCTTGGCTGCAGTCCCTGGAAGATTTAAGGCGATGCCCCCTAGACTCTGCGCAAGACAGAAGGACTCCTAGAACCACGCTCTTCCACAGCAGCATTGCATTCCCGACATGGAAGGAGGTCAATCCCAGAAGGAAGTGTGCTGGGGTATGGTGCGTGGAATAAACCCCATAAGATTGGCAGATAACACGTTATATCTAAAGAGCTTTGTCCTGATGAGAGAACTGCCAGGTTGGATAAAGGACTAGAGAAATTCCAAGTGAAAAAGGTAGTGAAGCTCCCACGTTCCTGCAGCAAGCAGGCTTCAGTCATTCAGCGGCCAGCCTGGGCTACATCTTGTGAAAAAGGAGGAATGAGTCATAGAGGGCAAAGCCAGGAGTCCAGACGGTAGAACCAAAAGCAGTGGATCCAGAAACCCTCAGAGGCAGAACTTGACCCTAATCAAAGAAAACTCTTTGCCCCCAGGAAGGGTGAACGGGCAGCAAACGCCTCTCTGGATTTCAGAATCACCATGCACCAGTAACTGCTAGTGTGTCCTGTTCCTCTCCTTTTTGAATGGGAGTGTTTATTGCAATTATCCTGTTCCTGCATTACCATTATATCACAGCTATCTGTTGAACATGGAGGAACTTGTATTTTCAGATCACGGTTCTTTAGCTTGAGAGATGCCCAACCCACAGAGCCTCACAAACGTCTCTACCCATCACAGATCATGAGATACTGGACTCGAACTTGGTGCCACAGTGGGTGAAAGGTTGGGCGTCTTGGGAGTGGTGAATATAGCTTCCATATAAAAGAAATGCGAACTGCTGCAGAGAGAAGGCAGACAGTTCCGGATTGTCTGAAAAGAGGCCCTGACAATCTTCCTGCCCTGTACGTGCACGCCGCTCCTTCCTACCTGAAGAAGAGTCTGCATTCCCTCCGTTTGAATCAGTGACATTTTCTGACCAATAATAGCATGAGGCCCAGCTTCCTGCTTTGGCTCTTCTGGAAGCCAGCTGCCGTGTAAGGAGGTTCAGGTATTGCACGATGAGAGATCTCGTGGAAAGAGACTGCATGCAGAAGTGAGGGCCCCAGACGTGCTAGGCGAGCCGTCCTGTATGTTTCAGAACCAGCTGACACGCAGCTGAGATCAGCTGCACGAGTGACCCCAGCTGACACCATGAGAAGCGGAAGAACCACCTGGCCAACCCACGGGAATACAGGAAATAAGAAATTTTTGTTCTAAGCCATCAAGTTTCTGGGTGGTCTGTTGTACAGCGAGACACAACGGAGACAGACCTCAAAGCTTCACTTTCATCAGCTTCACGGGCAATCCAACCCTGGGGGAAGAGCCTGGGGCAGAAGGCAGCGACTCCTGCATATGTCAAACGATAAAGGACAAGTCGCCACATGTGCTGACTCTCTGTGCTGGTGACGTCCCACAGTCCAGCCCCCGACAGGCCATCCGCTACCTTTCTCTGCTCTGCTCTGTGTCAGGGGATGCTGATTCCACCGACGCATCACTTCCTTTTTCGCAGGCTGCTTCAGGTGTGTTTGGCAAATGCCTCCCCAAGAAGGTGGCCCTTGTCTCCTGTTTCCTCCTCTGTGCTTCAGGCTGAGTCTCGACAGTGGCCAAGCCCTCCAAGCCACAGATCCTGGAAGGCAGACCCTCTTCCTCGGCTCCAGCTCTCACTTGGTTTCAATGACAACGTCTCTGTTCCCTTTCCCTCTAGGTCTAGAGGTGGTAACAGCTACCCTTGATTGTGAATCACTGGGAACCTCAACATTCCTGCTGGGTTTCCTGGACCTGCCGACACATTCTGTCCATCCCCTCTTCCTGACCCTGTCTTCCTTTGATCCACCTGGAATTCTGTCTTCTGCTACCCTGACTGATGTACTCCCCTACGTGAATCAGCAGAAAGAAAAATGAATGTGGAAGCTGAGGTCGCAGATATATTTCAATCTTAGGTTTATAATGTCTTAGCTCGTGACCTAGAAATAATCAGTTGACTTATCTGAGTTGTACTTTCCTCAACCGAAACCGGAAATGATAATAACCTACTTTACAGGTTTCTGTAAACCTGTAAATACTGGAGCGTCCAGGATTCACCAAGCCCTTAGTCCTGAATATGGAACGTATCAGGCACTATATTTCAAATACATCGGGGCGCTGAGTTAGAGGTCTTCATCTCTTCCAGCATTCAGCAAGCACCAGGATATCAAAACCATAACGAGGGTTTAAAATAATGAAACATAAGGCTTGAACTGATTCAGGCTGCCCACCATTACAGCAGATGTCCAGGGGTCCAGGGAATGGCATCAGGACAGGATGTCAGACAGGCCTTCCCGGTGGTAGAGCTGGGGTCAGACAGCAGGAGAAACACTGCCCTTCGCTGGGGGTCCCTATTGATGAACAAGCAGGTGGGTGCCTCTCAGAATGAAGAACTGGTGGCATTAAGAAGAGTAACCGGGATCCTCTGTTATCTAAAGATCTCTTTGTAATCAGAGGGCCTCTCCAGCTGTTTCCGTGCACTATGCATTATTTATGGCCCATCCAGGGCTGGCATCCTGCTATCTGTCTGCTTTCTGAGGCTGGCGGCAGGAAAAGGGCTCATTGACTCAGCAAGTGTGAGCCAGGCTGAATGAGATGATGAGGGAGAAAGAGAAGTTGGAGAAGAACGCGGTTAGAAAGGAAAAGAGGAAAGCCAAAGAGGTGACGGTCAGCCATGGGTGACTGGAGATGCTCAACGTGACAGTGAGAGAACCTGATGCCTTAGGGAACCACCCGCAGATTCCAGTGGATCTGGAAGAAGGGATGGCGTGGGGCTCGGTTGCTTTAAGCCCTTGTCAATTCCTGACCAGTGAGATGCAATCCAGGAGGTCCATTTCTGGCAGGTTTCAGAGGATTCCTCAGAGGTAGAGCTGGGTGGCGAAGGTCAGGGAGCTAAGGGACCCATCTGAGAGCATCTCACTGTTGGCAGAGGAGGTGAGCTGGTGGGTGGCCCTGAGGCCCTGAGGCGGAGAAGACAGAGTTGAGTGAGCCCGTGGGGCAATCCACATCCTCGTGCAGCCCGTCGCCACGGGTGCCGAGCATGGCTCTTCTGCCTGGAATTGGATTCCAGGGCCCTGCTGGTGGCATGACTCAGCAAAGCCATCTCCATCCCCACGTCCACTCCTTGCCGCCGACTCACCGCCAGGCTCTGGAGGCAAAGGAGTCTCACGCTTGTCCTGCTTTCTGAACACCCACAGGGATGCTCTGATTACTATCATCATCATCGTCAGACACGACTCCTTTGCCAAGTGTCCTTCGTCCTGCTTCTGTAGCAGGGACCCAACGTGAACTGCGCCTCCAGTAAACGGCAATTGCTCTGCTCGGCATTTAAAATGTTATCTAAATTAAACCTCACAACAACCCTGTCCGATGATACCATCCCCATTTTCTAGAGGATATGACATGCTCAAAGAAATAAAGTAATTCATCCAAGGTCACACAACTCATCATAGGCAAAATGTGGATTACAATCTGTTCTGAGGCTCTCCTAGAAATAGAGACCTACACCCTCCTTCTCTCCCTCACAACCGTGCCCTTGAAGCTGCATTCAACCTTGGAGGTCGTTAGTCATTTATAAGGTTCCATAATAATAAGAGCACTGCAGGAGCCTGGGGTCAACATGTTCAAGAAAAGTAAAAAACACACCTTGGCGCTGGTACTTGACACGTGGAGATAAGTTTAAATTAAGTCCCAGGTTCCCCGCTCCCCCCCCCCCACCCCGCACCGGGGATGGCTGGAGGGTAAGGCTGATCTTCCCTGGTCTCCAAACTCTGTCTGCAAAAACTTGATTAATTACTAATTTACAGCTTATTCTCAACTGCAGCACAAATCTTTATTCCATTTAGGAATTAATGATCGCACCATATGTCCTCAGAACTGGACATGCCTTGGTGATCAAAGACGAAGGCTTAGCACACTTCTGGGGCTCTGGGAAGTTCCCATTTCTTATTTGTCCTCCTGATCTCGCTGGAGACATTCTGGAGTGGTTGAGGTCAGATGGGGCAGGGATTCCTACCCCTTCCCCACCCCACAAGCCTGCAGAACAATCTATACACAAGGCCGAACGTGTACCCGGCACAGAAGGGCCCCTCTGGAGCCCTCTGTTCCCTTGGAACCCAAATCCCCCCTACTCCACTGTACCTGGCACGGTCTCTATCCCTCCTCCCAGCCTCCTTTTGTCAAGAGGATGGTAGACTTGTATCTTAACAGGCACAAGTAAGTGATGTTGGCCTGGGGGGGTTGATGCCCTGAAGGTTGTAAGTCAGAAGCACCCCTGGGAAAAAAAGGTTCAGGTACCAAATGAGAGTTCAGAAGGAGGGTGGAACAACCCATGGTTCCTGAGCACTGATTCGGTGATGGCCTCTGTGATAACTGCTTTACATGCATTATTAATCCTTTCAACAACTCTCCGAAGCAGGTATCAATAATCCCCTCCCTGTACCCCAACTTCCGAGTATGAACTCATACGTTATTCATCTCAGGCAAGACAGGCGTTGGTGAAAATTTCCATTCAGATCTCTCTGATTCCAGTGCCCATGTTCTATTTCTGTTTGACTGCTATGCTGACAGCCTCCTTTTCATGACTCTGTTTTTTAATTCCCTGGGCGTGGCCCACTGTCTGCAACTTAGAAGATGCTTAGGAAATGGTCATAGAATGGATGATGCGTGAATGAACGACTATCATAGATGCCTTTAGGACTGAGCCCCAGACTGGAAGAGAAGGAGGGTCTCAGTGCGACTCAGTGCTGAGTCGACTTCCGTTGTCCCTGGGAAAGGGCAGTGCTGATGCAGGGAAAGGAGGGTCTCATGTGTTCCCCTCACTTCCACCTGGAATGACTCAGGCTTGGCTAAAGTTACCAGCCTTTCCTCACCTATGCTCCCCACCTCAACCCACTGTCAGCTTTCTTGCCAGGAAACCAGGGTGCTTGCAGGAGGCAGAGCTGTGTTGTCCTAAAGCTAAAGGTGTGGTCTTCCCAGACCCTATCCTGCGAAGTTGCAGGACCAGACCACTGGACCGTTTCTCCTTCTCCAGCATTTGCGTTTGAACAGGAAAAGCTTATCTCCTGGCTCCGTGCCAGTCTTGTGTCTTTTACTGGGATGATGATCGTCTCACCTTTAAATTGAAAAATCTTCCTTCAGCCACTCTCTTTTTTTTCTTTTTTTAATACAAAATTTACGAATAAGAGGAATTCAGTCAAACGATTTCTGGCGTAAAGCAATTGCTGTTTGTGTAGATGATGGGACACAACGTAATGCAGGCAGAAAATTAGCCTGTAATCGCCACTTTCTTTTGGATCTGCTTTAGATGTATTTAAGCCCAAGAGACTCCCCCGGAGAGCGTGTCCCTGGGACTCGGCCCCTCCCCCTACTCATTACCTTTGGTTTTGTTGTCTCCGAGGAAGAAAATTAGGGCACCGTGGCTATTGAGATGCTGGTGCTCAGCCAGTGAGATGTTCACGCAGCAAAATGACAGTCACTGCATGTGATTTGGGATGATTTAATGGCTTGAATTATCTCGCAGGTTTGTGGAGGAAATGCCAAGGCTGTCAGCAGTGTGGACATCTTTGCCTTGCCTGTCTACCCAGCCCTTCACTGCCAAGGGCAGAGGACAGACACCGCTTCCCTCACCGCCCTTTTGTTGGAGCCAAAGGAAAGGGCCCCATGAGTGGAGGACCACCAGGCATCTGAGGCTGAGATGTGGGATGAAACACTGCATCTCTGCTCCTCTGCTTGTCCCCCTCACTCTCAATAAAAAGCTCCAAGTGACCGCATGTAAGAGAACCACCCCGGGTGAGCCGGGCACGTGGAGCCCAGGAGCCTCGTGGGTTTTACTGAAATCCTGCCTCTATTTAAGAACTCAGTTTCCACGTTCAATATCTTTCCCTCTTCGTTCATCTTCCCTTTTACAAAATTTCAAACATAAACCCTAAGTTGAGCTGCTTCTTACGAACCTTGTAACCTAACCACGGACTAATGTGTCATTCTAGGGTCCTGTGCCTCAGTTTTCACATTTATGAAATGGGAAGATAATATCTCCTCCTGAGAGTTTATAGAAGACTTAAATAAGAATGTACGAAACTGCTGGGTGACCACAGAGCCTTCTGGAGACAGGTTACTGTGGATAGCAGGGAGCGGCTTGGTACGCAGGAATTTTTAACATGCTCTGCTCTGATGAAATCTGTTAGTCAAGGGAGCACCTAAAAACGTGTTTCTGACTCTAAGGTCAAGAGGGGGAAGCAAGGTCACCGTCCTTGTCTGAGCCTCGACCTTCCACCTCCAGTTTAAACACCACTGGATAATCCGGATAATCCCAGTGTCCTCCATGGGAAGGAAGTGCTCCAACAACTGGACGGAATTAAAACTGATACCAGTGTTTATTTGTATCTCTCTAAAAATGCCCAAAGAGATTGACTGATAACAGCAACCAGACTTCTTAAAATCTACCTTCCTCTGCTTGTGCTTTCTCTCTCATGCACACCACACAGCTCCCATGAAACCTCTTTCTTTTCCAGGCCCGGGCTCAGCTTCCCCCAGCAAATCGCTCCCATCCTGAATTGGACTGTTTTCACTCCTCTGCTGGGCCTGGGCTTTTTTCTTCTCTCCCCCAAGTTTATGCCTCATCGCCCCTACTCCAGCTCTGTCTCGGTCTACCCAGTGTCCCAAATTTACATCACAAAAGCTTATCACAGGAGATTAGCTCCAGCAAAGGTAGACTTCTCTTTCAGAGGGTAAAAGGAAAGGGGGAAAAAGAGATAGAGAGTGGACAGAAATAGCATCCTCTTTGTCAGTCACTTCAGGGTGGAAGGCCGTGAAGATTCACATGTTAATAACTCTGTCCCCGTCAAATCTGACTGAGGACCCATTCCGGAGTGGTTAAAGGTTCTATTCCAGCTCACCCAGGAGCGTGTAGAAAATGGAACACCAGCACCAAACAGGTGAAAGCAAGGGGATGTCACACCTCTGTCGGTCTGTTGGATGAAAACCCGGAGTGGCTTTGGTTCATGAATATGCAGCATGTGTGTGTCTTAGCTCTTGTCAGCGGTGCTCAGCAGATGGCGGGTGTGTTTGGGACCTGCTACACACCGTAGCGGGATGTTGTGATGTGGAAGCTGTCAGGATGCATAACACGTCATCTGGGGGAGTGGCAGCTCTCCATCACCCTTGGTCCCAGGGCCAAAGGCCAGGAGCTCATAGAATATAAAAGGCATCTCTAATGAGTAAGACAAAAAGGGGCTTGACCAGCAGTGGTCATTAATGTTCCCATTCCCAGGGCCATTAACCTTGGGTTCCTTGGCCTAATTTGAACCAGGTTAATTGCACGCCACCTTCTCGGATTCCCTCCTGCTCTGACAGCTGTATTCAGCACAGTCGTAAGAAGTATTAGCAGCATCCGTCTTCATTATCAGCCTGAGGATGGTGCCTGCATTATTGACTTCCACATTTTAGCAACTTTAGGACGAGTACAGGGTGGGGGGAAACACACAGTGCTACTAAGGAAATAAATCTTCCGTACAGGGATGCCTGTTCCTAAATGGTGCTCTGGAGAAGCAGATAAGACGCCTTCTTCTGCCTAAGAGGGGTCTTTGTGGCTGCATTTCAAGAGAAGAGATGGTAATGTAATGACGCAGAGGTCATCATGATTGTAGGGACACCACCATGGCAAAAGGCGCCCCGTTTGCTAGAGAACTCCGGCGCTGTGGCTGCCTCCGCTGATCCAGGGCTGGTCCTGCCGAGGCAGCACCCTATAACACACAGATCTTGCAGCCGCATCCTGTACTTTCAACAAGTGACGTAAACACTTGGAAGCTTGAGAGTCTTCACGGTTTGTCTCTCCCCACAGCATCGCTGGTCCCATCAGTCACTGCCCCTGAGGCTAGCTACGTCTAGACTTCTCCCTCTTCTTCTATGCTCATCCGTCACCTGCCTTACATACTCCCAACCTGGGATCAGTCCCAGGGCTTGCCTTCTCCAAGCCTTTGCCCGGAGATAAAAAAATCACACAACTGCGTAGACTGGAGTCATGTGCATCTGTGGCCTCCAAGTGCAGAAGGTCTGCAAGGATCCCTCCAGATCCATGCACGACCTTTGGTCAATCCTCTCTCCCCTTGTCTTAACCTTTACTGTCCTGCTAATGATTCAGCTCAGCCCCATACTCTCAGAAAGCAGTATTTTCTCCTACTTCTCTAAGGAAATTGAAGCTATCAGGCAACTCCACTCAAATTTTCATCCACCCTCCCTCATTATCAAATTCTCTATATTAATGCCCGTTCCTGCCCATTCGGTCATTCTCCACCCAAGCATTGCCTTGTACACAATGATACAGCTCGTACCCTCCCCTCTTCCCCTCACCGTCCCCGCTGTGCTCCAGCTACACATTGCAATTAATTTGGAAATCCCCCCACCCGATTCCCTCCTGGGTTTCCAAAGGCCACAGTCTTATTTTAGGCCAAATTTTGCACTGACAGAATATATTACATCTGCATCAAGCCAGGATATAAAGTGAAGAGACGCTTCGGGGGATGGATACAAATGAGTTTCACTGCCCCAAGGAGCTGGAGACAGAGCTGACTGCTCCCCCTGGCAGACCACGCTCCCCGCTCGTGCCGCCCCTTCCCAGCACTGGCTGGTTGCCCTTTATGACTCTTGCCCCAGGTTTTCCATTTTAGAGGTGCACTGCTATCTCCCACAACCTGCTCTGTAGGAATCCCTTTCATAGCACCGCTTTGTTTTAAACCACCCCTATTTTAGAAACTGCTGGAGCTTAGAAACCAATTTCCATGCTTATTCCAAAGCATGTGTAGCATTTAGGCAAGTTGTGTACAAGCTGTATGTAAGTTTCATCATGGGAGACCCAAACTCAGTTTGCGCAAATGGAGGGCAGTAGGCAGGGTGTGCATGAAGTCTGCACTTGGTGAAAACTCCTAGCAGAAAATGGCAAGCTTGGTGGGCAGAGGAAAGGTATCTGGGAAGAAAGTCACTTTTAGAAGCAGACTGTGCAGTCCTTCCATGGAGAAAAGCTCTATAGTGGGGCATCAGCATACCCTACTCAGGAGCCTTACAATCATTCCTGACGCCTGCCCCTCTCTGACCCCAGACCTATGCCAGGGCCAGGACTAGGGTGAGGAGAATGAGCGACCTGACTTGGCACAAAATTTAAGAGGGTGCCCCTAAAAGATAGTTAATGAGATAAACAATATTTTAATGCAATATTAAAAAAAACTCAAAATCATACCAAAAAAAGAGTAATGAACCAATTACTAAAATTTTACAAAAAGCCAGAATCAGTACGTTACCATGTCGAGCCATATTGGAGCCGGAGGCAAACGGAAAACTTGGTAATAACGATCGGTCTCTATTTTAAAATTCCATCTGTTGTTAATCATGGGGTTTTTATTTAGCGTTCAATTCTATGCCTTAAAATATTGCATCAAAATATGATTCATCTTTATTACTGAGTATCGGCACCCTCTAAATTCCGTCCTGAGGTGAGTTTACCCTCCTCTGGGCCCTGCCCTGTCCACACACACACACACCACCTGTCATGATGCTCACCTTTGCCTCCCAACTACCTTCCAAATCACTCCTTTCCTTCCATACCTATGGCCCCAGGCCCAGTTCATTTCTGCATCATCCCTTTCCTGCATTAATATAACAGCCCTCTGTTTGGTCCACTAATTTCCAGAACTACGTCTTTCCATATTGCTGATTCCACTTTTCACACTGTTTGAGGACTTCCTGGGCCTACAGTAAGGAATTCAAGCCTTAACTGGCCACAGCCTCATTTCTCACCATATCCTCTTCCAGATTCCTGAAACGTTCCATCAACACTTACCCTATGATGCCCTGCACCTAAGATCTAACAGTTTCCGGAAACTCTCATGCTCTTTTCCAGCCTTCTCACATTTTATACATGCTGTCCTGTCTGCCTGGAATACATGTTTCTTCCTTCTGTCTGGAAATCTTCCTCCTTAGGTGAAGTTCTGTTGGAACACACTTTCCATTGCATTGCAATTGTCTGTCTCCTCCACCAGGCTCTAAAATGCTTCTCAAGGACAGGGAGACTGTTGCTAATCCACCTCTATATTGAAGGCACACAGCAGGTGCTCAGAACAAGTGTGACGGTCATACGGATGAACTATGAATAACTGAGTAATTGAATCATTACGGTGGTTGGCCAAAAAGTTCGCTTGGGTTTTTCCATAAGATCTTATGGAAAACCCAAATGAACTTTTTGGCCAACCCAATAAATAAGCCTTTACTAAGCTCCTGGTCGTGCAAGGTGGTATGCGGGCACTAGTGAGTGTTCCTGGTGACTGGTGACCTCCACAAGCCTGGAGCTGCCTGAAATCTGCCTCTCATCCCTCACACCCAACACATGCACAGTGCAGAGTAGACACTCAGGAAAGAGCCCAGTGGGACTGAAATGGTGGTGGTGCATTATGTGGTTACGTGTTTGACTTTCACATGGTTGAGGTGACCACTTTCAAGTAAAAACTGTTTCATTGGCTAGAACAAGCCATCTTTGAAATCCCCAAGAATAGCCCATATAGGAAAGCCATTACTATAAAAAGAGTCAACCCATCTGGGATAAGGGAATGGGGGTTGGGTGCCAGCAGACAAAAAGAATTATCAAAATCTGTAGCATTTAGACCCTGAGATGAAGATCTGAGGGCTCTTCCGCCTGTGTGTTGGCCTGGGCTGGAGAAGGCTGGGTGGGGTGGGCACAGGTGAAGTGTGGCATTTGTTCAAAGTGCTGTATTCCCTCTTAGACTCTCATAATATAAAAGGGCTGTTCTCACCAGAGCTCTTTCCTCTCTTTTTTATTGTCTTGATAAATCCTTTATTGGGGCAGCTGTCTTAGAACACTGGCCCGGAATGTACATAAACCCCTCTGAACAAAGGTTATAAGCTTGCCCTCCCCGCACTGCTCTGGGCGCTGTGAAGAACTGAGACATTAGAAAACCAAGACTGGGCTTACCCCAGCCCTGAGCAACGAACCACCCTTCTTCTCCCCTTCTGGGCGTGTGTCAGATGGCTGCCCATCCAGGGTCTAGACAAGCAGGAAGGCGTCCTCTGATCCCCAGCACGGCTTCAGGACCCAGGTACACGACTGGCTGGGGTGCTCTTGGTACCTGGTTTTAAACCCCAGCTCTACCACGCACTTGCTGTCTGGTTTAAGAACTCATCAGATTTAACATGCTGAATTGATGTATAGGCCACAGCTTAGCCTGATAAAATGCTCCCTGATCTTAATGGGGAATAGACATAGTATGAATTTCCTAAAAGAACATGCCATGGGCAAGAACATCCCACAGGCTGAAAAGCTAGACAGTAAATTTTTAATAGAGATTCATTTGCTTTAAGCTATTCTAGACCAACTAACAATAGGGCACCTGTTTCCTCCCTCCCTCCCTCCCTTCTTCCTTCCTATCTTCCTTCCTTCCTTCCTTCCTTCCTTTCCCCATGCCCTCCCTCCACAAATATTTACACTGAGTATCTACCATGTGCTAGGTGGGTACTCACAGCAGGGTTCATGCCCACACTGGTCCAACATAATCTCAGTGGAGTAACGCTCTCTGGGTAGACGCTCAACACAAGTTTGTTGAATGTGTCCTTCTCTTCCTGCCTCTCTTCCTTCTCTTCCCAGCCTTTCGATGGTAACATAACTTCTTCCTCACTCTACATTCAACTGCCTAGAGGACGCTAAGTGCCTTATCTTCATGTTTTATTTCTAACGCTCAGACGGTATGTTGGCCCATCTCACAGGATCGCATTAAGCAATCTCTTTGACAGTTTGCTTTTTTTTTTTTTTTTTTGCGTTACTTGGGCCTCTCACTGTTGTGGCCTCTCCCGTTGCGGAGCACAGGCTCCGGACGCGCAGGCTCAGTGGCATGTGGGATCTTCCCAGACCGGGGCACGAACCCGTGTCCCCTGCATCAGCAGGCGGACTCCCAACCACTGCGCCACCAGGGAAGCCCGACAGTTTGCTTTTCAGGGAAAGGAACACAGGGCTCCGTGGGTGATGATTACTTATTATGCAAGAAATCTTTTTATCTTTTCTCTTTTTTCGTGACCTGGGCATTCATTTGGTTCCCAGCTTACTGGCACTATGCACACGATTGGACCAAGGTAGCTCTGTGATATGGACGTCGCATGGACGTGTCCTCCGCTCTCTGTGAAGTAACACTCCGCCACGCCCTTGATGCGGGTTTTCATCTTGTGTCCCATTTTACTAAGAGCCTCACCCTCAACTAACTGCCATGATCCCCTTCCACGATACGCGGAACTGTTAAGGTTCATGGGATTAACCTCCTTCCACAGAAATCTATAGGGGATTCTCCAAAAACAAAACAAACAAAACAAAGGCAATCAAAAGAATGACCCAGTAATGAAATAATTTTAAACAATGAAAGATAACTAGGTACGAGCTTTCTTAAGCTTCATTCCTTGACCCACATGGGTAGGCACCCATCCTGTCTACCTGTAAGATTGGGCTTGACTTGACAAATTTATTCCCTTGTTTATAAAGGACTGTGCTCAGACAACCGAGAGGACAGATTAAAGAGCTAATGGATCCAAAGACATGATGGAGGAGAGAGGATGCAGGATGCTGTAGGCAAAGGGGCCCTCTGAGCAGAGGGTAGGAAACACCGCATCATCACAGGCTGGGGTAACTGCAAGTAGCATGATACCCATGTCACAGGAAGAGAAAGGGCAGGTCCTGAGGTGGAGAATGTGCCGATGGCACGTAAATTAAACCTTTCTATGTAACTTGGAAAAGCCTAAGCTTTGTCCAATCGAATACGGACACTCACAGAGTCAGCTCAACATTTTGGAAATACTGTCCTGGGAGCAGCATGTTCAATCTGTTGTGTGGACAGGGGATGCTCAGAGTGGGGGTAAGGAGAGCAGATAGGAGACCACTGTAGTAGTCTAAGAATGATCTACAGAGGAGCTAAACTAACTTAGTGGCATCGGGAACGACAAAAGGGGGATTAGCATTAAAATAGATTCCAGGAGTGGTGACATTGTAAGAGGAGCTCTGGAGAAAGATGAATATTGAAAAGTCCACGTTCCTGGCTGGGCAACTGAGCAGATGCAGATGCTACAAGTCAAGAAAGAGAGTTCAGAGGAAAACAGGATGAGACATGAAGATGATGAATTCCATGTCGGATATAAAGAATGTGAAGCATATGGTGCTGGGGAGGCGTTCGGGTGACTCTGTCCAGCACACAGTTGGATATGTAGGTCTGGAACTCAGGGACCAGAGACAGAGCTTTGGGGATTAGTAGCATACAAGTGGGACTTCAGAACATGAGTATAGATGAAATTGCAAGGAGACCATGTCGAGAAATAGGCGAGCTAAGGGTAGAACCAGAAGGAACCAACATTTTAAGATGATACTTGGAAAAGAAAAGCAGGTATCCTAGAAGTTGAGGAGAAGGAGTTGCCGGACGGAGGGGCTGGTGAGGTGCATCAATGCCAACGCAGATGTGAGACGTGAATACATTCAGAGGAAGATCACAGAAACCCTGGAAGTGCTTTGTAGATTTTGTCATGTAGTAGGTCATTATTTCTGACTTTAATGAGAGCAATTTGAGTGAAATGGGGGGGGCGGTAAGAGGTCAGATTACAGTTGCTTGGGAAGTGAATATGAGGTAATAACGTGAAAACAGTGGGGGTGTGAACTACCCTTTCAGGAAATCTGGATGATAATGGAAGGAGAGAGATGCAATTATTGGAAGAGGACTGTGTTTAAGGTTTATTGCTTGTCTTAGTTTCTAAGAAAAACTTGAGAGGTTGAAAAAGGTAGGTCAAAAAAAAATGGTCAAAGGGAAGAAGAGGTTAAAGATGCTGGAGAGAGAGGGCAGAGATAAATGGCCCAAAGTTCCAGGGGGGATGGGGGTGGGCGGGATTGGTGGTAAGAGCGGCAGGGTCAGCCCACAGCAGGGGGAGGGACACCTCATGCCCTGAGGTGAGAATGATGGAGCAAATTGTAGCTATACCTGGTGGTTAGGCATGGACGGTGGTTCTGGTTTTATTTTATTTTATTTTATTTTATTTTTAACATCTTTATTGGAGTATAATTGCTTTACAATGGTGTGTTAGTTTCTGCTGTGTAACAAAGTGAGCCACAACAAGGGAACAGGACACGGAGCTGACGGCCACCACACTGCATGACGGATGAAGCCCCCGCTTCCCCTCCCCTGTGTCTCGATTATGCTTCCAAGCTTCTCAAAAACCTTGCAGGCAGGAAATTCTCAATAATACCCAATCTCTACTTCTTCTGATATGATTTAAAACCTGCCCATCCCAGCCTCTTTGCTGAGAGGATAAAGGACGTCTTTACCCGTGGCATCCCCAGGTGCTGCAGAGAAAAACGGAGCCCCTAGTGGGGAACAGGGGGAAAATCGAGTGTCTGGTGAACACACCCTCACCCACTGACTCACAACCCCTCCCTCCCCCATCCAGGTCCCTACATTCAGCTCAGGGTCCCCCGTAAGGAAATCTCTTGGAGCAATTGGCAAAGCACAGGGAATTTTGATTCTGGCCTGGAACTCCTGTGCTACGGCCCAAGGCACCCCAGCCTGCCCCAGCCCTGGCCTCAGCAGTGGGTTAACAGCCTGCTTTCTTCTCTAGCCTGCCACCTGGCCCCAACCCCCAAATAATCAGGTTTCAGGGCACGATGGTGATGTGTTTGGAAGCCAGCTGTCTAGATGCAGGTACTTCACTGAGTGAGTTAATATTTATAAAATGCTCGGAAGGAAGCTTAGAAAATAGTAATCACCATGTAAATACTAGCGACTATTGTCAGTATTATGACTGCCCCTCATATTCTCTACAGGACTAACATCTCATGTCTGCAGTGGGAACAGATATTCTGCACGTTAATTAAGCATCATGATATACAAGAAGTTTGAGAAGGGACTGAGAGGTGGCCGAAGCCCGGGCATAGAGTGGAATTAATACAGGATTTGGAGTCACACAGACAATGGGCCTGAATCAGATACCTGCCACTCTTAAGTGTGCCTTCTCAGCCCCAGCTTCTGTCAAACGGGTATGTTAACTATTTCCTTACAGGGCTGTTGTATACATTCATCACCAGACGAATAAGATCAATAAAAATTTAAATCTTCTCCTATTTCCTTCTTCCTAGGGAAAGAAAGTGGAGATGAAATTGTTTGGATAAATGACTGTGCCTTTCTTTGGGCACCTAACATTCGCTATCTTGTATTTCGTAATTATGGCATCCTTCAATGTTCTTCCCCCTTCTTTATTAACCACTCACCAACACACACACACACACACACACACACACACACACACACACACACACTCTCACACAATCAATAAACGTTAGTATCTGAACAAGTTAAATCAGAAGCCAGGGCAACGTCTTTTGTTTGTGGGATCATGTTCCCTTTGTTTTCAAACCTCCAAGCTGATCCCCTTGGTCCCTGGCACCCCCTAATCCTCTTGCAGTAGTCTCCGGGGCCATGAGTGATGCTCAGGGCCCTGCCAGGGGGCGGGCCTGACACTAGTGGGACATACCCAACACGACTACACAAGCAGGCTGGCTTCCCCATGTGTCTCCCAATTAAATACCCATACAGAAAGTCACTTGAGGGAATCCCGTTGATGTCAGCAGAAAGAAGAGACTGGATTACAGCCCCTGACTGGGCCAGCTTATTGTTATTTATAATACACAGCCGACTGGCTGGGAAGCCAGGGGAGAGAGAGATGCCGGTGTGAGTGCCACCTGTTAATTGAAATGTCTTCGTTTCAAGAAACTAGTTGGAATCCTCACGGCACTGGGCAGCGTACCTGTGTTCCCAGTGAATCCCCTGGTTGAGCAGATTCTGATTCTGCCCCTTTCAAGGCGTTGGTGGAAAGAGCTCATTCCCAGGATGACACCACTGTTGAGAGAGCCGGGTGTGAAGATGGGTAGCCGAAGGTCTAGTGGATCCCCACATCCCAGCCTGGCAGACGGAGCTCCCAGGAGCACCTCCTCCTCCTTTGAGGCGTGAACAAAACCAGGCCACCCTGAAGACCTGAGGACAGGGTGGGTTTAGGGGCACATGTCCACACCAGCCAACCAACGACGGGTCAGAAGTCCTTAAGAAAGGCAAACACCTTAGCCTGCCCTCCCCCAAACTTTCCTGGAATTCTCACACTCCTTCCCCAAGTCTTAATATAAGTGTCCTGTCCTCAAAGCCTTCTTCCCTCACCTCCACCCTGCCCTCTGGGGCAGATTTGGGTAGGGCTTGCTGTTACATACTCTTAAAACACTCTCTAATTCTCACTATCATAGGGAACTACTGCAATTAAAAAATCCCTTCAACTATGGTGTAATACTGATCTTTTCCCCATATATGATGAAATCTGTGTGGGCAAAGACTGTGGCTGCCTTAATCCCCTTGTACTTCCTAGTATGGTGCCGCGCATATCGTTAAGATTGGCTAAATGAGTGAACAAATCAACCGAGGAAACACCTCTTTGGGAAGGCAAATAGATACAGAACACTATATGCTTAGAGGGACCGCAGCATTGTCCTGGAGACTGGTCATTCTTGTTGGATTACCTGGGTCATGACTGCTCTCCCCACATCGCTGTTTAAGAGCTAACAACACGCTTAGATAATATCTCAGTTGGATTCAGTTTGGACAATCCAATTTGATTTTCCAGGAATTTGCTGAGCATCTGCTATGCTCCCAGCATGATGCTCGGCTGCAGAGGATGTCAGGTTCCCTGTCAACCCTGAGCTGTGATTTCCTGAGGGAGCACAGTATAGCTCAGAAATGCGTTCCGTGGTCTAGAATATACAGGCTGTGCGATTTGGAAATGCAAGTGTTGATAGACATTGCTTTTCTGCTTCTCACTCAACAGAAGTTGAGTGCTTTCTCAGAAAGCTTCTGCTTTCTCTTTCAAGTTCACAGGTCTCTGAGCTTTCCCTGTCCCTCAGGACCTGGTATAGCCTTGCTGCATGCAAGTGACCCACGGGTGTTCCTTTCTGCTCTGACCTGCACACCCTGCCTGCCGCCCAGGGGAGCAGATCTGACTCCCCCAGACGACATCCTCGAAGAACTGGGGGAGCCTTGAGGCAGCTTCATGGGCTCCCACTGGCCAGGCTTTGAACTCTCCAATCCTTCTTGCTGTTTTGGGATGTTTCACTTTTCTCTTCCCCCAGGGAACCGTCTGCTTTCATGACAGTTGTACTGTGTGCCAATGTGAGGGTCTAGAAGAGACAAGATTAACTGCTCTCCAGTCGGAAAAAGGAAAAGTGGTAAATTTTTATGCTTAGAAAAAGATGAGTTGGTGAAATACAGCCAGGACGCTTTGCCCAGTCTTTTATCTTGGAATAGAAAATGCCTAATACAGTTAGACAAAAAGCTCATTTTCTAAGGCGCCTCCTTGCTTGGGGTTTGATTCAGAATCTCAAATCCCTTTGCCTTGCAGACAAGTGAGAACTGTCTTGGAAGCAGGGCAAGTGGACTGAGGTTCTGCTCTTTCTACTCGCTTTCTGACCTTGGGCTAATCACTGGGCAGCTCTTTAAGATGGGAATGTAATCGCTGCCCTACCAAAAGGGATGATGGGAGGTGGACATGTTCATATGAAAAGAGGTGTCGACACAAACAGGCGTTGCCAGTGTGAAAGACGCAGCCGTGCCAGGCATTCGTACTGCTTGTAGCCATTCCCGTTTTCACCCTCTAATTTTGTTCTCATTGGCGTAACACCATGGATAGCTACAGAGCTTTAGGGAAATGTACACAGAGACCTGATTCATAGACTTTCCAAACTAAAGTAGGCCTTAATGATCACTGCATCTCCTGGACACACAGACGGAAGCTGAGTACCGATAACGCACACGTACTGAGAGCCGGCCGCGCACCAAGCTGGGCTTGAACCCTCCCACCTGTGGTAACCCACCGCATCTCCAAAGCCGCTCCCACAGGGAGATATTACAATCATCACCTCCACTTTATAGATGAGTAAGCAAATGTCAAGTAACCCGCCCCCCACCCCCGCAAGGTCACGTTGTGGCAGTGCAAGGGTCTAAACCCAGGAGCCAATTCTCCCCACTATGACAGTGCGTTGCTACCAGAAACTGAGTTCCAGAGAGATATGGGCAACTGGCCGAAGATAACTCAGCTGTTAGGGATGAAAACCAGGTCACCCGATCCACAGTCCAGGTGTCTGTCTGTCTGTGTGGATGAAGGTAGGGCTCAAATCCTAGCTGGACACATGGTTGTGGGAATGACCTTGGGCAAGTCATCAGTTGACCTGGGATGTGGTGTTCTCATCGAGATAAACTTGTCATAAAATAGCCTCACAGTTTACTGTGAGCATTAGATGAGATAATACCTGTAAAGCACCTAGAAGAGCCCTGGATGTAGCTACTCAACAGCTGTTACATCTGCTGCTTCTTCCAGGGGGGCTCCCCGAGGGGAGAAAACGTCGGCATCGTGGTGGAACCCAGAGGGGCTGGTGAGGGAGGGGAGAGGTGGTGAGGATGTACCAGAAACTTGTGTTTGCAACAGAAAGCAGCTGGCCCTTCCCAGATAAAGATGGAAAATGAAATAGAATAAAAAGGCTAGAGCCACAGACAACCTAACACTCTCTATTTGCCCTTTCATGCTGGCAGTTCCTCCATTCTCCATTCCCTCTGCCCTAAATGGACCAGGAGCGGAACGGGCATGCACTGCATCACTCTTCAGGTCCTGGCAGGATGCCCGGAGCTACCTGCCCCTCTCAGCCTCTAGGTTCACCCCCTGACGGGTCCTGACAGCCAAGTTTGGGGGGCGGATCAGCTACCAAGACCCGAGGTCCCAGGCCAGGAAGTGGCTGCGTGCTCGCTGCTCTCAAGGGAGCTCTGGACTCATGCAAACTTCTGCGATTGCTTCTGCCGACTCCAATCTCTCTCCCTCTGTTAACAACACAACAGACATCTTGTCTGTGTTTGATAAATAAGCTTCTCTATTTATTCAGGGGAGTGAATTTGTAGCTATTATGATTCAAATGACATTGACACGATATTTTCTCTCTTTTTCTCCCCCCTGATGTTGAATCAGGAAAAGAAAATCCATAGGAAAAAAAAAAAAAACCCCACAAAAACCCAAAGCAATTACTGTGCATATCAGTCCGTAAAATAAAGAAATGCCTAAGCCAACTCTCTTTTGGGGTGGAGGTAAGGGAACTGATAAATAACTTAGAAACTGTTGCTGCTTCCTGGTTCCCCGAGGTGCAGCTGGTATGTACTATAGAAGGCACAGGCTGCATTTATTAGGCACTGAGCAACGTTTTAATTTCTCAACCATTAATGTGATCTGCAATGGGCCTGGGCACAAAGTCAGATCCCAGGGATGTCAATCAACCCAGCTAAGAAGTGTTGGCATCGTCATATGGGGTGTTACCTCTCACTGGGTTTCCTGAGTCCACCAGTCAAGCAGACAGGCAAGACGGGGAGTGGGCCCCAGCCAGCAGAGTCAGCTCTGCATCTGGAAGTCCTTGTGTTAGACGCCCTTCCCGTTGGATCAGTTCAGACTCACCTGATCTCATCCCTGTCCCCAACTGTGCTCATCCCCAGCTGCCCAAGCACAGTCCAGAAATGTTAAGTCTTGGATGTCGAGGATAGGCTAGAATCTTCTTGAACATCTAATCCCCCAGACAGAGGGAACATAGGAGAGCTTGTAATCGGAAGACTTCCTGGCCCATGTTTTCTAGACCCAACTGGCCTTGTGGAGCAGCTCAGAGTCAGAGGTACAGGCCTGCTGGGTCACTTGGTCCGTGGCTTTCAACATTTGACAGTGACCTAAAGTATCAGATTCATCCTATATCACAACACTGCACACACACACCCCACACTCTACTGAAAGAAAACGTTCATAAAATATCCTTACGTTATGACATGCACTTTGATAATTCTATTTCATGTTTTTAAAAAATCACAGGTGGAAGCCACTAAAATATGTAATAACCTCTAATGGGTTGTAGCCTGCAGTTTGAGTAACACTGACAGTCCAACAATGGGGTATGTCAGGTTGATGAGAATAAGTAGACCTGCAGTCAGGGCAGGCATCTCCTCAAAGAAACATGCAAAAACACCTGGGGGAAACTTCAGAGTGGCCAGTTCAGAACTGGTCTGCACTGGAGTTCCAAGTGCAGCGGGGATCCTTGGTTGTCTGGAGGGCGGCTGGGCTGATAGAGTCTAGAGCCCTCCTGGCAGCCGGCTGGACTCCGGCTGCCTGTAGTGGGAACGAGGGACATGTTTACATGTCCTGGGGGGAGGGGGCTGCCACGGGCAAGCTTGTCTAGAGCTCGGCCTCTCCCATCGCAGCTCACTCCCCCCGGGACTCTCTGCTTTTCCCTCCTGCTCTCCATCCCCACCCTGTGCCTTTCCTTCCTCTTACTTCCTCTGTGTCCTCCTTTGCCCTCTCCCTTCCCTATCTTTCCTTTACCAACAAGTACAGATTTTTTTTAAAAATGTCCCCATTCATCATTCACAATCTGCTAAACCAGTTTTTCAAACTCCCTGTAGGCAGGAAACCTAAGTGTTGGGTTGAGAGTCATGTATGGTGTGTGTATACCTGTGTGTGGTATGTGTGTGTGTATCTGTGTGTGGTACGTGTGTTTGTGTGTGTGTGTGTGGTGTGTGTGTGGTGTGTCTGTGGTGCATGTTCGTGGGTGTTTGTGTGTGTGGTGTGTGTGTGTATCCGTGTGTGGTGTGTTTGTGTGTGTGGTGTGTGTATGCGTGCACGCATGTGTGTGTCCACATCTGTGTGTGTGGTGTGTGTGTGTGTCCATGCATGTGTGTGCAGTGTGCGTGGTGTGTCTGTGTGTGTCCATGTATGTGTGGTGTCTGTGTGCGTGTGTCTGTGTGTGACATGAACCGCAGAGTCGGCTAATGCTTGTGTCTCCCCTGAAGGAGATGTGAAAGCACAGTGTCCAAGAGGAAGAATCCTACAAATCCCCAACCCTAAGAAAATAACTTACAAGGAAAAGAAGAAATCATCGCTTTGTGATTTTGCTTTCAAATAACCTGTCTCCCTTCTAAATATATTAGTTTTGTATTTGATGCTATGGCTCTATCAGCAACTGCAGTGATCTGGAGCCATGATATACTCGGCCGCCTAATTTCCATGGAAAGGAGGGAATTTATAGATGTAGTCACCAAGGGGTTAGCAATGCTGTCAATTTCAGTGGCGCTTTCCCTGTTGAAAGCACATTATAGGCATTAACTAATTGTGCTGCACAACATTTGAGAGAGAGAGAGAGAGAGAGGAGTGGTTCTCATGTGGCGGAGCCCGGGGAAGAACCAGCACAGGCCTGCACGGCTCCAGGGAAGTGTGGATTCCCAAGAACTGAGATTAGGATTCAGTTGTCACTTTTCCCAAACCTTCACGATTCCTTAAGCCTCATGCCAGCTGCAGTGTCTACTTTTACACGTTCTAAGGCAGTTGCTGAAGTTTTCAGCATGTAAGTTTCCTCAGCTATAAAGTGGAGACAGTAATAACACCCATTGTAATAAGCTTGCTCTAATAATTAAATGAGATACAACTTTGCACAAGGCCTGGTCCTTAGGAAGTACTTAATGAATCATGGCTCTCAGCTCGGAAAATACCCCCACTTCTCTTGTTCACACTTCCTTCTCTGTCTTCTCCCTCCCTTCCTCTCTCCCTTGCTTTCTCCCTTGGGCTCCTTTCATGGGCAGAATCCTTGGCCGTCAGGCATCTTTGGAATCTGGGGGGAAGATATCACGCACCCGCTCCCCTGTGGCTGTCTGTCTGCTGAATGTGCCAAAGGTGATGGCTTTGGGCAAAAGCTTACAGGAGGCTGATAGACACATCCTGCCCTGCTTGAAAGCCCTGCTTGAAAGCCCTGCTTGGTGATACGGCAGCTCAAAGGCCGATACCTCCAGTGCTCATCAGACATCTGCTGGTTATTAGCAACCACCAGGCCACCCTGCTGGGGCTTTGGAGGACAGACAAGGGCTTTGTGATACCAGGAATGGTCAGGGGACCACCACCGGCCTTTTCTACCAGCCTAGGTACAATTCCTCACACACAGACCTGCAGAAACAGGCTTTGCGGGTTGCTCTGGTGCATTCCGACGGGAGTACCTCTCCCTGTCCGTCTGTGCTAACGATAGCCCGGTTTGGAATTCTGAGACAGGAAAGACAGTGTTGGCTGTGGAATTCAATACTTTATCAACTTTGCATCAGTTTGTGCTCTGCTCTGTGAAATCACAGCACCCAAGAAACCTCGGATTAATACACAGGTCCCAAGGTCTTAGGCCACAGGACCTGGGGACAATGGATCCCACAGGTGACAAGGATTTTGACTGTGAATAGAACAGGCTGCACTAAGCTGGCAACGGGGGTGACACGGCTCTCTCCTGGCGGGCATCGCCTCCGTCACGGCTTCCTGATCCAGCGGGTCATGCCTAGTGCATGGCCCGCTGGATTCTTCTCAGATTCTAGACTGACTCAGTCTATCATTCCCTCATCCGGTCTGGGATGCAGAGAAAGCGCGGGCCGCAGTTGAAGCAGTAACTGTGCACGGGAACCGCAGCCCAGGTGACCCAGCCCGCCACCCATTTGTGGGCCGTCTGTTTGCAGCTCATCCCCCAGCAGCTCAGCCTCACCATCCAGCTGGGATGTATTCAAGGGACACAAGCTCATTTATCAGCCGAGCAGAGCCTAATTAGGAAGGTGATGCCACCACGCATTAACAGCCAAACATACACCAAGGCCAAAGATAAGTGGTTCTGCGGTCATACATTCTTGGGATTTATCCACCGTCGGGGAAGAGTGGGGATTGGCCAGACCTAGTACAGCATATGGGCGTCTACGTGTGTCATTTCCCCCTGTGTTTTAGTACCACTCATCCTTGAATCCACGTAGTGGAAACAATGGGTAAACGTGACAGCTGGAGACCTGATCCAAGAAGGTATCCACCCAGTAGGACGTGTTCAGGGGCTTGAGGTTTTTAGGAAAAGCAGGCAAGTTATTTGACCAATTTTTAAAGCATGACCTGTGGTTACCCTTGACCCTGGTAGCCCTGGTTGGACATTGATAGATGAAATTCTGCCTGAGCCTTTGCCAGAACGTGGTTCTTGGCTGTCAGAAGGACGTCTTGGCCTCTCAGAGGGCACAGCTGGTTCCCAGGATTCTGTCAAAGGACATCCTGATTCGTGTGCCTGTTTAGGGTGTCACAGTGTCTGAGTCTGCAGGACTTTGGTCAAATTGAGAGTAGGGGAGGGGCAGTTAGGAAAAGAGAGGAAAGAGGAAGGGGAGCCAGGAAGAGAGAAGGAAACCCAGAGAGCGGGGCTGGTGTTAGAGTCTCGGGCGAAGCCTGCGTGAAGCCTCGGCATGTACCCCCAGAAACACGCCACTCCGCTTGGGCCCGGCTGCCAGCAAGAGCGGATTTAGTGAGGGATTTACGACGCGCTCCCCTCTTCCTGTTGGTCACTGCAGCTGCTGGAGGAGACGATGTCCCTCCTTGACATTCATAGTTCTGTGGTTCCCCAAAGTTTCCAGCTCTGCGGCGTGTTTGCGAGTCCCTGTTCTCAGGAGGCATCCACACCAGGCCAGCTCTCCAGGACCGGCTGGAATCAAGGACCAGCTTCTGTCCTCCTGGGTCCCTGGTCCCTGGCGCCTTCCTCACGCTCAGCAGTGCTCTAACCAAAGTCTCCAGACGGAAGAAACACTCTGTCCTAAAGAGGGAGACGAGAAACTGCCTAGAAAGCCAAGCCCCACGTAAACAGGGTTTAAAGCACAGGAGCTGTTGCTTTAATTCCGGCTCGTGCTGTTGGATCACCAGTGTTTCCCACGCATTCATCAGCAGCCTGGTGATAAATCAATCTCTGGAAGCCAGAAGCTGCCACAGCTGCAGCCTCCAGGCTCCATCCTCTCCTCCGGGCCTGGATCCCCCGGAGCCACTGCCAGATGAGTGCGCAGCCCTGAGCCTCCAGGATTCGGAGCCCAAGTCGGTTTGGGACTGAGGCTGGGAATCAGGCTGCCACCCCAGCATCAAAGGAAGGGTCAGAGAGGAGAATATTTGTAAGGGTCAGATTTGCAGGTAGATGATAACTGGCATATTGGTGTGTTGGACTGTTTTTCGGATAATGACTGTTACACCTTTGATGTTAATGATAAAAATAATCATACTATACGTGGATGGACCTAGAGATTATCATACCAAGTGAAGTCAGACAGAGAAAGACAAATGTCACATGATATCACTCGTATGTGGAATCTAATTTTTTAAAAAATGATATAAATGAACTTATTTGCAAAACAGGAATAGACTCACAGATTTCGAAAACAAACTTATGGTTACCAAAGGGGAAATGCGGTGGGGAGGGATAAACTAGCAGCTTGGGATTAACGTACACACACTACTCTATATAAAATAGATAAGAAGCAAGGACCTCCTGTATAGCACAGGGAACTCTGCTCAGTATTCTGTGATAACCTATATGAGAAAAGATTTGAAAAAGAAGGAATATATGTATATGTATAACTGGGTCACTTTGCTGTACACCTGACACTAACACAACATTGTAAATCAACTCTACTTCAATAAAATTTTTAAAAAAAGAAAGTGATGAAAATAATGGATGATAATAGGTTCATCCAATTAGGTTTGGAGATATTCTAAGTTTGTTTTCTTTGGTTATATAATAAAATAAATTCTTAATTTGTTAAAAAATAACAAGGACACATATTAGCAGCTGTTATTCATTAGATACTTTACACCTGCCTACCACACTCACCCTCGGTGTTTAGTCCTCAGCAACCACTCAACAGGGTACAGGTGACTATCTGCAACTCTCAGCTGTGAAAACTGAGGTCACAAGTGGAGGGGCAGAGCCAGGGCTCCCACGCTCCCCTGTCCCCGCCGCTGTGGGTGAGGACCTCCGGTGACACGTGCTCCCCGCCAAATCCCCTGGAGCAGCGCCTACCCATCCAGGGACCCTGGTGTGTGTGCCTGGTGGCACCACCTGGAGGAACGCGGGAGAAAGTGAGGGCCAGGAGCAGGGCCAGTGCTGAGGACATGAGGATGGTGCCAGGAAGGCCCTCACACACCTCACCATCTTTTTAGAATCTTTTTCCAGATGGGGAAGTTGAAGCCGGAGAGGTGAACTCACAGACCTCAAGGCAAACCTGGGCCTAGAGCCCAGTTCTTGAGAGGCCTGGGTTGGCCATTTCTCGACTGTATTTGAAGGGGATGAGGAGAAATTGTACTTGAAACTTTAAAATAGTGGGAGCCTCTTCTGACCCCCAGCTGTTCCTCAGGCAGAGGCCAGTGGCCCTTCGTAATTCGGGGTGAACCTTTCGAGTCCCTCAGGGTGCAGCGGGGAGGCAGGGGGCTTCAGGCCTCAGGCTGCCCACCCTCTGGAGAGGACGGTGCCACTGGCAGGGCCCTGGGAGAGCTGTCCACTGCTGGGATGGGAAGGCACCTGCGTGGTGCAGGATGAAAGGCAGCAACTGGACACCAGCGAAAAGAGAACGCAGGAAAAAGGAAGGCAGCATTCACGTGGCAACAGTCCATCCCTCTTCCCAGCTGAACACAATTCACCAACTCAAAGCCCACTTTTTATCCCACCTTCTCTGAGACTAGTCCGGCCCTCATCAGCCTCCGCTGTGTTGTTCTTTGCTTTTTTAAAGTGAGGTATAATTTACTAGAGTAAAATTCACCATTCTTACTGTATAGTTCTACACGTTTTAATGAATATACAGTCCTGTAACCACCACTGTAATCAAGTTATGGGACATTTCCATCACCTACAAAGTTCCCTCGTGCTCCTGTGTAGTCAGTTTCTCCCCCAAGGCCAGCCTGTTTTCTGCCACTATAGTTTTGCCCTTTCAAGAATGTTATGTGAATGGAATCATCCAGTCTTTAGCCTTTTGGGTCTGGCCTCTCTGGATTAGCACAAAGCATTCCAGGTTCGGCCATGGTGGTCTGTGTACCAGAAGTCCCTTATTTTTTACTGCTGTGTAGTATCCCATCGTGAGGATGTACCTGAGTTTTTTAATCTGCTCACCCACTGAAAGATACTTGAGCTGTTGCCAGCTTGGGGAAATTATTACAAAGCTGCTACAGATATTCACACGCAGGTGTGTGTGTGAACCTGGGTCCTTGTTCCTCTCGGGCTTGCTGGGGTACAAGGTGAGGGCATGTTTAACTTGAACCTCTCTGTATTTGATCTCTCACATCTCTTAAGGTCAGCTCTACAGAGATTTTTCTTTAGTTCTTTTCTAATCTTCTTTTAACCAACCCCAAATCGTTGAATACAGTAGGTGCTGGGCATTATAACGACATTGAAACTGCAAAAGATACGAGGGATGCTTTTCTAGGATGTGTACAACCCCATGGTGCCAACTTGCTGACTGAGTGGCAGACACTCCATCGCAGCAGGGATGTGGGACTGGAGTGCACCGGCCAACCCAGGTCACCTTGGCGCAAGATTGCTTATAAGCAACGAACGCATTGATTGTGTATAAGCAATACAACGTGCAGTGACCAGCTGAAGGCACAGCCACAGATGCTGGCTCACAGGCAACCCCTCACTCAGATGTGGAGCAAGGGGAGACTTTACAACCAACACCCTCACCTTCACAATTTCCCTTACACTTGAAAACATCCAGAGGAAACAATATAAAATATTTGAAGAATAAAAATATTTTGTGCTGACAATTCTCTCTGTGTGCAAGCTTTAAAAAAGGCACTATAGGGCTTCCCTGGTGGCGCAGTGGTTGGGGGTCCGCCTGCCGGTGCAGGGGACACGGGTTCGTGCCCCGGTCCGGGAAGATCCCACGTGCCGCGGAGCGGCTGGGCCCGTGAGCCATGGCCGCTGAGCCTGCGCGTCCGGAGCCTGTGCTCCTCAACGGGAGAGGCCACAGCAGTGAGAGGCAAAAAAAAAAAAAAAAAAAAAGGGCACTTTATTTCCAATATTTCCAGAACCTAAGGTCATCTTGTTCGACCTCCTGATACTCAAAGCTCCTCTGCAACATGACTGCTCACCCGATGGCTGCCTCTTCCCAGTGATGTCAGCTCACCATCCTGATGGTCTAGTGGAATCAAGCACTGTGTTTGGAGTAAGTCATGTTTAATGAGCCTGCAGGAGTTGCCGCTCACTTCATCATCATCACCAGCATCATCGATATTATCATTGTTATTATTATTTCACCTATAGACAATCTGGATACTAGAATCTCCATCTTTGTATTGAGCCAAAATCTGTTACCCTATTACTTCATCCATCGATCTTACATTTGGTTTTGGGGGCCATTCAAAATAAGTGGAATTTACATGAGACATTTCAAAGTATTTGAAGACAGTCAACGGGTCTTCCTTCAGCCTCTTCCTCTCCAGGCGTGAAGCTAAGCTCCCTCACTTCCTTCCATAACTCAACCTAAGGATCACGAGACACGGTATACAGTCTATTCATCGTCGCGGCTGCCTGGCTATGATTCTGTTTGCCTCTGAATCCCTAACTGCTTACAATGCTGCAAACGCAGTTTGCTCTGGGTGCTATTCGTCTATTAACACGGTCTCATATATCAGCTTCTGGGGAAGTTACATTGCACTAATGCCACGGTATGCTTTCTACCAACTAAAATTCCTAAACGTTTTTTAAAGTTCTGCTACTGAGCCTTCCTTCTTTTTACTGCTTTGAGATAAGTGTTCCATTTTTTCAAAGCCTGGCCCACTTCCTGAGCTTGTCAAGATCCTTTGAAACTCAGTTCTGTCATGCTGACTATTAACTATCCATCCCGGCTTTGAATTAGGTGAAAGTGTGATCTGTATGCCTGCTGTTTCTTCATCTAATGCTGGTAAAAATGTCAAACAGGACAGGGTCAAAGACGAAGGCCTTTCCAGGTTGACACTGATCCGTCACTCAGAACACTATGGAGTCCAAACCCACCCACCACCTGGGAACATCGTGAGGGCCCTGGGAAATGCCATGCTTAAATTTAAAAAGTGATGTCTACCAAATTTCCCAAGTGACTTCTTATAAAAAGGAAATGAGATTGGGCTGCTAGGGCTTTGTGGCAGTGAGCTGGTGCTTTCATCTAGTGAGTATCCTTTCCTTTCCAAGTGCTCACAGTTGTCCTAGTAATACTTTTTTTCTATAGTCTTTCTTCTTAAAAGTAGGCACCACGTAACAGCTGGTTCTGAAAATCCAGAATAAATATGGCCTACTTCCTGTTCTCAACAATCATATAGACAGACACAGAGTTTAGGCCTTCAGTGATGTGCATGTGAACGAATCTACAAGATAATTTCAAACGTATCTTCGGGAGCCGCGTGCCGCTTCAGAACCTGGGTGATGAAGCTGCAGAGAAGGTGTGGGAGAGTCTCCCCTGCCTATTTGGCAGCCTTACTGGTGAGTGCAAGGGGCCTGTGGCCCTCGATCTCAGTATGTCCAGGATGCAGTTATCCAGCCTCATCTCCGATGGTCAGGCAGATGTCTGCTCCCAGCACTGTGCGGGAGGCTGACGCATGGTGTAGTACTGGTACTTAACTGTGTGTGCGTTCTCCCATGCAGCCAGACCAGATGCACAAAGAGGAAAAGCGCCTTCTCCAGGGAGGTCAAGTAACAGACATGCTTGAAAGAAATCACACTCCAGCTCTGGGGCAGTGGTTCTCAAAGTGGTTTTCCTGAACTATAATCCTCAGTACCGTAGGAGCTTGTTAAAAATGCAAATTCCTGGATCTCTCCAACCTACTGAATCAGAAACTCAGGGTTGGGGCCCCGCGATCTGTGTTCTAATAATCACCCTCCAGGTGATTTGGGGAAAACAATGTTGCGAACCGTTGCTCTAGCATTTGACAACCCAGTCAAGACAGCCCTCGGAAGGGGGAGCCTGAGGTTGGAAACAACTCTCAACGTTCAGTTCGGCAAACACTTTCTGGCTTGGCTCTTCCAGGTAAGGTTCCAGGTGCAGAAGTGAAGTAGAATGTGAATAATGCATAAGGCACAGCCCCTCTCCTTAAGCTGCTTACGATGTCGACAGGAACAAGCAGTGGAAACAGTAACACGAAAAGCATCATAAAAATAAAGTGAATCAGTCGGATTGAGTAGGAGAGTATGAGAGGGAAGGTAGATGGCGTCCGATTCATGGAGGGGATGGCGTTTATGATGGGCCTGGAAGGAGGGCTGGGACCTTGGTCGGCAGAGTTTGGGGAAGGAGCTCCCCAGGGATGTCGGAACACGCTTTCCTTCTCTGTCCTCCACTGGACCCTATAAATACATCTCCTGTGGTCCTTCATCAAATTATGCAAATCTGCATGTCTCCACCGTTCCCCCAGGAGGGCTGCCGCCAGGTCATGGGTGACCTCGACACAGCCAACCCCAGGCACTCTTCCCAGTTACCAGCTGATCCATCCCCGGCGGGATCTTCCCCACAGTCCAAGGTGTTCTTTGGTTCCAAGTTAACATTATGCGTGATACTGAGGTTTGCTTTTGAGCTCTGCTTTCCCTTCTCAGTCAGTCCTGTTTCCCTTGGAGCTGAACTTGACCTCTGACTTCTCCTGCTGTCTACCCTGCCCCCAACGCCCCAGGCAAGGAGCGGTGGCCTTGGACTTTGGCATGCCCGATGAAGACAGGGAGTGAGGGACGCCTTGACCGTTCCAAGAGGGGCAGGTGTGCCATGTTGAGGAGTGTCTGAGGCCTCTGCCCCGACGGCTATGCCTCCCCCAGACCAGGCCCAGCCACCAGCAAGGAACTGCAGTGCGTCAGCGCCCTGGCCAATTAAGCCCACTCCTCCCTTCCAGTTCCCCTCCTAGCCCCTGGGCTCAGGCTTCCATCTGAACCTGAATTTAAGCCACGCTCCATCTGACTCTGAGCACCTACCCAAGGGTTTTGAGACCCTGCCTCTGTTTTTCTCAGCAGCCTTCCCTACCTCGGGGGCCCATTTCCTCCCAGGGAACAGACCCTTTAACCAAATTCTAGACCCTGCCATGCCCCGGGGTCTACTCCTTTGTGGTAAGGCTCTCAGTAAGGTTTCAGCTCCCAGACAGAGGTCTAAACCCAGGGATCTGAGTCTGATGGTGGAAACACCCATTGCAGCCTGAGAACAGGGACACCTGGGGGTGTGCAGACCTTTAGATCAGGAGTCCCCAACCCCCCAGGCCGCTGCGGACCGGTACCACTACGTGGCCTGTTAGGAACCGGGCCGCACAGCAGGAGGCGAGCTGCTGGCTCTGCGTCGCTCGCCTTACCGCCTGAACCATCCCTGCCAGCGCTCTCATCACCCCCGTCCATGGAAAAATTGTCTTCCACAAAACCGGTCCCTGGTGCCAACAAGGTTGGGGACCGCTGCTTTAGATGATGCACAGCCTCTTGGGTGGGCCACCTCGGGGCCTTGGCCTGCAGCACCGCCCTGCCTCCAGGCTGTGACCAAGGCTTCCACCGCCCACCGGTCGGCTGCCCCCTCACACTTGCAGGTCAACAGCTGAGCCACCCGCCGGCAGCACCTGACGCCTTCACTGGCCCAGCGGCCGCCAAGCAGAGATTCTCAGTCTTGCTGAGCCTCTGAAACGGAACTATCACGCTCGCATTGAATAGCACACACCAAAAATCGGAAAACTCAGAGCCTGCACGGGTACCTGCAACAATGCTTCCTGTTTCGGAAAAACAGGCTGATTAAAAATATTAAAGATTGTGATGTCTTCCTCCTTCCCTGGAGCCCCCACCCGGCCCCGCCCTGCAGTCTTCTCTCCTCTGTGTTTATCTTCTGCTGGGGGCACGTTTCAGAGCTTAAGGCTGACAGCTGCATTTAAAATTATTTAAACTACGCCAAATACGGGATTTGTATACAGGTGAGTTTTCTTCTCTCTGGGGCCCCGCTTGTTAGTAAATCAGGATGTGGAGGCGTGCTGTGGATGTCGTTAATTTCTCAGTCTCCGCGGGTTCCTCCCTGCTCCGGAACCCTTCACCACTCCAGGCACACACACTGCCGGTGGAGACTGACTGACGAAAATGTACAGCACCGGCAAGCCGCGTGCTTCCTTAGATGGATATACGTGCTCTACCTCTCCACCTCCCACATCTCCACCCACAAAGTCCCCAGCCCTGGTTCCAAGTCCAGGAGGAAGCAGGCAGCAGTAGTGTGTGCTGGGCTGCGGTCCAGCCGGAGAGGAATGGAGAGTTCGGAGACATTGCTAGGGATCACGCTCTCATCATCAGGTGGATTTTGGAGCAAAGGCTGGGCAGACGTTAGACATGGCAGAGTTTATGTTTTCAGCATGGACTGGGTGGCCGGGGGTATGAAACGTCAGGCATTTCATTTCACCGTCGCGTGTGTGTGCTCTACACGAGCATGCAGCACAGCAATGTGCAAAACTGGCTCTTCCGTGAGGCCCGCGGGCTCGATAATTCCTAGAGGAGCTCTTTTCCTTTGGTTTGCTTGTTTTTTGGATAAAACTACTCTTTGCCTTGTACTGTCTCTCCCTCTCTCTGTCTCTCTCCACCACCAAAGGAGCAGTTTCTACTGTTCACCCAGAAAACCGGCTCCCCGATTTGCGGTGGGATTACTGACTGTCCCTCAAGCCTTCTAAAAAGAGAAGTATTTCCAATCACTCATCAGTATTAATTATAATCACAAGAGGTCTCCCTTGAAAGCACGTGTTGGGAAGCTGCAGAGGTTGGGGCGTCTACAGAAGGCAATTTTTCCTTCTCCTGCGGCTCACCTTCCCAAACTAGGTCTGCTTCCCACACGCACCTCTGAGAGGAGCTCCCCCTGCCACGAATTCCTGGGGGCGGGGCGGTGGTCCTGGGTCTCTGTCTTTGACCAGTGGTCCTGAGAGGATGATGTGGGCATGAAAGGAAGCTCAGAGATTCAGGAAGCATCTATGCCCCCAAAATATGTCTGCTTTTAGGACACGCAGCTCCTCTGAGAAATAGGTGGAAGTCTGGTCTCGGGAGAGCCAGTCCCAGAGCGAAAGGAAACCAGAATCCTGTGTGCTTTGTCCCTCAGGACACTGGCAACTGCACATCCCTAAAGGGAGCTGGGCCGCAGCAGTGGTTATTAGTATTGTTTTTCCTAAGGGGACACTGGATAAAGAAGCAATCCCAGTCATCTGAGTGATAAAAAACCCACACAAAGGCATGGCAGGGACTGCTCAGCCTGTCTCAGACCCGTCTGTGCTGGTGGAGAAGGAGGTGGGCCTCTCAGAACCTCAGAGGCTCTGGGCTCACCCCAAGGACCACGACTAGCCAGCATCTTGGGAAAGTCAAGAAACCCCTTGGGGCTGCACAGGGATGAAAAGAAATGTCTACGTTAATCGCAGCTTTCCTCACAGAGCTGCTGCTACACAGCAGATACGTTCATTTGTCATCACTTGTCTTTATAAGATTGAATAAAAGGCCCTGTTCGCCCCTTTTTACAAATGAGAACACACGTCACCTGGTTCAGGAAGCATCTTGCCAGCCCATTTATATCTAGCACCCCCAGAAGTAAGTGGCCCTCTGCTGAGGATCTAGGCTCCGGGAAGGGGAAAATCTTCCCCTGAGTCTTACATATGAAAAAGGAGGAAGTCTTCAGAGGGGGACTCCCACCTGAGACCACCGTGGACCGTGGGCCGAGTCAGGTGTGCTCAGGCTACAGGCTTCCGCGCCTCAGAGATCCTCGGAGAGACGGAGGGGCCCGAGGCCGGGAGGCTGCCCAGTGCCCGACAGCAAAACAGAGGATGGGAGCCCCAGTCGTGGCCAACCACGTGAGCTTCCATTTCTCAGCCCATGAAGCTCAGAAAACTCCAAACATTGAGAAGACATTCACTGTGATAAAATAGCATTGAGCCTGCCCACCGTGGCACCCACTCCGCTACCCCTTCCAAGGGAGGCTGTACCCCAGCTCTAAATCCCAGGGCCCCGAATTACCTCCAGCTACATGAGGAAAGGATGCTAAGGGCTCGGGAGATGGGGCAACAGCACAGAAACCCAGCCAAGCCGTTGTTTAGGCTTTGCGGGCAGCCACCTGGAGATGCCCAGGCTCCTGGCCCTTCAGGAGCCGCACAGTGCACCACTGCCGCCGTCCCCCACCACGTGCGTGGGAGCCCGATGAGGTCACGCTCACAGCACCCACATGACCCGGATCCCTATGGGCCTCTGCGCTGCTGCCTGTGCTCTCTCCCATCTGCCATGCGCACTGCTGTCACGATCGGCTCTCACACGTGACGACCGCGGGGTCCCAGGTCCCACGCCGGTGGCGCTCCTCACTCACTATCCCCGGTGTCAGTCTCACCTCCGGCCCCAAGTCCTTCCTAATCTGGCCCGCCCTCCCCAAACATGTGGATTTCATGTTCCTTCCCCCAAACCCTTCCTGTCCTAGTCACACCTGTCTCTCTACAAATGTCCAGACGCACGTGCTGTTTCTGAATCTGCGCACGCTAGCCCTCTGGCCGGGATGGGCTTCCTCTCCCCGACCCAGCCCTGCGTGGGCACGTCCTTCCAGCCTGAACCCATGGCCGCTCTCCTCTGAAGAGCTTTCTCTGAGACACAGCCCACAATGATCTCTCCCTCCACTCACTCCTTGCACGTTACTTCTGCACTGCATAATTAGCACCTGGTGGTCCGCTGTCTTCTTCTCTAAGTATCTGTACCAGGTGATGTGGGCCTTAAAAACAGCATGAGAAAATACTCATCTGCAAAACTCTGCCTCGTGCATCCGCTTGGTTCCCACACCTAGACTGCAAATCCATGCCTTCACACTGTGTGTGTGTCTCACAGGCCCGCGGGACATTAGGCACAGAGTTGGCAATTAGTAACTGCTTAGAATAAAATGTGTGCCAAGTATTTACTTTTTTTTCTCTACATAGACACCTTTTCCCTCTAGTTCTGCAAATAGAAGAAACGGACTCTATTGTGTTCAGTTTATAATATCCAGAACAAGTTTAAATGGTTTTTCAAAAATGGCTGATACAGATTGACTTCTATGTACAGAGACCACATGAAAGGGGTATAACCCATCCAGGGGAGTTTCTGGGCACTAGGGGGACCCCATTGTGCTGCCCCATCTCCTCTGCGTCCCTACATGCTGGAGAGACGTGTTCATTCATTCAACAAACATTTCTGAGGCATCTACTATAATGGTTCTCAACCCTGAACGAATATAGGAGCTTTTAACAAAAATATATCAGGACCCAATATTCTGAAGACTCTAATTATTTGAAGGTAAGATCCAAGCACAGATATTTTTTAAAATCGCCAAGTGATTCTAAGTTATAATTTCTATTAAGAACCAGAAAAATACCCCCCCCAAAAGACAAGTTATGGCCTAGGCCTTGAGAAGGGCGTGATCTAGTGAGAAAGGTGGGTGAGGAGAGTAGACACTGTGATGAGGGCTGTACAGGGTGTCATACAGCAGGAGGGGGGCAACCTCCCGGTTAAGGGTTCAGAGGAGGCTCCCTGGAGTAAAACAAAACCTGACCTAGAAGCTGGCAGAGGAGGAATCAGTCAAATGAAAACAGAAGGGTTCTAGCTGGTGCACCCCAGAGGGAGGAGAGAGGCAGGTGGGGACTCCAGGGGCAGTGGCAGTGCCCCTGGGTTCCAGCCAATAGAGCCCAGGGTGGCCGTGCATCACTCCTGGGTCTGCCCGGGAGACCCCAGTGTGAGTCCCTGCCCCACGGGTGAACTTTGGTTTTCCTCCCCATCTACTGGAGGAACCCAAAAGAAGCTGATGGCGGAGAGAGAAGTCAGTGAAGATGGGGATGGGAAGGTGGTACCCAGAAGACTGTTCCATGCAGGAGCTTAGTCCTTGAGAAGGTTTTTGAGGGACAAAGTAAGTGGTAGCAACTTGAAGGATTCAATAAAGCAGCCTGCCCTGAGGCCTGCAGGAAAGGAGAGAAAAGATGTGAGGATCTCCTGCTGAGGCCCTGGAACTGCGACTCCCTCAGGAGGGGACCAAAACCTTCACTAAAGCACATCTGGCCTCGGTTCCAGATCCAGAGCTGGTATGAGTAAGTGAGGGGAAAATGCCTGGAACTGAAGGCTGCAGGGAGTAGGCAGGGGGCATCCCTCCTTGACTCACCCAGTTTCCGTCTAGCACCCAGAGCGAGTTGACAATGCAGTCCCATTTGTCCAGACAGACTTTCCCAGTCAGGGCACAGGTGTGAGATAAGCGGGGCTTCTGAGGGCTGTCTAGGGCCTCATGGGGAGACACGCTGAGCCAGCACACCTGGGGCCCCCGCCGATTCTGTGCGCACACATTTACGCGTACACACACACACACACATACACGCACGCACTCTCTCCTGTAAAGGGACAGCTGGTGGAAATTACCACAAGGACAGAGAGAGCTCAAGTTCATTAGGAGAGGAGAGAGGGTTTGAATGGGAAAAGATGAAGGGGAGAAAGAGCTGGGTGATGCTGGAATTGCCATCTGGCTGTGAATCCACTGTGCTCTCTCTTCCCTGCACTGCTAACAATTCTGTAGGCAAGAATGCACAGAGGAAAGGCTCACTGGAAAGGCAAGTGAACCGCTCTAAATCCCAGCCCCGGCTCTGCCACCAGCTTGCCATGCGCCCTGAGGTATGGCCTTTCATCCACCCGGGTCTTTCCTCCCCATCAGTAAAGTGAGGAAGCTGGACTCTATCTCCAGAGTCCCCTTCCCATCTGTACATTAAAAACACAGTCCCCAGTCTGCTGGCCCTGCTGAAGCCCACAAGTGAGTGGCCACACCTAGGCCCCCTCGGGCTCTCCTCACCCACCCCTCCCCCCTTCCTCTGCTGCTAATCTCATGCATGAGTTACTGCACGGCAGCTCCATTACCAGCAAGAGCGTCCGTGCTGATGAGAAAAAAAATAAATGCAAGCACCTAATCTGACTGCGCCGATTTATAGCTCTGAGTCCCTCAACACTCTCCCTTCCCTGGAGCGTCTGGCACAGCGCCTTTGTTTGCCAAATGCCGCTTGTTCACTGCAGGTTGCTGGCCCCCTTCTTTTTGTACGTGTGTACTGTGGGCCCTACTGCAGCCCCTGGAGGGGTCTATGGAGGATGAACAAGAGCCTTCTTCCAAGCAGAAGCGGGGGGGCTTAAGAGATGCCCCCTCAGAAGACCCCAAAATAACTGTAGCTGCCATGCCTCCAGCTCTGCTGTGATCCAGTTCAGCTGAGGTCGAAGGCCACTACCATGCAGGATCCTTGTCCTGTGTCTTTGGGGTCACCAACATCACTGGCCTGTCAGCCTCTGAACTTCAGAGGAACGTCCAAGGGCGAGTACGGTGTCATAAGAAATATACTCGGTTCTTCGTCCCTGTTCCAGGCACAGACCTCCTCAAACCCTTGGAATTTCCTGAGTGAAAGGACTGTGTTTCGTCCTTCATAAGAAGCCCCTCTTAAAAAGAAGATGTGGTATATATATATATATATATATATATATATATATACACACAATGGCATACCACTCAGCCATAAAAAAGAAGGAAATAATGCCATTTGCAGCAACATAGATGGACCTAGAGAATGTCATACTAAGTGAAGCAAGTCAGAAAGAGAAAGACGAATACCATATGATATCACTTATATGTGGAATCTAAAATACGGCACAAATGAACATATCTACGAAACAGACTCACAGACATAGAGATCAGACTTGTGGTTGCCAAAGGGGAGGGGGTGGGGAAGGAAAGACTGCGAGTTTGGGATTAGCAGGTGCAAAGTACTAGATACAGGATGGATAAACAACAAGGTCCTACTGTATAGCACCGCGAACTATATTCGATATCCTGTGATGAACCATAATGGAAAAGAATATGAAAAAGAATATATATATGTATAACTGAGTCACTTTGCTGTGTGGCAGAAATTAACGCCACATTGTAGATCAACTCTACTTCAGTGAAAAGTAGAAGCCCCTTCTGAGCGTATGCTAATGAGATGACTTAAGGTGGTGGCCCTGGAAAGGGGCAGATGGGCCTGGTCACCGGAGAGAACAAGTGATTAGAGGGCTAGAACTTTGAGCCCCACCTGGACCTCTGGGAGGGAAAGGAGGGGCTGCAGATTAAATTTTGTCAAAACTCTTGACCAAGATAGGATGAGCTTCCTGGGTGGTGCCCGCCAGCCCCATGGGGGCAGAAGCCCCTACACTTGGGATCCTTCTGACTATCCAGATGAAGTATCCTCTATACTATCTTTTATCTGGTAACCATGAGTAAATGTTCCTCTGAGTTCTGTGAGCCACTCTACAAATTAACTGAACGTGAGGAGGGGGTCATGGGAACCTCCGATTACAGCCGCAGGTGCCGACCTGGACTTGGAATTGGCGTCTGAGTGGGGGCAGTCTTGTGAGGCTGAGACCTTAACCCATGGCGGTCTTCAGACAGCAGGTGTCAGGATTGAGTGAAACTTGCAATGGGCAGTGTCCAGTGAGAACTGGAGAACTGCTTGGTGGCGCTGGAAAAAAAACTCACAGGAACCAGGCAGCAGCCACTCTGGCCTGAAGCATCCCTTTCTTCCACGTGGCCTGAACCGACTGACAGAACCTCACGGCCAAGAAGAGGCTGGTGGCAGGCTTTCCTGTGAGTGAGGGATCTTGTCAGCCCCTGTCGGGTCTCACTGGTCCCCAGGGAGGGCAGAGTCCAACTTCACGGCCCGGACTCTCTTTCAGATTCTCCCAGCTCATCCTCGAGAACCTCAGGTAGGGCTGCACACCTGCACGGGTGTATATTCTAGAGACACAGCTTTCTCCTGCCTTTCCTCCTCCCATCAGGCTGGAAGCTGGCGTTTGTGAGGCCGGGAAGATGAGCGCACATAGCCAGGAGAATGAGGGGTGGGAGGAGAGACTGTGCTGGGAGGGACCAGGTGCCCGTCAGCAGAGGAGGTGACTCAGGGGGACTGGCCTTCCCTCCACCTTGTTCCTCATGCCTCACCCAGGGGGCTCAGGCAGCCTAGGTGCGGGAGGGCCCGGCACAGAGCAGTCCCTTTGAGCTGCTCCCTCACTAGAGATCAGCGTCCTCAGCTCTAAGATTTGGAGCTTGGCAGGGGTGGCAAGGCCCCATCTGTAAACACAAATCAGGAGGCATTGCAAGCGTGCTCTGATTTCACCCGCCGACAGGACCTGTCGGCTGTGGTCACTCAGCCAGGCTGTGTGCCCCCTCAAACAGGGGAGGCAGAGGTCTGAGGAGTCAGGACGGGCCAGGTTTCCACCTCTGCCTTACTTGCTTCACCTCAAGTGGGTGTGAAATCCAACCGCCCAAGGGGAGTCAGTGGAGCAAAGACGCAGACCCAGGATGACAGGCCTGTGGCGTCGGGACGGGCTCCTTCCTGATTCCAGATGCCCCAGTGCAGTTTCGTTTCAGGCCTCTGCTCTGGAGGCCCGAACTCAGATTCAAATCTCATAATGAAACATCTGCCTTTCCCTCCTTTCCCTTCCCCCAGCACATCCAATTACCACATCTAACATTATCCATCATCACATCTCTGTGGCAGCAAGATTCGGAGAGCAGACGGGGGAAATTAATAATAATTGTGGTGTCGGGGTGCCGGATGCAATCAGAATTCAGCATGGAAGCAAATACAAACACAAACAAACCATATTTATTCTGAAAGATTGCTCCATTCTCCCTCCTCCCCAGCCAAGAGCGGCCGAGCTCAGGAAAGAGATGAATCAGCTCTAACGTGGGGACCAGGCGTCGATTCTTCAGCCCAGCCCCTACCGCTGCAGAGAGCGCTCTAATTGAAATGAGAGCAGGGATTTGGGAGTTCTGAAGACACGACCAAAATCCGTTAGGGTCTAACTGGGAAGGAAAAGAGAAGGGACATCTCTTCAATTCTCTGTAAGCCCGTGCACTCCGCAGAGATAAAAGCATAAACCGAAGCATCAGCCTGGGGAAGAGCCAACAGAAGTAACTGCTCGATAACCTTGGTTTTTAGGGGTCTAAGAAGCACATGAGGGGGTCTGCAACCTACCAACGTGGTCGTCCCCAAAGCAGGCTTTTCCAGCCCATGTACAAAAGTCCTCAGAGCCTGGGAAAGATCACTGAACAAGAGACTATGCCAACACAAGTAACTCAGTGACCCATGTCAGGGAGGGGGTGGCCCTGCCA
Source organism: Lagenorhynchus albirostris (assembly GCF_949774975.1). NCBI lineage: Eukaryota > Metazoa > Chordata > Mammalia > Artiodactyla > Delphinidae > Lagenorhynchus > Lagenorhynchus albirostris. The sequence goes on along the minus strand of NC_083103.1, from coordinate 105,474,803 downwards.
TGGATCCTACAAAATGGCAAAGTATTCAAAGCAAAAATAATGGTTTGGGGGCTTCGGTGCACGTGACACCTTCATATTCATATCCTGTTACTGCTTCCCTTCCTGACATTATTTTTAGTTAGGGTAATAGTGAAATGCATGGACTTCTGGCAGCCTCTCCAGCCCCCAGCCCATCCAGACGCGCTTACTGACGTCTGCCAGTCTCCGCAGACAGATGCCAAGGTCTGGAATGAGGCTGACCTGGGTGGGAAACCTACCTTTGCCTCTTATTGCGATGTGCTTTGGGGCCAATTTACTTAACCTCCTTGAGTCTACATGTTTAGCAATATTAGATACTCTTCAGAGATCGTGTTTGAAGAACACATGAGAAAATGTATATCAAGGGTGTAGGAGGGTGCTTGGTACGTAGTAGGTGCCCAGTACAGAGCTGTAGCTGCACGTGGCCTGTGCGAAGCTGGATCCCTTCACACCCGGCTGCGATGTGCTGTTTCAGAAATTCGGCAACAAGGAATGCAGGCGTATTTAAGGGGCAAGCAGGGGGACTACATCGTGTGCCACAGAGCGAAACTTCCTCAAAAACCCTCACCACGTATTGCTTTCTCTCAAAAGCTTCACATTCGTGGCACCCACTGGCCCTCACCTGGATTCTGCACTGTGAGATGTTGTCACCACCTCCTAACAAACAAAGCTCGAGGCCCTGCTAGCTGAAGCTTTCTCCCACGCATAGTGCCCCTGGAAAGTCACCTGTGGGTCGCACGAGGGCTGCTTTTCTTGTCAGGGGCAGCACACTGCCATTCTGGCCAATGACACTCCCTCCCTCGCCCTGTAGCTAATAGATGCAAAGAGCCAGCATCACACGCCCATATAGGAGGCGCCCAGCAGTGGGTAGGCATTCCTAACATGCGTTAAGAGTCCAGGCCATTGCTCCTGGGCAGGGAAATATCACAACCTTTCTTTCCCCCATTTTCTGATACCCTGATCCAGCCCAAGGAAGGACTGCTTTCAGAGTAGGTGGGGTATAAAATGAATCAATCTGCAGTTGTCAGAGGGGCCTAAGGAGAACCTTGCAAATCCACATAACCCAGAAAATCATACCTTCCCCTAACTTCCATCTCCACGGCCTAGATTTCATGAATGGTGCTGGGGACTGGTCAGACTGACTGGGCCGGATGGCCAGCGCCACCATCTGGGGGTCTCTGCTATAAATAAACAGATATTCCAAGACCAGAAGGCTACTAGACCTATATCCCTGCTGCAGGCTCTATGCACTGGGCTGGACCTTACTGATTTTTAAAATCAGCTATTGTTAAAATTGAATCTGCCACCGGCCTTTAAGTACAGTTAGACTGTTGGTTGTAAAGTTCCACAGCCAGCTATCAGATTAGGTCCTTGTGACAACTGAGACCTATTAGAATTACAGCACGTTTCCTGTGAATCTTTTGGAAACCAGTGAAGATGGAAGCCCAAGTGTGTGCCGAGCACAAGTCAGTCATCCAGACCCTCTCGCTGCGCTAAGTGCTGCGTCATGTGTAGCCAGCACTGACTTCACCTCAAACGCTGAGTCAGAGACGCCCGTGAGGGCTTGAGGAAGGTTCTGGGATCCAATGCTATGGGGGAGGCTCTGAGAACTCACTTCAAATGGTTCCAGAAGTTCTGCATTTCAAAGGTGAAGGAGAGGAAGGCGAATAAATGCATAAATGCATGCCTCAATGTGATGGCCGGAGCAAGTCCTTTTATATGAAGAATACTTGTTTTTTTTTAAAAAAAATGTGCTAACTAGCTCTGCTCAGCGTCTCTACTGAGGATCAGAGAAGAGAGAAGGAGAAGAGTCTGAGTCCAGAACTGAGTGTGCTTGCTTGGAAGATCTAAAAGAGAGGAAAAGTAAAATCTGGAAGGGGAACGGCTGAGAAAGGTGAATGAAGACAAAGCAGATCTGCTTCCCAGTAGAGCTTCTGCCAACTGGAGAGTGTGGGGAAACTGTTACAAGGATGAGCTAGACTGAGGAAGTTCTGTTGGTATGCAGACTTGGGTTTGAGCACAGAAATTCTCATAGGCTCGCCCTGCCAACCTGGAGGGCGTTCAGGTGAAGGCTGAGGACTCTCTTAAGGGTAAGGTAGCCCTTCCCCCATCAGGCTTGAGGAGTCTTACATTAAATTTCTGAAAACTCAGAACCATCGTCAAAAATGAGCAAGAAGAATCCGTAAAATGTATTTGCTAAGTTTTATCTCACGATATAGGTCATGCTCACATAGAGGTCTTTTTCTATAAATAGGCAGATAAATATTTTAGGCTTGGTGAACCATAAAGTCTTTGTCACAATTATTCAAATCTGTCGTTATCAGGGAAAGCCAGCCATGGACAATATGCCGGCAAATAAGCATGACTCTATTCCAAGAAAACTTGATTTACTACAAGAGGTGGGGAGAGGCAGGGGCTGGATTTGACCAGTGGGAGTGAGTTTGCCAATCCCTGATCTAGAAGAAGAAAGCAGTGGGCTCACAATAATTTATGTGGTGTCCCCCCAGAACAAAGGAGCTTAGATGGTGTGTATAAAATCTCACCTTGCAGGAGTTAATGCCCATCGGGTCCATCACTTGGGAAAACGGGGAAGTCAAGTGTGTTCTTGTCACTCACACTCTTACACCCCTCCCCAACCTCCACTGTCTCCAGCCAACTCCGGCAATTCCGGGGCTGATTACTCTACCCCATGCCCGACCTCAAATACCAACTCCTCCGTGTGCCCCACGAGGACACAGCCCTACCTCTGCTGCCCCGAAGAGCCCGAGTCTGGTGATGCTGCCCCGGGCTTGAGACCTCTCCCTCTGCCTTCTCATCTCCTCAACTAGATGTGCATTTTCTGTTTCTCATTCATTCACTCTGGTGAAGCTCTGTCCTTCCCTAGGTGACCACTGAGACCTGAATGAATCTCAAAATCTGACTGAGCTCATGTGACAGTGGGTGCTAATGGTTTAAGCCTGGAACTTGCAAACCACTTGAGAAATACCCTCAGGGCAATATACCAAGTTACACATAATATAGGGCAATGTGCCAAGATAAACATAATAATACAAAGAAAACAAGGTAATATAAATATAATATAAATACTACCAAAAAGATAAATATAATGCAGCTTTCAGAAACTTACATTTTTAACTTTGGAGGAAAGTTAAATACAACAAATTTAAAACAGATGAAAATACGGCTACAATACGAATATAATATAAATAGTATGTATTAATAATGAATTTTAATTTTTTAGTGTGCGGCTGACCACTCTGTGCTATGACTTCAGATTCCTAGGGAATGTGCATCCTCCTCTCTCATTAGGGATACTGAGTGGAAAAATTTGAAAAGCATTGTCCTGATCTAACCTCCTGCGTGCTTTTCTAAAAAAATCAAGGTCAAGGGTACTCTCATACAATTTCTCATCCTCCTTCCCAGAAGCACATATATGTACCCACTTCTTCTCTTGTATCTTTGTATCTTCAGTATCTTTGTACCCTCCGTCTTAGCTGATGAGCTACAGTCCTATTTGGGCCAACTCCCTCCACCTGTGTGCTTGACCCCAGCTTCTCCCACTTTCTCTGTGCCTTTCTTCCACTGGTCATCCCTAACCCGTCCTGAAATTCCCACTCCCTCTCCTCTGTCCCTGTTTGTAGTCATAAATGCATCCAAGCCCTTCCATCATGAAAAGCCATCATTTTGTCACATCTTCTTTGATCATACAACCCGTCTCCCTTCCTCAATCATTTTTCTCAAAACATAGTCAAAAACCAAACCAAAACAGAAAATATAGTCTACAATCACCTTCTCCCCTTCCTCACGCACCATTTATTCCTCAACCACTGCCATCTGGCTTTTATCCCTCCCTACGCCACTGAAACCACTCTTGCTAAGATCAGCCAGATTATATCCCAATTGCCAAAACTATAGGACACTTCAGACCTTATATTATTTGAGGTATCTGCAGTATGGAATACTGTTGATCTCTTTCTTTCTATAAAATGCATTTCCTGTGTTTTTTATAAAGCCAAGTTGCCCTGTTTTTTCTCATTTTACTCTTACTGTTTCTTTTGTTCCGCATATCGACTCTCTTTTTTGTTTGTTTCCTTTAGGCATTAGTGAGCACCCGGGTCTATGTTTCTTTCCCTACACCATCTTCCCGGATGAGCTCCAATAGTTTCATAATTTTAACCACCTGTATTAGCAGTCCATTGCTATGTAATAAATTACCCTAAAACTTAGCAACTTGATACCAAAAACATTTATTATCTCATGGTCTCTGTGGGTAAGGAATCAGAAAGAGGCTTAGCTGAGTCCCTCAGACTCAAGCTCTCTCATGAGGATGCAGTCAAGCAGTTGGCCAGAACCATGGTTTCAACTAAAGTCTCCACTGAGGGGATGGGGCAGGGTGGGGGGTCTTTTTCCAAGCTCATTCACACATTCTTTGCTGGCCCGCTGGGTCTCCCCGCAGGGCTGCCTCACACCATGGAAGCCGGCTTCCACCAAGGTGAGTGATCCTAGAGGGGCTGATAAAGAGAGCCCACGGTGGAAGTCACAATATTTTTATAACATCACCTCGGAAGTGATATCTCATCACTCCTGCCGTAGCCCACTCATTAAAAGTGAGACAATAATCCAGCCCACACCCAAGGGGAAGAGATTACACAGGGCATGAAAATCAGTGGATGTGGATCATTGGACAGCACCTAGGACTGCCTAACACACCACCTGTGCACCGATGGTCCCACGTCTGCATCTCTAGGCCTGGACATCGCCCTTGAGTTTTAGACTCATACACTCACTTCTTGTAGGATAGCCCTCCTTCAGCTGATGTCTCTCAGGCATCTCAATCCCAATATATTCCAAAGAAAACTTTGGAATATGATCTATTCTCTCCTATTCCTAAACGTAGGCATCATAACTTGAAACTTGGAAGAAAAACTTCAGCCTTCGCTCTCCTTTATTCTACCACAATATAATAAGTCTTCATTCCCTGAATTTATTTGCAGCTTTTTTTTTTCTTTTTTTGCTTGCTTCCCTTCTTTCTAGGCTTTGACCACTTACAAAGTTGAGTTGCTTGTGTATCTCACCTGGATCCCTGATACAATTCTAGCTCATGAAACCTACAGCTTAAGTCACGCTGTCCAGCACATCCCCTGTGTTATGTGTTCAATGCTCTGAGGCTAGGAGGACAGAGATGAACACGGATAAGGTTTTCACCAAGTGCTGAAAGCTGTGATGTCCCCGCTGTTGTAGTGCCACTGCTGCTGAGGATGATGACGATGACAGTGATGATAATATAGATGAATTACACCATCTCTAATAAAATGCAAAGCTCAGACTCCACCGTGGATGCAAACAAGTTATATCTATCTACCACATCTCTCAGCTCCTGTCAGAGATGCCAAAGCACGGGTTCTGACGCCACGTGTCAGCATCTCTGTCTGCACCTGGGAGCTCAGTCAGGGCTCAGTCCTCAAAATAAACTCTGTTTTTGAATGAGGAATCATCACAGGATAATTGGGGCTGCTCAAGTGCCTGGGATGTCATTCCAATTGAACGCTCTTCTGTAGTTTTCCCCAGCTAAGAAGTGGCACAGCTAATCAATCATCTAATCAATGATGCAATCTTTATAGATGTACCCCTACGCAGACCTCTCTATCCATCTCGTCCAGGCCTCCAATGCTTTCCTGTATCCTGGAAGGACATTGGCACGTCCTCAGAGGTGAATCAACTAAGTCCTCACCACCAGCCCCTGCACGGCAGAGAGAGAGTCAAAGCTGGAAAAGCCGGGAGACAGACGCCATCACCCTCCTGCCTGTGAATTCAATGGACTTCCAAGTGCAAAAAGACAGTGCATGCCTCAGGACCAATTTAGTCGTGGCTCGGCGAGATCATGGATGGCTCCTAGCATGAAAATGCGTGCATATGACTTTGGAATATAATACCTGACACAGATATATTGTGGCTGCCACACTCCTATCCTAGATAAGGACACAGCAGTAACAGATGGAGGAACAAGGCACTTATCTTGTTAGTTGACGGATTTATCTTTTTTCCCTCTTTCCTACATATTCCATAGTGTTTAGTGAGTGGCATCATACGGAGAGTGAATTGATTTCTTTTCTCCCTCCTTAATTCAATAAGAATCAAAGCAGAGGATAAACAGCTTGTTGTGCTAGAAAAAATTCCAAATAGTTGAGAAAATGTCAAACTGCTTTTTCTTCTTTCTGTGGTTGGAAGCATTCCTTGCTCAGCAGGAATGAGGATGAGAGTGTCTTCTGTGATGAGGGTGATGGCGCGTACCTGGTCCCCGGTGGGGGCGGCTCCAGCCTATTCTGAGCGCACTGCCAAAGGCAGTTGTACTTCCTGTTAGAAGGGAAGCAAAGCCCTACCATCGAAAAAACTCTTGACATGACTAATTACTGTGGCCTGAAGAGCTGTGTCACGTTCTGCTTCCTTCCAATACCATCCAAAATAACACTAAAGGAAAAAAAAACCTATGTTGACAAATGAAGCAGGGGAGAAAACATCAGATGAAATATGTTGACAAAATTGTACAGGACGGAAAGCGGATGAACGAATAGTCACTGACTTAGCCAAGCAGGGAAAGTTAAAACCAAAATGCCCGGATGGGAGCAGCAAGCTGACTTAGGCTGCGACACTCTAGAAATACTCATGAATTCGGGACACCACATCTTTGTGGAGCCTGTGGTCATGGATGAGGCAAAAAACAAGGAGACTTGAAAGTCTCTACGAGAAGACGGCGTATTCCCTAAAACCTTTCTCAGACTTGAAAACCAGACTTCTATCCTGGTAAGAGATGGAAAGCTTTTGCTCTAGAAGTGTTCATCAGGGTTACCTGGGAACTTGTTAGAAATGCAGAGTCACAGGCTGCATCCCGGAACTCCTGATCAGAACCTCGGGGGTGAAGCCTGGGTAACCTGTGTTTTAACCAGCCCTGCACGCCCAGTGTGAGGATGCCTGGGGACAAGGCTCCAGAGTCAGAGGTGATGGACAGTTCAGCAGGCTGGGAGTTTTTGCTGAAAAATGCACCCACAAGAAAGCAGCAAAACTGTTGATACTTGAAGATCCTCCATGGAGTGTCTGGCTGCTCATTCTGGCTGTTTACCATTCCCTACAAGATGGCTCTCAGGTCAACATGCTCCCACGCAGACCTCCCAACGGGCTTCCGAGCACTTGCTTCTCAAACAAGACCAAACGAGAGAGAACACTGAAGAAGTGTTAGGAATTAAAAATGCTACAGCTGAAACCATTGCATAAGGCAATATTCATTTTAAATGTAAGATGATAAAGTGGAGGAGATCTCCCAGAAAGTAGAACGAAGAGATAGAAAATAGAAATGGGAGAATATATATATATGTGTCTGTATATATATGTACGTGTGTATATTTATACATATCCATTTAATGGAACATCCAGAAAGAAAAAGAGAAAAAAAAAGAGGAGAAAATTAGCGAATAAATATCAAAAGATTTGTTTCCAAAACTGATTGAAAAGGAATTCACCAAGTACCTAGGAGAGTAAGTTTAAAAAAAAAAAAAAATAGCCCACACCAAGGCACTCTATGAAGACATTTCAAAATACCAGGGATAAAGAACATTGCCTAAGACCTTTCTAGGAAAACTACAGATCACATACAAAGACACAGGAACCAGAGTAGCACAACATTTCTGAACAGCCACACTGGAAGCTACAGGATAACAAGGAAATTCCGAGGTAAAAACACGTTGAGGTGAGATTTCTATGTCTAACCTGACTAACAATCAGGTGTGAAGAAAGATGTACGATATTTTTCAAACAAGCAAGTTGTCAACGCTTTCCTCAGGAAGTAGCTGAAAAGTGTGTGCCTCCAAAACACAGGAGAAAACAGAAGTCATTGGTCCTAGAAACATTAATTCCAAACTGGGCGAGGGAGCAGATGATTCTAAGGTTAAATAGCTGGATGACAGCTGTGAAACAGGCCTGCAGTACAGCCAGCTCAAATGGAGCAGGCCGATAGAAGGTTCTAGAAGAGATGCTCAAACAAACAGGCAACAACAATAAAAACTGCTAGATTGCCTCATGTGTGAGACTTATTTACAGCACAACGAGAAAGATTCTGGAGAAACAGGCATACGTGCACAGAAAAATAAGTGACTCCAAGAAAAGTAGGAAGTTGCATAAGAAAGTAAATGAAATTATAATTGACTTGGTTTGATTTGCCTTATATCGATAACAGGAACATTGGCTATTGATTTGACCAAACATTTGATGTAAACCTATATATTGGGAAAATGGGAGAAGTAAATGTGCTAAGGGGAGGTGTAAGAGTGCTAGCCCTTCATCTTCTGTAGTAAATTGGTGTCTAGAATTTAGGAAATAGCTTTATAAGCACGGTATTTAGAAACCCGGAGGTGAATGTCCAGATAAACAGATGGGAGTTGAGAATGGTTGGCTTTGAAGTATGGACTCTTGGGTGGGGAGAGTGAGGCCGGTTGTTAGTTTTTAATTACGCTTGTAGTGTACTTGTAGATATATGATTATTTTGATAAATATCCTCTGACCCTAGTCCTAATTCCACTGTGTCCTACCTATGTGACCTTGAACAATTCATGTATCTCTCTCAGTTGGGTGGGGTTTATCGCTTTGTCATCTCTGTTTAATTGTCACTTCCTCAGAAATGTCTTCCCTGACACCCTCTAATATAAATGGGGTCTGCTGTCAGTCTCTCTCACAGAAACGTGTTCTGCTGAGCAATCGTCACACTTTTTAATGGGAAAATTATCCATTTACCGTCTGTCTCCCCACCAGAGTGTAGAGTCCACATCTGTGGGTGTCGCTGTGCTCACCGTGATCCCCCAGCGCCTCGCAGAGAATAAAGGAAGCAGTGAACATGTCTGCAGCCCAGCTCATCCTGAAGTCTATCTTCCTGCATCAAAAGGGGCAGCTCGCTCCCCGAAGAGGATTTACCCACTCCTCCACAGTGTTCTTGGCAGTAAGAATTCAAACCTGTCAAAGTGCAGAGGGCCCGCTCCTCCCTCCCCGCTGGGAAGGTTCAAAATCTCCTGCACGCATTCAGCTTTCTTTAAGTTCTCAAATAAGGATCATTAGGTATAGAAGTGTTTCTTCCTTGAAAATTATTTTTGTAGGGACCTTTCATCATTCCTCCTTCCACCACTCAAACAAGAAGGTTTAGAAATGCTGGGGGATGGGGGCGCTGAGGGGTGGGGGAGAAAGACGGGGTATGGTGGGGGAGGGGGTGATGGGAGTGATGGGGAAGTCAGGAGCAGGGAGTAGGGAGAGGGAGAGGGGGGAGTGATGGGGAGGGCAGGAGTGGGGAGGGGGGAGTGATGGGGAGGGGGGAGTGATGGGGAGGGCAGGAGTGAGGGGGAGGGGGAGTGATGGGGGAGGACAGGAGTGGGGAGGAGGGGAGGGGGAGTGATGGGGAGGGCAGGAGTGGGGAGGAGGGAGAGGGGGGAGTGATGGGGAGGGCAGGAGTAGGGAGGAGGGGAGGGGAGTGATGGGGAGGACAGGAGTGGGGAGGAGGAGAGGGAGAGGGGGAGGGGAGTGATGGGGAGGGCAGGAGTGGGGAGGAGGGGGAGGGGGGCAGGTGGAGTGTGATGAGGAGAGGAGGGTCTCCTTGCTGGGCTCTGTTCCACCCAGGGCTCTGCTTCTGCGTGGGGACCCGAGGGGCAAGCAGACCCTCATCCAGAGACTGCCGTACCAGAAGATGCTTGCTGGGCTCCAGGCTCTGGGTGACCTTGAGAGGGTCACCTCTTCAGCTGTGAAATGGACGTAGAGACCAAAACTATTCCACGCAGATCTCAGGGCGGTTGTGCGAATCAAATGAGATAATGCACCTTTACTGAATTAACACATGGATTAAAGGGCCAGGGGCTGGGGCTAGTCACTGAGCACAGGTCTTTTCCTGTCCTGGAGCTCCGTGTCTGTGGAGCGGCAGGCAAGCAGACCCTGAACCTAGACGTGCCTTTGCTCAGAGGTATCTTTTGACCTTTTCTGCCTGTCAATCCCCACTCCCACCCCGCCCCAAGTAAGCATGAGTATACAGGGGTGTCGGGAGGGGGTGTCTCAGGCAAGAAGTAGATCTCCAGGGGCTGAGCCCTCACAGTGCTGAGTGACTAACTCCCCTCCAGCGTGCTCTCTTCCTTTCCTCTCCCCTCCCTCTGTCCACAAAGCCCAGATGGGAAACCCACACTCCTAGTGAGTGATGATTCCCCATGGGAACGCTGCAGTCCTGGGCAGAAGAAACGCAGAAGCCACAGAAACAGGCAGACATCAAACGCGACCCACACCAGGGGCTTTCTGCACGTCTCTGAGACCCTCTGCCCAGAGCTGCTGCAAATCAAGCCGGTATGCATCAGCACAGCCTCTCCCCCTGCGGCCGTGGGTGGGAGGCTGCCTTGCGCCCCAGGGGATAGCCCGATGGGTGGAGAAGACACTGCCTGGGATCCAGCTACAGGCTTCAGAGGCTCTTAGGGAGGCAGCCTGCAGGATCCTGCTGGGAGCGAGCCTTCTGGGGAAGCAGATTACCCAGGATCTGGGATGTGTGGCCCAGAGAGGCCCCTCACTGCTGTAACCTGCAGGGCGAATTTCTAATAGAAGAAAGTGGTCGAGGTGCACTGTCGGGGTCTGGGACCCGTCAGCGCCACTCTTGCCATCTGAGTGGCTGATAAGGGGCAGGACAGGTGTCTTGCTGAAGGAGAACTGCCTGGTGCCCATGAACGTGATGTGACTTGCAGCATGAAGTCGGTGTTTTCCTTTCCTGCAGTCAGTATGGATCTCGGCCCACTGTCACACTCAAGTCCCTCAAGGCTTTCTCTTGTTTTCCCGACCACAGCTCTGCATTGTATTGTGTGGCCTGGGATAAACCCCCTGGATTCTAATCCTTCTTCTGCTCTTAGCTGACTTGGTAACCCGGGGAACCCATCCTTTATCTGTCTGGGGCTCAGGTGTTTGGTTTCAGCCTCTCTCAGCCTGGATGGGTCCTCACATCCAGCTTCCCTTGCAAGCTCAGTATGGATAACTCTTTCTCTTTCTCGTATTTTAGATTTTAATATAATTTCCTCAAAAATCCCACACCTTCAAACATGGTCGGGGGCCCATGTTTTTGCTGTATTGGACTTACTGCAATGTCCATTCAATAATCCCTATGGCTCAGCCCCGTTCTCCCACAGTGTCCGTGAGTGGACACTTGAGGCGCACGGCTCAAGCTGGGGGCCAGCACAGTGGAGGCTCTCCCCTGTGTGTGTCAATGAATGAATAAACACCCAACTTACGAGTTTCACACTCCACTAAGTACCAGGAGCACAGGGAACAAGATGCTCAAATAACATCTGAGACAGACTGAGAAGTAAACCAACAACTGCAATGTCAGTGCCATGGTAAGGGTAAGATCAGGGTGCCCTGGGACACGTCAGTAGGAAATGCAAGCTATTTTTGGAGACTAGGAAGGGTTTATGGCATGAATTCATAATTGCATTATAAATCCCACTGAATACATGCACTGGAGCAATACTGTATGAGTGGAAAACCTGAGTCATACAGAGACTAGACAAAGCTGCATTCTCGAGCATTTCTTTACATGAGAGTCCCCTAGTCTGATAAGTGTTCAAACACCATGTATGGAACTAGCGGAGCTGTCAATTCAAACGGCTTTAGTGTTCTCCAGTTATTTTCAGGTTTCAATTTTCCTGTGTAAGTTATACAGCTATTAATTTTTGTGTCACTTTGTCTTTATTCCTCATATTTTTTTCATAATCATCATTATCATCAGCTTTACAGATAATTACTCCCAAAAGTAATGACGTCCAAAATCTGGGTTCATGAATGACTTGTGAACGCACGTAGGATACTCACTGAATTCTTGCAACAAACTTCTTCCTGTTTACAAATAGGAATCTGAAGCTAGCGGGCTCCTTGCCCACATCTTGGAAGTGAGGGAGAACCTGGGCTTTTCTCCATCTCACTGTGCCCTTTGTACTCTTTTCTGAGGAGGCTGCCTCTCTCCCGGGCACCCTTCCCTGGCTTGGTTCCTGTTCAGCAGGTCTCCTTACCATCCCTCAGTCCCTTCAAAATGAAACACAAAGCATTACCATCTTCCAGGGCTCAGGTGAGAGCTCCTTGGCAGGACCACATCTGCCTCTAAGATTTACCAGTGTCTGAAGCAGAATTTATTCCTAATCCAAACATTTACTCATTATTGTACCAAGATCTGTTGAGGTTCTGCTGTGTGCTAGAAATTGTGCTACAAAGTTGGAATGATACAAAGTTAAAGACGTAATTTCCTTCTGTTCTCTCCTCCAGTCTGGGGGCAGGGACAGATACGCCATCACATAGTGAGACACAGGCAGGGGAGATGTGTACCCCGGGAAGACCCGGGAGTAAGTGGTCAGTTCCATCTGGTAGAACAGAGGAGGCTTCCCAAAGGAGCCACCACCCGAAGCGGGTCTTATAGAATAAGGCACTGAAGCCATCCAAAGGGAAAGAGGCCGGACACATAGGAGATATTTATAGACAAATGAACAAAGAATAAATAAGTAAATATGCAGTGCTAGAAAGCACTAAAAGGAGGGAGTATGGTAGAAAACTGGCCTAGGTTGGATGGAGGTACAGGCAAGGAAAGGTGGCTATGGCCAGCTTATGATGACCCTCGTATGCTAAACCATGAACTATGGATTTAAACTGAATAAGGAGGTGGACAGAGAGAAGAGTGAAGCTTCTGTCAAAAGTTCCAGCCTGGGAAACCAGGTGAATGGAGATTCCATCAGTCCCAGCAATGTGGTGAGGAGAAGATTTGAGAATCTGGTTTTCTATGTATGGAGTGTGAGAGACCTGTGGGACGTTCAGGTACACATTTAACTGGTAGCTGGAAATATGTATCTAGATCAGAGTGGGGAGAGCTGGGCTAAAGACGTAAATCTGGTTGCCCTTTGGTGACACTGAGAGCAGAAGTTGTGGGGACAGAGTGATCACTCGGAGGGTACAGAAATGTAAGAGAGAGTCAAAGGGGAAACCTCGGCAAACCTGGGTGTCGAGTCGATCAGAGAAACGCAGAAGAGTGAACAAAGGCACAGTTCCAGAGGCAGAAGGGGAAGCAGAAGAATGCAGTGCCCTAGCTGCCAAGGAAATCCAGCTGAAGAAGGGATGAGACCAGTCAGGGGTAAGGTCATGGTTGACACTGACCAGGGTCGCAATGGAGGCTGATGTGCAGTGGGCTGAGAAAGAAGGTTTAGAGACCCTCTTAGGAGACTGGGGGTGTGGGCAGAACATTGAGGGGCAGGGGGCATGGAGGTGAGGTCCAATCCTATTCATGGTGATGTAAAGACTTTAAGCTATAAGTTTGAAGATTTTCACATTCACCTGTCCTGTGAGTTCAGTTCACTTGTGGTTTCCTGGGGACCACAGTTCAAAGATGCTAAAGACTGAATATGTCCTCCCCAAATTCATATGTTGAAGCCTAATCTCCAACGTGATGGTGTTAGGAGGTGGGGCCTCTGAAGAGTGATTAGGTTATAAGGATGGAGCCCTGATGAATGGGATTAGTGCCCTTGTGAAAGGGCTCCAGAGTGTCCCCTCGCCCCTTCCACCACGTGAGGACACAAGACCGCCATCTATGAACCAGACACGGAATCTGCCAGACACGGAATCTGCTGGCACCCTGATCTTGGACTTGCCAGATTCTAAAACTGTGAGAAATAAATCTCCGTTGCTTAGAAGCCACTCAGTCTATGATATTCTGTATAGCAGGCTGAAGGCGCTAAGACAAAGCGGTCTCACTAACAGATAGGTGATGGTCATTTTCCTCTTTCCTATGCCCCAAGTCTTAGAAGTCAATTGAGAAGCTGCTTTCTCAGTAACTTGTAAGGCATTCTGAGTTATCTGCTGGATCTTTTCAGGGCAATTGCCAAAGGAGCCACCTTGTTTTTCAGACCTCCTTTGGTTTGCTTCAGGAAGTATGAAATGATCTTTCTTACAATTACCAGAAAAATAAAACAAAACCCAGATCGGATACGTTGCCCCCTCAAGTGCTGGTTTTCGGCTCCAGGACTGGACATGCCCACTGAGATCCCAGCTGCCTCTCCTTTATCCGAGAGGCGACCTGAACTCAGGGGAAGTCACGGGCTCCTTTATTCAAGGTCAAAGCCTTCCTTCTCCTGGGCAAGTCCCCCGCACCACACCAGTCCCGCTGCCGCCCTCCCCCTCCAACTCTGAAGGTCAAAGGGGTAAAGACGGACTGTGGGGAAGATAATAGAGTGACAGCACCTCCTCAAAGGGAAATGGGAGGATGGAGGCCAAGCACGGCCGCCGGTCCAGGTACCTCTCTCGAGATGTGAAGGGGAGTGATGTTGAGCTGTGAGCCCAATTTGCCCCTCCGCTTTACACTTAAGAAAATATTCCAGTTCTTCCTCTGCCTTTTGTGCCCAGGAAAGCCCAGTGGCCGCAGCTCTCTGCCACCTGCCACCTGCCCGCTAATTCACTCTTCAAGCAAGGAGTCCTGGTTCTGACAGGTGGGCCTCCTGACGGTGGCCGGGACGGGGGTGTTTGCAGGAGGGGATGAATAGCAGGGTCTCTGGCCTCTGGGCCTCAGGCCAGGCTGATTTCATTTCAGATTAAGAGCCCCTGAAATGCAGCGATCGATAACTCAGCCCTTTTGTTTGCTTGTATTTTCTAAGTCCCCAAAGAGATTAGATCTGATTTCGCAGACCTCTAGCAAATTTAATTGTTTTTTACTCACAGTTGCTCAATACAACTCCTTAGAATCTGAGAGTGGAGAGATTCTCCCCCCCGGCCTGAGCTCTGGGTCACTTCACGGTGTGAAGCCGGGGCCCTCAGGTCTCGCTGGCCGGCACGCAGATGCGGTGCTTCCTGGGTTCCGTCCAGGCTCCTTGCCACCCTCCCACCACTGCCCTGAGCAGGGTGCCCAGCCTCCTTATTCATGGGCCCAACAAAGAAACACGTGGACACGAAATCAAGAACGTGCACTCTCCGTTCCCAGACTTCACCCTGACACCCAGATTGTGGCCACTAATTGTCTTCAGGAAGGTTGCAAAGGATCGAAAGGACAA
The DNA here is from genome assembly GCF_949774975.1 of Lagenorhynchus albirostris. Lineage (NCBI taxonomy): Eukaryota > Metazoa > Chordata > Mammalia > Artiodactyla > Delphinidae > Lagenorhynchus > Lagenorhynchus albirostris. The sequence continues at coordinate 105,459,711 of NC_083103.1, read as the reverse complement.
GGTCACCTCTTGGCCAAACAGGACCCTTCTGGTTGCAGGACCCATCAGGCCCTCAATGGCTGCTTCCAGGAGGTGACACTCACAGTCTGCCAGCAGCAAGAGTCATGGATTCCCCAGCTCGAGACCGTCCCCGTGACCAGCTTCGAAAGGTCCCACTTGGTGAGACGAGACCCCATACTCTGCATTTCTCACTGTCTTTCCTCTTCCACTGTCTTCATCAACACTTTCATATTTCTAAGGCTCTTGCCCAGGAAGGTAACATTTCTGAATAACTTTATTATTCCTTCCAGGAGCTTCCTGAAAGACCCATTAAGTCATCAACAGAAAACATCAAAGGCCAGCTTCCGCCAAGACTCCTTGTGTCTCCCCATCCTAAGAGGTTACACTGGGGTCCATCTGGATCCTAATCAGCCCCTCCTTAGTGCTCACATTGAAAGACCCCCTGAAAACCAGGCTTGGACATCTCAAAAGTGGCCTGGATGTGCCCTTCCTCCCAGGAGCATCAGGAAGACCACGCAGACACGGTGCTCCCCTTACCATGGGAAGCGACGGACTCAGCTTGGCCTTATGAACATGTTGTTTTAGTGATTTTGGAGGGGGGCCAGAATTCGACCCCAGCCTCAGAACTCCTTCCCCACTCAGATTTGTAGGTCTTCTTTATCCCGTTGTAGGGTTTTAAATGTGTTTATTATTTACTTCAGTGATTTGGGGGTCTTACCATCAAAAGGCTGCTATTGACTGAGACGCTTGGTCCCAGACTGTTTAGACACCCTGATCTGTAAGTCTCAGCAAGGAGCTGGTGCGAGCTGTGTGGACACTATGCCTTTACCTTGTACAAAACCTCGCACACGCGGTATTTCAGTTCAATTATTTCTCACCTGCCCCCTACCAAGCACAAACCAAAAAAATCAAACCGTACAAAGCAAGACGGAACAAGTAACCCCCAAGAGTATCAAAGTATCAAACGTCCCCACTTTAAAGATGGGAAAACTGAGTCCCAGAATGGCTCCCTCACGATTTGAAGGCAGGAGAGAAAATGAGAGCTTCAGTTCAAGCCTTTTGCTTCTTAATCCAATGATCTTCACAACAAAGCGCACTTAGATTTGAGAAGGAAAACAAATGAAGAAGAGGATACAAAATAAAAGTAAGCTATTGCAACTGGACCGTAAAATCGTCAGAACGCTCCTTCTGAGGACAGCATGCTGGTTCACAGGCCAATCAGATACGTCAGGCATTTATCTGTAATGATTGGAGGAGGCTGCATAACTCAGCTTGCCTGCCTGCCCAGTGGGCCCAAGTGGCTCAGGAATCCCTGAGAAATGGAAAATCCAGGCTGGCAACCCTTCGCAGTGTAGAGAAGGCAGGCGGCAGGCAGGGACCTGCCCCAGGGCAGTGTGAGTGGCACCACCTCCAGGCAGCCCCCATGCAGGCCGTATGCAAATAAGTTAGCAGGACGCCAGGAGCCAATTGCTTTCCCATCTGCTATTTTCTCTCTTTTTCCCCTTTTTTTTAAAAAAAAAGGCAGAAGTTTTTTGCACTCTGCATTAGTGCTTGATGTAATGGTGCAAAGCATTTTTCGTTTATCATCATAACGCCTGTCAAAGAAACTCCTGATAATGTAAATGCAGGAGAAAAGCCATTAGGGTTTATTTGCCCGGCAGCTTTAAGCTCACTCCCCACTCTGGATGTGAAGTGGGAGTCTGCGGGTGGGGCTGCTTCCCTCACCAGCTGGCCAGGTGGACACCACATCCAGCCTCTTCCTGGAGGAATCTCAAGAAAATGGAAATGCCCCGCTTGTGAGAGACTGGAGCTGGGAAAGCAGAGCCTGGCCGCTGGTGTTACTGGAGGAACTCCAAACTGCCCCCTATGACTCCCTCCCTAGACAATAGGGGAAAAGATGCTGCATCCTGACCAGCCATGTAGAAGGACCAAAATCCTTTATTACCTGGGGGTAACTGGCATACTTCGAGCTCCAGGAAGCCTGCCATTTTAGAGGATTGTGAGTTGATATCAGAAGCACCCCTGGTCTCTGAGCGGCCAGTACATTCACGACTTCTCAGAAACAAGCATCCCTCCCAGGCAAGCACCAAGCCCCTTAGGCTCTGTACCCTGGATGTCCTCCCCACGCTGCCAGGTTCCAAGAGAACCTCAACAACAACGTGGTCTCACAAGAGTGAACGAAGGAATGAACTACACTTACATTCTACTAGTCAGCACCTTCAGACATTCTAACTATATCAGCTTTATCCCAGCAAACTTCAGAAAACGCAGGGAACCCAGGCATCATCAGAGCTGAATCTTTACCATGGATGTTTTCTCCTCTAAAGCCATAGCAGAACAGAAAAAGCATGGAGTATGGAGACAGAGAGAACTGAATTTGAACCCCTGACACCAATTTAGTAAATAAGACCTTGGGCAATGTAATTTTCCTGAGCCTCAGTTTTCTCATCTGTAAAATGGGGCAATAATCCCTACCTCCTAGAGTTACTGTAAGGGATAAATGAAATGAGGGAAAGCTGTATCTCTCAGTTCAGGATGTGCAGAGGGAAGACCCTAGTGTCCTGTTGAAATGCAGATGCTGATTCAGGAGGTGGGATGGGGTCTGAGTGACTGCATTTCTAAAAATCTCCCAAACAAAGAAAATGCTGCTGGTCTGGCACCTGTTTTGTATAGCAAAGATCTACTGCTCCTAGGATGATGCCTGGCACTGAATAAATGCTTAGCAAACGTAGATCTTGGTATTGATTGCTCGCTGCTGCAGATGACTTTATTCACTGTTATAAAGTAGAAACAAAAACAGTAAGAGATATGGTCCTTGATCTTAAGCTGATGATTTATTCAATATTCAACAACTATTTAAAATTTAGGAGAAATAAATTACGTGTGAAATGTATCAAATAAGCAGGTGGATTTAAAGTATAGGAGAAGGAATAAAATTAGCCATTTGCAATGATTTCCTCTGTGCTGCCTTCTTGATTTATACTGGAATGTGTTCCTTTGACAGGTAGGGGAAAGAAGGAGGTTCTATCCCGAGATTTCCTACTCAGACTTGTGTCTAAAATAGATCATGTTCTATATGGTCTGGAGGAGGGAGGATGGGCCAATTTACTCTGGAAGATATTTGCTAACTTTGGGGTTTCTGAAGGACTTCACAGCTTTTGGTTTTCAATTTAATGTGTACCTCGTGGAGAATGAATGGTCTTTTTAAAGACTCAGCTATTTGACTGCCACTGCTCATCTACCACTGATTTCCAAGCACAGTTTCAGTGGTAATGTTCTTCTACTTTAAAAGCCAAAGCAAAGTGCTTCTTTCCAAAGTGAAACTGAAAATTGGGTGATGCTTGACACAGCACCCTTTTTCCAGCATTTCAAAGAAGAAAAGCTTTTTACTCCTCTCCTCATTTTTTAAAATAAATTTATTTACTTTATTTATCTTTGGCTGCTTTGGGTCTTCGTTGCTGCACGTGGGCTTTCTCTAGTTGTGGCGAGCAGGGGCTACTCTTTGTTGTGGCGCGCGGGCTTCTCATTGCGGTGGCTTCTCTTGTTGCGGAGCACGGACTCTAGGCACGCGGGCTTCAGTAGTTGTGGCTCACGGGCTCTAGAGCACAGGTTCAGTAGTTGTGGCACGTGGGCTCAGTAATTGTGCCTCACGGGCTCTAGAGTGCGGGCTCAGTAGTTGTGGCACATGGGCTTAGTTGTTCCACGGCATGTGGGATCTTCCTGGACCAGGGCTCGAACCCTTGTCCCCTGCATTGGCACGCGGATTCTTAACCACTGCGCCACCAGGGAAGACCCTCTCCTCATTTTTTTTATCAATTGTCTACCTCCCCTATGGGGAAACCAAGACTTAGAAAATTAAGGTATTTGCTTAAAGGGGTTTTTATGGAGCCACGTTAAGGGGAGCATGACTGCTGTTTCCCCTTACACACAGTCCATGATTTCCTACCTTCTACGGTCAGGAGGCGCATTATGTGACGGTTGAGAACGTTGCTTTGTGTAGTCAGACAGACACATTCATCCCCTGACTCTCATGTTCACTAGCTTTGAACCAGTGAACCTCGAGTGACTTTTATCCTGCCAGCATCTGTTTCCTCCTGGAAGAGGGTGATTTTGAAACACCTGCCTTATGAGGGACTGCAGGGTTAAATGAGGTAATATCCATGAAGCTCTTAAGATCATGCCGGGCACGTATGAATTCTCATTAAATGTGATTATTAGTGGTAGTACTCACACAGCAGAGAGGTTAAGAGTAGAGATTCAGAGCCAGACTTCCTAGATTCGAGTCCTGTATCTACTTACCAGCTGAGCATCCATGGCAAGTTATTTAAGTTTATGCTTAAGAATGAGATAACATTTTCAGGGTTTGGAATAGTTCATGGCATACAGTAAATACTCCGTATGTTTTAGGAGCTGTTGTTAAAATAATACTAATAATGACTATTCTCATGCCTATGGTTAGCAGGGTGTAATGAAGAGCTGCATAGGGTGGTGCTATAGCTGAGCAGTGTCTCCCCAAAATTCATATGTTGAAGTCCTAACACCCAGCACCTCAGAATATTTGGAGGAAAGGTCTTTACAGGGGTGATTAATGCAAAATGAAGTCACATGAGTGGGCCCTATTGCAATCTGACTGGTGTCCTTATAAGAGGAGGAAATTCAGACACACAGAGAGATGCCAGAGGCACGGGCACAGCTGAAAGACCATAGGAGGACACAGCAAGAGGGTGGCCAAGGAGAGAGGTCTCAAGAGAAACCAAATCTACCAACACACTGATCTTAGATTTCCAACTGTGAGAAAATAAATTTACGTTGTTTAACCCCCCAGTCTGTGGTATTTTGTTATGGCATTAATCCAGATGCACTATTACTCTCCACCCCAATTGTATGTTTTTAATGCCACATTATAACATCTTTTATCTTATGTATCCCTTAACTAATTATTGTAATCATTGTTATTTTTACTACTTTTGTCTTTTAACTTTCATACTAGCTTTATAAGTAAGTGAACATCTACGACTTTTGCTATGTATTTACCTTTCTAGTGTGATTTATTCTTTCATATGTGTCCTTATTCTAATTAGTACCCTTTCTGTTCAGCTTAAAGAAGTCCCTTTAACATTTCCTGTAAGGCTGGTTTAGTGGTGATGAACTAATTCCTTTAGCTTTTGCTTGTTTGGGAAACTCTTTAGCTCTCCTTCAATTTTGAAGGACAACTTTGCAGGGTAGAGTATTCTTGGTTGTGAGATTCTTTTTTTTCAGCACTTTGAATATATCACGCCACTCTGACCTGCAAAATTTCTGCTGTAAAATCTTTGGGTAGTCTTATGGGGCTTCCCTTGTATGTAACCAGTTGTCTCTTGTTGCTTTTGAGATTCTCTCTTTATCTTTAACTTTTGACATTTTAATTATAATGTGTCTTGGTGTGGGCCTCTTCAGGTTCTTCTTCTTTGGAACTCTCTGGGCTTCCTGGATCTGGACGTTAGGGAAATGTTCAGCCATTATTTCTTCAAGCAATGTTTCTGTCCCTTTCTTTCTTTCTCCTTCTGGGAGTCCTATAATGCGAACGAACGTTCGTCTGTTTTATGTTGTCCCGTAAGTCCCTTAAGCTACCTTCACTTTTTAAAAAAAATTTTTTTCTCTTTTTGCTGCTCTGATTGAGTTACACTGCCTTGTCTTTGAGTTCACTGATCTTTTCTTCTGTTTGATCTAGTCTGCTGTTGAACCCCCGCTAGTGTATTTTTCAGTTCAATTACTATATCCTTCAGCTCTGTGACTTCTATTTGGTACTTTCTTATATTTTCCATCCCTTTGGCATTTGTGTTTATGCATTCTTTGTTCCAGTTCAGTGTGCATCTTTGGGACAACTACTTTTAATTCTTTATCAGGTAAATTACTTATCTCCATTTCATTAAGTTTTACGTTTTGGGGGGAGGGTGGAGGTTGTGGTTTTCTTTTTCCCCTCAGGTTTTATCTTGTTCTTTCATTTGGAACATATTCCTCTTTTTTATTTTTTTAATGTTGCTTGACTCTCTGTGTTGTTTTCAACACAGCAGATGAAACAACCACCTCTCCCAATCTCATGTAGGAGATAAACCTTGTTGTCCAACCTTGCTGAGTTCAAACCTTTGGGCAGGTCCAAGGGCCTGTATACGGTTAATGGCTCCCAGTAGTTGAGGATGTGTCAGTGTCCCAAAGGGAAGTATCTCAGCACCTAGATTCAGGCTGACTGGAAGCCAGACCCTCATTTATCAGCTTTTAAAAGTATGCAAATATATACATTCCTGTGGGACCACAGAGCCAGGTGATCAGGGGGCATCTCCTGGGCAGCAGCTACAGAGATTGGGGCTCCAGACAAGCACCTTTCTGGGTGATACCAGCGAGCTGGAGCAAGGTGGAGGGAAAGCACCTAGAAGGCATCCACAGCCAGTGTGCCTGGAGGGCAGATCTGCAGGTCACTAACGCAGCCCTCAGGCCAAAGCTCCAGGACAAGCAAAGAGGCCTCCTCCACACACACACTTGGGGTGTGTATCCCATTTTGCTGTCCGTGCAGTGCCCTGGGGGTGGTAGCCTGCCAAGAACAGTATCCCCAGTTGCCATAGTCCCTTGCGACCCAGGAATGCAAGCCCCTCTGGCCACCAGAGCCAGGTGATCAGGGGGTGTCTACTGGGTGGCAGCCACAAGGCTCAGGGCGCCAGACACACAAAGCTCCCCTCCAGGAGACACGGGTGCTCTGGAATGCAGAAGGTGAGTGGGAAGATAGTGCCTTCCCTCTGGGGTCTCTAGAGAGGATTACAGTCAGCCCCAACATACGTGTTTAATTAGAATTAGAAGCCTGCTGTCAGGCCACCGTCGTGATGATTAGCTAATTGGACTCCTTCACAGAAAACACTGGGCTCCTGGGTTTATTACCTCTTTCTGTGCCCTGGGGGTGGTTGATGTTTAAGAACTCTTTCTCTGTTGGTTGCAGTTCTGTGGGACTCAGGAGCATAAGCCTCACTGGCCATCAGACCCAGGCAATGTAAAGGGGACCCCTAGCATCAGGCACGAAAGTTGGAGCACTGACGGGTATGCACTCCTGTCGGGGTGACGCCAATTACTACATTCCCATGGGACCAGGCGTGCAAGCTCCCCTGGGCTCCAGATTCAGGTGATGGAGAGGTGTCCCTAGGGAGCAGCCACAAAAATAGGGGCACTGGACACATGTCAAAGCTCCCTCCCCGGACATACTGGTGCTCTGGGTCATGACAAAGGGAGAGCCCGAAGGTGGCGCCTGCCTGTCTTTATCCCCAGGGAGCGTTCCACCAGGATCCTAGATGTTTATGTTGAATTAGATGCCTGCCCCTCAGGCTGATGCTTTAATATAAGCAGGTAAGCCTCCTTCACTTTAAATATGGGCCCGACTGGCCTCTGAGTTGGGCCCTGGGGTGGGTGAGTCTGAGCATGTGAACACTTTAAGAGCAATTTCTCAGATCACTGGAGTCTTGCGGGTCTCAGGACACAAGTCCTATTGGTTTTCAAAGTTCGATGTTTTAGGGGATCATCTCTCAAGTGCATGTCTTAAAAGTGTGGATGCCCAATATGGGGTTCAGACCCCTCACTCCTCAGGGAGAAACTCTGGGTTTTGAGTTGCCCTCCTGGTTGCGGGATGCTACAACAGGTGAGATTTATGGCAAGATTTTGTTCCAGCCTCTCCTATATGCATTGATGTGGTTTTCTTCTTGTTTGCCTGATGTGAAGTAATCACTCAGCCAGACTATAGGTCTTTTCTTAAGAGAAAAAATTTCCATATGTACCTGTAGACTCAGTGTGTCTCTGAGAGGAGATGAGTTTCGGATCTTCCCATGTCACCAGCTTGAATGGATCTTCCACACCACAGAAATAAAAAGGATCATAAGAGACTGCTATGGACAACTATCCACTAACAAATTGTATTACCTAGAATAAATGGATACATTCCTAGAAATACATAACCTACCAAGACTGAATCATGATGAATGAGAAAATCTGAACAAACCAATTACTTATAAGAAGATTGACTCAGTAATCAAAAAGCCTCCCAACAAACAGAAGTCCAGGACCAGAGGGCTTCACAGGTGAATTCTACCAAACACGCAAAGAAGATTTAGTACTGATCCTTCTCAAACTTTTCCCAAAAATTGAAGAGGAGGGAATGCCTCCAAACTCATTTTACAAGGCCAGCATTACCCTGATACCAAGCCAGACAGGGACATTACAAGTAAAGAAAATTACAGGACAATATTCCCTGATGAACATAGATGTGAAAATCCTCAACAGAATATTAGCAAACTGAATTTAATAATACACTAAAAGGATCATACACCATGATCAAGTGGGATTTATTCCAGGATGCAAGGATGTTGCAACATTTGCAAATCAATCAACATGATACGACACGTTAACAAAATGAAGGATAAAAATCATATGATCATCTCAATAGATTCAGAAAAAGCATTTGACAATATTATACATTCATTTATGATAAAAACTCTCAGCAAAGTGGGTACAGAGGGAACCTACCTTAACATAATAAAGGCCATATATGACAAGCACACAACCAATATCATACTCAACCATGAAAAGCTGGAAGCTTTTCCTCTAAGATCAGTAACAAGACAAGAATGTCCACTCTTGCCACTTTTATTCAATGTAGTACTGGAAGTCCTAGCCACAGCAATTAGGCAAAAAAAAAGAAGTCATCCAGATCGGAAAGGAAGAAGTAAAACTGTCACTATTTGCAGATAGCATGATATTATATATAGAAAACCCCAAAGATCCTGCCAAAAAGCTATTAGAAATAATAAACAAATACAATAAAGGTACAGGATACAAAATCAATATACAAAAGCCTGTTGCATATCTATATACTAACAACAAACTATCAAGAAAGAGAATTTTTGTAAAAAAAATCTCATTTACAATTGCATCAAAAAGAATAAAATAACTAGAAGTAAATTTAACCAAGGAGGTGAAAGACATGTATATTGAAAACTACAAGACATTAATAAAAGAAGTTGAAGAAGACACAAATAAATAGAAAAATATTCCACACTCATGGATCAGAAGATTTAATATTATTAAAATGTCCATACTGTCCAAAGCAATTTACAGATTTAGTGTAGTCCTTATCAAAATACCCATGACATTTCCCACAGAACTAATATAATTCTAAAATTTATCTATATATGGAATGATAAAAGACCCCAAATAGCCAAATCTTGATAAATAAGGACAAAACTGGAGGCATAACGCTCCCTGATTTCAAACTATATTACAAAGCTCTAGTAATTAAATGTGTGGTATTGACATAAAAACAGACACACAGACCAATGGAACAGAAGAGAGAGCACAGAAGTAAACCCACACATATGTGGTCAATTAATTTACAACAAAGGAGCTATGAATACATAATGGGGAAAGGACAGTCTCTTCAATAAATAGTGTTGGGAAAACTGGATAGTCACATGCAAAAGAGTGAAACTGGACCCCTACCTTACACCATACACAGAAATTAACTTAAAATGGATTAAAGACTTGAATATAAGACATGAAACCATAAAACTCCTAGAAGAAAATATAGGTTGTAAGCTCCTTAACAAAAGTCTTGGCAATGATTTTTTGAATCTGACACCAAAAGAAAAAGCAACAAAAGTAAAAATAAGCAAGTGGGACCATATCAAACAAAAATGTTTCTACATAGCAAAGGAAACCATCAACAGAATGAAAAGACAATCTACTGAATGGGAGAAAATATTTGCAAATTATATATCTGATAAGGGACCAATATCCAAAATACATAAAGAACTCATACAACCCAATACCAAACAATTCAATTTAAAAACGCATAGAAGATCTGAACAGACATTTTCCAAAGAAGACATACAGATGGCCAATAGAAACGTGAAAAGATGTTTTACATCACTACTCACCAGGGAAACGCAAATCAAAATCACAATGGGATATCACCTCACACCTGTCAGAATGGCTATTATCAAAAAGACTAGAAATGACAAGTGTTGGCGAGGATGTGGAGAAAAGGGAACCCTCATGCAATAAAGGTGGGAATGTGTAATTGGTGCAGCCACTATGGAAGACAGTATGAAGTCCTCAAGAAATTAAAAATAGAACTATTATATGATCTAGCAATTCCACTTCTGGGTATTTAGCAGAAGAAAACAAAAGCACTCATTCAAAAAGATATATGACCCTCTACGTTCATTGTAAAATTATTTACAATAGCCAAGATATGGAAACAACCTAACTGTCTATTGGTGGATGAATGGATAAAGAAGATGTGGTACATATATACAATGGACTATTGCTCAGCCATAAAAAAGAATAATTCTTGCAATTTGTGACAACATAGATGGACCTCAAGAGCATTATGCTAAGTGAAATTAGACAGAGAAAGACAAATACTGTATGATTTCTCTTATATGTAAAATCGAAATATATCTAAATATATATTCATATTATGTTATATACTAAATATATAAAATACATTTTATATATTATAATGTAAATATATAGATATAGATAAACAAAGGTCATTGGATGCAGAGAGCGGATTGGTGGGGTGATTAGAGAAACAGGTAAATTGTTCTTTTTCTTTAGTTTGAATAAATTGAATAATAAAAAGGTCCTAATATCTATAGTTACTTATAGAAATAAATACAGATGTCGGTATATGGGTGTATATGTGTATACATACTTGATAAATGGTGCTGCCATATTTTGATATCTAAATAAAAAAAAATTTTGTTTTACATGTGCACAAAAATTAAATTCAGTAGTTTAAAGCCTTACAGGCCAAAAGCAGACTTTCACACTTTTAGAAGGAAATCAGGAGTATTTCTTTATGCTCTTGAGTAAAGCAGGATTTTTTTAAAAATACAAAAACTGCACAAAATATATAGGAAAAAATCAGTAAATTTGACATCATTAAATTTTAAAATTACATCGAAAGGTATCAGAAACAAGTGGAAGTGACAAAATAGAAACACTGACAGAAGTTATTTGCAGCTCATATAATCAATAAGGATCAATACCTAGAATATACAGTTGACTCAGACAAATAAACAAGAAAAAAGCCAACTATCAAACAGAAAAACAGACAAAAATATGCTCATAGATTCCTCATAGACGAGGAATCTGGAATGGCCAATAAACATAAGCAAAGGTCCTTTACCTCATTAATAATTAGGAAAAGGCAACTTTGAAGCCATTTCATACCCATCCCTCAGCAAAATGCTGTTTCAGTAACATTGGCTTGTAAAAATGTGAAAAATTGTGAACTCTCATACACAGCTAATGGGTGCATAAACTGGTATACTCATCTTTAAAAGCAATTTCAAAATGTATATTTAAGTTAAAAATAATATACCCATTATCTCAACAGCTTTACATTATTTAACCTGTAGGAGCTCTTGTACATGAACAAGAATGTTAATTGAGTCACTATTTGGAGCCAGACACTGTTTTTGGTGTTCAAGGTACAATGGTGACAAAAAAGACAAAGACCTCTGCCCTCATGGAGTTTATATTCTAGTGGGGAATGACAGAAACAAAAACAAACAAATAAACAAAAAACTGTGAGCAAAATAAATACACAAATTTTAATAGAAAGTTATGAACATGTTTTTTAACAAAGAAAATAAAATCAGGTACAAGACTCTAATCCATTTTTTTAGCAGAATTTTTATCTTCAGGGTTGTTTATGCAGCTGGTAACCTTGAAAGATGAGCTAACAGATCCCCATGGACAAGGAACAGGCCTACTGAACTTCTTGATACCCAAGCTGTAGATTTCCTAAATTCAGGCTTCCCTGGATGCAGCACAGGTATCCTGTGTATACAGCACCCATCAGAGCCCATTGTGTCACCTCCTTGGGACTTGGGGGCTACTTTAAAACATACAGAGGGACTATATCTTTTATCATCTCTCTTTCAGAAACCCCCTGGCCTACCGACCACAGGTATGGAAAGCTGGAGGTCCTAAACTGGAGTGTCAGTTCTGAAGGGTCACCATCAGTGCAAGTTCATGGTCAGAAACCTGAGTTGAGTCCAGAGGGACAGGAAGTGCCACAGAAGGGCTCACCCGGAAGAGAAGGAGAGGCAGTGGACATGGACAGAAGAACAGGAAGTTGGGGACCTTCCTCGCCCAGACTGGACAGGGCAAGGGGACCCAGGTGGAAAATTTTGTGGGGAGGAGACAGACATCCAGACACAGGGGACAGGTGTCTCGATGGAGAATCTGGCAGAAGGGTCAGAAGGGAGACAGCAGATCAGAGCCAGGCACACATCCATTTCTGAAATATGTGGCAAAAATATTCAGCTGCTATCAGACGTCACAGCCATTCCTCTGAACAGCCAGTCCGAACCCTGGGCTCTCCTCTGCTCAACCAAGATAAGCATAAGGACAAAGCAGGATACTTACACCAAGTAGGTGCATTACCTCGTGGCCAAACTGTGGGGTTCAGAACTGAACGCGAGAACTCTGGGTTTTCTGATCTGGGGATTTTTCAGCAGCTGACGCTACTGACCACTGCCTGCTCACAGGACATAGGGATAGCTAGTATCTCCAGAGAGTACTTAAGTCCTGTAGTAATTATGGAAGTAAAATGCATTTAGAGGTACAACCCTTGTTAGCGAGGCATTCACCATAACAAAGTTAGGAGGAAAAGCACAGTCCTCATGTGTATTCATAAGAGGAAAAAATAGCTAACCCCATATAATCACAATGCTAAACATGCATCTCTCTGAGGCTAAGGCGGAGTGTACTTAATAAAGGATGGAGGTTAGTCAGCAAATGTTTTGTTTAAATTGGAGGTAGAGTGGGAAGCCTAAACCAGGCAGGACAGAGCGACAGTTCTGGGAAAGACAGAGTCTAAGTCTTGACCCACGTCACCCCTGTCATCTTTGTCTCGAGCCCTTGGGGAAGTCACCTGGAACGGCATATGCAATAACTTCCTATAAATGAGCCCTAATGAAGCCCCTGTTCCGGAAGTCCAGTCTGGATGTTACCAGATCATTAGTCTTGGTTTCAAAGAAAGAGTCTATGTGGAGAAAAGGTCAAAGGATCCAGAAGAACCTTCAGCACTGTCCAACCCCTTCTCTTTCCCCCAGGCAGAACCGTGTGCCCGCAGCCTGGCAAGGGAAGGAGCATCAAGGAGGGCAGGATTCTAAGACTTCCTTGGATGCCTTGGTCCCCTCCTCCACGGGGGAGCCCTGCTGCTTTCACAGAAATAAAGATTAGCCAAGGGCCTTTGGTCAGCCCATGCAGGAATCACTGCACAGCCACGCCACTGGACTTGAGGGCCCCATGCAGACGTGCATGGTGGGAGCCAGTGCAGAGCTGTCAGGTAGATGTATAAGTTTATTTCAGGGCAAATGCTTGATTTCTCAGTTAAGAAATTGTTGGTAATTCCTCTTCTAATGGAGCCCTCAACAAGCTGCCTGTCCATCGCACACCCCACAGGGATCAGCGTGCTCTGATCCAGAGTCTGAAGGGCAGACACACTGCATGGGCTCTGAATAGAAAGAGAACGAAGGGAGGAATGAGGATGTGAGAGAGAAAGGCCAATGCCAGAGCCTGCACAGGACCGAATGGAGAAAGATTGAGACCATTGAACACAGTAAGACCAAGCACCTGCCAACAAACACTCAGTAGTTCTACCAAGCCGCCATTCTTGCCACTGTTGGCTATAGGATGGAAGCTGACTTTTATAAAACAGAAAAAGAAATACATTCTTTGCTTGGTTTTCTGGGTTATGTTTCTTTAGCCTGTCCAATTCCAGAAGCTCGAGGCTTGTGTGTCCTCAGTTGGCTGCTCTGGTAAGGGAAGCAAACTCTACTTGCATTGTAATGGGAGGCCAGTCCCAGTCCAGTGATGGGAGGCCAGTCCCAGTCCAGTGATGGGGGGCCAGTCCCAGTCCAGAGATGGGAGGCCAGTCCCAGTCCAGTGGGTCTGAAACAGGGGACCTGGGAGGGTGCAGAAGACAGATCCTGACACATGAAGTGGGCCTTGAGGTTACACAATGTCAAGTTGTTACTTTCTGTATTAGTTTCTCATTGCTGCTGGAACAGATTACCACAAACTTCATGGCTTAAAACCACGGAAATGTCTTATCTTACAGTTCTATAGGTCAGATACCCAACACAGGTCTCACTAAGCTGAAGTGAGGGTCTCCACAGGGCCAGTTCTTCCTGGAGGCTCCAGAGCAGAACCTTTGCTCTTTCCAGCTTCTACAGGCTGCCCACAGGCCTTGGCTTGTGGCCCCTCTTTGCATCCCTCCAACCTCCCATTTCCACGGTCATAGCTCCTGCTACTGCCTTTGACCTTCTTGCCTCCCTCTTATAAGGACTTTTGTCATTGCACTGGGTCCACCTGAAGTAATCCAGGATCACCTTCCCATCTCTGTAACCTAATCACATCAGCGAAATCCTTTTTGCCATGTAAAGTAACATACAGGTTCCCGGGGATTAGGGTATGTATAGCTTTGGGAGACCATTATTCAGCCTCCTGCACTGTCATTTACGAAGTTCCGCTGAGAAACTGTTAAGCGAGAACAGGACACTATACCTGGTGCTGACCACCTGCTCACAACAAACAAAGGCAGGGAGAAGCTGATGCAGACTCCCATGGTGTAGTCCTCCAGGGAGGTTCTGGGGCACGGATGACTCAGCTTTACATCTCCAAGAATGATGGGCATTCAGCCCTGACCCACATTCTCTCTTGTTCAAACCACGGGTATCTCTTGCCCAGGCTACTACGATAGCCCCCCAATGCCTGCTGTTGCCCTCCTCCAATTTCACCTACACCCAGCAGCTAGAAGAATCCCTGGATACTCCATCCCTCCCTCAGTGTCCTACCAATGCACTTAAAATTTAACCAACTTTTGATGGCCTCCAGACCCCTGCGTGGTCAGGCGTCTGTGTCCTTCCCTCTCATCCGGCTCCTTTAGCCCCCTGCCACATGCTGGGCTGTTTCCCGCCTCGCAGCCTTCTAGCATGTTCCTCCCTCCACCTCCTCTTTCCACCGCTGGTCTCTCTTGATCCTTCAGGTTTCAGCTTAAATGTCCCTCCTCCCAGAGGTCTTCTGTGGATCACTCTCTCTCAGGAAATCCACCCTCTACCCTCCCCCGTTCCCCCTATTTCACTTTGTATACGGTCCCACGTCGCTCCCTATGTCCCAGCACTTACCACACATTGCAATGTTCTGTTTATTTACCTGCATATAATAACAGCTTCTCTTACATGTATATAATAAAATCAGACAAATACTTTACTAGCAATGTAGCTGCTCCTTCTAGGACTGATGACTCTCCCGCTAGACAATGAGCGAAGGGTGAGGACCAAGCTCAGGTCAGTTCTTTGCCTCCATGTACACTGAGCAGCTGGGCCATCTGTTGCGTGGATGGATAAATGAATAGATGGTGGTTGAATGGGAAGATGGATGGATCTATCAAAGCTAATCCAGAAGAGATGCTCAACTCACCCTGACCTGCATCCTGGTCTCATAAGTGCATGCCTTGGTGATTGCCTCTGGCCATTTGGCGATGAAACCCTTATTTCAATACATGGGAGATTCAGTTTGGGGCACAGACCCTCCTTGGTTTGAGATTTTGTCCATATGTCAGTACACACGTGACACACAAATATCAACCGACAGGAAGACAAAGCCCTGGCGACTTATTTTGCCTTTTTGAGTTTTAACAGAGAACCGGCACGCTACCCAGGAAAATCTCATGTCAGTTTTATCACTCCTAACCGCACAGCGATTCCTGCCCGGGTACAGGCAGCTGGCCTTGCACAGGAGACAAACAGGAACATAATCACGTCTGGTCTATGACTGGACGGGCAGCCTTCAGGGACGACTCAGTCACAGCCCACATCATCCCTGCACCAGCCTCTGCCCCCTTACTCCCTCTGCATGGGCTGCACTGGGTGAGTTCAGACGAGGTGTCTGTTCCTTTTCTACCTGCTCGGATTCGCTCAAAGCCCAGTCTTTGAAAGAACTGTTACCAATTCCCTGGCGAGTGGGAGATGGGAAACAAAGGAGATCTGGGCATCTTTTGGTCGTGTCCGACCTGTGCTCTACTGTGATAGTGATCTGCACCGATAGCTCCCGGCCACAGATGGACTGTTTTCCAACGTGCTGTTAAAGCTAGCAGGCTACAGCCCGTGCAGGATGCTTCCGCGAGATCTACAGACACTCGGTTCCTGTAATTCCTCCAGCATCACAGCTCTGATGCTAGCATCCCAGTTGGCTCTGAATTCCATTCAAAATTGCTTTGTTGACATTTAAAGGTCTCCATCCGTCTAGTCACGTGGCAAAGAAGACTGGATAAAATCACCCCCGCCTCACTACCTCCAAGCTGACCTCAGACAAAATGATCTCTGTCTGGAAGGCAAGCCCAAGCGTTCCCTCCAGCTCTAAAATTCTATGATCTTACGATGCCTCCTGTTCAGCCAGTTGTCTGAACCCTTCTGACTGCCAATAACTCACAGAAAATCCCATTAAAAGAGCAAATGAAACCTGTAACCAAACCTTTCAGGAGGCCGCCAAAAGCTCAGGACATTTTCCACCGTGAGCTGTTTGTTTTCCAAAAGACTTGCACTGCCCAAGGGGAGTTTTAGGTGAGATACGACATACAGCTTCCTAACTGTATATGGTATGCATCAAGGGAAGGAAAGCCTTTGTCTGATCTCTTTCTTGCGGGGAGGGTTGGGCCCTATCTTCCTTTAGGAAGAGGGACGGTCTGGATGGATTTTGAAGGGCTATGATTGCCTTAGGTTCTTTGATTCCGTCCTTTCCTTGATAAATTTTACAACCCTCATTTTAATTGCCAAACTGAACACCTCCACTAAGATAACGAGTGTGCCATTTTCCTTCTAAATAAAAAATTCAGCCTGGAAGAGTAGCTCTAACGTTCCTTAACGTAAATTCCCTGAAGAGTTAAAGTGTGTTGAGAACAACCCAAAAACCAGGACAGAACTAACTGTGGGACCCTTCTCCTATAGGGAGAGAGCCCCAGGACAAGTAGAAAAATGAAATGCTGATCTGATCCTGCATGAACAGGGACTTGGGGGCCTTTGGGTTATTATGGTTTCAAAATGCCTTGCCCGTGCCTTGCCCTCTGCGGGGATCCAGCTAGGTAACCACACAGCTAGGTGTGGTGCCTGTGTGTGCACTGCAGGTCTGCCCCGGGGGACATGTGTACACGCCAGTGGGAATAGCCCGTGACAGCTGGCAGGGACTCAGCACACCAGCTTCAGCCCATCCAGCCACACCAGAGTACATCACTGCACCTGCTCCTCTACCCTGCAGAGCCCTCTATATCAGAACATGTTTTCCCCTCAATGATTAAGTTTTCAACCTATGCACAGAGGGCTGCATACTACCCTCTAGACAAATGAACTTATCTGTCCAGTTCCTGCTAATATCAAATAAGAAGTTCCTTAATATCTAACAAAATCCAGCCCTTTCTAGAGCCGGGAAAGCCTTCCCCATCAAGGATAGGCTACACTGATCAGGTCAAAGGATCCCTAGTCCAAAATCGTATTTCATTAAATTCTGCCCCCTGAGTCCACAGTTTGGGTAGGCTTTGCTATTACCGCTGTAGAAGGCAAGGGGGAAAAGGTGTCAGCTGTCTTCTCCCCTTCATTGTTTAAGGCACAATCCTAGGGGTGAAACAAGTGGTATTTGATCGGTTGACATCTTGCCTGTCATAGTTTGCTGGTGCAGGAAGGGGCTTAAGCTGCCATTCAGATAAGCAGAGATCTGGGGAAGAGTTTAGCCGGTCCTGAGAAAAATGATATAATTTATAAGTCATTGAGCTGGAGGTTGGCTAATTTCACAAAGTATCCTCACTTTACAAATGAGAAGATTGAGAACGAGAAAGATTTTGTGACTAACTCAAGGTCACGTGTTAATATCAAAATAGAATTGAGACTAGAAAATGGGTCTACGTAGTGACTCTCAGCCTAACTCCACCACCAAAGGAAATCAGATAAGGTATACAGTGAGAAAACATTTTGGGGGAGGTTTTCCATTCTATTTGCATTTTTCTGCCTTCCAATCTCCAAATCGACTCCCTAATTCAAGCTCCGTTACCTAGGAGAGTACATCAAAAACAAGACTACAGACCCGTTTCCTTGGATTTTCAAATCAAGTCTGACTGGAGGTTCAAGTTCATTTGGAAGATCTTAGGGTAAAACCGATGGGACTTTCTCTGCCGCCCACCATGGGGTCCCCAACTCCTTCCCCCCACCCAGTCGTAGCTGTGTCTGCTGCTGAGTCTGACTCTGTGTCTGACAAATATGGACTCGGTTTTGCTGGTAAGGTCCAGATGGGGCCACAAGCAGTTCATTGGCCAGCCTGGTGAGTTCATCAGCAGACATGGGGGCGACAGACAGGCTGGGGAGCTTGCTGGGTGGGATGCAGAGGGAGGGAGAGGCAGTTGTGTGATTCTGCCAAGGTTTTCTTGGCCTCTTACTCAGCAGTTTCTACAATGTGGTGACAGTGCGAGTGAAATAATGACAGTTAAAAATGGTGAGCTGGAAGGCTACTCCCTTTACCATTTCACATGCTTTAGTTCCTCTCTCTGCCAGCTTCTCTCACCAACATAGAAAGGGATTTGGGAAATAAAAGCACTGTAATGAGATAGGTGTCTGACTTTGGGTCTAGAGAAGGGAGGAGAAAAAGACTGAAAAAGGAAATGTTCCCAACTTGTGATCTGTCCCAAACAGGGCTGCCAGATAAAATACAGGATGCCCGATTAAATGTGAACTGCAGATAAAAAACAACTTTTTAGCATCAATATATCCTAAATATTGCATACTTATACTTAACTATTTTTCACTGTTTATCTGAACAATAAATTTAACTGGGCAGCCTGTATTTTTTATTTGCTAAATCTGTTGACCTTCATCCCAAAGGGATGGGGGTGGGGCCTTCTGTATATATTCTAAATCTTCTCTCCCTCCTCCTGGGCCCACTACCAAAATAAACACATAAAAACACCCATATAACACTAAGAACATTCCATATTACTGGGAAAGTTCAAGGATCATCAAGGTTTAGGCCACAACAGCTGCTCTCAGTGTACATCATGGTCACCTGGAGGCCCAGTAGAAACACAGATTTCTGGGTCCCTTCTCTATAGTTTCGCAGTTGGTCTGGAGTTGGGCTTGAGAATTTGCTTTCCTAACAAGTGGGTAGTACTTGGTCGTGATGCTGCCAACTGGTACTCTAGCTTAAAGGAGGGAGTACAATTGGCTTCCCTGGTGGCACAGTGGTTGAGAGTCCGCCTGCCGATGCAGGGGACGCGGGTTCGTGCCCCCGGTCCGGGAGGATCCCACATGCCGCGGGGCGGCTGGACCCGTGAGCCATGGCCGCTGAGCCTGCGCGTCCGGAGCCTGTGCTCCGCAAGGGGAGGGGCCACAACAGTGAGAGACCCGCGTACCACAAAAAAAAAAAAAAAAAAAAAAGGAGGGCGTACTAGCCTACAGGGCAGGTACCCACGATTCTGGTTCCTATCCTGTGTTCCTCATCAGATGTTCAACTTCAGATAAACAATTTAGAATCATTTTGCTTGTGTTTAATAATATGGTACACTTCTATATCCTCAGGATTACAAAATCAAGAGACATGGAAATAAATAATTTACTGAAGTACTGTCCTTAATGACCTCATCTGTAGCAGAGTTTATTAGCTTAGATCAATAGCACGTGCTCACAAGGCCAGGGCAAAGCGTCCCTGAGGACCAAGCAGCTCTGGCTCCAGGCTCCACCTGCTGCCACCAGCAGGGCCAGGTATCTGCTTTGTACACGGGGGCCTGCTAGAGATTCTCTTGTTATAATGGTGCCACCAGTGTAAAAAAGTCTGCAACCCACTGACTTAGAAAATCACCTAGGATCCTTTCTAAGAGTCTATGATTATAGCTCAACTCCATTCCAATTTCAGCCCTTATTATTCTCCCAGATGGCCTGCCCTTGGAGTCACTAAATGTTCATTCAATAAATGGTCCTATCAGTCTCTCGGGGAAGGATCAGATCTGGGCTCACACCTGAGGCCCCCCAAAGTCATCATGACTGTTCTCACTAGGTGTCAAGGGGCAGGACGGGCAGACTGGAATTGTCTGGGTTTCGGGAATGCGTAACTGCTTTCCAGAGGCCTGGGCAGCTGCATTGTACAAAGAATCCTGTTTGGAGATTGAAGGAATAACACACAAGCCTGTGAAGGGTTGGAAAGAGGCTGCAAGAAATTAGGGAGATGGCATACACCGATGGGTAAAGCAAGGCACTCTCACTGGAGGTACAGACATGCAGATTTTGACAAAGTTAAAGAAGGAACGGGGAACCCAGAGGGCCCGTCCATCCATCACCTGCAGAAATCATGGACTCTGGGCAAAAGGCCAGGGTCGGGCACGGGAGACAAGTACGCATGCGTCCAAATGACCTCAGAGTGCTGACCTCGCTCTACCCTCCTCCTAAGGACCCTGCCCACTCTTCAACACCCCCCAGTGAAGTGGTAGTCTTGGCCGCTGCCCTGGTCTGCTGCAGCATCTCTGTCACAGGACAGAGTCTGGTCTGACCTTGAGCACCGATCTCCTCCCCGGGCTCAGCGATCCAGGGCCTCAGCAGGGGGACAGCTACACCCAGGCAGTGGGAGGCCAGGGTAGCCAACAGGCTACCTGCTCAGTCCAGGACAGCAGCCCTGACCCCAGGACGGCCACACCCCGGGCCCTTCTGCTCACTTCACCTTGCAGCATTTGGGAGGGGACACCCCGTACCATCAGTCTCCTGAGTTTATTTTTCATGTTATCCCACATTTAACCAGAAACTCCTGGTCTTTCCTTTCTCTGCATATGGAGTGTTCTCCAGAATTCAAGAATGTCATAGAGGAAGGAACCTTGAAGATCTATCTCTTTGCACATAAGGTGGATGAAACCGAGATTCAAAGTGTTTGGGGCTGTGGCCCAAAGTCACGTAGCCGATTAGGGCCAAACCAGGCCTAGGAATTGAGTCCTTCACCTGCCTGACTGGGGTTTGTCCCGGGTTCGCTTCCACCGTCTGGGCACAGGAGGCCACCTCCTCGTGACCTCAGGAGCCTCTGCCTCTCCTACAGGAACGATGTACGTACAGGCAGCTTCAAAAGGCAAAACTGCCCCAAGCACTATTACTTTCAATAAAATCCTTGGGTGTGGCAACCCAGCTGTTGGTGCATCTGCCTTAGTTGATTCTGGCCACTGTGTCTTTCGGGCTGTGGCAGGGAGGAGGCAGCAGTGAACTGACCAGGGCCCCTCCCTCGGGGAGAGAACAGCAAGTATCCCGGCAGGGGCCGGACTCTTCCAGAAGCTCCGGGAGGGAGGGTGGGACGGCTCGGCAGTGTCAGGGTTGGAAGTCGGGCTGTGTCACTGGGTTAGGTCCCCTCCTCATCTCCGCCCATGAGAAGGGCACACACTTGGGACTGGATCCTGAACGCAAAGGGAAACACACGTCCACTGGTTATCACGGAAACGGAAGAAAATGCTACTTAAAGGCAATCAGTCGGAATTACTTTCAATACATAAATATTTTGGGAAATGATGAGTTCATTTTAATTACTTCTCCAACATTCGTAACAATGTTATTTGCCAGCAGTGGCTTTTCCAAGGTGGTTGCCTCAATTCTAACCCTGGTGCCCTCACCCTTTCCCTCGGAGAACCTGCCATCACGTAATTTGATAGGCACACGGAGGAGTGGGGTCTGAGGGGAGAAAAGACTCGGGATGACCTCACAAAGCCAAGCAGGATTCTGTCTCATTTTCACCCCAATCCAGCATGAGGTCTTGTTATACCTGAAATACTCTGTGGCCTGAGACCCCTGTAACTGGCAAAGGCCACAGCTCCACTCAGAATCTAAAGCCATCTCCACACCAAATGGTTCTGTCCTAGTTGTTTTCCATCTAAACAAACTAGTAGAAAGCAAGCAGACATTTTCCCTTTCTTGTAATTAGTGATGATTCAGAAACATACACACACACTCCCCATAAAGAGGTAGCTGCTTTTGCCAAGAGCTACATTTGAGTACATATTCTTTTTTGAAACCACTCTGTAGATTTTATTAACTCAAAAAGCCGAGCATGGGCTTCCCTGGTGGCGCAGTGGTTGAGAGTCCGCCTGCCGATGCAGGGGACATGGGTTCGTGCCCCGGTCCGGGAGGATCCCACATGCCGCGGAGCGGCTGGGCCAGTGAGCCATGGCCGCTGAGCCTGCATGTCCGGAGCCTGTGCTCCGCAACGGGAGAGGCCACAGCGGTGAGAGGCCCGCGTACCGCAAAAAAAAAAAAAAAAAAGCCAAGCATGTATCCTATACTGATAAGCACAGACAGCAGATCAGACACCAGTGTCATCGATAAACCACAGCGGGCAGAGAACAAATTCATTACTATCAATTACTTGGGAATTAATAAAACTTCCGCTAAGTATCGAAATGAATAACTCGATGCGGTGGGGAACGGAGGGCGGTTTTGTCTTAATAGTCCAGGTTACTATCTGAAAGCTGAAGGGCCAGAGATTATAGAGGTGAATATTCCATTCGTAAATGTCTACTTTGGATTGAAAATGCACAGGAAACCAAACTATTTGGTCTATTTGCTTTTCTTCCCCATACCGCTCACGAGCTTATTCTTTTTCTTTCTTTCCTTCCTTTCTTTTTTCCTCCCTTCTTTCTCCCTCCCTCCCTCCTTCCTTCTTCCTTTCTTCCTCCCTGCCCCCCTTCCTTCCACAAGGCATCATTTCCACCAAACTAAAACACCCAGAAGGTGACCCATGCTGCCCCGGGGCTGGTCCTCCCTGACAGCTTCCCTAGGTCCCAGACGCTGAGTTCATCATTATCCATGATTAGAATCCACAGGCTCATGGGATCAAAACTTCCTTAGCTCTCACATCCCTCTGGCAGGACTTCTCAGGCTAACATGGGGCAGGGAAGGAGGAGGTAAAGACATAACTCTTAGGGTCAATACACTGAAGGACAATGTGCTCTTACATCTGCAGGGACACTGAATGACTCTCTGAACCGGCGCCCAGCTTTCACTCCCCAGGCGGAGGGGCAGGGCACACGGGAGCTCTGGGTCCAGGGGTCCCCAGGCCCAAGAAAAGAGAGGAGGCACGATTTCAGATCTAGCTGTGCGGGGGGTGGGGGGGGGGATTGGCGACAGCTTCCTTCACAGAAGTGTGACAAATGCTGCTTATGGTTTGGTTCTCTTTGCTGAATAAAACTGTCCTCGGGGCTCTGTTCCAAACACATAATTGGGGGAAAAGAATAAAAAAGTGGCAGCCATGTGCTCTGATTTGCCCAACATGCTCTCTGCGCTCTGCAAATCTGGTATGGTGGGCAGAGAGGTATCCCCCCTGCAACTAAGATTTGGGGTCACTGTGGGTCTTCCCTCCAAGTCTGGGAGCAGAACATCCTTCGCTCTTGATTTCAACAAACCCGGTAGTTGCTAACTGCAGTCTTCTGGTAATTGGCTTCATCAGCTCTCAACCACAAACAAACAAACAAACACACACACACACACACACACACACACACACACACACACACACACACAGCCCCACCTCTATCCTCCAGTAGGCCTTTCCCTCTAGCCCCTTAGGCTCGCCTGATGAAACAAAATCACTGGAACCCAGAAACCTTTCCTCCTCTTTCCCTCCCTACGTTTGAACGTCAGAGGGGTAGGTTATTACATTATATCCTTGAATACTTGGCAATCTTTAGCTCAGACATGTGTTCAGTGTCAGCTAGGTCGCAGGCATTGTGCTAGAAAGGATAAGGCACACTCCACGCTTTTGAAAATCTCATGGAGGTAAAAAAAAATGTCCACATAAACAAATCATTAAGAGATAACTCAATAAGCACATTATTAGCGGAGCACATGGACTGCCCTGCAAGCATCACAGAGAAAATGATTAAAACCCCCTGAAGAGCTCATGAAGGCTTCACAGAGGAAGTGATTTTGAGCAGAGTTTTAAAGGACAAGACGGCATTTGCCAGGTGGGGAAAGAAAGGAAGGCTCGAGGGTGGGTAACTCCCGGGACAAAGTCCCATCAGATCATATCCAAGTGGGCAGAAGTGCAGGGTGTCCGGGGAGGGGCCTGGCGGCACAGGAGGATGGGAATTTATAAAACTCAGGGCACAAGGACCTTAAACCATGCTGTAGTGTTCAGAGTTTTACCGTAAGAGAAACCAGGTGCCACTGAGGGCTTTTAAGCCGGGCGGTAGCATATATTGTTTTAGAAATGTAATTCTAAAGCAACAAACCATAATCAGAGATGAGGAAAATAACTAATCTGTTTATGACAGAGATGAAGGGTGAGTGCCTTGATTAAAGACAAAGTAATTACACAAAAGAGGCTGCTACAGGGGATCAGAGAAAGGGTCCCAGGAGGAAGAAGCGGGGCATCTAAGTACACAGTCAGGTGAAATCCCTTCTCATCCCGGGCCCCTTCTCGAAGGCGCTAGTTTGGATTGACTGGTCGGCCACAGGAGCAGATTTGCACCCGAAAAGCACCCTTCTCTGAGGCCAGGCCTGCTCAGGCAGCACCTTGCAGGCTTCCGCCCTCCTGGGATCCCTGGCCAGCGCCCGCCACATCCTGCAGCCTCCCCTTCTGACCTGCTTCCCTCTTCCCATGGGCTGGAGCCCCTGCCTCCTCTCCCCTCTCTCCCGTATTAATTGCTGAGATTCTGGGCCACTGGAGACTGTTGCGAACAAAAGATTAGCCCTTTTTACAGGAGGCGGAGATTTAAAAAGGAGAGATTTTTGGTTTTGAGGCAGATGAAAG
Source organism: Lagenorhynchus albirostris (assembly GCF_949774975.1). Taxonomy (NCBI): domain Eukaryota; kingdom Metazoa; phylum Chordata; class Mammalia; order Artiodactyla; family Delphinidae; genus Lagenorhynchus; species Lagenorhynchus albirostris. Next base: position 105,434,868 of record NC_083103.1, on the reverse strand, counting down.
AAAGCCCAAGGAGATGTGTGTTTGACCCTCCAACATGCTTCTTCAAGCCACCCTCAGCAGTACTTAAAGGCGCTTCCAAGGGAAGCTTTATGAATGCAGAATGAAGCTGGGGCCTGTGTCTGCGCCAGAAGAAAGGGAGAAGGGATCCTTTATACACAGTCTTTCCTTGATGGCTGGGCTGCTTCCCCTGCCCCAGCACTGCTGCACCACTTCACACGCCCGCCTGACTTTCTCAAGGTCACTCCGCTCAGCAGGCGCCCTTGTGCCTCTCCCAGGGACCCGCCAAGGAGCTGAAAGGGCCGGGGTTTGTTTTCTGCTTCTCCGCAGTCACAGCAGAGTCCTTGCCCCCGGCAGAGACACCTGAAGTTCCCAGCTGGGCAGGACTGGTGGCTGCTGGGGAAGCCACACCCTGTCTGTAGAAGGAACCCCGCCCACTCTGGCTGTGTCTGCCCAGCTCAGCTTGCTGCACCCACCTGGGGGCCATGGACATGACCTCGTGGGGGCTTGAACCAGGGCCCAATGGAGGCTCCAAGTTCAGATGGGGGAGCGCCCGTCTCAGCGTCCCTATAAGCCCCCTTCATCCTCCTGCTTCTCAGACGGCCTTTGATGCTAATACTTCCCAGTCTTTCTACCTTCCGCTCTGCAGTTAGCATTTGGCCGTCACCTTCCCTTATTTGCTCGCCGCTGACATGGGTGATTTTGGTCCTGGATCGTACGTCTCCGGTCTATAGAGATGGCGAGCCTCCTCCGCCTGTCCTGACCTCCTCAGAGGGTACAGATCCTGCCATCCTTGCCTGGGTATCTGCCTCAGGACCTGCCAGGCACCGTGCTTTGCACAGAATTACCACCTGTTCACTGTATGCGAAGTCATTTCTTTTTCTCCAAATGCAATTTTTCATGCATTGATGGATGAATCTGCTTTGTGGTGAGGATGAGCCCGCTGGAGTAAATTCCTGTATAGAGGAATTGCTTCCAAAACAGTGCTACCAGGCCACTTGGGCTTTGGTTAAAATCTTTGTGTGCCTAAGGCTGTGTGGCTTTGGGCAAAGTACTTACCCTCTCTGAGCCTATTTTCTCATCTGTAAAATGGAAACGATGCTACTTTATATTTCATAAGGTTCTGGCAAAGAACTTCAGTCTCACAGTAATTGCTCTTTTAAAAGTGGCAATTCTAAAGACGCAGACATAGAGAATGGACCTGAGGACACGGGGAGGGGGCAGGGAAAGCTGGGAGGAAGTGAGAGAGTGGCATGGACTTACATATATTACCAAATGTAAAATAGATAGCTAGTGGGAAGCAGCCGCATAGCACAGGGAGATCAGCTCGGTGCTTTGTGACCGCCTAGAGAGGTGGGATAGGGAGGGAGGGAGGGAGGGAGGGAGGGAGATGCAAGAGGGAAGAGATATGGGGATATATGTATGTGCATAGTTGATTCACTTTGTTATAAAGCAGAAACTAACACACCACTGTAAAACAATTATACTCCAATAAAGATGTTAAAAAATAAAAAATAAATAAAAACATAAAAGTGGCAATTCTTTTGGCCTGCAAGCTGATCACTGCAAGGTAGACAAGCACAGGATTAAAAATCTCCCTGGACTGCTCTTCACAGCTCCATGCGTATAAATATCATGTATTTTTTCAAGGCTCTGCTCAAATGTGACCTTTGTGAAGCTTTACCCCAGTTCTTCCTCTCCCCAGGACAGAATTAATTTCTTCTTCTTCTTCAGAAGTTCTGGAATTTCATAAATCCCTCTCTTATATATTTATAGCTTTCTAACACATAGATGATAAGCTTCCTACAGGCAGGGTAGGGGGTTGCCCCTCTCAGTAAATATTTGTACATATGAACAGAAGGAAGACAAGATGGGCATTTTGTATCCCTCTCAGCAGGGAGGGTGTTTCCAAGAGGCTGTTGGCCATGCCTGGCCAAGAAGCCTGAAGAACACAGAGTGACCCAATGATGAATGGTGGGCTTTTAGTTTAGGGTAGGCCTGGAGACGCCCATTAAGGGGGGCGTTGAGGCATTGCACATTAATCCTAAACATTTCACCTGAAACCCAAATGAAATAACTAACTGTTGCATAATTCAATAAGAAACCCAGGCTGGGGGCCGTATTCACTTTCCGGGTAACCAGTGAATAAGTACCATCCGCCAAACTATTAAGTTAATTTAAAATCCTGACAATTTAGCACCACTGTGGTGAGATAAGAACCATTTATTAAAAGGCACAGTTCATTAACCCAAATGCTATTGACATATTTGCTCGGAGAAAGGGGAGGATCCCAACCTCATCTGCGTCGCCTTCTCTCCTGCCCAGGAGCCAGACGATGGGGCCGTGAGGCCAGAGAGCCCCCGAGTGTGATCCCAGGAAGGTTTCTGACCATGTGGCCCCTGCCTCTCAACATCCAATCAACCAGGGACCATCTCAGAGTCTTTGAGTTAAGGCAGCAAGTGTGACAAATCCTGAGCCCAGAGCAGAGAGGGTGTCGAGCTTCACCTTGGTAGCTTCCACGTCCATGGACTGCTCTTCCCCCAGGGCTCCTCCCTGCATGCTCTCTGCTCCCTCTGCACCTGGCACACAGGCTTCCCACATCATTTTTGCATGCTCCCTTTCTGTCCTTGGCCACTGGGCTCTCTGGTGTGCAGACTGGGAGCTGCTATAAAATATCCCACAGTTGTCCCACGGTACTGCCTCCAGGCCATCGAATGCAGCCCTTGTGTAAGTACTGACAGCGTGGAGTGCCGGGCTTCCTTTTGTGATGCTCTTTTCTGACTACATTAACAGATCTACTGGGGATGAAAACACACTGAATCCCATGACAGACACACTGAGCTACGAAGGACTTCTCCTGGGGGCCTTTGTTTTTTTTGTTTTGTTTCGTTTGTTTGTTTAAACCCAGTCTTGTAACTATTCACTAGAAACATTCTGATAATTTCTGTCTTTTAATTGGTGTATACACATAGGCTACTGATAGAAACAGAAAGTGGAGGGGGCCTCTCACAAGTGAACCAGTGCGTGGAACTAGCGACACAATGGGCCTTCGATATTTACAACATAAAACAGTGTCCTGGCTCATTAACTGGAAAGAGTAAGCACCTTAACTTTCCAAATCATTGTAATCAACCTGAAAACTGACTCAGTGTGGACCAAGGTAACAATTCGTGTTTGTGTGGGGAAAGGTGTCTTTACCTGCGGTCTTTGCAGGTGTTAGGCGTAGAGTTCAACACACATCTGTGCATTTTCTTAGACTGCAGGCCAGCGCCCTGGGAGGGGGACGAGAGCTTTCATCCCATTCTCAGAGTAACATGATAAGGTTCCCCATCTGGCAAAATATTTCTTTGCATAAATTGTTCCATTTAACTCTAGAAACATCCCAGAGAGATAAGGATTTCTGTATGACCACTCTACAAATAAGTAAACACAGGGTAAGTGAGGTTTAACAAATTTCTCAGTTTCTGCAAGGGTGTTACATTTTATGCTTTTGAGGAAAGTTATCACTCTTCCATTCGGAGACACTACTTCCTAGAAGAAAAGTTGGACTATCTGTTCCTTCATGAATTCTAACATTATTGATCAATCATCACCTAGTTACCAAACTCCTCAAGTCTTCAAGATACAATAATAAAGGAGACGATGATCCCCTTCTCTCTTGAACTAACATCTTGGTTGGAAGAAATAAACGATACACAAGTAAACAAATTAACAAGCTAGCCTCAGAAATTAGTAGGGGCTCTGTGAGAAGTTGTACTCAATGATGGCTAGAGAAGGATGGGGCATATTTAGAGGTTCAGTGAGAACGGCCTCTCAGAGACTGAATTACAGAAAACAGCCCTGCCCAGGAAGGTCTGGAGGGGGAAAGCTCCAGGCAGAAATCCTAGCAAATGGAAAGGTCCTGGAGTAACACAAGTGTGAGAAACAGAGGACAGAGGACGGGCCGAGATCCTGGAGCAAAGTCACTGGGGAAGGTGGTGATATATGGGGACCTCTTAGAGGCAGGCAAGGTCCACGACTTCAGAGTCTGGGGGCTGCAGGGAGGAATGTGATCTTATTCTTAGCATAAACAGGGAGTGATAAAGTCCAATTTATGCTAGAAAGCATTATTTAGGCTGGAGAATGGACTGTCAGGCTCATGAGGTACAGGATGGATGGGCAGTGTGAAAGCAGCAGAGTTGACTACTGCAATGGTCCAGGCAAGATGCCATGACCCCTTGGATGAAGGCATTTGGGTGAAGGGAATGAAAATGGATGGGAGATTTATTTTACAGGCAGAAATAACAAGAAAAGCAGATAGATTTGATGTTAGGGGTGAACAAAAGGGAGGAACAAGGATAATTCTTAGGTGTTGTGTTTAAGGAACATGTAAAGAAGGGTGCCAGTCAGTGAGTTAGAAAAACTGAGGGAAGAGCTGCCTCTCCGTGGGGTGCAAGATGGTAGGATAACGAATTCCATTTTGGACGCATCAGATGGCAGGTGCAATGTCTTCTAAGACACACAATTCGCTTAAGTACTAATAAGATATGAAAAGCCAAACACTTTCAACTGGTCATATCAACCTCTATAGATCTGAAGTCTTTTTCTACTGCAAAGGACTTAGCAATTCCCTCTGCCTTAAGTTGAAGTTGGTATGTATCTCAACAACAAAACTGTCAACTGTGGGCATCCTTTCTATCTTAGATTCTATAAAGCCTTTGATTGTTGTGGTCATTCTTCCAAAGACAAATAGGACTTGGCTATTATCAAATTTACACCCTGCTCTTCTGTCTCTATGAATTTCTGAATACATGATTTTCTTCTCAATGTTAAATCAATGTGATTGAAAATATCATTTTTTGAAGAATTTTAAGAGGCAATAAAGCGAACACATGTCATACTGACAACGCACCTCACTCAAGGAAGTAAAGAAAACGTGGCCAAGTTTGTGCTCGTGCAGACAATGGCAGCTAAACCTCTCCACTCGGCAAACAGAGATGATGTCACTGATCGTAGGAGCCATTCCAATTTCAGAGATTTTAATAAGGTGAGAAAATATGAATGAATGAAATGATATATTAAGTTTGAGACGTCTTTATATATCTAGAGTTCCCGGGCAGAGTCTGGGCCAGAGATACATATATGGCGGTCAACTGTATAGAGAGGTGTTGGAAACCATGGTGTTGGATGAGCTGTCCTAGAAAAGTGGAGAGAGAAGATGCCTGAGGACCAAGCCCTCGGCAAACCTGCACACAGATATGAGGCAGAGGAGAAGAAATCAGAAAAAGACACAGAAAAGGAGTGCTCAGTGATGTGGGAAGAAAACCAAGAGAGTTGTGATACCAAGGAAGCCAAGAGGAACATTTTCAAAAAGGAAGAAAGGGTCAACTATGTCAAGTGCCTCTGAGAGGCAGATTAAAGGTTGGGAGCTGACTGCTGTAATTGGCAGTATAAATGCTGCTGATGACCTTGCTGAGGACAGGTGGAGTGGAGTGGTGTGGACCCACACCGGACAGGAAAGTGAAAGAATGAGCAAGGCGAAAAAGTGAAGACGATAAATAAAGATCGTTCTTTTTGAGAAGCTTTACTGGGAGGGGGAGAAGCAAAGTATGTCTGTACCTGAAGGAGGATGTGAGCTCAGGAGAAGTTGTTGATGGGGTAGTTGTTGTTTTAAAGATGGGAGACACTAGAACAGGTGTGAGTGCAGGTGGAAATGGTCCAGTGAAGAGGAAAGAAGTCATGATGTATGGAAAGAAGAAAGAATTGCAAGGTTGCAATCCTTAGGGAGGAGGGGAGAGGCCCCAGAGCATAAATTCTGAAAGGGGTTTTTTTTTTTTCTATTATAGCAGGAGGGAAGGATGGGTCTGGAAATGAGAGGCAGGTAGAGAGGAAGATTTGGTATCTGGAAGATGAGTCAGCTCCAGCTTTGAGTAGAGGGGAGAAAGTACAAACTTGCTGTCTCAGAGGAAAGGAAAGCAAACCTCCTAGGAACGCATAGTAGGATTCCCAGTCAGTAGTAAGTACCCACTGAGATTTAAAATGACATCACATTTTAGTTTTTCTGTTGTCCCAGCAGGGTCTGGCTTCCCAAGTCCAGGATCAGAAGATGTGGACAGCTGTTTTCAACCAGGCTTGCGGTTTTGCCAGGAAAATACAACAGAAGGAACAAGAACGAGGGGGTTGAGGGAGTTTGCAAAGGAGGGATTATAGCCCCAAAGCATTCATGGTAAATAAGGAGCAAAGGGGAAAGAGGAGAGGGGCAAAAAATTGTGGGGTCCATGGTTTTGGTAACGTGCTGTTGTAACCTTTGAGACAAGGGGGAATCTTTGGTGAGCGATGGAGGGTCTCGGTATTCTACATGGCAGAGACAGAGACACCTTCCCGAAAGAAGGAGTGAGCCCATCTGAGGGGAGTGAAAGCAGTGTCTCTTCTCGGAGCACAACCACCGTCCAGGAGGCCTAAAGACCTCCGAATCTGGTAGAAGTGTAAACGGATGAGTTGGTCTTTCTTTGCATGCAGTCTAAGCTTTCCCCGCTGCAGTTAAATCAGCTGTCACCTTCTCGAGTCCCCAAAGCCTAATGAAAAGCAGCTGCTTGTCACCCACATGGAGTGCCCTTTATTTTAATTGTGAGCTTGTATTAAGTCACCCCTTAAATTTCTTTATCCCGCTGCAGATCCTATTTCCTCACGATGGTCCTCATAGGCCCTATGATATGACCTTTTGATCATTTCCATGGAATGCTCCGGGATACTAGTAGATACCATAAATGTTCAATAAGGGGGACTTCCCTGGTGGCACAGTGGTTAAGAATCTGCCATCTGCCTGCCAATGCAGGGGACACGTGTTCAAGCCCTGGTCCCAGAAGATCCCACATGCCACAGAGCAACTAAGCCCATGCGCCACAACTACTGAAGCCCACGCGCCTAGAGCCCGAGCTCCACAACAAGAGAAGCCACCGCAATGAGAAGCCTGTGCACTGCGATGAAGAGTAGCCCCCGCTCACCACAACTAGAGAAAGCCTGAGCGCAGCAACGAAGACTCAATGCAGCCAAAAATTAAAATAAATAAATAAATTTATTTTTAAAAAGAAGTTCAATAAGGGTTCTAATAAAGGTTCAAGAGAACCAGTATGACCAGAGGATATCCTGCGGTGTCTGTATTTTTTACCCTGGATTGTACGCTTTGTTTTAATAATTACTCTCCAGGTACTAGTATTCTCTTGCAGGCTTATGTTCGGTTCTGGGTTGTTTCCAAGTATCTTTCCATCCCGCATAGGCACGCACTTGAATCTACACCGACTCTACGGTTTATTGGCATGTGCTTCTTTCCTACGACTCCCATTATTGGGGCCCATCTTCTATGGGTATTCATTTTTCTAACTTTTTATTTTATACTTGAGTAGAGTTGATTGCCAATGTTAGTTTCAGGTGTACAGCAAAGTGATTCAGTTACACCGAGTAGATACATGTATCTATTCTTTTTCAAATTCTTTTCCCACTTAGGCTGTTACATAATATTGAGCAGAGTTCCCTGTGCTATATAGTAGGTCCTTGTTGGTTATCCATTTTGAATATATCAGTGTGTACATGTCAGTCCCAACCTCCCTAACTATCCCTTCCCCCCCACCCTTCCCCCAGGGAAGGGGAACGAACTTCCCCCTTAAGTTCATCCTCTAAGTCGTAGAGTCTGTTTCTGTTTTGTAAATAAGTTCATTTGCATCATTTCTTTTTAGATTCTGCATGTAAGGGATGTTATACAACATATCTTTCTCTGTCTGACTTACTTCCCTCAGTAGGACGTGGGTATTCATGTAACACGTTTTTCCTCTTAGTTTTCATTTTTGAACCTTTCCCAAGGGGCGTCATCTGCCAAGCTCCATTTGGCCACTGGGCGAGCAGGAGCCTCTGACAGTTGGTGCTATTTCCTCTGTGACCTAGTTACCCCTCTAGGGGAGAGAAGAAGTGGTCCCCAATGACCATTCTCTCTGAATGCAGTGCAAGACTTGGACTCCTAGAGGTGCTCCATGTATGGGACTGAGCAGCGTGACAGAGGTCACAATAATTGCTAAATGGGGATCTACTATTTTATCCTCGTATTTAAGATATGACACAATTTTCACGGTGTTATATCTATAACATTATTTTTGAAATAGACTCTGCTGAGGGCTCACTGAGGCCAAATGCTCCCACCCGTACAAACCAGTGGAGACCCTGCCCAGTCCCTGCCAGCTCTCTTCCCTAAGTTGATGCCACACCCAGAAACCACCTCAGAATGAGTCTCAGCTCACAGGGCGTGCCGCCCCACAGCAGCAAGGTGACTTCTGCCAGGACCCTGATGGCTGAGCAAGGCACAGCTAAGCATCTCTTACCTCCATCTGAAACTAAGAGGCCACCCAGCAGACACCACTCATGGTTTAGTCTCTCTCTTGCTGAAACTCTTAGTTTAAATTAAAAAAAAATAAGTCCAATGATCTGACTCCCATGATGATGAGATAATTATGGGGTAAGGAAGGAGATTTTCATGATAAAATATGTCTGAAGGGAATTCTTTCAGTTTACCATTTCTAATTGCTCCAATTAGAACATCTTGTCCAAATACCCAATGTCCTCAGAAAGAAGAGGGACACTGGTGAGCATGAAGGACACACAATGGAAGGTGGAGAAAAGAAGCAGCTGTACAGACACATCTAAACATCAGAAATTAAAATACAGTGTCTCTATGGCCTGAATACCCGCTACACATCAAGCACGGCCGTATATCACTTCATTTATCTTTATAACAACACTAAGACTAAAGTATTACGGCTGACTTAACGAGGTCAAATAACTTACAGCCGGCGCAGGACTCATCGGGGATTTGAAGTCTTGTCTACTTGTTTTTAAAACCCATCTTTTAACCAAAGGAAACAACTGAAAGAGACATCCCAGCAGTCTTCCCTGAGCAAAAGAGTGTGGCAAACACACTTAAATGCTACAGATCTTGATGGGATGTGGACCTTCCATGGGAACAGGTAAACCTAGGTGCCCTGGGAGTTCAGTGGGGATACTTCATAAGGCCTATAGGATTTTGTTTTTAATTAAAGGTTTTTCTGATCACCAAATATCATTGACTTTGGGGATTTTAAGGGTTTTAATATCTATCTACCTGCCTACCTACCTACCGTCTTCTCTCTCCATGCCACCTCCACTGTCTTTTTCTCTCTCTAAGTTTCTGCTTGTCTCTATATATGCCTCACTCTTTCTATGTTTTCCTATCTCCAGGGCGGCGAGGGGGCTGTTTATTAAGGAGGCTGAGTATCAGACTCCAGAAACTTAGAAGGTTAGGCCCAGAGTGAGGAGGCAGAAAACTGGTTTTACTCCAAGCTCAAGGGAGAGATATTAAATAATAAGGAACACATGTCCTAGATTTTCTAAAACGTGACATTTTGAATGCTGTGGTCCACTGTCCACACAAACATACCTGCGCTTGTTGGAACTTTGGGGCCAACTTCCGGTTCAGCACATAGTTTCTCTGTGAAAAGATAATCTCAGACTTCCTTCCCTGGCATCCTCCCAGTTCACCATATTCAGAAAGAAAGGGGAGCAAAATGTGCCCCAAGGCCATGAAGCATGGACAATTTTACACACATTCCAGAACTTAATCATTGGTATCGCCTGTAGTTGATAAAACCCTAGCTAAGAGAGAAGAGACAAACTGCTCAAGGCCACATAACAGGTGGTAGAATCAGGACTCAAACCAAGGTCTCTCTAGTTCTAAACCCCGTGCTTTGCTCAGCACTGCAGGAATTTAGAACAAGGTGCTGTCCAGAGATAGAGATCATGCTTCTGGAGGGTGCTCCTCTGGTGCCTTACATCTCAGAAAAGGAGTACGGTTCTCAGCAAGAGGAGCTCAGAACCCCAGCACGAGTCCTCATGAAAGCTACTAAGAGCAGAACCTGAATTGCAGCTGCTCAGTGAAGAGAGACTGGAGAGAAGGGACACGTGACATCCTAATCATCTATCCATAGCTTCCTCATCCTACAAGACTCTAGGCTGTGCAGGGTCCCTTTGCAGCTTCCCTATGCTGGCTGGGGGTGGGTACAGCAGCCATATGCCCACCGTCCCCGCTTCACTGCAATATGCCACCAACCAACGCTGAGCTGTGCTAAGGCAATCAGGCCCAGACATATAATAAGATAAGCCTTATGAAAATGACGTTGGTGGACATCAAAATGGTTAAATGTTGGCAATTTTTCGTGGTCCACGTGAATGCCGTGACCATGATCATCAATTACGACCTTCCTAATCATGCAGAGCACAGAGCTCAGGTCAAAAGAGGTTGCTGCCTGGACACCCACCCACCCACGTCTACGCAGGAGGAAGTGTCGGCTCTGTGATTCTGGAGAGCCAGCCGGTAAAGAGGAAGGTCAGATCTACTGAGTGATGTCAGGGTCAACATGGCAACTGATGCAACAAACCCAGAACCACGACTTCCCACCCAGAGTAGGGGAGCACGGTGTTGGCACTGTGCCTGTGTCCTGTGCTTGGAAGAGGGGAACGAAGATCACCTAGCAGCCTGTGAGCAGCTCATGTTAATGTGCAGATGCCATTCTTGTAGGTGTCAACTGTGAGCTTAGCTTGAATTGAGGGTTTGCGGGGGGGGACCACTTACTTACTGCTAGTTTTGAGATGTCTGTGTGAGTACTGCTGGCATAGATGCAGCAACGTGGAAGACTAGGCGATGGGGTCACAGGTATCTGTGTTCCTATGGAAACTACTGGAATATTTGTTTTATACGGATTTTTATTCACTTTCCAAACATGCTACTAAAGATTGACCCTCGAAACTAACACACCATTGTAAAGCAATTATAGTCCAATAAAGATGTAAAAAAAAAAAAAAAAAAGAGTGCCCCTCAACTGCTGAGCAAGTGTTTGTAGCTTGTGCAGTGGCAGAATGGGCAAGAAGCTTAGTGTTGTGACCTGTTTAAAAAATAAAGTATCTTGAAATAAAAAGAAAAAAAAAAAGAACAGGGCCGGTCCCAAGAGTCACACTCTCCCTCACCCCATCACTGGCTTCTGAGTGAGCTGAACACATAAGGACCACGACCTGCCTCATCACACTTCTCAGTGTTGCGGAGTCACGGGGTGAAGGAGGCTGTGTTTGCACAGGTGAGAGGAGGGGACTGACAGCCATGCTGCCGAGGCTTTAAGCCCCACTCCATGTCTAGTTTCTGTGTGCACCGAACTACTGTCCACTTCAGTTTTCTCATCTGGAAAAATCATGATGCATGTAGCACCCTCTTCACAGAAACACTGTAAAAACTAACGAAAATAATGCATACGTGGCAATTAGGATCATACCTAGTACCTAGTAGGCAGTCAGTACATTTAAACCATTGTTATTATTGGAGACTATTCTTTCCGGTTGCAAAGCCTTGAAATCTTTACATAAAACTTATTTCAACGCTCAGTATTCAGAATAGCCACTCTGTCTCTCTTCTACCACTCAGCTACCCCTGAATTAAAGAGGGCAGGACAGGTCCAGAGGGAGGTAACTGTGGTTCCCATGGGTTCTAGCTTGGAACGAATATCCTGGCAGAAGACTCAGGATGGTTGCCTTCTTTTTAAAGGACAGTGGACCTAGCTGCGGGTGGGATGTGGAGAGGCAACAAGAGTTTAAGAGGGATTCAGAATCCACATGCACGTCAAGCACTGTCAGCAGATGGAATAGATATTTCTCAGCATATACGGCTCGTGTTATTTCCAAGTACCCAGGGATGCTGCTGCACTTGATTCCATATACATTGTTCACAAGCGCTTCAGAATTCACGGGAACTCTATTGTGTTTTTTCTCAACCACAGTATTTTATTTTATATTAAAAATAAAATTACTTTTCTGTGGACACCCAAGACATTTTCAAGCCCTTTTATTCAGAAATTCTAAAGACTGCCATTGAATGGAAAAAGTGTGAAACCAGGAGGCAAAAGACCTGACTTGCGGCCTAAGTGCTGCTCTTCTGACAGTCCATGGGACCTGGACTCACTTCATCTCCCTCTGCCTCAGTTTCCCTGAGGGTATTAAGAGAATTGGTGGCAGTGGGATTTCTAGTGATCTGGTCTAAGGAAACAATCCTAAAACTGGAATAAGGCTATACCCGTGGAGATGCTCGCAGAAACATTATTTATAACAGCCCCCAATTAGAGCAACATAAATGTCCATGTGTAGGGTAATGGTACTGTACATCTACTTGATACAATGTAATGAAACCAATTAAAATCATGTTCCCTAATACTAAATAACCACATGGAAAATTGCCTCTGATCTAGTCTTAAAAGAAAAAATGAAATATAAATGATATGATTACAGCTATATAATAAAAACTATGGCAGAGAATAAGGGAAAAATGGGAAGAAAATACATTAAATGTAATTGTGCATGAGTGACTTTAAATCTTTTTAAAGCTATTTTTGTATGTGTCCAAATTATATTTAATAAGGATACATTACTTAAACTAAACTAAATACATCAATAATAATCAGCTGAGAGAGCTGAGGTCAGTGTTTTCTAAGGCCTTCAGTTCTAAAATCCAACTACAGCCATGAAGATTTCAAGAGACAAGAGATCTGTGAAAGCCTTTTCAAATGTGTACAGCATTGCACCACCATAAGGCCTTATAATTATTAACTTGTACCAAGTAGGAACTGACACAAATCCATTAATAAAGCAAAGGAGTGAAATGAGGAGGAGGGAGATGACACAATACCCCGCTTGCTGTTAGAGCTCTTTCTGGCCTGAGTATTCTTGATGCAGCCTTTGCAGGAAGGAATTTCACACAGCTTTTTGCTGTGCAGCCCTCTCTGCCCTTTGTGCAGACGTGATTGTCAAGCAGGTTTTATTGCATTGTCAAGTGATGGGCAGAACAGATGGCCAAAGCCCAGTCTGGGGACTGGTGTCTTCCTGGAGTGTCAGTGATGCTTGGGGAGGGGAGGGGAGGCATGGCGGTCCCTATATGGATGGGCCTTGGGACCACACAGAGGCGAACACCAAGCATGGGGGGCTTCCCTGTAGAAGACCCCACGGAAGTTCACTTCCACACCGTAACGCCCACGTGAATGTAAGCACACCGAGGAAGGAACCCAGGAAGGGAAGTTTTTCGCCCAAATCAAAGGTCACTAGCTACAGTGCATGTCAGTACAGCAGCAGCTGCTAGATTATGTCTATATTTCATCCAAGGTGTATCACCTAATCATCCTTCATCAAGGTGGGGGGAGGGAGACAAGATGAAGCGATATCAGAAAACCAGAAAAAAAGCTGGACTTAGATTCAAGAGGTCTGGGTTTGACCTGTGACTCTGCAAGGTACAAGCTACATGACCCTTGAACTACCACACCACCTCTCTGAGCCTCCGTCTACTCATGCATGAAATGAGGTGAACCGACTATGGAGAAGCATTACAAAGGATCAGGTGCCTGGTACCCCACAGGTCCTAAGGGGTCATCTCAGCTCAGCCTCTGGATTTGAGGTAACCTTGAAAATAAGGTCAAGCCCATGGTTTGAGCTTCCAAATGCCTCACACATAGGTGCGTGGTATCAAGAGAAATCAGAGTCAAAAATGAATTAAATATACACTTCCTATTCTCCTCATCTACCTGTGTTTTCTTTTGTTAGAGTTCTAAACTCTAGGCCATGTTGCTTCACAAGGCAAGGAGAATTTAAGAGCTCAGACGGTCAAAGGGACCAGTTTGTCCCTGTTAGGCCTGAGTCCCTGCCATGGCCCTTTGGGGTTGGCAAGAAAATCACAGGCTTTACTAGGTCAAGGGGCCTTAGAAACATGAAGCCCAAAGATAAGAGACCTGAGGCTCAGAGAGGTGAAGTTGCTCAGAGTTGCACAGTTAATAAGTAACAGAGTGGATACTCAAACTTAGATTCCCGTCCTTCCCAATTTAACATTCTTCCTGCTACGGAGATTTTGATGATTTAAAATATACTTTTCTGGCTTGAGAAAGAAGACATAAATGGAATGGCTATGGAGGTTTGAGAGCACATACGCGGGTACGAATGACCCCAGGGTGAGAGGGCAGGATGCATGTGCGGAGACGCGGGGAAGGGCAAGACCTGACGCTTTGCGTCGATACCACAGTTTTAAAAGTTTAGTACAATTTCAACTCTATTTACTCCCTGTGGATTTAACCGCATTTGTTAGGCAGGACAGACATGGGCCCCGTTTTGTAGACGTGGAGGGAGGTGAAACGTTTTGCCCAAAGTCTCAGAGCCCATTAGTGGCAAAAGAAAGGCGGGTGGCGAACTCTCGTGACACAGAGAGGATTCTTCCTGTGATGCGACCCCTTTCAGTGGCTCATGTGCTGGGTGTTTGTGAGTGTTGGAAAAGCCACGTGGGCAGTTCTCAGCCCCAGTTACCTCTGGACACTTGTGTGCCCTGTCACCTTTAGGAGCTAGCAAACCATGTGAGGACCCTGGGTGAGCAACTCCTCAGAGGTTGTTGCCTTGGCCCCGGGAGTCCAAAGACATCAGAGTGTGTTTATTTGCCCAGAACTTTTAAGTCACTGGGCACTTTTGCTACAGATAAATATAGGCAACCACAGAAGGAACTGAGCTGCCGTCTGGTGCTGGGGATAGGGGGTGGAGGACAAAAGCGCGGAAGAAGCCAACCCGGCTTTATCAACTCCTCCACGCCTTTCCCCAGCGGGCCAGCACCGAGGCACCAGCCACTTGCCTCTTTACCGTTTTAACTAAAAGGAGCATTACAGAGGTGAATTAACATTTAAAAAGAATGTAAAAACTCAGAGCTGTTCTAATGATGATTAATGGAGAGCTATAAGGGGGCCGTGACCTGCCAGTGTCATTAAATGGATTGGCAGGTTTTGAGCGTTAATTATAAATAGCCACAGGAGTTCCCCCACTTAGCAGACGATGATAAATCCAAGTCTCCGAGAGAGAAGCAGAGAGGAAAGCGGAAAAAAGGGAAAAAAGTTTGCCTGAACATGTCCGCCCGTGTGTTGGGAGAAGACAGCCAGGGAGCAGAGGGAATGAGATAAATGATAAATTAGACCCTGCCCGTCAATCACGTTTCCTAAATGTTTTATGTCCCCAAAGCTATAAAAGCAATATTCCTTTCTGCCCTTATTGGCACCATTTCTGTACGGCAATCACATCAGTCTCCTTGGGGATTTCAGCTGAAATGTGCTTTGCCTTTTCTTTTTGTATTTACTCTCCAGCCTGCGACCAAGCGAGGGTCGGAGTCCGCATACAAATGGGCAGGAGAGAGACCCGGTGACCTGCAGAGGCAGGCAGGGGAGCGAGGGGCTGGCAGCGGGCCCTGGCTCCACTGTGCCCACAGCAAAGGCGGGGACAGCAGAGGCCAGGAGCTCTGGTTCCTGTCCTGGGATCCTGGGGTGGCCTCAGCAGCAAGGAGGCCCCGGCCTGCTGCAGCCCGCGGCGAGCGCTCAGCGAAAGCCTTGCTGACTCCACACGTGCTGTGAGGACAGGGGTGGGTTTTGGTCCACTTTTCTCACCGCTGCCTGATCAGAACCTAGAGCAGAGCCTGTGGCGCATCAGAGGCGCCCCGCCAATGTTGGTGGAATGAGAGCGTGAAGGAAGGAGTAATGAACAAGTTTATCCGTGACGAGAATGCACGGCGGGGCCCTGTGGAGAAGCCACGTCAAGTGCAGACACCTGGGCCCCGCAGAGCCTCCGGGCCATGGGCACTCAGGTCCTGGGCACAGTCAGCGGCTCTGCTCTTCCCTGGAACGCTGGGAGGCCAGCTTCCTCCTAGCCTGCTCTCTGAAAACGCACTCAGATTCCCTGCATTTTGGAGCCGGAAGGGAACCCAGAGGGGTGGAGGGGCTGGTCCAAAGTTCCTCAACTAACTAGTCTAAGAACCAGTGCTGGGTCCCTGTAGGGTCTTCTCCCTTACGCAGCGCCTGCCTCCCTCCCTCCCCACCGTGACCCCCAGGTCTGCTGGTACAGCAGTCTCAGCCAGCCAGCCTGCCCTGCATCCCTGCGTCAGGAGAGCTGGGGCCAGGGACCGGCAGGTCTCCCTGGAGCTCTACCTGCCAGGGAACCGGGTTTAGGTTATTACCCATGGTGGAAGAGACAGGGAGACGGAGAGAGGTCAGCAGAAGGCAAGAAAGAACGCACCCTAAACTAGCATTTGGAATAATGGGTAGTCCTGGATGATGTTATATTTTGCGTGTTGGTACTTTTCAAGGCTTTCCCCTGCAAGTCATTATTTCAGCTGATTGGAAAACGGTGTTGAAAGACCTGCTTCTCTGGTACCATTTTCTTCATATCCTATTAGTTGCAATACAATTACAGAGAATACATCAATTCCTAGCCTGCCCGCTGCTGCTGCCGCCAGAGCCGCCTATTAAAAAGTGGCCTTATTAATGGAATTGTACATCTAGGATTAATCGGCTTGCATGGGCCATTTACATTTCTCATTCCACAAGCACTTTTGTTTGCTTAATAGTCTGAAGGAAGTAGGAAATGACACAACAAAAGCCTCTCCCAATTGCCACGTGTATCACTGGTGGATGTTAATACCCCTTCCTCCTTTCATCTTGAAGTGCTGCCCAGGGATAAGATCCAGCACGTGCCATTGGGGAGAAGCAAGGCGGCGGCGGAGGGGACCGGGGAGAGGCCTGGGCCAAGGAAGGTGTGTGAGCTTTGGGGAAGGAGCCCAGGCTCCTGTTCAATGTTCACGAGAGACACGCACAGGGCCAAAGGCCCAGGAAAGCAGGATCCCGGTAGGGTGACGGCGAGGGGGACCCTGCATTCGCGAGACGGATGTACCCTACCTTCACCATGAGAGGCTCCAGCAAGCTGTGCTTTATCCAGGCGGAGCTGCTGTCCTGGTCGGGTCCCTGCCATGCACACAGTCCTCCGTCCATCTCCCACTCACGGCTCAGGTGCGTCAGCCCCAAGTCACTCCACTCCTGGGCCGAGCAAAGCATAGTGTCTCGCGAGGGGGAGTGTGGGAGCCGGTGGAGGAGAACACACACGTCCACTGGCCTTGCTTTCTTCTGTTGCTGTGGAGGTGGAGGCCTTAGGACGGACAGCTGGGGGCTTCTCTTCAGAACTTGGGGGAGGAGAGTTAAAGAGCATCACAGCGGAGTCCTTGAGTTCACTGGATTCCGAGAGACCCGGTAAGAGGCCGCTGTCTCTGCAGCTGCAGTCTGCCCAGGGGTCCCAGAGAGATGCCAGCCATCTGAGTGGGCCCAGCGTGATGGCAAGGGAGTGGTGCTGAGATGGGGACAACGGAGGCTAGGATGCTGCAGTCCCCCACCCTCCGTCTCTGTCAGACTCTCTGGAGAATGTGGGGATTACACTCTTACCCAGGCAGCGGCAGACATTTACCCCCAATACATCCTTCCTGCAGGGAGTTTCCTGGGACATCAGAGAGAGGTTGCGACATCCCAGGGAAAAGTCACTCAAAAATCTTAGACCTCGAACCTTTTAATCAAACCCCGTGCCCAGAGAATCCAGCCTGTGCTGAGCAGAACGGGGCCTGGGAGGAGAGGGACACACAGGTACGTAGGTTCTGAACTGGTGGGGCTGCAGCATTAAACCACAAGGAGGGAGTCCAGTCTGAAGATGGACAGAGAACGGATTTCCTCTCCCCGGGCGGGAGCCACACTTCCCAGCCAGGGACAGTTGCCCCCCTGCCCACCCTCTACTCCTGTCCTCTCTTCTACCTGCTCCAGGAGGCGATGCTTATAAAGGCTCATCCGTTCGACGCCGCCGCCTTATTGCATTTGCTTCTCTTTTTGTCTCTGGCTGGCTGGCTTCCCCCGTGACCCACGGAGGTCTGCGCAGGTCGAAAATGATGGACAGCTGAGGCGTATGAAGCCTCAAGGCCCTTCCCAGCCAAGGGCTCTGGTTCAAATAGAGGGCTCCGGTCTCGGATGACGTTACTGCAGCAGCCGGGTCCATGATGTTGAAGTGCTGTAATACAGTATGACTTTTCGCCTTAATGGAATTTTTCTAGCCCACTAGGAAAAAAAGACTCCATTAACCACACTACAAAGGCCCCTACTTATTAGTATTTTAGAACAGTGGCAAAACATTTCGTGAATCTAATTATTGCTGACAAATATGAAAATTGAAATCAAAGTTGAATTTTCAGCTACAGTGCCTCATACGCCAGCCTTCTCCAACTCCAGCTATTGCATCAACACATTTATTCTTGCAATAGTTTCAGCAGAAGATGGCTGATTTTCCCTCTCCCCACTCGCTCCCAGCCCCCGCCAGGCCCCGCGCCCTCCCCGGCTTGGACCCTATATATTTTGAAACATTAAATCTGACATATTCATCTTGGTGGTTGGCACTAGCTAACTAACTGCTTGTTTACCTGTCACGGATGCAGGAATGGGCTGAGCTGGGATGCTGCTACCCTCCACCCTCTCTCCTCTCGCCCCCAAACCTAGCCTTCTTTTCTGCAGATAAAAGTCATTTGACTGATTGCAAATTCCTCGTGATATCAGGACAGAAAAAAAAAAAGGACTTGTCAACACCTTTCTTTCTTTCCCCTATTAAGCATACTGTAAAAATCAATCCCTTTTGTCACTTCACTCTGCTTGCGAGAATGTTTAATGGATGTCAAGGGAGCTAATGATCGCTGGTAGAAAATTCATTTTAGATTTGCTATTTATAAAGTGCTCAGTACTCAGGTGGGAAATTAACATGAGGCAAGGAACCGGCTGGGTGGGGGAGGGTGGAAGGGAGAGCCGGCCCTGCCAGGCTGGCATGAGCTTTGTGTAGGTGGCACCCAAGGCGGTTCTGTGGGCAGATGACACATGGGTCAGAGGTGCTGTAGGGTTCAGTGAAAAGAGCATAGGCTCCGGAAACGTCTGGACCCCGGCGAGCTGACTTTTCTGAGCCACAATTTTGTCAGCAATAAAATCCTACCTGCAACACCCAGCTCACAAATTGTAGAAAGGATTAAATAAAATATCACACATAAAACATTTACCAGCGCCTGGCACTGAGGGCTAGGATGTGTTTAATAAAGGTTCAGCTTCTTTCCCCACAGCCCCAAAGCCCTGTGAGGGGACCAGGACAGGGTGTGGTCCGCCCAGAATTGCTCCAGGATCTGGAACTGCCCAGGGCTTCACTCCCAGGCAAGCCTGCAGAAGAACCTGGGGCATCCAGGTGATCACACTAGCCAGTGGTTCTCACACTAGAGCAACGACAGAGATCGGCATCACCTGAAGGGCCTCTTCATCCGCACCCTGCTGGGCCTCTCATCAGAGTTTCTAAGCGTTTACAGGTGTGGGGGGGTGGGGGTAGGGCCTCCGAGTGGCCATTTCTGAGAAGTTCCCAGGAGGTGCTGACCACACTCTGAGAAGCACCCTGGTGGCCGTACACTGGGAAATGTCCCCTGAAGGACGACGTGGAACCACCACCAAACTAGCACCTCCAGATGTAACAAGTCCATCCCCACCTGACTGACCCTCGCCCCTCAAACCGTTCTGGGACTCAGAATTGTCAAGCAAATCAGCAAACGCAAGTTCACTCCCTCCCAAAATTTACCTCGCTGGTCAAGCAGAAGAGGCAGGTGCCGGATTCACTGTCTGGTTTGCGTCCATGCAGAGCCAAGCCTCTGGGTAGCTGGTGCCTCAAGGGCTCTGGTGGGTCAGCCCTCCTGGCCCCCAAAGTTGTCCCAGTGACACGTGGAACTCCAGGTCGGAAGGCGCTGGTCCGCCCCTCACCTTTCTTCTAGTTTCTCCTCTTCCTGGCCTTCCCCCGGATACTTCTCTGTTATATTTGGATTAACTGCAGATCTCCTTTGATTACTCACTGTGTTGAAACAGACAGCCTGTTGCCACGTGTTTGATGACTGAACCCCGGGGGAGTTCCTATTTGCAAGGCAGCCAGTTACCGAGCGCTCGGCCTTACAAGCGCTCCTTGAGCTGCTAATTCATTGTTTAAGAAGTTGCTTTGCAGTTTCTGATTTTTCAATAACAGGCTTCTCACGAAGCCTTTAAGCTTCGGAAACAAGCCGAAAACTGCTTTTTCCGTCATTTACATAAACACCAGTGGATCAGGAGGGAGAAAAAGGGAATACTTTTGCCTGTTATTCCTGGGGCTCTGGAAACCTCTGTGCGTAGCGTGTCAAGGCTGCAGGTCTGGAAAAGTGACGTGGGAAGTGTGCGGCTCCCAGAAAACCTGAGCCCCGGCGAATGATAAAATCCTGAAATTTCTCCTGACGCCCGGGCTTCCGCTTCGCCGAGCTGGGCGGATATTCTGGGCACCAGCAAATTGTTCTGTCAGCAAGCGGCTCCCTCAGCTGCATCCCGTTAGGATGCCTGTCACTCATCCCCCCAGTCTTTGAACCGCAGCCCCGCCCTCTGAGGTGGCATCCTGCCACCTGGGACAGGTAAGGGGGTGGGGAGTGGCTGCAAAAAAGCTGTCAGGAGGCGCAGCCTGGAGGGGAGGGGACGCAGTCTCCCTGAAGCTGCCCCTCATTTCTGTTGTCGGGGGTGTGAATCCAGGGCGTGGACCATAGTAGGTGCTCAGTTTTCTCAACAGAGGGGAGGGACTTTCTGGAACGTGGGCCATTTTCAACCACCATCTGTTTCTCTGTCTCTCTACTTCTCTTTCTCTCCCAAATGGAGATTTTACAAATAATCCAATGAGCCAGAAAGAGCAGCCGTCCTTTTTTTTTTCCCTGCCAAACCATGTACCTCCCCATTAAAAAGAAAATAAACTGTGAAAACTTACTTTCACTGCTTAGTCTCCAAATTCTGAGCGGGCTATTTTCCTTAGGTACCGAACGTGTATGGACCAAAACTAGGGTGTCAGATAAAAACAGAACACAAATAAGATGCCCAGTTCGAGCTGAATTTCAGATAAACAGCAAATAATTTTTTAATATAAGTATGTACTATGCATCATTAAAAGTTATGCGTTGTTTATCTGGAATTTAAATGTGTCGGGCATCCTGGATTTTTATTTACTAACTCTGGCAACCCGAGCAAAAGGGAATTTGCATTTACTTACGTCGTCTACATATTTCCATAGCTTCCATACCACGAAGCTTGCTTTGTCTGGTGGTTCTTTCCTAAGGTGGGAATATTCCAGAGAAACCGAGACCCCTCCCATGTGGCCCACAGAGCCCTGAGGGGCGGTCCTTCCAATCAAAGCTCCTCACCTGTGCTGCATGACTGCTTCATGTCAGCGGTTCTCAATAGGGTGACTTGCCCTCCAGAAAGGCTTCTTGAGACGCAGGGAGCTGCCTTTTAGAAAGTCCCAGACTTTCTGGTTCAGGGACTTTGCTCAGATCAGACTGGACGGAAGCCCTGGACTCCACGGCCGACTCCTAACAAGGAAACCTCTGGGAGGGATCCTCTAAGGATAGATTCAGTGGGTTAAAGCAGGTCCCAAAACCCTGTTGTTCTCCTTTTTCAGCTTTTTAAATTCTCTTCCTGGCCCCCTTCTGTCCGTCCCTCTCAACGCTGAAACAAGTGTGTGCAGGGTTGCACGGTGCTGACCGTGCAGGAAGGACACACCCGGCAGAGAGCAGCTCTGCAAGGTCACAGAGAGGTGAAAGCGTATCAGTGTCCTGTCAGTGTCTATAGTCAGTTTCTGGGTCAGTGTCCAGGGTCAGCGTTGGGGTCAGTGTCCAGGTCAATGTCCAGGTCAGTGGGGCTGGAGGGCAGTATGAGGAGGCCTCTGGGAGACAGAGCAGGACCGAGGCTGGGGCAGAGTAGGGCAGGATAGGGAAGGACCCTGCCAAGTTGAGGAACTCCGGCTTTATCTTGAGAGCCCTGTGGGCTAGTGGATATTCTTAGCAAAGGACTGAAGTGGGAAAATTTGCTTTTGTAGCAAGATAATCAATGATGGACAAGATGGAGGAAGGGCTGAACTGGGATGCAAACTGGTAGCAGGAGACCCATTCAGACACAGCGTTAGTCCATAGACAATGATGTCAGCCTGAGCCGACAGTGGAGACGCAGGGACGGTTCAGAGACAGAATGGAAGTGAGCTGTGAGTGACTGTGGGAGTGCGAGGGGGGAGGGGAGGGAAGGGGGTGCAGATGCCCTCATGGGGAGGGACAGACACTAACACCTACACTGTTCAGAAACCTCCTAAGATCCTTGGCTTTACTTTTCCAGTATGAATTGAGTGACAAGTTTCCCAGGATAATTCAAGAAAACGTGAAAACTACACTCTAAGGAAGTTTAAATATCCCATTTTAGAGATGAGGAAAATAAAGCCTTCAGGAAAAAGAAAAAAAAACCCTCGATTTCTAAAGTTAGAGTTAATGATGGAACTGGGATGAGAAAAGGATATTCTGATCGATGTGGAAATCAATAAATATATTTTACACAGATAGGTTCTGTAAAGTGGCAATGTAAAACTCTACCTGTGTAATTCCTTGCAGAGTTAATTAATTTGAGAACTGAGTTGGAGATGAGCTCTGACCATGTCTGGGAGAAGGTCTCTCCATCTCCTAGACGGTGGGGCAAGAGATGGAAATAAGTTGGGGGTAGGTCATATCGTATCTAACAAATCCAGAGAAAAGAGGAATATAGCCAATATTTTCTAATAACTATAAATGGAGTATAACCATTAAAAATTATGAATCGCTCTGTTGTACACCTGTAACACATAATATTGCACATCAGCCACCACACTTCAATAAAAAATAATGATAACAATCATTTTAAAATCCAGAGAAAAAAGAATGTTGTGAGGAAAGGAGTGATTAATACTACGTGGAATCCCTCTGATTTGCTGGCCAGTGCTCTCCATTTCTATGCAAACAACTATGTCAGTCCTTTTCTGCTTCCTGGAAAAGCCAGCTTTTCCAGAGCTATAGGCACACACAGGAACCTGGATACACACGCATGCAGACACAGACCTTCCCCGAATTATACGCAGAGAAAATAAAAACTATCAAACATAAACTTCTTCAGCTTCCTGTCGCGAAGCTTAAAACTCTGCCTGCATCCATACAGTGCCAAAGACAGCTAGCTTTCTCTCTTTTTTCCATTTTTCTTTATTGTGGTAAAATACACATAACATAAAAGTTACCATTTTAACCACTTTTAAGCACACAATTCAGTGGCATTAAGAACATTCACAACGTTGTACAGCCATCAAATTTATCTCCCCAAATCTCTCATCATGCCAAACAGAAACTCTATACCCATGAAATAATAACTCCCCATCCCCTGCTCCTGGTAACTTCTATGCTATTTTCTGTCTCTATGAATTTGCCTATTCTAAGTACCTCATAGAAGTTGTATCATACACTATTTGTCCTTTGGTGTCTGACATTTCACTTAGCACAGTGGCTTCAAGGTCCTTCCTTGTTATAGCCTGTGTCAGGATTTTATTCACTCATTTCCTTAAGGCTGGATGGTACTTGGTTGTATGTACAGACCACATTTTGTTGATCCGTTCCTCCATGGATGGGCACTTGGGTTGCTTGTATTTGGGGCTATTGTGAATAACGCTGCTATGACCATTGGGGTGTAAATGTCTGTTTGAGTCTCTGCTTTCGACTTTTGGGGGTATATACCTAGAAGTGGAATTGCTAGATCATATGGTAATTCCATTTTTAATTTTTTGAGGCACGAAGAACTGTTTTCCACAGTGGATATACCGCTTTACCTTCCCACCAGCAGTGCACAAGGGTCCTAATTCAGTTTCTCTGTACCATCACCATTTTTAAAAACTAATAACCATCCTAATAGGCATAAAGTAGTATCAAATTATGGTTTTGATTTGCATTTCCCTAATGACTAGAGATGTGGAAAACCCTGGGTGACATCACAGAGAGTGGTGATGCCTTAACCATGTGTTTCTTGTTTAGGCTGAGGACCTCTCGCATCCTTGTCGAGGGAAGTTTAACCTCCCCCCTTTTCATACAACAGGCGAACTGCCTCTTAATATTCACAGCCCCCTTCTTCCATGGTTGTAGGCCCCTGAATTTGTCTGGGCATGTGGTCATCCAAAGTGGACGGTACCTTTCTCACCCTCTCCTGCATCTCAGTGTGGCCGTGTGACCAAGTTCTGGCCCAGGGCGTGTGAGGACGGGTGTCCTGTGAGGGCTTCCAGGGAGGGGGCTTCTTTGGGATGCAGTCCACATGTGCGTCTGCCCCTTCTTCTGTTTCTTCTCTTTCATCTCACGGCCTGGCCCAAGGATGCTGCCAACTTAGACCATGTACAATGGATCCAAACCACAGACAGGAGGGAGTCCCTCAGGAACTCCAGCCAGGAACACAGTGGAATGTTTTTGTAACCAGAGAGATAAATTCCTATCTTCTTTAAACCACTCTCACTGTGTATTGTTGTCATTTGTGGCTGAATCCAATGGTAATGGGTATTTCCAGATACGTGGCTCCTTCTTTAAATGCTAGCGATACTGGTCTGTCCCCTTCTCTTTAAGACCCGTGTTTCTGCCTGTGCTCAAGATTTGCTCCCACCCCACCCCTTACATTCCCCGAGGGCCCTCACCCAGTCAGGCACCTCCTGTGCCTCCCTTCATGCCCCCCTTTAGCAGCCCCTACCACACACATTCAGAGCCGGCTTCCCCATCTTACAAAGGTAACAACCTTCTCTCCAACTGCAGCCCACCCTTGGTCTCCCTCCTTTCTCTCTCTTTAAAAAAATTTGAAATAATTATCCACATTTTTATTCTCACCCCACTTTATCCTCACACTATGGCTCCAGCCCACAGGACTGTTCTCCCAAGAGGATAGAAGATATTCTCATCCCTAAGTCGGACCTTACTTAATCCTCAGCAGCATTGGATTAGGCTAACACTCCTGCCTTCCCCAAACACACATCCTCTGACCCCGATGCCATCATCCTCTCCTGGTTTTTCTCCCATGTTTTGGCCACTTCTCGTCAATCGTTTTCCCAAGATCGCATCGCTTCCCAATCCTTAAATCCTAGTTGTCTGCCCCGTTTCTCTTCACCTCCTCTCTACTGTCTTCCTGGGTAATTAACTGTGTCTGCGTCGAAGACCATCTTTGTTCAAGCTCAGATAACCTCCCAGGGTTCCAGACCCGTCCAGCTAACTTCATAGTGCAGTGCTCTGTGTACACAAATAAAACCATCATGACCCAAATTGCATTCATTACCACTCCCCTAAAACCTGTCTGTGTCCCATTTACCCAGATACTGGAAGTCCTCTTCCATCTCCCTTTCTCACACACCATTGTTTTTGCTCTCCATCTCCAGGTCACACCCTCTAAGTCCAGGACCCTTGGATACCCGTGTCTCTACATCTCTGCCACGTATTCTCACCTGGTTAACTCATGCCTGATTGGCTGCCATACCCTCTACTCTTGTCCCCTTTTAATTCACTCCCCCACTGCAACTAGAGGAACATTTTAACATTTTTAAGTAACCCAAATAATGTTATTTAACGATTAAAACTGCAAAGCTAATCACGCTGCTGTCGGGCATACAGCCTTTCCACACCCTTTCTTCCCGCAGAATACACTCTTTAACAGGAACCATAAAGCCATTCAAGGTCTGACCTGTGACTACTTCTCTACCTACACCCCTTGTCTTTCTACCTACAACCTGCCCCTCCACCCCCGCTTTATCCCCACAAACTATACAAACACATTCAATCTAGCCAGATGGGATACTGGATTCCTAAATTCCTACCATGCTCTCCTGCCTCTAGGCTTTGGCCTACGCCATTTCCTTTCATTGTAACACTTTTCTCTCCTCTCACCTGGTTGAATCTCTTCACCTTTGTGTCTCAGCTTTAACATCTCTTCCTTCTAGAAGAGTTCTCTGACCTCAGAGATCTAGATGCTGCCGTAGCAAACATGACTTGCTTTTATCCCAGCACATAGCATGTTGTATCGAATTGTCTTACTTCACTGAGTATAAGAAGTAGGACCCGTGGTTTATGGCCAGCGCACAGTAGGGTCTGAATAAATCATTCTGGAGTGGATGAGATATAAATGTAAATAAGAACTCGGCCATGCCCTTGAATCTATGATTTTGCTTTTTTTTAAATCATTCACCTTGGTGATGTGGACATGACAAGTCTATATCACTTGGGGATGACACGAAGCTGATGGTGACAGCTTATCAGAATACAAAAACAGTCTCAATGGATTTAAATAATGGACCCACGTGAAATGAAATTTCATGCACTTAAAAGCAAGGATGGGAGAGGTCTTGAATAATTTTAGTCAGGGAAATGAGTGCGACGCCAATGAGCAATCGCGTGGAATATCTGAAAAGGAAAAGAAACGAATATAATAATAAAGTGGTCCTAGATGTAAAGTCCACACCGTGGTAGGTAATAGCCCACTCCACACCCTGCCGGTCCGACCACATCAGGAACCATCTCTCTGGTAATGCCTTTCAGTGGATCATTATCAAACTGCAGCAACTTTAGAAGATAGTGATCAGGATGATTAGCGGTCTAGAAGTTATGCCCCTGATAAAGACGAGAAGGAATAGAGAACGGACTTGAGGTTATGGGGAGGGGGAAGGGTGAGCTGTGACAGGGCGAGAGAGAGTCATGGGCATATACACACTAACAAACGTAGTAAGGTAGATAGCTAGTGGGAAGCAGCCGCATGGCACAGGGATATTGGCTCGGTGCTTTGTGACAGCCTGGAGGGGTGGGATAGGGAGGGTGGGAGGGAGGGAGACGTAACAGGGAAGACATATGGGAACATATGTTTATGTATGACTGATTCGCTTTGTTATAAAGCAGAAGCTAACACACCATTGTAAAGCAATTATACCCCAATAAAGATGTTAAAAAAATAAAAAAAATAAAAAAAAAAGATAAGATAACTTGGGTCCATAATCGTCTTCTCTTAGAAAGAAACTGCATCGCACAATATGACTTGTATTTTGAGTGGCTCTAACTGGCATAAGTTAGGAAGAGGCAAATTTTTGCTCCACATAGATTCTCCAGGATTGTATTCAACTGCAAGTAATTGAAACCTAATTTTATGGGGATTTTTTTTCCATAAATAATAAGTGTGGACATAGGTATTCCAGAGCTGGCATCACTGCTATGTTATCTTGAACTTGGGGTCCTTCTGTTAGATTGAGCCATGTGAAATTGTTCATACTCAGCTGGTTTTGATTTACTAAAACAACAAGTCCATTTAGTTCAACCTAAGAGCTTCCTGTTTTACCATTCTGGATGTGTTTGCCTCTCCGATGCCATTTTGTCCTCCTGTTTGCAAGTTGGTTCCTGGACCCCCGGGTAGTACGCCAGGCTCTCAGTCAAGAAAAGTCTGGGGGAGGGGGGTGGTAAGGTTCACAAAGCACAGCCTTCCTGAGTAGAACCCTCAAACTCCCACCCGGAAAACTTCTGCTCACTTCCCATTGGCCTGACCTGCACGGCATGACCATCCTCGGCTCTAAGGAAATCTCAGAGGTACGTATTCTAAACAGGCACTTTGCTGCCCTGAGCAAATTTAGAGCCCTGTTTATAAGAGGAAGGATAGAATTTATACTGAACAGTATTTTCTCACAGAGTTTATCCACTATACAAAGGGAGGCTAGTGTCAGTTGATCTCCACTCTATCTGCACTGTAGAGTCATAGGTGTTTCAAAGCAGAGGTGATCTTGCCCCATTCTGATCCATTTAATGAGAATTTTTGTGAGTTGAACCTGGGCCTCTGCTTATGACAATCTCCACAGGCAATTTGGATAGACAGCCAGAACTGGGACCACGACTCTGGCAGTGAGCGTCTGCTCCCTGGAAATCCTGGAGCTGGTCAACAGGAATTAGCGAACATCATTCAGGTGGGATGGTTGTCTTGGGCGGGAGATCGGGTTAATTCCAAGGTGCCTCCCGCAACTCTAGCAGTCCGAAAACGCTTCTGGGTTTGATGATTAAGCTATTCCAGCCTTGGACAAGGCTTCAGCAGTGCAAGAAAGTAATGAAAAAGTGGTGATAAGACATTCCGATCCTTCTACTCAGAAGGTTTACGGGAAAAGGAAGAAGAAATATAGAATATTCTTATTTGCTTTCAGACTGGGCAAAATGGTTTATCTATCTGCAGGTGTCTGTGCATCACCAATTGCACTGAGAAAAAAGGTTGTCAGTCTTTTCATGTTTGGGCCAGGTGTCCTCTGGCTGTTTAGAAGACAGTCAAATGCCCCGGGGGGGATGGATGGTGAAGAAAGAGGCAGAGTAGGTTTGAAGAAGCAGGTAAGAAGCACTCGTCCACTTTGCCTTCCCCAGACAAACAAAGCCACCCAGTCACTCTCCTCTCTCCTCAGGTGCACCCTTCCCTGGCCCCTGGTGCCCCCTCTGACGCCAAAGTGGTTCAGAGAGCAGCCCCTTCCTCCACACTTCTGACCCGCTGACCACTGGAGGTCCCATTTCCTGCGCTTGGGTGAGTTTAGCCAAAAAGAGTGAGCTCATCTCCCGCTCCCTGGATGCCTATAACATCTGGTTTACATCTGGTTATAACCAGGAGGGATTACTGATGTGTGGGATTACATATTCAGGGTCCAAAAAAGATCTTGTCGGAGGAAGGTATGAGTTGAATCTAATAAAGGCTTCAGAAAGGGTAAGTTTCGAGGCCAGGTTGCCGTGTGCACAGTACAACACAGGCATAGGAGGAAGAAGGGTTAATTACAGCTCACGCTGAGTCTGCAGGGTTCTACGGCTACTCATAAACCTAAGGGCGTCTTTCTCTCTCCCTCTTTCCCCTTTTGTCCTATCCAGAAGCACTGGTCGCCTGTGTGTCAAGTACTGTGCCGAGTGTGCAGATATACAAGGCCGTCCCGGGCCTCCAGGAGCTCACGGTCCAGTGAGGGGAGACAGAGGTGTCAGCAGGTAGCCACGCAGATGTCAGCGGACGCGAAGGCCGGAAGGAGGTGCCAGAGCAGTGGAGGCAGAAACGAGAGGGGGAGGGGCTTCAAAGGGACGCTGAGCCTGGAGTCTTGCCTGAGTCATAACAAGGGTTTTCCAGGTGGGCAGGGCGGCCCTCGGCAGAGCATGCGTACTAGGAGGCGGAAACCTCAGAAAACCCCTAGGAATCCACGGAACGGAACGGGAGTAGGGTTAGGGGAGAGGCCGGCGCCCCTGGGCCATGCCTTTCCAAAGAGCTGAGACTTCATTGTATCCTAATCTGGAATCAGGAGAGGCCACGTCCTGTAACATTCGGGGCTACTCAGAGCACACTGGGAGGAGATTTGCCTTAAAAAGAGCATAAAGTAGCCGGAATAACTTTAGAAAAGGGCCATCAGCACCCTATCTGTGAATGGTCATACAGAAAATAGGAGAAAAGCTTGGAATATTTAACTAAGGGAGAAGGGGAGGGAATCCTGTTTTCAAATATTTGAAGGAAAGTCATGTGGAAGAAAAATCAGCCTTGTCCCGTGGGTAGTAGTGTTAGCAGCACGCATGACACTATTAGGTGATATTTATTGAGAGCTTACTATGTGCCAAGCGCTTTATCTGCAGTGACTTATTTAATCCTCATACCAGCCTTAGAGGTAAGACGCAGAAGTAGCTCCGTTTTATACAAGAGGAAACTGAATCACCCACAGAAGTTGATTAAACCGCCAAAGGCTTCAGACCAGGAAGTGGCACAGCCAAGGTTTGGACCCAGGCAACCCAGCCACTATGCTGTGTGTTCTCTCCAGACCTTGAGCAAATGGCTGGAATCGATAAGAAGACAGATTCTCCTTTGTCTCCCCATCTTCCTGAACGGTCAGATGCAATAGCTCTCTAGAGAGATGCAAGTTCCCCCCATACTGGAGACAGAAGTTAGGGGACCACTGCAGCTGCACTTTTGGGGTGTTAGAGCTCCAAGAGAGGGATTGAACTAAACCATCTTGAATGTTCCTCTGGGCTCGGCTGGCTGCGACTCTGGCTTGCCTGACACAGCAGCGTGAACACTTTGTGAGTTACCCAGTGACTGCACTTGGTACAAATTTGCATGAGAGCTCTGCTCCCCCGGCGCCTCCTACACCTGCTGACTCCATCAGAACAGGCAAGCTTTCACTCCTGCCTGCACTGCAGGATCTGACCTGGCTTGGAGGGAGGGCCAGCATCACTCTGCCTAACACTGTAGCTGCCAAGTTGCCATTGGGGTTCTGAGCACGGAGCCTTTGTTGCCTGTGAGAAGGAGCGCCATGGAAGCAGCAGGCTGCTGTAGCCAGTTCCTGGGGAGCGAGCGGGAGCGGAGGCCAGGAGAGAGAAATGCAAAGCTTCACACTTTGCATGGAGTTTCTGCCAAGGCTCACCATCACTTAGCTCGCCCCAAACCCGCCTCTGGTACATTCACTCCTGACCCATATTCACACATCCCAAAGCACCTGAATTTCTCCTATAGGGTTGGTTGTTATCCTTCCTGAGTCCCCCTACCCGAAATGCCGCGACTAGTTCCTCCTCTCTTCCCACCTGAAGGATGCCTTCTTGATGAAGAAGCGCGTGCGTGTACGGATATGTGGGACAGTATGTATGATACAGTGTGTGGTGTTCGTGTGCACACACACCACTCGCACGTTCCGGCTTTGGTCGTCCGTCTGTGACTGTGTTCATATTCTTAGCTTCCTACAAACAGAGACTGCTTCTGAATATTTTCTTCTAGCACCACTACCTTTCAAGGACTAGACTCAAAAAGACGATTTGCGGAATTGCAAAATGTGAGACTTGAAATGAAACTTGAAAATCTTTTAGTCCAACTGCTTTATTTTAGAGATGAAGCAATTGAGGCTCATGGAGTGGCTGTGTCTTATTCCAGGTTGGAGAACATTTTCGGATGACTCGAGAGGTATGGCTTTCAAACCTGGCCACGGATTGGAACCCCTTAGGGAGCTCTGAAAAATCACCAGACAGCTCACAAAGAGATTGTGGTGTAATTGTTCCGGGATGGGGTCCAGACATGGACACTTTTATAAAGCTCCTCAGGTGATTCTATGGTAGAACAAATTTGAAGACCACTGGCTTAGAAAATGGGAACATTGCAAATAGAGACACATTGCACCTACCCACTGAGGACCTTCTAACATCTGAGACAGGGTCAGAAGAGGTACAATTGCTCCAGGTTGCTTGACTTGGAAGAATCATGGGTCCGTGAGAAAGATACTTACCTGTTCTCCTACAGGGGAAAAGCTAAGAAGAGTCACCAGCACTATGGAAATGCAGATGGAAGCAGTGGGGTAAGCAATGTTCCTAAAGCACCCACGGGGCAGCCACAGCACACAACGTGGGCGGAAGAAAAGCTCGATTCCCTTTGGGTACGTGAGGCTGAACACACAAGCTGACAACTGAAAGAAGACTTGTGTCCCAACCACAGCTGGAGTATCAGGGGAGAACCAATAAATGACGACGCATGTCTACTATTCCAGGAACCCTAAATTAGGGTGTGATGAGTGGTTAGCAAAAAACAAAGTAGGTTCTCAGAAGGGAGGTCATCTTAAGTCTACCTTGAAATTTGAATCCCTCAGAGTCCCCTGAACTGCATTTGCCTCACCCCAACCAGCTGCCTCAGCAAACCCTGCCCTGCCCTGTGTAAGTTGCCCCCCTTGCCCCCTTTGACCATCTAGTTCTATGCAGAAGGCAGGGCACAAACGTGCTGCACAGGCCACTGGACAGGATGGCAGCAGTGCCAAGAACCAACGAATACTCGAATGACAAGAGCCGATAGTCGCGAAGCCAGCTACCTCACGCCAGGTTTCGCCATCCTTGTGCTAACTGAGGGAGCATCACACGTCCCTGAGCCCCTCGCGGCAGGAGTCAAGGTGGCGTAGCAGAGGCAGCAGCTGTTACATGATGGACCCAGAGCCAGGAGGAGCCTCCTCCCCCAGTACTCCCCATCTAAAAACAAGCAACCAGGGTTGCTGCGTTCTTCCTGCCCATCATAATTTGCACAAGCAACTGTGCAGGAGGCCATGACACACAACGTGCCCCCCTTGCTTCTGGTCCTGTTGGTTCTTCCCAATGTGATTATAAAGAATGGCAAATGAAATCAAATCTGGGAGACTGTACTCTTTTTTTTTTTTAAGATTATTTTTGATGTGGACCATTATTAAAGTCTTTTATTGAATTTGTTACCATATGGCTTCCGTTTTATGTTTTGGTTTTTCGGCCACGAGGCATGTAGAATCTTAGCTCCCCAAACAAGGATCAAACTCGCACCCCCTGTATTGGAAGGTGAAGTCTTAACCACTGGACCACCAGGGAAGTCCCCGT
The DNA here is from genome assembly GCF_949774975.1 of Lagenorhynchus albirostris. Lineage (NCBI taxonomy): Eukaryota > Metazoa > Chordata > Mammalia > Artiodactyla > Delphinidae > Lagenorhynchus > Lagenorhynchus albirostris. The sequence continues at coordinate 105,402,731 of NC_083103.1, read as the reverse complement.
ACTCTGTCTTTAGTTGCTTTGATCACTGATATATTCCCAGCACCTACGACAATGCAGGGAACATAACAGGAACTCAGTAAACACTTGCCAGGTGATTGAACCAACGGACAAATAAACAACTAGATCTAGTCTGTGTTGGATTAGAGTTTGGTGACACCACCACCAAGGAGAAGCAAAGGAGGCGCCTCTGAAGAGTGAATTTGAATGAGCAGTTGAAGCCAAAACCAGTCCATCTTTTGAACATTCTTTTATTGCTGTAAAGGACAATACTCTTCGAGAAGCCAAAAAAGAAAGAAAGAAAGAAATCAAATTTAGTAACCTAAGATGTCCTTAGTAACAGAGCTGAAGAACGTGTTTTCCAATATTTGGTTTCTCAGCTTGACAGTCTCTCTTGAAATACTTTTTTCTCAGCAATGAAAATGTGAATCGTTGTTGGTTTGTTTTGCGGTTTGCAAATGACTTACAGAGCTCTTCTGGCAGAGTTTCTGTTTTTCTTGTTGCAAGTAAACAAAAGGCCATTTCTCTAATATGACTTCAGTGGGGGAGATTCTGAGATCTCCTGTCTTGGTTTTGGAAAGAGGAAAAAAGGTAGGGAGGCAAGCAGAAAGAAGAACAAGGCCACGGGAACAAGCAGGGCGTAGAAACTAAACAGAAGCAGGAAAGAGGCAAAGGGAAAAGGGACGTGGAACACTGGAGTGTCGGGGACACACAACAGCTGAGGACGCTGCTGTCAGTGGGGTCCCAGCCACACTTACGGGGTGTGAACTCGCCACTGGTTCTTTGGTCCCCCCACTATCATTGCACCACGTCATCTGGGCTCCTGGTGACCTGGGAGGACAAACTCCCCTCCTCTCCTAGGCAAGCCTGTGCAAGGCGGAGCAACCCCTGCCAGGTTGACCCAGATCTGTCAGCTGATCAATTATGTTTCCCACGGAGGAGAAGGGAAAATGAAAGGGAGAAAGAAAAGGGGAGAGAGAGAAAGAGAACTGGGAGGGCAGAGGAGAGGAGGAGAGAGGGCAGAAAGAGGGAGGGAGGACAGGGGAGAGGAAGAGAGGGAGACGCGGGGAGAGTGAGAAGGCGAGGGATGGAGGAGGAACACACGCATCTCTTCGCTGAAGCTCTTGTAAGTTTAAGCGGCCACAGCAAGAGCGGGCTCAGTCCAGAAGGTTGCAGAAACAAATACATAAATACATAAACTAAAATTCTAGAGGTTACTGGACGAAATCAGTCAAGGCAGAGGATAGAGTCCTCTTCTTCCCACCCTTTGCCAGTACAGCTTAGAGCTGTTCTTTTCCCTCTGAAACTCTTGGCTCCACCCTCCCCCTTCCCAGGGCCCCGCCCCCTGCCATTGGTCCCACCCGCTTCCCCCTCCCTGAACAGTCTCCTCCTACAAAACGATGGGAGGTATGGTCCCCGCCGCATGTTTCTTCTAAGTCCCTTCCTGTCTTAACCAGCACATCCTCTAAGGGTAGGAGGCCTCTGCCACCAGGTGGGAGGAGACACCTGGGAAGATGTGGTACCCAACCCCATCCGACCTGTACACCATCGATTACCTTATTTTTGAGTGTTTTCATTTTTTATGTTTAATTAGTTTTATTGAATTTCAAATGACTACAGACATAAAGTAAACATGTAACAAGCCAGTAGAGCAGAAAGAGAAGGAGCTGCGTAAATACCAGCAGGCTCAGCATGGAGCTCCACTTAGCACCGCATGTTTGCTGCGTTACAAGCCTTAATGAGTCCTTACAACACCCAGGGGAGTTGCTCCCCACCCTGGCAGGCAGGTGGGGAGGCAGGCGCACAGAGGGAAGTATTTCCACCTACAGAAAACATGGGGGACTTTGAGTTTGGATGTACCTGCTGCCCACCCAGCTGTGCTCAGGCCACCAGAACTGGCTGGAAATCTGGCAGGCACACTCATTAGGGTATTGGAAGGGTCTGAGGGACCTCCGCTGGGGTTACATATAAAGCAAAGTGGGAGTTTTTTGCGTCTGTATCATTCTAGTTGAGGGGCAAGAGGCAAGAGCAGGTCGTGAGCTCCAAACCTAAAAATTCTGGAACAGGGACAAATCCTAGACACAACAGTCCTCTCCAAAGTGTTCCCACCAGGAGCAGATGGCAAGAGCATCACAAATCCTTCCAGCATGTTCCTGGACGTCCCAGAATCAGAAATGTCTCCACTGCTTAGGATGTTGAGATAGCTCACCTCGCCCCAAGGGGTAAACTGTGGCTAAAGCCAGCACTGGTGTGGCCCATCCACGACACACAGCTGGCCCCAGCCTGGGTCACTGCTTCTCAGGGCTGCCAGACTGCGTGGGTGCAGGGGCAGAGCCCCGGGGAGCTGCTGAGACACAGTGCGTGGCAGAGCACACAAGCAGGGGACCAGGAGGCCCTTCAGGGACACAGCTCAGCACCCTTCATCTCAGCATCCTAGGAGAGGCCACTGGGAAACCACGGAAGTCAGGGGCAGATGTCACAGGATGAGAAGGGGTTCCAGGGCTCGTATTTGGCTTTAAAACTGACAAAGGGAAGAAGCAGCACCAGGACAAGGCTGTGTGCCTGGCAAGTAACGCTGCGACCCAAGAATGGCCCCGGCTGGGACCCTCCGGCCACCTCGATCAAATGCCCCGAGGACCGTCACCGTGTGTGAAGGATGGAGGTGAGCTGCACTTGTTGTGCCATCCACAGCTCACCCATGGCTCGCCCCCAGCTGGCAGCTCCAAGCCTGGCAGCCAGGGTCCACACCGTGAAGCTCCTCTGCAGTCTCGCCTGAAGTTGTTTTTGGCCATGCTTCCAAGTGCCCACAATGCTTACATCAGGCCCAGGATCCCATCATCCCAAACCGATTTTTCACTTTGCCAGTAAACATTGTTATGGTCTCATCTGCCCCCCTCACATCTCAGAAGCACTGCCCAGCTCAGGCTGCGGCTGGCTCCCAAGTGTTTACTGTGAGTGGCAGGAACTTGGCCAATCCACCCAGCTGAACGGTGTCCATGTTGCTGGTGCCCAGAGAACGAGAGGGTGAACCTAGCCCCATCTCCTCTCCCTTCCCCGCTGCCCTGCCTGTGTATAAGTGGGCAGGTGTGTTGATGTGGGATGTGAGAAGGTGAGAGAAAATGAGAAAGGTTAAGACAGGAATCTAGCCAAGCTCCTCGGAAAGTGTTGAAAGGAGCATTAATCCTTCGAAGGAGAAATGGTCGGGTTACTAGAAGGAGAGAAGCTGCAGCACCACCAGCCATTCCTTTCAGAGCCTCTCAGTGGCAGAAGGTGGGCGGTGTGCTGAAAAGGACAGCGCCTAATCCCGTCCTCGGTCCTCACTCTGGCTCCCAGGAACTGGGAGGGGCTCTTGTTAATCAACCTCAGATCTTCTTAGGGCCAGAGCCCCAGGGCGCTAATCACCCCCTGCCTCCCACCCATCACTAATCAGTGCTGACTCCCTCCCCATCTAAGCTGGATCATGGTTGCTGGTGGGGTAGAGGTGAGCAGCAGGTCAGGGAGGGGTCCATCACCTGCCCCTAGCCCCGGGCACCTTTTCAAGAAGGCAAGAAACCCAGGAAGTAACGGCTTTAGGAAGAGCCAGCTTAAAACAAAAACCGAGAAGAAAAAAATTGCCTTAGAATGTGTACTGCATTCTAACTAGTCCCACTGGGTCAATGCAATAGGGGTGGATTACTGCAGGCAAGACGCGGCTGCCTCAGTAATTCTGTGAGTTTGATAAGAGGTAGCTGGCCGACTCCAGCTCTCAACCCCTTGAAGAGAAAACACACATCATGTTGGCTGGTCCAACTGGCATGTGGCTCAGGGGTCTTGGGGGTCCCTTTGCCTTAAAATTGTGCAGCCCTGTTCTTTTGTGACACTTTGAAGGCTATTCAGAACCGGCTCGAGGTGGGTAGCACAAATAAGGCCATTATTCGTCTTAGGAAAAGCAGGATTTGGTAGAATGTGAGGAGATCTGGGATAACCAAGTCACCTCCATCCCCACCCCAAGACGGCAACAAGAATGCAAAATCAGAATTCCCCCTGGAGAATTTTGCATCACCACTTCCTTCCCATCTATTCAGGAATGATTCAAAGTATGAGCAAATATTATGCTTCCCTGCATTTATTTCTGATTAAAAAAAATCATGTATGCTAATTTATATGTAAATTCAGTATGGCCCTGGGGCTCCTGGCATGCAGCCCGTGGGGCTGTGGATGGTGGAATTTTGGCCATTGTCTCCGGTTTGAAGTTACAGATGGAAGAGACACAGACCTCAGGACAGATGGAAATTATGGAGGTCTTGGGACCTTCCCTGTCCCTTCCTCTGACCCCTCACTCCACCCCTTGCCTAGTTAGTTTCCATTTCTGTGGTTAGCATGATAGAAGCTGTTTCCCTGAGGCTACCTGGCTCTGGACTCAGTTTCCCCGCTGCCAGAGTTGGGGCTCTGACCTCACTGGGTGAGCCCCTGTTCACCCAGTACAAGCAGGGGTTTGCACACGCGCGCGCGCGCGCACACACACACACACACACACGCATGCTGCCACAGCTCCTTGTTACGTAAGACGAGTCAATCAGGGCTGCCGCCACGTGGCCTCCTTCACTCTCACACCCACCACCCGATGAGGGAGGAGAGACACCCCGAGGCCGGCGCCCCCGAGGCTGGGTGCAGCTGGCAAGGCAAGGAGATCCCGCACAAGGGACTTGCTTGCATCCAACTCAGATCCCTCCGGGGCCCCCTTCCTCCCCCTCGAGCCCCAGCCGAAGGCACACACGCATTTGATTCTTCCCAGCCTGGTCCCTCTGCCCACCTTGCGTGGTCACCCCTGCAACTATGGCAAGGGGACAGTCCCCAAAGCCCACCCTCAGAGGGAGGTCAGCGGGACCCGAGGTGGGGACCAGTCTGGACCACGAAAGCCCCGTGCTGCAGTGGGGAAGGGAATCAGGTGGGTGGGACTCCTCAGCCTTCTCCACCCCCTGGGAGTGAACTTTCCTCTGGGGACTCAGCTGCCAGGGCTGACCTTCCACGCGGGGTCCTCTGGGAGATGGTGCTGGACCACCCGGGGGAAGTTCCTCTGCCCGTCTCAGTCCCTGGGAGTGCAGGGATCTTCAAAAAAGAAAGGCAAGCCAGACCCTCAAAGGACAGGGTGGGTGGGAGCAAGCAGGTGGGCAGGTAATGCGGCTGCTGGGACCTGAAAGCCGGGACAGAGCGCGGGGCCACCCGGTGCAGCGAGCGGACTCAAGGTTGAAGCGGATCCCAAGCCACCCCAGCAGCGCAGGGCCACGTCACAGCGCGCACTCACCCCCAGCAAGCCTGGCCCCAACTGCAGCCCCTCAGCTCCGCTTCCCAGAAGAGAAAGAAACCAAACATTAGTATTCGACTCTTCATGCCTCTTTCCGTTCAACTTAGGAGAGCTTTCCGGAATTTCAGAGCCCCGCTGGCTCCTACAGCCTCTTATCTGCTTGTTACCACGCCCCGCTGCCCCCCTCCACAAACACACTCCAAAACACATGGGAAACTACCCCGCTGCCCACCGCTGCTGCGGACCGATCCAGCCCTTCTAGCTGGCTCTCTGACCACGATGCACAGGTACCTGATTATGCCTAGCCTGCGTTTTCTGTGTGCTCCTTGCAGAAGCTTTGCAAGTTTACTGGCCGATAGATATTTAAAGTTTCCTCTCGTAATTTCTTCCCAGTACCATAAGCAATGCGTTAGCAGCCCCGTCGCCCTCCGAATCCGTGATTCCATGTGTCTCCATCTATCGTGTGTGTGCAAGAATGTACGGAGGTCCAGGGGACCAGCACACAGCCACGTACCGCACGGGAGCCCCAGACACATTTTACTTCTGCACGTACATTCCCCCCCCGCCCCCCCGCGCCACACACCCACCCACCGTTCCGGCAGCAGCCAACATCAAATCAATATCCTCACAGCCTGGGAGGGAGGATGGAGTCCCAGCCGTGCTGCTCGGACGCTCTCTCCCCCACCCGCAAACCAACCGCACAGCAGAGCCGACTCAAGAGAGTCTGCGAATCACCAACAGCACGCTGTACAATTCCTGGGTCGACTGTAGGCGAATCAATAGCAAGCTCTTACCTTGAAAGAGAAACAGAGCAGCCAGCGCTGTGAAGATTGTCCACGAGATAGAATTGTGCATTTTTGCCTGGATGGTTTTCATGATTTTTTTTTCTTCTTTTTCTTCTTTTTTGTCAGGTTCGGGGTTTTTCTTTCTTTCTTTCTTTCCTGACAGATTGCGTTGCTCTGGAGCTGGTGGAAGGAGATTTAAATCCACTGTTTTGCTGAAGGACACCACAAGAAAGCCAAGGATGGGAGAGAGTGTGACTTCTCAGTAATTATCTCTCCTCATACTCTGGCACTGAGACACCTCGTACAATCTGGCCCTGGACAGCCCTCCTACAAGCTGCAATCATTGGTTCTAATCCAAGGATTGACAGAGCTACAACACACGCGCGCGGGTGCGCGCGGACGCGCGCGCGCGCGCGCGCACACACACACACACACACACACACTCACTCAGGAATCATTTACTGGGCAAATCAGGCTAGCTGATTAAAGAGACAGGAGCCTGGAGAGATGGTATGATAAATGCCACTTTGCCCCTTCTATATTACTTTCATTTTTTAAACTGACAGTCTCAGAACTCCAAGCATCAAAAAATCCCTTTCCTTCTGGCGTTCCCTGGCCTCCTGAACTCAGATTCCCTTTACACTGGAAAAATCCCGCAGCCAGCAACCGCTTACGGGAAATTTTAAAGGGACATTTTCAAGCTTGGTGAAACTTGCAAAAATGAGTCAGATTTCATTTGTTGGTACTTATTTTCCTCTCCAATGAAAATATCATTCAATGACAAATTTTTTCCCTCTCTCTCTCTCATCTTTCACCTTTTCCAATCAACCTCCTACTTTGTTGCTTCGAAAATAATAAATAACTTTCTATTTTCTTCTCCTGTCACTTCTGTTTCAGAATATTTGTATTACTCCTATATTTCATTCACTAAGTTTATTTCCTGAGGTCATCCATGTGTGTATGATACCATGAAAAGAGATGGGGCTTCTGAGATTTGAGAAGAACTGCAGTCCGAATATGGAGAAGATTCTCCAAAAGGGAACAAGGGGTGAGTTTATTCTACATGCCTCAGTCAATCCACTTTCACTAAGATAAACAATGTAAGTGCTTGTGGTTTATTTAAACTGCAGCAAGATAGACTTAGGTTAGACACACTGAAGGACTTTCTGAGTACAGATTTTGTGTGTGGTTGCAAAATGTCCTCAGAGAGTTGCAGACATGCATCTCCTTGATGGTGGGTAAGAATATAACTCTGACAGAAATAATCTAATGGATGTGATGACTTTTTGAGAGATCTGCTAACTCTAAGGTCCTGAAAACTGATGATCTAATTTGTGGTTTTCTCTTATGGGAAGCAAGTTATGTGATGCAAACAAAAATTCTGGAAAACTTAGCCTGTTCACGGCACCTTCCTTAGCTGATTCTGACACATGCCTACCATCATGATGCCTCAACACACACATTTTTGAAGTATTTCTTCCAGATTTCCACAGTAATTATTATACTTCTTGTAACCCCCATAATAATTTGAATGTACATATCCTTGAACTGCATAGAACAGAAGTACTTGCTGGGTGCACAGGTGAACTGGAAGCAGCAGTGCCATTTTGCACAAGCCTCAGAGGCGTCACTCACCTTGTGTTGTGCATGAAGGAGAGAGGCGCCCCCTGCAGGTGTGCAGCCCAGCGACTTAAGTGGAAGGAGCAGTGGGGTCTGGGGACCTGGATCCCAGTTGCAGCTCCACACAAACCGAGGGACCGTGAGCACGTCGTTTTATTTCTGTGAACCGTGTCCTTTCGTCTGTACAGTTAAAGGGCTGCGTCTCAAGTCTCTTTTTATTTTAAAGGCTTTCTGTATTAACTTTTTTTTTTTCTGCCACTGCGTTCTAATTCACACGTCCACCAAAATGCCCTTGATGTTCTGATCTCCCAAGGGACAAGCGTTTTATCTCTAGACTGGTCTCCTTGCGCAGTGCTCCACAGAGCGACACGTGCAGTGGGATGCTCCGGAGTGGCTTTGGCCACAGTAATAACCGCCCAGCACAGAAGACAGAAGGCACGGTGGATTCCTCTACTGCCACTTCACTGCTCTCCAGAGCGACGAGGAAGACAGCGGGTCACCGGTAAGCCTTTCATCCCTACCTGAAGAGACAGAGACCAACGTTTACAAGTGTCCTCACCCGGACCTGCAACAAATCTGTACGTTCACCAATTTCTTTTAAGCATCCACAGGCATGCCCACAGTAATAAACTAATCATTCTAGTTGATATTTATTGAGCATTTGCTATGTGCCAGGCATGAGAGCCAGTGTTTTGCATGCATTTTTCTCTTTAAATTCTCACAACCTATGAAGTGGTACACTTATCATCCCCATTTTACAGATGAGGACATTGAGGCTCAAGGAAAACTTGTCCACAACCGGTCAGCAATGGAGCCAGGATGTGATGTGAACCTGAGCATTTGTCTCTCAGACCAACCTCTAAAATACTATCCTATGCTAACTACCATAAGGGACTCAAATAGATATCAGACAGTCTTATGTATAACCCCTTTGCTATTGTTTTTGTTTTGTTTTTTAATTTTTATTGGAGTATATTTGCTTTACAATGTTGTGTTAGTTTCTGCTGTACAGCAAAGTGAATCAGCTATACGTATACATATATCCCCTCTTTTTTGGATTTCCCTCCCATTTAGGTCATCACAGAGCATTGAGTATAGTTCCCTGTGCTATACAGTAGGTTCTCATTAGTTATCTATTTATACATAGTATCAATAGTGTATATATGTCAATCCTAATCCTCCAATTCATCCCACACACACCCTTTCCCCCTTGGTACCCATACGTTTGTTCTCTATGTCTCTGTCTCTATTTCTGCTTTGTAAATGAGATCGTCTATACCAATATTTCAGATTCCACATATATGCATTAATATACAATATTTATTTTTCTCTTTCTGACTTACTCACTCTGTATGACAGACTCTAGGTCCATCCACATCTCTACAAATGACCCAATTTCATTCCTTTTTACGGCTGAGTAATATTCCATCATATATACACATCTTCTTTATACATCCCTTTGCTATTAATAGCCTATGTTAATAGCCTATGTTATTAAAAATTATATGAAACAACACATACATCCATAGAGAGCATATAGAAAACCCATGTATTACTTTTAGTAATAACTGAGTTGCAAATGGTTGGTGCAGATAATTAGTAATTTTATCTGAATGCAAGGAAGTGGTAGATGGGCATTTTCTACGATAGTTTTAAAAAGTCCTCTGGAGATGGTGAGAGTCATGCTATACCTTGAAAGTGAGGTAGAGACCAGATCTAAAGCAGAGGGAAGGATGCACAGTCAGGCGATACCATAAATCAAAAATGGAGGATGGAAATACACCACCTAACTTTGGGGCTCTTGAAAGCTGTTTGAGAGCCCTGACCTTGCCCTGCTATGTTACAATAAAATTTTTAAAAGATTTAAAAAAATGAACCCTGGCACAAATTCTGATCCATCTTAGTTACCCTCTATGCACAGATAATGGAACCATGCCTGACACACGCGGGCACACTCAACAGACACTCATCATGGTCGGCACGGCTTGTTGACCGCGCGCACAGGCTGGGCTGCATCCAGCTGGTTCCGATCCCTGGGACCTCGGGACCCTGGCTGAGTCATCTCAACTCCACGTCTGAAATGGGGATACTAGCTACAACTCATGCCCACCACCACCATACAGCGTAACCATCAGCTAGTTTTCATTTGTTTTACCGTTTTGGTCAAATGGAGACTGAAGTGGTCTGCTACGTATCCTAGGGAGGAGCTCTCAGCACTTGTGAACCAAACTCCTGGGGAGTTTCATTCCGGAATCGCACTTCCTGCGTTCACCAAGGTGAAATCTCTCCTTAGGGACTGTCAAACCAAAAGTCTAATTTGGACTCTGAGTACTGCTCAGTGCTAAGCTATCTGGAGAGCTGTATCTCTTTCAATGCTGGAATTTACCATGGAGTAAAATTGTCCAGCGGCCTACAGGTTTCACAGGAGCACACAGTGGAGAAGACATCTTTTCCTCTCCTCTGTTGTGGGTTGGACACAGGGGCACCCACACAGGCCTGTTGGATAGTCAAAAGATCATTGATATACAGAGGAGAAAGCGGGTCCACCCAGGGGTGTGCTCAACCAGGCCCGTCCCTTACCTAATGGGTGGATCACATCGCAGCAGTCTGCATTTTTCCTTTCCTTTTTCCATTTTAATCTCAGTCTTTCGGGCCTCAGGGCTGGGAATCTTTTCTGCTGCAATTGCCCCAAACAGCAGGTGTCCGGGCCCTTCCATATGGGGTGGCCTGGGCCGTGCAGGGATTCTGTGACTCTGGAGGCCCTGACTTGGGGGGAGCTCTCATTGGAGGGCACCCTTGGAAATCACAGCTCCTCACTCAACAATCAGGGCTCCTTCCACTGAGCTCGGAGGCTCAAGTACTTCTCATCAGGTGTCTGCAGGATGAGATTTGCCTCTTGGATTAGCCAGATGCACGATATGCACCATTTACTTCCCAGTTCAAGGGTCAGAGGAGGATGAATGGTCCTAGGACAAAATTAACGTCAGGAAAGGGGCCTCCTGTCCTAGGCAGAATGGTATTTTCTCACCATCCACACTCCTTGAAGTTAAGAAAAATTTACCGCAGAAGTGATTTTTCTGTTTGCAGATTAGAAATGAGGAAGAAGAATAAGAAATAAGGAATAAGGAAGGGGAAACAGATGAGGTCTTTAATTTCTGAGGAGAGGCAGCCAGGATGGCATTTTGTGAACCGTTCATCATCCGGGAGCTGAAGCTTCTGCACTTCAGCTTCTGAGCTGAAGGGCAAATGGGGATTGATTCTCTGTGAACTGGCCCATGCACACCTGGTGCCTCGCTGAACCGGACGGCAAGCCCAGACGGCAAACCCTGGAAGGTCACAGTGGGCCTGACTGCCCCGCGGTCCAAAGGCCAGCTGAACCTGAGCACAGCCCTCCTGCCTGCGAGGAGGGTGACAGCCACGCACACGTGGTGGGCCTGGTCCAAGGCTGGAGATGGAGGCCCACAAGGAGGAGGAGTGTGTGTGCTGGGGGTAGGCGGTGGGCAGCGGGTTTTATTCCTCACAGCTGTTATGGAAAGGACCACGGGGGCTTCAACCTAAAGCGCAGCCCTGAAATAATGTTCAGGACTTAACAAATGCCACTGCTCCACTCTGCCTCTGCCCGCTGTGGCCGCCTGGCCGAGGCTGGGTGGTGGTGAGCCCGCCTCCGGGGCAGGGGGGTCTGCCTGCCCTCCCACACCTGGGGTGGAGCAGGGGGCCCAGCTCTGACTTGCTGTGTCCCTTCTGGAGGGAGAAAGCCATGCTGGAGGAGGAAGGCGGTCCCCACATTTTCAAGGGGTCTCCCTGGAAAGCCATCTTGAATGTGGCTCCCGTGTTATACGGTCACTTGTGATGTGGACACATGTGATGTGGCCAGGGTACCAATAATGCTGGAATTCTGTGGCGTCTATTTTGAGAATTCTACTTAAAGCCGATTCCCTGATTTATTGATAATTTGCCTAAGCTGATATTACAATGAAAGTCGAACCCTTAGCAGCACAGCGATTAAGGACACAGAGACTTAAATCCACGTTCCTACAAGCGGAACACGGTCCGTGTTTTCTAGCTGGAATTATAGGCACAAGTCATCTCGCCTGGGTTTCTACGAGTTATCATCATCATCTCAAAAAGAAGCCATACGGCACAGTAATATAACAGAAAAATTTAACATTTAAAATCAGAAGACCTGGATTTGAGTCTAATTCCATTTATCAGCTTCAATTCTGCGATCCTCAATTTTCTCATCTCAGCTCATCTCCGCCCATCTTGTACTTAAAGTGGAAATAATAATATCTACTTCACAGAGTCGATGTGAATTAACCAAAATGAAGACTCTGAAAGCCCTGATACGACGTCTAACACACACATTGGCTCCAATGTCTTTATAATGAGCTTGCTTGAAAAAACCAATCATAGTGCTGGGTAATATTCAGCATGAACTTGACAGAGAGTCACTGCCCCCAGATGCTTGTTGCCAGCAGTTTTCTCCGGGCTCCGTGGGAGGTGGGGGCTGTTGGCACACTGTCCTGCTCGCCCCCAGGAATCAACTCCATGTGGCTTCACTGGGCTGCTACCCTCTCGGTGCGAACGTGGGCAAGTGGCCCAGGGCTGACCAATCAGTTTCTTCCCTGAGAGTTTTCTAGGCGCTGTTTGGAAACAGACGCTGCTCCGGAGGGTAAATTTCCTAACAGATGGAGAAAGTCTGCAAGGAAAAAAGTCAACCAAAACTAGGAGGAGAACCAAGAAGAGAAAGCATCACTGAAAGTAGGACAAGTCAAGCCTGAAGGCAGACACACACCCTTATTTGCTTCAGTTATTTCAGATTGAGTTTCTGTCACTTGCAACTGAAAGCATCTGGACTGAAGGGTCCACGTGGGGACAGATGAACACAAACTCCCTTTGCTCCCCCTCTCCTCCCCACACTACTTCCCCTGAGAGCTGGCAAATACCTAGATATTGCCTGAAGCCCTAGGAAGAGATGGAGGTGTCTATGGTCCCTTACTTACAAGATTAGTGTTATTATCAAATTGGAATTAAAATAAGGTCACAGACGGAGTCAAGATGGACCAAACTGGAATTAAAATAAGGTCACAGACGGAGTCAAGATGGACCAAATCCATCTTCCTAAGGGTTGGGGTGGAGGGAGTAAACCCCTGTTTAGTGAGCATCTCTGTATGCCAGATGCCGTGCTGGCATCTTCATGTGTCTTCTCACTTAACCCTAACAGCAGCCCTGGAGGCTGAACGCTCTTACCCTTCGTCGGCACGTACAGGGACCGAGTACCGTGTCCGCGGTCACACAGGGAGCCACCGGCCAGGGCTTCCCAACACCCAAACCCTGCTCTTCGCCTCACCTTGGTCTACAATGCCAGTGAAACGGATACCCAAAGTGAAACAATCAGGGTGGTCAGTGAGAGGCATGAGAAAGGCATCAGCCCTGGTCCACTCTGAATACGAGATGGGGCAGTTCATCCATGCCAAGGGGGACCACTGGGCCAAGGGTTGGAGGTGGACGTGGGGCTCCAGGGAAATCAAGGTGACCCAAGCTGGTGGGTTGGAAGCTGTGTGTCCCAGAGCACCGAGAAGGCGTGTCACCTGGGCCTTACCTGGGAGGTCTTGGTGTCTGAGAGGTGTGAACTGAATTTGAGAAGCAGAGTCGCCGGGGATTCTGAGACAGTGAAAGCAATGGGAACGGGTATTTCTGGAGGTGACTCTGGCGGAACGTACCGTGAATCAAGGCCCTCCCTCAGAGGAGACCCCGCCCTCCCCGGCCTTTGGGGGCTTGGACAGCTGCCCACCCACTGCTCCTCCTCGTCTAGCTGGGCGGACTGTGGGCCAGTGGCTCCTACTCCTGCAGGTCACGCGCGTGACTCCGGCACTCACGTGGGTCCCGGCAGCCTGTGCCCCAGGAGGCTGCACGGATCGTGGTATGAGGGTGGGCGCCAGGCTTGAACCTGGAGGTAGAAGGGTCCCTGGGGTACCCGGAACAGCCCACTTCCCTACATGGGGGTTGATGACTCCGCCCATTTGACAATAAGTTGTCACTCTGCGGCTTTTGGCCGCTTCCCTCTATGTAAATATCTAACTGGAAGACTTCACAGGGAGGAGGAGTCTGGTCTAAGGAAAGGTTTATATATTTCTGAATCGTTTGGCTTCATGATCTCCTAGAAGCCTATTGAATTCTACCAGCCAGATTTTGGGAAGACTGTGAAATACACAGCGTCCAGGAACGTTTCCATGGGAGTCCCCGACTGTCACTTCACACGGAGAAGTGGTGTCTGGAGAAGGGCAGTAACATCCTCAGGTTCATACGAGTTGAAGGTGAACCGGGAGCAGAGTGAGGTCTTTTAGCTCCATGTCCACTGTCATTTCTTTTTTTTTTCTTTCTTTCTTTTAATAAATGTATTTATCTATTTATTTTTGGCCGCGTTGGGTCTTCGTTGCTGCACGCGGGCTTTGTCCAGTTGCAACGAGCAGGGGCTACTCTTCGTTGCGGTGCGCAGGCTTCTCATTGCAGTGGCTTCTCTTGTTGCGGAGCACGGGCTCTAGGAGCACGGGCTTCAGTAGTTGTGGCACATGGGCTCAGTAGTTGTGGCTCGCGGGCTCTAGAGTGCAGGCTCAGTAGTTGTGGCGCATGTGCTTAGTTGCTCCATGGCATGTGGGATCTTCCGGGACCAGGGCTCGAACCCATGTCTCCTGCATTGGCAGGTGGATTTTTAACCACGGCGCCACCAGGGAAGTCCCCATTGTCATTCCTTTTACTCCAGAATGTGAAACCGCCTCTGTCCAAGTAAACAGCCCCATGTGCTCACTTCCCCAAATTGTATTCTTTGTAACTGAAAGTCCTGAATCCTTAAGAGTGTAACCATACCTGGAAGGGGTGGATGAATTCAGGGGGAAGGGGTTTCAGCTTTGTTGCAAAGAACAGGCTGTGAAAGAAGAGGTGATGGTGAGAACAAAAGAGTGTGTGTGGAATCAGGAGTGTGGGGAGAGGGGAGGAGGGAACGAGGGTGGTGACCGCAGGGGCTGGGTGTGCTGACAGGGATGCCAGAATGGGCCTTCCTGGTGCTCCTGAGCACTGCTTTGCAAGGCAGGAGACAGGAGGTCTAGTGGTAAGAAGACACGACGTGATACTCTTAACACCTGGCTTGTCCCTGTGCAGTCCCTGTAACTACACAGATGGCTTCTGCAGGGAAGGGGGAGGCAATGATTCTTTGAGGAGGGTATCGGTGGAGTCTAAGTGGGAGGTGGCCAGCCCAGGCAGCCATAGCCGTTCATCATAGACATTGGAATGGTTCTAACCCACAGTAGGATGTAGAGGAGACATATAAGGCTTAAAATCAAATCATGTGTCAAGCTGAAGAATGATGGTACTTTCTCTAAGGAGTATGTATATATTTTTAATTTCTGAGTGAATTAAGTGCCTATAAAAGGTGTTGAACTGGCAGCCTAGAAAGCTGGAGTCTTTGATTTATGCCTAGAAGAAGAAAGACAGAGACAGCCTCCTGAATCACTCCTGAGTCACTGAGCCTATGCGCTCTGCCCTTTGTCTGGCTAAGAGTACTGACTCACCGTCCGCTGTGTGCAGACCATCCCCACCATTCTCCATAAGCTTTCGGTTAGGATGATACAAAGGCTAAATGGTAGGGAAATAAAATACATGAATCTGAGGCAGCTTACGAAGGAATCATTCTGTTGTTTATGGGCAGATCCATAACACTAACTCTTGTACAGCTTTACATTGAATTTCTATTTTCAAAGTACATTTGCATTTTCTATCTCATAACCCTTTCTTAAAATATCTGCAATCTTTGTTATTGTCATGTTTGTCTTTGGATGGGAGACTGGGGTAGAGGTGATGATAGCATGGTCGATTTGGAAGCACTCTTAGAGAAGTGATGGGACGAAAGGCAGGACCCGTACGTCCTGAAGAGAGAGAAGATGCAGAGAGAGAAGCTCCCCTTGGGCAGTGGAGGGGGTGCTGGAACCAACCTCCCTAACTCCTTCTCCACCTTCTACTGGTCCAGACATTGGTCATAATTATGTAACACAGAGCAAAAAAGAAAACACACACACACAGATCATGTAATACCAATAATAAAAACATTAACAAAAACAGCATCTTATGAGAGAAGAAAGTATCGGGATAAAGTTGAGGCCTAGAGGCAGAATAGCTGTGTGGTCATTGAGGTTAGGAAGAGCTGGGTTGCTTAGAGCACACTTCAGCTGTGTGAGTTACAGATGCCCTACTAGTGAGCTGGGGGAGCAAAAGAAACCACAGAGGATTAAACACAGCACGTACGTAAAGCCACCAGCACTAAGTTGGTGGCTGAATATATATGACCTCTCCTACTAGAAGATAATTATGGCTCAATCAGGTAGACAAATATAATTGTTTTTTTTTAAGTAAACAAAAGATTGATTTTTACATTAAAACTCTGATTAGTATTGGCTCTAACTTTGATTTCTTTACTTATTTTTTTTAATTGAGTAGATTCTTGACTTGATAGATGAGTCAGGCTTCAGTTCTATTCCCCTGGCAGTGAGTCTGGGGAAGCTTTCTGGGGGTGTAATATGTTGGCAAAATACTGAAATACTTAAAATTAGCTACTAACATATGGGAGAAGAAGTGACTCCCTGAATCCATCCCTTCCAAAAGCGGGGGTGTTCCTAGGAGAGAGGGAGATTCCGGGGCCCTCCATGCTCAGGGTCCCGTCACCCACCGTTGATGGGAATGTGCACACACAGACACGGCCCACACCTCCTTCAGCAATCCGGAAATACCATCATGCAGCCACACAGGTAACGTGGCTTTAACGAGTATGTTTGTATTTGATGTTATTAGAAATGAAATGTTTGTGGAAATGTCACTGCACAAGGAAGGCACCTACATGGGGCAAGGAGGTGAGAGTCTTATTAAAGCTGAAAGTACCACTACACCCGATCCCACACTCACATCCAAGCATGTGTCTACTTCATGCACAGTCATAGTTCAATCCAAATCATGTGTCAAAGTGCAAGTCCTGAAAAGACAATCGGAATGCTAATGTCTACATTGGTGGGGATGGTATGTTCGCTCACCTTTATTTTTCTTCCACATCTTAGAGATGGAAAAGCGAGCAGCAAAATGATCAGGGTGACACGGTATCATCCATCCAGAAGGGAAACCCATGAGGTCTGACCCCAGCCTCACACCACAGTTACTGATTCCAAATGTCGTCCTCATGTTAGAAGAACACTGGTCAGATTGCAAACGTGCCGAATGTCTTTACTTCCTTCAAATGTAATATAGAGCTGTATTCCATTTCTCAGTCAAGTTGAAGAGGCTTATTGGGCCCCAGCTTTGCAGGCATTGTGATAGGCTCTGTGTCTTGTCCAGATACAGGTATACTGCATCCAGGGAAACATTAGTTCATCTGATGGATGGCCCAGGGCTGACTTAGCACCTACTGTGAGCTGGACACTGTACAAGTACTATAGATAAAACTATTAGCAAATTTGGGTTTTTTCCTACAGTTGCTTACAGTTTAAGAGGGAGACTGACCAACGGTTATAAACGTAAAAGATACTGAATAGATCAAGATAAATGGCACTAACTGGCATAAAAAAAGAACTCTAGAATCTCAGAGCCTTCCAGCAAAAAAGCGGACTTTTTTAGCTTATGCTAACTCATAGGGGGGCAGAGCCATCACCTGGGAGGTCAAAGGAAGAGTTTAGGCAAAAGTGAGATGGCCCAAACTAAGGCAGCGGCAGTGAGATAACAAGCAGAAGCAGGAGTCAAGAGATACCTCACAGAAGGCACAATGCTAGATGCTCTATCTGCACTAGGCACTGGTCAGCATCAGGACAGGTTAATTGAACAGGATGATTAGTACGAAAAATAATCAAGAAGATAAAGAAGTGTATTTTAAGTCCCAAAGTAATACAGGTACATGTAATAACAGAAAGAAACCAGTAATATTACAACTAAATCTAAAAATTAGTGATGTTACTGTTTTGTGAAAAAAAATAATACTTATCTGAAACTCAAGTATCAGCTGCTCTTAACATGGAAGAGATCGAGTGTTTTGATGCTTGGAGAGCAGTGGAACAGGAAATAAGGAAAATTTTTTAAAATGCTAAAATTCTGTATCCTTAAGAAAAGGAAAAAGCCTAATTATTAACTCTAGGTAATTTTAGAAAAATACATTTAATTCCATGTTAAAGATGTATGGATGAGCTGCAGAAAAATTGAAAGATAATATATAACATCTAAACTATTTGAGAGAAGAAATAAAAGAATGAAAAGGAAAAGAAAAAAAACACAGACAAGTAGAAAAACGTGGCAAAAAATCTGAGAGGGCTAAAGAAGCAACTGCAAAGAATGATAAATAGAAAATATAGAGGTAGATAATTAGAAAAAGTACTAAGATTATACTACCAATAAGTATGAGTATATTAACTTTATCAAAACACAGAGATTCACAGATTTGGGGGAAATTTTTGGTTTTAGGCTACTTAGGAGAAATACAAATAAAATAAAGCAAGACAGAAGTTTTAGTAATATGCCAGGAAAATAATAACAAAAACAGGTACAAAGATATTAATATCAAAGAACAGAAATCAAGGTAGAAAGACTAACCACAAGAAACAGTGGTATGTATAGGAGCAATAGTACAACCCACCAAGAAGAAATAACAGCCATGAGCTTCAGTGATATGAACAGAATGGTTACAAAATAACAACGTTTGTATATGCAAGGAGAAATGGACAATTCTACTATTAAAATAAAAAATATTAATACAATTCTCAAAAAATGAGAGTGCAAATAAGCAAAAAATGTTCTCAGAAAATTTTCATAACACAATCAACAATCTGAAAATAAATGAATTAGACAGATATAGTTATGTAGATAGATAGGTAGATGATCAACACAGAAAGAGAGAGAAAAAAATTGAATTCAAAAAATGGAAAATGCTCCTCCTTTTCAAACACAACAGAATTTTCACAAACCAGCTATGTTCAGGCCAAAAAAAAAAAAATCTCAATACATTTAATGGTCAGAATGCTATGAGCCATGTTCTCAGAACAGAATACATTAAAATTAAGACTTAAGAGAGAAATCAGGGAAATTACTTGAAAAGAGAAATCCTGGTTTAAGCAAAAATTCAAATAAAAATTACAAAATATTTATAAAAGAATGAGAACATTATATAGTAAATCGCATGGAATGTGGCCTAGGAAATCTATAGTCTTCAGTGACATTCTTAGACAATAAGAAGCATTAGAAGTAAATTCGGTAGCTATACATGTCCGTTAGGAAAACTTTACAAATAACAAACAGAAAAAACCAAACAAGCAGTGCCTTAAAAAAAAGAGAACCAGGTATTGTTTTTCTTCACTTCAAAGTCCAGGCAGCGCCTTCAAGAGGGTGGAGGAGTAAGACGCGGGGGTCACCTTCCTCCCCACAAATACATCAACAATACATCTACACGTGGAGCAACTCCTACACAACACCTAGTGAACACCCGCAGAAGACCTCAGACCTCCCAAAAGACACCCTCAGGTGACCTACACGCAGAGGCGGGGCCAAATCTAAAGCTGAAACCCGGGAGCTGTGCGAACAAAGAAGAGAAAGGGAAATCTCTCCACGCAGAGAAAGGGAAATCTCTCCACGCAGCCTCAGGAGCAGCTGATTAAAGCTCCACAATCAACTTGATGTACCTGCACCTGTGGAATACCTGAATAGACAACGAACGAATCATCCCAAATTGAGGAGGTGGACTTTGGGAGGAACTGTAGACTTGCGGTTTGCTTTCTGCATCTAACTTGGTTCTGGTTTTATGTTTATCTTAGCTTAGTATTCAGAGCTTATTATCATTGGTAGATTTGCCTATTGATTTGGTTGCTCTCTTCCTTTTTTTTAATATATATATATATTGTTTTTCTTTTTCTCTTATAGTGAGTGTGTATGTGTATGCTTCTTTATGTGATTTTGTCTGTATAGCTTTGCTTTTTCCATTTGTCCTACGGTTCTGACTGTCCTTTTTTTTTTCTTTAGTATAGTTTTTAATGCTTGTTATTATCATTGGTGGATTTGTTTTTTGGTTTGGTTGCTCTCTTCTTTCTTTCTCTCATTACTTTTTAACATTTTTTCTAAAATATAAGTTTATTTTATTTTTTTCTCCCTTTTATTCTGAGACAAGTATCTGACAGGGTCTTAGTGCTCTGGCCAGGTGTCAGGCCTGAGTCTCTGAGGGGGGAGAGCCAAGTTCAGGACATTGGTCCAGCAGGGACCTCCTGGCCCCACGTAATATCAAATGCAGAACGCTCTCTCAGAGATCTCCATCTCAACGCTAAGACCCAGCTCCATTCAATGACCAGCAAGCTACAGTGCTGGACACCCTATGCCAAACAACTAGCAAGATAGGAACACAACCCCACCCATTAGCAAAGAGGCTGCCAAAAAACATAATACATTCACAGATACCCCAAAACACACCACCAGATGTGGTCCTGCCCACCATAAAGACAAGATCTAGCCTCATCCACCAGAACACAGGCACCACTCCCCTCCACCAGGAAACCTACACAACCCACCGAACCAAACTTACCCACTGGGAGCAGACACCAAAAACAACGGGAACTACGAACCTGCAGCCTGGGAAAAGGAGACCCCAAACACAGTAAGATAAGCAAAATGAGAAGACAGAAACACACAGCAGATGAAGGAGCAAGGTAAAAACCCACCAGACCAAACAAATGAAGAGGAAATAGGCAGTCTACCTGAAAAAGAATTCAGAGAAATGATAGTGAAGATATCCAAAACCTTGGAAATAGAATGGAGAAAATACAAGAAACGTTTAACAAGGACCTAGAAGAACTAAAGAGCAAACAAACAATTATGAACAACACAATAAATGAAATTAAAAATTCTCTAGAAGGAATCAATAGCAGAATAACTGAGGCAGAACAATGGATAAGTGACCTGGAAGATAAAATAGTGGAAATAACTACTGCAGAGAAAAAAAAAAGGGACTGAGAAAATATTTGAAGAAATTATAGTTGAAAACTTCCTAATATGGGTAAGGAAACAGTCAATCAAGTCCAGGAAGTACAGGAAGTCCCATACAGGATAAATCCAAGGAGAAACATGACAAGACACATATTAATCAAACTATCAAAAAATAATACAAAGAAAAAATATTAAAAGCAGCAAGGGAAAAGCAACAATTAACATACAAGGGAATCCCCATAAGGTTAACAGCTTATCTTTCAGCAGAAACTCTGCAAGCCAGAAGGGAGTGGCAGGACATATTTAGAGTGACGAAACGGAAAAACCCAAAAGCAAGATTACTCTACCCAGCAAGGATCTCGTTCAGATTTGATGGATAAATTCAAATCTTTACAAAGAAGCATAAGCTAAGAGAATTCAGCACCACCAAACCAGCTCTACAACAAATGCTAACACAAGAGAAGGAAAAGAATTACAATAAGAAATCCAATTAAGAAAATGGTAAAAGGAACATACATATTAAGAGATTGACTTCTCAAATTCTTCCAAAATATAGCAGAGGGAGGGACACTCCCAAACTCATTCTACGAGGCCACCATCACCCTGATACCAAAACCAGACAAAGATGCCACAAAGAAAGAAAACTACAGGCCAATATCACTGATGAACATAGATGCAGAAATCCTCAACAAAATACTAGCAAACAGAATCTAACAGCACATTAAAAGTATCATACACCATGATCAAGTGGGATTTATCCCAGGGATGCAAGGATTCTTCAGTATATGCAAATCAATCAATGTGATAAACCATATTAACAAATTGAAGGAGAAAAACCATATGATCATCTCAATAGATGCAGAAAAATCTTTAGCCAAAATTCAACACCCACTATGAAAAAAAGCATCCAGAAAGTAGGCATAGAGGGAACTTACCTTAACATATTAAAGGCCATATATGACAAACCCACAGCCAACATCTTGCTCAATGGTGAAAAACAGAAACCATTCCCACTAAGATCAGGAACAAAACAAAGCTGCCCACTCTCACCACTGTTATTCAACATAGTTGTGGAAGTTTTAGCCCCAGCAATCATAAAAGAAAAAGAAATAAAAGGAATCCAAATCAGAAAAGAAGAAGTAAAACTGTCATTGTTTGCAGATGACATGATACTATGTAGAGAGAATCCTAAAGATGCTACCAGAAAACTACTAGAGCTAATCAATGAATTTGGTAAAGTAGCAGGATACAAAATTAATGCACAGAAATCTCTGGCATTCCTATACACTAATGATGAAAAATGTGAAACAGAAATTAAGGAAACACTTCCATTTACCATTGCAACAAAAAGAATAAAATACCTAGGAATAAACCTACCTAAGGAGGCAACAAAGCTGTATGCAGTAAACTATAAGACACTGATGAGAGAAATTAAAGATGATACAAAAAGATGGAGAGACATACCATGTTCTTGGATTGGAAGAATCAACATTGTGAAAATGACTATACTACCCAAAGCAATCTACAGATTCAAGGCAATCCTTATCAAACTACCAATGGCATTTTTCACAGAACTAGAACAAAAAATTTCACAATTTGTATAGAAACACAAAAGACCCTAAATAGCCAAAGCAATCATGAGAAAGAAAAACAGAGCTGAAGGAATCAGGTTACCTGACTTCGGACTATACTACAAAGCTACAGTAATCAAGACAGTATGGTACTGGAACAAAAAAAGAAATATAGATCAATGGAATAGGAGAGACAACCCAGAGATAAACCCACGCACATATGGTCACCTTATCTTTGATAACGGAGGCAAGAATACACAGTGAAGAAAAGGCAGCCTCTTCAATAAGTGGTGGTGGGAAAACTGGACAGCTACATGTAAAAGAATGAAATTAGAACACTCCCTAACACCATACACACAAAAAACTCAAAACAGATTAAAGACCTAAATATAAGGCCAGACACTATAAAACTCTTAGAGGAAAACATAAGCAGAACACTCTATGACATAAATCACAGCAAGATCCTTTTTGACCCACCTCCTAGAGAAATGGAAATAAAAAAATAAATAAACAAATGGGACCTAATGAAACTTCAAAGTTTTGCACAGCAAAGGAAACCATAAACAAGACGAAAAGACAACTCTCAGAATGGGAGAAAATATTTGCAAATGAAGCAACTGACAAAGGATTAATCTCAAAAATATACAAGCAGTTCATGCAGCTCAATATCAAAAAAAATAAAATAAAAACCCAATCCAAAAATGGGCAGAAGACCTAAATAGACATTTCTCCAAAGAAGATATACAGACTGCCAACAAACACATGAAAGAATGCTCAATGTCACTAATCATTAGAGAAATGCACATCAAAACTACAGTGAGGTATCACCTCACACCAGTCAGAATGGCCATCATCAAAAAATCTACAAACAATAAATGCTGCAGAGGGTGTGGAGAAAAGGGAACCTTCTTGCACTGTTGGTGGGAATGTAAATTGACACAGCCACTATGGAGAACAGTATGGAAGTTCCTCAAAAAACGATAAATAGAACTACCATGTGGCCCAGCAATCCCACTACTGGGCATACACCCTGAGAAAACCATAATTCAAAAAGAGTCATGTACCAAAATGTTCATTGCAGCTCTATTTACATAGCCAGGACGGCAATCTAAGTGTCCATCAACAGATGAATGGATAAAGAAGATGTGACACATATATACAATGGAATATTACTCAGCCATAAAAAGAAATGAAATTGAGTTATTTATAGTAAAGTGGATGGACCTAGAGTCTGTCATACAGAGTGAAGTAAGTCAGAAAGAGAAAAACAAATACCGTATGCTAACACGTATATATGGAATCTAAAAAAAAAAAAAAAAAAGGCTCTGAAGAACCTAGGGGCAGGACAGGAATAAAGATGCAGACATCGAGAATGGACTTGAGGACACAGGGAGGGGGAAGGGTAAGCTGGGACAAAGTGAGAGAGTGGCATGGACATATATACACTACCAAAAGTAAAATAGATAGCTAGTGGGAAGCAACCGCATAGCACAGGGAGATCAGCTCGGTGCTTTATGACCACCTAGACGGTTGGCACAGGGAGGGTGGGAGGGAGACGCAAGAGGGAGGAGACATGGGGATATATGTATTTGTATAGCTGATTCACGTTGTTATACAGCAGAAACTAACACACCACTGTAAAGCAATTATACTCCAATAAAGATGTTAAAAAAAAAAAGCAAGTCCAGAAATGTGTGGTTACTGGAATTAAGCCAGTGCTTAAATAGTATCCAGCCAAGGGTTTTACAATTTTGTTAGCCTTTGCCTTATCACTCAAGATATCTGTTGCTTCTCCAGACATGTCATTCATATCCAAGCAGGAAGGAAAAGAGTGTGTTAGCTTTCGTCCACCCCATTTTAAAGGAAAACAAATGTTTTCCTTAAATCCTAGTAGTGTTCATTGGCCAGAGGTATAGCAAATGGCCAATGTTGGCTACAAGGGAAAATTTGAAAATGAATCACAGAGTCAGTGAAGGAAACAAATAACCATAAAAGAGAACGACATAAAAGAAACAACAATAATAGCAAAAAACCTGATCAATAAAAATAAAATCTGGTCATTTGAAAAGACCAATAAAATAGATAAAACCCAGGCTAGTGTCATCGAAGGAAATATTTTATACAAGCACTATTGGAAATAAGAAAGAAGACATGAATTAAATTTTAAATATTGTAAGAACGTGAGGTACAGCTCTAAGCCAATAGTGCTGAATATCTAGATGAAATAAATGGTTTCTTAGGAATATGGAACTGCCAACATTGACTCAGTAGGCAGAAACCCTGAATAGAAAAATAATCAGCCAATAAATTTAAAAATGCATCTACCAGCCAAAGAACACAGTGGAGTTCCATCAGATATAAAATTACATACAGTCAGATGATCTTTTAAACTCCCTTAGGAGTCTAGCATAAGCATTTTTTTCCTCCAGAATTGGAAGGTTTCACTCTTTTTTTAGAGGTGGATCAAAAATGAAGCCACTTGTTTAAATTTAGAAACTTGTTGCTTGCAAACATTCTCTTTAGACGTTAGAATCACATTCATCTTCGTGAAATACACACAGGAAAGGAAGCCAATTGAGGAAGAAGCATTACAACTGCCATCTCTTCCTTATTCTGTGTCTGGAATACTCTAGAATACAGTTTAGAATAAGATTTGTGCACCTACGGGCAATTAGTTTATAATAAAGATTGTTTTAAAGCAGTGGGGAAGGAATTCACTATTAAATAAATGGTGCTGGGAAAATGATAATGGTCTATCTAAAAGGAAAAGAGAAAGACAAATAGACAACACAGACAGAGACAAATTTTTTTCTTGAACTTACAAAAAAATTAATTCAAGACGGGATGAAGAGTTTAATATAAAGAACAAAATTCTTTAAGTATTTGAGGAAAATATCAGAGAATGTGTTTTTAAATTGTGTACTGGAAGGCTTTCCTCAGTAAGATACAAAACCTAGAATTTATAAAGGAAAAGATTGACAGGTTTTTCTGTACAAAAATTACAAATGTCTGCATGACAAAAGACTCCATAAACAAAGCTAAAAGACAAGTAAAAGAAATACTGGTGCAGTGGAATAATATTTTGATATAATAACTGATTTTTCTCTACCTTCCTGTTACGTGGGCCCCCTGTCCCCTCACCCAGCTGCCCCCTCCTCACCTCGGCAGCAGCAAGGGCGTTCTATGTTCCCTGCCTCAGAGGACACATGACACAGAATAATGCAGAAAACAAAAGGGTCCCTTCTCAGTTTTCAAATTTCAAAAGCCTAGGACATGGCATAGAATAACATTTGGAAAAAGGCGTCTGTAACCATCTCAATCTGCAGATTTGACTGTCTCCATTCTCAATCAAGATTTTTTAGTGGCCTCGCGAAGAAAAGGAGTTGAAAAGGAAACAAAGAGAATTGAGAAACTCGTTATCTTGAGAAAGAAATCCTGCCACAGGCTGAGCTGTTGTCGTAGGGGCTGTGTGTGTGTATATGGTGGAGGTACAAGTGACAGAAAACTCAGAAACAAGGAGTCTTACATCTCTTTTTCTTAAGTGAGGCCCGGGGGATACACAAGACCCCAACGTGCCCTCTCCTTAACCCAGCCCTGTGTGGTGGGAGAGCAATGGCTCAAAAAATGCCTGTGTGGTGTGTCTGGAAGGATGGGTTTGACAGGTACTCAGCGTTTTCTCTCATGTGTAACACGCGCAAAAACAGCCGAATTATCCCTATGCACCAAATACCAGCACTGAAGCATCAGCTCAAGTCACCTTGAACGGGAACAGAGAATGACTCAGCTTTAACTTAAAGATCAAGAACCAGAGGATATAAAGCTTTTCTCAGGGGAGGCAGGGTGGACAAAATGTGACTGAAGACCAGATGCCTCCTGCCAACGACATCTTGGTACCCATACCCCAGAAACCTGACCCCAAGCTGAGGAAAAGAGCCATGACGGTTGGGTCTGAGATTCAGCTTCTGCCATCTAGTGGAAAGGGTGGACATCAAATTCAGCGAGAGAGAAATGAGGAGAGTTTCACTTCTGGCTGATGGGTTTGGAACCCATTGCATTTGCAGCTTTCATTTGGCATCCGGAATACCTAAGGCACTCCTGCCAATCATCATGATAAGACAGGCAGCCTGCCAGGGGTTGGAGTCCCTAGGAAGTTGAGTATATGCGAGGGATGCAGCACATCTCCATACCCATCAACGCCACAGTATAAAAACAGGCAAGTAAACAATACACAGAAAGGAAACACTAAGAAAACAAACAAACATATGAGAAGAGTTTCAAGCCAACTAGTAAACAGAGATATTCAAATTTAAACAATAACGAGGTTCCCCACTCCACGCCCTGCAATAGATTGCCAATAGTTTTAAAATACTGATAATGTCAAGGGTTGCTGTGGGTGGAAGAGAAGAGCATTTCACACACCATTGGGCCATACGTGAAACATCAATCAACATTTTAAACGTGTTTTTCCTTTTGGTCAACAATTCTACCTTGAGGTTCTCTTTTCTGGAGAAACATGCAGGGGCACAAGGAGCCGGCTACAAGTGCGCTGACTGCAGTTTTGTCTAATAATAGAAACAAGTACCACATAGATTGCCGTCGTAAGGAATATTTTAAGGTTCATTTTTGTTCTTCCCTTTCACAGAGTGCTATACAGTTGTTTACACATGGGGTATCGCTAACGTACTTAGGTGTCTCTGAACGCTATTATTACATGAAAAGAACCAAAGAGCAATGAGTATAGTATTCCAGTCATCGATCAAATATAAGTGTCCGTGTCTTCTATCTTGAGAGGGGAATGGAGGTGAGTCAGTGCGCAGACAGTGCTCGCCTCGGGGGTGGGGTGAAGGAGGGGTGAAGAGTAGCTTTCATATTGTACTTAGTACATTGTCATATTCTTTTATTTTAAAGATTTATTTATTTACTTACTTATTTTTGGTTGTGTTGGGTCTTCGTTGCTGTACGCGGGCTTTCTCTAGTTGCAGCGAGCAGGGGCTATACTTCATTGCGGTGCGCGGGCTTCTCATTGCGGTGGCTTCTCTTGTTGCGGAGCACAGGCTCTAGGCGCGCGGGCTTCAGTAGTTGTGGCACGCGGGCTCAGTAGTTGTGGCTCACTGGCTTTAGAGCGCAGGCTCAGTAGTTGTGGCGCACGGGCTTTGTTGCTCCGCGGCATGAGGGATCTTCCCGGACCAGGGCTCGAACCCGTGTCTGCTGCATTGGCAGGTGGATTCTTAACCACCATGCCACCAGGAAAGTCCCTCGTTTATTCTTTTGAAACGATGGTCATGAAATATTTGTATCATAAAAGTAATAAAAGAGCCAAGAAACTCTCATGGACAAAATTAGGCAGAAAATATTTTGCTTTTATTTGGGTTATTTTGAAAACCAGACACTGAGTTTTGTATTATTTAATGCCCTCAGCAGTTGCTCCAAGCTCCTGACTCATCAGCATGCCTTTCCCAGCCCTGAACATAGTGTGTGGAAGATGAAACCACCACTCTTATCCATCCTCAGGGAGCCCTCTCCTGACTGCGGGGGAAGGCGGGGAGGCTGAGAGGCGGGGACACGCGTCGGGGAGGGGAAGCCAAGAACCCAGAAGCTGTCTGGTGGTTCCCAGGAAGACTGTGGGCCTGCTGAGCTTGAGAGGAAAGAGAAACAAACAAGCAAGCAAGCAAGGCACCTGCCCGGAGCACTTGGGAACCACACGTGTCACTTTGCCTTAGGATTCTGTCCTCTGTCAGGAATTCTTACAAATACATCTGCATCCCCCTCTTCCAACTCAACTGCAAACTACTGAAGAACAGAGTTTCTCCTTTCATCTTCTGTCTCCCCAGTACGTGTGTCCACAACACGGCACTGCACACAATAAATTCACTAGCTGTGTGTGAATGGACTGGTCTACGCCAGTCTTGCCTCTGCTGTCTGAACCCTCCCAGCTTGTAAGCACCACGTAAGACAGTAGAAAGACAAGGTATTCCCCCACTGGAAACACCTGTCCTAAGGCCACACTGTAAAGGTAGACTGCCATTCTTAAGGATTTTGTGTGTCTGCTGCACTGAATTCATTTTGAGAAGCAGTTTTATATAAAGATGTTTCTGTAAGGTGAGATGGTGCCTTTCTGATCTACAGTCCGGGAAAACCTCCTAAAGGAGCTTAGTTTGAGAGATGACAGGTGTTTGAGGGAGCTGGCATGCGCTGTGTGTAAAAGTTGCCTCACAGCCACTCTCTGAGGTGTGAATTGGGAATGACATGAGTTGGAAAAAGAGAGGAGACGGACAAAGAGACATTTTGCTGGCTTTTGCAAAAACAGAAAAGCTGGTGAAGGAACACAGGACAAAGAACGGAATCCAGGACACAGTGGCTGGCTCTGTTAGAAGATGTGAAACAGAGATGAGAAAATGTTGGAGAGAAGCGGTTGGTGGGTACCAGTGAAACACCAGGGAGATATTTTAGCCCTGGCATGGCGAGTCAGAATAATATGAGGCATGTGACTGAGAGGCAAAGATGAGACACCCAGAGGACGACTGGGTCTTTGGAGCAATGCCTGGCACCAGCTCTGCACGTGAAGCATCCTGGGAACCTCACCCAAGCCCCCACCCTGGCTGGTTGGCTAAAACTTTGGGTTTTATTGACAGCATTCCCTGCCTGAGAAACTCCCTGATTGTATTCCTGGCTGCTCTGGAAAAGCACCAGGCTCTTCCAGACCTCCTGTGCTATTCGGTAAATTGTTCTTATTCTAATCAGGGAAACCTGGTAGCCTGGGAAAACAAGAACGCTTTTTACATGGGCCACCCATTTACAACTGTAAGTTCCAGGTAACAGGGAATTGCTTGAGTCTCCTAAATACTCTGTCAGATATAAAAACAGGCAGCATCCCCCAAATGCTTCTTTCTGCAAGAGCCTGCTCTCCAGTTTAAGCTCCTTGGGGGCACGGATGTTTGGTGCTTGTTGCTGTGTTTAAGCTCCTTGGGGGCAGGGATGTTTGGTGCTTGTTGCCGTGTTCCAGGGCCTAACACAGAGCCTGGAATGCAGTTCCTGTTTTTTGAATTGATCTCAACTTTATTCTGCTTCTTTCTTTATTCTGTTCCCCAAACTTAGAAGGGCCTTGTCCACAAAGGCTACCACCGAGAACCAGTCAGCCTGCAGGGACAATTCCCACTGATCCCTTCTCTCATGGGTTCCCTAGGACCGTTATTGCCCGAAGCAAACACTTGGGAATGTAATCTTTCCCCCATTATTTCATGTGAAGTCTTGCATTCCGTGATCACTATGTGACATACATCTTTCTGAGCCCATCTCCTCACCCAGAAAATGAAAAGAAAAATACACATCTCACAGGATTTTTGCTGAGATTAAAAGAAATAAGACATAAGAAAGAGCCTAGCAGAGTGCCTGGCCGAAGTATACTTTGGAAGTATACTATTTATTGGCTTCCCTCCCTGGACCAGGGCCCTAGTTCAGGGACCATCTTCAACCTATTCGAATCCCACAATGCCTTGCTCAGCACTCAGCACAAAGTAGAAGATTGATATAATTATGGAATTTCAGGTTTAAAAGGGACTTAAAGTTCACAGACCCCAATGACTTTCCTTTCAAAATTTTTATTGTGATCCACATTTTACATCAGGACACATTGTGTGTGTGAGTGTGTATGTGTGTATGCCAAAAAGTTTTATTCTATTCTATTGCATTCTTTTTTAAAAATGCTGACCATGACCCAATAAATTGATTTTGTGACCCATAATGTGGCATGGCCTGCAGTTAGAAAACAGTTACCTAGATTCTAGATCAACCACCCGTGAGATGGAGAGACCCTCCCAACACTGTCCATCCCATAGGGACTGTCCAGCACCCATCTCCTTAGATAAGAAATACCCCATGCTGGATAGGCTGTCACTAACTATAAGGCACTAAACATAAAGTAACGCCGAGGCCACAGCAGCAGCTGTCAGAGGGCCCACGCTGCACCTCCGTGTGTGTGTGCACCCACCTGCCTGCGGGATGCCGGCCTCTGCTCTCATGGAGAAGCCGACGGTTTGGGCCTTTCAATTATGCATGCGTCTTATGCAAGGGTTCTGGCTAGATGAAGGGGCTGCAGCAGGAATATCCATGAATTCTTCATAAGTGCCAGCGAGGGAGCGCCTCCGTCTTCTCTCCGTGAGCCTTCCAGATGCATCGTCATCACTCGTCCCGGCTCACACACCCGTGCTCTGCTGGGAGGTGTGCGGATAATTAGGGAACATTCTTCACTGGCGATGCTTCCTGCTGGCTGAGAAATAAGAGCTGTCCCGTGTAGGTGGACTGGCATTCGTTTCTCTAGAGAAAAAGGATCCCTGGGGAGATCTCGGAGGCAGAGGTGCCCATTTGCCCCCAGACCAGAAAAGGAGCAATATTTCCAGCAAAGATACACTGTAACCTGGACTAGTCTCCGAAACACCCCTGCAACCCTGCTAAGATGTGGAGGTTCAGAGTTCTACTGCTATTGTCAATTTTCATTTTTCTTCCTAGGGTTCCCTCATCTTATTCAGGGTAGAGAGGAACTAAGGAGGCAGAGGTCTGTGCAGGACCGGGTCGCTCCCATTCTCCCAGCAAGAGCATTGTCCTCTGGGCGGTTGAGGTTCAGGAACAGGTCCTTCCCTTTTTATTCCTTATCCAGTGAAGAGGCTGGGGTTGTGGCAGCTGGTAGAAGAGATTCATCTGAGGAGGACCAAAGACATCTTCCGAAGGGGACAGATGAGTTTGCTGGGGTTTCCACAACAAAATGCCATGGACCAGGCGGCTTGAACACCAGAAGTGTGTCTCCTCATGGTTCTGGAGGCTGGAAGTCGAAGGTCAAGGTGCAGCACTCAGTTTCTAATGAGAGCTCCCTCCTGGCCTGCAGACGGCTGCTTTCTTGCTTTGTCTCACGTGGCTTTCCCTCTGGGTGTGCACAGCCTGGAGTTTCGGGGTGGAGGGAGATCTGATGTCTCTTCCTCTTCTTATAAAGACACCAGTCTTGTTGGATGAGAGCCCCACCCTTATGACTTGATTCAACCTTAATTAGATATTTAATTAAGATACAGTCTATCTTCAGATACAGTCACATTGGGGCTTCCACTATGAATTTTGAGGGGACACAGTTCAGTCCATATTCTTCTTCAAGTCAGGGCCAAGAAATGCATCCCAGGTGTTTCTCTCACAAGTACCTGTTGACATCGCTAATAACTTATCTGAGACAGAAGAGACTTGTGAGGTTAGACCTTGAGCAGGACAGGATCTGGTTTCAGGAGAAGAAGCTCATGCAACTTAAAGTTCTGACAAATGTTAGTGTAAATACTGAGTAGGATTTTGACTGGACTCAATCATGGCAACCTGCGATTTAATGACTTATTTTAGTCAACATTTTAAATATTCTTCATGGAAGCAATGGGAAGAACCTCTAACTTTGTACCTTCCTCGGACCCTAGAGCAGCTTAACACAGCCTCGTTAGAGACGTGCGGCCAGCAGGAGACAGCTCTGGAGCATGAGGATGAATTCATAGGTGCTTCACCTGCATTTGGAGAGCTCACACTTGCTTTCTAGTATTTCTCTGCATGCTTCTTGGCTGGGCGAGCAGAGGAATGGGAGTCAGGACTCCAGGGACATTTCTGGACTCGTGTGTGATCCTCTTCTGATGGACTTAATCCACCTGCTCTCAGAACGGTGAGTGTCGTTAAAGTTGAAGTTTTCAGGAGAAGCCATCTCACTTTCCAGAGATTCATTAGGACCCGTGCACAGTTCTAACGACCAGCTCACCCCAGTGTGGGAAGAAGTGATAAAGGAATGGGCTTTTGAAGGGAAGAGGTATCACTCAGCCAACTTACTTCTTAAGTCTCAACTCCAAGGCCATGTACCAGCTACTCAGATGCTCCCTTTGCTTCGCAGAGCTCTCTCCCCCCTTCATCCTACCCTCACTCTCTCCCCACACTCAGCCCCACTTTCCTCCCCACGCTTTCTTTGCCTGAAAACTTAGGATCTGTCTTCCAAGCAGGAACTCACTATGTCCAAGAGACCTGCCCCACTTTCCTCAGGCTTGGCTGGACACCTTCCCCTCTATTCCTACGTATCCTGAGCTTCTTTCCGTCACAGCACTTTCCACACTCCATTGTAATCATCAGTTTACTGATATCTCCCCCCAGGTCAACTGTGAACATTTGGGAATCGCAATTCATGTCTCATTTGTCCTTGTATATTATGTGCTTAACATAGTACTTGGTGTACTGTGAGTGTGTAATAAGTGCTCAATAAATGAATGAATTATATTTTTCCCTGATCCTGATATTTCCATAAGAGCTTGACCATAGCACGTCAACCCAATGGAGAAGTTCTAGGGTGTATGTGTGTGTGTGTGGGGGGGTGTCTGGGCATGTTGCTATTATAGGGATGGGAGAAAGAACGATCTTCTTCCTTGGCAGTAACTGAAGCAACAATGGAAAAAAAAATTCTAAATAAAACCTGAAGAAATGTTGACCAAGTATCCTGGTTTCCCTGGGACTGAGTGGTTTCCTGAGATGTGGGACTTTTTCTGCTAAAACCAAGGCTGTCCCAGGCAAACCAGGACGAAGGTCCTACCTGAAGGTCACCTGATTCTCCACCTACAGGGCTTCTGTGGTAATCACCCTCCTGGGTCTTTGGCTCTAGGACTCTCTGTAACTTAGCCGCTTGGACCAGGTTACATCTGATTCAGCTTTAGCAGATGAGGGGTGAACCATGCATTGCTAAGAATTTTCCAAGTCATAGAGATGCTTAAAATGGATGAGTCGCTGACATTTTTCCCACTCAAGTTCCCTTGCCCAGAGTCACCCCGTCCTTTCTTTGTGGCTCATTGTTCGTTTTCTTCTCCTAGTGATAGGTCTTCCCTGAGTTTTAGAGATGAGAGAACAGAGCAGCTGCCTGGACTTGGAGGTAGACCCACTTGTTGGGAATGGAGAGCCACTCCACAGACTCTGTGCTGTCAGGTGAGGGAGGAATAAAATTCTCTTTTGTTTAAAACATTGTAATTCAGAATCACTTTATTATGGAGATTATCATCTACCCTAAATAATACATTAACCAAACATTATTTTCTATCTACAGAGCTCATGATTATTTACCTGTTGTAAAACTCAGAGATTTCCCCACCCCAGAGATCCACGGAAACCAATAACACCAAAATCAACAAGCACCACTACTGCCATTTAGTGAGCACTTACTTAGTGCCTGATGGGACCTCCATGACAGACCCTCAGATGCATAATCTCACTTTATCACCAGAGTAGTCCTCTGCGGTGAGTTTTATTTTCTCTATTTTACATATGAGAAAAAAAGAGCTGAAAGATGATGTAAGTAGTCCAGGTTATACACCCAATAATGGAAGATTCAGGATTTGAATCTTGACCAGTCTTTCAAACATAAACTATAGAGAATCCAAGTCATTTTTCCTAATACCTAATTCCTTAGACACCCAAAAAGTTAATCAGAGGTCAAATGGACCTCTCTTTTTCCCAGTCTCTTGCCAAAAGAAGCATCTTGACCTCAACATGACCCCTACATTACCCCTCAACATTACTCTCTGTAATGCCCTCTGGTCTCTTCCACCACCTTTTTTTTTTTTTTTTTTTTTTTTGCGGTACGCGGGCCTCTCACTGTTGTGGCCTCTCCCGTTGCAGAGCACAGGCGCCGGACGCGCAGGCTCAGTGGCCATGGCTCATGGGCCCAGCCGCTCTGCGGCATGTGGGATCCTCCTGGACCGGGGCACGAACCCGTGTCCCCTGCATCGGCAGGCGGACTCTCAACCACTGTGCCACCAGGGAAGCCCCCACCACCTATTTTTTTACACTAACGCCAGAGCTGTGTTTGCAGATCAGGACCCGTTATTCACCTACAGAAAAACTTTTAAAGGGACCCCACTACCTCCTGCAGCGATTCTTTGAAGGTTGAGGATGAAGTTGGAGGGAATACTGAAATCATGTCTAGTATTAAAAACATTCCCCAGATGAATCAAATAGCTCTCATTTCTCCCATACCCTGCTCATACCTACATTCTAGGGGTGAACCTCTAGCCTAAAAAGAAAACCGAATAAGCAAATAAACAGCAAAATAGAATACAAACATTTATGGGACACTTGTTCTATGCAGGCAATATGCAGTATCATATGTTATCTGATTTATTCTCTTAAATATACTAGCTGCATTTGCATATCTTATTTCATTCGATCCTCATAAATGTTCCATGAGAAAGATGTTATTATTATCTCTAGTTTAAAAATGAGAAAACGGATACCTAGAGAGAATAATTCACATGGAGTCATGCACTAGTAAATTCCAGAGTCCAAAGTGAACCTGGAGCCCTTTCCATGACAATCCCCCTAATATGGTACATAGGACCCTTCCACATCTCCTGTCTTACTTGGCTCATTTCACACAGGGCTCTCCCCCATAGCCCCATTCATCAGGATGAGCAACTCACTAGGCCTGGAATTCTCCATTTCATTATCATAAGGGCTGTTTCCTCCTCCTCCCCTGTCCATCTGTCCCCTCCTGTCTTCATTCCTTTTCTCCATCCAGGCAAGACCCCAGGATCTAACACTTCCAGCAAAAGCACCTCCTGCCGCCAAGTTCCCAAAATGTCCTTGATCTTTTTCTTTCCATTATGCTGACCTTGAAAAACCTTCAACCCTGGATCCGCCTCCCCTCCTTCATGGGATCTATGAAGAACCTTTGGAGAAAATCACAACTCACAAATTATCTCAGGTCTCCAGCTTCCACTGGGCTCTTAACATTGCCTGGCGCTCCTTCTATGCTTCCCCAAACGCCCTCGGCAGACGACCTTGCCTCCTGTTTCACTTGAAAAACTAGAAGTCATCATCCAACCATCCATTCATCTAACAAGTATTTACTGAGTCCCTCCGTGAGCAAGGGATACTTCTGGGTTCTAGGAATACAGCAGTGAATATAAGAGACAAAACCTTGCGGAGCTTACATTCCAGTGGGAAGTGAATGACAGCAAACAAATGAGCAAGTTCTCTACTGCACAGTGTGTCCAATAGTGAAGTTGTCACAGAGAAAAATAAAAAGGGGGCAGGGGAGGAACAAATGGACATTTTTAAAAGATGGTAAAGAGGATCTTCACTGATAAGGTAATACCTGAGCAGAGACTCCAAAGGAACATCAACCTGAAATTGTCTCAAGCTCCTGTCCTTTGCCTACACAAGCATCTTTGTACCTACCTCCACCTGTGCTGCCTCTGCTGTCAGTCCTCAAGGTTCTGGACTGCATTTCCCTCCTCCTTCCTCCTCAGAGGCTTTCTTCCATCAGTTATATCTCCAGCCTCCCTGATTTGGGCCTTTACCTGAGCATCTCCACTTTCTGGATCATCCTTCTTCTTCCAACGTTTCTCTGCTCAGGACTCAGCTTAGATGCCCCTCTTCTCCCAGGCAGTCTTTGCTGACCATTGCTCTAGGCTGGCATTTGAACTTCCCTCATGTTTCCTTACTATGGTCTCTGCTTTACCCCTATTACCACTGTATTAGTTAGATTGCTCTAAGTGACACTGTGTAACAAGCAGCCCCAAGTCTCATTAGCTTAGAGCAAAACCAGAGAGACGTCTTTGTTACTCGTGTTGCATGTCTACAGGTAAGACCTGGCTGCTGAGTCTCTGCTTCAGGCTGTGGGTCAGGCTCAGGTCTGCTCAGGGCAGCCTCTCTTTCAGGCCCTGCTTGGGGGACAGCCCCCTTTTGAGACATACTCTTCTCATGGCAGGTGACATAGGAACATAAGAGACTGAATGGAGCATCCATAGGATGTAAAGTCCCTGACCAGACATGGTGTAGGCAACATACACTCACATTCAACTGGCCAGAGCCCCTGCACGGCCAAGCCTATCATCAGGACGCGGGGGAGGAGTGATCACATGTAATAATCCTCCCACAGAGGAGCAAACGCATCATTGTAAACAACAGTAAACCAAACACAAGCGCTCCCCCTCAAATGCCTTTTCATTGGTCTGTTTCCCCAGTAAAACATGAGCTCCTTTAAGTCCAAAATGATTTTGCACCATTTTCTTCTCAG
This sequence comes from Lagenorhynchus albirostris, assembly GCF_949774975.1. Classification (NCBI taxonomy): domain Eukaryota; kingdom Metazoa; phylum Chordata; class Mammalia; order Artiodactyla; family Delphinidae; genus Lagenorhynchus; species Lagenorhynchus albirostris. Next base: position 105,366,419 of record NC_083103.1, on the reverse strand, counting down.
TGCTTTTCACAACCCCTGGCATGTTGTAGGAGCTCAATATTAGTGATCAAGTAAATACAGACTCACATGTCGCTTTTTAGATGTTCTCCTGACGTTGCAGGCTAAGAGAGTCACTTCTTTCTTTGCACTTTTCGCAGAACAGTCACTTAAGTCTACTCCAGCTCTTTCGACATATTATACATTTATTATTATTGTGTGTGAATTTCCTTCTTCTGGACTAGAACAGACAATGGCATCTTGAGCACTAGCCCCATCTCTGGAAGAGAGACATTCAATAAATGTTTGAATAATTTCATCAAATCATTCCCTCTGTTTAAATCAGCAAGTGTTTACTGATTATTTACTAGGTGCCAGGTATTCTCATTCTAACAGTTGGGGTTAGAAGCCAGAAAGTCTCAAAGGCCGGTGACGTCAAGAGAGAAAGAAGCAAGAGCTGAGCGGTCCCTGGGGTCCTGCCTTGAAGAGCTCCGCTTGCTTCCCCGCAGGCCAACTCAGGGCCACTCCACGCGTCCGGGCTCTTCCCCACCCAGCCCGCCTGTGCCTCTCGCCCCCTTCGAGTGGCTGTGATCTAACCTTCCCGTCCAGTCTATTGCTTTGCACTGCTCAGCTCACCAGGCATATTTGTGTTGACTGCGCGATTAGTGCTGAGTACACCGAACAAGGTAATGACAAGCAGCAGAGGCCAGGAGATGACGCCCTGCTCCGTACATCACTTAACCCCTCTTTCTCTCTCTGAAGCACAGCTGCATGACACATTCAAGCCTGAACTTCCAAGAAGGAATCTAGGAATCTAGGAAGTGGAATGCAGCCCAAGGGGCATTGCAGAGGCAAACCTAGTCACCGGCAGGACCAATGATTTGGAGTAAAGAGCGTTGTCTTCCATGGAAATGTAGCCAATAAGGAATTCATTATTTGTGAACAATCTGATATGAGCTTCCAGACATATGAGTATGAGGGAGACAGAGGCTGGATCCTGAGCAGACTGGTGTTGAATTCAGGGAAAAGTAGGCATTTGGAAGAACATAAACAGGAAGAAGGAAAAATGGTGAGCAGTGCTGGGTTATACCTTCCCATCATGCACCTGGGTCAGACAATATCTACCAAGTAGATGAAAAGATCCTCCTGTGATGACACCATGAGGCAGGGTTTCCAAGGACCCAGGCTACTGCTGCCCTCCCTACCCCCCAAACAACTAATACTATCTCTTCACAGAATGGCACCCTACCCTACCATCTTTTTTTATATCTGTATAAAAAAAGCAGATGAAAACTTCCCCCTATTTTTCCCCTAACCAGTCCTCCTATTTATATCATGCATAAGTCGCTGCTGGTGGAAAGGAACACCCGTACACACACATTCATTCGTTCATTTGTTACTTCATTTCACAAATAACTGAGACATCTTAGCTACCAGGCACCGCCTGTACATCTTTGAATAAAATAAACCGTCTCTGCTATTGTAAAACTCATAATCTAGTGGGAGAGAGAAATATTACATAAGTAAACAGATATACAGATTGTGATAAGAGTTATGAATACTTCTTTCTTCATTTACAGCAGGAGTCTTTCTGACTTGAAGGGCTTCAGGGGAATTACAGGTAGAACTCCTGAATTCCTTAATGTTATATGCAAAGTATCCTGTGTATGTGGATAGATTTTTTTTTCTCTGAGAAGTATCCATGGCTTTCATCAAAATCTCAGAGAGGTCTATGATCTTATAAAGTTTAACAACTGATATGTTCCAGCCGCAGCAAACCAGATTTTCTTTTCTTCCATTGGCACCCTCTAGAATTGACTAAATTTGTTTGTGTTTATAGCTGGTACTAAAGCAGCCATGTCGGAAAGCAGAGATGTCACCTCCTGCACAGGCTCGTGGGCAGGTGAGCGAGACCTGTACCTGGAGAGAGTCCAGCCAAGATGTTTGCCTCGGGTTCCTTTGGGGAATGGGAAATAATTGATGTTCACGTTCTCTTCCATAGGTTTCTGTACTTTCCATATTGTTTGCAGTAAATGATGCTTTTATAATCAGTAAAGCTAAGACATTAAAGCTGTTCTTATTTTGGGAGATATTATATATTTTACTACTTGTACACATCCCTTGTTAACTAATGCCTACAAATGTATTACACACAAAATGGACTGGTACTGTGGTTAGATCACATCTTTCTCTTACTCAGTTAGCCCAGGGCCGGGGATAGATTGGGAAGTCTGTCTGCTCAGCCATGATGGTGGTGATGGCAGCGTGCGTCTCACTGGAAGGCTAGGATCCTGGGCACTTACACATCTGTCAGCCCTGACCTTGGCCTCCACCATGTGCAGTTTCCAAGTCACCGAGGAGCCCATGCAGGTACAAGGAAGGAGTATTTAAGACAACCTTTCCAAGGTCAGGAATCATGAGTGTGAAGACAGTCCAGGATTTAGTCAAAGGATGAATTCAAGTCCAGGTTCTTCAAATGTCTAGACATCTGATCATTTGATCTTGGGCAAGACACTTCTCTGATCTGTGCCTCAACTTACCTATGAAAAGGAAAAGGAGGCGTCGTATCATCCCTGTACATCTCCAGGTGTGATTGTGAGGCATAAACAAGCCAATCAGAACCAAGATCTCATAAAGATCAGAGAAGAAAGTATGTGATACATACAACCCAGTGACAATCAGAGACATCATTTTGCAACTGGTGTCACAATGTCTGAGAATACAGTACATACTGAGATACATAATCTTCATCGACATGAACGACAACAGAGATACAGACACGGCTCCAGAGGAAGCGCTCACAGACTGTTCTTAAACAAACCAGGGCACGCTGGGGAAGAAAGCATCGTTAACACTCAGCCAGGAGCTAAGTTTCCCAACAGTATATGTTCAGCCCATGGACCCAGCCCGTCCACCTCGTTTGAAAACGTTTCTACTCAGAAAATGTCCACCTGTCACATCCCGTTGCCCAGGAGAGGAGAAAAGGATAAAGAAGGCATGAGCATGTGGTAGGTAGGCTTTAAGGGTGGGGAGGGGGTCTAGGCAATGACAGCTCATCTGTCGCAGATTTTGGTCTGTGAGCTCTCCCACGTGACAGAGCCATGGGGTGATTGTTGCTTTATTTATAGAGCATTTTTCCCCCTCATTTAGACATACAGTCTACTAAGACACCCGGGCACAGATAAATAATAACTAACAGTTCTGCCTGGACATTGCTCTCAAAGGTTTTTTTTTTGCACCCTGAAATCCAAAGTGGAAGGAGGACCTCAGGGGTAAACAAAAGTTCTTGCTGCAAGAACAAGGTGAGGGGATGAAAATGGACAGTGAAAGCCCTGATCTCTGACCCAGGGCACGAGAGTGAGTCTGACAATGTCAGTAAATAGGAGGAAGTGTCTTTCCATTTTCACTTTTGATGACTTTATTTATCAAGAAATGAGTGTGGGGCTTCCCTGGTGGCGCAGTGGTTGAGAATCTGCCTGCCAATGCAGGGGACATGGGTTCGAGCCCTGGTATGGGAAGATCCCACATGCCGCGGAGCAACTAAGCCCGTGAGCCACAACTACTGAGCCTGCGTGTCTGGAGCCTGTGCTCCGACAAGAGAGCCCGCAATAGTGAGAGGTCCGCGCACGGCGATGAAGAGTGGCCCCCGCTCGCCGCAACTAGAGAAAGCCCTCGCACAGAAATGAAGACCCAACACAGCCAAAATTAAAAAAAAAAAAAAAAAAAAAAAAAAAAAAGAAATGAGTGTGAAATGAGGAACCTGGCCCTGGATTGTGTCCAGGTCAGGGTCCAGTCTCACCCTGCCTCTGTGCCACAGTGGGCTGAGCACTTAACCTCTCTGGTCTACAGCTTAGTTCTCAAGTAACTGTGATATTTAGACTAGCTCAGCACTTCCCAAGTTGTGTTCAACAGAACATTAGTTCTACAGGATGTTAACAAGCATTAATGTGAAGGGGAAAATGCAGGGTTCTGTGGTCAATTAAGTTTGGAGAATGTTGGTTCAAACAAAGTTGAACAGGTTTCTTTACCGCAAGGGTTCTCAGAGTTTTCAATATGCTAACGTGAGTTCTGAATCTCCAAAAATTGAGCATAAATAGGAGAAACTTTCCTCCCTTACTTATTTGGCCACAGAATTGGGAGGGGGGTTGTGTTTTGGTTTTGTTCTATTTTTGCTTTGTTATGCTTTGGTTTGCATCGACAAGGATCTGGAGATAATTTGGAAACATGAGACCAGATAAACTTTAAGGTCCCTTCTAACCCCCCAAAGTACGAAATTACAAAAGACCATTAAATGGCTGTTGTGCTATTTACAACTGGGGATGGGCGAAAGGAACCAGCCTTATGCTGGTGACAACTAAGAGTGTAACGTCACGTGTATATTTTCTCATTCAATTTTCATAATAACCCAGCAAGTCACATACCATCGATCTAATCTTACAAGGGAGGATATTGAAACTTTGAGAGATTAAGCAAATTTCTCAAGATAATGCAGCTAAGCAGCTATGGTTCCCCTGGTCAAACATAGGGATGTACGGATGCAATTTTAAGTAAGAAGACATTTGAGAACAAAAAATTTAAGGGGGTCAGATGGAAACTTGAAGGAACTAGCCATGCACATATACATCTAGGCAGAGGGAATAGACACTGCAGGAGCCCAAAGATGGGACTGCACCTGGCTTGTCTGAGGAACAGGAAGGAGGAAGCTCAAAGGCTCAGGAATGGAGTGAGCAAAGGAACAGAAAGTAGGACACATGGGACCACAGACATAATGGGGCATGGGGTCATGTGGCACCTTGCCGTCATCACAGGAGCTCTGGCTTTGTTTGACTCAAGGAAATGGAGGGCAGGAAGGTGACACTTTCCAGCTTAGGTCTTAAAAAGATGGCTCAGTCTGCTGGGCTGAGAACAGATCCTAGGGGTGTGTGCTGGTCCTTCGTGTATCCACAGAGTATGTCTGCTTCTCCTGGGACACGGCTGGATTGTACCCTCCTGTGACTGGCTTGGCCAGTGAGGTGTAACCAGATGTCACACATTTCTCTTCCGGTGGATCCTTCCAGGGCCTCTGGGCAGTTCTGCCAGCACCACGTGATGGCAAGGGTGGCTGCTCATCTGTCCGGGTGGGCAAGAGGTGAACAGAGTCCCTCCACCAACTAACCTATTTCAACCGTGAGAGTGAGTGTTCGCGTAACTTTGTTGGTTAAGTGACTGAGAGATTGATAATTATTTCTGCTCCACAGGTAGCCTATTCTTACTGATGTAGGGGCCTAGGTAGAAGCTGGAGAACAACCAGGAGGCCCCTGCGATGAGCCAGGTGAGACCCCGCTGACTCAGTGAAGGTATTAGTAGCAGAGCTGAAGGAAGTGCTTGGATTTCAGGTATATTTTGAAGGTGGAGCCGATCGGATTTCCTGATGGATCAAGTGTGGAGCGTTGACAGAGTGGGCGGTCAGCACTGATTCCAACGGGCCTGAACAATTAGAAAGACAGAATTGCCATCAGAGGATGAGGAAGACTGGGTAAAACAGGTTTGGAGGACAGACGGTTTACCGCAGGCTTTTTTTTTTTATGTTTCGATTTCTATTTTATCCTTCTGAAATGTGTTTCATAGGTTCTGGTTATCTGCTGAAATTTTTGAGTTTGCCTTTTATCTCCTTGAATATAGCTGGGAAAGTCATAAAAGGTTCTTAGCGAGAGGATGAGAGAATCCTTCACAAAGTTCGATGTGAAGGGAGAGTGTTTTGTTTTGTCTTCCTCGGCTTTTGGGGAAGTGAGAAAACGAAAGGGCCGCGGAAGACGGCACCATCTTATGCGACTCCTTCTTCGAGCCAGTGCCCCAAACAAACCATTTGGAGCTCGCTGATTTTAGTTTGCTCTTTACTGTTTTCCACCTTGATTGAGTCCTCTGGCTCTGAAGAGCAGATCGATTCCGACACTTCTAATTTTCTGCCTGCCTGGTGACGCTCACTCTGATGTTTGTTTCCCTGTCTTCAGACAGTCCTCGGTCTCCTTCTCCTGAGCCCGCTACAACCGCACCCTCCCAGGGAGGACGCTTCTGCCAACTCCAAATTCCTCGGCCCTTAGGTGGTTTGCTTTGTGAGATTCTGCTTCTCTAACTACAAAGCCGGCCTTCCCGAAGCCCTTTCTAAGGCAGAGGCTGCAAACTGGCAGATTCCAGGCCAAAGCCCTCTCCCAGTTTCCTGCTGTTTTGTTTGATCCATACATGACAACAAACAATTGGGTGGGACAACATTTTGAAACAAGATTTCGTCTTAAAAATCAGAAGTGTTGGCGGTACTGAGAGCTTCCTTCCAAATCTCGGGCAGTAACAGCCTGTTAGAACTGAGCAGCTGCTGCTTTTTGAAATGTGGCGGGGATTCCCTGTGCACCGCCATTCCCCTTGGATAGAAAAATCATTTATGGTCCCTGCCCAGCTCCTGCAAGTCTTTGTGCTTCTGCTCTCTGCTTTCAAGAGCACAGAGGTCTTCCATATACATTATTGTATTTATCCTTGCCACCTTATGGGGTCAATATTTTATAGATCGGAATCTGTCCTTCTCAGAGCTGAACTAGTTGCCCTTTTTTGTGAGTGCATTTAAGGATACGTAAGTGTTTCTGTTTGGATTCTCTGAAGGCCAGGAGCAAATATTCTGCCTCCTCTATGGGCACAGAAAACAACCTGGACTCCACTCAGGCACGGCCTTCCCAGGAGGTGTCTGATGAGGGGCACAGGTGGCTAGTCGTGAAGAGCAGTGTGGGCTCTGGTCCACCTGCCTCAGGGGTTCACACCATCTCCTTGAGCGTGTTACTTAGGCACACCAGGACTTGGTGGTCTCATCTGTAAAACAAATACAGAAAATAATATTTATCATCTTCTCAGTGTTCCTTCCTGTGTTATATAAACTGGAAGACAGTAAATGACAAGGAATGAGACTGGAGAGGTGGGCTAAGGCCAGGGCTTGGAGAGCTTTCACTGCATGGAAAGATCTTTTTTTTTTTTTTTGCGGTACACAGGCCTCTCACTGTTGCGGCCTCTCCCGTTGTGGAGCACAGGCTCCGGATGCGCAGGCTCAGCGGCCATGGCTCACGGGCCCAGCCGCTCCATGGCATGTGGGATCTTCCCGGACCGGGACACGAACCCGTGTCCCCTGCATCGGCAGGCGGACTCTCAACCACTGCGCCACCAGGGAAGCGCTAGAAAGATCTTTTTATTCTATAATCCAGTGACTTTCAAACTGGATGTCCTGGAGCCCCTAAAGCTCTGCAGACTTCGCCCTCCTTCAGGGACGGTCAGGTGGCAAACAAGTAAGTAGTCTGGACCCCAGACTCCCAACTACAATGTTGAAGGATGTGAGGGACCACTGAAGGGTTTCAAGTGGAAACCAAGCTGCGGGATTCTGAATGGACAGAGGTTGCTCTGTATGGAGGATGGATTTCAGGGGACAAACCTTGACAGACAGGAATGCATGTTTAGTAAGATGAGAAGAAGGGAAGGCTTATGATCCACTTAGCAGGTAAAAATGATGACTAATTACCTGAGTGACCAGAGCATCCAGGAGAGGGAAGAATCAAGGCTGACTTTGATGTTTTTGGCTCCACTGATGGTTATAGGGAATGGGGAGGGGTCATTTAAGGAGGATAAACAACTTTAGAAAATGGCAATGAACATGAAGGTTGTGATGTACTCTTGGGACATCTAGGTTGAGGTATGGATTAAGAAATTAAAGGAGATATGAAGCTGTCACAGCAAGGACATCCCTCCACTTAGCCACTTAAGAGCTTGGGTGAGGTTGGGAACCCACATCCATCTCAAAGCGTATTTTCTCATCCACCAAGTGAGCACGCAAGGTGCTGGGAGAACCAACGCAGGCGAGGATTCCGAACACCATTCACGTACATATAAATGTCACGTTTTACTTAACGACTCCCTCAGCCAGTAAAAATGAGACACGTGAGCAAAAGATCAGGACGTTTTAAAGTCGGAAATTCCCCCGAGGTGGGACTCACCAAACTTGGGCTTCCGGCAGGACCCACCCTAAGGCTTCAGGGAAGTCACTTCATGGCTTCTCAGCACACTTGCAGAGAGCAATGTGGTCCTGCTGTCTAGCTTTGCTTCCTGATGGCAATATTCCCGGAGGGTCCTTGCTCCCGGGGCTGGGAGCCATGGTGATGCCCCCTGGGCTTTCTGTACTGGCCAGTAGAACTTTCTCTTCCTAGATGGATCACTCCTCCTACAGCTCTTTATCTCTCAAGTAAATATTGTGTGATTAACTTGTGCCTAGCTGAGAGCTGCATTTAGGTATTCTTATTTTTTTTTTATTGGAGTACAGTTGCTTTACACTGTTAAGATATTCTTGAAAAGATGAAATGGAAGACAGAATATGTACACATGGAAGTAGGAACTCTTCAATGATAGGAAAGAAAAGTTGATTTTTTTTTATAACTTCTCCCCCCATTTCTTGATCTCTGCCACACAGCTAGAGATCAGGCAGCATGATTCTAGAAATATGTTGTGTTTTTCATTTCTGTCATGTGCAAGTGATCTTTAACAGATCCTTAAAGGACCTTTCAGGCTGGAGGAACAGCACGAGGAAGGGAAGAAGCCAAGCCAGGAAGCGGGTGGGCTGAGGCCCATCCCGCAGCGGCCAGCTTCAGCCCTGCCCCACACCGCTCACCCCTCAGAGCCGGCCCAGCACGCAGGCTGGCACCCGTCACTTATTCCCACGTGGGGGGATGCATGGGAAAGGGCGTTATCGCCACATAACGTTGGCTCTGAGCACCGTGGCTTTTAGGGAAGGTCCGTGGACTTGTGTGCAATGAATACGCTCCTTGCAGAACAGAAACCCCAATATGCGTGGCTGAGTGTACCTGCTGTTATATATAGTTTATTCATCTCGCTCCAGGGAAACTTCCTTCACAATGTTGATGCCGCAGGAGGGTCAAATAAAGAAGCTGGACAGGATCAAGGTTCTCCGTTCTGCTGTCCCTCGGAGGTGACCCTCGGAGGTGTACAGCTCGCTCTTACCCGCCATGTCCTCACTGCAGTGCTGGCCATGCTATGGCCGGTGGGTTGAGAGTTCCTTGGGAGAGAAAGACACGTGGTGCGGGCTTCCTTTTCAGAGGGCCATGGGAACCACTGCCAGGATGTCTGCACCCCGCAGGGCAGCCCCTCGGTGGCTGCCACGGGGTCACGGTCTGGCTGGTCCTTCTTCATCCTCTCAAATTGTATACATGGGAATCGGGGCTTGGTTCTGGGAGGAGGTGGCCTTGCAAACGGTGACACAATTCCTCAGCCAGCTCGGCACCTGTATCTGCCATCCCCATCCTGCCAGCCTCTCTCTGGCCAGAGGAAGTTACAAATAGCATCTGGTGGATTAGTTCTATCCCCTGCCCATGAGAACCAGAAGGAAACTGGATGCAGCAGGAAAGGGGCCTCCAAGGAGAAGGAGAGGGTTTAGGGATGGGATTTTTCTTTCTTCTTCGGCTGCTTTCTGTTTGCACAAGAAGTGTTCCCTCCCTCAATCTCATGCAGCTGTATTCTCAGCAAATTGAAGAAAGGAGGGAAAAAGCTATTTAAATTTATACTATTGAATTTCTGTAGGACACCGAAATATTTTTGAAGTTAATGGGGAACTCTGAATAGTCTGTTTCAAATAATTACAGGAAAAAAATACATTGAAATAATTAGTAGTTGCTACTAGAACATTCAGCAAAATGAAATGACATCTTTGCATGCCTATTAAACAGCACTTTATTTTCAGTTTAGGGTGTTTTGGATGAAATTAGATGGCAAACATACTGCATCACTGAGTGATTAGAAGAACTAGTATCATTTAGAGTTAGAGTAGTACCATCATCAGCTTTTCTCTATTTCCTCTTAAAAAAAAAATACGATGCTCTCCTGTTAGGCGGGATTTTTAATAGAAGTGGGACCAACTGGAGCCCTTGCGACTTAGCGTTAAGTGGCTTAGGTGTAATCTCTCTGGATGCAAGAAAAGGCCTTAAACAGAATCTGACAGTCCACGCGTGCTAATTCTGGGCTTCTCTTTCTACTCTGAGCGGAGAGTACCAAACCCTCCCACTGCACCACCCTCTCCACTCTCAAAGCAGAATCTTACTTGCCAAAAACAGAAAGTGATCTCTCTCTAATGAATAAAACCAAACACCACCACAACATCTCTCCTCTCTGTTCAAAAGAAAAACATTTAAAAAATATTGACGAGGAGTCTGATTTTCAATTGATTTACTAAACGTGTTTCCCAGAACCCTGAACTCAGCCGGATGCCCTGTGTCTCATCTTCCTCTTTCTCTTCCTTCACCCCCATGGAACCGAGCAGGACCCTATGAGGCTTCCCCAGAATAGACGCCCAGCCATGCCCTCTGCCTGCCTTTTGTCTGTAGGAAAACTTCAGTCAAAGAATAAATTTAATCAGTTAAGTGAGAAAATGCAGAAAGAAAAGAAAACAGTCAAGCAAGACAAAAGAATAATAGTTTATCTATTAAACAAAGTCAAGGGCCTTTAGTTCTTCCTCAAGAATCATAGATAATATTCTGAGTCATGTCCTTTGAGCTGTTTTGCAGATACTGAAACCCCGACCGGGTGGGAGAAGTTAACTGTCTGCTGTCCACAAGCACGGAGACCCCAGACCGGTTGGAACCGGAAGGTTGATGATGCTAACTCCCAATTACCTCACCACCGACCAATCAGAAGAATGTCCACGAGCTGACCACGCCCTGCTCCTCGAACACTGTAAGACTCCTCAGGACCCCCTCCAGGGCGGGACACGCAGCTTTGAGGGCATGAGCCCGCTGTGGCCCCCTTTGCCTGGCAAAGCTAGAAAGCCATTCTTTTCTCCTTCACCCAAAACTCTCTCTACACGTTTCTGTTCAGCACCGGTGAACAGAGGCCAAATTTCGACAACACCCATCTGCATCCCTCTGCCTCTCTGCCCCTTCTTCTTCCAACTGCTCCCCCCTCCTCCTTTCCTGCTCCAGTATAAGAGGAGGAAGCCAAAAGAGCGAAGCAGAAACAAGGAACACCGGTGACACGCAATGTCACAGACACGCAGGTGTCTATTGGATAAGAGACGTGTTTATGTTTTAGTTTCATAATACACAGCTTTGGAGGAGTAGTTTTTGAAGCAAGAGGCACTGAGCAAACCTGTGTGGGGCTGTTCTACTTTTCTCCAATATTTTATTATGGTGTTCCAAGAAACTTGTCAGAACGACTACTTGCTTCTTCATAAAAAAAATTAAAAAAAAAAAAGATATTTGGGAGTTCCGAGATTCCATCCTGAGCAGAGAGGAAGGAAGAGATGGCAGAGAAATGTCCTGTGAGAAAAGCAGCTTCCTGCTCCATGAGGGGTAACAGCAAAGGAAGGAAAGGGCAGGAGACAGCTCTGCTCCGGGGCGTGACTCGGGGCCGCCACGATGCTTTCTGAGGCCCAGCCATGTGTTCTCGTATTGCTGGGCCTCGCCACCACCCACCCTGGCTGTCCCTCCACCCAGCACACCCACACTCTCTCACTTGGCCTCGTTTCTCCAGGGGTCCCACTAGGAAGGCCAGCCTGCCCCTCTTGTGCTGGAAGCTTCACTCTGCACGTGTCCTCCCACGGGACAGCTCAGCAAGGTTCTGGTGCCCTTGGAAGAGGGCAACCAGATTCGCCAGCTTTCTTTGGTAATATAGGCTATTCAAGGAGCTCCCCTACAGAGACCAACGTGTGCTTTACTCCCCAAAGTGACATCAAATTTGGACATTTTAGCAAAAAATAAAAGGAAGGAGGGAGAAGTAGGCTATGAGGCTCATGTAAGGGCAGGAAGGGTCTTCAGGTGATTCCTAAAGACGCTCATGCCACCTGCAACCCCTCGCCCAGGTTGCCCTTGCTGGCATGCTGTGAGCCTTGCCCCTGACATTCGGCAGTAAATGAGCTCCTGGATGCCGTCTGGGCCAACACGCAGGCCTCCCAAAGAGGAAGAACATCTTCTTTACGTATCAGCTCCATGAGGCACCTCGCCTGGCCCCCGCCCACCCCGGTTCCTCTCTTTTTTCTCTGGTCATCCCCTCTTCATCTCCATCTCTCTCATCCCTGCACCTGCTATTTCGGCTGCCTGTGTCCTGTTCTCTTTCCTCCTATTAATAGAGCCCGTCAGGCTGCATGCTTTCTTTCCCTCCCTGTGCTATTCCATCCCCCTTCCCTGGTCCCACCTGGGTGACTTCTCCAATTGCCCATTTGTAGAGCTGCTCTTTCGCCGAGTCTGATGCAGGCACAGCCTAGGGCTGTATCCGTAGCCCGCCCCCGGGCAGAAAGGCTCTCCTGCATCCTACGCCGCACCATCTTCCCGGGACAAGCTCTGGACCCTGAGGCTGCAGATCCAGGGCACTGTCTCCTTAGCTGCAGAAACAAATGCCTCTCAGCGGTGATGACCTACCTGCTGAGGCAAGAGAGGATTTCAGGCCAGGAACCAAAGAGAAGCCGAATCCTCCCAAGGAGTGCTGTTTGGGGCTGTCCCTGCAGGCGTTGCTGCCACTCAAAACTGTCACTGTCCAGCTCACCCGCTGACTGTCTCCCACTCCTGCCCTCAGTTCTGAAAATTCCCCTCGACTCTGAGATCTTAAGACGGTGTCAGGTTTGCTTCTGCCTGTCCCCCCATCCCTGGCCCTGGCCGTGCTGGGCCACTGCCCGCCCATCAGGCTGGCCGAGAGGGACGTCCGAGTGCTCTACCAGGCAGCATCCCTGCAGGAAGGATCATGAGAAAGCTGGGTTTTCTAGAGCGGCCCATACACTGAAAGCCCTCAGGGGAAAGCCACAGCCTCAGTTCCCAAACCAGGTCGGTTCGGAAGCTTCGCGCTCTGGACTTAGTGTCCGTACTGAGCCAATTTAAACAATTTCATGCAACAGTCCCCAGATGACAAATTACCTGTAACCCGTCCTTATGAAGGAGAGAATAGACTTGCGTAGACTTTGAACTTTGGGGGCGTGGTGATCCAAAGAGTCTCAGGGTTCCCCTTACAGTTATTAAAAGTAACAACTAGTCAAGAAGAGACCAGCCAGTGAGCAAACAATGACACCTGTGCCTTGGAGATGTGACTGAGGCCAGTCAGTCCCCCCGTAAGGATGCCTCATGTTGGGGGTGGCTCTGGATTTGCACTTTCCTGCAGGCTGGCTTGGGGAGAGGTAAGTAACCTCCCCGAGCTTAATCAGCGTAGTAATTGTATCTGCCTCACCGTGTGGTCTGTGTATGAAACGAGATAAAATGATAGCTAATATTTATTATCGACGTAAACGTGCCAAGCACTATTCCAAGTACTTTACATATATTAGCCCGCTCAATCGGACTGTCGGCGCGCAGAAGTACTTAATAACTGTGGGGTGTCCTTGTTACCAGCAATAGTCAAAAAGGACACTTGTAAATCCCACATCACGTATCAAGCTCTGTTTAAGTATCTTATATATCAGCACCCCTTAACAGTCATAACAACTCTGCAAGTAGGTACTGTTACCATCACCCGATTTTACAGATGAAGAGACCAAGGCACAGAGAAGCCAGGTGAAGCGGTACCCAAGGTCAGGAGCTGGTCAGTGGCGGAACTGGGATTTGAGTTTCAGCGATTCTTGTAAAATCCAGCCTTTTAACCACTGCCTCTCCTCCAACAAATATTGAGTGAGCCCCTTCTAAATGCCAGGCGCTATTCCAGACCCTGGAATACATCAGAGCCCCAAAGAGAAAAAGATCCCTGTTCCCTGCCTCCTTGAGAGGGACACAGATGAACAACTTACATCAGTCAAGTGTCTTCAGTTTAGAAAGTGGTCCGCGCCCAGGAACACAGTGAAGCAGGAAGGGGGGGAAGATAATCTCTGTGTGGGGAGTGTTCAAATTCTGGACCAGGGAAAGCCTCCCTGAGAAATCAATGCTTGAATCAAGACAGAGGAGCCGAGGGAGCTAAGAAGATACGGGGTACGAGCTTTCCAGGCTGAGGGACCAGTGCAAAGGCCCTGAGGCCTGTGTTGCTGGAAGTATTTGCTCACCAGATCCACACTCCGTCCTCACCCCAAATTGCTAAGCTTAGCAAACAACGCCATCACCAGGGATAAAGGAGCAAGGGTTTGGGAGATGTTGAAATGCTCCTCCTTTGCTATGAATCCAGCTATTAAGCTGCATATAAAACGGAAGAGACCACGGCCGCCATGGGCAAGCGTGCAGGTGTCCATGTGACGCATTTGGGACACGTCAGCCCCTTCCTGAAGAATTAGTTCACATCTTTGGCTTGAGATTAGAGATGAGAGAGGGGCTGAAGCTGAGTACAACCTACTTAAAACCACTTTGATCCGAGGATTGTAACCATTTAGTGTTTGTCGATTTTTCTTTCCTATTTTTAGGAAGGTGGGAGCGTGTTAATTAAACGTTTTTGAGTGAAGCTGGTTTCCAGGGAGGTTGGCTTAAGAGCCCCTGAGAGCCAGATCCTGTGTTTACTTTCCACAGAGGCTACTAGGAAAGGAGGCCCCATCTCCCAGGCAGGCGCGTTCTGGAAGTGGGCAGAGGCCACCTGGTCCCCACGCCTGTTCCTGCCTGGCCTTCTCCTTGGCCTCCTGTTCGGAGAGTCGTCCAAGGATGGGGAAGAGGAGATGCTCTTAATGCAGAATAAGAGCAGTCCTGCTGAGCTGGCTGGGACACGGCTCCACTCAATGTGGGCCTGTCGGGGGAGTCTGCTCGGGGGTCTCCACTGGCAGCGCCGGACCCTGGTAAGGGTGGGCCAGGCCAGCCCGGCGGCCTCACGCAGAGACCTCCTCTCCCCAGGCCTGCAAACATGCCACAAACCTACTCACACTTCTCTTTCCATATATTTCTTTCTTCTCCAATTTTCTATGTGCCTTTTACTCTGTATCAAGGGTCCGTTGTCATTTTATTAAACTTTTAACAATAAACACTAACTATCCCACTTTTTAACCCTACACTATCCCACTCTGTCTAATGAATTCTTTTCAAAACCCTGAAGAGCAGATATTATTCTCCCCATTTTCGAGACGAGAAGGAAAGCTTCCAGACATTGTGTACTTCCTTCAGATCAAAAGTCAGCAAATGGCAGAGCGAGGCTTTGACACAGATCTGAAGACTCTGCCCCCCATGCTCTGAATCATCGTGCTAGACAGCTTTCCTGTGTCAGCCATGCAACATCTGACAATGCGGCTGTACCCACATGCAGAGACACGCAGACGTTACTGCGTACATGGGCACATTGCACAGACAACACACATCGCTACTCACACTCACTCACACACACACACACACGCACTGTAGGCTCAGCTATGGGAAGGACTGGAAAGGATTCAAGAGGGGGGGCTCTGCCCCATGTGCGCTGCATGGAGCAGGGTGCAGAAGGGGAGATGCGGGTGAAGAGACCTCGCCGGGAGTGGGAACATCCAGGCTCCAAATGCTCCCCAGGGACCCTGGTGAGAGGGGGCTGAGCTGCGGACCCCAGCGTCTGGGCCTTTTCCAGGCGTGCCGGCTGGAAGTCATGCTGGGCGTACAGTCTAAACTCCCATTCAGCAACACAGAGCACTCTCTGACTCTCATGCGTCTGTGTGGGTGTTTGCACACAGATAAGTACCTACCAGGAGCCGAAAGAAAACCCAAAAGTTTGTCCTTGTGGTGAGTGGAGTCCCCAGCACGTTGGGGCACAAGGACGTGGTCGTCCGGCAAGTGTGGGCCTGGGCTCCAAGGCCCGGCACTCAGGCTGCCCTGGACACCGTCAGCTCTTTCGCAACGGGAAATCAACGGGGTGGCTGGACTGAGCACACTTTGTTTCACAAAGATAAAGGAACAATTCACTACCTTCTTCTCTGTCCCCAGTGCCCCTCACACTTGGACAGTCTTCCCCATCCCTGTACATGCTTCCATGTCTTTGGGGTTTGCTTTGAACCCGCTCATGCGTTCCCTGGGCTGCACTGGGTCCCGACTCTGGCTCGCAGCAGGGCATCTGTGGTCTTGTTTCTCAGTCTGTCGTAACAGTCAGTTCACTCTTACTCTTATATAAACACATTGTACTCTGGGATCATCTATGGGAATTCTGGGGCTTGAACTGGACAGTGTCTAACGTGTGTATCACACGCAGACGTCAGGGTCACCTGCCTCCTGCCCTGCTATCCTGCGCTCTTGGTTACCTACCCACCCTCACCAGGAACACCAGCCACCTCTCTCTCCGTGTAATCAGTGCCTTTGCTTATTCACTTATTCAACAAGAAGGGGCCACTGAATACCCGCTATTCCAGGCAATAGGGATACAGCTGGGAACCCTCAGGCAATGCTGGTGTAGAGATGACAATTCCTTAGATGTTGGACAGTGCGGGGGGGCAAGGAGACGCATGAAGTGGGGAGGGAGAACATGCGGGGCTAGGGGCGACCATTGCAACTTTACCCGGGGCCTTGGGAAGGCCTTGCCACGGTGACATGTCAATAAAGACCTACGGGAAGTGACGAGGGGAGCCATGCACTCATCAGGGAACAGCAAGCGCAGGGACCCGGGCAGGAGAAAGGGAGCAGAGGCTGGAGGGGGACGAAGGCCATGTGGGGCTTTAGGGCTTTTTAAGGATTTTGACTTCTGCTGGGTGAAATGAGAAGCTCTGGAGGATTCTGAGCAACAGGTTTTAACCGGCCCTGTCTGCCGTCCAGAGAATACACTGAAGGCTGGGCGGGATGGACGATAGTCTCCTGATGACGTGTGCTGGTGGCTAGGGCCACGGTCACAGTGGAGCGGGGAGGCTGACCAGAGATGCTGAGAATTGGAGAGACCTGGACTCAGGGATGACTCCACTCCATGGCTCTCTGGATTGATCCAGTGGAAGAACAGAGCTGACATTCGCCAAGATGATTTGTGATTAAAATTCACTTACCAATCCTACTAATTTTACCTCCTAGGGGTTTCTAGAATCCTTTTCTTTCATTCTAATTCATCCACCCTTGGTTCTGATCTGGATTAGTGCAGCAGACCACAAACTGATCCCCTGTCTGCTAACTGTTCCCAAATCCAACCACGGCACACGGCGAGCTATGCAAAATCAATGTCTGACGACATTCCTCCCAGACTCAAATTACCACTCACTCCTGTCCCCCACTCGCACCCTGCAGGGAAAATCCAAGATCCCCCTCTTGGCTCACAGGACCATCGTCATCTGGCCTCTGTGTCTGTCCACTGTCATCCCCCAACCTGCCCTCCTTTGGAGGTCAGGCCGCAGGAGCATCGGACACTGTGAGGCTGTCCTCGCCCCAACTCAAGAGCGCTCCTGGCTGCTCCAGCCAGATCTCACCTCTGGGCCCTGCTGCTCCGTGGCCTCTGCTGCAATGACCTTCCCACCAGGTCTTCACCTGGCTACGACTACGGGCCCTTGGAGACACATCTGAGGCATCACTTCCTTCAGGAATTCTCTTTAATGGCTCCTTTACCCAAGGTGCTGTATCCTTCCCCTGTCCTAGTTTGCTGCGTGCACCTGGACTGTGGGATCACCACGTGCCTGGAGGGGCACTGCCCACGCGACCTCTGGGCTCCTGAGGGCGGGGTCCAGTCTCAGCCATCTCTGCATGCAGGACCCCCAGGCTTTGTGCTTGGCACAAAGTCAGGGCTCAGTGAAGAACTGAGAAGGGAATGAATCCAGGGAGACTGTCTGGGTCACAATTCTGAGAAGAAACTCATATATTTGATTCTGATAATTTCACATTCTGTAGTGATTAAAGCAACACATTATTCAAGTTGAGAAAATAAGCACCTATAAAATATATCTTTTGAGAATATGTTTTTGCTGACCACCTCGTCCAAGAAGTGTCAAAGAATCTCCCCGTACACTTTAGAAGTGTGCAGTCGTTGGAATTCTATTTTTATAGCTGCTTACATGTAGGTTTTTAAGTGTTTCTATAGTGTATGAGTGTGTATGTTTATGTACTTGTGAGAGAAACTGAGGGGGGGGGAGAGGGAAGGGGAGGAAAAGAGGAAAAGGGAGGGAGAGACAGAGAGACAGACCTCTTCCCTAATGTCCACATTCTTTGAGGGCAGGGGCATTCATTAATTACCTTTATTCTTCTCTGGCTAACTTGGGGATCTACGGAGAGGCAACTCTCAAAAAAATATTATAAACTACAAGGGGAATATCTTTCTCTTACGGAGGGAAACTTTAATGAAGTAGCTGCTAAGTGAATTGAAACAACTGAGACTCAAGCCAGTCCTCCCTGCCCCCCTCCAGGGAGCAAAAGCAGCAAAGGTCTGCCTGTGAGTCAGACCAGCACCAGAAGGTCCCTGGGCCAAAGCCCTGTGGCCGCTCAGCTGCTGACCCGGCAGAAAGGACCCAGGCCTCCTCTGTAGCCGGACGGCAGTCAGGACAGTACTGGTGGACACACGCACACACACATGCACGCTCATATACAGGCACGCGGCTTAGAGAGGAGCACTCTTCTTGCTGCATCTACGTTCTGCTTTGCTTTGTTGCAAAAATCTGGGTAATGGGAGAAACCCCCCCAAAATGAATAGTTCAGAAGGGACTAGCTGAGGACTAAGAAAAACCCAGGGTAAAGACAAAGAGACAGGAAGAAGAGTCAGAGAGGCTCATGAAGAGACACCACCCCCTTCGAGGGATCGAACGAAGGTTTTAGAAACTTCCCCTCACTTTGCAGACACTGCCCTTGTTCTCTGAAAACAACAGAAGTCTGAGACTGAACCACAGGGAACTTAGGGTGTACTCAGCTTAGGCTCTAGAGGAGACAGGGCCCAGGAATACGCTTCATAATTAGTATTCTTAAGGATCTGTGCCATTTTTTTTTTTCTGGTTCGTTCTTTTGTGATTAAAGGACAACCCCTCTCTTTATTCCGAAAAGACTGTGAAACAGGACAGGTTCTGTGGGGTCGTTTAACAAAGCCCCTGTAGTGATGATGAAGTTGAGGTGACAAAGGAGGGTCCAGAGCCAGAAACTTACCGATAAGTGGCTGGTTCTTTTTCCCGAGGGTGGAGCTGCCAGGTGAGAAATGGTGGATTCTGGGAGCTAGCTGCCTTCCGAGAGGCCCTAGTGATTTTGTCACTGGAGTTAAATTCACAAGACAAACTGGGCACATTCTTAGGATTCTAGCCTACTTGGCAGAAAGAGCTAGAAGACAGTGTCCGACAGTAGGGGGATGAATTGGCTCCCTACCAGAGGGAACAGGAACCAGGAAGCATGCATGGACCAGGGGGTTGAGGACAGGGCGGGCAGGTGAAGGTCCTGACTAAGGAAAAGAGGACAGGAGGAAACGCACTGCAAAGCAGTAGCAGTGGTTCATAGAGACTGTCGGAATTCTCGTAAAGGAGAGAGACAGTCCTTCGAGATTAAAACAAAGTTTCTTAGAGGAAGTAACTCAAGCAGGGCTTAGGAAGAGTGATGGAGGTGGAGATGGCCATGGAATTCAGGGATGGGAACCACTAACCCAGCCTTCTGGGAAGTTCCAAGTTAAAGCAGGCTTGAGCCTGAATTGCAGATACACGGCTTCCTCGTGAACTCTGCAGGGCATGGTTCAACCCGGCAACCTGGCTTTCCTCATTTCCAAACTTTGGAGGACCTGGGAAGTGAAAGAAACTGTAGGCTGAGACTGTGAGATCCAGGTACAGACAAAAATGTGAATAGCCCTTATGTCGCAGTGAGGTGACGATGGCTTCGCCTCAAGAACACAAGCTGCATTCTGAGGGGACATGACCGTTCAGCCCCAGGCGCAAACTCCAACCACGAAGCAACTTCCGTGGGCACAGAGAGCCCAGTGCCCCGCATCTCTGTGAAGGGACTCAATCGTCACTCCTGTTGTTCTGACCCAGGCAAAAAACTTCCACTCCATGGAGACCTCCTGTTAGCAGGGCGCAGACCAGCTCTCCCTTGAGGACTCGTACGTGGTTCAATCCCTAATGATGTGCCAGATGGTTTAGAAGCTAAGCCGCCCCACACAGAGCCTGATTACGCAGTCCCCGTCCATCCTGTTCAAATCCCTCAGGAGCAAGAGATGATGCTTTGAGCAAGTTACTTAACCCCTCTCAGTCCCAGTTTCTCATCTGCAAATAGGGTATCAATACATCTACACTTAATAAACATACATCGGGCTGGCTCTTAAGTTTCTAATGATTCTGTCAATGGTCATGTCACCCTTCTCACCCCTTCTTCTGAAAAAACACTTGTTTCCCACACCCCCCAGCCTAAGGTGTGGTCTGAATAGAAATAGCATTTTTTATGACCTTTCTTTGCTAATCAGGCATAGTGTTCGGTCTAAGAGTAGGCACTCAATACAAGACAAGCCAATGTCCTCACTAAGAAATTTCTAAGAGCTGGGGGTGGGGGAGAGGAACGTTTTACTCTGAAGGTAAAGATGTGAGGGTGTAAGTCAGGGGCTTGCAGACTTCTTTGCCTTCACTGTGTCATAAAAGCTGGTGTATAGTAGGTCAGAGTGGAGCTAACATGAAGAGTAGACCAGAGATGAGAGAGAGGGGGGAGAGGGAGAAGGAGAGAGGGAGGAAAAGAAGAGAGGACGGGAGGGAGGAAGGAAAGGGGGAGAGGGAGGCAGAGAGGGAAGGGGAGGGGAAGAGGAAGGGGAGGAGAGAGAAGGAGAGGGAATGAGAGAGAGTCCTGACGATGCTCATGTGCCTAGTTCTGGCCATTGTGATCCTGGGATCTGCCCTGATTGTTTGATTCTATTAGCGACTTGTATTAAGCGTGTCTTTTTACTTAAGTCTATTTCTTTTTTTCAATATTTATTTATTTATTATTTATTTGGGCTGCACCGGGTCTTGAGGCATTCGGGATCTTTAGTTGAGGCATGCGGTCTTCTTAGTTGCGGCACGCGGACTTCTTACTTGTTGCATGTGGGATCCAGTTCCCCGACCTGGGATCAAACCTGGGCCCCCTGAATTGGGAGTTCAGAATCTTACCCACTGGACCACGAGGGAAGCACTTAAGTCCCATTTAAATGTTTCTTACAACCCAAAGACCTGACTACCTGGCTGGGTAGTTCTAAGCATTAAGTTATGTAACACGTGTTAAATGCTTGTAACATCGGTTAGCCTGCAGCGTAAACAAGCCAAAAATGGTAGTAATTTCATCCTCCCTGCCCATCTTTGTGGGAAGCTGTCGAGCATGGTGCTTCGGTGTGTGACTCTGGGCACCAACTTCTTGGGTTCCAACCCCAGATCTACCTCTTACTGTCATGTGACCTTGGATGAGTTATTTCTCTGTGTCTCAGTGTGTGGAGTGGAGGTTGTGGTGAGGACTGAACAGCTGACACTGCCAGGTCCTTAGACTGCTAACTATTATTACCATCCTCAACTAAACTATTAGTGTACATGGCCACCTCCCCTAGTAACTAGGATCAAAGCCCTCTTAAATGCAGGGTCTCAGTCTTCAAATTGGCATATCAGAGGCCACGTATGAAATACACAGCAGCCTCCCATAAATGTTAATAAGTGGCTAAAAGAATGTTCTTTGATAACATGCTCCTTAGCGGTTGAATGTGGCTGAGTTTCTCTCTGAGGTTAGATCACTCGCAAGGGCAGGTGACACACCCTGTGCTGGAGACAAGGCAGGGACCGTCCATCTACCCTTTGCTGATTTCAGGTCTTGTCTGAAGAGCAAAAAGGGACGCACCAAAGCCATGTCTGAGCCCTCGTCCCTTTGCCTTCCTGAAGTTTCTCTAGCAGTTTCTCAGGAGCAGAAGGCATTGCTGTGTGGCAATGACAGAGCCGCCCTCTCCCAAACCTGAAGCACTGGCCTTTGGACGCCAAGCGGAGCTCCTCTTAGAAGTGTCTCCAGAAGGCACTTTGTGAAAGGCTCAGAGTCCCTTTGAGACGACAGTCATGGGAGACCCTCGGGTGACCTTATCCTGCAGCGTGGTTCTGAGCTTACCTCCTGGCCCGCTGGGGACTGGCAGTCACGGCAGCCCAGCACAGCTGCAGCCTCTGAAGGAAGATGAAAACCTCTTCCTGGACGCACCGCCTTGGGTGTCATCAACGCACGTGGCGTCTGGCTTCAGCGGACTTCATCTAATGTGGTACCACTCGTGGTAATAAATATCGTTAAAAATGAAAGTCACTCCGGGGATTGAGAATCACCGGGACAGGTGTTCGGAATGCGAAGAGCGCTGTAACTGGGTAACTTAGTCATCGTCGGAAATGCCGTTTAAAATCTATTGCGTTTAAAAAAACAATACTTCAGCTGCTCTCTGGCCTTCCAAAGTCATTAGTTGGTGTTCTTTATCTGTTTGTTTTCCTCACTGAAGTGAGGTTTTTAATGTCACAGGAGAACTTGGCTCCGCGACAGCGTTTCAGGGTGAATGATGGCGCCCTCCGAGGCTCACACATCATGCTGCGTGATGTGTCTACTCTTTGGAGCTCAGGGTCCCCCGCGGTGGGGAAACAGGGATGGCACAGGGCGGGGCGCGGAGGGGAGAGAGCTGGGACCATTCCTGATTGACAACCCGCCCAGTGGGGTTGTGGGCGGGGCCAATGCTTCCTCCAGACCCCGCAGTCAGGCCATTAAAGGACTCGCGGCGGCGGGGGTGGGGGGATGCGGGGGGAGGGAGGGCAGGGCTTTGTGTCCCACCCTCAGTCGGTTCTCTCTGACATGCAGGCGTTGCAAAGCAGTAATGACACCGTTTCAGATCATACCCATCTCTGGCATTTTCCAAGTACCTCATCCATCTTTATCGTAATCAGGAAAAAACTATCACAACAGCAGGGGTCCCATGCTGGAAAATGGAACTACCGAGGCCCCCAAAGAAGCCATAAGCTCCCGATGTCACGTAGAAAGTCTCCATTTGCACTTGAAGCTGGTTTTGAAACATGCATTCACATTCTTTTGTAAACACTAGTTCCAAATTCTACATATATTATCCATGATTTGAATTTCAAAGGTGGTGTTTGCTCTTGTCTGTTGTAGGAGTCCTCACCATGCCACAATGCAGGTGGGAAATTACATTGGAGACCTTGCTCTGGTCTAGAAGATTTGTTTACCTTCTGAAGGGATAACATCTTGTGTTCCTGTTGAATTTCATCTTCAGAGGCAGCATCTTACAGGATTTTTCTGAGTATCAAGGGAAAATCTATCCATGCATAGGGAACCACATACAGGCATACCTCATTTTACTGTGCTTCAAGGAAATTGCAATTTTTACAAATTGAAGGTTTGTGGCAACCCTGCGTTGAGCAAGTGTATTGCAACATTTTTCCAACATTTGCTCACTTCGTGTCTCTGTGTCACATTTTGATAATTCTCACAATATTTCAAATGTTTTCACTTTGATTATATTTGTTACGGTGATCTGCGATCAGTGATCTTTGATGTTACTATTGTATTGTTTGGGGGTACCACAAACTGCACCCAAATAAGATGGCAAACTTAATCCACAAATGTGTGTGTCTGACTACTCCACTTACTGGCCATTCCCCCATCTCTCTCCTTCTCCTCAGGCCTCCCTATTCCCTGAGATACAACAATATTGAAATTGGGTCAATTAATCTATAATGAATGAATGTTCAAGCGAAAGGAAGAGTCACATGTCTCTCTTTAAATCAAAAGCTAGAAATGTTTAAGCTTGGTGAGGAAGGCATGTTAAAAGCTGAGATGGGCTGAAAGCTGGGTCTCTTGCACCAAGCAGTTAGCCAAGTCGGGAAGGCAAAGGAAAAGTTCTCGAAGGAAATTAAAAGTGCTACTCCAGTGAACACACGAATGATAAGAGAGTCGAACAGCTTTATTGCTGAAATGGAGAAAGTTTTAGGGGTCTGGCTAGAAGACCCTTAAGCCAGACCCTTTCCGTTAGGCCAAATCCTAACCCAGAGCAAGGCCCTACCTCTCTTCAATTCTATGAAAGCTGAGAGAGGTGAGGAAGCTGCAGAAGAACTGTCTGAAGTTAGCAAAGGTCGGTTCATGAGATTTAAGGAAAGAAGCGATCTCTACAACACAAAGTGCAAGGTGAAGCAGCAAGTGCTGATGTAGAAGCTGCAGCAAGTTACCCAGAAGATCTAGTTAAGATCATTAACAAAGGAGGCTACACTAAACAACAGATTTTCACTGTAGATGAAACAGCCTTATATTGGAAGAAGAGTCCATCTAGGACTTTCATAGCTAGAGAGGAGAAGTCAATACCTAGCTTCAAAGCATCAAAGGACAGACTGACTCTCCTGTCAGGGGCCAATGCAGCTGGTGACTTTAAGTTGAGCCAAGGCTCATTTACCATCCTGAAAATCCTAGGGTCCTTAAGAATTATGCTGAATCTGCTCTGCTTGTGCTCTATAAATGGCACAACAAAGCGCAGATGACAGCACATCTGTTTACACATGGTTTACTGAATATTTTAAGCCCACTGTTGAGAGCTACTTCTCAGAAAGAAAGGTTCTTTTCAAAATATTACTGCTCGTTGACAATGTACCTGGTCACCCAAGAGCTCTGACAAAGACGGACAATGAGATTAATGTTGTTTCCATGCTGCTTACACTATATACTTTCTGAAGCCCATGGATCAAGGAGTCACTTCCACTTACAAATCTCATCATTTAAGATATACATAATGTAAGGGTATAGCTGCTACGGATAGCGATTCCTCTGCTGGATCTGGGAAAAGTAGATTGAAAATCTTCTGAAAAGTATTCACCATTTGAGATGTCATTAAGAACACTTGTGATTCTTGGGAAGAGGTCAAAATATCAATATTAACAGGAGTTTGGAAGAAGTGGATTCCAACCCTCATGGATGACTTCAAGGGATTCAAGACCTCAGTGGAGGAAAGTAACTGCACATGTGGTAGAAATAGCAAGAGAACTAGAAATAGAAGTGGAGCCTGAAAATGTGACTGAATTGCTGCAATGTCATGATAAAACTTTCAAGGATGAGGACTTGCTTCTTATGGATGAGCAAAGAAAGTGGTTTCTTGAGATGAAATCTACTCCTAGTGAAGATGAGGTGAAGATTGTGGAAATGACAACAGGGTATTTAAAATATTACATAAACTTAGCTGATGAAGCATCATCAGGATTTTGAGGGGACTGACTTCCTTTTTTTTTTTTTTTGCAGTATGCAGGCCTCTCACTGCTGTGGCCTCTCCCATTGCGGAGCACAGGCTCTGGACACGCAGGCTCAGTGGCCATGGCTCACGGGCCCAGCTGCTCCGCGGCACGTGGGATCTTCCCGGACCGGGGCACAAACCCGTGTCCCCTGCATCGGCAGGCGGACTCTCAACCACTGTGCCACCAGGGAAACCCTGACTTCCATTTTGAAAGAAGTTCTACTGTGGATAAAATGCTATCAAACAGCATTACATGCTACAGAGAAATCATTTGTGAAAGAAAGAGTCAGCTGAGGTGGCAAACATCATTGTCTTATTTTAAGACATTGCCACCGCAGCCTTCAGCGGCCACCAGCCTGATCAGTCAGCAGCCATCCACACTGAGGCAAAACCCTCCACCAGCAAAAAGATTATGACCCACTGAAGGCTCAGATAATGGTTAGCATTTTTTTAAATAAAGTATTTTTAAATTAAGGTATGTACATTTCTTAGACATAAAGCTATTGTACACTTTACAGAATGTAAACATAACGTTGACATGCACTGGAAAAAAAAAAACTTGTGTAACGTGCTTTATTGCAATAATTGCTTTATTGCAGTGATCTGGAATGGAGCCTGCAATGTCTCTGAGGCATGATGGCAGGTACTTTACTCCTACTTTAACCGTACGTAAAGTTGCCTAGGAAGTCTTGGACGAAAGCTTTATTTTTCCATTTCTGAAGGTAAATCCTTTGGAGTGATTTCCTGCTGAAGATACTCCTGGTGGGATTGGAGGAGTGGAGTGAGAAGCCGCTAAATATCCCCCTATCCTTCGAGGAGATAGTGTAGAGTAATTTACAACTCTACACTGAGGACAGGCACCCAGGAAATGTTGAAAATAAATAGGAGAGTATCTCTCATCCTACCGGGCTCTTGGGGAAAAGCATCACACTGAATGCTGGGAAGAAAAACGAGCAAAGAGGCAGAGTTCCTGCCCCTGGAGATTCATGAGGTGTTTGCCATAAGACAGCCTCAATTCTAGAGATGTCACAAACATGATCAGATACGGGCCAGGGAATGAGTTATAGGTTAGAAGCCCGGGAACCTGGGTTCTACTCTTGCCTCAGCCCTTACACGCCCTTCCTCATGCTTCAAAATCTAATGTTTCCTACGCCTCCTATGGAATAACATTCTTGAAATTCTCCAGTCTGGATTGGGTCTCCTGTGTATTCCTCTTGTGACATTTATCAAAACTGTAATTAAGTAGATCTGTGTGATTGTCTGTATACAACTGACCTCCCCTAACAGGCTAGAAGCTCCGGGAGGACCTGGATCATGTGTCTCTTGTACCGACTGCACTCCCAGACCTAGCACAGTGCCCGGCATTGGATACATGAGAATAAATGAGGAAGGAGAAGCAGCTTTGCTACTCTCCATCCTGAGCGATGCCAAAGCGGATACTTAACGTCAAAAAGCCAAGAACTGCTGAACCACAAAGAACACTATTCAGCCCCCTTAATTCATCCCCCCAGTGGGAAACTCTTCCTTGAATGGAAGTGATTCCTTTACTGGTGAGGCCACCGTGACAGAAGACAGTACAGAACACGTGGAAGGATGGTAACTACAGGTCTTTTGTGTTTGTCTTGCCTTGTATTTCAACCTTTCCCGTTATTTTAGTCTACAGCCACCTATGGAGGAAGGGGCGGGGGTCTGGACAGAGAAGGCCCACCCCACTTCTTCCTTTGCACAAAAGCCCTGCAGACAAGCCCGTGTCGAGACAGCCGGAGTGCATCTCATCATGGCGCAGCTTCTAGGCCCAGGGACTCCCAACTGGCTTCTGAATAGCGTCTCTGATATACTAAAGAGGTAAATTAAATGCATTAATTTCAGTGAGAGTCACCATTGAGGCATTCAGGGCTGCACAGAAATTTCCAACAATTGGCCTCATTTTGCTTCAGTAACAAATAAAAAAAGCAGGGGGGGAGAGTTTGGGTGGGTCTGGGAGGCTTTTTTTCTGTTCTCCTCCTCCAGACGGGTAATCAAAATGAAGTTCCACATTGAGAATATGCATTTCATTTTATTTGGTACTTGAAAGCAAACACATTTGGCCCTTTCTCCTGTAATAAGACGAATCCCTTATCTGTTATTCATTGAAAAACATAAAGATGATGCCAGTGACACCAAGACCCTGTAAGCTTCTTTTCAGCCTCTTCTCAGCATAAAAAGGCAAATTCATTCTGGTTAAGATAGTTTTGTGCCGGGTACATGACATTCATTCTCTTAAACCCGTGGGAGCTGCAGCTATTTGGGTCGATTTATGCTTTTATTCTTATTTTTCAATCACTTTCTCTCTATTCGCGGGCCTGGGAAGCCCCTTCCTCCCACTTCTTACACCAAGGTGGCCTACAGGTTCTATAGGAGTTGAAAAGGAAGTTCAGCACAAACCCAACCTCAAAATGCCTGATTTGGGCTCATTTCTCAGGATTTAACAAGGAACCTGGATGGTGGGACAAAGGACAAGCCTCACAGCCAGAGGAGCCCGGCTCAGGCCGTGGATGTGCTGGGGGACTTCAACTGAGTCAGTTCATGCTAAGTACCAACGACTCATCCTGACTTCATTATCCCATTTAAGCCTCGAGACAACCCAATGGATTCACTATTCCAAATTTCACTTCGTATTTGAGGAATACGAAGCAGCCTCGGGGGGTTCAGGTAGTCGTGTTTGGGCCCACGGCTGGTAAACGAAGGACCCGACACTGGGACCCAGGTCAACTGAGTTCTTAGCTATTTCATGCTGCCCCAGGGTCCAAATTACCCTGTTAGAGATTCGGTTTTCTTCTTGCTGATCTCTAATGATGCCTCCCTCTTAGGAGTTTTGGGTAGAATCAACTCAGAAATACAAGTGCATTGCAAATTATAAAAAGAATATGAAAGGAAGGTGTTACTATTTTATTGTTAACAAGGTAATACTGTATTGGATTTAGCCAACCCCCATACTGAGAAACATCCTACAGACAGATAACGTTGTAACTGTTTTCTCAGGAAACAGGGACAGAATATACTCCTGTGGGTATGGATGTGCCTTCCCTGAAAAGAAGTTACGTGACACAGTGAGAGTCTGTCTGGGAAGAGACTTAATCCTGAGGCAGAAAATTAGGACTCTGGGATGTGGGGAAGAGTAAAAAACAAGGGCTGGGGCTTCCCTGGTGGCGCAGTGGTTGAGAGTCCGCCTGCCGATGCAGGGGACACGGGTTTGTGCCCCGGTCCGGGAAGATCCCACATGCCGCGGAGCGGCTGGGCCCGTGAGCCATGGCCGCTGGGCCTGTGCGTCCGGAGCCTGTGCTCCGCAGCGGGAGAGGCCACAACAGTGAGAGGCCCGCGTACCGCAAAAAAAAAAAAAAAAAAGAATTTGCACTCAAATGCTGGAGAAGCCCAACCTAAGACATAGAATGAGAGGGCTATTCCTACACTTGTGGGAAAGCCACAGAAAGAAGTGTGGTGATTTGCTCCCCGAACCAGCACTGAGAGGACTTTGGGAACAGTAGGGTGGTTGCTTATGGCAGGCTGTTAGGAAGAAGTCACCCTGCACCTTTGTTTTCTGCTGCTGGCAGCTGGCAAGAGGCAACCTCCTGTAGAAACCATCACCCAAGGCCAGGGCTCTGGGGCCCACAGGTGGTAAGAGTGCATCTCTCCCAGTGATCAGAGACCTCATGTAGCCCTGACCATTCAGCAATGGACGGTCATTCCAGGAGGGGGTACCTGGAGGGACAGAGGAAAAACCTGAATTCCTTCTAAATTGGGAGTATGTATTCTCAAAACCATTCTTTTGGGTGGCACCAGTGTGATCTGTCTGTATTTGTTCCCCAATATTATGCAACAAGATATTGAGGATTATCAATAATTTTAATAAAGTAGCTTTTAAAAAAAATCTCATACTAATTTCATGAAATGGCTCTTTATTCAAAGTTAGAAAAAAAAAAAAAGAGAGCCTATGATTAAGTTTGGGGGAGAGCAGAATCATGGCTCTGAAAAGTGAAATTCTTCCAGAGCCTTGCTTCTCACCAACCCTGATGCTCTGAAGACGAGCTGCAGCACTTGGATTTTAATTCAGTCCATTAATAAATGAATTATGCAATTAGTTGATACACAATTAACTGGATTCACAACGCGTGTAGAGCTAACTGGGTCAGCCTGCATCTGTGTGACTGTAATGTGCCTAAATGAATATGCCATCAAAGGACATGCAGTGGGATGGGGAATCAGATTCGTCTGAGGCAGGAATCACGCCTGCCAGCTGCCGAAAGTACTGCAGATAAAGCCTTGGTTGGAGTTGGCAGAAGAAACAAAAGCACACAATGCAGGACCCCAAGTGGCATCCTCTCTGCTGTAGCAGGCTTGTTCTCCCCAGATGAGCTTGGACGGAAATCAGTAAATCCCAAATCCTTCTAGACAGAAAGGAAGAGCAATTGGACTTGGATTGGGATCTATCAATTAATCACTAGCCAAACGTGGTTCTGACAACGTGAGATGAAAACCTCTTAGTGCAGCAGAGCCGTCCCTGGGACCTGCAATTATAACTGACCCAGATGCAAAGTCAATCAAAATACTCATTCCTGTGATATCTAACTCCAGCTGGAAAATGTAAGCCAATGAAATGTTCAGTTGTGCTTTGTGGGTGTGACCAATCCATGTCCAAGAATTTGTCTTACAGTCAAGGTTTTTGGTGATCAAATTGAGGTTGGTATCAGAAGCTCACAGTGATCTATGACTATGATGTGTGTGCCTGTGTGTCTTCTGTAGGGAGAGAGGAAAATTATGGGAGTGTCTACATTGAATTTACTTAATTTTGTTTTTGAATGCTTCAAAGATGTTTTGGGATTCCCGAGCCTTTCTAAATCAGAATCTGTACTTTAGCAAGATCCTCGCAGGATTCACTGTGCCTTCTGGTTCCGTCTGAGAAGTGTGACTGTAGGGCACTCCATGTTCACAGGAAGTGTCATTGTCATAAAATAGGACATTAAGAGTTCTTCTTGTGTGCGGAGGCCCTGCGAAATCTGAGAAGTCTTATTTGGTATGAAATCACTGGCATGACCATGCGTGGCACCATCCCTGAACTCAGAGCGTGCTGAGTGTGGGCACTGGTCTGGACTTCACCACTGATTGGCTCCCTAAAGCACCTCATCTCCCAGGGTCTGTTTCCTTCTTTATTTGCAATGAGAAGGTTGGGCCAGACTGCTAGTCTCCAGTTTGCATCACCTCCATCTCTGAATATGGTAATGAAGGGAGGAAGAACAGCAGGGTAGTTAAGAGCACGGGAGAGAAATCCGCTGGTCCTTGGGTCCGATCGAGGGTCAGCCCTAGGGTGTGGCACTGAGAAATGGATTTAATCTTTCTAAGCTTCACTTTCTTTGATTATAAATCGGGCACATCTTAAGCGTCCAGTTGCATGGATGTTGACAAATGTAGTCCATGTAACTCAAACCCAGTCAAGACACAAAGGGTCCCCATCACCCCCTGCCCTCTCTTACCCACCATGCCGTTATGGCACCCACAGTACACAGAGAGGGCTGGGTGGTAGAAATGTTCTCTGTTTTCATTGGAGTGGTAGTCACACGGGAACACGGTTCTCGGAATTGTTGAACTGTGCTCTTAAACCGGGCTTGTTTTACTGTATGTCATTTACGCCTTAATAAAGTTGATTTAAAAGGAAAATAACAAAGCACCCTGGAGGGTAAAGGAGTTCTTCAGCTCTCTTCCCAAAAGCAGGTTTCACAGAATGATTCCTAGCACACAAACCCAAAGAGCAGGGTAGCAGGAAGAGGTGAATTGAAGCCTTGGCACTTAGAATGGGTATTCACGACAAAGCCGCTGGACCATCCTATGGGTGACCTTTGGGGACTACTGAGTGCTTCGTGTGTCATTACATTTGGCCTACGGGTAGTAAGGTACATCTTCTCCCGCGACCTGTGAATGAAACCACTCTCACCCCTCCTGCGGTGACCCCTCCTGGGGCAGAGGCATCACGAGTCTCCAGAAGAGATGGGCAAAGACACGACCTTGGCCTCCCTCACAGACCTGACCACAGGCCTGTAGCCACCGCAGAGGGAAAATGAGACGGGAGGCAGACTCCCCCTGTACAACCTCCCAGAGTGCAGAGATTTCGCTTCAAAACAAAACTGCTCAGACACACAAAAACAGCTACAGACGTAACCCCGAGTGTCAAATGTAAAGAAGTGAGCAAATTGCTAAAATGAGTTGAAACAGAGTCTCAGGACTTCTTACCACAGGCTGTTGGTCCCTGACCTGGGTTTACGATCGGAGCCAATTAGCAGGTGCTACCTTAAAATTATGGAGCGGAAAGGGCACCTAGGAGACCATCTAGTCAAGCAATTTCAAAGTATTTTTAGCCCCCAAACCAAATCTTACACAGGAATGTAAACCAACAAAAAAGAGAAGAGCGTAGGTAATCTAGAGGAAGCCGAGGTGTGGGTTCCAGGGTCCCAGCCCCTCCATCCCTGCGACGGCCTCTGAGGGACATAACCTGACAAGCATGGGACCTGGTCCAATGCCCTTATTCGACCGATTAGGAAACTGAGGCCCTATACGCTAAGGCTGTGCCCTCAGGCTGCAACAGAGGCTGGTCTAGAGAGATCCCGACAGCCAGGAAAAAAGGCTTTTCCCGTGTACAGAGCTGCCTCAACAAATACCACACAAACCCATTTCTTTGGGCCGAATGATCTGCTCCATCCTGAGCCACTCCTCGGAGCATCCTGAGAATTCTGGGCGGAAGGCAGCTGGCTTGGATTAGCTCAGCCACCACGGGCCTCCCTTCCGGGGTCAGCGCTCGGATTATAGAATCCTGCACCCCCCGGCGCTGGGAGGGAAAGTGCCTTTGCAGCTCAGGAGGAAAGGGGGCCTGGGACAGGACAGAAAGAAAGAAGGAAGAAGAAGAAGCGCTCCTGGGTGGGAAGTGTGTCTGGCCCAGGGTGGGGGGATGCATGGCAGAGACACACGGGGCTGGGGTGCAGCAGGCATATGACATCCACTGTGTCTCGTGTCCCAGCACAACTTGGAGGACTGTCGGCCTCCCCCGTCTCTCCCTGCTACGCTCAACATTCCCGTAAACCACTAACACCTAGAACCCAGGCCCCCCCCCCCGCCCCAGGGTTGGGTGAGGGCCACAATCACATCTTCTTCATTTCCCAGACAGCATCTTTGAAAGACTTCTCCAAGAGCGAGGTCTCAGGTCAGTGGGGACTGAGCCAGGAGGTGCCCCAAGCTGGCGCCTCCCCTGGAAGCTCGGCCTAACTGGGAAACATGGTGATTCTGCCATTTAAACCCGGGGGCCTCCAATCACCCAGGGGCCGTTGATCCACCTGGCTTTCTCCCCAAAACCACACTGGAGAGCAGGAAGCTAGATTATGTTCCCTTCAGAGCTGGGCTCACGGCTCCGTCTACAGTCTGAGACCAAAACTCCTGCCACCTGTCATCCCTGATCCTTGTTCAACTCTCAGGTAGGTCCCACGTGCTCTGGAAGGAAGAACAGATCATTCTAAACAAGTGGCCATCTGTTCCCGCTGCACCAGGTCCTGGGGTGGCTGTTGGCGTGCCCTGGTGTTTGAACCCTGGGAGGTGCTAAACTGCTCCCCCGCAGATGCCTTTGGTCTGGCTGCTACCCGCTCTGCACCACAATCTCCACCCAAAAGCCCCCCAGCCTGCTAACACCCGGGTTTTGCCTCTGTGGTCGGCTTCCCCTGGCAATGAACTGAGACGCAAAATGGACCCAAAATGGTCCTCTGAACTGCTGAACAAGCCTGCCTTACTGTCAGAGAGGGCTTTGGGGCCCGTGGAGAGCCGAATCTTCACGCTTTTTAAAAATTATGATCCTGGCGGCTAGCTGGGACCGACAGCTAAAGGCCATGGAGGAAGTTCCCCAAAGATATTTCAAGATGAGCTCGTCATGTTCTGAGAAGCTGGATCCACCCAAGAGTGGAATCAGCTGGGTCTCCGTCCTCGACATCGTCATGACTAAACGCGCCGGCAGGTGGCAGCAGCGGTGGAAGCAGAGAGAGCCGCATCTCTAGACGCCATGTCCAACACGGCAGCCGGGGCCACCTGTGACCAGAGGCTGCTGCCCTGGGTGGCACGGACTAAAGTACCCCTCTGTCCCTGCCGAGGGTTCTATTGGGCGGTGCTGCTCTAGACCTTTTATTTAGTCACTGATTTGTGTGCCACTGAATATTTGAGCCCCGACCAGCCAGGCGCCAGCATGCTAGGCATTAGGTCAGGTTCTGCAGTTACAGGGTCTAACGGGGGAGGCTGGGGAGGGTGTCAGAGATGTGATGGTTTCCCTGACCTCAAAGGTTGAGCCGCGGGTCATGGTGGAGTCGGGGTGGGGAGACAGGACGCTCCCAGGAAGAAGCGCAGCATCTGCAGGGCGGCAGCAGCCACCTCCCTTGGTGCCTCGGGGCCCCAGCTCCGCGCAGTCCAGCCCGGGGGCTGCGCTCCTTTCCTGAGCCACCTGCCCCACTGCCCAGAGGGTGGCCTGCTTGAGCCTCAGTTTCCTCATTTGCAGGACGGGAGTGAGATCCGTCGCGCAGAGTTATTTTAAGTAGCAAATCAAGTGTAGCGTAGAGAGGCGTGGAGCACAGTGTGTGACACGCGTTCAAAGCTCACACGTGCTAGCTCACGTTTCCCTTTGTCAGGCCAAGGCCGGAGGTCCTGAGGAAGCGCCGTCTCCTGGGCTCTGTGCCCGGGCCCCGGCTACAGAGGGTGCGCCCGGCCCCTGGCCTCCCGCCTGTGCCCAGCCAGCCTGCTGATGTG
This sequence comes from Lagenorhynchus albirostris, assembly GCF_949774975.1. Classification (NCBI taxonomy): domain Eukaryota; kingdom Metazoa; phylum Chordata; class Mammalia; order Artiodactyla; family Delphinidae; genus Lagenorhynchus; species Lagenorhynchus albirostris. Next base: position 105,332,597 of record NC_083103.1, on the reverse strand, counting down.
CCCTGCAGCTATTTCCAGCCCACGGCCGGGCTGCTCTGCTCTTCCTGCCTTTGTCTTGCAGCAGGTGGTTCTCATTACCGCCCAGGGAGGTGGCGGCCGTGAACGTGCTGGCATGTGCCGCGTGAGTCTCTGGCCACGTGTCCCGTGCCTGGAGGCTGTGGGCCAGCTCCGCTAGTTGTGAGGCCTGGAATCTTCTCCGGGATGCAGCCGAGTGACGGGGAAAGGCCGTGGGCTTTAGGACCGCAGCCCAGATCCTTGGAGGCCCGGCTGGTCACTGGCAGCAGCCTCCTGCTGGGCAGGCTCCTATCTGTCTCTCACTGCGGACTCCCCGTCTGTTGTCACAGGCCTGTGCACCCAACACACCTGTCCGCGGTGGGCTGCTAACACAGGGATGCTCAGAGCTGGGGACACAGCAAGGAGAAGACACACAAAAATCCCTCTCCTGGGCCACACAGACAATGAACACAGTCGAGAGGGGGCGGGGGAGTCAGCGAGCGGCTTGGGGAGAGGGCGGCCACCGCAGCCTCCACTGCAGCAAACGTAAGCAGAGGCTAAGAACGTGGAGGAGGTGAAGGGTTTTCTGCCAAAGCTATGAATTTTTCCAGCCTGCATTCCTTCCCTGAGCCACAAGCTGTGCCCAGGAATGCTGTCTGAGAAAATGAATGGGCAGTGTGTCAGAAGCTGAGACTTTCTTGGCTGGCCCTGGCCAGCAGTTGGTGTCACCTTGCCCCAGGGTGGCTTCTGAGTGGCAGCAGAACAGAGGCTGTAGCGGAGCACACGCGCTGGCCTTCCTGGCCGGGGGTCTGATCCCAGGACTCAGGAAACAAAAGGATGTCTGCAGCATGGCAAGGAAATCTTAATGAGTGCTAGGAACGGAAACAGTGGGGGTGAGGTTTTAATTAGCGGAAGGGACAGTCTGCCCGTTCTCATCATGACCCAAAGGCGGGTCGCCATTGGCCACGAGCATCCACCATCACTCACTTCTGGACCCGATGACTTCACCGCAAAGCCAGCTGGGTAGACGCCCTCCTCTCTCCCTCACTCTCACCTCCTGGGCATCTGGTGCTTCTTTCCCTTGACATCCAGACGCTCAGATCATAGCCTCTTCCCAGCACCCTCAGGCGCCATCAGTCCAGCCGATGGACCCTTCTCCTTCATCTTTTTTATCTCCAGCTCCGTCTCAACAAGCCCCAAGCCCTCTTCCCCGCAGTCCTTTCCTACGCGGAGGCCAGGCCCACAGCCTGTCGCCCATTTATCAATGCATTCCAACTGTAACTTAGGTATTGATCTGTGTTTGTTGGGTTTTTCCTATAAACTCGGGCTGTAAAGATTTCATTAGCCTGCCTCACAGTCATTACATCAAGTAATAGGAAACATCCATCTTCCCCAGGCTTCACTTCTGCACCCAATGGAAATCAGTTTGAAGAGTGTTAATCAAGCTATGAAAATCATTGGCAGCTCATTCCCTTATGATGAAAAAGCTGGTTTGCAGTGTCACTGGGCAGCAGAGTCCTGGCACCTTAGATACCTACCCCAATTATGGGCTGTGTGGCTTCCTGCTTAGGGAGAAATTCTTTTATTTTTTATTACTTTTAATTTTTTTTTGGCCTCATGCCTGTACACAAATCTCATTCTTTGGTTTAGAGTGATTCTCTAAGTCGTGTGCAGCTAGAAGACGGTGCAGGCAAGGCTGGGCTTCTCTGCAGACCGTGGGCAGATGGAGGGTTGTTGGTCACTGCCGTGGATCCCTGCCACAGCCAGACCTGTGCAGCGGTGGGAAGGGAGTCCACCAAAGGGCGTCCTGTGTGCAACGGGAGCTCAGCTACAACTGACTCGTCCACCTGCTCCGCTCCGTCCACCCAGGAGCTGTTCTAGGGGCAGCTCAGTTCTTCAGAGACCGTTCTGGCTGCCCTGGGGTGAGTGGAGGCAGGGGCACGGGGTGTGGTGGGGGACCAGTGAGGAGGCCATCGCTGTGCACAGGTCAGGGGTGGAGGCGGTCAGGGCCGAGGCAGCAGGAGTAGGGATGCTGGGAAGGGCCAGGAAATGTGCTAGAAAATTTAGCGACATGTATCTACTTCCACTACAGCTCTGTGAGATAAGAATTACCCACCCATTTTCCAGATAAGGAAACTGAGGTGCAAAGAACTTAAGAAACATCTCTGCTCGCAAAGTTTCCTAACCGAGCTTCTCTCCAGATTACATCTTGGGCGGTTCCTCTACAGCCATGATGGGAGTGTTTGCTGGATAGGAAGGGCTGGAAGGGGCTGATGAAGGATATAGCGGTAAATGTCTATTGTGACAACAGCCCAGAACCATCTGAATCTCCTTAATCATTATCCATAGCTCACACAGGGACCTGCTCCCCACAAATTTCCTGCATTCTTCTCTTTCTGACTTAAGCTTTATTGTTTATTGCTCAGGTCTTTGAAATACCTCGAACAGCAGAGGAAAGAGCTTCTCCCCCCGGGCTGTCAGAGGGGGAGCCTGAAACAGTACACAACAAGCATGGAAGTTTTTGGAAGGCACCTGTTTTATCTTAAAAATTTATGTGGATGTTGTACTCTGCTTCACAGTGAGTTCATGTTTGTTTTAATGTTTAAAACTTTTTTTTTTAAAAAAATTGCAGTCAAGTACTGCCACTTGAAGGCACAGGATAACAAAGGTTTACCTTCCTGAATCATCTATCATAATATCACAGGTACTTTGTATTGTCACTTACTCAGCGCCAGGTGCGGTTCTGAGCGTGTTACTTGAGTGACTGCACGGTGAGGTTTCGTTATTTCCATCCCCAGATGAGGAGGTGGGTGCTCAGAGAAGGTGGTGACTTACCCAAGGACACACAGTACGTGACAGAGTCAGGATTTGAACCGGATATATTTGTTCCAATACCTTGCAAGAGGCCACTGCTGATACCCCTGGGGTTTGGTAGCCCAGCTTGAAAGTGGAACTGGGTGGTATCTGAAAGTTCATGCAGAAGAATGTCATGTTTACAGTTCAGGTGGACTGGCTCCAAAGCACATCCAGTCTTCAGTTCTGGGGGGCCCTGGGGAGGAGGGTGGCAGAGGGGAAGCTGAGAACAGGAAGCTGATGCGATTTGGGGACTGGCCACTGGAGGTTGGCCGACCTGTGCAAGGTCCCACTAGTGCTCAGGGCAGTGGCTGGCCCCTGGGCTTCTGGGCTTTCCGGGCACAGGGGACCATCAACCTGCAGCAGGACCCGACTCGGTGCTGGGGAACTGTGGTCCATTTTCAGCCATTGCTGAAGGGGGTTTGTAAGAAAAAGCAGGCACAAAACCCAGTTAAGCAGCAGCTCCCAGAGGGACACCGGTACGTCCAGGTCTCCAGAGTGAACCGTGTGTAGGAAGCCGCAACTTGGTGGGCGCCTGAGGGCTGCAGGCCTGTCCTGAGTCCATCGATCATTCAAAGGTTTCTGCAGACCCTACCAGCCCACAGGTCTGAGCTTGCGGTGTCCTGCCTTCTCTAGCCTGGTGTGGCATAGGAGGGGAGGACGGAAGAATGCACTAACGTTAGGATGAATGCGTGGCAACAGCTGAGAGATGGCTGAGACAGACAGCAACTGACATCACCTAAAATCCTGTCCTGTTTTACAGCAGAGAAGGGGTCTACACAGCCTTCCCTATAACCATCAAGGGTTAAAATCCTGTTCCCTGTGGTCTAGCCCTCCTGCAATTCTAATTTAAATTGCAGTGTGCTACTGTAGCAGTTCAATTCCTGATTACATTTCTGACAAGTGAAACAGCCCCAAACTAAGTCTCCAAATAATAGTGTTCACGTGTTAAATACTTTTTTTTAAGATGGAAAGAATCATGCCCCAAACCCATGACAGTTGGTCATCTTCTTCCTTTTCTCCCAAAATTCTGAACTGTATTCATGGGAGTGAAATAGGATCAGAGACAGAGGAGACCTTGTTTAAGGGGGTCTCCCTATTTCTGACTGATCACTTGACATTTTCCCATCTCTCATTCCCTGCTCTCTTCCAGGCCAGGGAAAAATTCAGTTTGGGTCATTTTCACTCAATGTAACAAGAGGCCAAGATTCAGGCAAAGAAGGGAATGAGTTCATTTGCAAACTCAGGGCTAGAAGCACAGTCTCATTGCAAATCCAAAATCAGTTAAGAGGCAGGAAGCAAAGACTAAGGGTAAATTGTCAATAATCATCCTGGGAAAAAGGTTAATCTGGAGCTTCAGGGACCCTGCGTGAGGATTGAGATCATTCAGGACCTGTTCAATATGGTAAAAGACAGTGATCTCCCAGGGAGACAGGGGCACCTGGTTCCATAACGGATGGGGGAATGGTTGGAGGGAAGAGAAATGTCTAGTAAATCACATATTACTATTCATTAATTAACATTTTCTGAGTTCATCTCCTTTGCCAGACGCTGTACTAACTATTTTGTGTATATTTTCATGTGATTTAAAACCTTAAAAGCATTGTGGGGAAGGAACTTTTTTCTGTTTTAAAAATAAGGAAAGTGGGACTCAAAAGATAAGTGAATTGCCCAAGATCACACAGCTAAGGTGTGCTGGAATAGGGACTTCAGCTCAAGTATATGTAACTTACAAATCCTTAAGTCTTAACCATCACTTTGTATTGTCTCTTTACACTACTGGTAATAACTCTGCTATTGTTGTGTTGAGTTTAGAGTTAAACCTTAGATTATTTCAAATTTCATACATGAGCAGCTTGGGTTTCCTACTTGGCTGTGACTTCCATCAGGAAAAGATAGTTTTATGCCCCTCTAATATTCCCCCAAATGAAAAAAACTGTTCTAAGTATAATAATTTGCTTTTCACAGTACTTTTAAATCTTCAGAACATTTCTGCATACGTATATTTCCTCACTGCATCCCTTTGCGAAGTATTCTATTATTGTCTTTAGTTTGCAGGTGAGCAGAGACATGAGGATTTTACAATGCACATCAGTTAGCCAGTGGGAGAAAAAGAACGGACCTCTTGCTCATTTTCCTTGTAGGCCAATGTTCTTTTATGTCAAGCACTGCTAACTGCCTTCCTAAAAGCCAGTTCTCCTTGCTAACAGGCAGAACCTCACCCCACATTTGTTTAGGGGATCCTTTGATTTTAGGACATGTGAGCTCAGCCTCTAATCCAGAGGTGGACATTAACTCCATGTTAGTCAAAGAGATGTAAAAGGGAAGGGTTTTCCGCCCTGGTAAGAGAAATGCCCTGCGCTGCTCCATGCTTCCTAACTGGAATGTAGGACTTGATTCTTGGTGCTGCTGCAGCCATCTTATGACATTGAGGAGATGAATAGAATTACATACAGGCTGAATTGAGCCCTAACATCACTGAGCTGCTGAACCAACATGAGCCACTGCCTACCACCATGTCTTTGTTATAACAAAGTATAAAATAAACCTCTGTCACTTGTAACTGAGAGTTCCTACTGATGCTACCTTCTATTACACCACTGAAATGGTACTCAGCTGAAGTGCGTTTGGAAAGAGACCTATAAACATGCTGTGTACAACACAGCCAGTAAACAAATTCACTACGTGAATGCTAGTGTCATCGTTATTGTTACCATTTTATTTTAAACGCTTGCTGGTATGATTTTGTATTTGCATTTGGATTCCTAGAACCCAAATTCCCCACCACAGAGAGTGAATATACTGAGAATAAAAGCTGCCCTGGTCGATTGTTACTGAGTGAGGTGTTGGGCCTGTGACTTGAACTGTTACTGTAGGCAAGTCTTTTTTGGCCTCAGTTTCACTTTCTTTACACAAATACAGCAAAGTCTACTCTCTCCGCTCAGAGTTTAGTGTGAAGATGAAATAGAGACAGGAGAGGGAATTAGAGGAACAACAGGAAGGGGCATGCAGCACTTGTTAAAATGATTACTGTGTTCTTGTGTTGTGTTTGGCATTTTACCTGTGAAATCTCATCAACTGAGGACCTTACAAGGTAAGTATCAACCTCTCTGAATATTGAGGGACATGGAAGGTATGACCGGGAAAACTCAGATGTCTTGACTAATCCCACACCCACCAGGGATGTAAGGTGGGTATATAATGTGGGATGGGGACAATGGTCCTTGTCACCTATAAGAGCTTCAGGATATCAAGCAGTCTGGGAGAACCTCTCTTAGGCCGGTGTACTAGGTCACAAGGAACAAAGTCAATGGAATTGATTTCTTGGGTTGACCAAATGGGAGTTGTCTAATCCTGATGGTGACAGTGTGTTGAATTATAGGCATAAAAGGAATTTGGAGGAAGAGTGAGCTCTGCCCTCCAGCTCTGTACAGTCAACAGTGACATGGAAGCCAGAATTCAGCTTTTTCCCCTCTAAGGACAAAAACGTTTAGCCAGAAGAAGCTGCAAAATGTGGCCGGCACAAGCAAAGGGAAGATTGCTCAGAGTACAGAGAGAAGAGAAAAGTCAGAGAAAATAGCATTTATGTGGAGCAACCTTCCAGAGCCAAGCAATGAGGGAAGGAGCCCAGCCAGGGTGCTCACACCCAGCCCCCCAGACTCACCCCCAGATACCACGCAGCCTTGCATCAGTTCCACAGCCATAGAGAGAAGAGTGCATAGAACTTCCTTAGGGACCACTGCAGGCTGATTCCTAGATGAATAAAACTCACCTCCTGCCCTCAAGGTACTCAGTGTCTATATGGAGCCTGCAAGAGGTAAACCCATAAGTATCAACTGTGACAAGCATGGCATTGACCTTATGATTTGTAGATGGAGTCTCTGGACTTTGCTTACTCCTTTATTTTAATCAATACTTCTTTCTGAAGGACTGAGATATATTTAGTTTTAAATGAAATGTGGAGTTCCTCAAATAAGGCATACTATTACTGAAATTTAATTCACGTATATAAAGCACTGAATGCACTGACTATTACATAGTAAGGAGATTGGTGGTAAAAATTTGGGTCTCCAGAGCCAGAGTGCCTGAGTTCCATCCCACCTCCTCCACTTACTAGCTGTGTGATCCTGGTCTGACCATGGGCCTCTCTGGGCCTTGATTTCCTCATCTGTAAAGTGGAATAATAATTGAACCCACCTACTGAGTGGTATAGAGTTAACATGTGTGATGTTCTTAAAATGTGCCTGGCACATAGTACGTGTTCAGGAAATTTTAGCCTTTAATAGGAATGGTAGCAAGTAGTCATAGTAGTAAGAGTGAGTTGGAGTTGGAAAAGCAGAAATAGATGCCATTAGTAGGTGATTAATTATCCACTGGGAAGACCCAGAAAGTGAGAAGAACACAGGCTATGGGAACACTATCTTGCTGACTGGAATGGCTATGATTGGATAAAGGCTTGAAAAACTCTTAAATTCTCAATTCTTTTCAGATTTACTTCTGGCCAGGGCAGACCACTATGCTTCCAATAAAGTCCAGGAAGAAGAAAAAAAAAGGAAAAGGAAACCATTGTGGAGAACACAATTTACTGAATTTCTCCAACCTCAACATTAAGTTAAAGCGAATTCACGGTAGGGGCAAGTACTCTGATGTAATCTGAAGTGACTTTTCTGTTTGATATAAAGCCATAGAAAATGCACAGGGACAGTTTAAAGAACAAGCAAGGTGAGTGAGCTGCATGAAAATGGGAATGAAAAATAACCCAGAAAATGCTATTTATTGTAAAAATTGCTGGCGTGCTTAGAGCTGCTTTGATCATCTTTGCCTCAAAGAAGCAGACCCAACAAAGTGAAGTTTCAGAAAAGGGCAGCAAAATGATCAGAGGCATAATGGGTGAAAGGAGGTCTTTATCCCTACAAGGAAAGAAACAATTGGGAAAAAATTCTTTGGCTTAATAGAGATCTATTGGATAATGAATGGCGAGTAGTGGCCATTCAGGTGCTGCCCTCTCCCCTGTCCCAAATCACACGAATGAGAAGGAATTTAAAAGGCTTGAAAATAGATAAATGGCCATCATAAGTTTAAAGCCTCAACTGGGGGAACTGGCAGCCTCGGGGCATTTTTGAAGCAAACAATGGAGTGACTTTCTAAGAAGATCAAAAGTTTTGCTCCTATCCAATAGCAACTCATCATCCAAGGGTGTTTGCTGAAAAACAGAGGGGCAATGGCCTGCACTAGACCCCCTGCAACAGAGAAAGCTTTCCCTGTGGATGTCCACAGGGATAGTCCGTTGAAATGGAAACAGAGAAAAAGAAAGACTGAATTTATTTCCCTCTGGGACTTGGAAAATGCAATGGGATGGAGATGAAGAGACACTTTCAGATCTTAGATGATGTGAGGATACCCTCCAAGTATCCGACCCCCACCCCTTCCTCAAGGAAGAAGGAATTCCATCTGGGCCTTATCACTCAGTGTTGATCCAGGACCAGCTGCAGCACCTCCCCAGGGAGCATGTTAAAAATTCAGCATGTTAAAAATGCAGAATCCTAGCCCCATCCCAGTTCCCAGAATCAGAATCTGCATTGTAACAAAATTCACTGGTGATTTGCCGACACATCAAAGTTTGAGGGTTTACTATGGTCTCAGGATATTCAGAGAAAGGATGAGGTATGTGCAACCCCAATGGTGCTCTCTCTCACTGTGGGGACAGCCAGTTATCTTATCTCCACGAGACTCCATCCATCCCCAAACTAGGAACTGACTTCCTAGGCATGCTAAATTAGATAATGCATTTAAAGCATTAGGAAATGGATCTGACATATAATAAAGAGAATTCAAAAAGTATTAGTGAACTTGTTGGTTATTGTTGGTATTTATAATCGTCCAACCACCAAGCAATGAGAAGACAGGCTCAAGAATGAGCTATGTGGCGCAGTGGTTGAGAGTCCACCTGCCGATGCAGGGGACACGGGTTCGTGCCCCGGTCTGGGAGGATCCCACATGCCGCGGAGCGGCTGGGCCCGTGAGCCGTGGCTGCTGAGCCTGCGCGTCCGGAGCCTGTGCTCCGCAACGGGAGAGGCCACAGCAGTGAGAGGCCCGCGTACCGAAAAAAAAAAAAAAAAAAAAGAATGAGCTATAGTGTTGTAAGAATGGAGAAACTGTCCAGGCAGTAAGAAAACGAGACAAGGACGGAGACTCAACATCCCAACTGTGAGTGAGACATGTAAGAGGTGGAGAAGACAACGGAAACTTGCTACGCTGCTCCAGAGTGTGTAGGTGGCTTTATGTAAAGCCTGGCTGTGAACAGGCTTGAGACAGGTTAACGGGTTACAAGTTCATTAAGAAAAACAACGCATGGCTCTTGTGAGTCTATGTGTATGTTTTTTTCTTGGTCATTTACCAAACATTTTGGTATTGTTTGATTTGTTACTGAAGTTGTTCATTAAAGTAAATTGGTCGCTTTAAACTCTTCTAAATAAGTATTATTTTACTTTTTAATTTTAAAAAAGTGACTGCATAGTAGACCCAGAATTTCTCACTCACTTTACCAAAGCACGATTCAGCTTGAGGCTCAAGTTATTCCGGTAGCAGTTACACAATCCCAGTATTATCAGGAAGAAGTAACTCAGTAATGGTGATGGTAGAATGGAGAAAGGCATAGATTTTCACCAGCCTCAAATGCCCAAAATAATGGCAAGGGTGTATCACAATAGTAACAAGGATGCAAACTGTTGGCAGTGTTCACGTTAAGGAGAATTCTGGGAGAAGATGCAATTCGAGTTTGGAGGGAAAGCAGCCAGACGACCTGAGGGCAGTCTCTTGCTGTCCCTGTGCCCACAGCTTGACCTGGGCACCGAGTGTGCCATCTGTGACGGAGTCCTTGTGATCTCTTAGCTCGCCCTCTCCCAATTTAGATGCTCTGGAGTGGACATCCCTCCCATCCCCAGCCTTATCCTTCACCTAATTAACAGCATGGGAAATAAACAGCCACCCGTTATCCACAGACAGGCAGGCAGGTGTACACCCTTGTCAAAGGTCTTGGCTAAATCATCTGGATTGTTTCTAATAACAATGGTAACGACCCTCTGCATTAGCTTCAGGCTGTAAAACATCTTTCCTTGATGTTTGTTCAATATTTTCATGAGAACTAGAAACACCTATTACAGACTCTAGGATACTAACGGGTCCCTGGAACCATTACTACAATTCGTGCTGGAGGCTCACCTGAAGCCACAAATACATGGATTCCTGCTCCATCATTGCCCAGAAAGAGAGACATGCAGTCCTGAGCCATCACTGTGACTGTCCGGAATATTTCTCCCAAGGAATATATACAGACCCACAACAGAAAAATGTAGGTTACTAAATAGATTTGTGTGGTTCAGTAGCTTTCTAAAGAGAACGGTCAGTAGGCTACCTAGGTGAGTCTGGCAGCTCAACTGCCTACTCTGGTACTGAATTATGTATTTTATCAATATGTAGATATGCAGGAGGAAAAATAACAGAACAACTTCACAGATCAGGAATGGATTAACCAATGAAAGACCTTACAAATAGCCAGGAGCCTATATAGGGAGTATTAAGGAACCATTAAAATTATTTCTTTTATAAAGGAATGTGTTCCCTGTAACCATGCTTAGCAGCCCTGAGATTACAAAGGATCCAGGAAGATGAGCAGAAAAGATAACCGCTTGAGAAGTTTTCTCTCAGAAAAATAAACAAATACCTTCTGCTTGTTCATTCAAAATCTCTTTGAACTTTGGAGAGAACTTAATTCATAACTGGACTTTTCAGAAGGCAGAACTTTTGACTTCTAGTTCTTGTTCTCAGCGGGTCCAAATTTCTCTTGCTATATCCATAAATAACATTCTAAACAGCTGTCAAATCTATATAATCTTATGAAATTTGCAAATGCTGTAACCTGTGGGCTGGAAAGTAGCTGCGATGTCTTTCCCCTCCTTCAGCCTACACCTCTCGACCTGTATCCCATGTTTGTAACTGTCTACCATAAGTCTGCCCTTGGGTTGTCTTATATCACCCAATGTTATCTAACTTAAAACAGAACTCATAACCTTCCCCGCCTCTTCCTATGTGTCTCCATTCCAAACACCTCAAGCCTGCTCTCAATGACTGTTATCAGTGATACCGTGATACACAGTCTAAAACTGTTTTGCTATTTATAATCCCTCCCTCTTTGTCCTTAAATCTAATTTACTATTTGGAAACATTTCTTTTTTCATGCATTGTTCATCACAATTACTCTTCCCCTCTATTCCCAACATTCATTCACTTATTCATTCATTTACTAAATATCTGGGGGGCATCTATTACATTCAGGTCTCAGTCAGAACCTTTGAAGGGCTAGACCCTAGGAGTGAGAAAGACTCAGAAGGTGGCTTCACAGTCTGGGACCCTGCCTTTTGTTAGCTCACTCTCTGATTGGATGCATGTGGTCTATTTCTACTCTAGTTGGCTGCCAGAGAGTAAGGTGAACTACTCTGCAGAAAGATCACATCATCCAGAGCCTCTCTAAGCCTTTATATTCCAGGTCTAGAATTAAAAACATATATTATCAGACACATTAAAATACAAGCCAAAAGGAAAAGAGACAGTAGAAAACTGTCACAGGGGATACTGCCTTGGGTGTTCAGAAATGAACTCTAAATAGCTGTAACTCATATGTTTAAGAAAATGAATGACTGGATGGAGAATTGTGCCAGAAAGCACCACATACATAAACATATCAAACGGAAGTTCTTAAACCGGAAAAAAAAAGCCCTGAAATTATAAATCCAACAGAGGAATTGCACAGCAGATTAGTTCTATTTCTAACTAGCTTTATGAGAGCAACATAACTTTTGTTGCCAAAATATGACAAAAACATTACAAAAAAAAGTAAAAACCACCTCTTTCAAAATCAGTTTTGAAAAATCAAAACAAAACGATCAATATAATTCAGCACATATGTAAATTAAATGAAAAAAATCTGTTAACATTTCATTAGATGCAGAACACTTGATGACATCCAACAACAATTTATGATATAAATTTTTTTTAACTGTTGCCAAAATAGAAATATAAAGGCGATTCCTTAATTTGATAACAATTATCAACAACAACAAAGTTACAGCAATAATATTTAATGAAAGTTTGAAGACTTTTCTTTGGGACCAAAAACAAGACAAGGATGACCATTATCACTACCTTTTTTCAAAGTTATATTGGAACTCATAGCCTGTGCAATAAGGCAAGAAAAAGAGGGGTATCATGATTGGAAAGAAAAAAAATAAAACCTTCCTTATTTACAGATGGCATGCTGGTAAGCCTAGAAAATCTTAAAATAATCTATGGAGAACAACTGCTAGAATTAATATGCAGATTTATCAGGGTCACTGGACATAAGTTAATTATATAAAAATCAGTTATATTTCTATATACTATCAACAAACAATTAAATTACAAAAATTGCAAAACTTGTCATTTACAACTTTGTATAACACCAAACACCGAGGACTAATTTAACCAAAAGGTACACATGCACAGAAAACTACAAGTCATTCCTAAGAGAAATTAAAGAAATTCTAAATAAATGGAGAAATAAGGCATGGTATAGATGGTGATTCAATGATTCAATACTGTGAAAATGCTAAATCATTTCTCACTGATGCATAGATTCCAGACAATCCTAATCAATATCCCAACAGTAATTTTTGGTGGAAACTGACCAACTGATACTAAAGTTACCAGAATACATAGGAATAAAAACAACCAAGGCTCTCTGGAAAAATAAGAAAGTTGGCCCACTTGAATTACTAGATATCGTGAGTCATTACAAAGCTATAAAACTACACTAATTAAGCAAGCATAGTATTATACAAGAACTATAGAGAACCAGAAAGAAATTCTCACAGATTGTGGAGTAGAAGGACATGAGCTAACCCCCTCTCATGAAAACACCAAAATCGCAACTAACTGCTGAACAACCATCAACAAAAAACACTGGAACCTACCAAAAAACATATTCTATATCCAAAGACAAAGAAGAAACCACAACCATATGGTAGGAGGGGTGCAATCGAGATAAAATCAGATCCCATACACCCTGGATGGGTGACCCAAAAACTGGAATAACTGCATTAAGAGAAATGTACTATCAGTCATTACAAAGCCAATAAATAGGCTGTGTTAGGGAAAAGAAAGAAAGAAATCAATCCTCAGGTAGTCGTTTGGTTTACAAAACGGTAATACTGTGGTGATGTGAAGAAAGGATAATCTTTTCAATAAGTGACATTGAATAAATTTAATATCAATGTGGGAAAAAACGAAATGGATTTCAGTTTCTAACAAAAATAAAAAACAATGTTTCTGGAAGATAAAAAGAACACTATCTATATTACCTTGATTTAGGCCGATTTCTTAAAAAGAACGTAAGTAATACTAGCCAAAAGAAAAAGGTGGATAAAATGGACTTTGTTAAAATTAAGAATTTATGTTTTCATACCTAAGAAAGTAAAAACTTGTTAAAATTCAGAATTTACGTTTTCATACCTAAGAAAGTAAAAACTTAAGTCATAGAATGGAAAGGAATATTTGCAATATATGTAATTGACAGAGGACTGGACTCATATCCAGAGTATATAAATAATAATTTTAGAAAAAAGACAAAATCGAGTATGTCAGGCCAGAGGGGAAGATGGTGGAAGAGTAAGACATGGAGATCACCTTCCTCCCCACAGATACACCAGAAATACATCTACACGTGGAACAACTCCTACAGAACACCCAATGAACGCTGGCTAGAAGACCTCAGACATCCCAAAAGGTAAGAAACCCTCCCACGTACCTGGGTAGGGCAAAAGAAAAAAGAAAAAACAGACAAAAGAATAGGGACGGGACCTGCACCAGTGGGAGGGAGCTCTGAAGGAGGAAATGTTTCCACACACTAGGCAGCCCCTTCGCGGGCGGAGACTGCGGGTGGCGAAGGGGGGAAAGCTTCGGAGCCCCGGAGGAGAGCACAGCAACGGGATGCGGAGGGCAAAGCGGGGAGATTCCCGCACAGAGGCTCGTTGCCGACCTGCACTCACCAGCCTGCACTCACCTGCACTCACCAGCACTCACCTGCACTCACCAGCAGAGGCTTGTCTGCTCACCCGCCGGGGCGGGCGGGGCTGCGAGCTGAGGCTCGGGCTTCGGTCGGAGCGCAGGGAGAGGACTAGGGTTGGCGGCGTGAACACAGCCTGCAGGGGGTTAGTGCACCACGGCTAGCCGGGAGGGAGTCCGGGGAAAAGTCTGGAGCTGCCGAAGAGGCAAGAGACTTTTTCTTACCTCTTTGTTTCCTGGTGCGCGAGGAGAAGGGATTCAGAGCGCTGCTTAAAGGAGCTCCAGAGGCGGGCGCGAGCCGCGGCTAAAAGCGCGGACGCCAGAGACGGGCATGAGACGCTAAGGCTGCTGCTGCCGCCACCAAGAAGCCTGTGTGCGAGCACAGGTCACTCTCCACACCCCCCTTCCGGGGAGTCTGTGCAGCCCGCCACTGCCAGGGTCCCGGGATCCAGGGACAACTTCCCCGGGAGGACGCACGGCGCACCTCAGGCTCGTGCAACGTCACGCCGGCCTCTGCCGCAACGTCACGCCGCCTCTGACGCCGCAGGCCCGCCCCGCACTCCGTGCCCCTACCCCCCACCCCACCCCCCGGCCTGAGTGAGCCAGAAACCGCGAATCAGCGGCTCCTTTAACCCCGTCCTGTCTGAGCAAAAAACAGAGGCCCTCCAGCGACCTACACACAGAGGCAGGGCCAAATCCAAAGCTGAGCCCCTGGGAGCTGTGAGAACAAAGAAGAGAAAGGGAAATCTCTCCCAGCAGCCTCAGAAGCAGCGGATTAAATCTCCACAATCAACTTGATGTACCCTGCATCTGTGGAATACCTGAATAGACAATGAGTCATCCCAAATTGAGGAGGTGGACTTTGAGAGCAAGATTTATGATTTTTTCCTCTTTTCCTCTTTTTGTGAGTGTGTATGTGTATGCTTCTGTGTGAGATTTTGGCTGTGTAGCTTTGCTTCCACCATTTGTCCTAGGGTTCTATCCATCCATTTTTAAAAAATTTTTTTCTTAATAACTATTTTTTAATTTAATAACTTTATTATATTTTACTTTATTTTATTTTACTTTATCTTCTTTCTTTCTTTCTTTTTTCCTTCCTTCCTTCCTTCCTTCCTCCCACCGTCCCTCCGTCCCTCCTTCCCTCCATCCCTCGTTTCTTTCTTTCCTTCTTTCCTTCTTTTCTTCTTTCTTTCTTTCTTTGTTCCTTCCTTCCTTCCTTCTTTCCTTCCTTCCCTCCTTTCTTTCTTTCCTTCTTTCTTTCTACTTCTACTAATTCTTTTTCTCTACTTTTTCTCCCTTTTATTCTGAGCCGTGTGGATGACAGGCTCTTGGTGCTGCAGCCAGGAGTCAGTGCTGTGCCTCTGAGGTGGGAGAGCCAACTTCAGGTCACTGGTCAACAAAAGACCTCCCAGCTCCACATAATATCAAACGGAGAAAATCTCCCAGAGATCTCCATCTCAACACCAGCACCCAGCTTCACTCAACGACCAGCAAGCTACAGTGCTGGACACCCTATACCAAACAACTAGCAAGACAGGAACACAACCCCACCCATTAGCAGAGAGGCTGCCTAAAATCATAATAAGTCCACAGACACTCCAAAACACACCACCAGATGTGGACTTGCCCACCAGAAAGACAAGATCCAGCCTCATCCACCAGAACACAGGCACTAGTCCCCTCCACCAAGAAGCCTACACAACCCACTGAACCAACCTTAGCCACAGGGGACAGACATCAAAAACAACGGGAACTACAAACCTGCAGCCTGCAAAAAGGAGACCCCAAACACAGTAAGATAAGCAAAATGAGAAGACA
Source organism: Lagenorhynchus albirostris (assembly GCF_949774975.1). Classification (NCBI taxonomy): domain Eukaryota; kingdom Metazoa; phylum Chordata; class Mammalia; order Artiodactyla; family Delphinidae; genus Lagenorhynchus; species Lagenorhynchus albirostris. Next base: position 105,316,835 of record NC_083103.1, on the reverse strand, counting down.
GAAAAACACACAGCAGATGAAGGAGCAAGATAAAAAGGCACCAGACCTAAAAAATGAATAGGGAATAGGCAGTCTACGTGAAAAAGAATTCAGAATAATGATAGTAAAGATGATCCAAAATATTGGAAATAGAATAGACAAAATGCAAGAAACATTTAACAAGGACCTAGAAGAACTAAAGATGAAACAAACAATGATGAACAACACAATAAATGAAATGAAAAATACTCTAGATGGGATCAATAGCAGAATAACTGAGGCAGAAGAACGGATAAGTGACCTGGAAGATAAAATAGTGGAAATAACTACTGCAGAGCAGAATAAAGAAAAAAGAATGAAAAGAACTGAGGACAGTCTCACAGACCTCTGGGACAACATTAAACACACCAACATTCGAATTATAGGGGTTCCAGAAGAAGAAGAGAAAAAGAAAGGGACTGAGAAAATATTTGAAGAGATTATAGTTGAAAACTTCCCTAATATGGCAAAGGAAATAGTTAATCAAGTCCAGGAAGCACAGAGAGTCCCATACAGGATAAATCCAAGGAGAAATATGCCAAGACACATATTAATCAAACTGTCAAAAATTAAATACAAAGAAAGCATATTAAAGGCAGCAAGGGAAAAACAACAAATAACACACAAGGGAATCCCCATAAGGTTAACAGCTGATCTCTCAGCAGAAACTCTGCAAGCCAGAAGGGAGTGGCAGGACATACTGAAAGTGATGAAGGAGAAAAACCTGGAACCAAGACTACTCTACCCAGCAAGGATCTCATTCAAATTTGATGGAGAGGGCTTCCCTGGTGGCGCAGTGGTTGAGAGTCTGCCTGCCGATGCAGGGGATACAGGTTCGTGCCCCGGTCTGGGAAGATCCCACATGCTGTGGAGCGGCTAGGCCTATGAGCCATGGCTGCCGAGCCTGTGTGTCCGGAGCCTGTGGTCCGCAATGGGAGAGGCCGCAACAGTGAGAGGCCCGCGTACGGCAAAAAAAAAAAAAAAAAAAAAAAAAATTTGATGGAGAAATCAAAACCTTTACAGACATGCAAAATCTAGAGACTTCAGCACCACCAAACCAGCTTTACAACAAATGCTAAAGGAACTTCTCTAGGCAAGAAACACAAGAGAAGGAAAAGACCTACAATAACAAACCCAAAACAATTTAGAAAATGGGAATAGGGACATACATATCGATAACTACCTTAAATGTAAATGGACTAAATGCCCCAACCAAAAGACACAGATTGGCTGAATGGATACAAAAACAAGACCCATATATATGCTGTCTACAAGAGACCCACTTCAGACCTAGAGACACATACAGACTGAAAGTAAGGGGGTAGAAAAAGATATTCCATGCAAATGGAAACCAAAAGAAAGCTGTAGTAGCAATTCTCATATCAGACAAAATAGACTTTAAAATAAAGACTATTAGAAGAGACAAAGAAGGACACTACATAATGATCAAGGGATCGATCCAAGAAGAAGATATAACAACTGTAAGAAGAAGATATAACAACTGTAAATATTTATGCACCCAACACAGGAGCACCTCAATACATAAGGCAAATACTAACAGCCATAAAAGGGGAAATCGACAGTAACACATTCATAGTAGGGGACTTTAACACCCCACTTTCACCAATGGACAGATCATCCAAAATGAAAATAAATAAGAAAACACAAGCTTTAAATGATACACTAAACAAGATGGACTTAATTGATATTTATAGGACACTCAATCCAAAAACAACAGAATACACATTTTTCTCAAGTGTTCATGGAACATTCTCCATGATAGATCATATCTTGGGTCACAAATCAAGCCTTGGTAAATTTAAGAAAATTGAAATTGTATCAAGTATCTTTTCTGACCACAACGCCATGAGACTAGATATCAATTACAGGAAAAGATCTGTAAAAAATACAAACACAGGGAGGCTAAACAATACACTACTTAATAATGAAGTGATCACTGAAGAAATCAAAGAGGAAATCAAAAAATACCTAGAAACAAATGACAATGGAGACACAATGACCGAAAACCTATGGGATGCAGCAATAGCAGTTCTAAGAGGGAAGTTTATAGCAAAACAAGCCCACCTTAAGAAACAGGAAACATCTCGAATAAACAACCTAACCTTGCACCTAAAGCAGTTAGAAAAAGAAGAACAAAAAAACCCCAAAGTTAGCAGAAGGAAAGAAATCATAAAGATCATATCAGAAATAAATGAAAAAGAAATGAAGGAAACGATAGCAAAGATCAATAAAACTAAAAGCTGGTTCTTTGAGAAGTTAAACAAAATTGATAAACCATTAGCCAGACTCATCAAGAAAAAAAGGGAGAAGACTCAAATCAATAGAATTAGAAATGAAAAAGGAGAAGTAACAACTGACACTGCAGAAATACAAAAGATCATGAGAGATTACTACAAGCAACTCTATGCTAATAAAATGGACAAGCTGGAAGAAATGGACAAATTCTTAGAAATGCACAACCTGCCAAAACTGAATCAGGAAGAAATAGAAAATATGAACAGACCAATCACAAGCACTGAAATTGAAACTGTGATTAAAAATCTTCCAACAAACAAAAGCCCAGGACCAGATGGCTTCACAGGCGAATTCTATCAAACAATTAGAGAAGAGCTAACACCTATCCTTCTCAAACTCTTCCAAAATATAGCAGAGGGAGGAACACTCCCAAATTCATTCTACGAGGCCACCATCACCTTGATACCAAAACCAGACAAGGATGTCACAAAGAAAGAAAACTACAGGCCAATATCACTGATGAACATAGATGCAAAAATCCTCAACAAAATACTAGCAAACAGAATCCAACAGCACATTAAAAGGATCATACACCATGATCAAGAGGGGTTTATTCCAGGAGTGCAAGGATTCTTCAATATATGCAAATCAATCAATGTGATAAACCATATTAACAAATTGAAGGAGAAAAACCATTTGATCATCTCAATAGATGCAGAGAAAGCTTTTGACAAAATTCAACACCCATTTATGATAAAAACCCTGCAGCAAGTAGGCATAGAGGGAACTTTCCTCAACATAATAAAGGCCATATATGACAAACCCACAGCCAACGTCATCCTCAATGGTGAAAAACTGAAAGCATTTCCACTAAGATCAGGAACAAGACAAAGTTGCCCACTCTCACCACTCTTATTCAATATAGTTTTGGAAGTTTTAGCCACAGCAATCAGAGAAGAAAAGGAAATAAAAGGAATCCAAATCGGAAAAGAAGTAAACCTGTCACTGTTTGCAGATGACATGATACTATACATAGAGAATCCTAAAGATGCTACCAGAAAACTACTAGAGCTAATCAATGAATTTGGTAAAGTTGCAGGATACAAAATTAATGCACAGAAATCTCTGGCATTCCTATACACTAAGGATGAAAAATCTGAAAGTGAAATCAAGAAAACACTCACAGTTACCATTGCAACAAAAAGAATAAAATATCTAGGAAAAAACCTACCTAAGGAGACAAAAGACCTGTATGCAGAAAATTATAAGACACTGATAAGAGAAATTAAAGATAATACAAATAGATGGAGAGATATACCATGTTCTTGCATTGGAAGAATCAACATTGTGAAAATGACTCTACTACCCAAAGCAATCTACAGATTCAATGCAATCCCTATCGAACTACCACTGGCATTTTTCACAGAACTAGAACAAAAAATTTCACAATTTGTATGGAAACACAAAAGACCCCAAATAGCCAAAGCAATCTTAAGAACGCAAAACAGAGCTGGAGGAATCAGGCTCCCTGACTTCAGACTATACTACAAAGCTACAGTAATCAAGGCAGTATGGTACTGGCACATAAACAGAAAGATAGATCAATGGAACAGGATAGAAAGCCCAGAGATAAACCCACGCACATATGGTCAACTTATCTTTGATAAAGGAGGCAGGAATGTACAGTGGAGAAAGGAAAGCCTCTTCAATAAATGGTGCTGGGAAAACTGGACAGGTACATGTAAAAGTATGAGATTAGATCACTCCCTAACACCATACACAAACATAAGCTCAAAATGGATTAAAGACCTAAATGTAAGGTCAGAAACTATCGAACTCTTAGAGGAAAACACAGGCAGAACACTCTATGACATAAATCACAGCAAGATCCTTTTTGACCCACCTCCTAGAGAAATGGAAATAAAAACAAAAATAAACAAATGGGACCTAATGAAACTTCAAAGCTTTTGCACAGCAAAGGAATCCATAAACAAGACCAAAAGACAACCCTCAGAATGGGAGAAAATATTTGCAAATGAAGCAACTGACAAAGGATTAATTTCCAAAAGTTATAAGCAGCTCATGCAGCGCAATAACAAAAAAACACACAACCCAATCCAAAAATGGGCAGAAGACCTAAATAGACATTTCTCCAAAGAAGATATACAGACTGCCAACAAACACATGAAAGAATGCTCAACATCATTAATCATTAGAGAAATGCAAATCAAAACTACAATGAGGTATCACCTCACACCAGTCAGAATGGCCATCATCAAAAAATCCAGAAACAATAAATGCTGGAGAGGGTGTGGAGAAAAGGGAACACTCCTGCTCTGCTGGTGGGAATGTGAATTGGTACAGCCACTATGGAGAACAGTATGGAGGTTCCTTAAAAAACTACAAATAGAAGTACCATATGACCCCGCAATCCCACTACTGGGCATATACCCTGAGAAAACCATAATTCAAAAAGAGTCATGTACCAAAATGTTCATTGCAGCTCTATTTACAATAGCCCGGAGATGGAAACAACCTAAGTGTCCATCATTGGATAAATGGATAAAGAAGATGTGGCACATATATACAATGGAATATTACTCAGCCATAAAAAGAAACGGAATTGAGTTATTTGTAATGAGGTGGATAGACCTAGAGTCTGTCATACAGAGTGAAGTAAGTCAGAAAGAGAAAGACAAATACCGTATGCTAACACATATATATGGAATTTAAGGGAAAAAAATGTCATGAAGAACCTAGGGGTAAGACACGAATAAAGACACAGACATACTGGAGAACGGACTTGAGGATATGGGGAGGGGGAAGGGTGAGCTGTGACAAAGCGCGAGAGAGGCATGGACATGTATACACTACCAAATGTAAGGTAGATAGCTAGTGGGAAGCAGCCGCATAGCACAGGGATATCCGTTCGGTGCTTTGTGACCACCTGCAGGGGTGGGATAGGGAGGGTGGGAGGGAGGGAGACGCAAGAGGGAAGAGATATGGGAACATATGTATATGTATAACTGATTCACTTTGTTATAAAGCAGAAACTAACACACCATTGTAAAGCAATTATACCCCAATAAAGATGTTAAAAAAAAAGACAAAATCTCAGTTAAAAATGGGCAAAATGTTTGAACAGACATTTTACAAAATATGATATCTAAGTGGCAATCATCACATAAGAAAGCATTCAAGTTAAGTAGTCATCAGGGAAACATGAATTTTAAAGCACTAAAATATCACCACATGGCTTACGTTGAAAAGACCAATAACACCAAGTATTGTTCATGAGATAAAGCAAGTAGAACTGACATACAGTACTCGTGGGTGTGTAACTGATATAACCACTTTGGAAAACTGTTGCGCAGTATTTCCTGAAGGTGAATATATGACCTAGAAATTCCACTTTTAGGTGAATACCCAATAGAAATGTATATATATATGCACCAAAATACATGTACGAGAGTTTTCATAGCAAGTACTATTCATAGTAGAAACAAACTGGAAATAACTCAACTATCTAGTAACATTACAATATTTAGATCATGATATATTTATGGAATAGAATGCTACTCAGCAATGAGCATGAACAAACTTTTGCTGTATAAAAATATGGATGCATCCTACAGACGTACTATAAAGCACTAGAAGTCAGATACAAAAGAATAAAAGGGATATGATTCCATTTATGTAGATTAACTGGATAGGCAAAACTAACTGATGTGGTAGAAGTCAGGATAGAGGTTAGCTCTGGAGCTCAGGCAAGTAAATCGGAAGGGACAGAAGGGGAGTCCTGTGGTGTTGCTTAATGTCCTATTCTTTTCTCTGGATGTTGGTTCCATGGGAGTTTTGACTTTATGAAAACTAATTTATGTGTGCACTTTTGGTTTGTGCATTTTTCTTCATACATATTATACTTGAGTTAACAAATTTCTTAAAAGATGAGTTTCAGAGAGAAGATGGTGATTGACAATGTCTAAGATGTTAAAGGATTAAATATACCAAAGACAGCAAATGAATATCATATGTTTTTTAAATAGAGGTTATTGATAATCCTGGAAAGAACAATTTTAGATTCCTCATACTAGATACGATCCTCTTCAACTCCTTTAGTTTACTGCAGTGACCTTAGAGGTCTCCCTGACTTGAGTAACTCCCCAATTTTGATTCACCAAGAATTTTTATGCTAGACAAACCTCGTTAAAGACATCTTTGCAGTATGTAATTTCCCCAAGAAGGTAATGGTTTTCTATTTTCAGCTTTACCATATCTACATTTTTTCTTCTTAACTTTAAGATTCCTCCAGCATCTCACCACTCTCTATCTTGAAAACTTACTTTTGACTACCTGTCATGACTTTTCCACCTTAGTCTGGCTGATTTCTTTACCAAATTTCACATGTTTCATGTTCATCGCCCTCACATTTCATGATGACTATTATTGTTATTCGCCCATTTACGCTCAACCTTAATACTGTAAATACTGCAGAAATACCCAAATGCCTTCCATTCCTAGAGGAAGTCTCTGGTATCTCTGGCTACTGAAGAAAAGAGCCCCGTTGCACAAAGACCTCAGGGCAAAAATATTTCAAGGGAAAAGTAGTCAGAAAACACTCCTCTTGTAACTAATCAAGTTTAGTTCCAGAAAGAGTTCATTACTAAGTAGCTCTGAACCCATGGTGTGACAGGGTTAACCAGGGGCAATCTCCAACCTGCAAATGATCCTCGTGAGCACTGGCTTTTTTCTAACGTTATGGATAGTATCTTTTGGCTTGAAATTCATCAACCCCATCTCCTCCAAAGACATCACCATCTTCCCCTTAAAACTTCATTTCCAAGGTGCTGTACACTGGATAATATTATCATCGTCCTTCTACTCACCCAAGTGCTGAGACCTTTCAGCTCACTATTCTCCTCTTCTTCACCTAATTACTTGCCAAATCCCCATAACTCTAACTTAAATATATCTCTTGCACCCACTCTCCTTTTCAACCCCACTTTCTCTGAGTTGGTTTGGGTCGTTATTACCCTGTACTTAAACTATTGCAGCAACTTCATACCTGAATCTTCTCTCTTCTATATATTCCTTGACATTCTAGCTTCCAGAATGCCAGAAAAATCTTACTGGAAATAGTGCTCAAAAATATCCCATTGACCCCATATTGCCTACCAAATAATACCAACGATAAAGCCAGGCACTGCGGTCCTACATGAACAATGTCCATCCCCTGTTGTTCTAGCTTTCCTTCCACCAGGCATTTTCTCTAGTGGCATTCTTCCCCAATACCCTACACTCAAGTACCTCCCCTACCTTTGCTCATGCTGTCTCTTCCCCCGAAGTGCCCTTAATTACCTCTAATTTATCTGTTCCCTTTTGTGTGTATGAAAGTCCTGGCCACCCCTCCAGGCATTATTAAAATTCTGCTCTCAAAAGTCTTCTCAGCTCTCCCATCCATGTTCATTTGGTTCTGTTCCCCCTCCCCCATTCCCCCATGTTGTCTGATCGTGGTTTTATTCAAGCATCCATCATGGTCTGGCTTATATCTCAGGTACCTGTATGTGTCTGTCTCTCAAGTGAAGAAATATTGTCTTAATCACCTTTGTGCTTCTTCCTTCATTACCCTCTAGTTGGCAGGTGTTGATTGATTGTTAACTAGTCTATCTCTTAAGGCAATAGCCATAATCATCATCTTCCTCGGGGTACGGGTATAGAAAAAGCAAGCCAATCTAGGCATCAGGTCACCTGGATATTGGGCTCCAGCTCTGCCACTAACTAATTTGCTGTGTGACTTTGGGGATGTCCTGTCCTCTTTCTGGTTCTCATGCTCTGAGCTATGAAAAGAAGGGCCTGGACTAGGTCAGCATTTCCAAAAAGCATGTTCCATGGAACACCGGTCCCGTAGGACATTCTCTCCACCAGAAAGGATGCAACGGTCAAATAAATGGGGGAAATATCAAATAATATGTCTCCCTCATAGAAAATTGTACTCTGCCAGTTTTTCAAATTGCAGGTCATGACCAATAAATTTGTCATGAAATTAAGTAGGTTTCAATGCACATTTTTTTAAAAAGAAATTAGAATAAAAGATATCAGAGGGCATCACACATAGTAAGGGTAAATACTGTTTCATAAAACCCTTGCTTAAGTTGTGTATGAGTGTGTGTGTTTACGTGCGTGTATCTTTCTTATTGGAGGTTTTGGCTTCACATGCTTTAGAAATACTGCAGTATACACCAACATCTTAAAACCTCTGAATTACCTTGCTGTAAACCACCTATTTGATTCTTTCATCCCCGCCTTTTTCAAATGTAAACATTATATGCACAGACACACACAGGCAAACCTGACATACATGTATTGACAGGTTACAAGACATGATTGCTTGAAGAAACTCAAACCAGGAGTGAACATTGGTTTATATGATCTGAGAAGTCCTTGTGTCTCAAGCACACTGTGATTCTCTGAGTTGGGGGACAAACAGGTCAGAGCATCAGAACTGTTACCTGCTCGAACGTGCTGGGTAAAGGCGCACGGGGAGGCTGAAGAGCTCCCTGCTTGCAGAGCGCTGGGAAATCTAGATTTTTCGCTCCCTTTCTCATTCTACTGTTAGAATATTTGTCTTTTGTTGTGTACACTTACACGCCAGACTGCAAAAGAGGAACTGCCTCGGTGGGCCCGCTAACCAAGGCAAGGCTAACCCTTTGCGGGTGTAGAGGTATGACGGGCATGTCGGCATGAGACCAGCCCAGGGCACCGTGTCTGTCACTGATCGCCCTGCCTGCCTCCTGGCTCAGATGCTTCTTTGCCCGTGTTTCCCAGAGCACAGCCAGGAGACGCCCCGGCAAAGCCCTTGCCTCCCCACGTGGTTTCCCCTGCTGATGACACCAGCACAGCCCTTGAAATGCTTTCTCAGCCACACAGAGATGCTGCTGGAGGTGGAAACATGAGAAGGCTTGAAACAAGCTCCTAGCTGCAGGCAGCTCCCAGTCTGGCCTCCACTGGTAGGGGGGTTCCCCAGTGTTTCCATATTGAACCCAAACATGAAACAGTTGAGAGACTGGGATATGTGAGCACAAGAAGAAAAAGGAAAGTCCAGCACGGAGAGTGCAATTTCTAAGAAAGCCTCATTCCTCTCACTGTACCCCCGAGATCAGGAAATCCTGTGTTCAGAGGAGCACCTGTCTTTGTGAATCCCCTTCCCTTTACAGACCCGGGAGCGACCTGGACCTCTGGGTACGTCTGATCTGGGGTGATGCCAGCAGCCATGAGGACACAGCTGCTGAAATGTGCTCATGGGGTCTTGGGAAACCCGCCAGTCCTCCAAGTACCATGCTCTCCCCTCACGCCATGGGGGTGACCGTCCCCCGCTTGACTCCGGGGTGCCACTCCCCACTCTGTCCTTTCTGGCGCATCAGTCAGTAAATAGAGGGACACAACTATTGCACTAGAGCGGCAGAGAATCTTGGGGTAGTATTGGATACATATGAGGAATCTCTGGGACACGGCTTCAAGTCAGTTAATTCAAGTCAGCTTGACCTAGTTTCCCTTCAACACCCCCCTTGGACAGCTGCGCGGGACCCCTGTTATTTCTCTCTCACCTCAGCCCCAGAGAACCTGGAGCTGTTTCTCTCCCACCCTTGGCACCTGAGAAGCACAGCCCATCCTGTCTATGACCTGTCAAGACCACCCCCATCTCAAGCTGAATTTCTATTTTTAAATCACTGGAAGCCTAACTCAGTGGCATCACCACGTTTTCACAGATTACCCTGAATTCATTTTATTTCCCCTAGAGCACAACCCAGAGTGAGGGGTCAAATTATGTTTCCCCTCTTCTCTCACCGCACCCTGTGCACCTCTCTACTTTATCTGCTTCCCACCTTTATCCCAAATCAGTCGTGTGATTTTCTTTTTCCATCAATAGGTCATAAGAAGACCCATTTCCAGGTTACTGTCTTCTCAAGTCATTAAAATTTGCTTATCTTGGGTCAGAAAAAGATTAAAGATTTTGAGAATGTTACTTGACAGCTTGTTCTAGAACAGTACTGATTTAAATGCATGCCTGGGATCATGTATATTAAGCATGACCATTTACACTTTATTCTATAGCTATTAGAGAAGGGTGGCATTTTGTAAAGAAAAAAAATGAGGAAAGGGTCTGTTGTTTTCTCCTGAGACAAATAGCTTTCAGAGATAAGTGACTTAGGGTTCTCCAGAGAAACAGAGCCAGTGGTGGTGTGTGTGTGTGTGTGTGTGTGTGTGTGTGTGTGTGTGTGTGTGTGTGTCTTGTACAGAAAGAGATTTATGATAAGGAATTGGCTCATGCAGTGCTGGAGGCTGAGAAATCCCAAGATCTGTAGTCAGCAGATGTGAGCCCCAGGAGAGCCGAGGGTGAGCTCCAGTCTGAAGGCAGGAAACCACTGCCATCCCAGCCCCACAGCATGTGGGCGGAGCTCCTTCCTGCCCACAGGGGGCTCAGCTCTTCCGTTGTATTCAGCTGGATGAAGCCCACCCACGTGGGGGAGGGGAGTCTGCTTCACTCAGCCTGAAGATTCAAATGTTCATCTCATCCAAAAACACCCTCACAGATACACCCAGATAATATTTGACTAAATGTCTGGGTTCCCTGTGGCCCTGTCAAGTTGACACGTGAAATTCCATCACAAAAGGCTTATTGGGACCCTCTCTGGCCTTTTCATTCAAAACAAAAAGGATAAGAAACACAGCCAGCCCAGTGAGCTACGAGGAGATGCAAGATTTATTGACCCTAGGGTCAGCAATGATGAGAGAAATCGCTGAGTCTGAGAGGCAGTGGAGAAGATAGAGGTGGTCCCTCCGGTGTATGGCGTGTGCTGTCCCTGAAGGGGTCAAGCCGGGCAGCAGTGGGTACTGTCACTGTGGCTAAGTCAGCCAGCACAGTCAGATCAACATAGGGCCAGGCAGGGGGATGGCCCAATAGCCATGCAAGCAGAGCAGAGACCTTCAAGGTTCCAGGACGTCTAACTGCTAAGCTTAGGGGAACAAATGACTAAAGGGAGTATGTTTGTGTCCTCCTGAAATTCATATGTTGAAACCCTAACCCCCAGTGGGATGGCATTAGGAAGCAGGGCCTTTGGGAGGTCATTAGGTTTAGATGAGGTTATGAGGGTACAGCCCTCGGGATGGGATTAGTGCCCTTATATGGAGAGAAAGAGACTAGAACTTGCTCCCTCCAAACTGTAAGGACACCAGGAGAAGACAACCCTCTGCAAACTGGGAAGAGAACTCTCACCAGACACTGGGTCAGCCGGCGCCTTGATCTTGGACTTCTCATCTCCAGAATGATGAGAAACAAGTATTGTTTAAGCCACCGAGTCTATGGTATTTTGTTATAGCAGCCAAGCTAAGACAGGAAGACTCCATCATTGAGAAGTGGGTGCAAATGGCCCCCAAAAGTCACGCACATGAGCACAGCTCAGTTGCTGGTGAAGCTCAGGGAAGCCACAACCAGCATGGATCAATGATATACATCAAATAGAAAGTACAAGACTGAAGTAGAATTACTTTTCCAAACAAGACTGAAGCAAGTACCATGCCACGTGCAGATGTGCACATACAAAAATATAGGAATAGCAAAATTTTTTAAAATTAACGACATAACACTAACAGCTGCAGCTTTTAAGGGAAAATCCTTAAAACGACATAAATTGGATCTAAATAAATACAGAGCAATATTGAGGCTCACTGGTAGCCAACACACTCTAGAGACATTGTTATCACATAAGATGAGGACCAGACTGCAGGGACAAATGTGGAGCCCAAGGGAAGCCTGTGAAGAATGGGACCAACTCTGAGACTTTGCCAGGAGCTATCTAAAGCTACAAGAATGTGCTAATTCCCTCGTGAGATAATGTCACACCTGTGTCACAAGTATTTCAATTATTGACATACGTAGCTAGGTTAATTATTTAATATATCTCTGTATAATTCAGCCATCATCCTATGTGAACTTCTCTTAATCAATTCTTTAGTTTCCAAATTTCCCATTATATAATCAATTGATTGATATGTTACAGTTGTCAGTGCATAAGTCATCCAGACAATGCCACTCCCCCTTTATACAAACACACTTGTAACTCACTGTGCTACCTCATGTACCCGTTAGTTTTTGCTGCATAACAAATAACCCCAAAACTGTGGCTTTGAATAACAAACATTTTTTAGGAGTTCCAATGGGTTGCTTAGGCAGTTCTTGTCTGGGATGGTTTGGTTGATCATTGTGGTCAGCTGGTGACTCAGCTAGGGCTATATGGTCCAGGATGGCTTTCCTTACTTGCTGGTTGAGGATGTCTATGGGGCAATAAATATGACTCATGTGCATATCTCTTGTCGTCAAAAAGACTAGCCTGGGCTCCTTCTCATGGTAGTAGTCACAGCATTTACCAGAGGAGCAAGAGAGAGCAAGCCACAAAACACAAGCAATTTTCAAGCCTTTGCTTAAGTTACATTTGCTAGTATTTCATTGGCCAACACAAGTTGTGTGGGCAAACCCATCAGTGTGGGAGGAGATTAAACAAGGGAAATGATTGCTGGCACTTTGTAAATAGTGGACTATACAGATATTGTCAGCCATACCTGCTCCTCTATTGGTAGAGCTGCCACCACACTGCAAAAGTATGACAGTCTGAACAATCATTTCATGGGAATTTGCAGCTACAGATTATGTGCACCATACATAACCTGTCATGCCTGATAATGTGGTCACCCCTACATAACACAAGGTGGCCACAAAGAATGTATGAAAATTCCACACCCTTGAGTACAGCCCCTTAACCTATCAACAAGCCCCTTAACCTATCAACCTACCTTAGCATTATTTTAGTGAAATAATCATGATTATGTGAAAACTTGCATCCAAAATCTCACTCTCTGCTTCATGCCCTCTGATGACTCAGCAGCACGTGGGTAATGTAAGTGAGGTAAGAAAAACTTAATATGCAAAATTCAAATTTACAGAACAGATAAATTAGGGAATAGGGAGTAAGTCATCCCATCACAATAGAATTCTTTACTCTTACATCAGAATTCTTTAAAATAGCCAGCTCCTCCAGGGTCTCTAAAATAAAACTCATCACCAAACTTTACATGTAAATTCTCAGGATTACACCAATTGCATGTAACAAGGTATTTCTGTACTGATTATTCCCTGACTGGCTCTGCTTGACTTAACCTCTCCCTGCTGGAAGGATCAGTAAAGGGCTGCGTCCTTTTGGAAGAGTGTCCAAATCAAACCAGCAACACTGTGCCCACAGGACATCTCCAAAGCTCATACCATTACATGATTTCCAACCTGTGAACATTTCAACTCATATTATAGTCTTGTGCAACTGAAGCTACATCCCTTCCCAGAAGGGGGAAATGGAGTTCAACTCTCAGCCTTCAGTTGGCCAGTGGTGTTGGGGAGGGGCAGCATCAATCAAGTAGATGGAGGACAGAAAGGGGGTGAGGTCCCTACATCGCCCAGGGCACTGTCCCAAGTGCCCAGCCCCCACAGCTCCTTTCACTCCCACTCTGTTCCCAACTTTGCCATGACTAATTTTCTTCTCTTGATGGACATAGCCCTTAAAGAGCATGTGTCTCCTTCCCCTTGCTGTGTGTTCAAGCATGCCGATGCAGGAGGCATGGAATCCATTAAGGGGAAGGAGAGCAGGTCCTCGTCTTTCATCTCACAGCCAGCTTCTCCTCCGTGCTGCCCTGGGCTCTGTTCCACTGGGGCTGTTGTGAGCCAGCAGGTTATGTAACATCCTATAGAGGTTCCTATTTAAAGCTCTGAGAGGTGACAGCCCAGATGACAAACAGGCTTCAGTCTGTCAAGCGAACATCTCCAAAGCACCTGCATTTCCAGGCTGCTGTTCTTTCCTGTAGTCCATCAGGGCTGCACTCAGCTATTCAGGCCCTTCCAGGGGATGGGCGCTGCTGTGTCTCAGCAAGGGGCTGTCAGGTTGTCCCACTTCTCCTGCCTAATTCACACTGGGATATCCATATTTATATTGATCTGGGCACATTAAGGGCATACTCATGCTAGGCATCAACTTGGCAGGTCATCCAAAGCAACTTTGCACTCACTAAAAATTTCAACTCACCCACAAAATGCTTAGATTTTGTCTGGTCAGGGATGTGATTTGTTTCCCCCACTGCAGAGAGAAATCACATCAGGGATTGAATATATACATGATGTATATATCGTCTCTTTCCTATGGTAACTCTTTAGAAACCCTGTCCCTTGTTCACCTACAGATTAAGTGATTGTAGCTCCTGCTGTCAACACATCACCTTAGAGCTCTCATCTAAGCCAACACTCAGATGCAGCTCTAACAAAGTGCAAACCACGAGGGAATCAACCATTATGTTGACTGTCACAACCTTGCTGTGTCACAAATTCACATGTACTGAGATGGAATGTCAAGGTTTCTCCATTACTGAGCTTTCCTAAGCCTTCATTTGTACTCTGTTGTGGAAAACTTAACCTGGACCCTTCAAGCTGGTCTGTTTCTTCTAGTTTAAAACAACGTATTTTGGCTAACTGCTCTGTTCTGTGGCCCCCCACTCCCTGACTGACCTTGACCGGGGTGAGGGGAAGAAGGAGGCTGGCAGGCTGGGCGTCATCCAGGGCTGTTGAGGGCATTGTTACTGGTCTATCTCCATCCTCTGTCTTTGCCAGTTCCCTCTGGGATGGGACCAGCCTGCCTCTTCCGGACCTCGTCACTTCCCCTGGTGTCTTCTGCTGACACCCACTATCCCAGCGTGTCCTGGGACAGGCAGGGGCAGACTTTCTGAGTCATCTTTGCCCCAAGCACAGGCCATTTCAATTCTCTCTGCGCTTGCTCATCCTTCGGTGCCTCCCTGGGGACTCAGGACCTCCCGTCTGCTCCCTGGGACCACATGGAGTGCCAGGATTCTGTGAAATGGCCCCAGGCTAATTTTTCTGGGGGCCTCCTTTACCTGGACCCTCCATAGCTGAGGACCGAGGAAGGAATGTGTCAGCCTCCCCTTTTCTCTTCACGTTGAACTTATCTGCCTATTCGTCCATCACGTGCCATCCGCCCACCACTAGCTCTGGGATGGTGTGGAGAGGGCTGGTAGGCAGGGGGGCCCATAACGGTGACCTTTTCTCCATGCCCACTTCTGCATCTCTCTGGAAAGGGTTCTGGTCATCTCTTCTGGTCATGTGAAATGTAACTTTCATACCATCATGTGATATATTCCGTCCAATTGTTGGTGTAGAATACGTTTTATGCCCTGAGACTTTGTTTCTCTCCAAAAGCCCAACACTTACAAATTGAAAGTTTTCATTTCCAAGACTTTTGTTTCTGCTGCATATTAAATTATATATTTAATTAGACAATGGACTTCTTTGTTTTAATACTTGCCCACCCTCCCCCAAGGACAATGCTTATAGGGAACTGTTGTCCAAATTTTGGCATGCAAGGTCATGGCACAAGAAAACTGAGTGTTTGGGGGTAAGGAGAAGAAGAAAGAATTCATACCTAAAATTTTTATCTAATAGATTCTTAGGAGAAACCCATCCTCCTTTTGGTACAAGGAAACCTTAATATACATGTGGGTCTTGTTACCACCATTACCCACTGTCAGCTGTAATAATAATAATGGCAGATCTTTAGGCCTTTTATCATAAAGACTTTTCATATCTTTGTTAACAGCATAGGCTTCATTGCATCTGTATGTCAGCAGGACTAAATTCTGTAATAACATGTCACTCACAGCAGCAGCGAGGTAGCCAGCTCTGTGGGGCAATGCCAGCATCCTCCTTGTTCGCTGTCTGTCCGGTGCCCAGCATGATTCCTGCATCCTGTACATAGTAGGTGCTCTCTGAACCCTGGTTGATGGAATGATTAATCCCGTCCCCTTCATGAGGCTGAGATGGTGTTCCATGCAGAACAGAACTACAACATCCAGATTCAGGTTGTATCTGCCCAACGCACCCTCTAAAAAGGAGACATGAATCTACAACAAATCAGAATTTTAGAGTCCACATTGTCTCTGCTGACAGGATACGTAAGTTGGTTTGTCAAAATGAACCGGGACTATCGCTCAAAAACCTCCACAGTGCTGACTCCAACTTAACCTTCCTTTTCAAACTGATACATCCACTTCATCATCTATCAAATTATGAAAACTACCGATTTCCTAGACACTCTTATTCAGATGGTCTTCTAGTTTGGTTTCTCCAGAACCTTATCTGCTGGTTAAAAAAGCAAACAAAAAAGACCAGATTTGAAATCCATCCTGAGAAAATAGAACAAACTTAAAGGACGCTACTCAAGAAAAAGAAGTTTCTTTTTTTTTTTTTTTTTTTTTTTTGCGGTACGCGGGCCTCTTACTGCTGTGGCCTCTCCCGTCGCGGAGCACAGGCTCTGGACGTGCAGGCTCAGCGGCCATGGCTCACGGGCCCAGCCGCTCCGCGGCATGTGGGATCCTCCCGGACCGGGGCACGAACCCGTGTTCCCTGCATCGGCAGGCGGACTCTCAACCACTGTGCCACCAGGGAAGCCCATGAAAAAGAAGTTTCTTGAAAGGGAAAGTCAAGACCAAGCACACCTGTGTCCTGTGATTGCATGACTGTAACAGCAAGTCGAGAAGCCACCGCTAATAAAACCTCGGTCTCTGCAGGTCGCCCCGGTGCTCAGTTACAAAACATTCCAGCAGAGTATTTAAATACCAGCTCTTAAAACAGTGTTGCCTCTCACAGGAAATACAGCCAGACCTGGGGCACCAACCCTCCTTAGGCCAAGGTTAGTGTGTGCATGTGTGAGGAAAGAAGGCTTTTGTAAGATGTAAGAAAGGACTTCAGGAACAGGCCAGTGGACGTGTCTTTCAGAGCGCAGAGGCAGCTGGAGCAAATTGATCAAAAAGAGCGGTCCTGAGGTTTGCCCCCTAGACATGCATCATGAGAGCGTTCTCCCTGCTTTGCTCTTAGAGTAGCCCCTCAGGTGTGAGCAGCTGTACAGAGCCGGCTCCTTACACAAGCTCAGACACTTAACCTTCCCCTTCAGGCTCAGAACGAGGCCAGAAGCAGACAGTCAATCCCCGGTACTTTTCCTTCCCCGACCCCTTCTATATAGCTCACATTTCATTCCTCTTACCACTATTCCAATTTTAGTCATGTCTATAGATAACATGTCCTATAATTTCTGAAATATTTTAAAATCAACCCAGTTTGTATTATTTAGACACGTATTTTTTTTAATTGGGGTAGAGTTGTTATACAATGTTGTGCTAGTTTCTACTGTACAGTGGAGTTCCCTGTGCTATACAACAAGTTCTAATTAGTTATCTATTTTATACATATTAGTGTATATATGTCAATCCCAATCTCCCAATTCATCCCACCTCCCCTTTCCCCCCTTGGTGTCCATTAGACACATGTATTTTTAAAATGCATTTATAGCAATACTAGTGATAACAGATACCCATCTGGGGGGGGTTTCTGTATGTTTTATGAAATGGTACAGTCTTTCCTATGTACTGCAGGGAGCGGCTAATACCTCGAGATTCAGACTCCCTGGGTTTGAATCCTGCCTCTAGTACTGCCTACCTGTGTGACCTCCAGACCTTGATTTTATCTTCCACAAAGTGGAAATCATAGAATTCTATTTCATGGAGTTACTGTGTTACTGGAGTTATTACAAGTAAGGCCCTTAAAACCTGCTTTAAGGAGGTAATATGTGCTTAATAAATGTTGACTGATATTAATCTTATCTACCCCTTTCCAAGTCCTCTTGAACCACCCCTTTTATATCCCAAAGAAACATCTGAGGTTCCCCGTGGGGCTCTATCAAGATCACAGGAAATTAGGGTTGGAAAGGTGCCTGCTGGTACCAGCTCATCTTTATGTCTCAGGTCAAATGTCTCTTTCTTAGAACAGAGGTTTCCTTGCCCATCCTGGGTCCACTGTGGTCCTCCCCACACCCCGCCCCACAGACATTTCCCATCAGAGCGCTTTGGTTAATGTAATTTCTAGCACATACCACAGTCTGTACTGGTTTCACTCATGTATGATTTGTTAAGTGTTTATATATCATTTTTATCTAAATAAATGCACACACACACACACACACACACACACACACACACAGAGACATGCA
This sequence comes from Lagenorhynchus albirostris, assembly GCF_949774975.1. NCBI lineage: Eukaryota > Metazoa > Chordata > Mammalia > Artiodactyla > Delphinidae > Lagenorhynchus > Lagenorhynchus albirostris. Next base: position 105,298,413 of record NC_083103.1, on the reverse strand, counting down.
TAGGTACTGTTCGGTCCCATCTAGACTATGAAATGAGTTCAAAAACTTTGTCCACCTTTTCTTGGCTGGATTCCCCAGTGCCTCACACAGGTAGTGCACGTAACAGTTTATAAATATCTGTTAAACGAATAAACACATGCATGAGTGAACGAATACTATTATTTTGCAGACAAGGAAACTGGAGCGCAATAGATAAAAGTACCAAGGGTAGGATGGGGAAGGAGACAGGCGTTCCACTGCAGCACCCCATGCAGCATATGGCATGATGGCAGGCTTCCAGGCCTCCTCAACATGTTCTCGGGAGTCCGTGAGGGTCAAAATCATTTTCACGTTATACTAAGAATGCTGTTCGGCTTTTCCGCTCCATTGATGCCTGCATTGGTGATACAGACGCAATGGTGGGTAAAAATGCTGGCTCCTCAGCAGGGATCGAGTAGTGGCACCAAAATGTCTTAGTGGCCAGTATATTACTCTTCACCACCATATGCCCACAGAGAGAAAAGTTAAAAGCCAGTTCACTTAGGAACACGCTTTAATGAAACAGTAAAAAGTATTCATTTTATTAAATCTCAACCCTTAAATACAGACCCTTTTAATATTCTGTTGAGAAACCAATGTACCCATAATGCACATGTGCCGCAAAACCAAGAAGGATGATGATTTCAAGGTGATTGAGTTATGGGTTCAACTAGCTACTTTTTTTGCTGTTGCAACCCAGTTTTTGCTTGAAAGAGCAAATTCTAGACAAGCCATGGTTATTCAGACTCAGGCATCTGGCAGACATTTTCTTTAAAATGAGCAAAGTGAGCTGTCACCTAAAGGAAAACAACTGACAGTATTTGTTGCCAGTGATAAAATATGAGCTTCTGAGCAAAAATCAGAATTTTTAAAAAATGTGTCTCTGCCGCCATGAGCTTGACAGCTTCCCAATACTCAAGAATACTTCTCTGATACGATCAGTAGTTATGCTAATAAATGTGACTTTTGATATTGTATTACGAAATGTGTCAGCTTTGGGATGATCTGAATAACTCAACAAACCAGAATTTTCCAAATGGCCAATGCTTGACGTTATACAATCACACACGGGCAAAAGAGCCATCAGGAGTGCAGGAGGGACCCGTGAATTTTTACAGAACAGACTTCGAGACATTCACTGACACAGTTTCAGAGTTCACACTGCAGTTGACCTTTAAAAAACTACGACCACCTGTCAAGTTTTGGTGTAGTAACAAAGAATATCCAAAGTTACTGGAAAAGCCTATTAGGATACTTCTTTTTTCTACTGTACATCTGTGTGAGGCCAGATTTTCCTCATCTGCTTCAACCAACACAACCTATTCCAACAGATTGAATGCAAAAGCAGATCTGAGAATCCAACTGAAGCCAGACATTAAAGAGATTTGCTCAATGTAAAATAATGACATTTTCTTACTAATTTTTTTCAATTTTGGCAACTATGGTTATTTTTCATGAATACATTTCTATAAAGGGGTTATTGTTTTACGTTAATAATCTCTCTCTTTTCAGTTTTTCTTTCTCATACGGCAAACATTTATCACGATAACCCACACATAATATTCTTTGAGGACTTCAATTATTTTAAAGTGTATAAAGGGATTTTGAGACCACAACGTCTTAGAACTGCCGAATTAGAACACGGAAAGTGATGTCCAAACTCATTAATGTTTATGGAGGAGAGGCCCCCTGAATGGTGAGTTCCAAGGTCAAAACATGACATCTTGTGATCTGTGGCACAGCTCTGCGGGGCCATATTGTTATCATTTTAGAATTAATACGTGATCGATACAATTTAAAAATTAGTAAACAATACAGATATCTGTATTGATCAGGATATTGGTTAAGAAATCTGCAGGGCTAAAAATAACAAAGATTTACCTTCACTCGTGGTAAATATGCATTTCTGGTTTAGGACTCTGCTGCCTACCTCTTCCCTCCAGGATGCAGGCGGATGCAGCATCTGACATGGGGACTGTAGTTGGTTGCCAGGGCAGGGAAGGGGATGTGAGTTGTCCAGCTTAAGAGGACTGGCTTTTAAAGCTCTCACCAAGCTGTACTGTGTGGCTCTTCTACTCCCATGTCGTTTATTCAAGCAAGTTTCATGATTCTGCTTAACTTCAGGGGTCAGGGACTTGCCATCCTCCCTTGAAACCACGATCCGGGAAGCAGGAAGGCAGTGACGTAGGATTAGTGGGAGGCCGTGTGCATCAGCAGCTCTAATGACTGCCACAATGTAAAGCTCCAGTCAAAACATAAAACCCGGGTTTCCCTGGTGGCGCAGTGGTTGAGAGTCCGCCTGCCGATGCAGGGGACACAGGTTCGTGCCCCAGTCCGGAAAGATCCCACGTGCCGTGGCGCGGCTGGGCCCGTGAGCCATGGCCGCTGAGCCTGCGTGTCCGGAGCCTGTGCTCCGCAGCGGGAGAGGCCACAACAGTGAGAGGCCCGCGTACCACAAAACAAAACAAAAAAACCCCATAAAACCCCATTTCTAACATGTACTGATATCTGATTCTTACTTTGTTCATCTATCATTTTTCATAGTCAAAGTATTTTGTGCATGCTATTCTGTGTTCTTTTCATCTGACATTATCTTGAACGTCTCCATAGTTCTCATGTAATTTGAATGTCAGTGTTACATTTTACTGTGGATAATTTATTATAATTTTAAACATTTCTTAGTTGTTGGTTATCTGGGAGAATAGCTAGTTTTTCACTATAATAGATGGCATAGCAAAGCACATCACTGTAAGAAGGTATTTTAAAAAATGACTTCTTTGGGGTTACTGAGTCAAGAAGCAGGCTGCATTTTTGGCGAGGACACGTGTTCCATAGTGCTCATTCTATAAACTTTTATGGATAAAGATCTGCTCTTACTCAGTTCTGTATCCCCAGAGCCTAACAAAATATCTGAAATTTGGTCGGCACTCAGTACATGTTCCCTGAATGAATGAGTTTTGCCAGATTACTTTCCAGAATTATTACCCCAATTTACAGTACCACCAGCACAGAGTTATACTGCTCTTACAGACGCTTTAGTAGCTTGAGCAGTGATTTTCTTTTCATTTATTCAATGATTAGCAGGCCTAAAAACAATTCCGAGATTTTTTTCTCTACTGGTGTTTTCTCTCACATGTGCTCTACTTAATAAAGTAAATCTGGCAATCCCTCTCAGGAATTTATACCCTGTCTTCATTTATTTGGTTTTTTAAAGATTTGGGGACATCAACGGTGGGCTCATTGAAAGAAGAGAATAATAATAGGAATAAGTGGAGATGGAGCCAGTGGGCCAGCTGAAGAAATCAAGCATAGAATTTATTATTATTAATTATTAGCAGCAGCAGGTATTTACTGAGCACATTCCGTAAATATTATCTCTACTCCTCAAAGCATTATTGAAGGGTAGGTACAATCATAGCTCTACTTTCTAGGTGAGGAAATTGAGGCTCAGGGAAGTTGCAATTGCCCAAGACCACACAGGTGGGAAGAAGCAAGTCAGGTTTTGAACCTGTGTTTGCCTGAAGTTGGTGCCCGCTCTCTCCACGTCCCGCGGCCTCACCTGTTCACGAGAAGCCTGTCAACAGCCCAAACCACAGTCAGAGAGGAGGGGTGTCCGTGGGCCGCAGGGGCTGATGGGACACACAGGCTCTGTGGAGTGGTGACCGCAAAAGGGTGCCCAGCACCACGCTGTGTGATACTAGCAAGGACGTGTGACCCGGGTGGGACCCCGGCCTCACCCGGGTTACACGGCACAGGGTCTAATCTGTGCCAAGGGCAGGGTGGGCAGGAGAGAGGCAGGTTGGCAGTCGGGCCAAGAAGGCGCCACCCGGAAGCCGGGAGCAAGGCTGAAGCCCAGCCTGGCTCAGCGTGCCGGGTGCCCTGGGCTCCGCCGCGTCCTCACCTTGGGCGGCAGACAAGTTCCAGACATCACCTTTCACTGATAAAAGCTGGCCACCAAGACAACTGGCAGAAACCTCCTCCTTCCTCCTCCAAAAGTCCCATGAGACTATTTACGTTTAAGTGAATTAAAATGGAATAAAACTAACATGTCAGTTCCCCAGCCAACTGGCCACATTTCGAGGGTTCAGTAGCCGCATGTGCTGGTGGCCACTGGGTTGGACTGGACATCACAGATATGGACCCTGTCAGTCAACACAGAAAGTTCTGTTGGACTGCACGGCGAGGGCCCCGCCTCCCCAGGAGGACCAGAAACAGCTCGGTTTCACCTGGGGGCTGCAGAGAGCTGCAGACGCCCTGGCCCCGCTCCAGCCCTTCTGCGCTGGGAGCTTCAGGTGGCCGGATCCTCAGGTGCTGTGTAGACACAGTCGAGCTCAGGAAACCAGTGGCTGTGCTCTCCTGCTGAACACCTGTCTACCTGAGACGCGAGGGGCTGACGAAAAGAGCCACTGGCCTTTCATTCGTCATCTTTACTGCAAACGTCCCTCCCACCCCAGTCTATCGCCTTTGCTTTTATTTTAGTTTTGTTCATTTTTTATGAGCGTATTTTTGGCTCCTATTAATATTCAAAATGTTGTGATGGTAGGAGCAAAGCCTGCTTGGCCGGGAAAAGTCCTATCCCGTCCCCTCCCACCCCCGTCGCGCTCTGGCTCTGGAACCCACACCTCCGCAGCATCCTTCCACTGAGGCAGTGATGTCATCAGCCCAGAGCTGTGCAGCATCACAGAAGGGGGTGGAAAGACCCGCAGGTCCCCCTTCTGCAGAGCAACCTGGAATTTATGTATTCCCAGGCAGTGGTAGGGGCCCATCTTGCAAGGCCTCATAAATATTTAACAACAAGCACTTTGTAAAGAAGAATGTTATTAAGGGCGGTGCTGCCAGCAGCTTCAAAGGTGCCTGTATATCAGGAAGTGCTAATGCTGTGTGGACACAACCCTCCTGCAACAGCCCCAGGGCACCTCAGCCCCTTATCTTTCAGAGGGAGCTGGAAAAGAATTTAGAGGCTTTGCAGATATTCCTGCCCCTCAGAGGAACAATCTGGTTCCTCTGACAAGTCATGTATCTAAGAGAGAAAAAGTAGTGACCAGAGGAAAAAATATGTGTGTGTGAATACATACTCACGTACACACATACACACATGCACCCTAGACGGTCTACCAGAGAAGCTGGCGCAGGCAGTATTTAGTAGGGCTTCTTTTATTCTGCTGCGACCAGCTGAATTTTTTATTGCCAGGAAAGCCAGGCCCAGGCCACTTATTTCAACACTCAGAGCTTTAATGATACTGGTTCAGTTTTCTCTACTCTGTGGATTGGATACACTACATTGCAATTCAAATCACCCCAAACACCACAGTAAGCATGAGGTGATCACATTTCATCCTAAGTGTAAATGGCTCTCCGCAGGGGACTCGTTCTGGGAGCTGGGGCCTGGGACAGCATTGCCCTGGCAATTTCTTTTTCCCCAGTTGATCATCACTGGAGGTAAATGCTCCGAAGATTAAAGTTCCCAATCCATAAAGCAAACTGCTGTTAGGTTCAGAAAACAGCCTCCGTTGGCCAACCCTAGTACAGCCAAAGAATCACAAGGGATTGGAAAATGAATGGGGAGGGGTGTGTGTGTGGGTGCGTGTGTGTGCGTGCGTGTGTGTGATGCTTATTACACATGTCTTCCCCAAATAACTGTTGTGAAGGGGTTTGAAAAGCTAAGTTGACTAACTCAAGATAAGCCAGGGAAAGAGTACTTGTGCATTTCCCACCATAAAACGCTGCTCCCAGGGTCCGGCAGAAAAGGACTTCTGAGCCCTCCAGAGGATTATGTTCCCTATGAATAAACAAAGTTTTCCTGGAAACCACCTCTCATGCCCAGAAGCAAAGTCCCAGAACTATATACGTGAACGGGAGGCCCTTACGTAAAGTAGGGATCCCCCTGCCTTTTTGCAAGTGATTCTGCATTTTAGCCAGTCAGTTGCCCAGAGCATGACCAACAGCCATGTGTTATGAGAACAGGTAGGAGAGCTGTGTGCTGATGGAAACACGCATGGATGCAGCCATCACAAACCTATCCCGCAGATGCGTGACCAAGCACCTCCCCAGGTGCAGGCTCTGATCCAAGCTCTAATCAAGAAGTTCACTTTTAAGTGAGTTGCTTGGGACCTGGCATAGGCTTTCCCATAGAAACGATGTTATAAATAGTGCTCTGGCCTAGCCCACAAAGGCCTCTCTAACCCGTAATGTGCTTCCACTATGCTATAGTTGCAAGAAAACTTTGTAGAAAACAATCACTGTGCGATACCGGTAATTAAACCAAACAGTAGAACAATAAGATGAAATGTCGTTTTTTTTGACATGAACGTTCATTCTTGAGGAAAGTAAGATTAATTGGAGAAAGATAAGGAGGTAGATAGAGCCCGTGCGGTGCTCGGTGAAGGAGGCTTTGGGGTTACCTCAAGGGCTGTTGAGGTTGATGGCGCTGGCTCTTCAAGATGTGTCATTTCACTTGGAAACTTATGGGGTGCCTTTCTTTTGCTGCAGGTGTATCCCTAGCACTACTTATGCTCATCCTCCATAATTAGAGTCAGTTTTATTTTCCTCTCACACATTGAAAGAAAGAGCGAGACAGGGAGGGGCAGGAAGAAAAACAAAGGAGACTGGAGAGAGTGAAAGAAGTAAATTTCTGGAAGCAACTAAGCAACAGTTAAAAATGAAGGGAATAAATTGGAGGTTAAAAGAAAATCTGCGAGCAAAAGATTGCCTTGGGAGCGTCAAATGAATCAGTCAAAAGAAGGGGAGAAAGGGGGAGAGAGGGAGGGAGAGAGAGAGAGGGAGAGAACATGCGTCTACTCCCGCAGAGAAGAAATGCTGTCTTAGGCAGTTCTCTGCAGGTCATCAGAGGATGCTATCTTTGCTGCTGACTGCAGCGATGCGACGGGGACACCCTTGGGAGGACCAGGGTGAGGTGAGTGTAATCACATTAGGGCTGGACATGCCCAGGAGCTGAGACAACTCTTAGTTCCTGGAGGTGAACGATCTGCTTCGCGGATGACCCGTAGGCATCACTGTCTCACAGCACCTGGGTCCCCCTCAGAACCTCCCCTTCTTTTGTCTGGAAGTCCAGTCTCCGGTCTCCTCTCTCGCCCTGGCTCCTTCCCTCCACCCTCGAGCTGCTTTTTGCTCCATCTCAACCTTGGGCCGTGGTTCCTCCTCTCATTCCCCAGAGAAACACCGGTGGTTGAATTTAACAGGCTTTTACTGAAGATTTTAAGACAAGAGCAGGAAATTTTAGGCTATAAGAGAAACCATATCAAATTCAATGCCAGATACCATTGTTCCTAAAAACCATCAATTCCTCCCAGCACAAGAACTCTCCTTCCGGCCCCCATTTCTGGGTACCTCCTGGGAGCCATATAGATCATACTCCATCCCCAAGGCACCCTACCGCTGTCTTACTCCCTAAGTTCCCAGGGTGGCTAAATGCTTTCCCTTTGCAGGTAATTTCCAGTAACTTTCAGGAAGGAACAAAAATTACTGACATGTGAGAGTTTGTCATCTTTCCCATCACCCCCATCTGGGATAAGGCAAGCGAGAGTTCCTCCCCAGGCTTCTGCTCCTTCCTCTACTGGGTGAGACAGTAGCCTAGGAGAGAATAGTAGCCTCAGAGCCACAGTTCCAATGAGAACAGACTGGACCCTCCAGGGGCTACTGCTATTTGCCATGAGTGGCAAATCCTGCAGGAGGGAGGGCAGAAGGAAAGCAGTGAAGAGGGTTGCCGGATGGAGGAGATTGAATGGTTTTTGGAAGAAGGGCCCCTAGAGGCACTAGAACCACGGGCTCTGTCCTTAGACCCTGGCAAAGACAGACTCAAGAGATGTGAACACGGGACTCCAGCTCCGACTGTGCTGCTTTCATTGTGACCCAGCTCTGGAATTAGATCACGTGGGTCACGGCTTCTGCTCTATGATGCAGAGAGATTTAATTCTCTTTTGTCTCAATCCGCCACTGCAGACTAGGCTTTGGAGCCTAACCCAAAGGCTTATTAATTGGCTTTCTTAAACAAAAGAGCCATCTTCTCTGAGATAAAAACTGCTGTCCCTTATAATGCACAAGTCATAACTGAAGTCATTTATTTTTTTAAATAGCAATATTTTCTCCTCAGTTGTACTTATTCTACGTGTTCCTTTACGATCCACAAAGTGTTTCTGTGTGACCTCCACCTGGAAAACCCCATCCTCCAAACCAAACTCTCATTATTAAAGAGTAGCTGTTGAATTGTAAACATATTTCAATCGTCATCAAAAGAAGGAAAAATAGGAAAATATTGCCACCTGGAAGGTTGGATCAAAACTAAATGACAATTATCTTCCCATTACTGGCCGTAAGACCCAGGAGAAGAAAGGAGCTAGCAGTATGCAAAGAGACCGGGACACACTGAGTTACCCGAAGGCCAGGCTAAAGTGGGCAAGTGGACGACAGGAGCCTGGAACACAAAAGTCGGGTCCTCTTTGCATCCCTATGGATGGTGCCCACCTCGGCCCTGTTCTCTCCAGCCCGAGCCCCTGCACCATGGTGATCCCTTATTTTCCTGACTCAATTCATGGCTTAACTGGGCTTCCCTCTTCCTCCCATTACTTCATAGTGTGGTGGGATGGGGGATGGTAGAGGGGTGGGGATCTATACCTTGAACTTAACCCTCCAAGTACTATTGTGGTCACTGAGAAAAAGGATACCATGTTTTCTTTTCTTGGAATACCTGTTTTAAGATTCCATTTGTGAACACAGAAAAGAGTGGATTACAGATTTTGTTTTGCTATTATTTCAGTAGCAAATCCTAAATATGAAAAGATTATTCAGAGAGTAAGTTTACATTGATTTTGAAAAATCAGATCTACTGCAAAGCAAGGCATAATTAAATAATGCAACAGAATATTTTATTTGAGGTTGATTGATTTGACCTGGTTTACAATAACACAAAGGGTTATAATGCAAAACAGTTTGCCTTTTCTTTATAACCTCCTGTCGTTCTAAATATTTTTCATAAAGTGACAGGAAAAAAAAATTAAGTTTTAGCAGAGGTGCCAAGATGCAGTAGGTAGGAGATTTCAAAGTTAGTGGTCAGAGGAATGTAGATTACCAAAGGAAATTAATGAAAGCTCACTGCACAGCTCTGAGCATTTCACCTGCTTTCAAGACATAAAAGGGTCAAGGGAAGATTTGATGAGTTTTTGTGTGTTTTTTTTGGAAGGGCTGTCACCACGCTTCCAGACACAAGCCCTGGGGGGAAGGAGGAGGCTTCTTTCTTTTCCCAAGAGAGCTGGCTAGGATTGTGGTAATCGGTGTACGGGACAGTGGACCTCTGCCTGACTCACAGGAAAAGGATGAATCAGATGGTGGCTACCTCGAGATCAGCACTCCCAGCGTCCCATGGCCAGACACAGGCCAGGCCAGAGAAGGAAAGGTGGGCCAGGGCCAGTCTGAATCCTGTCCAAGAGGGCTCCTGCCAGGGAGGAGGGAACAGGACACGAGGGTCCATGACAGTTCCCACCAGCTGGGACCTCTCACACCATCCTCCCGATGTGGACACGTACCTTTTTATTCAGCTGGCAGGTCCCAATCCCCTCACGGGAAGCAGGGCCCTGTTCCCATGAGCACTCCTCCATCTCCAGCCCCTGCCCACCCCCTTCAGAGGCATCTGCACACCGAGGTGGGAGAGGAGCCAGGCTACTGCCATGGCTCCTGTGCCTTGCTTCTCAAGGCTTGTGCCTTGCTTCTCAAGGCTAACTTTTTTTTTTAATTGAAGTATAAATGATTTACAATGTTGTGTTAGCTTCAGGTGTACAGCAAAGTGATTCAGTTTTATATATATGTATATACATATATATTTTTTTTTCTTTTTCATATTCGTTTCCCTTATAGGTTATTACAAAATATTGAGTATAGTTCCCTGGGCTTTACAGTAGGTCCTTGTTGGTTATCTATTTTATATATAATAGTGTGTATCTATTAATCTCAAACTCCTAATGTATCCCCCCCTTCCCCTTCGGTAACCATAAGTTTGTATTCTATGTCTGTGGGTCCGTTTTGTATATAAGTTCATTTCCATCCTTTTTTTTTAGATCCCACGTATAAGCGATAGCATATAAGATTTGTCTTTCTCTGCTAGATGGCATCTTCTAATTTCCTAACTCAGATTGCATTTGTGACTTAAACAACAGATTGGTCACTCAAGAGCCAATCGGATACTGAGCTGAGGGTCTCGGGACACTCACAAGGATCACCCGTTGCCATTGTCCACACTGATTGGCCAGTGTGCACACTTGTTTAATAGAGAGCAAAAAAGGCACGGGCCAGGATTTTCATCCAAATGCAGGTGGAGATTAGAACAGAATAGAAAAAAAATTTAAAAACTGAATAAAATGTGAGATCTCCAGTTTTAAACTAATTTCATGTGGCTGCTTCCACAAAATCATTTCAAACTTGTTTACATGCTCTTTACTACATATTATTGGTCTCATCATTTTTGGCTGGGATTTCAAGGAGACAATCCAATCAAAAATATTCAGGAATCAGGTAGAAACCAAAGACCACTCAGAGACAGAACTAATTCAGAAGTCAATGATCATTTAAAAAAGAGTTTTTCCAAACTCCCAATTATCCATTAATGCGTTATGAAATGAATCCAGTGAATTATTTTTAAGTGGAATTGGATGGATGGGATGAAATAGAGGAGAACAGAATAGAGTACAGAATGTCAGAGTGCATCCCCCATGAGGTTAAATATTGTTTAGCAACGATTTTATTTGTTTTATATGTATGTGTGCGTATATTTGTCCATGTGTGCTGGGATAAGCATGTAAAGGATATTTCATATGGTATCTCACAGTCAAAAAATTTTTGAAAGACTCCAAAAAAGGACAAATACAAAATCCATGGAGAAAAAACAAGCCAAGACTCGAAGGTAGCATTAGAAATAAAATATAGGCAGGGGGAGGAGAAGTAGACCAGAGGGACCAGATGTGGTCCAGATGTGACGTCAGCTGCCCCAAGGTAGTTCTCATGCTCACAGCCAGAGTTCCTTGAAAGCATGTTGTACAGCTCACTTTGCCAACAGAAGGAAGAAGGAAGAAAGAGAAATAGGCAAGGGGAAAGGAAAAGAAGGGGAAGGAAGGGAAGAAAGAAAGAGAGGGAAGACATTTTAAAGATGAGCAAGTCAGTGAAGATAATTGCAGGACACTTTACTGCTTTTTAAAATGATCTCAACCCACACAGCATGAAGACACATGTGCGTATAAAAACCCACTTTGAATGGAAGGAATTCCAAGTTACAGTCAATGCGCGATGCACTTTGCAGTGTTGCCACGCGTGACATATAAAAGGTTGTGGTAGTAGCAAAATCTAAGGATAATAGCCTGGTCCTTCACCTCGTGAACATTATCTGAGCACCCATCTCGTCTGACTGAGTGGAGTTTGTGGGCTTTCTTCACTACAGATAGCATCTTCCCAGGGCATATGTAGACTGGGCAAGAACCACTGTACAGGATGGACCACCCTCGGGGATGCCGCCTTGTGTGGACTTTAGGCGGGACCTTTCCTACTGAATTTTCCGTGAATGGTGCCCAGAGATTTGTGAAATGCACTGGCCCTAAATATGCACTCATGTCCTCAGCCCCCCGGCACCTGTCGTAATACCCCTGCTGGCCAGGTCCACCTGCAGAGCCATTGAGAGCCCTGCCCTCTGTACTAGAGGCATGGAGCTGGGACCTGTGTCTCCCTCGATCTTCATCTGCTCTCACCATGGCCTCTTGCTGGGCTGGTGGGGTCTCCTGACTGCCAGGTAGTGTATATAACCTCATATTTACAACACCCCTAAAACATCTGGTAAGTCTAGTTCAGGAAAAGCTTTTTTTTTTTTTTTTTTTTTACAATATTCTGACAGTAAAAACCTCACTCAGTCTCCCCTGCCCGCCAGATTTGCTCTTCAAGGGCCAGGCAGGATTCCAGGGCATCTTCAGTGAAGACCTTCCTAACTCCCCAGCTCTGAACCACTGCCACACTGGGCTTCTGCACTCCTTCCCGTCCCTCTCATGACCCGACACCTTGTACTGCTTGCTGTGGTCTCAGGTGCCAGAGTTAGTTTGGACTCTAGTTATGCTGAGAATCCCCTGCAGCCCTCAGCACTCCGGAGGGTCTGAAAGCACAGGCCACACCCAGACTTAGTTGCAAGAAGTTGGTTCTTTGAGCATCACTCTCTGTATGTATGAAAAATGACCTCTGGATCAATGGATCCCATTTTGGAGAACTTATGAATGGCTGGACTTGGTTTCTGGAGACAAGAAACAGAAAAATAAAAGCAACTTATATGCCAGGCAGCATATAAAGTGCTTTACACCCAACATTTTTCTTAACACTGCCCACCACCTGATTTGGTAGGTATTTTTAACTATAATTTATTGAAGAAGAAATGCAAAATCAAAGAGGTTAATTTCTCCAAAATTGTACAGCCAGCAAATGTCAGAGTCCGGACCCCTAGTCTGTACTGTTTTTATAAAAATAGTGTCTCTAATGTAAATTGGTCCTGTTCTGAATTTCAAAAAATTCAGGTAGCTGGGAAAACGCTTCGCATCTGACAGGGAGTAATTTCAATTTCCCAGAAGGTCTGAAGACCTTCCCCAAGAACTGTAAGCTAGTTGTCCAGGAGCTAGTAGGACTTCAGACTGTATCTCATGGACTCACACTGGGCATTGGTCATTCATAAGAAAATTACCTACAGCTATCAAGATGAGTTGGAGGACTGCCAACGGGCACGTGAAAAGATGCTCAACATCGCTGATTATTAGAGAAATGCAATCAAAACCACAATGAAGTAACACCTCACACCAGTCAGAAAGGCCTCATCAAAAAGTCTACAAATAATAAATGCTGGAGAGGGTGTGGAGAAAAGGGAACCCTCTTGCACTGTTGGCGGGAATGTAAACTGATACAGCCACTGTGGAGAACAGTATGGAGGTTCCTTAAAAAACTAAAAATAGAGCTGCCATATGACCCAGCAATCCCACTCCTGGGCATATATCTGGAGAAAACCATAATTTGAAAAGATACATGCACCCCAATGTTCACTGCAGCACTATTTACAATAGCCAAGACGTGGAAGCAACCTAAATGTCCATCAACAGAAGAATGGATAAAGAAGATGTGGTATATAAATATGTGTGTGTGTGTGTGTGTGTGTCTGTGTGTATATATATATATATATACACACAGACACACACACACAATGAAATATTACTCAGCCATAAAAAAGAATGAAATAATACCATTTGCAGCAACATGGGTGGACCTAGAGATCATCATACTAAGTGAAGCCAGACAGAGACAAATATCCTATGATATTGCTTATATGTGGAATCTAAAAAAATGAAACAAATTAACTTATTTACAAAACAGAAATAGACTCATAGACATAGAAAAGAAATATGATTGCCAAAGGGGAAAGAGGGGTAGGGATAAATTAGGAGTTTGGGATTAAAATATACACACTACTATTTATAAAATAGGTAACCAACAAGGACCTACTGTATACCACAGGGAACTATACTCCATACCTTTTAATAACTATAATGGAAAAGAATCTTTAAAAGAATATATATATATATATATATATATATATATGCACGTGTGTGTGTAACTGAATCACTTTACTATAACCCGAAACTAATACAACACTGTAAATCAACTATGTTTCAATAAAATTTAAAAAAAAAAGAAGAGATGGAGGCTGCAGAAAAAGAGATGCAGCAAAAGTCACATAATCTGAGGAAAACACCAAAGAAAATCATCCAGAAAGACTGGCGTCAACAAACGATGAATTAACATGGTAAAGTGGCGAGGAGATGCATGGACCAGGTCAGAATGTGTGCACAGCTTTCTACAGACTTGAGACTCTTTTAAAAATGTTGCTGCCTCATTGCTACAGGAAAAATAGAACTCAAATCCTCCATAACCAGAAGGTCAGACTCCTAAGCCCGGGTGAAATGATAATAACGAAAATAAAAGATTTTATTAAGCCGAATACCGTGTTAAAATTTAATATACATGTATTACCAAAATTTAATGTATGTGTATTACCTAAACTAATAAAAACCGAGTGAGGTCGATTGTTTCAGCAAATATGTTTTGATCTTTTAGGTACTTTTCTAGCTGATGAGGGTACAGTAGTGAACCAAAGGGATGGAACTCTCTTTCCTCTGCATTGTTGGAAATATTATTATTCCTGTACTACAGATGAGTAAACCAAGGCTTGCAGAAATCAAGTAACTCATCCAAATCACACAGCCACTCAATGGCAGAAGGCTTGGGTTTGAATCCAAATCTGTCTGACTCCAAACCTCTAATGGAAGCCCCCAACTGTCTCTCGCTGTACTCAAAGCCCACTGCCAGGCGTGTAGCTGTAAGATCCCACTCTTAATTATCCTACTTGCCGGAGCACTACACACATGGCCTTTATGGTCAGTTCTGGCCCTTGATCATATTGTCATTTACTATTTTCTAAAATTTTCATGGTTGTTAAGACTTGCTCGCCCACCTAAACTGATAATTCCTAGAAGTTTGGGCAAGATAATATATTCCACAGCATTTCCCAGAGGGCTGGGTGCACTTCACACAGGTTTTAAGTACCTGTTAATCTTCCAGGGCACCATGGGGAATAAAAAAATTGAATAAAATATTGCCCCTGCCATTCGAAGTCTTATAATCTAGCGGATACTGTCATTAAAAAAATGACGGATGGAATTTTAGTTTCAGCAAATCCCATTTTTGAGAACTCATGAAAGACTTGTAAGTTTTCCAAAGACTAGAGAAAGACCAACACAATGTACGTTTTTAGAAAGGCAGAAAGATCAGGACTCAGAAAGTGAGAGATTAGTAACAACACCTAACTTGCCCATGATAAATATCCCCAAGATAAATCAAGAAAGAATAAATGGGGAGAAAAATGATTATGTGTCGGGTAATCACCAATGTGGCTTTAAAAGGAACCCATCATGTCCGACCAATTCAATCCCCAAAAGGAAGATGAACCTTGTAGAAATGGTGAAGCAGTAAACATACCGTAGCTTGACTACAGTGGAGTTATTGATTCTGCCCCATAAATAAGCCAATCAAATCGAGCCTAGGAGACCACACGAGAAGGTGGGTGCACTCAGAGGAAGCCACACAAGAGGTTTTGGATAGGAATTAGTCTTGAGTCCTGATTGAGTATTTCTGGTTTCCATTGATGACGTGGGTGATAGGCGGGGATGGACTTATAAGCCATGAGGAGCCCCAAAAGTGCAGGGTGAGCACTTTCTGTTGGACAGGTCTGGAATTCTCCACAGTTCAGATCACTGAGAAAATCACTGAAAATGGGAACGGGTTGGATTTAATAGAGAAGGCAACTTCTGACCTTTCTCCCTTTCTCTCTCGACTACTCCTGGGCGCCAAGTGTGAAGGGAGCCTTCACTTGAAGCCAGAGGCTCTGATGTGGGAGAAGGATTACCTAGCTTTGGGTTGTGAGCCGGTCCACTGGGACCTCAGTTTTCCCATCTGTGCAATGGGGGAGCCGCAGAGCTTCGCATAAATGCTAAGTAGTATTATGCTTCATGCAAAGGGCAAAGATCCTGACTTGGAAAGAAAATGGGAGGAAAAATTACAGGAGACAGAATGAGAAAACACAGGAGAGAAGCTATTAGCCAGTCTGTGGAGTAAGACTGCAAGGGCTTGAACATCATAAAACATCTGTGGTAATTTCCGCTCACCTCTGCTCCTGTAGTCGCCGTGTGGGAGGAAGCAGTCTGCTGTCTTTAAGAATCGGGGAAAGGAATAAAGCAAGTGTTTGCCCTTGACAAGGTGGAGGAAATCTCTCCAAAGTCATAGAGGTTTGGATGTTCTAAATGAAGAAATTACTTAATCTACCTGGGGTATTGTAGCTATTACATAAACCAATGTAAACAAGCTTCCAAAATCCAGCTCCTAAGGATCGTTTGGACACACACAGCAGACTGCTTCAAACTGACAGTTTCCTGGGCTGCCCTTGATTTCCAATTTGCTGACACTCAGTTCATCCCAAATTAATGGAGTCACCTGCCCAACAGCCAAAGCTGCCCTTTGGGGTTGGCCTCAGGAGTCCTGCCTGGAGCATAAAGAAGGCCACAGAGACAAATTCTAGATGCCCCAGTGCCATGGGATGATGCCAGTTAAATAAAATGCGTTGGTCTCTGTTAGTTGGGGGAGGAGGCTCTGTGATGAAGTCTTTTCCTATTGGTGGTGGTCAATCAGCCCAGCCCCCAATGGGCCAAAGAGATGGGGGTGAGAGTTGTTTCCGAAGGCAATGGCACTAGCAAAAAGCAACATTGTTTGCCCACTTTTTTCCTCCCTGGTTCCAACCGCCTGCCATCTGAAGCCTCCCTCTAAGAAATTAAAAGATCCTTGTCAAGTAGCTGGTTCTACTACTAACCAGACACCTGTGTCTCCAGGACTCCCTGGCAGGTCAAGACAACTGTCGGCCTCCTCCTCAGGACGCCAGGGTCACTTAGCCGTGCTCAGCACCTCCCAGGAGGGAAGGGTGAGGAAAACAATGCCCTGAATCTGGCCAAGTGGCCCAGGAGAGGCCCAGTGATAACTGTGTGGTCACGGTTGCAGTCCTTGGTGATGCCCCTCCCAGGTTACTCCAGGACATTGGTACCAGCCATGAAGGTGGAGTAGAGACGGCACAATTCCAGCCTTAAGTATTCCATCTGCAGACCCACTGGACTTCTTACCTGCTTGCCTAACTCTGGAGACTTGAGAAACAGAGAATTAGCTCTCTGTCCCGGGATCCCGGTTGTCACGATGACAATGCAGTACAAATTAGCACATGCTCAGGACTCAACAGAAATCAGGACAGAAAAAACGAGACAGGCTGGATTCTGGGCTACTTCTTTGAAATGTGACCTTTTCTCGGATACTTTCATGAGTCATGGGTATTTTTGTTTAGAAATGAACATACATCTTCCTCTGCTGAAGGAACAGAAAGGAGAAAGGAAGAGTCAAGATGTCAGGAGGCAGACATGGATGGGAACGTTACCCATATCAAGTCAGCAGCATTTCTTGGGAATCCTCATCACTTTCGAGCTCTAACTAGCCAGCTAAAGGAGTGGAAAATTACAGCTATAGAAAGAAAAGGATGTTTTTGAGAATGTGGACATCCTCCTCTAAACTGGGAGGATGTCTCCAAAGCAGACACCACTTAAAAAATATTTTGGGGGGCTTCCCTGGTGACGCAGTGCTTGAGAATCTGCCTGCTAATGCAGGGGACACGGGTTCGAGCCCTGGTCTGGGAGGATCCCACATGCTGCGGAGCAACTAGGCCCGCGAGCCACAACTACTGAGCCTGCGCGTCTGGAGCCTGTGCTCCGCAACAAGAGACGTGGCGATAGTGAGAGGCCCGCGCACTGCGATGAAGAGTGGACCCCGCTTGCCACAACTAGAGAAAGCCCTCGCAGAGAAACGAAGACCCAACACAGCAAAAATAAATAATTAGTAAACTCCTACCCCCAACATCTAAAAAAAAATATTTTTGGAGTCTGTCACAAGGCCTAGCACATAGCAGGTCTTCAATAGACGTTTGCTAATGAGCAAATAATTAGAGAGTAAACTATAAAATGCCCAGAAGTGTAGTATAGTAACCCAATATTTGCTGAAAATTATAAATGCAACATAAACAAATTCATCTTTGACGAATGTAAAGGTCCATGAAGTCCTCTCCTTTAGCAGTAAATTCCCACAGGGTCCCCTCAGTTGGCGAGAATGCAATTTGGAGCTAATGGTGGCTGCTTCTCTCTCCCCTCCTCATGTCAACTGCTCAGGAAATGAAAGATCTGTGCAGCTGCTGGGGCCGTCCTGAGCATAGCTCATGCTGGCTTAGGATTTAGGCTTATAGGATTAGACTGACGATCATAAACCTTGACCATTATAAAATCCTAAAACCACTATTAATTTTAAAGGGAGTAGAAAACCTTGGGCAAAACCAGTAACAAATGTATTCCAGCTCTACGACCAAGACGAAGCCTAAATCCTGTCTAATTTGGAGAAGGAGCTCAGCCTGCAGCGGCTTATTGGGCGAGGCTGAGGAATCTCCCTCCCTGGGGAGCTGAAGGATGGAGACAAAGTTCATGGCTTCGGCCCGAAGTCAGGGACTGGCCGGGGTCACAGCCCGAAAGTTCTCAGCTCTGCAACTTGAACGGAGAAGCCCTGGGAGAGCCCGCATCGACACTCCCAGACAGAGGAATCTCCAGGGGAGAAAAGAGTGGGGACCAAGGACGGCATCCTTGAAGGTGAGGTCTCTGTGGGACTCCTGAGTTACGGGTCTGGCATGGGTTACCTGCCTCTACAGGTGTGAAAGGCAGGCAGAACACGGAAGAAAAGCGTGCATTGGGGTTCTGAGGATGGGACTCAGGATCAAACAGGAAACCGAGCTTCCAGCAAGATGTAACGTGAATCTGCCCATGCAAACACACAGAGCAAGCTAGTGTCCAGCTGGTACTCAGAGCAAGACATGGGAATGAAGGGGAGGAGAGGCCTGTCTCACCTAGGGGTGTGTGATTTACAGCCGAAGTTCAAAGTGACGATAATACCATGTTTTTACTTTTTAAATGGTTTTATCCTAAGTTTTCCAGCCCATAAGGAATGCACCTTGGTGTCAACAGAACCCCTTTGTCTTTGTAAGCTATTTTGAAGCAAAATACCGGTAAATGACTTCCCAAACCACCACACAACTAGATCATGCTGAGAAAATGGGCTTTGCAGGAACGCAGTAAATTGTTTCTGTCACAGAAGAAAATGCAACCAGTAGAAATCGTTATGGATGAGTCATTATGAGAAGGGCCAAAAAAATTAACCTTCATCGGTTTTCTTTGCCTTTGTGCATGCAAGGGTGGCGTATGTGGATGTGCATGTGTGTATTTGAATTCACCAGCCACATTTAGGACTTCGGAGCTGCGGAGGTTTTCAGCGGTAAGCAAGGCCAGCTCCTTCCCCAGCAGGTGTGCAGGAGGGGAGAAAGAAGAAAAATGACTTCAGAAGATGATATTCTGAGAAGGTGTTGAGCGTGACTGAAGGACAAGAGCCTCTGTGATTAGAGGAGGCGGGAGAAGAAAACTTTTAATTTAAAACAGTACTCAGTGCTGTGTTAAAGACCGAATGTATCACCCCGAAATGTTGAAACCTAATCCCGATGTGATGTTCTTTGGAGGCGGGGCCTATGGGGGGGTGATGAGGGATTAGTGCCCTTGTAAAAGAGACCCCAGGGACCTCCCTCGCCCCTTCCACATGTGAGGACACAGCATCTCTGAATCAGACAGAGGGCCTGCTGGCACTTTTCTCTTGGACGCCCCAGCCTCCAGACTGAGAGAAATCATTTCTATCGTTTATAAGCCACTCGGTCTGTGACATTTTGTTTCAGCAGCCCAAACTGACTAAGACACTAAGGTTTAGGAAATAAAATAGTACCGGGTACAGGACTAAATGTTTTATACGCATTGTCTCTTTTAATTCCTCCAACAGAGAGGGAGAACTGGGCTGGTGCTTTTATTACCCCCATTTTACAGGTAAAGAAACTGAGGTTTAGAGGTGATTGCCTTGTCCACAACCCCACAGCAATGAAGCGGCTGGATGGGGATTCCTATCAAGGTGGTCTTATTTCAAGCCTAGGCTTTCAAGCTTGCTTCTCTATCTTCTTGGTGGGAGGGCTACGCCGTGTGTGGGTTACGATGGACAAAAGCCAGCTCTCTGGAGTCAAAGAACCTAATAGAACCTAAAAGATGCAAAGGAAGTTATTCTTACCCTCCAGGTGTGAATAAATATTTTCTTCATTGACTGGAGGAGCCTCGCGCAGCATCCTCTCTGAGCCCTCCAGCCCTGGGGGCAGGGCACAGGGACTCCATGGGGTTCCCTCCAAGGCTCTAAATCCAGTTACCTTAGCTCCAGCCCCTCCTCCCTTGGTGCAGATATAAAATCTATTTCCAATCACTTGATAATGATTCTTCCTGCCCCCTCTATGCAAACAATAGTACAGACAAATGCTCCATTATGGTGTTGAACATGCCCTAATGTGTGGTAATTTGTTTCACATATGGAATTGGGGATGGGGTAACACCGTGTGACAATGGATTTGACACAGGCTCTGTCTGACTTGATGAACACAGCTGCAAGGCAGGGGTTCTCTGTGCAGCGGTAATTGCTCGGTGGACCTGGCCAAGGGGCCCATTTCCAGGAAGCAGTGCCCTGGGTGGACAAGGTACAGCTCAGAGGATCACCTTAGTGCCTGTCAGGGACCATTTCATCTCCCGACCGACAGCAGTCAGATCGGTTTACAAGTGACATGAATTTGAGGACTCTGTCCGGCTACAGGGATGGATCTCTGGCTGGAAGCTACCTGTGACATCAGCCAGGCCTAGAGACACCCCGAGGCAGGTGCAGGTCAACGCGGGCTGCCTGGGGTGAGCTGGGGAGGAAAGGAGGCTGCAAAGAGCGGGCAGGTGGGGGGTTAGGACTGCAGGTGAGAGCTGTGTTCACGGTGCACCAACGCCTGGAATCCAACCGAGAGCTTCTGTCTAAGAGCCCAGGGCAGCAGGAAACATCTGCGTGCATGTTTCTGTCTAGTTCACAAAGAATTACAGACACCATCGCATTTCGAGTTGCGGCATCCACCTCGCAAGGCGGGGATTCTTACCAACATAGAGTGAGAACTGGATTACTAATTCTCAGCTTGGGTTACTTAGCCACCTGAGAAGCTTTGAAAGAACAACGGAAACCCAAGACCCCTCCTCCCCACGCCTAACCCTTTTTAGTTGATCTGAGATGGGACATGGGTGCCAGTATCTTGTTTTTTGTACGTTTGTTACAAGGAACCTTTACCGATGGATACTGAAATTTCAGTTTTATACAATTTTCTTGTGTCACAGTTGTTGTTTTTTCCAGACATTTAGCTGGGCTGTACCAAACAGACAGAAGGTTGGATTCGGCTCATGGGCCATAGTTGGCTAACCTTGCATTAAAAGAAACCGTGTTTCCCTTCAACTTGCTAAAGTCCCTTCCTGCCTCCCATCCCCACCCCCGTCATGTGCCCTGTACCCCATCTGGCTCTAAACCCCCTCTACAGCCTCCCGTGAAGGACTGTCCTGCCCCAAGTACCCCACACTCTGATGTGCCAACCTTCGCGCCCTCCTTTCCCATTCCCTGCACAGACCTTCCCTGCTCATTTTTTGCTTTTCCTTTTTGTGGACAAATAAAAATTGTATATATTTTTAAAGCATACAGTGTGTGCTGTGATACGTGCATATATTGTGAAATGATCCTCACACTCAAGTTAATTAACACATCCTTCACCTCGCATGTTACCTTTCTTGTGTGTGATGAGAGCACTTGAGATCTATTCTTTATTCTTTTAGCAAATTCCAAGTATACATGGAAGTCCCCATGCTGTACATTAGGTCCTAAAATTCTGTCCCCTTGATCAATAGCCCGTCTTCCCCCCATCCGGTCTCTAGGTGCCAGGATTTTAAAAATTTCCCCTAAGTGATTCTAACCTATAACCAGGTAGAGAGTCACCAAATTAGACAAACATCTGTGTATGAACTGATAGAAGGGAAACACATCAGACCTGGAGAGGAGCTAAAACGTCAATGAATGAATAAATGTAAGGCAGAGGAGAAAAAGACTAAAAGCATGAGAACCCTTAAATCTGGTCTGGTCTGACAGACAAGGGCTGAGGGACACAGATAAAGTCCCAAAGTCGTGTGCAAGGCGAGCACATCCCATATTCCTCATGTCCCCTGAGAAAGCCTGATGCTTTCTCAGGGGACATGCCAGTGCCCTGCAGTGGTGCTTCCAGCCCTTGTGATTTAGGAGAGAAGAAAGAGCTGTCAGCTCAGATGCAGGGTATGCTGGTCCAAAGGGAGCACAAACAGGCCTGAGGAAAAGACGTTCTCCGTCCTGGCTTCAGACTCCACAGGTTTACTTAAAATGCTTGTGAGAAATGTCCTCAACTCCCAGGGGCCTTGTTTAGCAGGACACAGCCTCCTCTAATGAGCTATGAATTGTTTGGGTGACACTCATCTCCGGGTGAGAAAAATACATTGTGCCTAGTGTCACAGAACTGGCAGCATCAGATGCAGGTGGGATCCAGGCCACGCCTGCTCAGACCCTGATGCTCACAGGTGCAGACCTGCAGCAGGAAATGCAGGTTTGCTACCTGCCACTTGGAGGAGGAAATCATATCGTATCCTCAAGTTACTCCTGCGTGATTACCGGCTCCGGGATGATGTCAGCGAGCCACAGCTGTAAGGAGCAAAGGTGCCAGGGGAAGCGCTGACCCGCTGGGCCCTGAGGCCGCCGCCCTGCCCCAGGCCCTTTGTGTGCAAGCAGCTCAGGCCACGTCTCTGCCTCTCTCAGGGCTACCCCTCCTCGGAATCACCCTTATCCCTCAGAGCAGAAGTGGGTTCTGTCCTCCAGCTAGCGAAGTCCATGGAGAGATTTTCCGTTCCAGAGAGAAGCAGCCCTAGTTCTGTTCTGACATTCTTCCTGGTCGAGCTTGTCCCAGGTCCATGGTTCCTTTGGCAGGAGGCCCAGCCAGAGGGGAGCCCAGGACTTGGTAACGGGCTGCAGGACAGTGCAGTGGTTCAGCGCGGAGCCCTGACAGTTGAGCTGACTGGAGCTCAAAGCCCGGCTGTATTGTGTGAAGCGGGGGACTCATATTGCCCCTGAGGCTCAGTTTCCTCCCCCGTAAACCAGTGATCCAAATGGCAACTTGTCAGGGGTGTGGGAAGGGTACTAAGAAGAAATGTGTGCCCGTGCAGAAAGTGCTCTGCCCAACGCCTGGCTGCTTGATGAATGGAAGCTGTTATCACCCTTCCTGGTTAAGGGAACCAGGGCCCTGACCCTATATTGTGCCCCTATTTCCAAGAGCAGAAAAAGCTCCATCAGTTTCCCCAGCAGTAATGGTCAACTCCATGCCCTGGAGAGAGCCTGGCTGGATCTGGGCTTGAAAGGATGCCAAGACACAGAAGTAGGAACAGAGATACGCTGAGACAGCTGGCCTCCAGGGCTGTGGAAGGCGGCCCTGCCTGTACACACGGGCTGGCCCCCACGCCCAGGGTCTCTGTGGATGCAAAACTCCTGCTACCCCCTCCATCCACAGCACACATACACACACACATGCATAGACACAGACATGCACACACGTGCACACGTGTGCTCGCATACACGTACACACACGCGCGCACATCACACACATACTGTCATGTGTGCACACGTATGCACCCACAGGAGTCACTATTCCCTGCAGAGAGACCCATGTTTATCAGGCACCAGAGCTTCCCTGGGGTTGGGGAGTGGGTCCTCCAAGGCCTCTGTGGCGCCTTCAGTGGCTGTAGAAATCTGCTTTCCCCTCAGCCTTCTTCTGCCAGTCACCTTCTCTCAAGGAGTGATTATGCTTCTTTCTGTCAGGAACACTGAGTGATTGTGGCAGGAAAATTGCCTTCAGCGATAGGAATTTAAGAAATGCTTTTCCTGAAAATAGTGCTCAAATTAATTAACTTGGAGGAAAGGATTGCTTTATTCATTTATATATTTTTTTTGGTCTGGACTTAATTTATTTTTCCCCAAGAGTTTTCGTTGTATGATAAGAGGTGAGGACAGTGTTACCTCCTTGGACACCACCTGAGTCAGGGAGGCCTCGGCAAGGCCGGTCCAAGGAGACGCCGGAGAGAGGTGCAGCCTGGGGCTGTGCAGAGGGCCGGCTTGTTCTGTTGAAGATGCTGCTCAGACAGGGGGCAGGATGGGTTTGGAGGCGGTGGTGGGTGTTGAAGTGGGTGGTGGGAGGAGGAAAAACCCACGTGGGAACATAAAACATGCACACAAAGGTGGGCACGCTCTGGCCTGGGAAATTCCACTTGTTTCTCTAAGCATCCCTTCCTTCATTTATACGAGGGGATAAGAGGGTTGGTTTTCACGAGGACCTGGTGAAGACCTGTGTGTTCAGCTCTGTGATTCCTGGGCAGCACCAAGAAGAAGGGTGGTCCAGGTAACAGCAGAGGCCAGAGGGTGGAAAACCCAGCTGATCAAGGCTGGTATCTCTGTCACTAGCTGGGGGATCTAGGGTCAGTAATTCAACTTCTCTGAGCCTTTAGTTCCTCATTGCAAAATGGGGATAAAAATAATCACATCACAGTATCATTGTGAAAAAAAATACAACTATTAGGAACCCAAGAGGACCTTCAACATGGCAGAGGAGTAAGATGTGGAGATCACCCTTCCTCCCCACAAATACATCAGAAATACATCAACATGTGGAACAACTCCTACAGAACACCTACTGAACGCTGGCAGAAGACCTCAGACCTCCCAAAAAGCAAGAAACTAACCATGTACCTGGCTGTGTGACTGACAGGCTCTTGGTGCTCCAACCAGCTATCAGTCCTGAGACTCTGAGGTGGGAGAGCCAAGTTCAGGACATTGGACGAACAGAGACCTCCTGACACCATGTAATATCAATTGGCGAGAGCTCTCCCAGAGATCTCCGTCTCAATGCTAAACGCAGCTCCACTCAACAACCAGCAAGCTCCAGTGCTGGACACCCCATGCCAAACAACTATGAAGACAGGAACACAACCCCACCCATCAGCAGAGAGGCTGCCTAAAATCATAATAAGTTCACAGACACCCCAAAACACACCACCAGACACAGTCCTGCCCACCAGAATGACAAGATCCAGCATCATCCACCAGAACACAGGCACCAGCCCCCTCCACCAGGAAGCCTACACAACACACTGAACCAACCTGACCCACTGGGAGCAGACACCAAAAACAACAGGAACCACGAACCTACACCTTGTGAAAAGGAGACCCCAAAACAGTAAGTTAAGCAAAATGAGAAGACAGAGAAATACGTACCAGATGAAGGAGCAAGGTAAAACCCACCAGACCAAACAAATGAAGCGGAAATAGGCAGTCTACCTGAAAAAGAATTCAGAATACTGATAGTAAGGATGACACAAAATCTTGGAAATAGAATGGAAAAAATACAAGAAACATTTAACAAGGATCTAGAAGAACTAAAGAGCAAACAAACAATGATGAAGAACACAATAAATGAAATGTAAAAGTCTCTAAAGGGAATCAATAGCAGAATAACTGAGGCAGAAGAACGGATAAGTGACCTGGAAGATAAAATAGTGAAAATACCTACTGCAGAGCAGAATAAAGAAAAAAGAATGAAAAGAATTGAGGACAGTCTCAGAGACCACTGGGACATTAAACACGCCAACATTCAAATTATAGGGGCCCCACAAGAAGAAGAGAAAAAGAAAGGGACTGAGAAAATATTTGAAGAGATTATAGTTGAAAAATTTCCTAATATGGAAAAGGAAATGGTCAATCAAGTCCAGGAAGCACAGACTCCCATACAGGAGAAATCCAAGGAGAAACACGGCAAGGTACATATTAATTAAACTATAAAAATTAAATACAAAGAAAAAATATTGAAAGCAGCAAGGGAAAAGCAACAAATAACATACAAGGGAATCCCCATAAGGTTAACAGCTGACCTTTCAGAAGAAACACTGCAAGCCAGAAGGGAGTGGCAGGACATATTTAAAGTGATGAAAGGAAAAAACCTACAACCAAGATTACTCTACCCAGTAAGGATCTCATTAAGATTTGACAGAGAAATTAAAAACTCTACAGACAAGCAAAAGCTAAGAGAACTCAGCATCACCAAACCAGCTTTACAACAAATGCTAAAGGAACTTTTCTAGGCAGGAAACACAAGAGAAGGAAAAGATCTACAATAACAAACCCAAAACAGTTAAGAAAATGGTAAAGGAATATACATATCGATAATTACCTTAAATGTAAATGGATTAAATGTTCCAACCAAAAGACATAGACTGGCTGAATGGATAAAAAAACAAGACTCATATATATGTTGTCTACAAGAGACCCACATCAGACCTAGGGACACATATAAACTGAAAGTGAGGGGATGGAAAAAGATATTCCATGCAACTGGAAATCAAAGGAGAGCTGGCGTAGAAATTCTCATATCAGACAAAATAGACTTTAAAACAAAGACTATTACAAGAGACAAAGAAGGACACAACATAATGATCAAGGGATGAATCCAAGAAGAAGATATAACAATTGTAAATATTTATGGACCCAACATAGGAGCATTTCAATACATAAGGCAAATGCTAGCAGCCATAACAAAGGAAATTGACAGTAACATAATCATAGTAGGGGACTTTAACACCGCACTTTCACCAATGGACAGATCAACCAAAATGAAAATACATAAGGAAACACAGCTTTAAATGACACATTAAACAAGATGGACTTCATTGATATTTATAGGACACTCCATCCAAAAACAACAGAATACACTGTGTTCTCAGGTGCTCATGGAACATTCTCCAGGATAGATCCTATCTTGGGTCACAAATCAAGCCTTGGTAAATTTAAGAAAATTGAAATTGTATCAAGTATCTTTTCCAACCACACACTATGAGACTAGATATCAATTACAGGAAAGAAACGTAAAAAATACAAACACGTGGAGGCTAAACAATACATTACTAAATAACCAAGAGATCACTGAAGAAATCAAAGAGGAAATCAAAAAATACCTAGAAACAAATGACAATGAAAACACGATGACCCAAAACCTATGGGATGCAGCAAAAGCAGTTCTAAGAGGGAAGTTTAGAGCAATACAATCCTACCTTAAGAAACAGGAAACATCTCAAATAAACAACCTAACCTTACACCTAAAGCAGTTAGACAAAGAAAAACAAAAAAATCCCAAAGTTAGCAGAAGGAAAGAAATCGTAAAGATCAGATCAGAAATAAATGAAAAAGAAATGAAGGAAACAATAGCTAAGATGAATAAAACTAAAAGCTGGTTCTCTGAGAAGATAAACAAAATTGATAAACCATTAGCCAGACTCATCAAGAAAAAAAGGGAGAAGACTCAAATCAATAGAATTAGAAATGAAAAAGGAGAAGTAACAACTGACACTGCAGAAACACAAAGGATCATGGGAGATTACTACAAGAAACTATATGCCTATAAAATGGACAACCTGGAAGAAACGGACAAATTCTTAGAAAAGCACAACCTTCTGAAACTGAACCAGGAAGAAATAGAAAATATGAACAGACCAATCACAAGCACTGAAATTGAAACTGTGATTAAAAATCTTCCAACAAACTAAAGCCCAGGACCAGACGGATTCACAGACGAATTCAATCAAACATTTAGAGAAGAGCTAATACCCATCCTTCTCAAACTCTTCCAAAATATAGCAGAGGGAGGAACACTCCCAAACTCATTCTACAAGGCCACCATCACCTTGATACCAAAACCAGACAAGGATGTCACAAAGAAAGAAAATTACAGGCCAATATCACTGATGAACATAGATGCAAAAATCCTCAACAAAATACTAGCAAACAGAATCCAGCAGTACATTAAAAGGATCATACACCAGGATCAAGTGGGGTTTATCCCAGGAATGCAAGGATTCTTCAATATACACAAATCAATCAATGTGATAAACCGTATTTTAAAATTGAAGGAGAAGAACCATATGATCACCTCAATAGATGCAGAAAAAGCTTTTGACAAAATTCAACACCCATTTATGATAAAAACCCTGCAGAAAGTAGGCATAGAGGGAACTTACCTCAACATAATAAAGGCCATATACAAACCCACAGCAAACATCCTTCTCAATGGTGAAAAACTGAAACCATCTCCACTAAGATCAGGAACAAAACAAAGTTGCCCACTGTTGCCACTATGATTCAACATAGTTTTGGAAGTTTTAGCCCCAGCAATCAGAGATGAAAAAGAAATAAAAGGAATCCAAATCAGAAAAGAAGTAAAACTTTCACTGCTTGCAGATGAGATGATACTATACATAGAGAATCCTAAAGATGCTACCAGAAAACTACTGGAGCTAATCAATGAATTTGGTAAAGTAGCAGGATACAAAATTAATGCACAGAAATCTCTGGCATTCCTATACACTAATGATGAAAAATCTGAAACAGAAATTAAGGAAACACTCCCATTTACCATTGCAACACAAAGAATAAAATACCTAGGAATAAACCTACCAGAGAAGATAAAAGACCTCTATGCCAAAAACTATAAGACACTGATGAAAGAAATTAAACATGATAGAAACAGATGGAGAGATATACCATGTTCTTGCATTGGAAGAATCAACATTGTGAAAATGAATCTACTACCCAAAGCAATCTACAGATTCAATGCAATCCCTATCAAACTACCACTGGCATTTTTCACAGAACTAGAACAAAAATTTTCACAATTTGTATGGAAACACAGAAGACCCCGAATAGCAAAGCAATCTTGAGAAAGAAAAATAGGGCTGGAGGAATCAGGCTCCCCATCTTCAGACTACACTACAAAGCTACAGTAATCAAGACAGTATGGTACTGGCACAAAAACAGAAATATAGATCAATGGAACAGGACAGAAAGCCCAGAGATAAACCCACGCACATATGGTCACCTTATCTTTGATAAAGGAGGCATGAATTTGCAACAGAGAGAAGACAGCCTGTTCAATAAGTGGTTCTGGGAAAACTGGACAGCTACGTGTAAAAGAATGAAATTAGAACACTCCCTAACACCACACACAAAAATAAACTCAAAATGGATTAAAGACCTAAATGTGAGACCAGACACTATAAAATTCTTAGAGGAAAACGTAGGCAGAACACTCTATGACATAAATCACAGCAAGATCCTTTTTGACCCACCTCCTAGAGTAGTGGAAATAAAAACAAAAATAAACAAATGGGACCTAATGAAACTTAAAAGTTTTTGCACAGCAAAGGAAACCATAAACAAGATGAAAGACAACCCTCGGTATGGGAGAAAATATTTGCAAACAAAGCAACTGACAAAGGATTAATCTCCAAAATATACAAGCAGCTCATGCAGCTCAATATCAAAAAAGCAAACAACCCAATCCAAAAATGGGCAGAAGACCTAAATAGACATTTCTCCAAAGAAGACATACAGACAGCCAACAAACACATGAAAGGATGCTCAACATCACTAATCATTAGAAAAATGCAAATCGAAACTACAATGAGGTATCACCTCACACCAGTCAGAATGGCCATCACCAAAAAATCTACAAACAATAAATGCTGGAGAGGGTGTGGTAAAAGGGGGACCCTCTTGCACTGTTGGTGGGAGTGTAAATTAATACAGCCACTATGGAGAACAGTAAGGAGGTTCCTTAAAAAACTAAAAATAGAACTACCATACGACCCAGCAATCCCACTACTGGGCATATACCCTGAGAAAACCATAATTCAAAAAGAGTCGTGGACCACAATGTTCACTGCAGCACTATTTACAAGAGCCAGGACATGGAAGCAACCTAAGTGTCCATCAACAGATGAATGGATAAAGAAGATGTGGCACATATATACAATGGAATATTAGTCAGCTATAAAAAGAAACAAAATTGAGTTATTTGTAGTGAGGTGGATGGACCTAGAGTCTGTCATACAGAGTGAAGTAAGTCAGAAAGAGAAAAACAAATACCGTATGCTAACACATATATATGCAATCTAAAACAAAAAAAGAAATGGTTCTGAAGAACCTAGGGGCAGGACAGGAATAAGGACGTAGACGTAGAGAGTGGACTTGACACGGGGACGGGGAAGGGGAAGCTGGGACGAAGTGAGAGAGTGGCATGGACATATATACACTACCAAATGTAAAATAGATAGCTAGTGGGAAGCAGCCGCATAGCACAGGGATATCAGCTTGGTGCTTTGTGACCACCTAGAGGGGTGGGATAGGGAGGGTGGGAGGGAGACGCAAGTGGGAGGGTATATGGGGATATATGCATATGTATAGCTGATTCACTTTGTTATACAGCAGCAACTAACACAACAATGTAAAGCAATTATACTCCAATAAAGATGTTTAAAAAAATGTGTATGTATTCTTAATAACTGTCATTCTTCCTTTTTTTCTCATGAGCAATTTGATCCCAGTCAGACCAGAATGAAACCCCTAAAATACGAGGTAAAACAACAGCCAGTTTCTGAGTCCCTTTCGGTTTAAGATGCTCAGGTTAGTTCTGTTATCCACACTGGGTTTACACCTTTTTGATACCTACCTTTTCTGGGTGTTGACCCCAGCTTATACTCAAGAAATACAAGGGTGTTTCTTATCCACCCCAGCCAGTGTTTCTTAACCGGGAGCACGTGGATGGACTTTTCAGGAATCATAATCCTGTGAAACAAACAAAATAGTACATTAAGTTCATGTGAGCATCCCATCGATAGCTTTCACAAGGGCAAGGATGAGAGCGATTTGTATCCTCCCCAAAGAAATGAAGCCAAACTGAATTATACCACACAGAATATTGATGGCAAACCAATTTAAAATATGTAAAATTCCAAAGTCGATTTTTACACAGATAATCTTTTGATACTCTCTTTATATAATTTTAAAAGGCTAATTTGAAGAAACCCTTTAAGAAATCACTCTTCTTAAAGTAGAGGACGGAGGCTTTCCTGGTGGCGCAGTGGTTGAGAGTCTGCCTGCCGATGCAGGGGACATGGGTTCGTGCCCCGGTCCGGGAAGATCCCACGTGCCGCGGAGCGGCTGGGCCCGTGAGCCATGGCCGCTGAGCCTGCGCGTCCGGAGCCTGTGCTCCGCAACGGGAGAGGCCACAACAGTGAGAGGCCCGCGTACCGCAAAAAAAAAAAAAAAGTAGAGGACGACTCCATCTACCTACACTCAGATCTCTCTCATAAACATGAGCATGCGGGCACACACAGACAGACAGACAGACAGACACACACACACACACACACACACACACAGCTGCACTGCCGCCGGCTCAATGTCCCCACCCCGGCCATGGCAGCTGCAAAGCACAGAGTTTGTGTCTGCAGTCTCCTGCCTCTCAGGAACCTGCAAGTCTTTCAAGGCGTCTCCCGGGCCCTGGCACTGCCCTAGGCTGGCTGTTCACAGTTGGCAAGTGAAGCAAAGGGCAGGAAAATATCTTGTCCTGAGAACGGCAGCAAGGACGGTTCCACCAATCCTGACTACGAGACCATAATTAAGGGAGGAGGGTAAGAAGCAGGATGTAAACAAGGGGCTGAGGGGTTTAAAGCACACGAAGCTGACCCTCCCAGTGGGAGCCTTGCCAGGACACTGGGGTTTGCACCCAAGCATCTGGGGCGAGGCCCTGAGACCCCAGCTCTGTCAGAAGCAATGAGGCAGCACACAAACCTTGATCTGAACATGTTCAGGTGCCTTGGCTGCCCCACTTTAGAAGAAAGGCCATGCTATGAGGTGTGTTCAGCATCATTTCCATGCAGACCGCAGGACGCCCTTGGTTGGATGTAGCCCTAGACCTTCGTTCAGATATCACTACTGCTACTACAACTACTACAATATTTTTTATTTTATTTCCTGGATTGTTTGTGTGTTTATACACTAAATGCCTAGTATAAGACCTAGGGAAGCGAATGCAAGAAAAGGGCGTACCTGACCGCACTGTGATGTGGATAAATTAACCAAGGTTCAAACCTTGGAGGAGCAATTAAAGACAGGTGAAGAATGCAGACACAGAGATCAGACTTGTGGTTGCCAAGGGGAGGAGGGAAAGGAGAGGGATGGACTGGGAGTTTGGGGTTAGCAGATCAACTATTGCATGTAGAATGGATAAACAACAAGGTCCTACTGTATAGCACAGGGAACTATATCCAATCTTCTGGGGTAAACCATAATGGAAAAGAATATTTTAAAAATATTGTATATTTGTAAAAAACTGAGTCACTTTGCTGTACAGCAGAGATCTGCACAACATTGTAAATCAACTATACTTCAGTTAAAAAAAGACATGTGAAGAACGGCTGATACGGACCTGGCCTTCTATTTCCTTGCTTCCCACTCAGGGTCCCACACAGAACTTTACATGCACTGAGGGCACAAATACCTGAGTAACCTCACAGATCACTTACAATTTTTTCCTCACCCTCATCTCAAGAATAATGACAGCCTTGATTCATTTAAGCACTCAGAGTGCAGTGCAGGAATGGCCTGCTTTAGAATCACCAAAGACCTTGTTGAAAATGCAGCTTCTTGGGCCCCTGCCCAGACACACTGAACCAGGATCTTTTGAGAGGAGGCCCAGGAACCTGCATTTTAATGAGCCCGCCAAGTGACCTGGATGTCTGAGAACCACTGACTTAGTCAAATGAATATTTGTCCACCAGCACCTTTAAGTCTGCTCCCAAAGCCTTTAGTAAATCATTTCAACCTTGGATGGAGGCATCTCTAAACCAACACTCGACAAAGCCCTTCTGATAGATTTAGAATCGAGTATCAGAAGGTTTAAACAAATTAAATTTGAAGGTAACTTTTATTTGTACTTCTAGTCACTTCATTAAGACTATCGACCTGCAAGTTAGAGATGGAGACCCCAGAACGTTCTTCTGGTGTCCATAACTCATCATCCTATCTGCCTTGGGCACAGAGGCCCAAGAGATGCCCGCTCACCAATGCTGTTGAAATTCCCTCGGCTTGTGACATTGTGGGCTGACTCTACCGGTCACTGCCCTTTTCTGGATAGAACTTATTTTGGGAAGGATCCATTGGGATGGGAAAATGGGAGGAGATGGATGGAAAAAAAAGAGAAGAGGAAGGAAGGGAAGAGGAGGCAGGGGTGGGAGGGAGAGGAAAGAGGGCTGGTTCTCTGGTTAGAATAACCCCGTTTTCTTTTTTTTTTTTAATTCTTTTTTTTAAACATCTTTATTGGAGTATAATTGCTTTACAATGTTGTGTTAGTTTCTGCTTCATAACAAAGTGAATCAGCCATACATGTACACATATCCCCACGTCTCCTCCCTCTTGCGTCTCCCTCCCACCCTCCCTATCCCACCCTCCCTATTCCTCCCCTCTAGGTGGTCACAGAGCACCAAGCTGATCCCCCTGTGCTATGCAGCTGCTTCCCACTAGCTATTTTACATTTGGTAGTGTATATATGTCCATGCCACTCTCTCACTGCATCCCAGCTTAGCCTTCCCCCTGCCCGTGTCAAGTCCATTCTCTACGTCTGCGTCTTTATTCCTGTCCTGCCCCTAGGTTCTTCAGAACCTTTTTTTTTTTTTGATTCCATATTTATGTGTTAGCATACGGTATTTGTTTTGCTCTTTCTGACTTACTTCACTCCGTATGACAGACTCTAGGTCCATCCACCTCACTACAAATAACTCAATTTCGTTTCTGTTTATGGCTGAGTAATATTCCATAGTATTTATGTGCCACATCTTCTTTATCCATTCATCTGTCGATGGACACTTAGGTTGCTTCCATGTCCTGGCTATTGTAAATAGAGCTGCAGTGAACATTGTGGTACACGACTCTTTTTGAATTATGGTTTTCTCAGGGTATATGCCCAGTAGTGGGATTGCTGGGTCATATGGTAGTTCTATTTTTAGTTTTTTAAGGAACCTCCCTACTGTTCTCCATAGCGGCTGTATCAATTTACATCCCCCCTGCTGTCATGAAAGCATCCGGCATCAGCAGACACTTTGCTGGTGTGGGGACCGAAAGACTGGCCCTGAGGAGCAAAAGGGAAAAATAAAGAAAGGTGAC
This sequence comes from Lagenorhynchus albirostris, assembly GCF_949774975.1. Classification (NCBI taxonomy): domain Eukaryota; kingdom Metazoa; phylum Chordata; class Mammalia; order Artiodactyla; family Delphinidae; genus Lagenorhynchus; species Lagenorhynchus albirostris. The sequence continues at coordinate 105,264,702 of NC_083103.1, read as the reverse complement.
AAACAGGAGAAAAGAACAAAGAGAAATACGAACTGACAATAGTAAAAAGAAGGTGAAGTACAAAGACTCCAGAGAAGTCAGGGTATTTTTACCTTTGCAAACACTTCATTTTACTACACTTAATTAATCATAACACAGGAACATAAATGTTTAAAGGGTGAAATAAAATGCACAGAAATAGTCATCCTCAACAAAAATGAGAACACATAAATTTAACATGAGGTTGTCATCCCTCCTCTCCCAGCACACAGGATAGAGCATCTCCATGTCAATTCCCCCCTCAGGAACAAGGCCGCGGTAACGAGCTCTCTCCTGGCTCCGGCTAAAATCAATAAGTGAAACGCAAGAGGAAAGAGGGGGGAAATACTCCAAAGAGAGAAGGGACAGGGCGGAGAAACAGAGCAAGCGTGAAAGCAGAGGAGACAACTCTACTATCTCCCGTCGGTGCCCTTCAGATCAGGAAGTTCTCTGACACGTCTAACTCAAATCTCTCCTGTAATTCCAGCCAATTTAACTGTTTTTTGGAACCAGCCCAATACGAGACTGTGACAATTTACTGGTTCAGAACGCTACAAAATAAAAGAAAAAAATTAAATAGAGCTCCCCAGGCCTTGTTTGTGAAGTCTTGGGTCTGTCTGAAGCAGGGCCTGAGACGACAGGGCAGAGGAGAAACTGATAAATCTCTCCCCTTTGCTAACTATGAAACCATCTGGATTTCCTGTCTCCCTGCCCCAAGCCTTCTGCTGCAAGTAACTCTGCTCCTTCTGCCTCTGTCCATCCGTTCAGGCCTGAGCGCGGGGTGGGACCAATACAGTCCTTGACAGGGCAGCTGAAGAATCCTCACGCAACATCCTCGAGCCGACTCGCTCCCAGGCTGCCCCTTTCTGTGCTCTGTCTTGGGTCTGGTAACTGGGGATGCTGGGGCTGAGGAGAGGGTGCATCTTGCAGTCAGGCCCCTCTAGTGCTCTTGTCTCTGTGTTATCTGCCTTATCCTTGGGGGACTCACCCAGCCCCTGAGACCTAGGCCCTGTCCCTGTGTCCCCCTCCATGGCAGGGCCTGCCCACGTCTGTCAGACCACTCTAGACTGACAGCCCAGGTGGACTTCTCTTACCTGTGGACACCTCCCCAGTCGTTTATTCCTCCCAACCCCACTCCCTCTTACCGGACTAGTGTGATGAGCGGCTCTTCACCCCTGAAGGTTTCTCATGCATCTAAGCCCCCAGATTCATACCCTTCCCAGCCCACCTGCTATTGGGGCCTGCCTCTTGGTGGGCTAGGTCCTACTTGGCCAACCAAAGCACACAGGGAAGTTCACTGGGGTCTCTGTGTCCCACAGGAAGCGGTAAGATCCACGTTGTGCCCCTGGTCTAGCTACAGCTGCCTCAGTCTTCCCTGGATCCAAACCACACTGCTTCTCCACCATCGAGTCTCACGCACCCTTATCCCTGGAACAAACCAGGCCAAGCCCTGCCTTTTCAAAGCTCTCAAATCCTGAGAGGTCATAGGGTATAGTAGATAGACAGGCTCTAATGTCACATATCTGAGTTAAATATTGACTCTATAACTGATCCCCCACGGAACCCTGGGCAACTCACTTAACCATCCTTGACTCCCTGTAAAGTGGGCCTACAATCTTCCTGAATTGGTGTAAAGGTTCAATACAATTAGGTGATGTTTTTATCACAAGGTCCAATGCAGAGATGCTGTTGAAGAAAGGCTGATGGATTGTTTCTGCCTCTCTTACATCCCCAGGTCTCTTCAATTGTTCTTTGGAAGCTTTATCATTGTAACAGAGACAGATTTCAACAAATGCCAAGCTCAGGAGAACTTCTGCTTTGTCAAGAATTCTGCCCAGGCTTCCAGCCCATCTCCAGGGCTCACCTGTGCTGGGTTCAGCCATGGCAACTCCTACGGCCCACTGGGCAAGGAACAGCATTCCCGCAGCGGGGAAATCCTCATCATTTCATGCAGCTCCTAGTTCCCTCTGCCTTCTCCTTCAGTCTTCCAAGATTATAGGAGAGGATCCAAAATATGATTTCATCCATGCCCTGAATTCAGACCCAGTATGTTACATAAGGTGTTCAGGCTTCATTTGTGCCGTTCCTGAGAACTTCTAGTATTCTAACCACATCCGTTACCCTTGATAATCCTGAGACTAACAAAACTACACTGTGGGTTAACCCAGAGAAGCTCCACGGACCTCCACGTGCAGCCTGCCGCTACCTGCCACAGGTGGGAGAACACAGCTTGCCTTGACAAAGGCCTGGCTGTTCTTCCGCTTTTCAGGTTGTAGACAGATATCCATGGGCCTTATCATTGGACTACAGTCACCGTGAGGGGTCAAGATTAGTAGCCAAGAAGGTAGATTCACCTCTCACTAACCATGCAGCACACACGTGCTGCCCCCCGAGGGGCCGTGGCTCCCGAGCTGCTTGTGACTGTCCATAACTGCAGCATTAAGTGATAGATTTCAATTTGTAAATCCAATTCTAAAGATTCTAAACTCACTTCCAAGTTCATCAGCAGAGTATAGTGATCAATTAATGGTGTCTATTTTGGTCACTTGACAGAGAGGGGCAGTATTTCATCAACAGCCCTGAGGGCCAGGAAGTCAGGCACTAACATCTGAAATCTGACCTCGCCCTGATTCTTTGGAGAATGTGGAAGCTCATACGATGACCAGGACCTGGTAAGTTGATTGTAAAATGGCCCCGATTCTTCCCCTTTCTTTATCCAGCATCCTATCGAGTGGAATCCATTCCTCCACCCCTGGAATCCGTTCTGGCCTCATAACTTGCCCATGGAACACAGTGAGAATGTCAGTTCTGAGCCCAGGCCTGGAGGGGCCTTGCCACCTCTCCTGTGCCCTCTTGGAACAAGCCCAGGCTAGTCCGCTGGAGACTGAGAGATCCCCGTGGGCCACAGCTGGCCCAGTGTTCATTGCTTTATGCCACTGGTCTTTGTGTGTGTTTGCTTGATTTCCTTACACAGCACTATTATAGATAATGGATAAAAAAGGGGGCAATAGATTATATCCTCATGAGTCCTGCCATAACTACTGACCATGAACTTACAATTTTTTTAAAAAGTTACTCTTCCCCCTGTTTGTCTAGCTGATTCAGTCCAAGGCTAGTGCTATAGTGCTTCTCTATCTGTGGGGAGGGAGCAGCTATTTTTTCTAACATTTTTTCATAGTTTTTAGTTTTTTATTTAAACTCTTTATAGATTAATAAGAAGTTGCAAAAAATCAAATAGTACAGGGAGGACCACGTTTTGAGGCTCTGGTTCTTTTTCCAATCCTTTCTGGATTAAATGATTTTATAAAATACAACAGAAATGAATTACAAGGAAAATGAAAAAAAAATTAAGACATATAAAATACTAGCTTGAATTCTTTATTCGATTCCACAGAACAGGTAAAAAGTTATAGAAATGTTTATGAAAATTTCTATATGCTTATTTTCAGTTTGTATATGCATCTCATCGCAGTTCAGTGACAAGCATTTCATGGCCTGGCACCAGTCCATGGACCACACCTAAGTAGCATCACTTTAAGCCCTTCTGGAGATCTTCTGAGATGAGAAATGAAAACTAAGCTTGAGTGTAGCAGGGATAATTTTGGTCTCGATGATCCTATCACAGAGACAGTCTCCTGTAGACGATATTTTTAAAATATCTTTTACCCTAAGTGCTATAAAAGAGTATTTTTGTGGTTTGCTAACCCTGGATGATGGGAAGAAAAATCATAAAGCATGCTTCCGCCTCTCTACAGGAATTTTCCTCTACTGATTATCACCACCACTGAAACAAATAAGCAAAAAGCACAAACAAAACCAAGGCCATATTGGTACTGAAGGGCAAACATTCCATAGGATTGGTTCCAAACAACGTGAATCAAAAAGAATTTATTACTGGTTAATCTGTCCCAATAGAAGACTGGTTTTTTGAATTGTTTTGTTGTTGTTGTTTTTTAATTCAGTAAACTTGTCTAAGTAAGAGAGACATGTTGACCCAATGAGAGTTAGACTCTAGTTTCCCCCAGCCCCTTTCCTGGACCTTGGGAGTGTGGTACATCCTGACAGACAAGTCCCCTGTTCCTGAGATAACTCAAGATGGAGATACAGTGAAAAACTAGATTTGTTCAAAAGGCAGAAATAGGAGAGGAATTATGAAAGTTTTGTCTGCAGACGAGGGCTACTGCAGTTTGTATCGTATCCGAATTCATTAAGTTAATACCCTGACATCCACATCTACTCCCCTGGCTCTCTCCAGGATGATAAACTAGCTCCACCAGCACCACAAGTTACGTCCCCGGTGAGGGAGAGTCTGGCGTAATGGCAGTGGAGGAGCAGGTAATTTGTGCCATTTTTTTCTCTTTTCTTCCTTGTGCACTTGCCCAATAAATGGATTTCTATTCCCTAAGTGTTACAAAAGAGTATTTAATTTGGCTGGAGCATGCAGAAGGATGAGAGAATGGCCAAGACCATCTGTAAAGTATTAAAATCTTAGCTCAGTTTCACCCTTCGGCAACATCTTTCTGCATACATTCCCACCTCTTTCCAGCCCATTTTCCTCTGAAAAGGCAAATCACGTTTTGCCTTAAATCACGATCATGTTTTAAAAGGATTCAGTGATTTCCCAGTGATCTTAGAATGAAGTTCCAAGTCCTTAGAATGGTCTCCATGGTCCAGCACGATTGAGCCCCAAATCAGCACCTCATTGCCATATAACCACCCTCTCCCTCACTCTGGCCCCTGGACACTGGCTTTTTCTCTTTCCTCAAATGCAGTCAAGCTCCTCCCCACTTCTGGACCACCACACGCACTCCCACCCTGGCCCTTTTTCCTCTGAACTTCTCATCTTTCATTTCTCAGCCTTCAACTCCCAGAATAAATTAAACACCCCCAAAACATTAGTTCTGAGCCCTTTAGGCTCCCCCACCCCAGACACTACTCAGATAATTATGTGTGTGACTCCTCTTTAGTACCTTTCTCTATCGCTGGACTGGAGCTCCATGGAGGCAGGGACCGTGTACACCTTGACCATCTCTGAGTCTTCATCACCAGCAGCAGCACTGGTCATTCAATGTATTTCCGGGATGAATGCAAAGCCATTTCACTGCCACTTCTACTCCCAGGTGTGAGAGCCCACAGCCTACCCACTGTCACATTCTGCATTCTAATGAGAGGAAAAGTAGCACAAGACTATTTTCCTCTAGAATTTGAATTCAGATGAACTCAAACAGGAGTACATATTTTTTCTAGGACAAGAAAAAAATTATAAATGAAAAACAAGTTTTCTTGGAAAGCATGGCTAGATAAAGGCATGCTTTAACGTTGAACAGATGAACTTGAACCCTATAGGTTCTTGATAGACTCCTATATGTTAAGAGCGGTAATGACAATACATTATGGTAGTTTTTCTCCAATTCCAGAATCGGGGTGGTCTCCCTGTGGCTGTGGATAAACTAATTAAGATGACTTTAGGAAAGTTGGTGCAGGGCACAGGAGAAAGGTGGTTCGTGCTGTTTTGACTCCACTGGACTCAGGCCTCCACTGTGACTTTGGCTACTCCTGCTCCCACCAGCTCTCCTTCAGCCGCTCCCGGTTCAGGGGAAAGAGGGTGTATGTTATCGTGCTCAGTTGTTGAGAGAGAAAGAAAGCAAAAATAATGGCAGACTGATGCTGCAGCCACGTGGCTGACAGGGTCTTGGTGCCTAGCCAGGTGTCAGGCCTGAGCCTCTGAGGTGGGAGAGCCGAGTTCAGGACACTGGACCACCAGAGTCCTCCCAGCCGCACATAATACCAATCGGCGAGAGCTCTCCCAGAGATCTCTGTCTCAAGGCTAAGACCAAGATCCACTCAACGATCAGCAAGCTCCGGTGCTGGACACCCCATTCCAAACAACAAGCAAGACAGGAACACAACCCCACCCACTAGCAGAGAGGCTGCCTGAAATCATAATACGCTCACAGATACCCCAAAACACACCACCAGACACAGTCCTGCCCACCAGAATGACAAGATCCAGCCTCATCCACCAGAACACAGGCACCAGCCCCCTCCACCAGGAGGCCTACACAAGCCACTGAACGAACCTTACCCACTGGTGACAGACACCAAAAACAACAGGAACTACGAACCTGCAGCCTGTGAAAAAGAGACCCCAAACACAGTAAGTTAAGCAAAATGAGAAGCCAGAGAAATATGCAGCAGATGAAGAAGCAAAGTAAAAACCCACCAGACCAAACAAATGAAGCAGAAAATGGCAGTCTACCTGAAAAAGAATTCAGAGTAATGATAGTAAAGATGATCCCAAATCTTGGAAACACAATAGAGAAAATACAAGAAACGTTTAACAAGGACCTAGAAGAACTAAAGAGCAAACAAACAATGATGAACAACCCAGTATATGAAATTTAAAATTCTCTAGAATGAATCAATAGCAGAATAACTGAGGCAGAAGAACGGATAAGTGACCTGGAAGATAAAATAGTGGAAATAACTACTGCACAGCAGAATAAAGAAAAAAGAATGAAAAGAATTGAGGACAATCTCAGAGACCTCTGGGACAACATTAAACACACCAACATTCAAATTATAGGGTTCTCACAAGAAGAAGAGAAAAAGAAAGGGACTAAGAAAATATTTGAAGAGATTACAGTTGAAAACTTTCCTAATATGGAAGAGGAAATAGTCAACCAAGTCCAGAAAGTGCAGAGAGTCCCATACAGGATAAATCCAAGGAGAAACACGGCAAGGCACAAATTAATCAAACTATCAAAAATTAAATACAAAGAAAAAATATTTAAAGCAGCAAGGGAAGAGCAACAAATAACAAACAAAGGAATCCCCATAAGGTTAACAGTTGATCTCTCAACAAAACTCTGCAAGCCAGGAGGGAGTGGCAGGACATATATAAAGTGATGAAAAGAAAAAAACAAACCAAGATTACTCTACCCAGCAAGGATCTCATTCAGGTTTGACAGAGAAATTAAAACCTTCAGAGACAAGCAAAAGCTAAGAGAATTCAGCACCACCATACCAGCTTTACAACAAATACTAAAGGAACTTCTCTAGGCAAGGAACACAAAAGAAGGAAAAGACCTACAATAACAGACCCAAAACAGTTAAGAAAATGGTAATAGGAACATACATATTGATAGTTACCTTAAATGTAAATGGATTAAATGCTCCAACCAAAAGACATAGACTGGCTGAATGGATACAAAAATAAGACCCATAAATATGTTGTCCACAAGAAGCCCACTTCAGACCTATGGACACAGACAGACTGAAAGTGAGGGGATGGAAAAAGATATTCCATGCAAATGGAAATCAAAAGAGAGCTGGAATGGCAATTCTCATAGCAAACGAAATAGACTTTAAAATAAAGACTATTAGAAGAGACAAAGAAGGACACTACATAATGATCAAGGGATCAATCCAAGAAGAACATATAACAATTGTAAATATTTATGCACCCAACGTAGGATCATCTCAATACATAAGGCAAATGCTAACAGCCATAAGAGGCGAAATCGACGGTAGCACAATCATAGTAATCAAGCCTTGGTAAATTTAAGAAAATTGAAATCATATCAAGTATCTTTTCTGACCCCAATGCTATGAGACTAGATATCAATTACAGGAAAACTGTAAAAATTACAAACATATGGAGGGTAAACAATACGTGACTAAATAACCAAGAGATCACTGAAGAAATCAAAGAGGAAATCAAAAAATACCTAGAAACAAATGACAATGAAAACATGACGACCCAAAACCTATGGGATGCAGCAAAAGCAGTTCTAAGAGGGAAGTTTAGAGCAATACAATCCTACCTCAAGAAACTAGAAACATCTCAAATAAAAAACCTAACCTTACACCTAAAGCAATTCAAGAAAGAAGAACAAAAAAACTCCCAAAGTTAGCAGAAGGAAAGAAATCATAAAGATCAGATCAGAAAGAAATGAAAAAGAAATGAAGGGAATGATAGCAAAGATCAATAAAACTAAAAGCTGGTTCTTTGAGATGGTAAACAAAATTGATAAGCCATTAGCCAGACTCATCAAGAAAAACAGGGAGAAGACTCAAATAAACAGAATTAGAAACGGAAAAGGAGAAGTAACAACTGACACTGCAGAAATACGAAGGCTCATGAGAGATTACTACAAGCAACTACACAAATAAAATGGACAACCTGAAAAAAATGGACAAATTCCTAGAAAGTACAACCTTCCGAGACTGAACCAGGAAGAAATAGAAAATATGAACAGACCAATCACAAGCACTGAAATTGAAACTGTGATTAAAAATCTTCCAACAAACAGGGGCTTCCCTGGTGGCGCAGTAGTTGAGAGTCCGCCTGCCAATGCAGGGGACGCAGGTTCGTGCCCCAGTCCGGGAAGATCCCACATGCCGTGGAGCGACTAGGCCCGTGAGCCATGGCCGCTGAGCCTGTGCATCCCGCAACGGGAGAGGCCACAACAGTGAGAGGACCGCGTACCACAAAAAAAAAAAAAAAAAAAATTTTCCAACAAACAAAAGCTCAGGACCAGATGGATTGACAGGCGAATTCTATCAAACATTTAGAGAAGAGCTAACACCTATCCTTCTCAAACTCTTCCAAAATATAGCAGAGAGAGGAACACTCCCAAACACATTCTACGAGGCCACCATCACCCTGATACCAAAACTAGAGAAAGATGTCACAAAAAAAGAAAACTACAGGCCAATATCACTGATGAACATAGATGCAAAAATCCTCAACAAAATACTAGCAAACAGAATCCAGTGGCGCATTAAAAGGGTTATACACCATGATCCAGTGGGGTTTATCCCAGGAATGCAAGGATTCTTCAACATATGCAAATCAATCAATGTGATACACCATATTGACAAATTGAAGGATAAAAACCATATGATCATCTCAATAGATGCAGAAAAAGCTTTTGACAAAATTCAACACCAATTTATGATAAAAAACTCGCCAGAAAGTAGGCATAGAGGGAAGCTACCTCGACATAATAAAGGCCATATATGACAAACCCACAGCCAACATCATTCTCAATGGTGAAAAACTGAAACCATTTCCACTAAGATCAGGAACAAAACAAGGTTGCTCTCTATTAGTCAACATAGTTTTGGAAGTTTTAGTCCCAGCAATCAGAGAAGAAAAAGAAATAAAAGGAATCCAAATTGGAAAAGAATAAAACTGTCACTGTTTGCAGATGACATGATACTATACATAGGGAATCCTAAAGATGCTACCAGAAAACTACTAGAGCTAATCAATGAATTTGGTAAAGTAGCAGGATACAAAATTAATGCACAAATATCTCTTGCATTCCTATACACTAATAATGAAAAATCTGAAAGAGAAATTAAGAAAACACTCCCATTTACCACTGCAACAAAAGGAATAAAATACCTAGGAATAACACTACCTAAGCAGACAAAAGACCTGTATTCAGAAAACTACAGGACACTGATGAAAGAAACTAAGGATGATACAAGCAGATGGAGAGCTATACCATGTTCTTGGATTGGAAGAATCAACATTGTGAAAATGACTATACTACCCAAAGCAAACAGATTCAAGGCAATCCTTATCAAAATACCAATGGCATTTTTCACAGAACTAGAACAAAAAATTTCACTGTTTGTATGGAAACACAAAAGACCCCGAATAGCCAAAGAAAGGTGTACAGCTGGGCGAGATGGTTTCCAAGTTATCCTTGGGGATTATTGACGGACCTATGTAATTGGTAGCTAATATTGCACAGATCAGATAAAAAAGATTATTATCATGCTTTGGGGGGATATCTTGGACTACCTAGAAATTGGGTAACCCTTGGTATTGAAGACAAGAGTATACGAGAGTTGAATACGACTTTATCTGAACGTAATCCTAAAAGTATATATGACCTGGCACATATATACTCCTATGCCTTCCCACTCAACCAGAGTAGGAGGCTCTCTTTTCCTCGAAAGAAGCTGCTATTGGCAATCGCATTGGCAACCATTAGCTGAGGCCAGAAGAAAGTCATCTTTTTTTTTTTTAACATCTTTATTGGAGTATAATTGCTTTACATTGTTGTGTTAGTTGCTGCTGTATAACAAAGTGAATCAGCCATACGGATACATAGATCCCTATATCCCCTCCCTCTTGCATCTGCTTCCCACCCTCCCTATCCCACCCCTCTAGGTGGTCACAAAGCACCCTGCTGATCTCCCTGTGCTATTCGGCTTCTCTGCTTGACAACCCTGGCCTTGACTTTTTAATAAAACTCTTGATAAACTATTTGTCAATAGTGTGCCCATCTGGAAAACATCTGAAATATGCCTTACAGGGAAGCTCTAAAATGACTGTTTTTTAGATTCTATATATGTGCGTTAGCATTCGGTATTTTTCTCTTTCTGACGTACTTACTCTGTATGACAGACTCTAGGTCCATCCACCTCATTACAAATAACTCAATTTCATTTCTTTTAATGGCTGAGTAATATTCCATTGTATACATGTGCCACATTTTCTTTATCCATTCATCTATCGATGGACATTTAGGTTGCTTCCATGTCCTGGCTATTGTTAAATAGTGCTGCAATGAACATTGTGCTATATGTATCTTTCAAAAAATGGTGCAGATGAACCTAGTGGCAGGGCAGGAATAAAGACACAGACATAGAGAACGGACTTGAGAATGCAGGGGTGAAGGGGAAGCTGGGACGAAGTGAGAGAGTAGCATTGACATACATACACTACCAAATGTAAAACAGGTAGCTAGTGGGAAGCAGTCGCATAGCACAGGGCGATCAGCTCGGTGCTTTGTGACCACCTAGAGGGGTGGGATAGGGAGGGTGGGAGGGAGGCTCAAGGGGTAGGGGATGGGGGATATATGTGTACATATAGCTGATTTGCTTTGTTGTACAGCAGAAACTAACACAACATTGTAAAGCAATTATACTCCAATAAAGATATTAAAAAATAAATAAAATAAAATGACTGTTTATCCAGTGTGTGGCTCCTTTTAGAGACAGACCAACAAAGTACCCTGATTGGTTGTCCAAAAAGATACTTTCTAAAACGCTTCTGATGTTTTGTCCATTCCTTCACTATTAAGTCCATGAGTATTAATTTCACATCCTGATAATTTTCAGTCCTATCTGCTTTACAGTGTTGAGGGACGAAAGACAAAGTGGAACAGAGATATTTATTCTTTCATCTACAACTTGAGTGGCTGCTCAATGTCTTTGTCAATAGAGGAATCCCTATAGTCATGTTTCAAGCTTCGATTACTGGGCTTCAGTTAGAACTCCTGCACACACACACACCACACCCTCACCCAGGAATATCCCTCCTCTGTTCCTCATAGCTTCAAGCCCTCCAGGATATACACCATCAATGTTTGTAAACCACTGTTTAAAAAAAAAAACCAAAAAACTAAAACAACAAAAACCACTGTTAATGTAGAGAAAAATGAGTACATGTTGAATTCATACTTACTACAATCATTTTAAGTTTTTATTAAAAATTATTTTGTTAAATGCTGGAGAGGGTGTGGAGAACAGGGAACCCTCTTACACTGTTGATGGGAATGTAAATTGATACAGCCACTATGGAGAACAGTATGACGGTCCCTTAAAAAAACTAAAAATAGAATTACCATTTGACCCAGCAATCCCACTACTGGGCATATACCCTGAGAAAACCAAAATTCAAAAAGACACATGCACCCCAATGTTCACTGCAGCATTATTTACAATAGCCAGGACATGGAAACAACCTAAATGTCCATCGACAGATGAATGGATAAAGAAGATGTGGTACATACATACAGTGGAATATTACTCAGCCATAAAAAGGAATTAAATTGGATCATTTGTAGAGACATGGATGGACCTAGAGACTGTCATACAGAGTGAAATATATCAGAAAGAGAAAAACAAATATCGTATATTAACGCATATATGTGGAATCTACAAAAATGGTACAGAAGAAACTGTTTGCAAAGCAGAAATAGAGACACAGATGTAGAGAACAAACATATGGACACCAAGCGGGGAGGGTGGGGGTCAGATGAATTGCGAGATTGGGATTGACATATATACACTAATACGTATAAAACATATAACTAATGAGAACCTGCTGTATAGCACAGGGAACTTTACTCAGTGCTTTTTGGTGACCTAAATGAGAAGGAAATCAAAAAAAGAGGGGATATATGTAAACATACAGCTGATTCACTTCACTGTACAGCAGAAACTAACACAACATTGTAAAGCAACTATATACCAATTTAAAAAAATCTATACCCCAATTAAAAAAAATTATTTTGTTCAACAAAATAATTACATTCCTGCCATGTAATAAAACTGGCCAGTGGTGTACAGACAAACATTTTGGCCAACTCATTTTAGTGAATATTAACAATTCCTCATTAAAAAGACCCTCATATTATAACTACTATTTCTGTACAATTTCATAATATTCAGTGAAAATAGCCTTTAAAACTGAAGACAAAATAAAACCTATTTCAGGCAAACAAAAGCTGAAAGAATTTACTACCAGTATATCAGTCCTACAAGGAATGTTGAAAGAAGTTATTTGGGCAGAAGAAAAATTGTAACAGATGGAACTATAGATCTACACAAAGAAATAAAAAGTATTTTAAAATATTAATATTTCCTTTTTTCCTCATCTTTTAATTTCTCAAAAGATAAATGAATGTTCAAAGCAAAAAAAATAGTAACATATTATGGAATTTTATAATATATGTATATGTAAAATGTACAATCCAAATAGCACAAAGGATGAACAGGAGAATGTAAGTGTTCTATTGTAAGGATCTTACATTATATAAGAAATGATGTAATATTGTTTCAAAACAGTCTATGATAAGTTAAGGGCATATTATAAACCCTAGAACAACCACTAAAAAATAAAAATTAAATTAAATTAAATAAAACAAAAAATGTAACTAATTAGCCAGTAGTGGACATAAAATGGAATCATAGAAAATCCTTAATTAATCCAAAAAAGCCACAGAAAATGATGACATAAGATCAAAAAGCACATGAAACAAAAGGAAAATCAGTAGCAACATGGTAGACTTAAATCCAACCATATCAATAATCACATTAAATATAAATGGTCTAAACGCATCAAATAAAAGGCAGAAATTGTCAGACTGAATACATGCGCAAGACCCAACTATGTCTTGTCTACAAGAAACCTCTTTAAATATGAAGACACAGGTATGTATAAAAAAATATGTTAAGCAGGGCTTCCCTGGTGGCGCAGTGGTTGAGAGTCCGCCTGTCGATGCAGGGGACACGGGTTCGTACCCCGGTCCGGGAAGATCCCACATGCCGCGGAGCGGCTGGGCCCGTGAGCCATGGCCGCTGAGCCTGCGCGTCCGGAGCCTGTGCTCCGCAACGGGAGAGGCCACAACAGTGAGAGGCCCATGTACCGCAAAAAAAAAAAAAAAAAAGCAAACCATTAACAATAAGAAAGCTGGAGAGACTGTTAATTTCAGATAATGTAGACTCCAGAACATGTGATATCACCGGGAATAAAGAGGGACATTTCAAAATAAAGAGCTAAAGAATTACAAATTTTCAAATCCAGCCCAATTAAAGAGAACTGCCTTATGGGACTGCCACTATCAAGCAACACAACTGAATAGAGTTGAGCCCCATTTAGGCTAGTTTGGACCAAATTTAAAGGACTTGAAAGTGGACTACATACTCCTTTCCTCTTCTAATTGCAACATACATATCTATGTTTGATCCTCTTTATCTAAGTCTGGGAGGACTGCCATTTACCTACCTCAAGTTCCTTTTTCTCCTCTTTTTTATTTCAATTACAACCTCAGTCCAAGTAGTAGTTTAATATCTTTAGTTCCATGTTGTCCTATATACCTTCTGTGTGTGCACCTGTGGAAGAACCTGCAAACTGTCCACCAATATCATTTGACCCTTCTTCCTTCAGTAACAGAATTCCTGGGTCTTACCTGGGAACACCGGTACCCAGCTGAAGGCTGGTTTCCCAGCCTTGCTTGGCTGTGTGGCCATGTGACTGAGGGCTGCCACTTCCTAGTTGTGCCTTAAAAGGAAAGGTGTGTGTGTGTGTGTGTGTGTGTGTGTGTGTGTGTCCTAAGTTTCTGTCCACCTGTCTACTGGCTGAGAAGTACTTTTAATAAAAAGTCTGAGATTTTGAATTCTCATTTAAGCATTGCACTGAGTGGGTCTCTGTAATAGCAGCTTAGAATAAATCCCAACTAATATAGTACTTCTTTAATTTTCTTTGCCCAAGAAAATTTGGTAACTTTGCATGGTATCTCAAATTTCTTATGCAAGCCCTGTGTTATCCCGATTTAAAGCAAACAATTAGAACGTGCTATCACTTTTTAACTGGGGACAGGGACTTTGAAAAGAGTATCCAATCCCTACTTTAATGCTTGCTAACGTTGTCTATGATAGAATCAATGTATTTCTTAAAAAACAGGGCAGTTGATTGATAGTCTTTAAGAAAGTAGAGAGGTTCTATGGATAAATAGTAAATGCAGTTTTTCAGTAAGGGAAAACAATACACATATATAGATTCAAGGGTCAACCTGTGTGGCATGGGATATGCCCTCACCCTTCCAAACCTCTGCTGGTATCTAATCAGTGAAAGAAGAATAATAAGCATGCCTGCTCACTGTACTGCATAGGATTTCCTAATCACCTAATCATTTGCCTGATCCTAAACCAGCTTTTTCTGGGCTGCAGGCTTTCTGGGCTCTCAGTTCAGCTGCTCCTATTTCCAGCACTTTCCATTTGTTCTCAGGATTTTCCTTTCAGTGGTCCTCATGGGGACACTGCTCCCCTCCAGTCTCTGGATGTTAGGATTAGAATGATTAATGTGAAGAATTGGGTTTCAGAATATTCCGCAAAGCTGGTTCGAGTTCCTGCTGTAGAGTTATTTGAATCCTTCCAAATAGCCAGTGGTGCGTCCTATCCAGCCTCTCAGCCCCTATGTAGGCCTGGCCCTATCTAACCTCTGAAAAATCTCTTCTCAAGATAAACACTGTCTCAGAATTAAAACCAAGATTCTCAGGAGGGACTGTTGCCTCCTGACTGTTGACTGTTGCCAACATGTTGCCTTACTTAACTTAAGCCATCCCTGGATGGAGAATAATAACCAGGGTTGTGTGGAGACCCATCACTTTGCATTCTACAAAGCTGCTTTATCAGGAACAAGCCCCAGGGTGGCGTCACTTAATAGGAGAGATGCAGAGAGAGAAAGTGAGTTCACGATAACCTGATGCTGCACCTGGCTTCCTACAAGCAGTTGCAAGACAAGTAAAAGTCTTCTAATCTCACCAAGCAGCCAGACTGATTCTGGTCATTCATTAATAGTTTCTGGTCATTAATGGAGGAGTGAGAAAGAAAGTGGGAAAATGAGTGCATTATTGGTACCTACACCCTTAATAGAGATCAAGGAGCTCTTCCAAAGCTGCTCACAGCCCTGTAAGCACACTGAGCCAGAGCGCCTGGTCCCTGGCCCGGAGCCAGGGTCAACATCCAAGACCACAAGGAAGATGAAGGACCTCAGATAGGAGACCACGTGTCTTAGATTTGTCTACAAAGCACTCAAAACTCCAAATAAAGAAAATCTGAGTTATCTACCCAGAGATTCTGTTCATGTTTATCACATAGCCTGCCATCCAAATATTTGGCACCCTATAAACATATGGAGGTGACTCAAAGTCACCTACCAGCCCAAGAAGAAAAACTGGTAACGTGCCTGCAAAGCACATGAAATAACATTAAGTCAACTTGATTTGGGGTGTAGGTGCTTCTAACTCAACTCGGAATTGGTAGAGGTCACGCATACCTATCTTGCCTAGATGGTCCCCTGAATCTCTCTTTATTCCTGTACCTGTTATTGAATATGCTAATGGTCCGAAAAAGTGAAGGACTCACCAAAAAGTACGTATTTTTGGTGCAGGTATCTTGTTGTTTTATAGAACAGGTTATTGAAGGTTGTATACGAATTGATTCGATAGTAAAATACATGGAAATGGGCAGGTTTGCTTAGAGGAATAACAATCTTATAAAAAAATAACCAGCTCTCAATATATTGAGTTTTAATATTAATTTTTATAGCGTATCGTGCTTTCTTTAAACCTTCACAGCTATTTTCTGTTAGTGTGTGGTTCAGCCAAAGGCAAGCAAGGTGCTCTGCAGAGAGGCTTAGTTACAATTTCACAGCAACATTCTACCAGGCAACACTTTCCCTGAGCCCCATTTCCTTCTCCGTGGCCCAAGGTAACTTATGAGATTCCTTCATCAACTGCACAAATAGGTATTGACTGTCTATTATAGACTAGACATTGAACTATTATTAGTGATATTATACATGCTCATATAAGGATGGTCCTTCATCTCAAATGACCCAAGACATGTCATGGGGGTTGGGACGTGTGCTCTGGGGGGACCCAGGAAGTGGCAATCACCCAGACTTAAAAGGGGAGGGGGGGGCTAACAGAATGTAGATGAGTTGGGCTTACCCTGGGAAAGAGAAGGATATTATTCCAGCAGGACCAACAGCTGAGGTGATCCTGAGGGGATAGAGCGTGGTAGGTTTGAAGAACTCAAAGAAGTACGGCAGGAATTTAGTGCGGAAGTCAGGGAGCAGTAGGACATGAGGCCAGGTGTGTACAGAGGGGAACGATGCTGCAAAACCCATAAGGGATGTACGGCTGGGTTCCTTATGTGGATTTAGATCATCCTAGAGACTTCTTCATAGAGAATTGACAGATTTGTGTTTAGGAAAGATCATTTTGACCGAAGATTGCGGCATCCACAGTGGGTGGGACAAGAACCAGAAGGTTAGGAGGGCTGTTAGGGAGACATTGTAGTAATCATGAAAATAAGCAGTGTATGGGGCTAGGTGCAGACAGCCTGCATCTTTTGCTGCCCATCCCCCAACCCCAGTACTCCTACAGCTTAGGGCCCAGCCCAGTGAATGAACCCTGGCGTCACACCCTTCCAC
The DNA here is from genome assembly GCF_949774975.1 of Lagenorhynchus albirostris. Lineage (NCBI taxonomy): Eukaryota > Metazoa > Chordata > Mammalia > Artiodactyla > Delphinidae > Lagenorhynchus > Lagenorhynchus albirostris. Next base: position 105,247,655 of record NC_083103.1, on the reverse strand, counting down.
GCTCCCACTCTCTAGACTTTGTTAGCGAAACAGCAATTTTGCTCAGTCATAAAAAGGTAAAGACAGTAATAACAACTGTGAAACTAAACTAGGTACGTTCTAAATCTCATGTGAAGTAGACACAATTTTTTCCTTGTAGAGAGGAAAGTTTGAGATAAATAGCAGAGAACTGGTAAATAATTCAGCCTATGACCTTGATGCTTATTGATTCCTGCAGCTGTTTATCTTTCTCTAGGCTACCCAGGGGGAAAAAGAAACCTCCAAAAAACAATTATCACTTAATTATAAAATTGCTTGGTTGGGGAAAGCCTTCTGGTTGGTTGCTGAGCACTCCAAGGGGGTAAGTTAATCTCTGTAAACCACCCAGCCTGACTGAAGCTGCTGCTTAAAATTCCCAACCTCCGCTTCATTACTTTCTGGTACGGATGCAAAACAAAAAAAGAAGACGCACATTGTCTTCTCATTTTCAGATGCTTAGGATGTTTAGCCAATCAGATGCCTTAATGGCTGGCGATTTCTCACCTAGGGATTTGAACACCGACGGATTCCATCTGGGGGCACCAGATGTGGTCCACGGTGAGCTCGTGATCCATGCTGGTAGCAGTGGTGGTGGTCGGGATGGTGGTGGTTCTAGTTGCTGTGGTTGCTGTGGATATAGTAATACTTCAGATTGGGCTGAAAAAGGGAAAAGGGAAGGGACAAAAATTTTTGTTTACACAGAAATAATTTCTTCTTCAACCTCAGTTTGGATGAAAGGTAGGGCCCTAAAGCCAGCCCTGATTCTCCCCAGTCATTTCTCGGGGGGCAGAATTTCTCACCACTAGTGTCAACAGCCACCCTGAATCGGAGGTTTCGCCATGTCCGTGGGGAGGTTGAGAGGTTTGGCCAGCTGGGATATTGGAGTCCGGGCTGATAAACTCTTAGCCCAGCTTGCCCTATTCCTTTATATTTATTATCTTATCCCAGTGATCATTAAAATTTCTTGACTAGCAAACAAACAACCCTCTTAAAAATGGCCAAAGGACGTGAAGAGAAGATACACAGATGGCCAAAAAACACATGAAAATGTAGTCAACATCACTAATCATTAAAAACATGCACATCGAAACCACAATGAGACATACACACCCAATGGGATGACTACAATAAAAGAAAGTCAAACCAAACAAAGAAACAAAAACATAAAATAGAAGTGTTGGCAAAGATGTGGAGGAATTGGAACTCTTGTGCCTTATATGTGGGAATGTAAAGTGGTGTAGTTACTATGAAAAACAGTGTGACGGTTTCTCAAGAAATTGAAAATACAATCACCATATTTTCCATTCAGCAATTCTACTTCTGGACAAGAATTGAAGATGGGGTCTCAAACAGATATTCATACACCTGTGTTCAAAGCAGTGTTATTCACAATAGCCAAAAGAAGGAAGCAACCCAGGTGTCCACTGATGGAAGCATGGATACATATCTATGATGGAGCATTATCCAGTGTTACAGAAGAAAGCAATTCTGGCCCATATAACACGGACAAACCTTGGGGACATTATGCTAAGTGAAGAAAACCTGTCACAAAAAGATAAATATTGTATGATTCCATTTATCAGAGATCCCCAGAGCCATCAAAGTCACAGAGACAGAAAGTAGAATGGTGGTTGCCGGGGGCTGGGGGGAGGGGTAACGGGGGAGTTCTTGTTTAATGGGCAGAGTTTCTATTTTGTAAGATGAAAGGACGTCTGGGGATGGGTTACACAACAATGTGAATGCACTTAACACTCAACTGTACACTTAAAAACGGTTAAGATGTTATTCTATGTTATGTGTATTTTACCACAAGTAAAACTTTTTATAGAATGCATGGCTAGCTTCTGGAAATGAGTCATGGTCAGCAGAACAGACACAACTGTGGAGCCCTATCTTGGCTCCACTTCCAAGTGTTGAGTTCCAGGAAGAACTCAAACAAAACTCCTAACTGCTCTCAGTGTCTCCCTGTTTCTAAAACGTGATGGGCAATAGTACCTATTTCTTATCTCATTGAGGCGTGGGGATTGGGAGAGGGCATTAAGAGCAAGAAAGATGTCCAATGCATCCTAGAGACCAGCCTCCTGCCTCTACCTGAACCGTGATGGAATAGAGCGGTTCACACATCACTGCTGGCAAAGGTGCCCGAGTACCTGTTTCTGTGGAAACCATCCCGTCCCTTTCTGTGGCACTTGGCCCACACATAACCACATAGCATCATGTATAACCAGCCAGCATCCTGGGGAGGGCTGCCGCTCTCCTGCCTGGTAACTGTGGGACGGAGATCTGTGGGGCGGGGGGGGACTTGAGTCCACACCCTGTGACCTCGAGCCCAGAGCATGTGCTGTGCTCTCCACCTCCCACCTTCCCTTATGATCATTCCCCACGTGTGGAATGCCATGAGGTCTTTCTACTACCCTTCCTTCACTCCTGCCCCTTCCCCAGGCCTCCCCTTCTCTGAGCCTCTGACAGAATCATTCCAGCACCCACTCTGACACCTCCTTCCTCCTGTCCCTTAAACCCCACGCCCGCCCCTCACAAACTCACTGGCTTCCTTGCAGCTCTTCAGACCCAGGTGGCACATCCCACATCTGGGGCCAGGCCCTGACGCTTCCACTCCTGGGATGTCTGGGTGACTTATCTACCCCCCACATACACACACCTGAAATTCTAGTCCATCCCTCCCACCTTCTCTGCAGACAGGGACCCTTGTTTACCCTACTTGTCACCATCTGGTGTGCTTTTCGTCGGTCTCTGCCCAGGAAAAGGTAAGCTCCATGAGGTAGAGGATTTGTCTTTCTTATCATTGGGCCTAAGGGTCTGGCGCACAGTAGGAGATCAAAAATATTTTTGAATGAGTGAATGAACTCCTACAATGTACACAGGGTCCAATATGGAGCTGTGTATAACTTTGCATGGTTGATGACATACTCTGAGAAACAACAGCTGTGTGAAGTGTTCATAGTCGTTATGCAGAAAAAAAGTGTAGCTCTACCCATCTAATCTGGCAAAAACTCAGCTACATCAAGTCAAACACATTTTTTTCCCTTTACGACTTCTGAGGTTACGTCGATGTGCACCGCAGAGCTCCAGTGGGTGGTGTCACACGCGTCGTTCTCCCAGCAGTTTGCCCACCTAGTCAGCTCTGGAGGGGCAGGTGCACACACTCTTGGAAATGCTGTGCCGTGTTACTGAGTTCTGCTTCTTCTCCCTGTTCCTTCTTCCTTTCTGGGCTCAAGTTCTCGACTTCTTTATGATTCAGAACGGGGGGCTGACTCTAAAGCTGGTTCTCACGGTAGGACTTTATCCTCACAGAGCCACTCTTGGTTTATTTTATTCCCGTTCACTTGAAGTCTCTGTACCATAGGAGCACTGGATATGTCCCCATCAACACACTCATTCTACCTGATGATCTGGAAAATTGCTAAAAAGTGGAGGGAAGGTGGGCCTGAGCTTCATAAAAATGAAAACCTGCAAACTCAGCGTAGCCCCCTGCCCTGTGTGCCACCTACAGCATGAAGCAGGAGTTGGTAGGAAAAGTGACTCAGAGCCATGTGTGGGTCAGATTAGGATTTCTGTTCCACCCTCTGATTAGCAGGGAGACCACTGGAGATGCTGGCAGATCCACGCCTGGGGACTGGGCTATGGACCCACAGAGGCACGACAGCCGGCATGCTCACACCTCAGGGCCAGAGCAGACATCCACACTCCCTGCCCCAGGAGGACGTGGGGCCTGACTTGGCCCCCATCCCCGCCAGCCCCTCACAGTGGTCAGCGGCAAGCCTACTAGATGGCAGTCCCATGTCAGCGGTGACCAAAGAGGCAGCAGCTGAGAGAGACGGACTGGGCTCCATCACCAGAAGCTGAGCGCTCGCTATGCATCTAGCGCCATCAAAAGCGTTTTCATGCCTTATTCATTTGGTCTGTGTGATAACTGTGAAGTACATCCTGCATCTCTACCTTACAATCTGAGTACTGAGACTCAGAGAGCTCAAGGTCACACGGCCAGCTCTCCTGGCTGGAGGGCAGTGCCCACAACAGCACGGCAGTGTCCGAGGGAGAGTGTGAAGTGGGGGAAGCAGGGGGGCAAGCAGTGGGGGAGGGGTGAAGAAAAGAAAGCAGGGATTGACCAGTTATATGAGAGCATGGAACCCATCTCCAGAGGACAAGAGACCACTAGGAACAATCTGAGGGATCACACTGACCCCTGGTGAGGAAATCCCTCCTTTTGAGGAAGGAGACAGGAAGAGAGAAGGGGGGACAGAGTGTGTGAAGACTCTTCACGTTTCTAACTCCTTCAGCGACCCACTGACTTGTCCTTAATGTCACACACAACCCACAGTCTCAGCATCCAGCTGCGGGGCCGGAGGAGGCAGAGGCAAGCGCTCTGGAATCAGGCTGATATGTAGGAAGAGTGGCACCTGAACAAGCAGCCATGATTTATCGGGTTCTCACAGTTGGGGCTACGGGGAACATGCAAGATGGTCTCTACCCGCAAGTGACCTACCACGGGCTTGGAGGAATGGAGGGAGAGGTCTTGAGTGGATAGCTAACAATGTAGGACAATGTATAGGAAAGGCCAGAAGTGGTCAATATTCTAGGGCTTCAGAAAGGCACGGCCAGGTATTGAAGGAAGTGGTCGGGTTGGAGGCGACACCGCTATATTTTGGGGGGGGGGGCTCACGCAGAGAAAGCCTGGGAGGGGGATTCGGCAGCGAGCAGCCCCACCAGGCCAGGCTGAGAGCTTTCAAGGAGACAAGATGGGAAAGATGAGGTGAGGCCGATCTGCGGTGGCTTTTAATGCTGGTCTAAGATGCTTGGACTGTAACCTCTAGGCACCAAAGACTTACTAACAGGAGAGTAACAGATGATACAGTATATTTTGTGAGCTCAAAATGACTGCAGAGTGCAGACAGGATGGGCCCAGGGGGAAGAGCTGGGAAGCAAACGGGGAAGTGGTTGGGGGGAACCCAGTGAATATGGAGTCTTCTCATCTGCCCTGGATCCATCTCCCCTTCTCCCGGGAGCTGTACCCGAATCTCCCTTTGGGAACCATTGCTCATCGGTTTCAAGCTCGGTGCTTTGGGCAGGGCTTATCCCACCCCCACTCCATTTCCAGGGACAGATATGTGACCCGGGCCTCACCAAGCAGAAGGGTCCCCTCCCCTGGCCACACAGTGTGGTTCAAAAATAAGCCAAGTCTCAAGTTGGTCCAGGGAGAATCAGTCCTTGTCCTCTTTCAGGAACCATGGGAAATGGAGTCTGCTTTTTGTACTGGGTTTGCAAACTGAAGGCTAAAGCCCAGAGAGGCTGGAGGCTATTTTGCCAACACTGTGGAGAAGGGAGTGAAACTGAACCAGAGGAAAGAAGAGCTGTGAGATGGGAGAGATTTCAGAGGTGGCTGAGCCCTGGATTCAGCCATGTCTGGCACATGCTCCGGAGAAAAAGCAAACCAGAGTGAAGAGACTAGAGACTGCCAGAAGGGAAGGGAAGGAGGTGGGGGAGGTGAACTTGGATGTTTCTCTCATCTTATCCTTTTGCAAAGCTCTCTTTCTAGCCTGGCTGGTCTACACTGAAGGCAGCAGAGAAGTGAGCGACGTGGGCGTCCAGGGGAAGAGCCCCCCAGGGACAGGAGAAGCGGGCAGCCCTTGTCCAGGGTGGGCTGGCAAATGTGAGGAGCGGCCGGGGGCCAGTGTGGCTGGAGCCAAGTGAGTGGGCGGGGGAGTGAGGGGCCCGGGTCAGGCCGTGTAAAGCTTTGTTGTCCCTTGATGAAGGGAACCTGGCCTCTGCTCTCAGAATGAATGGCAGCCATTAGAGCCCCGAGTCAAGGAATGGCAAGAGGCAACTGACGCTTAAAAGGGTCGCTCTGGTCACCTGTGTCTGAGGAGAGGGCAGGGGCGGGAGGCAAACAGCAGAGCTGGACAGCAGCACCCCATCTGCTCAGCCAGTGGGATCTGAGATTCTTTCTCCAGACTCGGCACCACGCAAGCAGGAAAAAGTACTGGAGGAGGACAGGGGCTACAGAAGTGATGGAGGGTATGCTGCGCAGGGCGGCCACAGAGGAGCGGGCGGGCAGGACAAAGGGCTGGGGGCTCAGGTCCGGCCCCGGGGGGAGGGGCGCACAAGGAGCAGCAGTGGTCACGTCTCCAGGGCAGGTGGGGCCAGGACCCGAGCGATGGGGGCGGCCGCGCCAGCCACGCACTCAGCTAAGGCCAGCAGCTGCCGTGTCCTCCAGCTGTTCCTGAGCTGCTGGGGCGAGGCTCCAGGGGGTGGGCGCAAGTCTGCACAGGGATTGTACAAGAAGTCTAGAAAACTGCCCTGCTCCCCACCTGCCTTGGCCTTGTGGTCCAGGGGGGGCCGTGCACGTCCACTCAATAGTCACCAACCAGTGACTGTCTCTCCCAAGACCTGAAGGCGGACACTTCCTCCCTCCACCATCATCCTCCCAACTCTTTTCTTTTCTTTCTCCTCCCCAGGAAGTACCGAAAATCAGCCCAAGCTCAAATGCCCATTTGAAGGGACCTTGGCTGCCTTAGGGGGTTGGGAGGGCAGAGCTGTAAATTCCAGCCGTAAATATGAAATCACAGTTGGTTCTGTAGCTACAGGCACCTCCACCAGGGTCAGGAGGCTTCTCCGATATAGAGAAAAAGTCAGAAATTGATCTTGCTTTTAGCATTTACCAGGCATTCTCCAAGGAGGCCACTTCATCCTCCACAAGTTTTGTGTCTGCAAAAGACAGCATCTGGCCCGGTCTCGCCCCTCCCATCCCGCCACTGCTTGCCTGCTGCTCCCAGGGCGTCCTCTGTCTCTGGCTCCAGCTTTGAATTTGCACACCGCCTTCCCAGCTTCCTTGCTCACATCTGGACCCATCTTGTCTCAGGGTCTGGCATGCAGTGGGTGCCCAATAAGTGTCGAACGCTGGTGAATGAGTGAGTCATTGCTCCCGACGGCCAGTGCCGTGTGCTTCTTCACCACCTCACGTCTGCTTCCTGTCTTTCTCAGAAGAAGGCAAACCATAGCCCAGGAAGGCATGTGAAAGACATTCTAGTCTCACAAACCCCTCACAGCTCCCGGCGGGGAGGAAGCTAGACTGTGGTCTCTCCTCTCCGCGTCCCTCGGCAAGTAGAGATCTGGGTCTGCCAAAGGCTCTGTCTGTGCTGACTGCTTCGGTGCTGCCGAAGTACGCGACAGCCCCTGCGTCCCGGAAAGCAGGGCGGAACAAAGGCTGCCGGTCTGGCCGGGAGGGGCCGGGCGTCCAGCCGCTGTCCTGCCGATGACTTCCCCTCTGGGACCGCGGACACTCACTCACATTTTGAAATCTCAGTTTTCTCATCTGTAAACGATGGATTATGTGCAACCCCTGCTGAGGCAGGATTTTAGGATCGGAAGTGAAGGAGCAGCTGTCACGGAGCAGATGACCGGCAGGATGCTTAGCATCTGAGGAGAGTGTCCTGGCGTCGGGGACACCTGGCTCCAGTCCTGGCCCCGCCGCCACTAACTGCGACATTGGATGTATCACTTAACCTTTCTGACCTTCAGATTTTCCTGTGTAAAATGGGAATAGCGATAGCACCACACCCACAGGGCTGTGAATGGGATTAAATTAGTTAACGTCCATTAATTAGACAAGGCATCGAACTACCGTAGAACCTCAATACATTAACATGCCTAGTGGGAAGTGGGAATGCCCTGGCTGTCCAGTGGTTAGGACTCCAGGCTTTCACTGCTGAGGGACCGGGTTCAATCCCTGGTTTGGGAACTAAGATCCCCCAAGCCGCGTGGTGCAGGCAAAAAATTTAAAAATTAAAAAAAAAATAACATGCCTAGTGACCACATCAATAGTCTAGAGCAGGGCTATGTATGCAGTAGAACCTTCTGAATGATCAGAGCTGCCCTGTATCTGGGCTAAAACAGTACCCGCCAGCCACATGGGGCTACCGAGCAGTCTCTGTAGCTAATGTGACTGAGAAACTGAATGTTTAATTTTACTTAATGTTAATTATTTTAAATCTAAACAGCCATTTTATTTAAATGTTATGTAGCTAGCAGCCCGTGCATCAGACAGAGCAGGTCTAGACATTAAGAACTACCAGCATTTCTGAAGGAGCGGCAAGGCATGGCACATCCAGACAATGGAATATTATTAACACGAAAAAGAAATGACCGATCAAGCCACGAGGAGACATGGGGGAACCGTAAGTGCATGTTGTTACTGAGGGAAAGAAGCCTGCATACTGTATGATTCCAACTGCATGACTTTCTGAAAAAGGCAAAACTACGGGGACAATAAAAAATCAGTGGTTGTCAGGGTCTGGGGGGGAAGGCTGAACAGGCAGAGTCCAGTGGGTTTCTAGGGCAGTGGAACTACTTTGCACGATGCTATGATGAGGATGCCTGTCATTATACGTTCGTCAAAACCCACAGAATGAGGGACACCAGAGTGAATCCTCGTGTGCAAACTGTGAATTTGGGGTGACGATGACATGCCAGTGTAGGTCCATCAGCTGCAACAAGGCACCTCTGTAGGGGGAAGTGGATAGCAGGGGAGGCTTGGGTGTGGGGAGACGGGCATATGGGAAAACTCTGTATTTTCTGCTCAGTTTTGCCGTCAACCTAAAACTGCTCTAAAAAGGAAAGCCTAAAAAAAAATAAAAGAAGAGGGATGAGGAAATGCATGGAAGAAGTAGGATCTGAAGCGAGTTCTCAGGAATGGGTAGGGCACGGACAGCAGTGATTGGCAGTGCTCAGGGGCTGGGAGTGGGGCAGGGGGTCAGAGAAGAGGGTTTTTAAGGGAGGAAATCGAGAGACAGGCAGCAAAGCACCTGGGGAAGACAGAATTCCAGGTTAAAGAGCCTAAAATGTATTCAGCAACCAACTGAGTCCCTGCAGATGTTCACACAGGGCTATGAGATACCAAAAAGTGTTTGAGAAATAGTAATATCCCAAAGGAACATGCTATTTGGGACTTTAGGTTTCTTGAGGGTCAGGCCCATGTCTTTAAGTTAAATCTTGTGAGGCTCCTGCTATCACACCAGGAGCTCAGAAGTGCTTAAAACAATTTAATTCAAATAGATAGCTTAGCTCACGATCACGCTGCTCTATAGGAATCCTCCATTACCAATGTGGTAGCTCCCATATTGCCTGGAAAATTACAGGCTTTTAGGGACTCCTGCTTGATGGATTTGTCTAAATGTGTCTAAAAGGAGATGCACAATGTAGCCCCATCAGCACTGGGGACTCAGCATTCAGGATGCTTAAGTGTCGAGAAAAGACCTCCATTTGTGATCTCCCACAGCGCACTATCTTCAAAGGTCCCCAGATTTATTATTGCATCAACAGATCGGAGAGGGGAGTTTGTATGAGATCAAACAAACACGAGTACTATGGGAGGGCTGGCAGGTGACAGTGTATAAATTGCCGGATGGAAAATGTCAAAAGTTGACATCAAGCGGTGAGGGATTGGGGAGCACACAGAACTGAGAACAAATGACCGTGCCTTTCTGGGAGCCAATTCTTTATACAGTCCGGCTAATGCAGCGCAAGAAACTTGGGGCTCAGAAACCCACTGAGACCCAGTGAAATCCATTGACTCACAATATATCCTTTATTAAAAAATTATAAAAAGCATCTCTTAGTTTCTACACCTCTTCTCATTTCTGGTAGCTTTTCCTCTCTTTCTCTCTCTCTCTCTCATACACACACACACACACACACACACACACACACACACACACACACACACACACACACACACACACACACACACACACACACACACACACACACACTCCTATATGCTTTCTTTTTCTCTACCCTGCATATATCCCCCTTTTTGCTCCTTTTACATTTCATTCTTTACATCTCTTTGGCAATCTTTCAAGGGTACTGTCTCGATAGTTAGGACATCTTTCAAGGTAGCAAATTATGTACGCTTTGTCATTGCCAGAGCCTTGCAGACTCAGACTCAATACAAGAAAGAGAGTTGCCATGTCTCCTTAACCCCTGTTCTCATGAGCGGGGCCTTAGTCCTGAATCAGTTGTTGTGTGTTTCAATAAAAGAGTAACAAGCAGTTCTGGAACATTCAGCTTGGGGTCTGAAAGAGAGTATGTTCTTTATATATATCAGCTCACACCCTCACCTCGCCGTCTCCTGGGAGCGGGCCCTTCCCAACCACCAGGACCGAAAATAACCACCTACCCCGGCTCTGTTTTAATTTCACAGCACGTTTCACTTTTTGACATCAGAATAGATATTTATTTCTCTGTAGATAGCCTATATGCTCTGTTAAGATGCAAGTTCCATCACATTTGGAATCCTCAGCAGCGCCATGAGGTAGGAACTATTAAGAACTACATTTTCCAGGGACTTCCCTGGCGGTCCAGTGGTGAGGACTCTGAGCTTCCACTGCAGGGGCCGTGGGTTCGATCCCTGAACTAAGATCCCTCAAGGCGAGCCGCGTGGCCAAAAGAAAAAAAGAACTGCGTTTTCCAGATGGAGACACTGTTAAGGTTATGGGGCCAGGGGCTTCACCAAGGTGGTGCGGCCATGAATTACAGAGCAGAAACTGCAACCCAGATCTGCCTTTGACTCCAGAGCCAGCGCTCCCAACCAGAGCCTCCAGGCAGCGGGCAATGGATTCTAGGTTATACATTTATATCCAACGGGAGTCAGGCTTGAATGTGGCTTCAGTGTCAAAAGTAAAAGGGCTTGAAAACCTACTTGCTCCCAACCTACCTTCCTTACTCTCTTCTCTCCTAGGGAGGCATGCTAAAGAATGAACTAATTCTAAACTCCTGTAAAAACAGACTACCAGAATTTCTCAGAATCCAAGTTCTTCGAGGACAGAAACTACGTTAGCCCAGTTTAGGCAGACAGAACAGGCAGCTCTCTGTACAGTGGCTCATATAGCATGGAGCCTAATCAACAATCTGTTTATTTTTATTCCCATGTTTCTAGGAGGTTCCCAGCTTCTCCAAAAATAGTAGCTGGTATGCTAGCAGCATCCAAGGAACGTCACTTGATTTCTCAAAACCAGACTTGATCTGCTGTGAGCTCCCAGCTACCAGGCTCAGTAATTTGGGGCCTCCTCTCTTTTTCCCTCCATGGACTCTTATGATGGTCCCGGTCTTGACTTTTCCTATTGCTACGGCCACCTACGAAGGTCACCGCCCAGCACCAGCCCTTGTCCTTGTCATCTGCCATCCATCTCTTGGGCTTTGAAGATGTTCCTCCGCTACAGTCTGCCTTGTAGAATCCAGGCCTCACACCTGGGACATGTCAAGGAACAGGTCTCTCCTCTCACCCGTCTCTGGAGGGTTCCAACTCTAGCTCTGAACTCACAACTCCCACCTCTGCAGTGCTCATGAACCATCCAGGCCTTCCTCTTTGGGGACAAGCCCACACCATCCTCCCCAACAAAACTCTGCAAACATCATCGTTCCTGTCTCTTCCTGGAGTTAGGGGGGAAAGGAAATACTAAGTCCAGTTACTTTTAAAAAATCAATTCCACCCATTACCGATAGTCGGTGATTAGATGCATGTGCTATTACAAAGTTTTCATCAATCCGTTCACAGTCTGACCCTTTGGACTGTCAAGTTGGCACTACATTTGGCTCACAAATAAATCTGCCGTAGCCAAGGAAGAGGAAAACTTTCTTCTTCCCTCGGATAACATGAGGCACAGGATTTCCCAAGAGAAAGCAGAGCCCAAGGGGGAAAGGGTCCCGGGCAGGGCTGCTGAGCTGGGCTCCATCCGGCACTGGCTAATCCAGGGGCACCACTGACACTCCTCACAAGTTATTAACAGCCAAACAGACTCCAAACCTTCTGCTCCTAACACATTTCTGACACCTTTCCTAATCCACAGTTGTGTTAAAAGGCATTTGCAGCTGTGAAGAAAGGTGGGTGGGCAGGCTAAATAAATTAATAAATAAAGAGTTTAGGTAAACTGCTCAGCACAGCTTGAATCCTTACCATGACGGGTCTTGGAATAAAGCATCCTAAGGAGGTTTCTTTTTCTTTCCTGCCCTCAGGCAGAACAAACTGCTAAGTCAGTCAGTTGGTAGATCCAGTGATAGAGCACCTACTGTATGCAAAGGATCATCTTGGTATTGGTGAAGAGATAAGTAATTAACTGGGAAGACAGAGACCACTAGGGATGCCCCGAACCCAATAGCAACGATTCTTAAACCTTGTGAACAAGTAAAAGGCACCATGAATAATAAACAGTGAGCATGTGTCAGAGGGGGACTTCAAATCCAGCAAAGGCAGAAGACACTCCCTTTGCTTTAATCCTGACATCTACTGTGTTTTCCAGCCTCACTCCCTCTGGTTTTCAAGTGTTCAAGTGGTGGAAGAGACTGAACATTGAGAGCTCAGTCACTCAATACAATACTTCACAGAGGAATAATAAAAACTAACTGATCCCTCCCAAAATGGCTTACTAGTTTCTTAAGATCTGGATGACAGTGTTTCTGATCAATTTTAAGGTTTGAATATGATCTAAGTTGGGGTGTCCAAAAGGAGAAGGTAAATGATTGGGCTGAACCATCAATGACTAATGGGTACAGCCAGCCAAGTATCTGACAAACATTTATTGAGTATTTCTTCCATCTGTTCTACGTCAGGCATTGTGCTAGGCACTGAGGGTAAAGTGATGACTGAGATATATTCCCTGCCCTTGAGACACTCACAGGCTAGTGAAGGAGACAGAGAAATTAGCAAGTAACTTTCTGACTTAGGATGTCACCATGGCCTGCTTGGGTTACTGCAGAAGGCAAACAGAGTAGACAAAGGAGGAGAGCGTTAAGGAAGAGTTCTAGAAAGAAGAGACCCCTGAGCTGAGTCTTCAAAAACAAGAAGAAATTAACCAGCTAGAGAAAAATGGGAAGGATATTCCAGGCAAAGTGTACAGCAGTTACAAAAGTTTATAAAGAAACGAAGAAGCCAAGAGCATTTGGAGAATTTCCACTGGTTCCGTGTGACTGAAATATAAGCTCGGTATAGGAGTGGCAAACAATAATTCTAACTCATATTCAGAAAATCCTGTGAGTCATGCCAAGTAATTTAAATTTTATCCTGAGGTTTGAGAAGGAGCCTTTGCAGCACTGAAAGAGGAGAGGGATGGGCAGATTTATACTATGGAAATATCAGTCTCACATAAATATAGAGGAGACACTGGCGAAATAGAAAAGGTGGAGACTGGAGTTGGGGAACCCTGTTTAGGGACTGTTCAAAAATTTCAGGTAAGAACAGGTAAGGCCCTAAATTGAAAAACAGCCATAAATATCAATGATGAACATTTAGAAGTGTTTGATTCTTACGCGTGGTTTCTTCAGTGATAATGAACCACACAAGCACACCACCAGTGGTGCTAATTTCACCATAATAAAAGTATTATTACACGTACTAAAATAGTAAACTCATCTGGAAACCTAACCAATGGACACGGTATTTTTTTCTTAGGTTCCCAATATCAACAGGAAAGGATGTTGCTTTGATTTCTCCTACGAAGTCTCCTACTTCTACTTTAAATAGGAGCTGGTAGAGAAAGACACTTACTTTCCAGTGAATTTGAGCCTGGTGGGTTTCTTCGTACTGAGATGTGAACTGGCTTCACATACTGTTCCTTCTCTGTGCTTCCTCTTCTGCTCTCTCCTCTCCCCCCTGCAGACCAAGATTTCACTTGAGCTGAAGGGTGGATGGACTCTCCCATCTTGGAATCTCTGGTGTGGCTGAAGTTAAGAAGAGAGCAGAGGGACAGGAGGTCTTCCAGATGTTCACAGAGTCACATCCAAGGTCATTGGACCGTGGAAGGGCATTCCTATCAGGTCTCTGCATGTTTTCCCTGAACAGAGACTGTCCTCAGTCAGGGGACTTGGCATGGACTCCACTCCCGTGGAAGCTGGTGGAACACAGAGACCAGACCTTGGAATCAGACAGATCTGGTGTCTAGTTCCAGCCTGGCTTCTTGTCTCGAATAAGGGAGAAAAGCCTGTGTGTAGTGAGAATTACAGGAGAGAATGAGGGAGAAGTGCCCAGCACAGACTCAGGGTTTCTCAACCAGGGCTGATTCTGACCCCTGAGGACATTTGGTGATATCTGGAAACATTTTGGGTTGTCACAACTGGGTGGGGGGAAGCAGATACAACTGGCATCTGGTAGGTAGGGACCAGAGATGCCGCTAACATCCTACAATGCACAGGACAGCTCCCGCAACCAAGAATTATCCTGCCCCAAATGCCAAGGTTGCCGAGGTTGAGAAACTCTTGTCTCTCAATACGTGTTCCTTGTAGCTCCTCTCCCCCATTCTCCTATGATCCCCGCCCGCCGACATACACATGAAAAGCAATACCTCCAAGCAGAGATATCCACCCCACTGGACGGCCTCTGGCTGCCAACTGGAGAGATCAAGCCCCAACCCTCCTCCCAGCTGCCTTCCCCATCGCGATTAAAATGACTGGTTTGTGAGGAGCTGGCGCATCCTGACTCCAGGCTGTTTACTTTCCTCCTTATGATGTTTCTGAGTGAATTTTCTTTTCCACGAAATAAAGCAGGAGGCCGGCCATCTTGCTGGGCCCGCCCCTTCTCCAACTGCACCTTTTCGTCCTGCCTCAGACGACAATCCCCATCATCTCCTCCCCCTTCCTTACCTGCCTCAGCCCCGCAAGCCCAAGGATGACTGTTTACTGACCCCACAGCAGGTGTGTCTCCCCACAAGCATTTCCAGGGATCTTTAAGGGAGGTTTTCTCACCTTTACAAACCAGCCTCTATAACGGGCTGCTCTGATTAAGTGACCGCCTGGAGGGGTGGGATAGGGAGGGAGGGAGGGAGGAAGATGCAAGAGGGAAGAGATATGGGAACATATGTATATGTATAACTGATTCACTTTGTTATAAAGCAGAAACTAACACACCACTGTAAAGCAATTATACCCCAATAAAGATGTTAAAAAAAAAAAAAAAAGAGTCGGCCGGCTTCACAGGTTGGGT
This sequence comes from Lagenorhynchus albirostris, assembly GCF_949774975.1. Classification (NCBI taxonomy): domain Eukaryota; kingdom Metazoa; phylum Chordata; class Mammalia; order Artiodactyla; family Delphinidae; genus Lagenorhynchus; species Lagenorhynchus albirostris. Next base: position 105,232,648 of record NC_083103.1, on the reverse strand, counting down.
TGAAACCCTCCCTGTCTCTTGTCCCTCTCTGTGTGCACAGTGGGTAGCAGAAGGCTATGCACCGTTCTGAGCAGGCATCCTCCAACTGACGCTCCCTTCCAGACCAAATAAATGCAAACCTGTGAGGGAGAAGGACCCAAACAACCGGCCCCTCTTTTCGCGATTCTTCACCCGCACGTATGAATGTATGCGTATGTATGCAGCACACATGATCCACAGACACAGTGACACACACACGGACAAAAGGAAACAAGAGCATCCTAGCAGGTGCCAGAGGAAGCCTGGCTTCTGGCTGTGGGGTCCCCAGGGCTGATTATTTGCTGGTTCTGCTGCAGGACTCAGGACTGGGGCTCAAAGGCCGGTCCCACCTCCCTCCATCCCAGCTCTCCTCCGTGCTGTGTGCTGCACGGCCGCCATCTCCAGCCATTCGTTGTACTCTAGCCCTCGAAGTCAGGCGAATGTGGTGTCGGGCACTGACCAGGATCCCTACTTATTATCAGCTCAACATTTTCCAGCTCGAGATGCCCCCATGCCTTTGTCCCAGTGCCAACGATGCAGAAGAGCTTAAGGGAGAGAACAGGGGACGGGGTCACAGATGGAAGCCTGTGGACCGCCCCCCTCCCCTTTCTCTGGAGCCCATTACCCCTTTGGGGGCGCAGAGGTGGGGGGACTTCTCTCTTCTCTCTGTCCCTCTCCGAGCCATGTTTAACCAGCCTTCAGCGAACAGAAGGGCCTAGAAGCCCCAAAGAAATAGAGGGAATTTTATTCCCGAAGTGCTGACCGTTCGTGCCGGAAGTCACTTTGGTTGGCTATTACTCCTTGACCTTTCATTTCACACACTCATTTAAGCCCCCAGAATTTATTTTTTCCAGAGCTGAAAGCCTTGTGGAAGTCAACCCATGAAGGGCCCCAAATAAGACAGAAAGTGGAGGGAGCAGACAGGTTTCTCCTGAAGGCTATTCTCTCACCTGCCACTGCCCCTCCAGCAACTGTGACCTTGACCTCGACCTTACCTAGGCACACCAAGCCCTCCCGCAGAGCTGGGCTCAAGATGGGTGTGGCGGTGTGAGAGGGGTCCTCGGAGAAAGCACTGCAGGGTCAGCCTGGGGCCAGGGGAGGCTTCTGGAAGAAGTGATCTCTGAGGAGACAAGGCTAAGGTTGAGTTCTAAGTTCTAAGTTCTAAGTTCTAAGGTTGAGTGGAAATCGTCCAGGTGACAAGGAACTGGGGGAGAAGGATGTCATCTGAGGGAACAGTGTGAGTAAAGGTGATGGGGCCTGAAACAGCGTGGGAGGGGCTGAGATCCACACTAGAACACAGGAGAGAGAAGGTAGAGAGGAAGGAACCCAGAGAGATGGGGGAGGGGTGGAGATCACAGACGACCCCACTGAGACCTTTAGACTTGATCCTGTGGGCATGCAGAGGCCCCGAGGGTTTTCAATTTGGGAATGAAATGATCAGATGCACATTTCAGCTGGGTCACTCAGGCGGCTATTGAGGCCTCAGGGGGAGTTGTAGGGAGAGACGTGAAACATTGCTTTGTTTTAAACTGAAATTTGAAAGTCTCTGAAATTTATTGGCAATACATGGGGCTAGTGTGCGTGAATCACAGTCCAGAAATTTAGGTGTATATAAGAAATACATCTTTTTATAAGTCACCTTAATTTCTCTTTCACGCTCCCTATGTGACCAGGTTCTAAAAAAAGCTTCCACCACAATCTTTTTGAGAGACTCCCTCCCACAGACTTGGGGAGGTTTGGGGAGTCCTTCAGCAGCTCCAGGCCATCTCTCCATGCCAGTTACTTCTGGATCCTGTGGTCCTGGCCAGTGCTCGTGACCTGTCTATTTAGGGAGGAAAGGGAGAGGAGAGATAAAAGGGAGAAATCACAGCTAAGACCAGAAGCGGCTTATTCCCTCACAATGGGTTTTTAAAAATCATATAGATATACGTATCTGCGGAGGGGACACCAACACTTTATGTAAGAAGTTATGGGAACTTGAACTAAGAGAGACACAGGAGGAATAGAAGAAGGGGATTCAAGAAAATGGAAGAAGCAAAATCAGTAAGAGCTGGTGGCCGATGGGTGGTGGAGGGTAAGGGAGAGGGCTCTGGGCCCCTGGACCAAACGATGACAAATGGCACACACTGAGCTAGAAGTCACAGCAGGCACAGGAGAGTGGGAGGGGGGACAAGGCCACCTGGGGACAGTCCAGTTCCAGGGGCCATCCCAGCCGCTAGGCGGCAGCTCAGGCCGGCAGTCTTGAAGCTGGTGGCCCATGGCTTTGCCCCCTCTGCCCAGCAGGACTCCAAGTCCACCTTCACTTGCCTCTTTCTCTGGCCCAGATTCTCCCATCTCCGTGCCCCCCAAACATCTGTGTTTATTCTCCTACCCATTCAATTGCATTACCTTCTGTCAGTGTTTCATGCCCGTCTGTAGGTTTTCCCTCTACATACAGATTATTCTCCTTTAGCCTACAGGTCCCAACACGGCAGAGCTGCCCTGTCCGCTGGGCACTGGAGAAGGCGCCCCAGTGCGTGAGACGGGGTGCAGGGACCTCGCGTCAGTGCCGGCTGTGTTACACACCATCTATATCACAAGCTGTCTTAGTATCCTCTCCCTTGTTTGTAAAATGAGGGCTACTCTGACCAAAAACCAGGGGTGTCAGGTGATCAGATGGCATAACGTAAGGAAAAGCATTCTTTAAACGGGATACGGTGTTCAAATGTAAGTTATCAAGTCACCCTATGCGACACCTTCTGTGCTTGTCTGTCCTGCCCCCATCTTTCTCCTCCTTAGCAATCCCTCACCCTGTAAATCTAAACTGAGAAAACCACCTCCGGGAAGGCAGGTGTGTGTGGGAAGGCGTGGAGCTGAAGGGGCATGAGGAAGAGGAGTGAGGGGGCGGGTCAGGGATCCCTGCTGCTGACCCCCTGATCTCAGCCGGAGCAGGGACCCGGCAGTCACAGCCAGAGGCCGCAGGCTCCAGGCTGAGATGCTGCACAGTGGACTTTTTTTTTTTTTTCCTTTTTCACTCTTGGCAATCTGTTAGAAATGGTGCCTGCTTGTCCCCGCTCCAAGCCCGACAAAACACAGCTTTCATCATTTGATGGTGTACATGTACAGCCATGCAGAGGCACAGAAATCAATGCGCATTGATTCCTAAGCTAGGAATTCATAAACTTCTTTAAGGTCACCAATTGATTTTTCACTTTTGGTAAAAAAAAATGTGAGACTTCAGACCTTTCTCTTCATTTGTGCTGGCTTTCTCATCTACAGGGGACACACGGGGCTGCACACGGGCCCTCCCTCACCTGTGTGAGCCCAGCCTTCCCCTCCTCGGGGCCGCCAGGAGGGAGAAGCACCCAGATACGGGGAGAGAGGGGCACACGTACTTAAACACTCCTCCCGCTACATCAAAGCCTCCTCGCAGTGGCCTAATCTCCTGGTTCAGTCAAATGACGGGACAAATCCATTTGAAGGATGACAAATGCATTTGAAGGATGACACCCCCAAAATGGAAGCGTGTTTGGAACAGACGCATCAGCATTTGACACATCGGAACTGGGCAGTGGGGACGGGAGGTGGGAGGGGCGGCCGGGCTTGATTTCAGAGTGAAGGCGGGGCTCAGATCAGTGCCCCGCCCCCAGGATGACGCTGCCGAGGACACCACGTGATGAGTGGGCGCCTTAGCTAGTGTCCAAAGGTGGGTACCAGCCCCGTTACCAAGGGAGCGTCCTCATCACCTGAACCTGTTTACCCACATCTGAAGAAATGGAGTAAATATCTACCTTGTGAAGTGGTGAAGACCAAATATCACGTTATTGTAAAAGCATTGTTTAGACTGCAAAGTATCAGATGAGTATGAGATAGTCCAGTGCCCCAAATCCTCCCCACTTATGTTTAGAATCAAAAAGTTTTAAAGAAATTCATCAATGTTATGACTGATGGGGTCACCGTGGATCCCTTCTTTCTTTCTTCCTTTTAAAAAATTTTATTTTATCGTGGTAAGAGCACTTAACATGAGACCTCCCTTCTTACAGATGTTTAAGTGCACAATACAGTATTGCTAACCTCCAGGCACAATGTCACCTACAGGCAGATCTCTCGAATTTACTCACTCTGCACAACTGAAACGTTATACCTGTTGAACAACTCCTTTTTCCCCTCCCCCCAGCCCCAGGCCACCGCCCTTGCCCTTCTAGTCTGTGCTTCTAGGAGATGGACTATTTTATTTTATTTTTAATTTATTTTATTGATGTATAGTTGATTTACAATGTTGTGTTAATTCCTGCTGTACAGCAAAGTGTTTCAGGTGTACATATATGCCTACATGCTTTTTCATTTTCTTTTCCATTATAGTTTATCACAGGATACTGAACATAGTAGGACCTCTTTGTTTATCCATCCTATATGTGATGTTTGCATCTGGTAATCCCAAACTCCCAATCCATCCCTTCCCCACCCCGTCCCCACTGGCAACCACAAGTCTGTTCTCTATGCCTGAGAGTCTGTTTCTTTTCCATAGATAAGTTCATTTTTGTCATATTTTAGATTTCACATGTAAGTGATATCATGTGGTATTTTTCTTTCTCTTTCTGACTTACTTCACTTAGTATGATCATCTCTAGGTTCATCCATGTTGCTGCAAATGGCATTATTTCATTCTTTTTTATGGCTGAGAAGTATTCCATTGTATATATGTACCATGTCTGCTTTATCCATTCATCTGCCGATAGACACTTAGGTTGTTTCCATGTCTTGGCTATTGTGAATAGTACTACTATGAACACTGGGGTGCATGTATCTTTTTGAATTACGGTTTTCTCCAGATATATGCCCAGGAGTGGGATTGCAGGATCATATGGTAACTCTATTTTTAGCTTTTTTGAGGAACCTCTGTACTGTTTTCCATAGTGGCTCTACCAATTTACATTCCCACCAACAGTGTAAGAGGGTTTCCTTTTGAGTTGGGCTATTTCAGATAACTCACATAAGTGGAATTGTAGAACTATTATATGATCCAAAAACCTCACCTCTGGGTATTTATCCAAAAGAATTGAGGTCAGGATCTTGAAGAAATACCTGCACCCCCATGTTCACTGCAGTGTTATTCACAATAGCCAAGATGTGGAAACAACCTAAGTGCCCATTAACTGAATAAAGAAAATCATACACACACACACACACACACACACACACACACACACTGGAATATTATTCAGCCTTAAAAAAGAAAACATACTGACGTACTGCCATACGGGACGGCATGGATGACTCTGGAGGATGTTAGGCTGAGTGAAATAAGCACTCACAGAAGGACAGATCCTTTCTTCCCCCGGATTACACTGAGGCTGTCAAGCAACATTTCTGAAGCCAAGAACCACGGGGGTCACGTCCCAGCCTTGCTGCTTGTTAGCTGTCACCTAGTCACCTAGCCTCCCTGAACCCTGAGCTGCGTCACCCCTAAGATGGGGTGAGGGGTGGCAGGATGAAGAAGGACAGCGTGTGAGGCTGCACGTAAGCCACACAGATGGGGCCTGGGCTAGAATCACCATCATGGCTCAGAAGATGCCCGTCCTGCCAGCTGGAAGGAGGGCCTTGCGGGAAGCGGAGCCTTGGAGCCAGGCCTTCCTTGGGACCAGGGCCAGACCCCGGCGCACTGGCTGGCAGCCCTGCCCAGCCCGCTCTCCCTGGCACTGCCAGCCTTCCCCGCAGCCCTGGCAGGTGGTCCTCCTGCTCCCCGAGAGCCAGGGGAACTTGAGTCTCAGGTCTCAGCTGCACGGGGCCACACGGTTCTGCTGTGTTGGCTGCTCAATTAGCAGCATATCAAGATGTTCCGATGGTGCCGCTGCACACGGGGCTCCCACCTCCCCGCTGAGGCCAGCAGCTCGGCCTGTGCTGGCTTCCAGCTCCCTGACAGCCTTGCAGCCCCTTTGTCGAATGCCAGGCTCTCTGAATTCTCCAAGTCCCGCTCACCCTCTGCCTGCGGTCCTGCGGGCTGTCAGCACCCGTCCCCGAACTGGGGCTCAGCTGGGCCTGCCCACAGGCTCCCTCCCATTAGCAGGGGCCCTGCTGGTGGGTGGCAGTGGTCCCACCAGAACTCGGGCCCTGCCCCCAGGCCCCCAGCCGCAGCCTCTCTGGCCTGGGGCTATGTCCTAGGACCCCCCCCCTCCCCTGCCCAGCCTGCGCTCACCCAGGGTTCCCCGGGGGCTTTGACGGCTGTGCTTCCCCTGGCGAGTGTGCAGAGGTAACACACTGTCTTGGGTATGACTTGAGCCCAGAGTTGTCTTCCGATTATGACTCCGGCAGAGCAGGTCCTGCAGGTGAATTGTCAGTGTCCCTGGTGAGCCATCCTCCAGCCAGCTAACTGATGTACCGTGGACGCAGGGAGACCGCTGGCCACGTGTGTGCAAGAAGCTCTTCCATCTTTCAAGCAGAGACGAGGGCTGCTCCCCTTCCAGTCCACACAGCCTGTGGTAGCCCTTTATCATCTTTCAGCCTCGCATGAGCGCTAGGGATTGTGAGGGAAGGGGAGCACAGGAGGCGGGAGAGGAGGGCCAAGGAATGACTCACCCCTGTCTCCATACTACCTAGCCCGTTGACCCCCACGCCAGGGCCCTGCTCTAGGCCACACTGCGGGGACGGGGGTGGGAGGCAAGGCACGGCAAGGCCTCTGCACCCAGGAGGCTAGGCTCCAGCAAGGGAGGGGAGGCTTGTGCGCAGGAAAGAGTACTAGCGCAGCGGGGATGCATCTAGGTGCAGTGGGGGAAGGCTGGTCCTAAGGCCAACGGGTTTCAGAGAAGACGACCATCATGGGCAGAGGCCTTACCTCTGTTAGGCCTCGAAAAATAACACGTTGAATTCCAAACTGCCTTCCCCTGGGGTCGCCTTCCAAATGAGGGGTGCTTTGGAAATACTAACTTCTTTCATGTAAGTCCTTGGGAAACAGGATTGAGAGGTCAGAAAACAGCCACCCATCCGTGACTGGGAGACGGGGCCATCCTCACAGTTGCTGCCTCCTTCGAGGGTCACAATGACCTGAAGCAAAGTCTTTCCTCTCCCTTCTCCCAGGTCTCTCTTCTCATCCAACCTCAGAGAGACCGGACAGCACACAGAAGCACCCGGCATCCACGCTGGGCTGTGTTTTGGGGCCTGGAAGGCTCCCTCTGCCGGGCGTCACTGGGTACCTCCTGGCCTCCCAGTGAAGGGGAGAGTCTCGGGGACCTGGTTCTTCTTTAGTAGTTGGAGTGGGGCATCCTATGGGGAAGCCCTTTGGGGATTAGCTGTCCACACCCCTCTGTGACATTCTGTTGTCTCCTCTCTTCCCCACTTCAGCATCCAGCACAGAGCTTCCTGGGACTGCTTCCTGGGACTGCTGCTGGGATCACGGTCTGTCCTCTCTGTTACCTCTGTGACCTCCCGGCACACGTCCACAGAGACGTGATCTCTCAAAAGGCAATCCAAGTTCACCTTCAGGGTAGTAAGATGCTAACCCAATAACCCTATCACAAAACACCGGGAAGAGGGCATCTCTTCTCAGCCTGGAGCAAGGGCCATCCTAGCGCCAGCCCTGCCTATGGGCAGTGCCTGAGCAGTTTGGGGGCGGTGGCTGGCAGTGGGGTGGGGAAAGGACCAGGACCTAGAATGGTCCACAGGAAAGAGGTGGAAAGTTATTTTTCATTGCACAAAGGAGATCCCTGCTTAAAGAGCTGTTGGGACACCTGCATTTATACTTGACCTTGTAATGGTAGCTCGTGTTCATTCATCCCATCTCTTCCCTCCCCAGTGTTCATCTACCCGGGCAGGTGGAACACTTATCTTGCGGTCAGATCTCCCTGTGTTCAATGCAGTGATGCAGGCTGAATGAAACATGTACCACTTCTTTTGCTTCATAAAGTTGGAAGTTTGTTGCTAATTATTCAACTGTAATGACCCTAATCCCTTTCTACGCCAATGGATTTATTTCCAGAAAGTGGCCACAGCTCACAGGAAGGCCTGGGGGGACAGGCAGGGAAGTGGACACAGGACACACCCAGGACTATGCAGGGTTCCCGACCCGGCAAACGAGCTGGAGGTGCTCCCAGGAGCTCCGAGCCCCGGGAGGCCAGGAGGGCCCCACAGGCACCCGAGTCAGTAAGACCAGAGTCTAAAATACTTCCAGGAGGCAGTGAAGAGAGAAAAGGCAGCAGCTCTTCCTGTACTGAGCAATGAGTTAATGATTTTACGTCCACCCCGTGCCCCCATCCTGCCTTCACCCCAGTACATCCACGTTTTACTGGTTCTTCTTGAAACGGTCATGGTGGGGAGCTACGTTTTTATAGCACATTAATGACAGCATGGGAGTAGTAAGGACTTCTCTAGCCTGTCTCTGTTTTTATAAACAATTTCTGGCGATTCACTGTTCCCCAGACAAGACTGGGAAGGTAAAATAAAACACACACACACACATCCACGACCGGGAGGTGGGGTTGATCTCGGGTGGCCTCGGCCTGCAGCGGCTTGAAGCAGGATTTTGGTTCCTGGCCGGAGGCTGGGGTCGGGCCACGGCAGTGAGAGAGCCGAATCCTAGCCACTAGATCACCAGGGACTAGTGGCCAGTGACAAGGTCCTGGCCTGTCAGCTATGTAGAAATGAATTTCCACATAGAGATGGGAAACAGTGAAACAAGTAAAGTGTTTATTAGGAGGAAAAGAGTACAGCACGTGTGGATAGACACAGGGGCAGGTTCAGCAAGAGAGAGTCGTTCCCTCGTGGCAGTCTAAATCACTTATATGGGCATTTCTTCCAGATTTCCTTTGGCCAGTCATCTTGCTTTGCCTGGTTCTGAGTCTGTATTTGGCTTATCTCAAGGTCCTCCCATGTGTGCACTCATCTTTTAGCCAAGATGGATTCTAGCAAAGAGGCCTATGGGTAGTTGACATCACTTACTATGGGGTGGTGCCCCCTCCCTTTTTGACCTCCAGGGAGCCTTTCTGTGCATGTGCAGTCAGGAAGGTCTCCTTGAGTCCGAGAACGAGGAATATGTGGTCTTTTATTTCTTATCTGGGCAGGGCCCAGCCTCCTCTCTCAATTGTCCTGCTATTGGTATTTTGGAATTTCTGTCCACAGGGAACGAACTCCAGCTGCTCACGCTGGGACCCATCCATCTCCTGCCTTAGGGTCACCTGCACAGTTACTGCTTCCTTTGAGGGTCAGGTGTGGGCAAATTCCTCAAAGGGTCCCTGGGTCCCAGGCTGAGAGCAGCTGATGTGAGCAGAGAACCTGACCTGTTCTAACCTGGACCGTGTGTTCTCGGCTGTGGGGAGTGTCCTGTGGACTGAGGCTGTGACAGACGATTCGGTGCCATCCTGAGGGCAGGGGTAGACCGCCCCCCCGCCCCACCGTGGGAACAGGAGCCCCTGAGCTGCGTCCACAGGGAGCTGTCAGGTGGGAAGAGGTACCCAGGATGGAGTCATCTCCCCGCAGCCGACCACAGCTTCCTGCCTTCCTCTCACCCCGATGGCTTCTGGAGTTTCTCCAAAGACAACAGCAGGCACCAATGGCTAATTGCTCTGAAACAGCTAGTCTCCATTTCAGGGCGCTTCTTGCTTTTGCTTTAGTAGCTGGCAGATGAATCCTCCCAGGGATTACAATAACCGTGTGCTGGCTGTGTTCCCTGGCACTCATCCCAAAAGGGATGGAAATCTCTTAGTATTTATCCCCTTGAAGATTCTCCGTGCCCGCCTGGCTCCCAGCCACTCTGCACACAGATGGCCACTTCCTCACTTTCTTCTCAGAGCAGATCCTACCCTGGGGTTCCCCAATGCCCATCACCCCCGAGGCCACTGCCTTCCTGCTGGGGCTGCCCACCCCCCTCCTCCCCCTGGCCTCTCTGCCCACAGTTTCATCCCACGGAGGTAGATCTACTTTTTTCCTACAATACTTTTCCCACCAATAAGCCTAAAGTACCAAGGGAAGAACAGAGATGCTTTCTCCGACTGAAGCAATGCACAAAGGGAGAGACTACTTCCTCGAGGAGCTGACTGTTGTTCACCCTTCCTCCTAACAGACACAAGGACTCTGAGGTCATGGAATGCAGGGACATCTTGGTTCTGCACCTAAGCACACTGACGTGAACTGTTCAGTAGCGCAGTAGTGCTGGAGCGCAGAGAGGGGAGCAGGTGACACAGTTCACCTGCCGTGTGATGCTACTGCTGGTAGTTCTGTGTATCTATCCCCTCCCACCTCCACCCGCCCACCAGCCCTAGCTCCAGGGAGATGGGAACCAGATCTTCTCATTCTCTGCAGCTCCTACCAGCCCCTCCTTACCCCCCATCACCAAGGATGGTGGTGGGGAGGGAGTACCTAGCACGGGCCTGGCCAGATTAAAGGCTCAGTAAGTCACTGGTGGATGAATGGCCTTCAGTGGCCCGGCTTGTACACTCTGAGCAGAGCCCTTTCACAGAGGGATGGGCTTTAGCGTATGTGAACCCTGTGGGGCGACGGCCACTTCGAATGTGAGGCTGACCGGTGAGAAGTGATGATGCCTCGTGGGACATTTTTATGTCACTCAGTCCTTGGGGTGGGCGAGCGCTGGGTGAGGGGACTCTTGGCTGGACCCTGACAGCAGCATCATAGCTGCGGGAGGAGACACGAGACCGGACTGCGAGAGTTATTCTGATGAGGGAACTACAGCATCTTTGACTTCAATCAGTCCTACAAGGGCTGTGCAAGGCTCGGGAAGATGCTCAGCTGCTTGTCTCTAGGAGCGCTTAGTCTACACAGAGACCCCCTCCTCCGACGCGGCTCCATGCAGACTCGCCATTACACACCAGCCCCACGGGTCGGCGGGACTGTCCCGTCCCGTCCGCCCGATCCTCGTAGCCCTCCACTCTGTAACCCAGACCTGCCGCCTCGCTGACAGCAAGGCTGTGACGCCGTCTTTGGGTACCTTCGCCGACTCAGCACTGGCTCTCCATGGCAATTCAGATACAATCATAATAAATAAGCAGCAGCAATTAAAGCAGCAGACAGTAGATCACAGAAAACCTTTACATGGCTGAAAGATCCAGTGAGTGGCATTTTAACAAGAGAAGTGCGGGGCGGCGGGCTCAGAGGGAGCGTGTTTGGGAAACTACACTGTTTTCAGGCAGCCATGGCCCACATTCAGAGCGAATTTCTGGTTCTACCGGGCAGGAGCCAGAACGACTTGCCCTGAGCGACGATCGCAGAAGCTGTTGGAACACAGACAACGGTGCACATGGCGGAGCCTGAAATTTGGTTAGAAATTGTCGGGTTGAGTCCGACACTTCATCAGAAAGCATGACACGTGGAGAAGGTGGGTGTTACCTGGTTTCCCTCAGGCAGGGTCTGTGACCCTGGGAAAGAAGAGAAGCACATCCCCATAGGACTGGAAGAGAGCCGAGCTCCCAGGAGACGGTGCTCCTGGTGGAGAGGGAGACCCCTCTTTGCCCTCACCGCCCACTCCTCCCCGCCGGGGAGGCAGCACAGGGCGGGAAAACACACATGCTTTCCAGACAGAGAAACACGAATTGCAGAGGAATCTGCCGTTTACTAGCCTGAGGCACCTCAACCCCTGTTAGCCTTCCCCCACCTGTTAAGGGCGCGGGAATACCTATTTCATGTATCCTGGGAATTAAACGGAGAAACAGATGTGACGGGCTTACCCAGCATTTAGCACATAGTAGGTACTAAGAGATGTCAGGCCCTTTCCCATAGATTCCCTAGTATTTAGAAAGGTCAAGGTGACCCTCCGTCACTGGAGGGTCTCGCTCACCTTGAGAGTTAGGCCCCCTCTGGCCTCACGTGGGGCTTGCTCTGTGTCTTGGTATCGCTCTTGGCACCAAGGATGTTAGGATGAATAAGATAGAATCCAGATCTCAAAACAGAAGCCTGCAAGATGTGGTCTCTATATACAATGGAATGCTACTCAGACATAAAAAGGAATGAAATAATGCCATTTGCAGTAACATGGATGGACCTAGAGATTATCATAGTAAGTGAAGTAAGTCAGAGAAAGACAAATATCATATAATATCACTTAAATGTGGAATCTAAAATAATGATACAAATGAACTTATTTACAAAACAGAAACAGACCCACAGACATAGAAAACAAACTTATGCTTCCCAAAGGGGAAAGCAAGGGAAAGGATAAATTAAGAGTTTGGGATTAACAGATACACACTACTAAATATAAAATAGATATCCAACAAGGACCTACTGTATAGCACAGGGAACTATATTCAATATCCTGTAATAAATCATAATGGAAAAGAATATGAAAAAGAATATATATAACTGAATCACTTTGCTGCACACCAGAAACTAACACAACACTGTAAACCAACTCTACTTCAATAAAAAAAAGAAGCCTGCAAACTAATAGAAAAAGCACACCCCGCCCATGCCCAACTGCTTGTTCTGTCTGTGTCTGCAGCCAATAGGAAATCAGAGGAGAGAGGGATGAAATCAGCTAGAGGTCATTGGGGAAACAGTGACAAAGGGGGAACCACAGCTGGTCCATGAATAAGTCCCCACAAAAAACCCCAGAAATTCCCAAAGACAAATACTGTAAGGTACCACTTATATGTGGAATCTAAAAAATACAACAAACTAGTGAATATAACAAAATAGAAGCAACTCACAGATACAGAGAACAACGGTAGTGGTTACAGTGGGGAGCGGCAATATAGGGGTAGGGGCGTAAGAGGTACAAACCATTAGGTATGAAGTAAGCTTCAAGACATACGGTACCACACGGGGAATATAGCCAATATTTTATAATAACTATAAATGGAATATAACCTTTAAAAATCATGTATCATCATACTGTACACCTGTAACATATAATAGTGTACATCAACTGGACTTCAATTGTTTAAAAATCTCAAAAAAAAAAAGATGGAGAAAACATGGAAAAAAATGGAAATTCCAAGAGGAGGAAAGAGCGTGAGAAACAGCCCGGAGGACACGCATGTTGTAGATTTGCAAATCCCTTGGAAGCACCTCGAACAAAGCCCGGGGAGCAGGGGTGAAGTGGGGTGTGTGCACCCCTTCCACCCCAGCCCCTTCACAGGCCTGCCTTCTAACCACACATCGTGAGGTGTGGGTAACTGGGGACCTAGGAGGAAAGGCTGGGGGTATGCACCACGGAGGATGCTTGTAGGTGGGTGGGCGGACCCTCCAGGTTTAGAACTTTACCTTGGGGCAGGTTAGAAATCGGTGGGCGCCAGCAGCAGGGAGCGGGCTTGCTGCACAGTTCTCGAATGAGCTGCGATCCACCGTCCCCACTGTCCACCCACCTCCCATATTTAACACCTTGTAATTAACATAAAGAGCAGAAGTTTACAAAGAAAGCCAAAGATGACAGTTGTAGGGTAAAAAAGTGAGGGAAATATGCGAGGAACAGAACAGAATCCTGCTCTGCTGTCAGTAGCTCACGAGGTGTCCACAGGAAAACCACAATAGCTGACCTGGGGCCGGAGCGGCAGAAAGGACCTGAGGAAATGGCCAGAGCCTGGGGTGATTTTGGACGTAGTCTTTCATGCCCCACCGGGGGCAGAGGCCGACTCCAGGGTCCTGGCTGCCAGGCTCTGTTCCCGAGTTGCCCGCTTCACTCTTCCCTTTAGTAGCCACTTTGCAGGCTGGTGGTGAGGCTGTCAGCAAGGTACTTAGCACTTTCCAAAGGAGGACGTGTTCCCTGAGTGAAGGCAGGTGTGAAGGCAAACAGTGCTGGCTGTTTAGTGACTCTTTGAAGAAAGATAAATAAGAACGAGAAACAGAGTTTTGTCTTCTGAACCAAGATGGCCTGTTCTCACCAGCCAAGCCCGTTTGCAACAGAGTGAAGCAGAAAGTTCAAAGGTACCCAATCCACATACCAAGTTCTCCCTAAATCCTATACCTTCTTTTCTCTCAACAATTGAGAGTCCAGCTGTACTCATGTCTGCACGGGCTCAGCTCTCCCCGACCTCAGGGATGGAGAGCAGCCTACCGACCACAATGTCAGACCATGTTCCCTGCCTCTGGGGATCAGGCCGATCCGATTGGTATCATGGTCCCTCCTTCCTTAAGTCACCAGGGCTTCGTCTGCTTATCTGCGTGTGCTTCTCAAGGAGAAACAAGGAGAGTCCTTCTGCAGTGATAAAAAGCTATGAAAGATGAACAGTTACTTCTGGAGATGAAGATGGGCGTTTGAAGTCCAAGGCAGCGTCATTTCACGCAAGAAATATCTCACCGTTGGCTTTACAGGTTCTTGTGGGGACGATAAGCGAGCAGCTGCTCCAGGAACAAATGATGTACGGTGTTCGAGCCGATGGCACGAGCAGGGGAAGGTCCATACCCAGCAGTACCCTCCCCCAAGGGTCGAAGGCAGGGCTGTCCCACCCTCACAGGTGTCACACCACTGGCTTCTGCCTGATGTCGGAACCAGCGTTCAACTAGCTGAACAAATGTGTTTCGTGGTCTTACAGATCATCTCAGAGCCACTTGTATTTATTTGGCTTCATACTGCATTATGGCAGGGGGCTGGGATGTGCATGGGAGGTGGTGGCGGAGAGTCTGGGTAGGAGAGAGTTGCTGAAGATTTATCTTTCTAATTATGCTTTGCTTAGGGCTAATGTTAAAATTAGTGTTAATTCCCTGAGCACACAGCAGCTCAGGAACACGCTGGGCTTTGGGGAGGCTGGGCTAGGATTTTTCATTTGTTTGGAACAGACACACGTGGGTAACGGCAAGTCGGCTGTTCGGCCGCAGGGCTGGCCCGACACCTCCAAGAGTCCCTCGTGGGCTGGCCATCCCCTAGTTCACACGAGGAGGATGTGAGGGAGCAGTCACACTGCCCGTGACCTGCGCTGGCAAATGGCTTCAGTAGGTGAAGCCCACAGCTCTCCGTTACTGTTCTGTGTCAAAATAACCCTTGATATGGTAAATAATATGCAATTACCAAATTAATACAGAATAGCATGCCTCCTTTGCCCCCCGTACTGGGGATATGTTGTGCTAGTGACTTTTGCACGTGCTGAGCGTAATTAGTGAGTAATCTGCATGGCTGTGTAATTATGGGTAAATGCATGATATTTACCAATAACTTCCTGCTAGGTAAGCACCAGTGAACACTAACAGGTAGCCATTCAAACTAAGTTCAGGTGAAATGAGAACTAGTCTGGACTTTGGCTTAAATCTAGGCTCTAATGAAAACTTTCTTGGAAGAATATCATTTAATTTGTGAGCAAGCTCCCTGCCAGTGGTGTGCCCTTCTGGCTTTTTAATCAGACCTTGAAGCACAAACACCAAGCGTCCCAGGACATCGTGTTGGGAGGAACAGCTACATTTAGGGACCAGGAGAGCTCTGTGAGTCTCCTTCCCTCTGCTGAACCAGACACTTGAGGCTGGCCCCAATCTCTATCTGGAAAATGGAGATAAGCCCATTTCATGGGCTTGTTCTGTCTAGTGAACGGGACAATTAACGTGGGAGCAGGGCTAGAAACAGAAACCATTTTTACAAGTGGATGTTATTAAAACTATTATTCCAACCTGGCTGACGCTGTGGAGGCCTGTGAACCTTATACGGGAAATTGCAGGAGAGACAGACATGGTTAGACAAGGACTAGAGCCCAGCCCACTCCCACTGCTCCCAGCCCCAGGGGGATCTAGAAAACCTTCAGCACTAAGAAGGGGAGTAAAGGCTGTTCATGCTGCATCTCGCCCACCATATGCCCCCCACACACACACACACACACACACACACACACACACACACACACACACACACACACACACACACACACACGGCATGCCACTCTTGCAAAACTTTCTCATGCAAAAGATATTAGGAGTACTGATTCCAGCAAGAATGCAGAGGAGGAATTGATGCCAGGTCTGAAGACTCCCCAGATATGATCAGGTATTTAGTTTGAATGTCCAGTGAAGCTTTTTAGGCGTTTTAGCCACAGCTCCAACCCCATCCCAACTTAGGCACTTGCCCCAATCCCGGCCGTAACGTCTAAGCATCCGGGACAGGAATAGAAGTGGCAGGTGGGGAACCATGTGAGGAAGACTGAAGGTGCCTAGGATAAGACCTGCCAGGTTGTCCTCTGTGGGCCCACTGCTGCCACAGGCAATGCCTGGGTGCCGGGCCCCGTGTATCCCCCGGTCCTCTCACCTCTGACACCGCCACCGCGACATTCACCCCCCACCCGCCGACCCCCTCAGCTGTCTTTCTACTCGGTAATGAACTTGATCGCTAGACTTTCCAGGGTTGTCACTGCGAGGCCAGCGGCCACATCCACAGTCAGCTAATCACAGTGAGGGGCACAATCTCTGTCTCCAGAACGGAGGGGACTTAAAGGACCAGTGAGGGCTCAAACCTAAGGCCTCAGCTTCACAGCGGGCTGAGCCCTAACCAGGCCAGCTCGCCACCCACACGCCGAGTCCACACGGGCACCAATACTGTTTCTGGGGGCTAATCCTTGATGAGACAGCCCAGGCACAGACACAAAGACGGTGATTTTCTCTGGGCATTAACTAAAATCGACATTTTATCTTTGAAGTACATCTGCCACAGCGTGCTTTACAAATACTAAAGTAACTTCTTAGAAAGTAACAGCAATTGCTTTGATTTTCACTAGGTGTAATCTCTATTCTAAGTTTGAATTTTATTTATTTATTTTTACTTTGAATAGCTAATCAATACATTCACGTAGTTCAAAATTTTAAAGATAGCGAGGGCAACCCATGAAATCGTTTCCTCGGATTCCTGATCAACACCATCAAATTCCTCTCATTAGCATTTCATCTGGGTAAACTAGGGGATGAAGACTTTAGGTGTCAAACCTCAGACCCTGACTCATCCTTTTAGTATTTGAAGATGGTGTACAATCAGTATTTTTCTTCCCATTTTGCAGATAGGAAAACTAAGGCACAAGAGACCTAAGAAAGAGTTCCCGGGACCAATTACTGATTTCTAATGAATCATTCCAGAAATAGTCTATCGTATACAGGCAAATATATATGCTTTTTCTGCCCCTTAGTTTGCAGAGATGGTAAGATATGCTATATAATCCTCCAGGTAAAGTCTCTTCAATGGGAATCTTCAAAATATTTTTACATGAGCCAAACATCAATGTCTAGTTTATATGTTTTTTACATCCAGAAGACTGGATCCCAGATCAGATGACTCCTAGAAGATTTTTTCAGTTCTTTGATTTTGCATTTGCACGACTAGCCACCCATTCCCGGGCTGCTGTGTAGGTCACACACACGCTCTTTGCTTTGTCAGCACTCTATCTTGGGTTCCAACTTGGAGGTGGTGGGACTAAAACCAGCCATCTCCCCTCATAAAAATGAACTCAAAATAATAGCGTATGTTGCTGTTTTGTTTCACTCTATCCCTTAGCAGAAAAGTGACATCTGATGATTACTGTTGAGGCCGGCCCAGGAAGCACAGGAAATAATTTATTCATCACCAGGTGTGTGCTGACCAAGTACTTGCAGTGGCCCCTCCACCTTCCCACCATACTAGTGGGTGAGATTCCTATTCCCACTGGCAGGTAAGACGGCAGGCTTGGGGAGCAAAGTCTGCCTGTGGTCCTGCCTATGGTTCATGGGTGGGGAAACAGGATTTGGAGTGGAAACTGTTCTCTGAGCCCACACTCCTCCCTTCTACCAACCCACCCCGCAGTGTCTTAAAAGTCCTGAAAAGTCCAGGAATTTTAGAGCAATGTGTGTGAATGTTAAGATAAAAAAATATGTAGACTGACTGATGCCAAGGCCTCAGTGAGGTGTCACAGGTAAGCAGAGAGCAATGCTCACACCTGGTTTGCTGGCTGGAGAGAAGGTCAGCTTAGAAGCCCTATTTTTCTCTCCTGCTGGTCAGCCCATGTTCTCCTGGGAACTAAAGCCACATGACAACCAGCAACAGGATTACACCTGGAAGTAACACCTACTCATTTTGCCTTGATGTAAAATAGGATAACCTGCTGTTTATTTTTAGCACCATTCCATGAAATCTCAAAATTGGTTTATATAGAAAAAAACTGTATTTTCTATTTTACCCCTAAATTATTGTGGGGAAGGACTCCTTTCTGTTTTCCTCACTTTCACCCTTCTCAATTTCCCTAGAAACAGGAGGATTTCAGCTGTGGCAGCTCTCATCTGGGTAAACTAGGGGATGAAGACTTTAGGTCTCAAACCTCAGACCCTGACTCACTCACTCAGGTGAGCACTCAGAGATGGTGTCCAGCCAATACTTCTCTTCCCATTTCACAAACAGGAAAAGTAAGGCACAAAGGACCTAAGAAAGAGCTTCCAGGGGCGAGTTACCCAGGCCATCCTTCTGAGACAGGCTCCCGAGAGCTGGGCCGCATGCAGGGGCCACTGCTGGAGCACAAGGCTGAGCCTAGGGCAAAGGAGATAAAGGGAAGGAAAGGGGAGGCATCTCCAGCCCACCCTCAGCTCAAGGCCCCGCAAACTCCATGCAAGTGGCTGCGAGTAGCTAAGGATCCATCTCATTCGGCAAAGCAGCGAAAAGCTCCGGGCCTGGGAATTCCCGCCCCAGGAGACCAGCCACATTTCACCAGCTGCTTCGAGCAGGGGACGCCATCCCCTCCACCAGCATCCCTCCCACCGCCAGAAATAGTTCCCCTCTGCCCCAAGACAGCCCCCTTCGCTAGGCTCCCACTTCTAAGGATCACAGGTTGGATTTCTCCTGGGTCCTCTGCGTGGTTCAGTCGTCCCTGGCGGTGACGCGCTGTCCCTCTCGGGGACCCAGACATGGCCACGTGGGCGGCCCCCACCCTGCAGCGTCTCCCCTCTTCTCGGCCCCCCGTGCTTTTCCCTCCAGGAGCACGAACTCTGAGCTGTCACATGCCCGTCAACCAGATGGGAGACCAGCCACAAAGCGGGTAATGCCTCTTGCAAGCACAGGGCCTTTGTCACAAGCAGGCTTTCTGAGCGCCTCCATGCAGGGGTGGGTGGGGCCTCTCTGTCGCTGTGGTCACTGTAGGGGAAGGGGTCTTTTGTCACCAGGTTCCGATTGGCCACCCCCCTCCTTCCTCCTCCCACACCTCCCATCCTGTCCCTTCTGCTCTGACAGCTGAGCTGCAGCCGGCAGGCAGCAGCGCGGTGACAGCAGAGTGGCTCGATCGAGCTGCCGTTCCAGATGTCGGGAGCTGGTTTGCAGGTAGGGGCCCTGTAGGATACTTATGGCTTTAATTCCACAGTAGAGGTTTCTGTTCTGTCATGCAGAGACATATGAATGGCTACTCATTTGCTCCTGTGTTTCCATGTCAGTGGCAATTATGGAAGGGCTGCTGGCTTCTTGCACGACCCCACAAGTTATGATCCCTGCACACTGCAGACTGAGAGAAGCCGGGAAGGAGTGAGAACACCAGTGAGGGAGGGCTGGAGGTGACAGGGTACCAGGGAGAGGAGCAGACTTCAGGCCTTAAGGTGGCCGTAAACTTGAGGGAACGATGGGGACAGGTCAAGTGTTTCCAGGGGCATCGTTAGCCTAGGCTTCCTGCTCAGGCCTGGGAGGAGGTCTGGGGCGTCTGTAGAAGGAAGAGGGTCTAGGCCCAGCTTCAGGGAATCTCACCTGCTCTGCCCAGCAGCTCTAACCTGCTTTGCCCACCTGTGACCTTGGGAAAGCCACTCTCCTTACCAAAACTCCCCAGCTTTGACATGGGGGCAAGCAGCTCGCAGCCTCACAAGGAGGAGGGCAGAATTCACCGACGCATGCCAGAGGAAAGATTCCATCCAGAGACCCCGAGTCGTGGGCTCTTCATGGAACAGGATGTATCCTGGCTCATCCATGAGCATTTTTGCTCTTACAAAAGGGCTGTCAAAATCTGGTTCGCCACCAACTAGAAAGCATAAACCCCTTTTCCCCCCTTTTGTTGGTAATCTACAACAAATTCATAAAACAAAGAGGCTTTTTTAATTTCATTTTTTCAGTAAACCTGGCAATGGAAATACCAACTTGAACAGCAATTTTCCCCCTAATCTGAGCTGAAATTGGCTCGGGATGAATTGGTTTTCAGATGTTACATGTAAATTCCCTCCTCACCCCTGGCTCCTACACACAGTCCTGTGACATCCCCTGCTTCACAGCCACTTCTCTGCCCAAAATTTTGGCTCCTGGAAACAACACCCACTTACACTGCAATGACTCCAACATCTTCTGCTCCAAAGCCCAGGCACAAAAGGTAGGCTGCTGTCAGGAACTGTGGGAAGACCTGCAGGGACTGTAGAGCCAGTGGGCTTGGGGGAAGGGCCACCCCATCCAGGCAAGTGTCCCTGGGACTGGAAGCAGATGTCCCGAGGCCCAATCTAGACTGTCCCGCTGCAGTGCACTGACGTTCGTCCTCCCAATTCCAGAAACACTCCTCACATCCCAGCCAAGCCCTGAGACCAAATTATAGGTTTAGGTCCTGGTAGATTCTAATCAATTCTGAGACTGATGCCTTCCTATAACAGGGTTGCCAGATTTAGCAAATAAAAAATATAACAAATAATTTTTAGTATAAGTATGTTCCAGATTACGTATGGGATATACATTCATGGTTTATCTGAAATCCAACTTTAACTGGACCCCTACACCAAAAACATATTTTCCTCCAAAGATGTTGGTCTGTGACTTTAGGGCAAACAAGGATCGACTCATCCAACAGCCCTGCTCCTGCCTCATCTTATTACAGATCAAATCCCTGGGCTTGCCGGCCAGCTGTCCCTCATGATGCTGGAACTGAAAGGCCAAGGTGGTCCAGGCTTTAGAGAGATGGCTGGAACTTCCAGTCCTGGCTCTGCCGTCCAGCAAGTCTATCACCTTGTGCTGGCTAGTTCATCTTGTTAATTCACTCATCTGTAAAATGTGGCCAATAATAGTATCTAATGCAAAAAGGTATCACAAGGATTAGACAGTATGACTATAATATCTTTAATGCAGTGCCTAGCACACAGTGAGCATTCAGTAAGTCACTATCACTGATTTTTAAAGTTTCCATATATGAACAAGTTTCAAATATTAGAGTAACATGAAAACAGATAAACCAGCAGTCACCAAAATGTTCTCAGGCATCATATTTAATTTTAATAACCATGAAATGTATTATTATTCCATTTTATAGACGAAGATTTAGTAAATTTACAGAGCAGATGGCAATTAAACGCAAAGCTGAACGTCTAAACAAAAGCATTTTGACTCTGAGGTCAGTATTGTTGTAATTGCATTTCAGTTGTCCTGGTCCCTGCCCTGAAGCAGATTATTATTTTACTGGGATGTGTAATGAAATACAAAGTTATTCCCCAAATCGGAGTATGTGATACTGCCTTCTTTGCTCCTTACACAGGGCTCTGGACATTTAGCCCTTTCCCTTCGTTTTCCTTGGGATTGGGCTACTCTTCACCCAGCTGGGAACAGTGTGAGGGTCTAAGAATACTGACTCAAGGCAAATCTGTACGTTATAGGCACCCAGTGCAGCCGCGTGGTCCAGCTGGACCCAGCACAGGAAGAGACTCTGGATTCTCCCCTTAGTTCCCTAAGGACTTCAGCTTCTAGACTAGCTAGAACTCTCTCAGCTTCCAGTCCTTAAGAAATTCATTCTTCGCAGTTTTCTATACACAATCCTTGAGTTTAAATTTAAATCTAAAGTAGTTCCAGGCATCCTGAGCTGGTTGATGCCTTCTCTCTTCCCCGGTTCTAAATGTCCCTACCCTATTGGAAACCAGATATGCTGCTTCAGTTCCTCTGCTGTGACCGAGAACAACGCCTCCCTGGAGGGGTCCCCGGAGGGATGCACAAGTCAGGTCCCGCGGTGGCGCTGTGCTCCCACCACAGTGGTGACCACTCCGCGCACCAAGGCAGGAGGACGGGGCGGGGGTGACGGTAGATGCATTCGGTGATGTCACCAACTGTGCAAGTACTTCCAGGAACAACACCAACTCTCTCTAGTTTCTAGATGTTGCTAAGGTCTTATTTTGACCACCGGATCATTCTTCCCGTTTTAAAACTCTCACAGCAACACCGATGGGTGAATAATACATTAATATACAAAAACGTCAAACAGCATGGCATGAGAAAGTCCAACTTCCTGGGAAAATACCACACTCAGCTTACAGAAATCCAGATCTAAACCCAATGACCAGCTCTTGCCTAGCTTTTGCCACCTGGGACATTCTCAAGAATCCCAACTTCCTCTTTGAATAATCAGAAACACTCCAGGTTCATCTCTTTTACTTTCCTAGCCCTACTTCGAATCAATTTTCTTTCACACTTTACTGTCCCCCAGATAAATCAAATGCCAATTTATCTTCTTCTTCCCTATGTTCTACCTCCTTTCATTTCCTCTCTGGCTCTTCACTCATCAGTGTATGCAAGCACCCACATGTACGTTCAGTGTGTATTTGATATTTCTTGTTCGCAGCAAGAAGTGGTACCTCAAATTCATCAAATACCCAGGCAATAAGGAAGAACACTATTAACTGCAAGGAAACAGAATAAAATATTTAAGGCAATTAGAGAACAATCTGGGCTAGTAATACAACTGATGACTCATAACGTTTGTATGCAGCTCTGCAGGGCACAAAGCACATAACAACCGAGTCCTATTCAACCTTCACAATAATATGTGCTCTCACCTGACAATGCAGAGAACAGAATGGTGAGGTGGGGTGAAAATGACATTTATCATCAAGTAGGTTAGGTCTGAATTGCAACTCTGCCAGCTAATGCGCTGTGTTACTTGGCCAGCACCAAGCAGCCTCAGTTTTCTCAGCTCTAAAATGGGGTAAGAATATGCCCGACGTAAGTGTTTGTGCTGGCTAGTAATAATGCGTACAGAATCTCTCTCTCATGGTTGGCGAGTTATTATTATCCTCAGTCAATGTATAAAGAAACAGAGGCCCAAACAATTTTACAAGTTTATTCAAGGCCATGCAACTAGTAAGTGGTAGAGCTGGGATTCAAATCAGGCTTTTGTGAATTAAAGCCTCTGTTGGCCATCACATTAGGACTAGAACCTTTGGTTCAATGCGTCTTAGGGCCTAAGGTGATAGCCAGTCACCTAGGACCTTGTTAAAATGTAGACCTTGATTAAGGATGAGGCTCCCTGAGATTCTGCATTTCTTACAAGCTCCAAGGTGGTCCTTAACCTGCTGGTCCAGACTTTAAATAGCAAAGATATAAACTACAAGTATTACCCAGAATTTAGGGTTATTCCAATGTGATGCTGTTGGGTCTTTAAGAATTGAGGCTTTGGGCTTCCCTGGTGGCTCAGTGGTTGAGAGTCCGCCTACCGATGCAGGGGACATGGGTTCGTGCCCCGGTCTGGGAGGATCCCACGTGCCGTGGAGCGGCTGGGCCCATGAGCCATGGACGCTGAGCCTGTGCGTCCGGAGCCTGTGCTCCGCAACGGGAGAGGCCATAACAGTGAGAGGCCCGCGTACCGGGGAAAAAAAAAAAAAAAAAGAATTGAGGCTTTTAGTGATGAGAATAGAATGCAAAGGGTCATGGCCATGTATTCACGGAGCTGAGAGCTTACCGTGCGCCTGGCAGAGTGACAGGTGCTGGGGATGCAAAGATGAACCACATCTGCTAGGAACCACTTCTGTAAACAAATCACACAGCAAACGGCCTGATACATACGGAGGATGGCAGGAAGACCCAGTGATAAGAGACATGAACTTGCAAAGGTAGAGTAAGGACAGGTTATGGGAACCTTGAGAGAGTCTAGGGGAGTGTGACTTAGATCCAAGTAATAGGGATCTATTGGAGGTTTAAAATCAGGAATTAGGATTTAAACCTGGATTTCAATAGACTGACAGAAATCAAGGATACCAGCCCCAAGGCTGTTACAGAAAGCAGAGTTGAGCTGATGTGGACTTAGACTTTGGTAGAAACTGTGGCAATAAAAAACAGAAGACAAATATAGGAGACACAGTGGAGAACCAGGCTGCAGGAAGCGCTGGGCCTGGGCTCCATCGTGACTCTGCCTTGTGTTGGCTGTCTGATGTGGTCCCCTCTGAGCTTCCATCTCTTCATCTGTAACATACAGATCATCTATTTCAGGGGCCATTGTGAGGATTAAGTAAGATAATGCACATGGATGCCCTCTGAAAAATGCTACAGCACTATGTAAATTAAGGAGTTATTATTATAACTCTCTTGCCATCTCTGACACACTATCACTGAATCAAGTTATGAAAGAACAGAATTTGATGAATTCCTGCATATGAAGAATGAAGAAGGAGAAATCAACAAAGGTGATCTCAAAACGCCCAGAGTACTAGAGTAAGGAAATAATCACACTGCCTTTGATGGAAGTGGGAAGAGCAGGGACTCTGCAGGGGAACTGTGATGTGTTGGGTGTTTGTGGATGTCGTGAGAGACTTGGCCCTGCTAAGTCTGAGTCCCTGAGTCCCTGAAGCAGGACATTCCTCTGACTCTCAAAGCATTGCGACTCCCAACAGTTGCAGTGAAAAACCTTCACTTAATTTTTATCACCCCCATTACCACCCATGGCCACTTGGTGCCCACCTGGATGGCCTCAGGCAAGGCTTAGCTGAGCATCTTTCTCCTCATCTGTAAAATGGGCATGCAGATAACAGCTACTGCAAAGGGATGCCAGGAAACCACAGTTAATAATGCTCGCAGAGCTCCTCACTTGGGGCCCGGCACATCCTGGGTTCTCAATAAATCCCTGCCCTCATGACCATAAGCCTCATTGCCGTTATTACCGCAAGGTTTAGAACAGAGAGACCTGGAAGCAACAATGTCCCAATCAAAATACAGAACGTGTTAAAGCTAAAAGGGACCCAAGAGGTCATGGGTCCAAGTCTTCCCCATCCAAACATGTTTCCACCATTTCACAACGGAGGAAACGGAGGCCCACAGAGCAGGCTGGTGATCAACCTTATTTCTTCGGGATGAGCTCCCGGTGACATCGGGGGTGCAAAAAATCTCCAGGAGACTCAGAGAGGAAAAAAATGCCTACTGAAAGTACTGATATGGGTGAGCTCGCTCCATGGTTAAGGTCATTCTTTTCATCTAAGGAGAAGTATATTCCTTCCAAGCTGGACTATTAATTAAAATTCAGTGATGCTAATTTTACCGCCACCTTAGGAGATTCTTATTACATTTATTTTCCAGGTAATTGCTGCTTGAACAGGAGTTCAAATAGATGTCTTTTCTAGATGGTGCAATAGATCAGAATTATAATAAATTCCTCACCCTTCATTTTGTTCCCCTCCAATTCTGAAGCCTGCTTACTGAAATCACACCGAGAAATCTCTGTCTCTCCCTCTCCCTCCCTCTCTCCCTCTTTCTCTCTCTCTCTCTCTCTCAGCGAGAGCATCCACAGAGGCACAGAGTATCAAAATACAGTTTATCTTTGGTTGTTCACAATTTTATCATACCATTTCCCCTCAGAGAGAGAGCCAAAAATAATTCCTGACATATGTATGGAAATATATACAAAGCACTTTTCCTTACATCACCCATTTTTATTCTGATTTATATCCCCAGTTTAAAGATGAATAAACTGACACCTAGATGAACAATTTCCCCAGTGTGGCATAACTCGTAAATGGCAAATTCTGGTTCCACCTCTCAATTTTTAATCTGGGCCAGGAAAAAACTGTAATGTGTTGTGCTCAAAAAAAAAAAAAAAAAAAAAAAAAAAAGATAATGAAAGGAGCAACTTCACTCTCTGGGAAGAAAGGTCTCTGAGCCCCTGAAGCAGGACATTCCTCTGACTCTCAAAGCATTGCATACTGCACTCATTAGTACAGTAATATATATACAATTTATAAATAAATATATATAGACAGAGTAGTTCTCAAGTTTATTTTACAGGTAGAGATAAAAATATCCTTTGCCTTTGATATAGAATCATAGGACCTTAGAATTGGGAGGGAAATTTAGTGACCATCAAATCCAACTTCCCGCCTCTGCCCACCCCCTAGGATTTCTAGGATCAACCCGCCAGCCTCCTCTGAAGCACTCTGAGTCTGCAGCTTTCCACGTGGTATTCTTTGACACTGTTTCATGGCAATGGAGACATTAATCCTTTCTTTTCTCTGACTCAGATCTAGGTACCCCAGCTCTAGGCCCAGCGAAGCGCTGTGCACCCAGCTGACTGAGCAAACACATTATGGTGCCCAGGTGATGGGCACACGCTTCCTGTGAAAGGTGCCCCAGGACTGGTCAATGTAGTGTCAGGTCTTACAGACCTGGGGAAACCCAAGAAAAGTAATCAGGACATATCAGAGACTCGTGCGCACTTTGAACACAGAAACCCCCGCCACAGTGACAGCTCGTCCATCCTCGTGAGTCAACTTGGAGCTCTGCTCTTCCAGCCTCAGCCCCTCCCCATGAGTTCTATTCCTTGTGCTCACGGATTTCAGAGTCTTCAATCAGCACAGCTGAGCTGACGCCTCTGGAAGAGAACAGTCGGGCACTGACAGCTGGTGGAGATGCAGAAGGACGTAAGGGGGGACTCTGGACTCGTGTGAAGGTGGGCAGCAGCCACTGGAACCCCACACAGGCTAGAGCTGTGACCGACAGAGAAATGACGGGTGTTCCTAGAGGCTTAGGTGGTTCCGGAGAAATCACTCAGTGCCACCGGCTCCTGCAGGAATGGCTCTCCAGACAGGCTGACCTTTGCTACTTAGGAGGGTGTGTGCTGCCTCTAAACCTATTTCCAAATTACTAACACCCAGGGGATTTTTATTCACCATTGAGCTCTGGCCTGAAGAGAGCTGCCAGCCACCCTAGACCATCCATCCATCAGTTCCACAGTAGTAATCATCGTGAGCACCATCGACAAAGTTGCTACCGGCACCTCCGTTGCTATGTGTCAAGAGGCCATTTCAGTGAGAAGTAAGAGCACAGACTGTTGGGAAAGGCATCAGAGCTCAGATTCCGCTTTGCCAAGTATGAAATAGGCAAGATCTGGAAGTCTCCCTTTCCTAGTCCACAAGAGAGGATATCATTGCCTCCCGTGAAGGGATACTGTGCAGGTAGAATGAGGTGGGCTGGGAGCTGCAGGTGTGCTCCCGCCCAGTGTCCTGTTGGTGCATCGCTTTGCCTCAGGGCCTTCGCTCGTGGCAGGACACGGCTCTGCCGCCACCAAGCGCTGGCAAGAAGGGCCGAGCGTTCAGGTCTCCCAATCCCACAAGAGGAGCCCCCCCAGCAATGATCGATATGACTGGCAGATAAGTATCTTAGCTCCCTAGGCTCTTGGGTGTGAAAACACTAAGGTGCATATTCCATGCTGGTAACTTGATGATGAACCCGTGGTGGTAACTTGCCTTCCCTCCCCCATCTCAGTCCCCACTTTCCTACTGGTGTGTCCTGGAATCACCTCCCAAATAAACTACTTGTCCTTGAATCTATGTCTTGGGGTTTGTTTCTGAGGAGACCCCCGCTGAGATAATCTGTATTGTTCTGAACAGGGAGCACCATAGAGAGCAGGTGATGAGAACGACCCAGCAGCCAGAGATGGGATTCTTGTGCAAGTTGAAAACTGTATCTCTTATCCCTGTGCGATTCAACTTCTTACCGCGCCACGCACGCAATCCTGTCTCCTAAGGGAACTTCTCCGATGGCTTGGGTAGAGGCTGTTATGAGTGCGGAGCTAGGCCAAGTCAAGTAGCCAGCAAGAAGTTACTGGTTGTATATCATGTGCCCGACACCGTGCTAACTTCTGCAGAAGACTTCTGCGGCTGAAGACATGGTCTCTGCCCTCAGGTTGGGGAGACAGGACATAGAAAATAAGGAGCCATATATTTCGAACCCACGCCTCTTTGACGGCAGTGATGCTTCTCAACACTCAGGTCCTGCCCAGGTGCCCTTCACTGCGTGCTGCTCCTGTGTCCCCCACCCCACGTCTCCTACAGAGAAGTAAGTGCCCGGGGCAGATCTTCATCTGGGCACCTCCCTCCCACCACTAGCCCCGCTTCTGGACCAGACCTCAGCAGTGACCAAGTGGCTGGGGATACGAAAAGCCAGACCCTTGAACTAAAATGGGACCGAGCTGCAGGGTGACTTGTGCTCCAGAGCTTTCCCATGGGATCAACCTGATGTCTCCAGCTGAGGCCACGTCCTTCTTAGCTTTGACCATAGCTGTCTCGGCTTCCCTCACTCCCCTCCTCCTGACAGCTATTCCCAGGGAAGCACGTGGGCTCACACCAGCCTTCTAGGAAGCCCAACCTAAGACACTGCACATCAGAATCAACTGTGGAATTTTATAAAAATACCTATACCTGGACCTAAACACCCAGACCTACTGAATCAGAACCTATAGATCTTCAGGAGTAGGATCCAGAAAACTGTATGTCATAAAGCTTAATAGAGGTTTCTGATGCATCTTTACCTTTCAACATTCCATACTAATATTTTCAAACCTACAGGAATAATGAAAAAATAATACACTAATGAACAACTACATACTCCGCATCTCGGTGCACCAATATTAACATTTTCCCCCATTCTCTCTCTCTTTATCCCCTCTTTTCCTCTCTCCCCTCAATCAAAAATAATTTGTAAGTAAATTGTAGACATCATGACCCCCCATTCTTAAATACTTCAAACAAGTATCTTCCAAAAATAAAGACATTCTATATAATCCCTAAGAAAATTAATATCAATTCATTAATGTCACCAGATTAAACAGTCCATGTTTAAGGTGCACCCTCCACAGGGAACTATATTCAATATCCTGTAATAAACTATAATGGAAAAGAATCAAGAAAAAGAATGTAGGTATCTACATATATGTATGACTAACTGAATCAGTCTGCTGCACCCCTGAAACTGACAGAATATTGTAAATCAACTATACTTCAAAAAAACAAAAACACACCCCAAAAAAGGTGCACCCTCTTTTTTAGGTCAAGGGTTGATATTTTCTCTACTGTAGATACAAGTTCAGAGAAGGAAAATATCTGTATGCGTTGAATAGAAGGAGAAATCTTCAAGAAGGAACTGGGATTTGAATTGGGCTGTGAAGAACTGTAATAGAAAAGGGAAGAGGAGGAAATGTTCAAATAGGAGTAGGTGAATATTGTATGTGCAAAGACACAGAAATGGGAAGCAACGTGGCTCTTCGTGGGCAGTGGTGCCCAGCAGACCTGGCCGATGGGGTAGCGGCTGCTCGAGAGCGAGGCTGGACAGCCACGCGGAAGCAGAGTACAAAGAGGTCCACCGCAGAAGCCATCAGAGAAACAGTGACCACACAGTAGGAAAATGTAAAGGAGACTGGTCCTACGAGAGTCACTTCAGATGTTTGGAACATATTCAGGTGGAAACCAGGAAGAACAATGTTTAAAGATTTGGAGTCAAAATTACGCTAAGGAATTGATCAGTGATTGAAATCATTTATTCACATGTTCATTCTACGAGTACCTATTATTTTCCAGATACCAATCTAAGCACAGGAAACAGAAACATGGAAGTCCCTACTTTCCTGGAGCTCAGATTCTTTTGTGTGTGTGTGTGTGTGTGTGTGTGTGTGTGTGTGTGTGTGTGTGTGTGTGTGTGTGTGTGTGTGTGTGCGCGCGCGCGCGCATTCAATAGTCAAATGAGTAAAGGAAGAAGAAAAGATTAGATCAATGGTGATACTGTTAAAGTGAAATATAAAAGAAAGCCCCTTCATAGCGATCGGAGCCTACTCTAAATTTGGTGTTCAGGAAAAGAAATATTTATAGCACTGTTCTGCTGGAGCTGGCTACCGATTCAGAAGAACAGGTATTTCCACAGTTGTGTGAGTTGTTTGAAATTCCATTGGCAGCTTTAAGTAGGCCAAAGCAGAACATCTATCACGTGTTCTATGCTACAAATCTACAAATTCTATGCTTCCAGTGCTACAAATCATGGCTTCTTTTTTTTCCAGAGAGCTGAATGTTGAACACCAACCAGCACATCACAACCTAAGTGGCAGGGAGACACCTATGTGAACATCCAGGGGACAGTATTGTAGGCAATTCGTGCGCAGTTCCTACGATGCAGAATAAACTTGGCATGTTTGAGCAACACTGAGAAGGCTGGAGTTTGGTGACCTGGGAGAGGGGGTGGTGGGCACAGGACGAGGGTGGAGATCAGCAGAAGCTGGATCCCTTGGGGCCATATCGGCCCGTCCTGACTTTGGGTTTTTTTTCTTTTTTTTTTTTTTTTTTTTTTTGCGGTACGCGGGCCTCTCACCGTCACGGCCTCTCCCGTCGCGGAGCACAGGCCCGGACGTGCAGGGTCAGCGGCCATGGCTCACGGGCCCAGCCACTCCGCGGCATGTGGGATCTTCCCAGACCGGGGCACGAACCCGTGTGCCCTGCAACAGCAGGCGGACTCTCAACCACTGCGCCACCAGGGAAGCCCTGACTTTGGGGTTTTTATTTTGAATGTGATGGGAAGTCATTGGAGGATCTTAAACATAAGGATAGCATAATTTGAATTACATTTTAAAAAAGATCACCTCGGTAGCCAAAAAGTTTAATTTTATTGAATAAAGTTCATTCAGGGCTTACATAGATATTAATATACTTTAGATTATAACAGTTGAGAGATCAACAGCTGATGGGAAGGAAGGAAGAAAGCAGTTTGTACTTTCAATGTAGAAAAAAAATCTAAATGCTACAGACATCTTGTAAAATTTCCAAAACAAGGTCTAGCCAAGTTTATTGTTTGGTGGATTTTTTTTTTCTTTTTTCAAGAGATAAAAAGTGAGATTCAATGTGTACACTATTGGTTACAACCGATATAACAGCTTGAAAAAATCATAAGACAGAAGCATAAATATAATACAGAAAGACTGTATTGTAGGAATATTTAACTATAGTAAGTGGAAAAGATACATTAAAACCAGGTTGTTAGAGAATGGATTGGAGGAAGGGAAGAGTGACAGAAAAAAACCTCGATAAGAATTTACTGTTCATGAAGCAGTGTACATACAAGGTTATTCATTGCAGCATTGTGAAATGGCAAAATATTGGGAAAAGCCTAAATGCCCATCAATAGCAGAGAAGGACAATTGATAAGGGTCTACCCATATAATGGAACTGCTCAGCGGTTGTTTAAAAAAAATAAAATCACTCCACTTACTGTTAACAAAATATCCCCAAGAGAGATTTTTAAATGAAAAATGAGTTGGTACAAACCAGATTGCCTCTCTGTGTAAAATAGGGGAGTGGGTCACAAATTATACTTTGTTGTATTTACATGTCTGTACGTTGCAAAATAGCTAAAAGGGATTTTGAGAAACTAAGAGATGAAAGCATATTTTCTGGAGGTCAAAAATTATCAGACATTAGCAACTGCATATGGTTTGGCCTAAGTTGTTAATTATTTTTTGGTTTGTATTTAGTATTTGTTAGAGGAGAGAGAATAGACGTGGTACAGTATTGTGGGGTGGTTTTTACTGTATGCCCTTTTGTGCTTTATTAAATCATGAGAAAATGTTCTTTTATTCCCTATTTTAAAATTAGGTAGATAAATGATTTGGTAGGTAGATGAGAGAGCAGGAGAAGGATGAGGGGCTCTCACAGAAGGCCCCCAAAAATTTACGGTAGCCAGGACTAGAGTGGTGGCAGGAGGGATGAAAGGAGATGGATTTGGGACATATTTCTGAGACAAAGTTGATAGGACTTGCTGTCAGATTTTATGTTTGGGGAGATGCAATGAAGGACGAGGAAGCAAGGAGACATCCTCACTTAAATAATTAGATGTAGTTGCCTGGGCAACTAAAGCAATGGTGGTACAATCTACTAGGATGACGACCGGGGAAGGAGCAGATTTGGTAGGGAGAATGAAGATGCTGGGAGCCATCCAATTTGAGGGGCCTGAAGACCTTTCCATGAATAGGTCAATTAGGAACTGAGACAGACAAACCTGGGGTTCAGGAGAGAGTTTAGGGCTTTGAGCTCTGAAGTCAAGAGTTATCCCAATTGTCAGAGGGAAAGAAAGAATTTTTAAAAGGGATTCTGGCAAACTTCAAGGCCCTTTCTTTTCCCTTTGTCCTGGAACATCACAGAGGTTGCACAAAGGACACTCAGACTGTTAGGGAGAGACGCATAAACCAAGGACATCGGAACAAGTGTCCTCACGTTTAAATGCCCTTGTGTCTGCAAGTTACGTGCTATTCAGTCCCTGTGAGCCCACGAACATCATCCAGGAAGCTGGGAGGAAAGGCCTTTCCGGGGCAGCCCCATCCGGCGGGGCCAACAGCAGCTCTCCATTGACGGCAGGTAGCTTTTCCTGAGTGTCAAACGCGGCACATCAGCCCACTACTTCAGTGGGAGGTGCGGAGGCACAAAGCAAGTTCAAACGGGGGCAAAGCTGAAATGATTCTCTTTCCTCCCTCAAACTAGCTAATCCAACAGTAAAATAATAATAATAACTCAAAGAGAAACAGAGCTCAGTGATTGAAGAAGGCATAAACTGACCCGGTCATATACAGGACTGTGGATAAAAGAGGACGTGACAAAAAAAAAACAACAAAAAAAAAACAAGATAAATGGAAACATGATCAAAACAAAAACTCTGGTGAGATCTAAGGACTGGGATTCTCTGCCTAGGATTCAGGCTCAGTACTCAGCAGGGTTTGAAGTGAGCTTGGCGGTGGGGATGGAGCAGCCTCTGTAGGTTTGCAGAAGGAGCAGGAAAACCCAGCCTCTGAACACACCACACACGCTCATCTTCAGAGAAGATGGTCCCCGGGCACTTCTGGCAAGTGCTAAGCCGTAAGCCCCACATCCTCACTTGATTCTAAAAACGGATAATTAAATTCTGTTGCGCTAATGAAATTCCCGTTGTCGTTTACACTGCAGAGGGTGTCCGTGGAGCATTCCGGGGGAGTGGGGGATGTACAGCCCAAGGAGGGGAGCATCTACTCAGCACAGAACCCAAGTGACGTGAGTCACTAACTGATGAGGGTGAGCCCTGGGGGTGACTCGACGAGAAATTCAGGACTGAAACTGGACAAGACTAGGCCAAAATGTCCAGAGCTTTCCCCACCAAACAAAATCCAGTTTTTTTTTTGCTGAATTGCCAAATGTATGCTTAGTTTAAGGTTATGAACATCTGGTCTTAGTTTGCCCTGGAGAGAAATACACATAAATTGGTAGGCTAATAGCTCTCTTGTCGACTCAGAAATCTTCCAGAAAAAGAGGATGTGACTCTTTACCTATATAAATGCATACGTGGTTCTTATGCCCACTGCTGCTATTATTGGATCCATGACTGACAAGGAAGGAAGATGGCATTAAACTTATGCAAAATTTTAAGCATACACAGATTTATTAATATACATTTGTGGGTTCTCATCGAAAACCAAAAGGTTGGTGCGCTGAAGATTCTTACAGTAAAAGGAAGAAAATATTAACTTGTATTTCCTCTTTGGGTGTGAAGAGATCATCAAGGCCCTCAAGATTACCTGGGGCTCTTCGGTGATTCTGCCTGCTCAGAGGGACAGCACAGACCCAGGCAAGACTGGTTTTATTTATTTAAAAAAATTTTTATTTTATATTGGAGTATAGTTGATTTACAATGCTGTGTTAGTTTCAGGTGTACAGCACAGTGATCCAGTTATACATATACATGTATCTATAATTTTTCAAATTCTTTCCCCTTTTAGGTTATTACAGAATATTGGGTAGATCTGGTTTTACTAATGTGTGTTAAAAATGGATAACCAGGGCTTCACTGATGGCACAGTGGTTAAGAATCCGCCTGCCAACGCAGGGGACACGGGTTCAAGCCCTGGTCCGGGAAGATCCCACATGCTGTGGAGCAACAAAGCCCATGCGCCACAACTACTGAGCCTGCGCTCTAGAGCCTGCGAGCCACAACTACTGAACCCACGTGCCACAACTACTGAAGCCCGCATGCCTAGAGCCCATGCTCCGCAACAAGAGAAGCCACCGCAATGAGAAGCCCGCACACCGCAACTAGAGAAAGCCCGCGCACAGCAACAAAGACACAATGCAGCCGAAAATAAATTAATTAAATTAATTAAATTTTAAAGAGTGGATAACCAACAAGGACCTACTGTATAGCATAGGGAACTCTGCTCAATATCATGTAACAACCTAAATGGGAAAAGAATTTGAAGAATAGATACATGTATACGTATAACGGAATCACTCTGCTGTACACCTGAAACTATCACAACATTGTTAATCAACTCTACTCCAACTTAAAATAAAAAGTTAAAAAAATAATATTAATAAAAAAATTAAAAAGGAAAAAAAAATCTGTGTTAATGTTTTTATTCTCTTTCTAACAGTGGGAACTTGTCACTGACCCTTGCTGGGAGGTTGTAAAAAAAACTTAGGGATCCAAAGAGATACCAAAAACTGTACGTTAATATGATAAACCTAAGACAGGCGGGAGGAGTAGGTGGGGGAGGAATGAATTAAGTGAGGCATCATGACAGTGAAATGCATTATTACCTAGTTATTCATGCACTCTTGGCTTTTCAGTTGATGAACTTTTCACACCAGAAGTGGGGAAATTAATCAACTTTTCCTCTCTTCCTACGTCTTCTCCTATCTCCTCTGCTGTCTCACCTAATTGCTCTGCACTCAATATGGACAAAGATATTGTTCTCATTTCAACTTTCCCTACAAAGCTCAGGTGTCCTTATCTGACTCTGAAACTCATTCTCACCTCATCCAGCATAACCTGCCTTTAGCTTCTGCAGCAATGAATCGGGAAGCTCCTTGGCTTCTTTTGGGATGTTAGTGCAATATTGGAGCCTCGCCTCCCGCTGCATCACGCCAGGAAAAACTTCTCAGTTTCCCTTTCTGCACTCAACAGCCTCTCCCCTCCTCTCCCAGGCACCTGGAAGAAAACCCAAGTGTCCAAATTTGTTGGTGACGGCGATGACCAGACCTGGTGAAGGTCCTGAAAATTTTCTAACTTCACCTCCGAAGCAATAAGCTCCCTGCAAAAACCATCACAAAGGTTTGCAACTCTGCCTACATTGTTAACAAAAAACACAGAAGGGGGAGACTTTTGGGATGTATCTGATTTATGAGTATTTCATGACAGAAAGACTAAACTTCTGGAAGATTAAGTAAACTTTGTCATTATTACCCAGCGTTTTCCCACGTTGTAGATCAGCCCCTGTATCCCATGAAACAATCCAATTCCATACCCTCTGAATCCTCCTGGGAATTTAAGACCTTTTGAATACTAAGCTAATGAAGGCCCCGGACATCAGCTCTCAGGGTTAACAACCACTTACTTGCAGGCTGTGTTGACATCAACTCCTATGTGACGAACTGACAGAGGAAGAGACACAGCCTAGCACATGAAATATAAGATGATTCTGTGTCTTAAGTACTTAAAGCCTATTACCAAAATAGGTGTGCAATGTTGCCGTTATAAATATCATGCTTAACACCTTTCGATTCTTTTTACTCTGAAGAGTCCAACCTATTATGCAAGAAAGAAAGGCCACCTTTTAAATCTCACTCACTTCAGTTCCCTCAGAGATGGATGGGGCCCGCCTTACCTCGGCCTCACATAAAAGCACAGCGGTATGCCGCTGTAAATCTGTTTTACATCTGCTTTTATGTGAGCCTGTGAGCCAGGCCTGGGCTGGCCTTCATTATCCTCTTTTTCCTTTCTTTCTTTTTTTTCGGATTAAAAAAAAAAAAAATGTAGTCTCCAGCAGACTCAGATGATTTGCTTTGTAAATAACACGAATTCACTTTCCCTTAGAGAAAACCACTTGGGACTCCTGGGACCCATGGTCTCTGCTCTGGTTGATGGTACGAGCCACCTGCTTATGGAGGTGCCTCCTTGGACCGTCTTCCAGGTGCTGTGCCCACCTGGCCACAGCCAGGATCTCTGGACCACAGGGCTTTGCTCTGCTGCGACCACCGCTGGCCCTGACTCTGCAGGAGTAGGTCCCCAAAATACCATGTTGCCACCGGGGAAAATAGCTGTGTCTACATTTTGAGTCCACCATGTGGTCCCTACAAAAACATACTAAAAAAGTTTGAGTTTTATTTTAAAGTTGCTGTTAGAATTTGTGGTTCTCTGATACGATCCCATTTGTGCTTCTCTGATATGATCTCATTTGTGCTTCAGGAGCTGGGCTTATTCAAAGACAGCCTTTTAACCACCGGGCAAAGGATCTGAATTTTATTTTAATCAACACCAATTTAATTAAAATTAAGGGTCGTGCAGTGGAAAGAACAGTGGAAGGAGAGTTAGAAGACTGAGCGCCATTGGCTGTGTGATTTGGGCAGGTCAGTTGCTTTCTCTGATTCCTAAAATGAGAAGCTATTACCAGAAAATGTGAGCAGTTCTGTCTGATTCTGTCTGGTTCTGGTGCTGTGGTTCTGTGATGGGCAGGTGCTAGTCCTTGACGGGGTTTTATCTAGCTCAGGGTCATATTGCTAGGATCCCTGACAATTGAGTCCAGAAAATGTTTCTTTCTCAGAAAGCTACCTGATCCAGAACAGAAATTCAGAAGACTTAACTATAAGCTGGAATTGAAGACCTTTTATCCGGCAATAATTTAACATCTTCAAGAATTCTGCTAGGGTTAAAATAGTGGACCAGGTGCCCAGTTCCTTCTAAGAAACAATTGAAATGCAAGTACAGACACGTAAAAAGGAATAACATCACATGTATGAGCTATGAGAAGAGGAGCTTGGATATGGGAGTGTAGCTAACAAATAGACATTTACATGCACTTCTTGGAGATGGAAAGCAGGGGTGAGTAATGAAGCAAGTACCAAAGGCCACTGCCTACAAGGGGCTTCACGTGAGGTGGGGTCCAGCCACCCCAGGGAGGCCAATATGGTTCTGGGTGGGCAGCGAGCAGGCACAGCAGAGGGAGGGAATGAAAAGCCAAACTGAAAACAAAGGAGAAAAGTGTTTACTCAAGAAGTTGAACAGACTGTAGAAAGTTAAGGCTTTTAGTTAAGCAGGTTGGTGCTCTGTGGTTCTGCCCCACCATGCCCAGAGCCCACAGTCAGAATCCCCAGTAATTCTTTCCTAAGTATTAAGAGGTAAACAAAGATCTATTGTAATATGTGAACCAGAGCAGAAAAGAGAAAGGCTTAGATAAACAAACAGAAAAATAAAAAAGAACCCTGGAAGAACAAGATGCGATTTTGAAAACAGAAGACAACTTTCATTACCATCACCACTACCACCATCATCATCATCACCATCTCAGAGAGATGCAAGAAGATATTTTCTTCCTTATGAAAAAGAGTAAGTGGAGCAGAAGAATGAACTCATAAATATTAAACATATAACTGATACATTTTAAGCGCTATAAATGGAAAACAAACTTAAGAAAATCTCCCAGATATAAAGCAAGAAGTTAAAGAAAAGAAATGAGGGAAACTAAGAGCTGAAGGGAAACAATTCAAAAGATCTAACGTCCAACTAATGTGAGGCCTAGACAGAAATAAACAGAACAAATAGAAGGAAAGAATTATTGATGAAATAATCGATGAGAATTTCCAGAGCCGAAGGACATGAGTGTTTTAGATTAAAACAAAAAGACCTACATCTAGACATATTATCAGTGATAAAGAGGAGACTCTAAAAGCTTCAAAGTAACAAAATACTAGCCAAAAAACTACTCCAACCAGATTCTAAATAGAAGATTCTAAAAGCTTCCAGAGTATCAAAGAAGAGTTACCTACCAAGTTACGAGAATCAGGCGTGCATTTCATCTGATTCCCAATTAGCCACCTGGATGGAGGAAACTAGTATAGTGATGCTTTCAACATTCAGAGGAAATATAATTTTAATCCAGAACTTAATGCTCACCTAGACAATCAATCAACTGTAAGAATAATGTCACTTTTAAAAATGTAAGGACTAAAAAATTTTACTTCTAAACCACCCTTTTTGGGGAAATTATTTGGGAATGTACTCCATAACCCCAGAAGAGAAAAAATGTGTGATCCGAGAAACAGAGGACTTCATTTAAGAGAGCAGCAAAGGATGTTTCACGACAGCAGCTGTGTGTGAAGCCAAAAAATCACCCATAGAGACTGAGTTGGGGGGATGGAGGGATGGATGGAGGTGAGCAGGGAACACGGGGACTCAGGAGGGCAGGTGTCACTGAGAGTTTGAAAAATAATTGAGGGTGTGACAAAGGCAATGGTACTAGACAAGGTCATTAATTCCTCATGAGAAAATACTGCATAAGAAATTCATGTTCTAAATAAGAAGCAGTGTAAAATGAGGCACGATTTTAAGCAAATGATAGGGTCTGAGCAAAGACTCTATTTGACTCCAAATCTAGGAACAATCTCCTAGAGGGGACCCCCAGAGAGCAGGAAATGCAATCCCAGCCCTTCCCTTGGCCAGAGATTGAATAATATTCTTCATGGTCACAATAATGTAAATGCTCTTGATTAGTTTTCAGCTCTTAAAGGAAACCTGTGGACGAAAACCAGAAGCCTTCTTTGTGCCACAGACCCGAATGTAAATGATGTATCAGGCTTGTCAAGGGTAATTTTTAAAACAACAAGAAAAGTTTCAAATACTGAGAGATGTGTGTGTGTGTATGAGGAGAGCATTCGTAATCTAAATTCTTGCCATTCGTATAAGAAGTAAATGAATATTGATTAAAATTGATAAATCAAGACATTGAGTTTTAGACGTACTTCCTAGTCATCGTTAGGCCCTAGATTAGAATCTGGTCTCAGCCTCGGGGCCGCATGACAATCACTGGGGGAAGCTGCAAAGAACAATGATGTCTGGTCCCACCCCAGGCTCTGCTGTCATTCCTGTAGGATGAGGCTGGAGCGCTGAGATGTTTTCAGCCCCCAGATGATTGGAGTATGTAGTCAAGGCTGACAGTCGCTGCTCTGAAAGGACCTCAGTGGGATTGGGAATGGGGGGAGGGGGCAGGGAGGACTTATCTGCACCATCAGCCTTCTATTCTGTTTGATTTATTGCCATATGCATACATCATCTTGATGGAAATTGAGTTGACAGGGAGCATCTCCGAGGCACAGAGCCCAGGTGACGGGCAGGTCGTGGTCCAGGGCATTACAGCCTCCAGGGCCATGGGGTTGAGGAGGCCTCGGCCATCCCCTTGCCCTTCCTTCCCTGCTTGAGAGAAGAGGGCACTGGTGTCCCGGAAGGCTGAGCGACAGGTGATGAGGCCAGCTGAAAGCAGGGCTGGGGCTGGCGGGTACCAGCATGCTGCTGTCTGCGGTGTCTCTCCCACTGCTGGACCACCTCCCCCTCCCCCTTTCATCCTTGCCCTGCCGGTCCGCTCTGCGAGCCTTTCTTTCTCCTTCCCGTTTTGTTGTGCTGGAAACACAGACGGCACATCCCAGGAGACACGGCTCAGGGTCACTGAATTGGGGGTGTTGTCTCGTGCTGAGCTGGATATGCTTAGTCTGCTTCAGGCCACTTTCCCTTTCAAAATAAACTAACTTATCCGGCATTTTCCTTCCACTTGGTCTTCAATTTCCTCTCTCTGCGCCTCTGTGCGCCTCCATGGAGAACCGGTTCTTCATCCTGATGCAGAGAGACCTCCACTTCCCAGAAGAGGAAAGCCGAGCGGGTGGTCCGCCTGATGTCACGTGAGGAGCAGCTGAGTTGACTTTTTTCCTGGCTGTTTCTGCTCTTCGATTTTTCTTTGCATTTATATCAATGTGAAGGATACATGTTTCTCCATTGTTCCCCCATAGCCCTGGAGAAGTACGACAGGGCCCAAAACAAAGGTAAGAGATTTACAGAACCCTCGAGATCGCAATTAATAGAAGCCGCTGGGATGACGCCCCGCGTTCTGCTTCTGAGGGCCTCAGACATGCAGCAGCATCTTCCCATAAACAGAGCATGTTGACACCAGAAATAAAGCATTTGTACTGGTGCTCAGAAAATGCTTTCCATGCATTCCTGAGCCTTACTCTGTGCTTAAACTCCAGCTTTTTAAAGTATAATTTTAGCCTTAGAACTTAACATTTTTACTGCCTTTTCCTCCAAATAATCAATATTGATTTTACTGTATCTGTTATTATCCTGACATTAAGATTTATTTTCCTCCTTTGCTTTGCATGAGATTGTAGTTTACAGAATGAGCATTTATTCTGTTCTTTCAGGAAAGCTCATGGGATAATTATCTTGCCCCATTGGCAAATCATTCAGCTTATACTGTATTGAAAAATAATAATTGGCTTTGCCCCCTCATCAGGTCTGAACAGCTTTATTATTATTACATTTGCTGGTACTTTGTGACAGCATCTTTGCAGGCTTTGGAACTGTCAGGGACAGGATTCAAGGAATATACCTTAAGCCAGATGCAAGATGTCTTGGGGGGGTGGTCATAAGAAGTGAGCAAGGGAGCTGACTGGAGGAAATGATAGCGTCAAGAAAACAAATCTTTACGTGCATATATTCACTATGGCTTTTGCGCTATATGCGTATATTCACTGTGGCTTTTGCACTACACGCGTATATTCACTATATGTGCTTTTGCACTGGAATATTTCACAGGTGGGCTAAACTTTAGAGGAAGCTGCAAGGCATAAAGGAAAGAGCATGAAATCAGAAGTCAACGAGCCTGGGACCTATCCTTCACTAGCTGTGTGACCCTGAACAAATTATCTAACCTCTCTGAGCCTCTGAGTCCTCTCTTAATGGGAACAATAACACAAGAATATGCCTATTGTTTGGTTTTGTGTGTTAAATAAATAACACACAAATAAATAAATAATAAAATAAAATAGATAAATAATAATCGTGTATAGTGGTTCATACTATGTCAAAATGTAGGCGTTTATGCAAAGTGTCTAGAGAGAAGATAGCTGTGGGTCATCCACCTAGTCATTCCCTCTTAATTGATGCACTCGACAAATATTTGCACCCACTATGTGTCAGCTTCTGCACAAGGTGCTAGAGTTCCAAGGGGGGTAAAACAAGATCCTTCTGCTCATGGATCTTACAGTTGTTGGAAACACAGGCATTGGTGGAACAGTCCCACAAACAAACATAAAATGACAGCTGTGATGAGCTCTACGAGAGCAGGTACGGGGAGCTCTGAAAGCCCATCACAGAGCTGTAACCCTAGGAGGTGGCACTTGAGCAGAGGACTGAGAAACAAGGAGACAAAGCTGATTGCTAAGATGCAGGGAAAAGCATTCCAGGCAAGGGAACAGTCCCACTGCTGGAAGGTGCTCAAAGAGCACGAGGAACCCAAGAAGGGTCAATGTCCCTGCAGCGGGGAGAGCCCATGGGACAGAGGTCAGAATGGAGAGAGCCGATAGCAACACGGATAACGCCCACAGAGCAGGGTCATATGGCAAGGTTCGTTCCTGGTGAGGGGCTCATGGATTGTTTGCGTTTTCCTCTTCACAATTTCTTTGCATTAATGAAAAAGACAAATAAAGAGCCAAGCAGGACAAGACAAGAGAACATGGCGGGGACAGTGGCTGGGGAGGCTGAGCGCAGACACAGAGGGGCATACAGGCAGGGCTCGTGCCCTGGTCTCCACGAGGGTCCCGGGTATCATGTGGGTAGAGGCGGGATTCACAGGTGCTGAGACGGGCTGGGATCACAAACGGACGCATCACATTTACAAGAAAAGAAAGCAAACCAAACGGAAACAAAAACAGATGTGGTTGGTGCAGCGAAGATCACACCTGGCTGGCTTCAGCGCTGGCTCCATGCGATCTCTAGTATTTCCTAGAATTAAATATCTCTGTGAGGCTACTAATCCCATCTCCAAACATATCGTAAATGCTGGCAGACACAGTCCTCTGTCTTGGGGGATCCCGTAAGTCCCCTCCTGCCCATTCTGATGTCGCCACATCGCTGCCGCTCCAAGCTCCTGTCTACGGCTGGACAGGGAGCCATTAGACGCCCATGGATCCCAGGAGCTGCTCTGTTTCCAGACGATCTCGGTTCTGGAGGCTTCTTTGGCAGAGACTTTGGGGAAGCCACCAGAGCGCGTGGACGCATGGCTCCAGCTGACCTGCCGGGAGACGGAGCGTCTGACCCTGACACTCAATTAGCGGAACAGACGGCATATAACGTATGCTTGACACTGATATGACTTAAAGTTCATCACTGGTTTTCAAATATTTATTACAATGGCTGTTTTAATAAATATTTCATGAATGCTATTTTCTTCAAAAAACCCTCTGTTGCCAGCTTGGCTGCCTTAATTTGTCTTAATGAGGATTTTTTTAAATGCAGTGATAAATTGCTTCCCTGACAGTGTACAGGAGGTGAGGAGGGCTCTTATGGAATATCCATCATCTGGGACAGCGAACCCAGGAAAAGATGAAGAACCAGCATAAAAACACCCCAAAAGAGGAACAGACAGCTGCTCTGGGGCTCCTCATGAAAGCCAATCGTATACAGCAGCCCATGGTGACAGGGATGCCCGTCCCTGACAGAGAAGGACGCACAGCCCTTGGACAGGCGATGAGGACGACGGCATCTCCCAGGGGATCTTGGAAGCATCA
The DNA here is from genome assembly GCF_949774975.1 of Lagenorhynchus albirostris. Classification (NCBI taxonomy): domain Eukaryota; kingdom Metazoa; phylum Chordata; class Mammalia; order Artiodactyla; family Delphinidae; genus Lagenorhynchus; species Lagenorhynchus albirostris. Next base: position 105,190,198 of record NC_083103.1, on the reverse strand, counting down.
GAGCACAAGGAGAATCCCAACCCAGCCCTGCTTGGAGGGAAGAGAGAGAGCAGCACCATTCTGGGGCCTGGCAGCCTTCAGAAGTGAGCAAAGCAGGATGGAGGAGGTCTCGAAGGCGGGGGGGCTGCTTGCCTTCCTCGCTGTTCCCCACGGGAACTGGAGGACCCCTGAGCCCGCACACGCAGAACGTCCTGGGGCTGCCTGCCTTTGCCTCCCGTGCCCACCGTGGGACCCATCTTGCCCCACTTCCTGAGGCGCCAATCACAGAGCTAATGAAAGCCGCGTTCCTCTCGGTGGAAGACTTGAATATTTCTGAAATCAGGACCCCTCTCACAATCCACGTGCTCGTTCCATGTGGAAGTGTGTCTCGTCTTCCCTGAAAGCTACTTTTAAAACGATGCTGCACCCTGTCACTGAGAGGACGGACACTGCATCTAAGAACCAGAAACTGTGGCCGGTCAGCAGTGCCCCAACACCTGGTGAACCTCGGAATTAGCCGCCTTCTTCAACCGAGGACCCCGCACCCGGGCCCAGCTGCCTGATGACCCTGTCACTCCAGACGGCTTCCAGCTGCCACTCCCTCGGGGAGACAGCGCCCAAAGATGGCCCCGGCATCCTCACCACCACTACCCCAGGCTATCCTGACCGCTCTCCCTGCCACGCTGTGCCCAGTTGCCTCAGAGCCTGCCTGGGTCACCTCTCTCTGGTTCTGGCTGATTATCCGTCCTGGCACGACTGAACTCAGCCCGCCGCACCTCACCTAGCAACTGAGCAGCATTGCCCCCCTGCTCTGCTCAAGTTCACGTGCCTTCCTGGGCTGGGAGACTGCTATCGTACGCCTTCCCGGGACAGGAAGCGAGGCAATGTGATGAAAACCCCTGCAAACCCCACCATCTACCTGTAGTCGGGGTCACTCAGGAACCGTGCTCGTCCCTTCCAGCTGTGCCCCATGGCCGCCCTACAGCTGTCTCACCCTCTAGACCTGTGTCGGCCAGGGGTACCAGCCTTCTGCATTTCAGCACCTGGCCCCTGTGGCCTTAACTGGCCTCACTGTTTCGTGTTAATCGTGTCAGAGCAACTGCTTCCTAACGATTAGCTCATTGCACTGCGGCGCCCCCCTGCCCAGCTCCAGGAGCCACCGTCCACGCTGCATCCTGCCAGACAGACAGCCTTGGAACCGTGCAGCCCCCTCCTCTCGCTTCCCCAGCTCAAAGTGCAAAGCAGGGGCTTCCGCGGACCCATCTGGAGAACACCTCAGCCTAGGAAACAGTCTGGCACAGCAAGTATCTTTGGACACTCACTGTGCTGTGGAGGCTCGTGTCGTGAATACAAGAGGAAAAGGCTGTAGGGAGGTAAACGCAGAATCGCATGTACAGTCTGTGGGGTTTTATCATCCAGGTGTGTACGGAGGCGCCTGGAGTTAGGGGCACCTAGCCACGTCTGTAAAGGTACAGGGGTACACGTGAACTAAGTCTTAAATTGACCAGGGGAAGCCATGTGGCCAAAGGTGTGGGTTTAAGTGGCGGTGGGACACCTCCGAGAAAAGGAAGGTCAGAAGCACCTGCTCTCCCACCTTCAGTGACTCGGTGACGTGCACACAGATTAGTAAAGACAGAAAGTGAAATGCGAGTCAGAAGATGCCGAGGGCTGAAAGCTAGACCGTACATGGAGGCGCTCATCTACCTTCTTAAGAAATTCTTGTCTTCTCCTGTAGGTGATGGGGAACCACTGAAGAGTTTTAAAAGACGAGTAATGTGCTTAGGTCTGTGGGTTAGACCCCCAATCATGCCGGTAGTTCTGGAAAGAGTAGCTTTGAGCAAGACAAAATAAGGAAGAAAGCCCAGTAGTCAGTATCACAGTTTTACAGAGAGAAGATGATGAAGATCTGAACCAAGTGCTTGTTATGTGCCGGACATCATTCAAATTCAAAGTATTACGTAGTTAATTTTTGCAATAACTCTATTAGGAAGGCACTACTGATACTTCTGTTTTACAGAAGAGAAAACAGAGTACAGGGAGGCCAAGAGCTTGTCCAAGCCCATATAATCAAAAAAGGTGTAGGATAAAGGAGAGGGGGAAGAGTCAAGGAAGATTTAGAAGGCCAGCTGAGGCAAAATACCGAAAGGGAGGCTAAGGGGTGGGAAGGCACGGAGGAATCCAGAGTGATTCCCGCTGTCCCGCGTAGCCACTAGGGGATAGGGATATTAACAAATGTAAGTAAATTAGGGGCGAAATTTAAAATACAGGAGGAGAACGACAATGAACTCAGTCTGGAACCTGGAGCATGAGGTGTATGTGGGGCCACGGGTCAGTAACAACATCCAGGCAGATGAGGGCAAGACAAGCTTAGGGGAGCGGCCCCGGGTAGAGGAAAGGACTTGGGAGTCACTCACGCAGAGCTGGTAGCCCCTCATGGTCAGAGAAGCCCGTTTAACTGCAGAAAATAACTCCACCTAAGTAACTATAATCAGGGAAGTGATTCTGACTCCCACCTTTAAGGTCACCAGCCTAGCCTGTCACACATCACTGTTCTCCCCAGGGTCTTGGGCCACCTCTGCAGCTGAGCTGGACAGCGGCTGACTGACCCCCTTACTCATGGCTCTCAAAGTCCCCTTGCTGAGCCTTTCTTGTTTGACGGCAACTGCAGGACTGAATGGGTCGCATGGTCCGACGAGCCAGTGGCCAGCGAGCTGGGCTCATGCCCAATGACATCCTCCTGTTTCTCGGGAACGAGTGAATGAGCTTGAAACACTGATGGAATTACCTAGCGAAAGGGTGGAGGCCTGCATGACCCCCAGCTACAGGGAAGCTATTTCTGGTCCCCCCTCTGGTCGTGCCATCACAGCGCAGGACAAAGAATGTTTGGAAAGCACAGAGAGCGGACAACAGGGTTGCAATTAAAGCTGTGTATACAGATCCTGCTGTGTCAATGGCCTCTTCTGATCAACTGAATACACTTTGGTTTAGCGGCCATGTGTGATTGCTCCTTTTTAACAAAGCCAGAAGAGGGAAAGTCTAGCTTGGTTTGTGGGAGTCGAGAGCAGAAGGGGAGAAGTGATCGAGGTTTGGAATAGGACGTGGTTAGAGCCCTCCCAAATGACCATGGGCCTTGTAGCTCAAACCTTGGGAGTGGGGCGTCGGATTGAGAGGAGAGGTGGGTTAAGGACGGAACCCAGAGGGGAACCCATGTTTCGAAGGCAGGCAGAGGAAGGGAAGCCCGAAGGAAGGAGCAGCCTCACAGAAAGGATGGACAGAAGCGGAGATGACCGGAGGAGGAGGAAGGCATGCAGGCTGGCGACCAAGAGGACGCTGCTGTCCTTACGTTGAGGGCCGGGAAGCCCGTGCCAGGCAGCAAGGAGGAGCACAGGAGGTGCAGAGACGGAGGGTTGTGGAGGATTAAACAGTAGTGAGAGTGGGAGAGATGCAGCAGCTTCTGGGGAGAGGCAGCGTGTGGGAAAAATGATTTTATACAATGAGGGTGGCTTAAAACAATACAAGTGTATTCTCTCACGAATCTGGGGAACCAAAATCAAGGTGTCAGCAGGGCTACCCTCCCTCTGACAAGGCGCTGAGGGCAAACCTGACCCTTGCCTCTTCCAGCCTCTGGGGGCATTTGGCTTTCCTTACCTTGTGGCTGCATTGCTCCTATGTCGTGATGGCTAATTTTATGTGTCACCTTGACTGGGTCACAGAGTGCCCAGGTATTTGCCTAAACACTATTAGCGGGTGTGTCTGCGTTGAATCGATTGATTGAGTAAAGCAGACCACCCCTCCCCGCAGTGTGGGAGGGCATCTTCCAATTCCTTGACGGCTTAAACGGGCCAAAAAGGCAGAGGAAGGGGAGACTGGCTCTCTCTGCCTGACTACCGAGCTGGACATCAACCTTCTCCTGCCCTGAGACTCTCCTGGTTTTCAGGTCTTCAGATTTGGATGGGAACTACGCCACCAGCTCCTCTGGGTCTCCAGCTTATGGAGAGCAGATTGTATGGGACTTCTAAGCCTCCATAATCATAATAAACCTATCATCTATCTGTCTGTCTATCATCTATCTGTCTATCTGTCTATCTATCATCTTCTATCAGTTATGTTTCTCAGGAGAATCCTGACTGATGTCTATTTTTGCCTTCTCTGTGTATCTGTCTCAAAACTTTCCCTGTCACAGTCTTATAAGGTCATTTATGATTGGATTTAGGGCCTAACTTGATAATCCAGAGTAATCCTCCTTTCAAAATATTTAACTTAATTCCATTTTTTGCCCTATAAGGTGAGATTCACTCTTTACCATATAAGGTGATATTCACAGGCTCCAGGAATTAGGAGGCGAATATATCTTTGCGATGCCATTTTTTTAGCCTACCACACGGGGAGCAGTTCCCCTCCAGGCAGAGGAGAAGAAATCAAAGGAAATACTTAGAAATGGGAAGGGCTAAAATATTGCAGAGAAATTCTAAGAGGTGGGGAGCCTCAGGAGAGGGTGGGATACGGAGGGTGGGAGGGAGGCTCAAGAGGGAGGGGATATGGGGACATGTGTATGCATGTGGCTGATTCGCTTTGTTGTGCAACAGAAACTAACACGGTCTTGTGAAGCAATTATATTCCAAGATTTAAAAAAAAAAAGGCAAGTAAGAGGCTAGGCTAGTAGTGCTAAGTTCTGAGAGAAGGAATCTTTGCTGTTGCTGGGTTACGCGCGTCATCTCTACCCGTTGACCCAGGGTGGGAGTAGCCATGTGTATCCTTAACTCAGGACTAGAGTTCTACTAGCATCATATTCTGCGAGTGCCCCCTTGCAGGGGACGAGGACACACAGTCAGGGTAACCTTAGCCAGCCCGCTCCCAGCAGGGGACCCGCACCATTAGCTGTGCTAGTTGTTATCGTGGTCATTTCAGAGGACGCAGCAAAGAGGCAAGGACAGTAGGATGTGCAGGTTTCCAGTAGCGATCAGGGGACCCTGGGCATCGCCAAGGAAGAAGAACTGAGGGCAGGACGTGTCCTATGTGGACCTAGGATGGCAGGGGTGGGCGAGGGTCGGGAGTGGATACCTGAGAGCCCTAAGGCAGGGTGGGAGGGAAATTGGCATTGCCAGCAGGAGGACGTGCTGAGGGGAAGAGACTGTTGGGGGCCCCTCCCCTGTTTCTCCACCATCTGTTATGTTCACTGGATACTCTGAGTTTCCTCAGCTCCACCCACCAGGGGCATGTTCCTGGGCGACTCCCTTCACCACTCTAGGCCTCAGTTTTTTCATCAATAAAATGGGAATAACAAAGAACCTACCTACTTCAAAGAGCCATTCTGAGGATTCACAGAGTAGCGCATGTAGGCACAAGGGGACAGCCCTGGCGCATAGAAGCCCTTGAAGGATGTTAGCTTAGCCATCGCGACTTGTGCTATCACTTGTGTCTGGTACTTGGAGCTCAGCATGATCCATGCACTCTAATCTATAGTGATGAGAATCTACATTTTTCCACACTCTCTGCAAAACCCTCCTCTCTGGGTTGCCAGCGGGCAGGACTGACTCCTCTGCTCCTCTCAGCTCCACCAGGGAGATGCTGCTCTCACCACTGAAGACGGAGGCCACGCAGCGTCCCAGGGCTGCAGCTGCGTCCCCTCTGCCTGCAGTCAGGAGGCTCTTCCTTTGTCTGCTGGCAGCCTTTTCTCACCTGCTCCTCTGCAGCCCAGGTACCTGCCCAGCAATTGGTTCCAGATGCCGGGTAATTTGCGTAGCCCTGCTCAGCATGAACAACATTTCCCAGGTGCTTATCAACCTTTGGAAAAGCTGGTATTTTCAAGTCTGCCAGCCAGTCTCCAACACTTAGCTGGAAACGTGTGGGCCTTTAATCATTATTGTCCAAACATGGGAAGAGCAGCAGCCTGGACACGGAATTCTTGCTGGGGAGATCCCGGGGAGCTGTGCCATCTCTCACCCACTGAGCTCTGGATAGAAGCCCCCAGATTCGGCGTTTGTTAGTCTTTCTAGATGTGTCTCCAGGACGCTGGGGAGGACGCCCCTGATGGATCAAGTGGGATTCCAAGCTGAAGCAGAACCAGTGAAATGTAAAACGTGGTCCAAGAAGGAAGTTGAATGAATCAGGCCCCTCCTGCCTCTACGCGCTCAGCATCGGGGGCAGAGATCTCCAGGGAAATGTTGTGCCTTGTTACTCAGAGTGTGGTTTGCGGACCAGCAGTACCCGGGAGCTTTAGAAACGCAGACTCTCAGGCCCTACCCCAGACCAACTGCATCAGAATCTGCATTTTAACAAAAGTCCCAAGTGATCCCTATACAATGCAGTTTCAGAAGCACTGATTTATGAGACACATTTAAAGACCCTACCCCCTTTCCCACCCCCAAATATCTCCTTCCATTAAGTTATGCTAGATATGCTTGCAATTTATACATTAATCACTTCTCAATTAAGGCTGGGAATGTTTTTTTGAGAAAGGTTGCAATATAGAGTATTATAATGGGGTCCCACTTCTGCAGGCCTCAAACTTCTGCAGACCTTCAACGAATGATAATGTCAGATTTTCCCCTTAGACCTTCTGTCTCTCACCCATGGGGCTTTCTGAATACTCTGCAGCAGCAGCCCTCACGTACAACGTTTAGTATAAGCCCGTGTGTTTGTTTCCTTAATCACCAGAGATGTAAACCAGCCCAGAGGAAGCAGCTCTGTGGTGGGAGAATATCATTAACACGTCAAAGATGCCTGCCTGCTTCTCGGGCTGCATACCGATCTCCAGGCCTGGCCACCGCCTGACCGAAGAGGAGTGTAGCCTGTGGTTTCCATGTGTAAGAGACTGAAAATAATCCGAGATTCCCCAGCAGTTCCCTATGGGATGCACGCTTTTCCTCCTGTGACCCCAGTACCCAGATGGGTGTGCCGGAGGGAGCCGGCTCTCAGTGTCCGCGGAAGCTGGACACTCCTCCCTGGTAATGATGCCTACTGTATGCCTGGCAGTGCGTTAGGCACACTCACCCTCACTCTCTCTTTCCCTTGCTGTATTTCTGGGTCTAATTACCCTCCCCAAAGGTATGCATTCCGCTTAACAGTCCCACTGAATGGACAGGAACTGTCTCCCCTTTCCCAAGGTGGCACAGCTGGCAGGTAAGAGAGCAGGTCAATGGCTCGGAAGCACGTGTTGCTTTCGCCATGACGTGTCCCCTCCATGGACAGGGCTGAATGGGCAGGTGCGGATGGCAAGAGGCCACTGAAGGGCTCCTGCGCGAGGCTTGCTTTTGAAGGGACTTCCCTCCACGCGCCTCGGAGAGTAAAGGCTTATCTTCATGAGCCTGGAGAAAACCCTAAACCAGTCATGAGAGGGACAGCAGCAGGCCGTGGGCAGGCCGCCTGAGCCGCGGCGAGATGGGGCGGCAGGGCTCCCGTTCCAGGGCTGCCCCTCCCACCGTTTAACGCCACCTTCACCGGGCCTGGGAGGAGACAGGCAGACTAGGATTTAACACAAGTTCCTAAGCAAATGCCCACATCCTTCAGGGGGAGTCAAGGTCTGGAAATTAAAAACAGAAGTAATGACCCAAAGTCAGTTTCAGTGAGCATCAAGGTAAAAATCCAGGATCCGTCCAGCTCCCCAGCACCAGCTCTGCTCCCCTCGGTTTGAGAAGTCCAGAACGCCCCGTGGTACACGATTAAAATTGCCTCTTTTGGGGGTCGCCCCTCTCTCCTTCATCTTTTTTGGTCTGGGCCAACACCAGAGACAATTAGGGACTGGATAATCATTGCTGTTGGAGCTATACTTCCACCAACGTTGTTCTCCTCCTCAGAAGGGGCTGATTACCATATGAAGCATCTTTCACTTGGCAAAAATCAGAGAGAATGTTTCCCTCCGTTTTTCCCAAAACACAGACAAGAGAGTTGAGAGGCGGGGGCGGCCAGCCACCGATGAGATCTGAACCATCAGAAACTTCTCTCCGCCGTCTTTCACAGCATTTATTTCCTTTGATGTCAAAATCTTCTTTCTCTACTTGTGTTTTATTTATTTGTGTTTTAATTTTTTTCTTCTTTCCTTTTTTTGTCTTAACTGCCATTCAGAACAGCCGTCTTCTCCACAGAGCCCTGAACCTGCCAACGTCAACTGGAAAGGTCGGCCCAGCTCTGGCAGCTGGAGCATCACCATGTCGCTGCGGCCCTGAGGCTGACCTCTACGTCAACTCACGTCTAGCCATTCGGACCCAGGCTCACACCCATAATTGGCAGCTGGCTGGAGAACATCAGTTGTTTCAATAAACAGCCTAGGAAAGAGAAGTAAACCCCAGAAGCCAACTTTGCAACAAGCCGTGCAGTGCTTTCTGACTCAAGGGCGAGTGTACCAGAGACTCAGATCAATTATCTAAATAATTCAAGCCCCAAACACAGTTCCCCTAGAAACACTCAAATAATTGAAGCAAAGGGGGCTTCGGGGTGACCTACCTCAATAACTGTCTTCATCTGCCTCATTACCCTGTCCACCTGACCCAGAACTGTGTCAGTACGGCCAGAGGATGTGGGGAGAATGGGAGTCATTTATTAAGTGCCTACTATGTTCCAGGCTGTCCTTGGAGGGCCTCGCATGTATCGTGTCATCTAAGAAAATGTCCACTAAGGTCCGGGCCTCCATGGGGTCCAATCTTGGAAGAGTGGTTTATTCAAAGGATCACAGTCTGAAAGTTATAAATATGAGTGTTTAAAGGGATTGCAATTTCAACCCTCTTAAACGACGTAAAGAGAATCCAGTTCGTAAGACGGAGCGATATTGCCTAAAAACAGACAAACAAAACACCTCGACTGTCAGCTCCAGCTCTCTACTGCCCCACAGCTGCCCTGGAATCGGGGAGCCTCTCTGACACCCCACGTTCTCCCCGAAAACACCCGAACTCCAGCCACAGGTCCTGGTCTTTTGTTCCTTTCTTGTTACCACCCATGTCTCTAATCACATCTCTCTTTGTTCTTTCACTTGATTCTGCATCAAAAAACCCCGCAGAACTTGCTGTCAGAGACTGAATTCTCATTAGGAGGAAGAGAAAGGAGAGTCATGCAGCTGTGGACAAAGATGACGTGTTCTTTGGTGGCCGGGGCTGGGGGGCTGGGGGGCTGCGGACACTCACACACTGGTGAAATTTGTCCCTGTCTCAGAAGCCATATGACAACCTTGAGAAGAAGAAATTATTCTCTCTTCTCCAAGGTGGGATAGCCGAAGCCCAGGTGAGTTGTGGAAGGCCACAGACCTGACGAGTGACAAAATCAGGTACGTGTGGCACCAAAGTCACCACTTTTCCACCAAACCCCAAGTGTCCCGTGGAAGAGAGGAAATGAATCTGGCATGACAACAACGAGATGAAACTTCTTATCACCCCTCAGTGAAGCAGATGTAGGCCTGGGAGAGAGAACCAAAGACACTGCAAAGGACCCTCCCTTGGCTTGAGACCCACTGTTACCCTTCACGGAACACTAGCTCAGTGGGTTCTTCCTGATTATATAGAGGTGTGGGTTGGCTTTGCTTAATAATAAGTGCAATTCATTCATTCTGCAAATATTAGTTAAATTCCTCCATGTTAGAAACCATGTGGGAAGGTGGACGGGCAAACAGAAATACAACACGACCCTGCCCTGAGAGAGCTGAGTGGCGTTGGAGATGCAGGCATGTAATGATCAGGACTGCAAAAGGTGGGAGGGGAAAAAGGGTAGGTAACGTCCATCTGGACCTGAGTTGATCAGGAAAATCTTCATCGATGACTCAGCATCTCACACTACTCTTGGAGACCCATCTTCCACTACCTTTGTTAATGGTTCCTCTTAGTTTTCAAGGTTCTCTTGAACTGCCTTCAGTTTCCATACTGAGCCATTGTGTTTGACCCAGTCCCTAAAGAAGTGGTTAAGTTGGCCAGGCCCCAAAGTCACACCGTCCCATGACAGGTCACGTAGGGGAATCATATGTCCTTAGCCCCTACACAGTTCAGTTCTATCATCACTGACATGGTTCCAAAAATATACTTTGAGCATCCAGTAAGATACAATAGTGAGCAAATAAAGACAGCCTCTGGCCTCATGGAGCCTAAAGGCTATTGGAGGAGATACCCATGAATCAAATATTTGTAAAGTATATGCAACATTTCATACACGTGAGTGTGAAATTTCTACTGTACCTGAGAAGAAGGGAGAGAAGGACCTGACCAGGTACCACTGTGGGGCAGGTGGTCAGGGAAGATTGTTCATGGAATCAATACTTGAGCCAATGCCTGGAGTCAGGAAATGAGGAGAGATCACTCCATTCAAAGGGAACAGAGCAGCTGTGATGGGAGGGAGCAGAGCAAGACCAGGGGCTGAAAGGACAGCATCATGCTTGGGGTGGGAACCGTGGAGGCACCGCCACGGTGGAGCCACGGGGTGGAACTACAGGCCTGTGGGCACATGAAATAGATAGGGCTTCATCCCACCAGCAAAGTGAAGCCATTTATGCCATGATGCGGCAAGATCAGATGTGAATTTTAAAAGGCCACTTGAGCTTCTGTTTGGAGATTAAATCACAGAATGGCCAGAGTGATGTGGAGACAGCAAGAGACACGGGCGGTGATGCCCCGGGAGCTGGATGGGCACAAAGGCAAGAGGCCGTGAATGAAACCCGGCTCTGCTTCTGAGGTCGCCGCTTTCCAGACAAGGCCGCCTGCACAGGGGACATGTCTTGTTTGGGTTTCCTCATCCACCAAACTAGGGAAAACATTTCCCTACCTCTTTCCAAGGTGCTTCTGAAGATCAAATTAAAAAATGAAAATGAGAAGACAAAATACACCCTAATAGGACCTTCACAGCAAAAATGCAGTTAAAAGATGCTACTAGTGGGCACCTCCCGCTCTAGGTATGAGCATCGAAGTGTGTGAGCCCACCCCCCCAAAAAAAAGCCTGAAGAAAATAATGTAATTTTTTAAATTAGCATATACTCTGGGGGGAATCTGAGAGGAAAGTTTGGAGAGAATGTTGAACGGGAGAGAAGAGAGAGAGAGGAAGACGAGGGGAGAGAGGGAGGAGGAGAAAATGGGAAAAGGAAGGAGGGAGAAAGAGGCAGGATGCTAGAGCAGCTTTCATTTAGCTGTTCAGACAGAGAATGGGAGAAAGAAACAGACTAATGTGTGAGCATGGAGAAAAGAGACGGACGTACATTCCCATCCTCAGGAGGTGAGTTTCGCCTCTAGCTCCGTCATCTCCTGGATCTATTTATGAACCAGAGGGACTCCTTTGTGAATAAGCCATGATGTTATTTATGTTCCCTTTTTAAAGAGTCATGTCCAGTTTCGGCATTTAGCCCATGGGAACCTCTACATAATTACTCAATTGATAACGTTCTCCTGACAAAAAAAAAACAAGCCAAGCAAAGAAAGGCTCATTCTGAATTTTCAGAATGCCGATTCCAGGAAGACCAGACGTGATTTCTTATTGAGCTCCTCTTCTGCAATGGTAGAGCAACACCCTGACTTTTTAAATGATGAATAAGTCATTCCTATTATTCATCTTAATAAACATAATTCCACCAAAACCCTTTTCGGTTTCATGACAAACTGGATGTCTTGAATTCATAAAGTATTTGGAATATGGGGCAAAAGTTTGCCATTAATTTCTAACTTGTGTTCTGAGACGCCTGCAATTCTCCTGAATATTGGCTTTGATATCTGTTCATCAGCATCCCCACCTTTTTTCCCATTGGCCCCTTCTTGTTGATGGCTTTGATCCTAGAACTGTCACTCCACGCAGAGTATCAAATGCTTCTGAGAGTTTGGAGCGGCGTTTCGGTCTCCCAACGCCAAGCCCCCCCGGCACCAGCTGTACACAGATCCAAGGCAACGGGGCCAATGCCACCTGCCAGTTGGATTCCGTTCCCTCCTACCCCACACGCTCCCTTCACCCAGGCTGTGGCAACCTCTCTCCAAGAGTGACCCCGTCACCTTGAAGCAGAAACCTAGTAGTATAGGAGCTGCGCAACCACGAGATGCAAATTGTCCTCCTAGCCTGGCAGATAATTATCTTAACAAATTTCCTGTGAAAACACAGATTCCACAAACTACCTCTTGAGCTCCAAACCTGAACCAAGCAAACACATCTCCGAATGTGATCTTAGAATGAAATTAACGTTGATTACGAGAGATAAAAACTGCTACACGGAAGTTGGTAAAAATTATTACAGATCAGGGGGTAGGGAAACAGGCTGAGAATAAAAATGACAGATTAGCAAAGCACTATAAAATGACAATGAAGTCCAGTGTGGCTAGATCACTAAGTTGATCAATAGCAGAGTCTACAGGAATATATTAAGTTACCACTGAATTGTGTGATCTGTTTTCTAGAATATTCAACAGATTAAAACGTTCGGGAGACCTTCTGAGAGAGGGGCCTCAGGGCAGGAGGCCGGATGTTTCAAAACAGGACTGCACTGCATTAAGGCGACGCGTTCACTCATTCATCCATGGAACACATATTTTGTATGAACCCACCTGGTAAAACAAGAGATGCTACAGAAGCAGAGGGCAAATCACTGTCCCTCAGGTGCCTACAGACTAGCCCAGAGGAGAATACAGTAGGCACCATGATTGAATCAGAAGCAGGTTACAGTCGGGGTCAGAGAGGGGGAGGGAGACAAAGAGAAAGAGAGAGAGAGAGAGGGAGAGAGACAGGGGTTCTACCTAGAGGGATCAAGAAATTCCCAACCACCCCAGATAGCAACCTACACAATGGTGGAACAAGTGGGCAATTCCCATTTGCACTGGGGGTTTGCTCTGTTGATGGAAATACAGAGCTGAGAGACCTGCTCTTTTGTGGAGGGAGGGCCAGTACCAAAAAGGGAAATAATTGCTGTTGACAATCTCCCAGACACAGCAGATGCCTCAGGCTGAACTCCAGACTATAGAAAGCAGGCTCTAGGGAGGAAAGGACTCCTTTTATGTCCCTCTCTGGTCTTCAATCTCTAGGGCCTGGGCTTCTAGTGGTAGAGACGGAGGTATGTACCCCTGGGCAATGGGTGCTGAGCTGATATCTAGAACAAGGGACTAGTTTAGGGCAAAAGGAAGGACTTACTTCCTACCTGCCCTTGACTATTTATGAAGAGGACTCTCTGAACCCGTCAGTCGAGGACAAGCCATCCATGGCAAGATTCCTGAGATGTGTGTTATTTTCTGTTTACTTCTTGGAGACAACACATCAGAGTAGTTAAGAGCCAGAGCCTGGAGGCAAACTGCTTCCTTTCACATCCTGACTCCACCACTAATTAGCTGAGTCCTCTTGGAAATGTTATTTAGTCTCCCTCTGCCTCCTTCATTATCGTTACAATGGGAATAATCACAGGATTTACCTCATGGGGTTGTTGTGAAGAGCAAATAAGCTATTGCACTCCAGATACCCCTGCATAAAGTAAACACTCAATAACAACTTGCTATATTTGTCATTTAAAAATCTCCCTAATTTTAGTAAAGTCTCATTTGAATTATTGTTTATCAATGTTTGAAACAATGAATGAGAGCATTGGGCCTTGCTGCAGGGTTGTAAGGAAGGGGTGTGAAGGGAAGGGTCTTAGAGTGAAAATGTCCCCATCATGCTGAACTGGCTAAGATGATGGATGTCAGAAAGAAACTTACAAAAGGAGTTTCTAGAAGAAAAATCAGAGTCCTGAGTTCCAGGAACCCTTCCTACTATGACCTTCTCCTTTCAAAGACAGTCTTCAAGGGTTTGGGTTTTATTTTTATTATGGAATTTCATGCCAATCCTCCAAAAGAAAATTGAAAACCATCACACTCTCTTGCATAAAGTCCTATACTGACTTCTGAATGGAATAAATTACATGCTCCTGATCTCTCCAGCTAATTCCCAGTGAGTCCTGGGTGTATTAGCCAGAACCTTGGTTTTGAGGTCATTTCATTGACCCAAGTCCACTTCCCCCAAGTCAGGTAAGGACAGATGCCATGCAAAGGGGGCACAGACACACACACCACCACCACCACCACCAGTACCATGCATTGAAAACATAAAAAAGACCTATTGAGGAAAAGCCTATGAGAAAGCAGCAGCAGAGCACAGGCAGCCTCGGTCCTCTGTTTAGGTTACACATGGTTGGGTACACCGTGGTCTAAGAGACCCTATCATGTTGTACACGTTTGTATTACATTCCACATTTATGGGAGAGTTGAGAAGGGGGCAGAGAACATTGAGTCAACAGTGTAAGTGGAAACTTCCTTTTCAAAGAAATGACGTTACTGGAAAGAGGAAAAGGCTCTGGAGTTCAGCCTGTCCACCGAGCTATCTCAGGCCTGTCTCACTGGTGTCTTGCTGTGCTGTCAAAACAGGGAGGGAATGAATCTCCGAGGCCCAGATCACCTGATTACCAGAGGCCCAATGTGTTCTGTCCCATACGTGCTTAAGGCTTTCCCCAAGCCAGCACATCCTCTTTCATTATCTTAATCACCACCCATAAGTTAATGTCTCCTAAACCCAAGTTTCCAGTCTGGACTTCTTACCAGAGCTGCAGATGGATATTTTTTCTAGCTTGTCTCGCAATACGTCATACTCAGCATATCTAAAAATCGGTGACCCTCTTTCCCCAAAACCTTCTCCTCTGCCTAATTTGATTGATTGTCATTGATTGTCATCTACTATTTGAGGGGCCCACCATCCAAATTAGAAAACTGGCCATCACCTTTATCTCCTCTCTCTAACTTTTCATATTAGTTCATCACGGTGATGGTAAATTTTATGTGTCAACTTGATTGGAGTAAAAGATGCCCAGAAAGCTGGTACACACTATTTCTGTGAGGGTGTCTTTGGAAGAGATAAGCATTTGAATCAGTAGACCGAGTAAAGAAGATCATCCTCACCCATGTGGGCTGCATCATCCAACCCGCTGATGGCCTGAATAGAACAGAAAATGCAGAGGAAGGGCTAATTCACTTGAGCTGAGACATCCATCTTCTCCTGCCCTCAGACACTGGGGAACAGGGCTTTCAGACGCAGACCAGGGTTCACACCATTGGCCCTAGATTATCAGGCCTTCAAACTCAGGCTGAATTACCCCACTGGCTTTACTGGGGCTCCAGCCTGCAGACAGCAGATCACAGAACTTCGTGGCCTCCATAATCATGTGACCTAATGTCCATCATAAATCTTCTCCTCATTATCTCCATATGTATCCTATGGGTTCTGTTTCTCTGGAGAACCCTAACTAATACAATCCCCAAGTCAGACCAATCGTACTTTCTATTTTCTGGATCCTTCTCATCTCCTCCATGCCTGCAGCTGAGGCTTGAGTTCAGATATTCATCACCTCTAAAGGCTTCACCCCAGGATCTCTTCACAGGTCCCCCCATCTCAAACATTCCATCACCTCGGCTGCCTGGACTCCAAGTCTGTCACTTTATTCTCCACTTTAAAATTTATTAAAGACCTTCGTTGCCTAAATTCTTTAATAGGACCTACAAGGATTTTCATGAACCTATTTCTTGTGATTCCTTGACCACGTCATAAGCTCGACATGCTGGAAGCAATACCACGTTTCTTGCTCTCAGGCTTTTGGACACAGCATTTTCTTTACAGGGATGTTTGAGAATTAATTCATTATCACCTCCCCACTCTTCGCCTCATTAGATCCAATTCATCCTTTGGATTTCAGTGCCAGAAATCTAGTGATCATTTACCAAGAAGATACCAAAGTTTCCAAATACCTGTGAAGGACCTGTTCGTGCCAAAAGAGGATTGAGAAGTCTGTAAATCTCCACTGATCATTGCCAAACTCTATTTGACCCTGGTTGGTTTGGTTTATCACTGACACCACCTATATGAGGTAACAATGTCAGTGTCATAGTCATTGGCACACTCATGAAATGTCTCTCTTTCTTCTAAGGGACTCTGCTTGTTCATCCAAGAAAGAGTCCACCTTCCTAGCTACCCCACCCAATCACCTTTGTCTGAGGGCCTCCGTTTGATTTCCAGTTTTGACAGAAATGTGTTTCTGTCTTCACTTTGTAACTTCAGTCACCCATCCTATCTTCCTCACCCTAGGCTGACAGACAGGAAGGACTAATGGCCTTGAAGGGCTCTCCAGTGTCATTCTACCAACCACCATGTTTATCTCTCCTACGGTCATCGGGCCTTCACACAACAGGAGAACAAGTTTGGTATTCAAGTCATTTCCTCCATGGCTCCACCGCTGGGCCAGCCACAGACAGACTCTTCCTAGAAATGTGAAGTCTCACAAGCTTCAGAAGGCCAAAGAATTGCACGGGATTCAAGTCAAAAACATAAGTTCCCAGGCAAATGGAGAACAATTTGATTCTCTGTGTAATGGTTCCTTCTAATCCAACCTTCCAAAGATAATGTTAATTCCATTCCCATCACCAAGTACCCCTCTATCCTCAAAATCTTTTCCTCATTCATTTCTACTCTGAACTTCCAAATTCAAGTACTTGAAAATCTTTTCCTTATGTCCATGTACTGTGGGAGCAATTGGCATTTCACTACCAGCATCCTGCTCTGCCTATTGGAGCATCTACAAAATGGGTCCAGACTCAAGAGAAATACATCAGATAACACGCCCATAGGTTACCAGGATTTCATTCCTCTGCATCCACTCTCAATGTTCTGCTTCCAGAGTCATCTACTGCCCTGCTTAATAGCCTTCCATGACTCCCACGGCCCACAGTATAAAGCTCAAGGCTAGGTCTTCAACATGGTCTGGCAGAGGCT
Source organism: Lagenorhynchus albirostris (assembly GCF_949774975.1). Taxonomy (NCBI): domain Eukaryota; kingdom Metazoa; phylum Chordata; class Mammalia; order Artiodactyla; family Delphinidae; genus Lagenorhynchus; species Lagenorhynchus albirostris. The sequence continues at coordinate 105,173,494 of NC_083103.1, read as the reverse complement.
CTTTCTGGTCTGGTTCTTGTCTATCGACCCAGCCTCATCCATCTCAGGTAGCGGCCAAAGGGTGCTCAGGTTAGAGGACCTCAGAGACATGTCAGCACAACCAGCTATTTGAGGAACATACTGGGGGAAGTTTAGCTTTCCATAGAACTCAGCTGATAATGACTCAGGCCTTAAAAACTGCCCTTTGGAACAAGCGCATTGGCAAACTCCTTTAGCGAGGAATATTTACACTAGCATAGATATTGTCAGTTAAGGTCAATATGGGAAATAGTCAAGAGGGATCCAGATTATATCAAAACCAAATGAGTTAAACCACCGTAAGGATTATCATCAATCCCTTAGTGAACAGAAGCTGAAGCTCTGCTCTTCCCTTGCTCTCTACTGCAGTGTAAAATGAACTGTAGGTAGTTCTCATTACATGTTGTGAGTTCTGTCACACTTAAATCCTTTTGTCACCTTCACAAGGCTCCTCGTTAAAGAATCTCTCTGGCTATTGTTATATAGAACTGCCAGGTCCGTGAGGTCAGATCCTTCCTGATGATTGGCGTCAAGATCCAGGCCCACAGCCGCGGCAGGAACAGATGCGCCCTTCACTTCCGCACAGAATGCTGTCTTAATGAGACTGAGTTCTCTCTAGGTCGATCCCACGTTGAAATGGCATTTGGTTGCAAGGCTCTTTCACGGAAACTCCTCTCTCTGGGGTAAGTTGCATGACTGCTGTGGACCCCAGGCTGGCTGATACCCCATCTCTTGCCTCCGAGACTCCTTTCCTGACCTCAGACTGCACCACGGTCCCCCTGTCCCATTCTCCATACCCACATGGACTCAACTGTGACATGGCCGGGAGCGGGCTGTGGGGATGGGACATTCCTACAAGGCTCCTACCCCCTGGTCACCTAGCCAGATGCATTTATGACCATCGGCTCCAACTCTGGCTATCCAAATAAACGCAGCCTGGCCTTCATTTTATCCCTCCTGCTCATCCAAACCCACGTTCAAGAGATGGGGTGCTCCCTGCCCAGCCCTGGCTGTTCCGCTGGCTGGAACTCTTCACCATGGCCTTGCTGGGCAGGTGGAGGAGACCACTTAGATGAGGCATATGCTTCGGGGAGGACAGTTATGGGAAACGGGACTATAAAAGCAGATTGGGGTCCACCTGGGGAGGCCTCGGAGTGCGAGGGAAAGAAGCATCCTTGCTCTGCTCAGCAGCCCCGTTCCCAGGGCACGTGTCGGCCACGGCACACCTCTGCAGTTCACTTACTGGATAGGGAGTGACTCCATTAAATTTCAAAGCATCACTTGAGAGAGGATTATTTTCTTACCAAGGTGACTGGAGGTATTTCGGTTCTAAGACTTTATGATCACATTGTCTCAGAGGCAGCTTGACAACGTCTTATGTCTCTGACACTGGAGGGATTTATTCACTCGCAGCGCGGCACTAAATCCTCTGCAGGCACTGTATGTAAAATCTGTCTTTATAAATAAACACCACGTTGCCCGTCCGCTTTCCTTTCTTCTGAGCATCTGTAAGCCCCACCATCTCATAATGAAATAAGCCTCCCACACCTCCCTTAATGGAAGGTAGATGCTATCCTCGCTGAGTTTTGGATGCTTCCTCCTCTAAGGAATTGGAATGATAATATCCAGGCCTCTTTCCCTCCAGAGATGTGAAGAAGTTTGACTGGATCACAGGCAGAATTATTCTGCTTAGAGATCTTGTCCTAAACCCCACTGTTTCCCCCAAACCTCCTCTGCTCCCTAATTCAACACAAATGAATGTACCCAGTGAAGAACCCTCTGGAGTAGAAGAAAGCTGAGACTCCTTATTCCTCCAGACATGATCCTCTACCTCTGCTTGCATCCTACTGGTGATGGGGAACTCACTGCCCCACTAGGCAACCAAGTTCCACGAGGCAGCTCTTTTTCACAGGAAGCTAAAATCTCCCTCCTACTAACTGTTGTCTTGGGGCCCCAGCCATGACCCTCTGGAGTAACTCTGAGTAAGTGTTACTCTTTCTCCACCAGACAGCACCTTAAATATTTGAAGGCAGTTATCCTCTCTACTTCTCATTATTTTCTTCTCCCACATGAGCTCAGGGCAGACCTCGGCGAGCAGGAAAAAGGGTTCACGGTGGCTGTAATATTTCCATTTCTTAAGGAAAAAATAAACACAGCAGCAATTTGTCACCCACTTACTGTCCTATTTTTTCAAGTAGAGTAAATGCTATTTTCTGCACTGAATATGCCTCCATTAACTCTTTGGTCCCAGGAAGCCACTGAATTTGGTCGTGCTCTGACGCTTCTGCTGACCTCCTGGAAAATGTCGCTTGCTCTCTCCTCTGCGCTCCCAAGACACTCTAAATTATCGCATTGTTTTGTTTCAGTTCACGTATACCCAGGCCTGCCTTTCAAGACTTTAAAAGTCTCAAGCACGGCCCATATTTTAGTCATGGAGGCATCCACAGTGCCTAGCAGAGTGCCTAGAACTTGGGAGCCACAAAATAAATGTTTGCTGCTGAATGAATGCTGTCAATACATCATAATGAAGAGGGTTGTTAAGATTTCTTCAACGCCTTGAACTATTGGGAATATATTACTTTACAAAGTTGGTTTATTATTTCTCCTGACAGCTTCAGGTTCCAAAAATATGGAGCACGTGTACAAATGTGAAAGCCACTTTGTATATATATCCCCCATAAAGAAGATCTACGCCAGCTCCCTGCTGTATTTATCTGGCGACTAGCATCAGTGGTGACACATAAAACTATAAAGTTAAAAGGCATTGAAGTACAGCTTAGATGAAAACAGATGAAAAAGATAGAAACTGCTCAAAAGGCTGCTAAGGAGAAAAATATCTTTAGGCCCATTCTTTAAAGCGTTTACATAAATAATCCTGACTAGGCATGTACTTTTTTAAAAAATTCTGGTGGCTGGGTGTGTGTATATGTGTATGCGCACACGTGTGTGTGTGTGTGTGTGTCTGTGTGTGTGTGTGTGTGTGTGTGTGTGTGTGATGGGAGAGGGAGTAGTGTTTTAATTTAAAGCTAATGGTACCCATGATGCATACTTTTCTCTCCTGCTTCCTCAGTGTTTCAGGAGATTGTTAGGTTGTCTTGAAATATCCTTCATATCACTTGTGAGGGCGTTGGCAGAAATGGGACTGTTGGTGACAAGGACAGTCAGGGGCCCCCTAGAGAGCACATGCATATGAACAAACCTTGTAGAGTTCCGGGGAAGGGCAAGGGCTGGTAACATTTCATTGCTCTGTTCAGTTTCCTATCAACTCAGAGAAATATTGGCTTATGCCAAGAAAACAATCAGTTAAGGATTCCTCCTAACCAGCCAAGTTTGAAGGATGAAAACTACTGTGTAAGTGTGCTCGAAAAATGTTTCCCTTTACTCAAATTCCATTTTTAAAAAAATTTGTATTGGAGTACAGTTGCTCTACAGTATTGTGTTAGTTTATACTGTGCGGCAAAGTGAATCAGCTATACGTATACATATATCCCCTCTTTTATGGATTTCCATTTTAAATGTTCAGTAGATTTAATGTTTACATGTTTCAGAGAGAAAGAACGAGCTTAGCCCTGACCCTCTGATACAATCAGTAGTCTTTCACTGAAGAGTTTAAAGGATGATTTCTAGGATCATATGCAAAAAAGTAATAATAATTGAATGTCTGTTGAGAGGAGGGACATTGTAGAGAGATTAGAAAACTGGTCCCTATAGGATAACCTTAATTTCACTGGAAAGAGACATCAGGGCGTGTCACATTGGAACTGTTTACCTCTCATCTCACTTCAGACTGGAAGGAAGGCACGAGATAAAGACGTGAGCTGAAAATGAGCTGAGTGGCAGAGAAAAGGTGCATGGAGGAAGGTAGCTCTTTTTTAGCAAGAGAGGCACCTGGATGCAAGGACAGGTAAGAGATAACACCATATAGATTTGTCCAGGCAGTTGACCAGCCAAAGAGGCAGACTTTGATTTTCTGAAATGTCTAGTCTTTAAAGCCTTAAAGCAGCTAGAGCAGGACTTTAGATTCAAAACTGAACCCTACAGGGTACAACCTGTGGGCTCTTGACTCTGATGGCCTGGGTTCAAATCTGATCTTTTCATTTTCCAGTTTTTTTCATTAATAAATAATTTAACTTCTCCAACTAAGGTTTCCTGCACATAAAAGGAGAATAATGTTATAAGCTCATATGTTTATAGTAAAGTGAAAAGAGGATATTCTGAGGAATTCCCTGATGATTCAGTGGTTAGGACTCTGTGCTTCCACTGCAGGGGGCACAGGTTCGACCCCTGGTCAGGGAACTAAGATGCTGCGTGGCTCGGCCAAAAAAAAGAAAGAAGGAGGATATTCCTCTAAAACTCTTGATGTTGTGCCTGAATGTAGTAAATACTCAATAAATGCTCATAAAACCATGACCAGATCACAAAGCAAGTGTTATGAATTAGCTTGAGGAAATAGAAGCAAAAGAAAGTAAAAATTTTCTTAAAAGAAAAAGGAAGCATATGGTTTTAGTACGCTGTGGCTGCAGTAACAAATTAGCACAAAATGGCTTAAAAAACAGAAATTTATTCTCTCACAGCTCTGAAGCTCAGAAGTCCAAAATTCAGATGCAACAGGACCAAGCTCCCCAAGAGGGCTCTCAGGGAGAACCCTTCCCAGCCTCTTCCAGGAGGTGCCAGGTGTTCCTTGGCTTGTGGTCACATCACTGCAAGTTCTGCCTCTGTGTTCACATGACCTCCTCCTCTCTGTGTCTGTGTGTCCTTTTCTGTCTCCCATAAAGAAACTTGCCTTCGGATTTAGGTTCCTCCCAGCTATCTCATCTCAAAATCCTCAAATTAATTACATTAATTGCAAAACACCTTTTTCCCAGTAAGTTCACACTCACATGTTCTAAGGGTTAGAATGTGGACATATCCTTTGGGGGGGACCACCATTCAAACCACTACAGGTATTAATGAAGCAATGATTGCTCAAGTTAAATTAAATGTTAAAATTTAGTTAAGGTAATTAAAAAAAAATCACATTCCCAGTAGTATTAATTACAGTTAGTCAATCAATCACAGTGGAAAAGTATTTATCTTCATAAAAACATTTTTTCAGAGGACAGCAATGATTTAATGTAGAACTGTGTGCTTTTTTCTCTTCTTCGGCTGTGTGTGTGTGAGAGAGGGAGAGAGAGAGAGAGACATAACAGGTGAACTTAAACGTAACACAGGATGCTGTTTAGCGGTGCCAAAGTAAAATTCACTTTCTCCGTAGAGTTTTTCTTGTAAATGTTATTCTACTGGATAGTCCTGGGACCATGTCAGCTTTGGTGGAAGTAAAGGAAGGTGAGGTCACTGTGATGGAATGAAAGGTGTTGGACCTGGTTTGGAATCTGTCACCCACTGTCTAACCTCCAGCCAGATGTCTAACTATATGACCCCAGTTTCCTCATCTTTTACCTGGGAGAATCCTCTTCCACTTCCTTACTTTCACCATGAATACCCAGTCCTTTAATTTACCAATCTGTCCTCCAGAACTGGCCTGAGCAGGGGGGCAGAGCACACAACCGAGGACAGGGGGACAGGAAACCATAAGGACAAAGTTTTCCTTCAAACTTCTCTCGGTCAAGGAACAGAGACCTTCTCGAGCTCCCTTATATAAAACAGTTTATGCCAACCTTACAGGTAGCCTGAGACTGAAACTAGAATGGTAACAGGAGTCCAGCAATCACTAAGAATCAGCTATGAGTCCTTCTCTGGGGGGGGGTCACATCTCTCCCCACCCCACTTCCACCTCTGTCACGGCCATCAGTTTCTGCCTGTGCCTCAGCTCCAGACTTATGCCTCTGAGCATCTTCCTTTGCTTACAACTGGCTTTTCCCCCTGGTAACTTGGAGCACCGTGTGGCTTTGGCTGTTGAGTCCAAATCTATGCTGCGTCATCTCCCAATACAGCCTTTCGACTTCTGCTCCTGTGCTAACTCCTTCAATCTCCACGTTTCCCAACTCCACATTTCTTAGAAAATACTCTACTCAGGCCCAGTGTCTCCATTCGGGCTAGTGCATAACTTATGGAGCATATGGACGGGTTGCCCTCGGGGCCAAGGCACAATCACCTGTAGATGGAAGACGTGACCACGTGGAAAAAAACACAGCTACATCCATCCCTCAGAGTGGTGATACATGGATCAGCATCGCCCAGAGGTGGATGTGGCAGCGACATGACTGTCCGCTCAGCAGGGTTCGGCCCTTCTTTGAGAGCCATCTTCTTATCCCCTCAAGTCTTACAGGTCACGTGACCTATTGTGTTCTTACCTGACTCCACCTTCTGACCACAGTTGATTTTCTCAGGGTACAACACCTACAACAGCTGGACCAACAGGTCCCTCCTACTCATTTACTGAGGTTCAGTCTATGATCGACTCCTATGACCTTCCCTCTTTTCACCAAAACCATAGGCGGTGGTTTTTTCACCAAAACCGTAGGCGGGCATGTTTTTTTTGCCGTAAGTGGAAACCTGGTACCCAGTGTGAAAGAAAGTTGCCAACACACAGCAGGAAAAACTGAGCGCAGGATAAGGAGTGTCCTGCCAGCATTTCAAGCACCAGCTCTGTTCCCTTCTGAGACCCAGCTGCCACCTTGGCCTTCCCAGCCCTGCCTTGGTACTCAGACTCCATGGATTCCACAAGATACCCCAGGGTTCCTCCATCGTGGAGGCCACTTTGCTTAGGTAGCTCATGGTGGGTCTCTGTCGCTTTCTGCCACGGCGGTCTTGAGTCTTACAGAGGCACAGGTAGGCCAGGCCAGGAGACTGGTCCACAGCACCCCGTTACACTTTTGCCACCAGCCTCGGCCCTGTAAGTGCTACGCAGAGTTGGCCAGGGTTCTAGTCAGTAGCACCAAGTCACATTCGAATCCAACAGGAGCCACTTACATAATCCCCGATAGAATTCATTCTTTTACTAATATTTACTGAGTGCCTATTATGTGCCTGGCACTCGGCTCTGTGCTGGGAATCTAAGGACGAAGAAAACAACCGACTGGCAAAGCCACGGTGCCTTACACTCATTTTCATCCTAGAAGTCTCAGGAAGAAGTGTTCACTCTGAGTGAACATTCCACCCCCGCCCACACACCACCACTGCAAGACAAGAGCATCTGCAAACGCAGGACCACCCGCCCATCACACACAGGCTTCGATTACACTGATGTACCGGAACCAAACAGAAAACGCCAGAGGCTGCCAGCTTCAGTGATTGCAAGGAAGGTCGGGAATCTCTCTTCTATCACTACATTTGGGACTTTCCTTTCCTTCGATTCCCACACACAATTATAGGAAATAAATGCAAGTCAAGTCCAGTGATTTCTAACGAGGCGCTTGGGAGGACAACTGTGTTGCTACCTGGTCTCCCCACATCACTGCTAAGCTTCTTGAAGACACAGGAGTTACTTGGTTTCTCCAACACTTAACAGACGTTTTCTGAGGGCCTTCTAAGTGTACTTCACTCTTCTAGGGGCTGGAGCTTCAGTGGTAGCCAAACAGGAAATATCCCATTCCAGGAGAAAAACAAAGAGTAAGCAAACCACAAGGAACAGAGGTCCAGGGGATGAAGGGTAACTGTGTGGGTCACAGGAAGAGAGAGGCTGGGCCAGCCGAGAGAACGTCGCTCTGAGTTGTAGCCTTTGAGCAGATGCCTGAATGGAGAACGAGAGACGGGCATGAATGTTTGGGGGATCCCAGTACGTGCAAATGTTGAATCAGAAAAATATTCCAGGAACAGAAAGGACGCTGGAATGACTGTGATAAAATGAGCAGAGAAAATGAAGTGGGAATGGTAGCCAGAGACAGATCATGTAGGGCATTGTGCTCTGTATAACTGTACGTCTAGTGTGCTGGTTTCAAAGTGGCCATAAATGCTTTGCTCCCACTCCCATTGAGAGGAGAGGTGTGCTTCTCCTCCCCATGGATCTGGGCTGGCCAGTGACGGCTCTGCCCCATAGACGAGTGATGCTGGGCCCGCTCTGGACCTGGGCATAGGAGAATTTCCATCTCCTATTCTGGTCTCTGGGAGCCCTTAGCTACCATGTAGAGGTGCTGCTGGAGAGATACTGTGGAGAAGCCCTGGGCTACATGGTGAGGAAGCGGGGCCCAACTGGGTCCAGTGGAGCTCAGCCTTTCAACCCTCCTGCCAAGTGCCGGGCATGAGAGAAAAGTCCTCTTGGACTCTCTCCACCAGCCCAGCCACAAGCTGAATCCTACTGAGTGGCCCCAGTTGACGCCATGTAGAAGGGAAGCATGACCTGACTCAGGCCTGCCTGGATTCCTGACCCACAGAATCGTGAGACATAATAAAAGTAGTTGCTGCTTGTCTTATCCGCTCAACTGGGTGGCTTATAAACAACAGAAATGTATTTCTCACGGTTCTGGAGGCTGGCAGTCCAAGATAGAGTGAACGCATGCCCTGGCTCTGGCGAGAGCCTCTTTTGGAGCGCAGGCTGGCGTCTTCCCCTGGGACCTTCCCACGGTGGAGGGCAGAGAGAGGAAGCAAGCTCTCTGGTGACTCTTTCTTTTTTTTTAAATTTATTTATTTTATTTATTTATTTTTGGCTGCATTGAGTCTTCATTGCTGCACGCGGGCTTTCTCTAGTTGTGGCCAGCGGGGGCTACTCTTCATTGCAGTGTGTGAGCTTCTCACTGCGGTGGCTTCTCTTGTTGTGGAGCACGGGCTCTAGGCGCATGGGCTTCAGTAGCTGTGGCTCGCAGGCTCTAGAGCGCAGGCTCAGTAGTTGTGGCACATGGGATTAGTTGCTCCGTGGCACGTGGAATCTTCCCGGACCAGGGATCGATCCTGTGTCCCCTTCACTGGCAGGCGGATTCTTAACCACTGTGCCACCAGTGAAGTCCTCTGGTGACTCTTATAAGGGCACTAATCCCATCATGAGGCTCCACCCTCATGACATCATCTAATCCTAATTACCTCCCAAAGGCCCTGCCTCCTAATGCATTACATTGGGGGGTAGGGTTTCAACATGTGAATTTTGGGAGACACATTCAGTCCATAACACTGCTTTAAGCCACTAGGTTTAAGGGCAGTTTGAAGCTTGAGGGCTTAGTGGGACAGAAGCCCCGGGAAGCTTGTTAGCTGGGGAATGGTCTGACCGCTAGCTATGTGGAGACCAGAGCCCAGGGCAGTGAGTGGCAGCAGGCGGTTAGTTGGTGGTCATCCTAGCTGTACAGTGAGAGGCGCTAAGGGCTGGGAGGAGAGGCTGGAGCTGGAGTAACTGAAAAGTAACCGCATCCAGGATGTGTTTCAAAGGTCCAGCATGGATAGTTTGTTGATAGCTTCGATGTGGGGTGTGAAAGAGGGCTCGAGGATGACAGCAAGGATTTTGGTCTGAATTCCTGGATAAAGAAGAGAGGAGGAGGGCTGGAGGAGGGGCAGGAACCAAGAATTCTGTTTTGTACTTGTTGACTCTCAAATATCTATTTGATATCCAAGTGGAGATGGTTGGACACACCAGTCTGGAGGTAAGCAAGGAGGACAGGGCCGGAGATGGAAGATGCCCGTGAACAGCTGTTGTTCAAAGCCATGAAGGAGACGAGATGGCTTAGGGAGTACGTTTAGACCGGACAGAGGCGTGAAAACTGAGTCCTGCAGCTTTCCGGTTTAAGAGACAGTAGAGGTTAGGAGAAGCGAGGAATGGACACTAAGGGGTGACCGTGAGGACGAGGAAAGCAAGAGCACAGCATCTCTGAAACCAGGTGAAGACGGCTTTCCAGGAAGGCGGAGAGGGAAAACCGGAAGATGTGGGTGAGAAGTGAGACAGATGGAAAGTGAGACACCCTGGACAGAACCACCTCACTGGCGTGTGGAGAGAACAGAATCTTCATTGGATTGAGATCCCGAAAAATTTGGAAGCGAAAAATGGAAATGAAGGACACAGACAAGCAACTCCAGGAGTGTCACTCAGAGGAGTGCGGGGGTGAGATGCTAAATGGACAGCTCTCTGCTGAGGGGTAAGAGGTGAGGACTGAGGGTCCTTAGCATCCAAGTGGACGGGACGTGGCACACAGGTGGAGGGGTGGGCTGTAGACTGGAGGGCACAGCCTCTAATGGGCGAGAAGGCAGAGCGTGTGGGTACAGGCGCAGAAATCGTGATAGGCTCGCAGTGCTGGGTTATCCCTGACGGTCCCTCAGGGAAATAAAGGTCAGACTTTTTCTGAGAGCAGGAGACCTTCAGAACTTTGAGGCGAGCAGTGAAGATGTGAAGTGCTCCGTCGGGGGGAGTGAATTGACAAAGGCCATGTGGTAGTGCTGGCCGGTGGCGCTAAAGACCCATTTGATGCTTTTGGCCTTCATTTAAAGGAACATCCGCAGCGGTCTGTGCAGCAGCCAGGGAGGTGTGTCACTCAGACTGCGTTTCAAGAGAGACCCTGCAGTGGCTGGAGGAGGGCAGCTACCCGACAGGCTCCCCAGGGCAGCGCCTTCAGGACCGGACAGGACATCTGAGCCAAAGCCATGCTCTTCCTGGCAGCGCCCAGCCCGTGGCTGAGGGAGGGGCTCCCCGATAGGATGGCTCCACCGGCTGCCTTTGCCCCACGGCTCGTCACTGCGTTGGCCGAGACTTTCTCAGAATTGCAGCACGATCGCGGGCTCTCCTTACTCTGTCACAGGTGGCAGACCCTCTCACATTCTGCAAGTCTTCCTTGCCGACCCCTCCCTCCCCAGCTGCATCCTTCAGAGGGGTCAGCCCTGCCCACCCACCTCAAGCTCCAGCTTGGCAGCTTCTCAGCGACTGACTCCAGCTAACACGACGTAGTGAGGGGTCTTCTCCTCCAGCCACCTGCCCCTGCCCCCATCACGGTCCACACACGAGTAAGCAGAGGGCTGGACTTCTCCGGGTGAGCATAAAGGAGGGACAGGGGGCCGAGGAATGGCGTTCCGAACACGTGCGGACTCATCTCTGAGCGTGGAATCACGCTGGCTAAGAAGAGCAGTGAGACCCGGGAAACATGACGGTCCCTAAACACTGGGACAGTCGGCCGTGCGCCCAGCTCAGCTCATCCTTGTTTTCATCTCAAAACCGTCCAGTGGCTCACCCCCTCTTTCTTTAGAGAAAACAGAGAGAGGCACCTGCCAGACTGCTCCTCAGGAGCTTCTCAGTTTGGGCCACAATCCTGAGTTGTCAAAAGAACAGACTTACATCCCACACCCTCCTTGTACCAGGCACTGCGCTGGGGACTTGCTGTACCCATGACTCAATTATCCGGGCCTTAAACAATAGGTAGGTGAGGTTGAGATCATTTTACCTATGTTTATACACGAAGAAACTGAGACTCAAAGAGAAGCCACGTGGCCAGTAAGTGGTAGATGAAGGATTTGGACCTGATTCTGCCTCAGAGGCTTCAGAACCCGAGCTTTTTCCGCCAGATCATGCTGTCGGTGCTTTTAGATACAAAGTACCTATCAGACCTACTAATTGATTTAATCTTATGTACACAGAGTTCTTACATTATGCAAATGTGTATGTAAATGATTATTTTAATCTGTGTAAACAAAGATGCAAATGTATCCTTTGGTTTACAGAAAACTGGTAAGATAACGTTACCTCAGTTGACCCACCCGAGGGCTCCAGCAAGTCAGAATCATTCTAACATAAATAAAACCCCAGCTTTCCACACGAGAGCTCTTCCTTCAGAATTTAAAACATTGAGTCTCTGCCCGCCCCCCCCCAATCAAGGATATTTTAGACTCCTCGTGATGTACTTCAGGGCTAAGATAAATGTGAGAAACAAAACCTCTCTGGAATTTTCTCTATCCAAATAAAAAAAACAGAACCCATGCTTGAGTTCCATCCTTCAGGATTCAGGCCTGGACATAGCCCTGGCCTTTAACAGTCTGACTAAAGAAATCACACCTTTACCTGAACTCAGGACACCCCGAAATCACTTTCTCCATCCTCCCCTACCCTAAGCCGATGAGTTTTAGGAACAGGTAGCATCATTTGAGAGGTGCAGGGAAAACTGACTGCCTCTGCCCAGCCCCCCATACACATCCCACCCAGGCCTCAGGGGTCTGAAGGAGAAGTTGTCCAAAGTTTAGGAATCTCCATTGAAAAGTAAGTCCCTTGGGCTCATCAGCCATTGTCACCTAATACCTAACTGAGACAAAAATGCTGCTGGAGATGTAAGTTAGGATAAGGTGGGGAGGGAATAGGGTGGAGAAGGGAGAAGTGAGGTAGACAGATGACGAGATGGAGAGGAGGTGAGGGAGAAATGGGAAAAGGAGCCCTAAACAGGGAAATGCACTGCTGGGAGGCAAATGCAGCCTGGAAGAGTGACCTCTCCGAGGACATAAGCCTCCTCTGATGGCACTTAGCGGGGTAGGGCTGGTGGCTTCCCTGCCACCTCCCCTCACAGCCCCCTGCGCTCCAGCGCACCCCGTGCTTGCGGAAGTTCCTCAACCAGATGCTCCCTTCCTGGCTCTGAGCCTTTTCACACAACGGTCCCTCTCCAGGAACCCTTGCTGCCCCGCATCTGCTTGGCTACCGGCTACCAGCTGCCCTCTGGCCAGCGCTGTGCCTCTCCTCCCCGCTCAGACAGGGTCTAGCACAGACCCAGGTGCTAGGTCTCCCTGCCCTGGACTCCCCTAGCACTCTCCACGAAGTCCCAGACCACACAGATCCTGTTTTATTTATCTTCATATTTCTAGCATCTAGCTCAGTGTCTTAAACAAATAGCTTTAATAAATATTCGAGTGAACCAGTGACACTCCATGACCAAACTTACAACCTTGTCCAGTAGCTGTTAGGTCATCTGTCTGTTCCTGGATCCCTAGAAGCTTAGTACAGTGCCTGGTCCCTAGGGGATCCTCAGTAAACAGTTCTGGGGGTAATTAAGTAACTTAGGCAAAATGCTGGATGGTCTTGATGGTGGGAATGGCTTCTCTGCTCCCTGCACTGTGGTCCGCAGCTCTTCCTGGACGACTGTACGAAGCCACGCGCTAGTTGTCTACACCGACACACCCACGGGGAGCCACCCCTCGGCTGGCCCCGGACAGTGAGCCGCCAGCCCAGCTCTGTGCTTCATGTTCCAGAGGCAGGCTCACGTCCCTCTATGCCCCTCTTCCCTCCTTTTCCTGCCGCTTCTGGAATTAAGGTGCCGCCGGTCTGGCCTCACTCTGACATTCATTACTCTGGTATTGATGGCCTTCAACCTCCCTGTTATTCCGTGAAGATTAGAAAGCAGAGGCCTTCCTTGGGCGAGAGAATAGGTTTCGTCAGTATTCCGGGTGTAACAGCAGAAAGTATAATAAATCCTGGCAGTCAATCGAATATGACACGATAATGAATGTTAACATCACGTGCCCCCTTTGCCGACAGAGGGGAAAGTCATGTTAGATTACAGCTAAACACGGGCGCCGCGTGATTCCCATCTGCCTCCTTTTCTCTCTCCTCATTTTGCGGGTTTGACCTGCTCCACCCCTACACCCCAGCTTCACTGGCCCTCGATGCTCAGAAACGCTGCTTCAATTCGCAGAGCTCCACATTCTGTCCCTGAGAAACTTGACCTTGGATGAAACTCCCCTCCCCTGAACTTAACAGAATCCTCCGCCTGGGAGCCCCCTGCAGTCCTGGGGCAGCAGCCACCGCCCAACCCCACCCCGCCCAACTCTGAGTCAGACCCAGTACGATAACAAACCAGGAGGGGGCGCGCTGTGAGGGGAGTTCCAAGTTCAGAGCCAGGTTCATGCAAGTCAAGAGGCGAGACTCCGCTCCACCCCACGTGAGGCTAAGACAAAACCAGAGTCAAACACCTGTTCCCTGACTGAGTTTTCCCCCAAACTATGCAGTTTCCGATGATGCTTTGCCTGCTACTTTGAACTTTTAAAAAGCTCAGATTCTCCTAATATAATTCCCAGAATCAGCAATTGCTCCATTGAATCATGATGGATAAAGGTAATAATATCCATTAGTGTTTAAAAAAAAAAGAACTTAGTATCAGGGTTTTTTAGAGGTTTTTTAACGATCTTTAGCAGCCTCAGGTCCGCCGACTGGCCAGTCTGAACCTGCTCTCCTTGCTCAGCCAAAATATGTGATAACTGTCCTTTCATCATGGAGCTAAGGGTAACCTTCAACTAAGAGTAATTATTAGTAAGCCACGATGATATGCCAAGCATTATGCTATTTGGTCCTTATGTACACACATGCCATATAGATTCCGGGTTATATGTTTTATCTGGCTCAGGAAGCTGTAGGCACTTATCCCAAGAATCACAGCCATGGAGTCATGAAGTGTCAGGCTGGGGAATCATCACGTCCACTCTGTCCATCCAGCATCAGTACGAGGACTCACTGTGGACCAGGTGACCAGCCTCAAGCTTTCTCTCCCCGGGGCATATCCAATATTCCTCAGTAGAAATGGACTGAAGACTTGCTTAAAATGCTTCAGATACTGGAAAGGTAGGAAGGATGGCTAATTTAATAATAAATATTATTATTATTAACATCTGATTAGTACTTTACAGTTTACAAAGCACTTTTGTCCACATTATTTCATCCAATCCTCAAGAAAAAAAAAAACAACACAAAGTAGGCATTATTATCATACTCACTTTATGGATGAAAAAACAGATGAAACTAATCTACATTCACATGTGCCTGAATATTTCAATACAGACTGAAAACCGGGTCCCCAAACAACAAAATTCAATTTAACAGCAATAATGATCCTAGTGTTATTTAGATGTCACTTTTCAGTTTCAAAGTATTTTCACATACAGTTAGTTTTAAAGGTAAACTGAACAAATCTGCAGAAATGCTAAAACATGTATCTTTAACCCAGTCATCCCAGATCCTGACGTCTTTCATAGGGAAATACACCAAGTCAAGGCATCTCTACCCAACGGTCTCTATTTTCTCTTGAAGCTGGTAAGGGAAACACGTGTTGGGGGAGGGAATTCTTGGGGTCTCCTACCCAGGCTGCAGCCCCAGCTCAGGGAGAGGAAACCCCACTGCCTTCTCTCAGCTCTCTTCCCAGCTTTCCCTCAAGCAGGGAGGAACAGCTCATTTGATCGCTGAGAGACTAAGTTCCTAAGGAACTCATTTCTACAATGGGTGAAGCCATTGCTTTGAAGAGTAACGTGCATCTGTGAAAAACTCTCTCCCAGTTCTCCACCTGCCCTGCTGGACGAGGCTGGAGTGGACAACTCGTCCAGGTGAGGGGCAGAGAAAATGCTGATGTCCTAACATGGAGTGGATCAAAATTATAGACACACACACACACACACACACACACACACACACACACAGCCGGACCTCACTGTGTTTTTAAAAACTTTTTTAAGGACTAGAAGGCTATTTACACTCATGTTAATGCTTACTAATACCTTTATAATGATTATGCATTATTTGTATAATCAGAAAAAAATTAATCGATAGGACAGGTAAGACCGGATTGACAACGGATTGTATAAAAAAAGACCCAAGGGTGCAGCAGACCAACCTCAACATGAGGCTTCCAAAGTCGTCTCAGTGGTAAGTTGAGCGCATCAAGCCTATCTGACCTAAAGAATCTGCCAGAAAAGCCCTCGTACAGAATACGACCATCCTCCAGGGAAGATAGCTCAAAGGACATTAAGCTACTAACAGTCTGCCTGGCACACAATAAGTCTTTAAACTCCAGAATTTGTAAGTATTGAATTGGCCAAAAAGTTCGTCTGTGTTTTTCCATACGAACTTTTTAGCCAACCCAATACTTCAGGAACACATGCTCCAAGATCATTTGGGTATTTGCCTCAAGGTGCAGAAAGAAGAATCCCAGTTTCCCCAGTTCCTGCCTGGCCTTACCCGCTCTTGCTGCCAACACTGCCCATCGATCATCCCAGTGGCGGACAACCAGTGTCAGGGGCAGCAGGCCGGGTGTTATGCTGGACATAATTCGAACTGTATGGCTTCAATCCTCAATACACAAAATGTGTGGTTCGTACAGTGTTCTATGATTTTAAAGAAGCCCTTCCTCCTTTTCCCCACTGTGTTCCCCACCCCCGTGAGAATTCCCTTTTCCTTAGGCTTCTACATCCCTGTTAGCATCATCCCCCTCCTCTGAGCCACTGTTGTTAGAGCTGGAAGGATACTGGAGAGCACCCAGCTCAGCCTCTCACGTTGAAACCCAGCAGGACCCTGTGGGGCTCCTGGGCACAAAAGCCTTTCTGTGTCCGTTGTTTCTTATTTGTAGGAAATAGGCTTCACTCAGCCGCCTTGATCTTCCCTAAGTTCCAAAGGGCAGTTTCTAACAGTTGCTAATCAGGGAATGGAGGGGCTGCAGAGACAAGGGAGGAGCAGAGGAGAAACCACAGTGCAGCCATGAGGCGGGTCCTGGCGCCCCCTCAGGGGATGCACATCACAATATCTTTGAGCTGTTTTGCACATACTGAAACTCGCAACAGGTGGGAGAAGTTAACTGTCTGCCACCCACGAGCACGTAGACCCCAGATCAGTTGGAACCAGAAAGTTTATGATGCCGACTCCCGCTTACCTCCCCACCAACCAGCCAGAAGAATGTCCACCAGCTGATCACGCCCTCTTTGAATGATTACTGTAAAACTCCTCACTACCCACTCCAGGGCAGGACACACAGTTTTGAGGGCATTAGCTGTGGCCCCCTCTGCCTGGCAAGGCAATAAGGTTATTCTTTTCTACTTCACCCAAAACTGTCTCCAAGATTCAATTTGGTACCAGGGTACAGAGGCGGAATTTTGGCTACAATGTTACTGACAAGGAATTGGTGTCACAGGAAGTGAAGCAAACTTGCCCAATGCCAGCCAGGTCTTTAGTAGCAGGGCCCGGCCATGAGCACTGACAGGCACTGTGTTCACTGCATCTGGGGACCAAATAACTGACACTTAAATATAAAGACGGGGCTGGTGTAAGGGAATGCGTCATCGATCATCGGTTCTGGATCTGACGTCTCTCTGAGCCTGGCCTTGGGCAAATCGCTCTGCTTTCTGAGTCTAAGTTTCTGCTTCTATACGGAAACCACCCAAAAGGACTTCTGTAGGGGTGAATGAGATAATACATGTGATAAACGCACTCTGTAAACTGCAAAACAATTATACACATTGTGGACATTGTTATTTTCTACTGCTGGTTAGACACTTTTCCAGAAGAATTTGCATTTTAAAAGAGATTTTCACCTGGTAAGAATCCTGGAGGTAAGGCCCTCTCAAACATGGCTGGCGAGAACATGAACGGCTACAATGACCTGGCAAGATCTATTAAAATTCAAAACATACACCTACTTTGCCCCCTAAATCACACGTAAGAGCTCCTACCCCTAGAAACAAAAGTAGAGTGTCAGAGTATGCGTACAGGATGATCACTGCACCAGAGTCCGTAGTGACTACAAGTGGAAACTCACTCAATACAGGAAACGGTTAACACCCCAAGAACACTCACACCATAAAATCTTCTTCAACTAATAAAAAGATTGTGGTCTTGTTCAATCTGTATCGATTGACCTGGGGGGATTTCTGTGATATATAGTTCAGAGAAAAACAAGTTGCAGAGAAATGTCCTTAAGTGATTTCAGTTTTGTAAGACTTGGACTAAAATAATCCCCTACATTTGTGTTAAGAAAGAGCAAGAGGGCTTCCGTGGTGGCGCAGTGGTTGAGAGTCCGTCTGCCGATGCAGGGGACACGGGTTCGTGCCCCAGGCCGGGAAGATCCCACATGCCGCGGAGCGGCTGGGCCCGTGAGCCATGGCCGCTGAGCCTGCGTGTCTGGAGCCTGTGCTCCGCAGCGGGAGAGGCCACAACAGTGAGAGGCCCGCATACTGCAAAAAAAAAAAAAAAAGAAAGAACAAGGGAGGGAGGGAGGGACAGAGAAAGAGGAGAAAAGAAAGTGAATAATAAGAGTGAGACCTCATGAACCCAGAGCAATGGCTGCCCAGTGGTAGAATTTCAGGATGTTTAGCCAATGGGAAAATAAATCAAAAACGAAGTCAGGGAAACATCAAATACGATGAACAGCATGAGTCTCTGCTTGGGCATATGCGGCCACCTCTCCAGGCACTGACTTCTCCGTTGGGAAGCCCCAGGGTTCACAGTCCTCACTCGCCAGCCCAGGTGTCTGCAGCCGCTTAGGTAAGTCATCCCAATGCCCAGCTCCGCAGGGAATAGGAATCTGCGGGGGGAAGTTCATCCCAGTTTTTGGATTTGCCAAGGTCTCATTCTTGGGTTCTCCACTAATCTGCAGGATGGAGCCTAAGGTGCAAGCCAAGGTTATAAAAGCAGAGGCAAGCAATCAAGTGCTCTTGACAATAAAGTTGCACCCTTCAGAGCACAGAGTTGATGGCTCTCAGCACGTAATGACCAATATGGGCTGCTGTTGTAAGGAACTGCATTTTGTAATCAAAATAAAACACTCCTCCACAGACAGAGAGTGCTGGTCTCACGCACGCCTTGTTGCTTCACTATTGCCAAGCATCCGGACTCGGGCTCAGAAGGAAACACAGAGAAGGACTCAGTGTGCAGCTGAAGGAGCAGATTCCAGTTTTAATCAGTCAGGAAGCCCACATGTCAAGAAGGTGGGCAGCTGGCTAACAAACAGAGCAACACTGAATCACGGGATCTTAGAATTCCTGGCTACTTCAAGGCAACAGTGAGCTGAGCTATGTGCAGTCCATAACATCTTTATGGAGGATAATTGCTTTACAATGGTGTGTTAGTTTCTGCCTTATAACAAAGTGAATCAGCTATACATATACATACATCCCCATATCTCCTCCCTCTTACGTCTCCCTCCCACCCTCCCTATCCCACCCCTCTAGGTGGTTACAAACTCCTTGAATGCCAACTTGTCTAGGACACCATTTCCTCACCAGCAAAGTGCATTGTTCTTCCTCTGTGCATCCCTGGTACCTCGCTTTACCCCTTCTCAACACCTGCTAAATGGCACTGCTATTAGTTATCTGCATGTCTCACTCTGAGATCATTTCCATCTTTATGTCACCTTCTTCCTCACCATGGCTTAGCAGGCTGTGGACCTTGATGAAGGCTGATGTGTGTTGAATGAACTTGCTCCTTCCACACAAGGCTCTTCATAGGCACAGCAAAGGTTAAAGAGCCTGGGCTGAGAATCAGGACAAGGGAATCCCAGTTCTGGTTCTATCTCTAACCTCTCAATGATGTCAGACAAAGCCCTTGGCTCCCCTTGGATTAATCTACCCATAAGCACAGCATGAAATCTTGAGACTGGGAAAAACAGTAAGGAACTGATGGGGGAAATCATGACCAAGTAGCAGTAAGACACACGCCCTCTCCCTCGGGTCCCCCCTACCTGTGCAACAGCAAACGCCTGCCTCGCTGGTGAGAGTGAGCTCAGGCGTTGCCTCCTCATGGAAGCCTTCTATGCCTACCCAAGGAGACTTGGTACCCACTGTACACTCTGTGGTTAACTACTTGGGACTCTTTATCTACACTCTACTGCAAGTTCTTTGCGCGAGGGTTCAGAGGGAAACGCAGTGAATCTGTATCTGTGTATCCCCAGGGCCTAATATAACACCTGGTCCACAGTTGGCACCCAATAAAAATAGGTGAACAAGTAAATGGGTGGATCAATGAGGGAGGGAGGGAAGGAAAGAGGGAAATCTTTGTATCTTGGGCTCTGGTTTGGTTAAAATGACTCTGAGCTGATCTAATGATAGAATTGGTGTCTCCAGTCTATTTGCTGATGAAATAACATGGAAGTTCTCTAAGATTTGGGGACTTGAAATCTAAATATGATTTCTCTCTTAATCTGTCCTTGTTTACAAATTAACTTCACCCACTGGCAACACCAGGATGAATCACACCATCTACAGAATATTTTCCCAAATACGAGTGGGAAGGGAAAGGATTGCCTGTTGGGCACATTATATATGATCTTCCATTTAATCCTCACAAGTGTGTACAGTCAGTGTTATTAAGTACATTATATGGGTAAAATAACTCAGATCTAAGAGGTGAAAAATTCATCTACGGTCATCCTGCAGGAAGTGGCAGGGCCAGGGTTCACCAGAAGCCAAACCCAGTGGCCTACAAAATATCTATAAGGAAATTATTTCCTGTCCACCTCTACAGAAAATCATGGAGACGCAATGTCCACTGAAAAGGATGGGAAGGGAGAGTGGCGACTGGTTCCCTGTGAATCTGATGAGCCATCACCACTCGCTCGCCATCCCATCTCTGGCCCACCCACAAGCCCTGACCGACTCTGCCCAGCCCGAGTGGGTAGCGATGGACATACTCCCACCCAAGAACATACTTGCTCACCTCCCCAAGGGAGCAGCTCTGTGATGTGGAAACCCACCTATGCTGGGCTGCTCAGGAGGCGTGAAGGGGCTGTGCTGCATAGAAATGGACTCTTTCACTTAGCAGGAGGCAGGTAATTTCTTTTGTCCCTGCTGATGCATTATTGATTGTGATGAATGTCAGAGTGGGAGCCCATTCCAGGAGCCATTAAACAATAATTTCATCTCCGGTGGGTAATTGATTGTCAGGGGCCCACAGTGGCCAGTTGTGAAGTGGAGGTAACGTGAATGTTTTTCTTTAGGGCAGGATGTGAAGGGAAGATGGCATGATTTATTTATCAAAAATCAAGCCCGGTTTGCAGGAACGGGAAGCTGAGATGGGAAGTTGACCTTCTCCGAGATTCAGGCCGCCTGTCTGCAGAGGTCAGATTCCTGCTACTCAGATCAGGGACATATCAGGGGCTCTCTCCTCTGCCTGCTCCCAGCTGCCACCCTCCCTACCCAAGCAGAAAACCCAAGGCATTGACTTTCAAAAATCAACATTCCTCCTCCATCCCCACTTCACAAGCCCTCCCAGCCTGTATGCCCAACATCGAAATCCAGATGTGTATTCTCTTCGCACAGGACAGTTCAGATCTACTGGGCCCGAGTTCACACCATGTAGGGCCCTCCCCATGCCTCCCCACGAACCCAGTGCCCACTTATTCCCTGAGCCCCAGAGGACAGCACCTGCTGAGGGAGCCCGATCCACCTCCATCCCCAGGTGAAAGTGTGAGTTGTTCTGCCACCAAATTCTATGGCAATTCACTCATGTCTCTACATAGAGCTATGATACTATGTTCTGAATATTTGTTTAGAAGTCTGTCTTGACTACCTAGTCAATGATTCACACTCTCTTCTGGATTATAAACTTACAGAATTTGATGAAGACTATGAAATGCCTCCCTAGGGAAGAATGTGAGCACCTTAGCAGATACACAAAATGTTGCACACAGTTTTAGGGTGTCTACCGATCCCCCCAAAACCATTCCTGGGACTCAAGTTAAGAATCTCTACTCTGGGGCTCCCCTGGTGGTGCAGTGGTTGAGAATCTGCCTGCTAATGCAGGGGACATGGGTTCGAGCCCTGGTCTGGGAGGATTCCACGTGCTGCGGAGCAACTAATCCAGTGAGCCACAACTACTGAGCCTGCGCGTCTGGAGCCTGTGCTCCGCAACAAGAGAGGCCGCGATAGTGAGAGGCCCGGGCACCGCGATGAAGAGTGGCCCCCGCTCACCACAACTAGAGAAAGCCCTCACACAGAAATGAAGACCCAACACAGCAAAAATAAATTAATTAATTAATAAACTCCTACCCCGCCCCCCCCCGAAAAAAAGAATCTCTACTCTGTTGGAGCTGAGGCCAGTATCTTATTCACCTTTGTGTCTCCAGGCACAATGCAACATGTGGAACATAGTAGGAGCTTAACAAATGCTTGGTGAATGGGTGCAGACTGTCTGCACGGGGTTCATGAAGGTGGGTGTGTAGGCTTCACTGGGAGCTGCAGGCCTCAACCATTACTGATCGAAGAGATAGGAAGTGATACCTGGAACCGTGAAGGGGGAGTTGTTGCTGCCACCCTGAGCTGAGCCTCGGTCTGTGTTTTAGTTTCATAACCGGGAAGACAGGATGAGGAAGGGCCTGAACGCTGCACAGTGCCACAGAGGTTTGTAGAACTAAACTGGAAACTGCAGACAGCACCCAGGTGCGGGGACTACGGCCAAGGAAACCCAAAGACTTACCCAAATCTCTGGGCTTCACCCTTCTCATTTCTGTTTTTAGAACTGGAAGATTTATCATGTCCAGAAGGCCTGGGCACAATAATTTCACCCTTAATAATAAAAAACAACCCAGCAGCAAAGGAGCTCCCACGATCAGGCTCTCGGGACATGGGCTTTGCCCTCAGCCCTGTAAACGTGACCCTGTGTTCCCTGGAACACCCTCTCTTACAGCAAGGACATTTCTCAGTCTTCAGCTTTACTTCTGCTCCCAAAGACAGGGCTGCTGCAGGAAAAGTCGTAGACCCTCACGTGCAGAACGAAGATGCCGGAATCAGTGCCTAAATCTGAACATTAGCTCTCACTTGGGCAAGTTACTAAAACACTCTGTGCTTCAGTTACTTGACTATAAAATAAAAGCAAAATAATTCCTACTCCTGAAGACTGTGAGAAGAACAAGTGAGCATTGAGGACTCAGAACACATAAGCCCTCAGTGAACGTTAGCCATTACTATTACTATAGCGGGGAGGTGTGGATCGATATTGTTATCGCAGTAAAGAGTTTTCAGAGTATACGTGTGCAGAAGGATAGGCTTATTTTATTTTACATTTTAGCTCAGACATCAGTTGAGCGGCAATTCTTCTATCAGGAGCACCCTGTCCTCCAAAGATAAGAAGGCCACCTCCCCGACAAGCTCCCCATCAAAGAGCCCCCGTGTTCCCTCTACATACAGAACAAGCCAGTCCTCAAAGCAGGCCTCCAAAGCTCAGACCTGGAACCATGGTTGGCAGCCCCAGCCCATGGGGAAACGGTCCTTTCTCTTGTTCTCTGGTTGCAGTTACAGTATGTAAATGCATACATATCCTCTTGATACACACTATTTAACATTTATTGTATATTTCATAAGTTAGATATCTCAAAGACCGGACAATACTTCAGAGCAGAAAGTATAGCTCACCTTTTGGTTAGGGTCCTGCCAGGGCCTGCTGGGTCCCCCTTGGGCTACCCCCATGTACTGAAAAGAGCACTGGACCTTAAATCAAAGACCAAGGTTTAAGTACTTTCCCTTGCTGGTCTAGGACCCTGGGCAAGACACATGGGCATCACATGTGCATGACGCTGATAGCCACCCACCCCACAATATCTGTTATCTACTTCATCACTAAATAATAAAACTCCTGCTTTTAGTTTATACATGGCCACTTGGAATAAAGACAATATTGTCTAGTCCCCTGGAAGCTAAGTGTAGCCAGGTGACCAAGTTCTAGCTAATGAGACCAAAGGGGCAGGTGTGTGAGATTTTGTCCTTTCTCTGCTGCCTGGAATATATGCACAATGGCTGGCGCTATTTCTAGCTGCCATCATGGACCCATTTGGAAAAGGTCCACACGCAGGAATGGAGAAGCCTGGATCCCTAACAATACCACCCCTGGGCTGCCTACTCCCAAACTTCATTTTAAATGTTTTTTGTATAAAGGCTATTATTTGAGGTTTGGTGTTACTTGCAGCCTGACTCTAATCCTCACTAAATGCTCTGACTCCTAGGTTACTCATCACTACATTGCAGATAAAAACTCACATTCACATGACACATAAAGGAAATATTAAAAATGTAAACTCTTTGCTACAGTAGAAGTTGAAATATCAGTACTTACAGAGAAAATGAAAAGAAGGAAAGTACAAGGGAGGGGATAAGAAAGATAGACTAGTGATTTGTGTGGACATCGGGGTGGCATTTTGGGGTGAGTGCATCAGGGTTAAGGGCTGAGCGGGGCCCTGGAGAGACCACCCCGCTTTGGCATCTTCATATTCTAACCAGCACAAGCTGTTCTTCACCATAACACCCCACATCCCTGAACATGGATGCAAAAATGAGCTAGAGGAAGCCCCTGTAGGAACACTCAGGAAGTCCAGGGTCAAGGGGGCCAGGCGGGAAGAAAAACGGTAACCTGGTGTCACCTTCAATGAACCTGAAGAGGTGAAGGGGGGAAAAGTAATCTCTGACATCGAGGAAGAGTTTATCTGTCTCCACTGCCTGAGAAAGTGGATTGATGGTGGGTTTCCATCTTCC
Organism: Lagenorhynchus albirostris; assembly: GCF_949774975.1. Classification (NCBI taxonomy): domain Eukaryota; kingdom Metazoa; phylum Chordata; class Mammalia; order Artiodactyla; family Delphinidae; genus Lagenorhynchus; species Lagenorhynchus albirostris. The sequence continues at coordinate 105,149,380 of NC_083103.1, read as the reverse complement.
TCTCTATTTTTTTAGTCACAACTCCATCACCTTGTCAGCTGGAACCACCAGCTCCCCCAGAACCCTCCACCACTTCTCCATCTCCAGAAAGCCCTGCAGAACTTGGCCCCATCCTCTAGATCCAGCCACCCTCCTGCCGTGGCTGACAGGTGGACAGACAGTGATCAGTGAGGCCTGTACCAGGCACTGGACTCCACTAACTTGGGCCTCTCCTTTCTGCCGCCTCACCTTAATCACTCACACATGCCTCTTCTGCACATCCAAGAAAGTTCCCTCACCCACGCCAGCTCTTCCAGGATGTCTTCTGCCCGCCTTCCCCACACACCTGCACGACCTTCTCTGCGCGCCGGGTTTGCACATCTGTCCTTTGTCGTCCTCCGAGAGAGGACAGTCCCGAAGGCAGGAACTCGGCCCTCCCACAGTGACTTTCTCTACAACAGGTTGGTTTGTTGGGCTTTGAAATGATTTCAACTAAAATGTGCTGAGCCTGTGATAGACACGTTACTGATCCTATCAGCTAAGACCCACGTGGCCTTCCCAGTTTATAAACAGGGAAGTTAAGATGCCCCTGACATCATGGCCATTAAGTGGTGTAACTAGGATCTGAGCCCAGCTTCTCAGCCTCGGAGCCTAGGGTTTCCATCTCCTTTCTCTGTCTAATCATCAGCCCAGGACACAGAGACTAAAGAGGCCGGTGGGCCCGTATCTGTGCGCTCCCTCATCCATCCCTGAGCAGCCGTCTGTGTGGACAGTGTCTCCCCTACTCACTTCCCCTTTGCTCCATCCACTGTCTGCAAGGAAACCCCGACTGCCCCCCTTCTGTACGCCTGTGTGTCTTGTGCTTCTAGGTCTTTGCCCAGGGAGTCCGACATCCCCCCTTCAGCTCAGCTAGAGGCTGTTCTCTGCACATCGGCATAAGGGAGTGTTTTGTTTTCAGAAGTCAATGCAGCAGCTGATTTCTCATTACAGCCTCCCTGCACCTGGGGGGTGAGGGCGTTCCCTTCCCCTCACGGCTCCCACAAGTGCTTGTGAGGGGGAAGAACAAACCAGGCCAAATCCTAAACAGGGACTTTTGGAGCCATTTGTGTTTATCTGTTTGAAGGAGCACGATCCTCTTATTTTTTACAAGAGAAAACTGAGAAACAGAGAGTTTAAAGGTGTCCAACGACACACAGGCAATAAGCAACAGAGTCAGATGTGCAGGTCTCACCTGTGACCCCTGAATACACAGAACCAAACAGCCATTCCAATCAGAGAGCAGCAGGAAGCCTTGAACCCTTGCTAAGCTCCCCCTCCCCTCCGCCTGGCTCCTGCAGCCCCACAGAACCCTGGGATTCCATGAAAATTGCTGAAATATTAGCACAGAATTTTAGAATAGCTAACTTGACTCCATCAGCTATTTCCCTCTGATGCAGACATGAGATGATTTCTTTTCTGTCTGAACGAAGTTCCTACAGCAAGAATTCTCCTCTGTTGAAAAATCTTGAGGACCTGTGAGTCTTCCACTGTTCATTACTTTCTAGGGCGAAGGCAGGAAAATCCCGGGTCTGTGCAGCCTCCATCCACCCCTGTACAGGGCAAGAGCGCTAGGGACCAAGTTCTAGGCAGGGCAGCTCTTTGTCTTGTGGCCACTGCTGTCCCAGGGCAAAGGACAGCACCCAACACATAGTGAGTGCTCAAAAAACTTTGATAAATGGTCCAAAACACTGTATAAAAACCTCTCAGGGGAGAAACCATCCTTATACCTCCCAGTCTTCTTTTCTCTGGGTAAAAAAAAAAAAAAATCAGATTACGTTTTCTTCCCAACCCTTCAAATATTTGGGTTTCCACTAACCATCTTTAAATTACCCAGTGACCTATCCCCAGATTTTTCAATTCTTTTATAAAGTACAGAGCCCAGTCTAACCATGTTTATTCCTTCAGCGAATAGTTAGTGAGCACCTCCTGTGTATGGATGCTGTGAAGTGCTAGGAAATAGAAACCATGGAGACAGTTCCTGCCTGCCAGGACCTCAGGGAGTGAGCCCCGCAATCACAGAAGCTGGAGACGTAGCTGCCACAGGGCTCCTGGGGCCTGGGGGTTGGGCAGTCCCTTCCTGGTGGTTTCTATCTGGTGTCTAGATCTCCTGTGACTTTTAAATGACCCAGCCCCACTGAGACTGCAGAGAACCATTGAGCGTATGAAGTCACAGCCTCGCTGCAGAGTCTGGCTCCATCACTCGGGCCTGTGCGTGTTTAGACAAGTTCCTTAAATGCTCTGTTCCTCAGTTTTCTCCTCTGCAAAGTGTTGATGGTAAGAGGACTAAAGGAAATAAGCTGGCAAAGGGCTGAGAACAGTTTCTACACTGAGTACCCAGAATGGTGAGCCTGTGTCCCCACTTGTCTCAGGCACCCCCAGGAGGGCTGGGGCTTCGTCCCGGGGGAGTTGCACACGTTCCCTGTCCCCGTCCCACCACAGTGCATCAGACCGCTTGGTGCCCCTCAGTCCACCACACTCTCGGCTCCGTCCCTCTGTCATACCCAATCCAGACAGGACACTGCCTACGACCCCAGCCTCCCCGGGTCTGGCCAAGGGCCCTTGATTTTTGAGTCAGTGTCTGTTTTAAGCAAAGCGGTTAGAAGCAGAGGGGTCGTCAGGGCCCTACTTCTGGGTGGTTCTGAGATCTGTCGTGGGATGGGGAGTGTAAACGTCCACATATAGCCCCTGGCAGTGAGGCTGCATAAGACACATCCTGACACTCTGCTCCCGAAGCCTCCCTCCTCAGATGACTCCTGAGCACATTTTCTTGCATGGGAGACACAACATGCTTCTTGCAGTTCAACATTAATAATAGTTTGTTAACATTGGAAAGCCTTTGGCTGAACAATGTTATGACATTGTGGATTCAAAACTTGGCTTCTTTGAAAGGGAGCCCTCCTACACTGTTGGCGGGAATGTAAATTGGTACAGCCATTATGGAGAACTGTATGGAGTTTCCTCAAAGAACTAAAAATAGAGTTGCCGTATGATCCAGCAATCCCACTCCTGGGCATATATCCAGAGGAAACTATAATTTGAAAAGATACATGCACCCCAATGTTCATAGCAGCAGTATTCACAAGAGCCAAGACATGGAAGCAACCTAAATGTCCATCAACAGAGGAATGGATAAAGAAGATGTGGTACATATATACAATGGAATGCTACTCAGCCATAAAAAAAGGATGAAATAATGCCATTTGCAGCTACATGGATGGACCTAGAGATGATCATACTAAGTGAAATAAGTCAGAAAGAGAAAGACAAATACCATATGGTATCACTTATATGTGGAATCTAAAATATGACATAAATGAACTTATCTACGAAACAGAAACAGACTCACAGACATAGAGAACAGACCTGTGGTTGCCAAGGGGGAGGGGGACAGGGGAGTGTTGGATTGGGAGCTTGGGATTAGCAGATGCAAACTATTATATATACAATGGATAAACAACAAGGTCCTACTGTATAGCACAGGGAACAATAGTCAATATCCTGTGATAAACCATAATGGAAAAGAATATGAAAAATAATGTATATGTATGTATAGCTGAATCACTTTGGTGTACAGCAGAAATTAACACAAATTGTAAATCAACTATACTTCAATAAAATAAATTTTTTAAAAAACTGCTTTGTAGTTGGTTGTAGTTTCCTCAGGTGTGATTTAAAGGGAACATTCTGTACACACTGATACCAGAAATCACATTTCTTCACTGTCCAGTTAACCCAGGTGCAAAACCACTAAAATTGTGTAAGCCATTAAAATCCCATGGAACAAGAGACTGGGAGAGGATCTTAGAGTCTGGTTTGGGCCAATCTGTCTCAGTTTTTAGCTCATAAGGAAACCAAGGCCCAGAAAAGGCAAGTGACTCTACCAAGGCCACCAGCAGTGTCTGGTCCTTTAAACTTTTCATGATGTGATGGGTGATGGGAGCTGGGAGGGACCTGATGATCCACGACGGATCAAAAGCCATGATGATCTTTCTTGTGGAAGGAAAAGAGCCTCCAGATCTTCAAGATGATGATAATGAGAGAGCTGGCGTGAGGACTGAATGAGAGAGTGTATTTGAACAACTTAGCCCAGTGCTGGGCACGTTAAAATGCAGAAAAAAACAAGGTCACCTGTGCCAGGCCCAAGAGAAGATGCTTCCACAGACGTTATCTCACAGCCACACTCTGTACCGTTCCCCTACCTTCTGAGCTTCCGTTCTCTGTTGCTGACCACTTCATTGAGATGCCCTAAAGGAGAGGCTCCAGGTTGCCGTGTGTGGTGGTCACCAGAACTGCCCCCGAGAGCCCTGCCTCTCCTCCATCAGGACACCTGACAGGATGCCACTTCCCCTCCCCATTTCCCGGCCAAAGACATGAGAGCAGCAGGGACAGAGTCCCCACCACGTGTGGTCCATTGCTCCTCTCTTTATCTCGGTCAGGGTGAGCCACCAAGTGTGAGGTGACGGCTCTTCCCTCAGCCTGGTCCCCAAGGGCAAACAGAGCCTCTACAGAGGCTTTGTAAACAAGAAATAAAACCTGGCTATCTCCAGCCACTGAGGTTCTGAGTCTGTTACCATGGCTTTAATCTAACTTATCCTGGCTGACACACTCTGCAATTATGAGGATAAGAGATGTCTTGTTTTTTTCTTTATCCTTTGCACCCCTTTTCTACAGTCTCAAGCGGATCTTTCCTACACATCACACTAGCCCGGGACTGCTTTTTCTCCTAACGTTAAAGCATTTGCCAACCTGAAAGCTCTCCTCTCCTCCCCAACACTTGACCCCTTTAGACTAACAAGTGACCCCTGAATGAAGGGCAAGAAAGCAGTTCAAAGACTCCTCCCCTTCCCTCCCCACACCCTGCCTCCCTGGCCTCTGCCTAAACTAGCAATAGATGAAGCAGTTGTGTTTTAATAAAGAAAATTGATTTACCTTTTCAGCATTTTAGCAAATGGCAGTGCACACAGATCTCTAAAGACATATGCCCACAATTTGCAAAATTATTTCTCTATCGATCAGCATGGGTTTGTTTTTCATAGGTTCAGTCCATTAAGTAGTAACGTTCAGGTGGGTTATTGAGTCAAGGCTGTGAAGTCCTCAGTAAAGGCAGATACCTGTGGATTCTAGGACTGAGGGCTGTCAGGTGCGTAGCAGGATGCCTGGGACCTCCCAGGGCAGGAAAGAAGGCCCCGGAGAGTCTGGGAAAGGAGGTGACGCTCAAACTCCGAAGCGCCAGACTGTCTGACATTAGAATGTCACGCTGCTGGTGGCTCTGACAGCTCGAGCCCGCGAGATCGATGGTCGGCCTGGGCTCTTCGGTCTGACAAGGGCAAGAAATGCCGAGGGTGGGATCAGGGCCAAGCAGTCGGCAGCCTCTCCGATGTCATCTCACCACCTCAGTCCCTACCCAGCACGGGGCCCTTAACCCCACCTCCACCCCTTCCCTGGTTTTTGCATGTATCCCAGCAAGTGGGGCCTCTCAAAGGCCCGCGTTTTAGAAGAGTTCAGGAGGATGACCATTAAAATATTAACAGGTATTTTCTTGGGGTGGTAGCATAGAGCTGATTTTTATAGGTAAGAAGGCTTACCTATATTTTCTAACTTTTCATAGTGATCTCGTGCTGCCTTGATGATAAAAGCAAAAGCTTTAAAAAAAAAAAATCCAATGACCTGGTTGGCTCATGACTCAGTAGAAATCCGGCACACACGGGATATGCCCAAAGACTTGTCGAACTGCATGTGTGCTCTCTTAACGACTGTCACCCTACTTAATTAAAAACAAAAGCAAGAAAACAGGGGGGAAGGAAGGGAGGAAAGATGAAAAGGAAAGAAGGAAAAGAATGCAAGATGCCGTGAGCACTGTGTGCAGACACCGTGCTGGGTGCGGAGGGCGGAGATGAAGGTCAATGTTCCTGGAATCAAGGAAGCCGGGTCTGAAAGGAAAACAAGTGGAGATGGGGCCCAGGGCGCCGGCAAAACCGTGAGCAAGGGAAGTGAGAAGCTATGAGTCCTGCAAGAAAGGGAGTCGGGGAGAGGAGTAAAAAAGGCATCTTCAAAAAGGTGGCGTTTGAACAGGAGACTTGGTACTAAGAGAGGAGACAGTATAAGGGGTTTACCCCCATCCTGTTGCAGAGAAGACTGCTAAAGAGTAAAGTTGTTTTCAAAGCTCAAGAGGAGGATGGACCTGTGATGTGGAATTCCAGGCCCTGAAACAGAAGGCAGAGAGGTACCTGGGCAGGGACCTTGCCTCAAACCAAGCCCTGTGAGAAGTGCCCACTCTGCGTCTCCAGAAAAACGGCCTCATTCAGAGGGGTGCTGTCCTTGCCTGTCCAGGCAGGAGAATCACTGCCTTCCCCCAAAGAATACGGGATTGCATGCTTTCTATCGCTTGCCCTGTATCCTTTTACTTTTCTGCTCCTAGTACCAAGATCCACCCTCCGTTTGGAGGACAAAAAGCAAAGTAGCCTGACAGCTAATTGCTTTTTCAGGGGGAAGACATCCCTCTCTTCTGAGCAAATATGGACACAGGATGTTATTCTAGGAACTCTTCATCTCTGTGTAGTTACTTGTGTGATTCAGTGATATTTGCTCTTTCAATCACCCAACAAGGATTTCATGTATTCATTCAACAAATATTTACCTGCAGATATGTTTAATGAATGCTTAGGTGCGATGTGATCTTTACTACTCAAACCCTACGAATGTCTTCCATGTTACGCGGAATGAAAGCCAAAGTCCACATTGTGGTCCCTGAAGCTTCTGTGATCTGGGCCATACAACCTCCCTGAAAGCATCTCTGCTCTCTTCACTCCTTCCTTCCGGCTACACCGGCCACCTTGCTATTCTCCTATTCCTCAAGCACCCAAATATATTTCTGTTGCGCTTAGCTTTTTGCTTCTAGCCTGAAGACCTCCCCCAACCCCCAATATACAAGGCCAAGGACAGCTATCTCCCGTGTCTGCCTTCAGACAGCCTTTTCATGCCCTTACAATGCCTTCAAGCCTTTGAAATGTTACCTTATCAGAAACGCCTTCCCTGGCCACCCGCAAGCCAGAGAACCAACTCCCCACCACTGTGCATCCTCTTTATCATGCTGTGTTTCTTCCGTAGTACTTCTAACAATTGTCATAACATATGTCCATCTGTTTAATCATTATTGCCTAGATTCTCCCAACCCAATGCCAGCCCGTGAGAGCAGAGACTTTGTCCACCATTGTGTGCCCAGTGCCTAGCACAGCCCAGCATACAGTAGCTGCTCAATAAACATTTGTTCAACGACTTAACGAATATGGGTATCAGGGCTGGGACTGGGTGGGAGCTACAGTCATACAGTGGGTTTCTGTGCTGCCCACCATCTCCACGACCAGCTCCGTTCCTTCATTTAAAGGAGAGCAAGCTGGTGCGTCTGCAGGCTGACAATAAGAAGTGTCTGAGTGAAACTCTCGGGCCTGACTACTGTCAGAGACAAGACACAGAACTAAATGATCCATTGTTGGGTTCCAGTCTGGCAGTTCCCATCTAACCTGTGAGTGCCGGGGTAATTGGATTGGTAATGGGATACAGAGACTTTCACCTTGAGGTCACTGCCTCACTTCCAGCCCAAGGGACGGCTGTGGCTGAAAGTCACTGCTCTTGGGGAAGAGTTCCAAGATCACCAGGAAACGTCGGAATCTGAGTTTCCACTGAAGACTGTGCCCAGTTTCAAGGAGAGAGCTTGCGCGTCTATTTCCACACTGTCCTGCACCCGTGATCCCCTAGAGGGTAACGTGAGGCCTTGGCAGAAGTCCTACCCAGGGCCACAGAGGAATACAGGAGGCCTGGCCAGGCCCAGGAGCCCCGACTCTTCCTCAGAAGCGCCCCCAAAACATGGAGGTGTCACGGGCCAGAGGGCACTCGGGCTACGACTTTACCTTTTCTTTTTGACTTTTCCCATGTAACAACCAATGGGTAGAAACTCTGGCCTAATGGTCGGATTGTTCCACCTGGTCATAAAGAGCAGGGGGAAGACCAGGGCTCTGAAGATTGAAAACGTGGTTTTGCAGCCTGGATTGCACTTCCCTGGTTATGTAATCCTGGACCGATGAGTTCACTTCTTTGCATTTCCCTTTTCTCATCCATAAACTGAGATAAAAACACACGCCTTGCAGCACTGTCGTGAAGGTTAGAACTGCTGCATCTAATTCATTCAGCAGACTGTCTCACGCACAGTAGGTGCTCAAGAAATTGTAGCAACTAATCAATAGAGACCCTCCTCCCAAGAGGAGGAAAAAGATGTGTCCAAAAGGTCCATTGATGTATCATTTATCAACGGCTGATTGAGGACCAACTAAGCAAAGGGCACAGTGCTGGGTGCTAACTAAACAGCTGGTTTGCCTAGAGTAAACAATGGGGGCTCAGCCCCAAAGGGCCACTGTTTCAGGATACTCTTACAGAAGTCAGGAAATAATCACATCTCCACAAAAACCACAGGCAATGGACATTTAGGTTGCTTCCATGTCCTGGCTATTGTAAACAGAGCTGCAATGAAGGGTGGGAGGGAGACACAAGACGGGGCGGGGGGGGGGGGTGATATGGGGATATACGTATATGTATAGCTGATTCACTTTGTTATTCAGCAGAAACTAACACACCATTGTAAAACAATTATATTCCAATAAAGATGTTTAAAAAAAAAAAACCCCGCAGGCAAAGGGCACTCCACTTGCGAACAGGAAAGGTCCCTGAGGGCAGGGAGTTAAGTCTTGTTCACTCATCTCTGCCTGGCCCTCCCCCCTGTTACAGGGCTGCTGCGTGTGCAGTAGGTATTCAACATATATTTGACCAATTTAAAGAAGAGCGAAAGGGATGCAGGCAGAAGGAAAGTCTGCGGTCTTACAAACTCCTTCCTGCACCACCAGAGCTAGTTCTCTGGGGATCCACGGCAAATTCCCCACCCCGACCCTGTAGCCTGTCCTGCAGGATCCTCAGTCAGGCTGGGCATGTGGCTGCAGGGCTGACAACGGTGGCCAGATTTTGGACATGTGACTGCACTACAGGCTGCAGGAACAGGAGGCAGGTGGGCTGAGGGAGGTGTCTCCCTGCTGTATAAGCCGGGCCATCTGGGCACACGGCCGGGCCGGGAGAGGGCTGGACGGGGGCTGCGAGCAACCCTAGCGCCCCAACCTGTCCCGGCCTCCCTGCACCTGCAGGCCTCAGGTGACAACCCGAATAAGAGTTTGTCATATTCTGAGAGACATATAAACGAAGCACAGAGAGTTCTCACTCTCCTGCTCCAGGAGGGCGGCCAGCTCAGCACCTGAGCCCAAGGGGGCGGACAGGGAAACCGGAAGGTGGGCAGGGACGCTTGCCAATGGAACGAAGGGAACTTCTCACCCCACCAGCTGGACTCAGAAGAGGAAGAGCTGCCCCGCTTCCCTTCTCCCCTCAGAAGAGACGGTCCTGCTTTAAAAAAAAAAAAAAAGGGACTTCTCTTGCGGTCCAGTGGTTAAGACCCTGTGCTTCCAATGCAGGGGGCGCGGGTTCGATCCTTGGTTGGGTAACTAAGATCCCACATACCAAAAAAAAATCAAAAAAAACAGCGAGAAGGTCCTGGAAGATCCTGGTCTGTGGGGTGGAGCCTCGTCTCTGGGCCATGCCTTCTCCATCACAGGAGTACAGTAACACTGGCCCTCCTCAACCCCCACAGGAATCCCAGGAAGATAAAACAAGGGGGCACCTGCGGGGACCCTGGAAGCATAAGCACAAGCTGGTGTGTGTGCTGCTCCGACCCCAGCTCCTCTGGGGTCCTCGGAGGAGGTTCCTGTCCAGACGAGCAGCAGCTGGACCAGCACCGACGGCAGGAACTGGAGACTTGAGTGGAGGTCAGCACCACCAGACCCAGCGTGAGCAGAGCTGCAGTGTGGGGAAAGGGTGTCTTTGCCCCGCCTTTAGCCCAAGGCCCATGACCCCTTCTATCCAAGGCTCCAGGGCTTCTCCCAGTGACGACTGGGGCCACCCGTCCAGGAGACACCTGCCTTTGCAAAGGCCACCTGGAAAGGACACGATACCTAGTTCACCCACAGCACTAGTCTCTGTACCAGTGGAAGTTCAGCCGAGGGACTCCCAGATGGGGGTTCCGTTCAAGAGGGAAGATTCTGCCTGTCGACCTTGAACAATCACGGTCCCTAGTGAAGCCTCCAGCCTCCAAGTCGACGCAGGCAACCCTGCGATTTCCCTCTGCCTGCTTTCCTCTGTGCGTCTGGGGCTTGCGTTTCCTCCCCACTGACCACACATGTGCTGTTGCCTCCGGGTGCATTCAAAGCAGAGATTTCACAGAAGGCAAAAGTGAGCTCCAGGAAGGAGAGCAAGAAGGGCTGGAGCGGGGAGGGGAGAGGGGGAGGGCTGCTTTCCAGTGATGCATTTTGGGAACAGCAAGGACACATGTGAACCCTATTGGTTTTGTGCAAATTAAACCACTAATCCACGTCCTGTTTTGGCAACACAGGCTACCTCACATCTGTATGCCTTACCTACAATCTGTAAAGCTAATTTGTTAAACAGCTTTCTTCTCCCATGGGAAGGAGGTCATTGGTCACAGAAGATTGATTAAGCTCTTGGAGAATCAACACTAATGAAAATCAACACTGCCTAATGAGTGTTTTTATGGCAGCCTCATAAAAAGAATTTTGAAAGAAGAAACAAATAAACAAAAACAGCATGAAAGGCCAGAAGCCTTCCCTCCTTTGTCTCTCAATCCTTGTTGTAAACTCAGTATCAGGACAGCGGTAGAAACCCCCTGGGCTATGCCAGCCTTCGAACCCCTCTACCCAACACTTGATTCACTGGCATCAGGTATGAAAAGTCTGTGTATGTGCGTACATTAGTTCCAAAGACATGTCCTTCCGTTCAGGCCAACTGTTGTGCAGAGAGAAGAGAAATTCTGGTAGGAAACATGCTGTTTGAATGCCAGCACCATTTACTGTGTGATCTTGGGCAGGGCATCTAACCTCTCTGACCCTATCTGTATATCTCTACAATGGGGATTCTAGCTTCCCCTGTATCTCCCCCAGGAAAGTTGTTGCAGTGAAAATCACATAAGCTAGTGTGTGTAGAAATTTTTTTAACCATCAAGGCCTCTGTAAATAGGATTCTTGTTTTAAGGCACTGCTGGGTAGTGGGTAATAGGCCATAGGTGGGAGTCACACAAACTGGGTTTGAATCCAGGCTTACAGGTTGGCTCACTAGCTTACCAGCTGCATGACCTCAAGCAAGCTACCTAACCTTCCTTAAGCCGTGCCTTCTCCATCTCTGAAATGGAATCACCACAGCTTTGTACTTTCAGAGTTGGGGGAGGATTGAAGGGAGTAAAGAATGCAGTGTGCTTAGGAGAGAACCTGGCCCATGATGAACAGTTCAGAGAGAGGAGTTGTTGTGATTAGGGTTCTCATTCTCCCTCCTCTACCAGCCAGCACCAGCCTACCCACAGACCAGATGGGAGAGACCCATGGATCCACACGGAAGCCACACGGAAACAGACAGCTGGGCAACACCTGCTCCCCTTGGGGCTCTGGGCTTGAGAGCAGAAGGGTGGGAGGAGGGGAAGGATGGGAAAAAATAGGGATGCTCAACTGTAACAGGGAGACACCTGAGACGTCTCTAAGTAACTGTGACTTGGGAGGATGGTTTAAGGGAGACGATGGGCAACTCTTTTCCACCGCTGTAACTGTAACAAGAAAATAGGCTGAAACTGAAAAAGGAGTGTTTTAGATGAAGATGTGACGACCCAAGAGGGAAAAAAAGGGAGGGAGGAAGGAAGGAAGGGAGGGAGGGAGGGAGGGAGGGAAAGAAAGGAATATATATCAGAAGGAACTTTCCACCCCCCCACCGAGGATGCTTTTTGTTAAATAAATATACAAAGAAAATGAATCAGTAAAAAAATCTGTTCTCTCCTACTTTTTCCATTTTGTTTTTCCAGTTCTTCACATCTCTAATTTTACCTAAATGATAATTTTATGAGCAAATCAAGTTATACATAATACATTTTATGTTTCTTCTTAGCGAAATGATTTTAGATATGTAAATTGTACTACAAAAATAAATATTGCATGTTATTCTAATTCTTCACCAAATTTACATTCCCCACCACCAAATTCTCTAACCCTCTATCTCGGATGGTTTTAAGGTTTCCAAGACCTTGACATTTATACGTTTCGCGTGGGTCTAAGGGAGAAGTGACTTCACATTAGGTTAGATGGTGCAGTGAGTTAACTGGCAAGGTTCTAAAATCTCTTTGGCAAATATCATTATTTCATCTCTGGACCAGTGATGGATATAATTGTATGGAATCGAGTAGAATGAAATCTGATGGGCCTCCTACATTTCTGTGGCAAGATTTTCAAAGCCTCTCCACTATGTATAACATCTTCTTCAGACTCAGGCATATTTGCAATCCCACCAAGACCCAGCCTCCTTCTCTGAGGAGCAGGTCCAGGCAAATGGGCGTGTGAATTCCCCCCAGGCCTCAGGGCAGAGACGCATGGCAGCTGCCCCTATCTTGGCCATATTTCTAGACGCTCTCTGTGTTCATAATGGTATCGAATCCCTCGGGGAAATATAGTGAGGGTGTATAGCCAAGAGCTTTGGTCTCTGATCCCCAGGCTGAATTCTGGTTCATCTTCTGGACACCCTGGGTATTAAAAACTGCTGGTTAGTTAATTTATAGAGAGCTCTGTCGTTCAATATGGTAACTGCTAGCCTTCTGGGGCTATTTAAATTAATAAAACTAAGTAAAATTAAAATTTCAGTTCCTCAGTTGCGCTGGCAACATTTCAACTGCTACCCATGCAGCCCATAGCTTCCACACCGGACAACACAGGTATAAAACATGCCCATCATCAAAGAACACTCTACCGGACAGCATTGATTGGGAGGAACATTGTAAGTGAGGAAAGTAGTCATAGTTAAGTGCCTGCCGTACACTGGGATCTCTGTACTGCAGTAGTTCGTTAAATTATGAGATAATCTACAGCAAACGATGTCATCCTCACTTTCCAGATGAAGAACTGGAGGCTCGAGAAGGTTAATCTGCCCGGAGTCCCCCTAGTTAGTGGCAAAGCTGGTAAATCTAGGACTAGCCTTGAAACTCAGCTACAGTCTTATGATGGGACCAAAAGGATAAGATAGAGCAGGTGTATATGGATGCAGAGGGGGCAGATGGTGAAGGATTGGGCCAGAAATGCAAATAGCTAACTTTAGTAGAAGCAGCAGCCCCCTTTCCTCACCAGGCACCTCCAAGGGAGGAGCAGAAGCTGCCACCTTCACGGAAAGGTCAGCCTTGTTCCACACGGGAGGAAGGACTGAGAGTCCCTCAAGACTACATGGCTGAGGACTGTGGAAAAGTGCAAGATGGGGATCAGATAACATCACTGGCTGAAAATTCATCATCACAGGGGTCCTCCAGGGGGTCCCTGGGCTCAGCCCTCTGTCACTGGGGCTCGAGAGGAACGCGGTGACATTAGGACAATGACAGAAGGTCAGTGTAACAGAACCCAGGTTGCTGGTAGAGACTTGGAAGTGTGGGTCTCATGCCCTGTGAGGTGTTGCTATGGAAACAGCTGCACAATAGGGTCCACATGACCTGTTTACAGAGAGTTTCAGCAGCCAGAGTCACCTGGAGCAGCCCCTCACATCCTCTGAAGAGTGAAGGATGCTTGGTACCACTCTTCTGAGCAGCGGTGGTGTGGGCCAATCAGAAAAGTCCATGAGTGACTGCAACAGCTGTTTTGAGACTGCTGAGTGGCAATGCCTCATAGCAGCTGGTCACTGCAGCACACATCATAGTGGCTTTGGTTGGGGGTCCAGGATGCTGGGTTGGGGATGGAGACCATGACCCAGGCAAAGGAGGCACAGTGGATGGAATGTTGGGGGCTCAGGGAAGGAAGGAGTAAGAAGATCCTGCTGGATGATGAGATGACATCCACGGTCGGCTTTACAAGGAGCACAGCCTATGGTTCCCGTCAAAGAACTATATAGGCATGGTGTGCATGGTTGATGGTTTGTCTCCCCTACTACATCCCAAGCCCCCTAGGAGAAGGATCCCTGTGTAGGTTACCCTTTCCAGCCTCACCTCCATTCACAGAACAGGGAAGACACTTGGTAAATGCCCTGTTTCTTAATGCTCACCCAAACCAGAATTCCTCAAAGTTCACTTCATGGAAAACAAGCTCTGAAAGATGCTAATGAGTATTTTTTTTTTTAAGTGAAGGAAATAAAGAAAAAGAAAACCTTCCATGGTCAACTTAGTCTGGAAAGCATTGGATTAAACAAGGTTCAACGGGACAATTTACTGTACGATTTCTCTGAGCCTTTTACATGATAATGAGGGGAATATAGACAGCAGCACTTCCTAACCCTAATTGGCCGCGGCATCCTTTTTCCGCAGAGCTTCTTGTGGGGCTATTGCTCTGCAGAAGCACCGATCAAGACCTCAAACTTCAGCTCACTATTGCAGGCTTTAGATAAGGTAAGTACGCCGCTCTGGAACTGACTGGCCAATCAATAAATCGTACCACCATATAAAACATCACCAAGGCACACCGTCCCCGGGTTTATTTATCCATGTAGGCAACTAAAGAGCGCCTCACCTGTATTAACGTTGGTCCCAAGGATATAAATTTCTTCTTTCTGTTTCCATCCCAATGATACAATGATTACCAGCCTTGTAATCAGCCAAATTCATCACCGCATCAACAATGAATTAATTTAGCTCTTAATATTTTGAGCATCTGCTATGTGCAAAGTATTGTGTTATATAACCTGGGGAAAAACACATTTGTAAGAGATGAAAAGGTTCTCCCAGCTCTCCAAGAATCTGCAACCTAACTGGGGAAGTAAGAAACAGACATTCCCCCCTCCCCAGGGTATCTGCTCCCCGTTGCTGCTCACAACTGCACCTTCAGATGCCTTCTCTCTGTTCCCTTTACTCAATTATATTTCTCCAAACGCCTTCATTTTCACAATCTCCACTGGATATAGCTCTGTGTTTCGGGGGCTGTGTACAGTATGTATTATTCATATGCTTGCTGGTTTCTGAACAACTTATGAAAACCAACTAGAGATTAATTCATAAAAAATAAGCCTTTTTTCCTTTCTCCCTTTACAGGACCCAATCTGTTTCTCTGCACCGTTAGTTGCATTGGCGGACTGGGTTTCTGCTCTCCCCCTGCCCTCATTCTGTAGGAAAATCATGTCTCTTTAGTATTGCTGCCACACATCCTTTCATGGGCCTGAAATATATACCATTGTGTTCTGACTTTTGTTTTGTGCAGAATCCCTTTCATGCTCTATCTTCTGCAAGGTCCCTCTGTCTTGGCAGCCAAAGACACTTCTGTTTGCAGCCAGGAGATTTCTATTGTACTTTGCAGTTACGAGTTTTTTGTTCTGCGAGGTGGCCTTTTGTAGTTGAGTTTGCTAATGTTTCTAACTGAAAACAGAAACAGCCACACTTCATCAGCTTCATTCTTCTCTAAGACACGGCTGTCAAGTCCGCTAAGGGAACCATGATCCTCCCTGCTCACGAGGGATAAGGTGAGCTCAGATCAGCAGCAAAAGGAATCCATGTGTTACACATCCAAGGTGGAAGAAGCAGAGGTCTTTGATCGCTGGGAATGTTAATCTTCTGAATGGCAAACACTTGAAACATTTTTCTACCGGGGAACATGCTCACTACTCTCCCTCCTCAGCTTCTCTTCCCTCCTCCTGCTCCAGGGTAGCCACCACCGTGAGGCTCCTCTGATTCCCAACAGAGCTTATGAATAGACTTTAGACACAATGAGGTCCCTTCCCTGCCCAACTCGCTAAATTTCACTCTCCGTTATAGACACAACTTCAACTTCACTGTGGTCACAAACCATATTTGTCCCACTCTCCAGCACCTCACACCCAACTTATAGTTGGGATTTGGGACTCAAAAAGTGTCTATTGAATGAATAAATCCACTGATCTCTTGAGACTTAGCAGCCCAGGCTTTGAAGGAAGCTGTCGGGCATGTCCGCTGCCTCCCATCCAGCTATCACGCCTCTGTCACTTCTCGCGGGCACCGTTCTCCAGGAAGCTGGAAGGGCAGTAGCTGTGGAATAGACTGCGGTCTGTGAGGTGGAGAGGAAGTAATGAAAAGGCACTGACCCATGGGGACACAAGGCAACCCCACATGCAATGCATCAGTTCAATCAGGAAAGGCACTCTTGGCAATTGTGACACAAAAATCACCTAAGTCGTTCTGGCCTTGCGTGATGGTTCAAACTCCTCTCCTGGAGAGAGAGAGAGAGAGAGAGAGAGAGAGAGAGAGAGAGAGAGAGTGTGTGTGTGTGTGTGTGTGTGTGTGTGTGTGTGTGTGTGTGTGTGATATCCTTCTGGTTTGCTATCTCAAATCAACTCTCTTTTAGAATTTTCTCTCACTTTTCAATTTGTTTTAAACATATACCCTTACACACATGGTTGTCATTTTCTTCATCTCCCCTTCCATATTTTAATTCATTATCCTATGTCCTTCACCGCTACATTCTAAAACACACTTTTATATCCACATCATTGTACACTGAAAGCTTACTTCCTTTTCTTAGATGTCTTCCTTCCTTCCTTCCTTCCTCTCTCTTTCTCTCTCTTTCTTTCTTGTTTTTGTTTCTTTGTACTCTTGACTCTACCCCCTCCTTTGACCAATTACAGTTTATTAGTTGTTATGGCAACTCTGAGGGCTCTCAGGCCTTCTCTCTTGTGATGTGGCTGCAAATGAAGATGCCAGCAAAATAAAGACGGGTATTACTCTTCCCAGTCTCTTCCCCAAGCCCTTTCCCATCCTCATTATTATCTCTACGTGACAGTCCCCATCCGCCCCCTACATACAGGTAACAAAGAAAAAAAAAACAGGTAAATAAAAGGCTATGTCTCCCTGCTCGTCCACAGTATTACTTCCGACTATAACAAACATGGAACCATAGAAGGCTTGAGCTGGAAAAGAGAGTCATGATTTGTGGGGCCCTGGAATATATGGGACCTTTACAGGCAGCTTCTCGGTGTCGGAATAGCAATCGCCACAGCAGGCCAAACGTGTTAGTGGAGACAAGTGGCACATTCAGTTCTAATTCTCTCTGGCTTCAGCTCCTGCCGTTCATGCCCGACCTAAGACCCCTATGGGGTGACGCAGATCACTGCTCATTAGAACTACCTCATTCCCTTAACGCTAGCCAAGCTCCTGTCTGAATCAGGACTGAACTGCCTACTTACCAAATTCATAGAAAGATCTCCAAACTTTTCACTAAATGATTCCAGACCCCATGCTCCACCCCCCTTTAGGAAAGCACTTCATTTCTACATGTCTTCCTAACAAGTTACTTTGCTGTCACATTTTCTCCGACGTCTGTCACCTTGGTATCTAAGCACTCTGGCAAATTCATGAGGCTAAAAACAAACACTTATGTGGGAAGGGGGAAGAAGGCTCTTCTCTTCGCTCTCTCATCTCCATAGGGACAAAGCAGCACGAAGAGGCTATGATTCTCCAAGGTCATTCTGTGCACAGACAGCTAAGCAGCCAGGAAAAGACTGCAGAATCCTACCTCCAGTCCCTGACCTCCATAATTCAACAACACTCTGTCTGGAGTCAGTGTCTCTACAGAAAGTACCAAATGAGAGTTTGTAGCTGCTACCCATAGGCAGGAAGGGCTCTTCACAAAAATCAAGCGTGCCTCCTTGCCTTCCAAGCTCTGGATCTTGCCTCTTTCTCGCTGCTGAGTATTCAACCCCTCTTTCAACTTTAATATTTGGTGGCATTAACTGAACTCTTCAGAGGTTTCATTCATTTATCAAATCATTCAGCCATTATTAATTGTTCCACAGGCAAACAAATGTTTGAGATGGGTAAGACACTACATATCCTCAAGGATCTGTAGTCCAGAAAGAAGAGATGAGATATATACATGCAAAAAATATATATATATTTACTGAGAACCCACTGTTAGCTATTCGAGACTCTGAAAAGAGAGCAACGGATAAAACCCACAAGGACTCTGTTCTAATGGACCTGACCATGCTAGTGTGGAAAACAGATGAAAAACAAACAGATAAGTAAGTAAGATCTATTACATTAAAACATAATACAAGATGAAATGTGATAAAATGTAATAGAGAAATAGATGAAGTGCTCAATATTTTTTTCTCATGAGATTTTTTGTAGCTGAACCAAAAGTACGATCTAGTTTTGGAATTGGGTTTGTAACACCCCAGGCCTCTGAATGTAAAATCTTCTTCTCTAATAAGCAAATACTACTGCAATTGTTGCATTTGTCCATTGGTGACCTATGCAGAGCAAGAGACTCAGCACCTATAACAGACTAATGACCAAAAACTTTAGAATAACCTGGAGGCTGTTGAAATATAAATAACCCAATTCTAGCAGAGAATGGGTAAAAATATATACATAAAGGATCCGTGAGAACTACTGTAGTTCACTGGCCACCTGACTGCTATTCAAAAGAGAATGGAATTTTCTACCCTAATTATTTAATCAGATTCCCTTGTAGTTGCTGAAAATCAAAGTAACAACCCTAACTTCTTTGTCTTTAGAAGTGAGATTTTAAAGTTTTAAAAATATTAAAATGTTCAGGAACACACTAGATGGTGACTTCTCTTCCAACATTCAATATTTCATTAGTCCACTTTATCTGTCCCTCGTGATGCAGTCAGTGGGCAACATAGAAACTTTAGCTCTTCAAACAAATGGCTTCAAAGAAACTTGCTACCCAGCTCCGTTGTATACTCTCTGCTGACCAAGAAGCTGCCATTCAGAATAGTCACCAACCCCTCACCTGTAGAGGGATCCAGGAAGATAATGAATGTTACCAACATTCAGGGGAGGTATTGTACTGGATGTATTTCGAACAGGGGAAAAGTGGGCAAATTCTGAAAGTGGCTGGTGTTATAGTCTTGATGGCAGAAAAGGAAGGAAAGAAGGGAGGGAGGGAGGGAGGCAAGGAAGGAAGGAGAGAGGGAGGAAGAGATGAAGGGAAGAAGGAAGAGTGGAGATAAAGAAAGAGATGGGGAGAAAAAAAAGGAGAAAAAGAAAGAAAAACTATATAAGTATCCAAAATGACCTGAAGCAACTGTGAGACTTTCAGTTTTAGCTTCCCACTGTACACAACTATAAAACCGAGTAAATGTACAAGGAAACTCTTTACAGGCATTGGACAGCAGGAAGCACAGAACCATAATCCTAGAGAGAAGGAAAACATACAAGGTGAACTTCCCATTTGCATATGCTTTCTGACCAGGAATACTTTTCATAAAATGGCACAGCGAAGTGGAGCTCGAGCAGAGCTCTCTGGAAACAGAGATCAGTGTTCAGGATGAGCGACGCTCCTCAAATTTACAGGACAGGATAAAGGAGAGAAGGGAGCTACACAGAAGGGTGACTTCAGAAGGGGTGAGTGTCCACAAGGCCTAGCAGAGAATGGGTGCTCTGGGAGATGGAGATGAGTGGAGATACCAGAAGTCACAGAATTCTAGGAGACAGTAAAGATATCTCACTGAGAACCTTAGGCATTCCGCTGAGACCTCAGAAAGGGCATCCCTTAAGAGTAAGGACCAGGTTCTAAAGTAAGAGCCGCACCCTAGGACTAAAGACAATCTGAATTGGGTCCACCTTAATAAAGAAGAAGAACAATCCTAACAGGGCCAAAAGGACCCACCAGTAACTTAACTGCTTACTAGAATAAAATTCAACTTCCTTTTTAAAAGGACAACATAACCCAGTCTCCTTATGATGCATTACCCACCGAGTCCAGCATACAATAAGAAATTATTAGATATGCAAGGAAGCAGGAAAATGTGACCTATAATCGAAGGAAAAAAGTAGTCAATAGAAACAGACCCTAAGGTGACCCAGATTTGGAATTTGTAGACAAGGACTTTAAAGTGGCTATTAATAAATATGTTCAAAAATAGTATAACTATAACCAAGTAAATATATAAAAGTTTAAGGAGAGATTAAAAGGATTAAATGGAGATTCTAACGCTGAAATTACAATATCTGAAGTGAAATGTATTGAATGAGCTTAAGTACAGAACAGAGACTTCAGAAGAAAGGGTCAGTGAGCTTATGTGATAGACCCATATTTATTATCCAAACTGAAGAAGAGAGAGAAAAAAACTTTTTTAAATAAAATAATTTAGAATCCTTGTTCTGCGAAACAGTCACAAGTGTTATACACATAGTTCATCTCCAGAAGAAGAAAAAAACATGGAGAAGAAAAATATTAAAGAAATAATAACCCAAACCTTCCCATATAAACCAAGAATTCTGAAGTTCAAGTCCAAGGCCAGTGAACTCATGAAGAATTTAAAAACAAACGCAAAAATGTATGTACATCATATTTAAATTACTGAAATCCAAATAGAAATAGAAAATCTTTAAAAAGCCAGTGGAAAATACATTACAGACAGTAGAACAATGATACAAATGATGCCTGATTTCTCATCAGAAACACTGAAAGCTAGAAGACAAAAGAGCAAATTCTGTAAAGTGCTTAATGGAAAAAGAAAACAAAACAAAATCCCAAAATTACCTAAAATTTTATATTTAGCAAAACTAATCTTTAAAATAAAAGTGAAGGTGAAATAAACATATATTTAGGTAACTGGAAACTGAAAGAATTCATGTTCAGCAGACCTTCACTGCAGTTGCACTAAAAGTTCTTCCACACTGAAGAATGGAACTTCTGATATACAAGAAGGAATGAAGAGCCCAGGAATAGATAAATAACTAGACCAATATAAACAACATTATTTTTTCTTCTCTTAATTACTTTAAAAAACAGCTGACTTTTTAAAGCAAAAATAAAACAATTATTTTCTGGTTTTAATACATTTAAAAGTAAAATACGTGAAAACAGTAGCACAAAAGATGAGGGTAAATGGAATTGTACTCTTAACGACATGTGATGAGATGCAATATTAACTGTAAGTACACTGAGAAGTTAATTTCTAGAACAACTCTGAAAAAATACAAAGAGGCATGGCTAAAAAGCCAACAGAATAAATGAAATTGAATTCTAAAATATCTGGAATTCAAAAGAAGGCAGGAAAGGAGATACTAATAAACAAAATAGAAAGATGAAACAAGTGGAAAATAAATAGCAAAATGGTAGATTAAATCCAAAATCTTCATTAATTACACTAAAAAGCAAGTGGATTACAACTCCAATTAAGGGAAGAGATTTTCAGACTGGGCAAAAAAGCAAGACTCAATCATATGCTATCTACAAGAGATGTTACTATAAATATAAAATCCCCGATACATTGAAAGAAAAAGAATGGGACAAGATAAGTCACATAAACAGTAACCAAAAGAGGCTTGCATAGCTATACTGCTAACAGAAAAACCAGATATCTTGACAAGGAATTACCAGAGACAAAGAGAGAAATATCACAGTGATAAAAGAGATCAATTCTTCTGGAAGCTAGAACAACCTGTCAGTGCTTGTAAAAACAGAGCATCAAAATACATGAAGCAGGAAATGACATAAATAAAGGGAGAAACAGGAAAATACATAGAGTTAGAGATTTAAAAATCCCTCAATCAGAAATTGTTAGAAAAACTAGAGAAAAAAATCAATAAGGAAACACAAAGATTTGTACAACACTAAAAACTGCCTTGATCTAATTAAGATTTTTAGAATAATATAACCATAAAACTATGGAATACACATATTTCATGTGTACATGATATAACATATGTACACATATATGTCAATATAGACTACATATTGGACCATAAAATAAATTTCAATACATTTCAGAAGGTTGAAATCTTGCACATATGTCCTCCGACAACAAAGGATCAAATAAGAAAATAATAAAAACATGTAGAAATACTTGAATATTTGGAAATTAAGCAGCATGCTTCTAAACAATCCATGAATCAAAGTACGACTCATAAGAGATATTAGAAAATACCTTGAATTGAATGATAATAAAAATACAACATGTCCAAATTTATGTGATGCCTCTAAAATGGCGCTAGGAGAGAAATTTATTACTTTAAAGGCTTATATTAAAAGTAAAATAAATATTTAAAGTAAGTGATCTAAGTTTCCATTATAAGAAGCTAGAAAAAAAAGAGAATGTTAAACCCAAAATAAATAGAAGAAACACAGAACACAAGATAATCTTTGAAAGATTGATAAAATTGAGAAAATCTGAGCAAGAATGATCAAGAAAAATAAAGACTAGTTTAATTATCATTTTCAGAAATAGAAAGGGGACTATCACTGCAGATCCCACAGACTTATAAACAGCATAATAAGGAACATTATAACAACTTTATGCCAATAAATTTAACAACTTAGATGAACTGAACAAATTCCTTGAAAACACAATTTTGTAAAACTGACACAAAAATATAGAAAATAAAAGTAGCCCATATCTAGCTTTTTTAATGTGAAATTCATAACCAAAAAGAAAAGTTACAGTCCAGATGGTTTACCAGTAACTATATGACATACTTAAGAAATAACGAAGTCATTCACAACCTCCCTCAGAAAATGAAAAAAAGAAGGACCATGTTACATTTGGTTCATGAAGTCATCAAAATCCTCATTTCAAAACCTTAAGACACTTTAAGTAAGAAAAATTGTGATCAAATATCCCCCCTGAACAAAGACACAAAAATCCTTCACAAAATATTAGCAAATCAAACCCACCAATATATAAGGATTTCAAATTATGTCCACACAGAGTCATATATACCAGGTCATATGTACCATTACACCTGGAAAGCAAGGTAGTTTTAACATTCAAAAACCAATCAATAGAGGAGACCTTCAAGATAGCAGAGGAGCAACATGTGGAGATCACCTTCCTCCCCACAAATACATCAGAAATACATCTACATATGGAACAGCTCCCTCCAGAACACCTACTGAACGCTGGCAGAAGACCTCAGACCTCCCAAAAGGCAAGAAACTCCCCACGTACCTGGGTAGGGCAAAAGAAAAAAGGAAAAACACAGACAAAATAATAGGGACAGGACCTGCACCTCTGGGAGGGAGCTCTGAAGGAGGGAAAGTTTCCAAACACTAGGAAGCCCCTTCACTGGCAGAGACGGGGGTGGCGGGAGGGAAGCTTCAGAGCCATGGAGGAGAGCGCAGCAACAGGGGTGCAGAGGGCAAAGCAGAGAGATTCCCGCACAGAGGATCGGTGCCGACTGGCACTCACCAGCCCGAGAGGCTTGTCTGCTCAACCGCCGGGGCAGGTGGGGGCTGGGAGCTGAGGCTCGGGCTTCGGAGGTCAGATCCCAGGGTGAGGACTGGGGTTGGCTGCGTGAACACAGCCTGAAGGGGGCTAGTGCGCCACAGCTAGCCAGGAGGGAGTCCAGGAAAAAGTCTGGACCTGCCTAAGAGGCAAGAGACCATTGTTTCGGGTACGCGAATAGAGGGGATTCAGAGCACTGCCTAAGCGAGCTCCA
Source organism: Lagenorhynchus albirostris (assembly GCF_949774975.1). Classification (NCBI taxonomy): domain Eukaryota; kingdom Metazoa; phylum Chordata; class Mammalia; order Artiodactyla; family Delphinidae; genus Lagenorhynchus; species Lagenorhynchus albirostris. Next base: position 105,125,874 of record NC_083103.1, on the reverse strand, counting down.
GAGACGGGTGCAAGCCGCGGCTATCAGCGCAGACCCCAGAGACGGGCATGAGACACTAAGCCTGCTGCTGCCGCCACCAAGAAGCCTGTGTGCAGCGCAGGTCACTTTCCACACCTCCCCTCCCGGAAGCCTGTGCAGCCCGCCACTGCCAGGGTCCCAGGGTACAGGGACAACTTCCCCAGGGGAACGCACGGTGCGCCTCAGGCTGGTGCAATGTCACATTGGCCTCTGCCGCCGCAGGCTTGCCCTGCATTCCATACCCTTCCCTCCCCCCAGCCTGAGTGAGCCAGAGTCCCCGAATCAGCTGCTCCTCTAACCCCATCGTGTCTGGGTGGGGAACAGGTGCCCTCAGGCGACCTACACACAGAGGCAGGTCCAAATCCAAAGCTAAACCCCAGGAGCTCTATGAACAAAGAAGAGGAAGGGAAATCTCTCCCAGCAGCCTCAGGAGCAGAAGATTAAATCTCCACAATCAACTTGATGTACCTGCACCTGTGGAATACCTGAATAGACAATGAATCATCCCAAAATCGAGGCAGTGGACGGTGGAAGCAACTGTAGACTTGGGATTGCTTTCTGGGTCTAATTTGTTTCTGGTTTTATGTTTACCTTAGTTTAGTGTTTACAGTTTATTATCACTGGTAGATTTGTTTGTTGATTTGGTTGCTAGCTTCCTTTTATATATATATATATATATATATATATATATATATATTTGTCCTTTTTCTCTTTTTGTGAGTGTTTATGTGTATACTTCTTTGTGCAATTTTGTCTGTACAGATTTGCTTTTACCATTTGTCCTAGGGTTCTGCCTGTCCATTTTTTGTTTCTTTTAGTATAGTTTTTAGTGCTTGTTATCATTGGGGGATTTGTTTTTTGGTTTTGTTGCTCTCTTCTTTCTTTCTTTTCTGTTTATTACATTTGAATTTTTTTATTTTTAATATTTTTTATTTTAACAACTATTTTATTTTCTTTCTTTCCCTCCCTCCCTCCCTCCCTCCCTCTCTTTCTTTCTTTCTTTTTTTCTGCCTTTTCTTCTAGCCATGTGGTAGACAGGGTCTTGGTGCTCCGGCCTGGTGTCAGGCCTGTGCCTCTGAGGTGGAGGATCTGAGCTCAGGACATTGGTCCACCAGGGACCTCCAGACTCCACATAATATCAAACGGTGAAAGCTCTCCCAGAGATCTCCATCTCAAGGATAAGACCCAGCTCCACTCAACAACCAGCAAGCTACAGTGCTGGACACACCACGCCAAACAACTAGCAAGGCAGGAACACAACTCCACACATTAGCAGAGAGGCTGCCTAAAATCATAATAAGGTCACAGACACCCCAAAACACACCACCGGACGCGGTCCTGCACACCAGAAAGGCAAGATCCAGCCTCATCCACGAGAACACAGGCACCAGTCCTCTCCACCAGGAAAACTACACAACCCCCTGAACCAGTCTTACCCAAAGGGGCAGACATAAAAAACAATGGGAACTATGAACCCGCATCCTGTGAAAAGGAGATCCCAAACACAGTAAGTTAAGCAAAATGAGAAGACAGAGAAACACACAGCACATGAAGGAGCAGGTTAAAAACCCACCAGACCAGGCTTCCCTGGTGGCGCAGTGGTTGGGAGTCCGCCTGCCGATGCAGGGGATGTGGGTTCGTGCCCTGGTCCGGGAGGATCCCACGTGCCGCAGAGCGGCTGGGCCCGTGGGCCATGGCCACTGGGCCTGCGCATCCGGAGCCTGTGCTCCGCAACGGGAGAGGCCAGAGCGGTAAGAGGCCCGCATACCGCAAAAAAAAAAAAAACCAACCCACCAGACCAAACAAATGAAGAGGAAATAGGCAGTCTACCTGAAAAAGAATTCAGAGTAATGATAGAAAAGATGATCCAAAATCTTGGAAATAGAATGGAGAAAATACAAGAAATGTTTAACAAGGACCTAGAGGAACTAGAGAGCAAACAAACAAGGATGAACAACACAATAAATGAAATTTAAAATTCTCTAGAAGGAATCAATAGCAGAATAACTGAGGCAGAAGAATGGATAAGTGACCTGGAAGATAAAACAGTGGAAATAACTACTGCAGAGCAGAATAAAGAAAAAAGAATGAAAAGAATTGAGGACAGTCTTAGAGACCTCTGGGACAACATTAAACTCACCAACATTCGAATTCTAGGGTTCCCAGAAGAATAAGAGAAAAAGAAAGGGACTGAGAAAATATTTGAAGAGATTATAGTTGAAAACTTCCCTAATATGGGAAAGGAAATAGTTAATCAAGTCCAGGAAGCACAGAGAGTCCCATACAGGAAAAATCCAAGGAGAAATACGCCAAGACACATATTAATCAAACTGTCAAAAATTAAATACAAAGAAAACATATTAAAAGCAGCAAGGGAAAAACAACAAATAACACACAAGGGAATCCCCATAAGGTTAACAGCTGATCTTTCAGCAGAAACTCTGTAAGCCAGAAGGGAGTGGCAGGACATATTTAAAGTGGTGAAAGGAAAAAACCTACAACCAAGATTACTCTACCCAGCAAGGATCTCATTCAGATTGGACAGAGAAATTAAAACATTTACAAACAACCAAAAGCTAAGAGAATTCAGCACCACCAAACCAGATTTACAACAAATGCTAAAACAACTTCTCTAGGCAGGATAAACAAGAGAAGGAAAAGACCTACAATAACAAACCCCAAACAATTAAGAAAATGTTAATAGGAACATACATGTTGATAATTACCTTAAATGTAAGGGGATTAAATGCTCCAACCAAAATACATAGACTGGCTGAATGGATACAAAAACAAGACCCGTATATATGCTGTCTATAAGAGACCCACTTCAGACTCAGAGACACATACAGACTGAAAGTGAGGGGATGGAAAAAGATATTCCATGCAAATGGAAATCAAAAGAAAGCTGGAGTAGCAGTTCTCATATCAGACAAAGTAGCCTTTAAAATAAAGACTATTACAAGAGAAAAAGAAGGACACTACATAATGATCAAGGGATCATTCCAAGAAGAAGATATAACAGTTGTAAACATTTATGCACCCAACATAGGAGCACCTCAATACATAAGGCAAAAGCTAACAGCCATAAAAGGGGAAATCGACAGTAACACAATCATAGTAGAGGCTAACAAATACACTACTAAATAACCAAGAGATCACTGAATAAATCAAAGCGGAAATCAAAAAATACCTAGAAACAAATGACAATGAAAACACGACGACCCAAAACCTATGGGATGCAGCAAAAGCAGTTCTAAGAAGGAAGTTTATAGCAATATAATCCTACCTCAAGAAACAAGAGACATCTCAAATAAACAACCTAACCCTACACCTAAAGCAATTAGAGAAAGAAGAACAAAAAAACCCCATAGTTAGCAGAAGGAAAGAAATCATAAAGATCAAATCAGAAATAAATAAAAAAGAAATGAAGGAAACGATAGCAAAGATCAATAAAACTAAAAGCTGGTTCTTTGAGAAGATAAACAAAATTGATAATCATTAGCCAGACTCATCAAGAAAAAAAGGGGGAAGACTCAAATCAACAGAATTAGAAATGAAAAAGAAGTAACAACTCACAATGCAGAAATACAAAGGATCATGAGAGATTACTACAAGCAATTCTATGCCAATAAAATGGACAACCTGGAAGAAATGGACAAATTCTCACAAAAGCACAAACTTCGGAGACTGAACCAGGAAAAAATAGAATATATGAACAGACCAATCACAAGCACTGAAATTCAAACTGTGATTAAAAATCTTCCAACAAACAAAAGCCCAGGACCAGATGGCTTCACAGGCGAATTCTATCAAACATTTAGAGAAGAGCTAACACCTATCCTTCTCAAACTCTTCCAAAATATACCAGAGGGATGAACACTCCCAAACTCATTCTATGCGGCCACCATCACCCTGATACCAAAACCAGACAAAGATGTCACAAAGAAAGAAAACTACAGGCCAATCTCACTGATGAACATAGATGCAAAAATCCTCAACAAAATACTAGCAAACGGAATCCAACAGCTCATTAAAAGGATCATACACCATGATCAAGTGTATCCCAGGAATGCAAGGATTCTTCAATATACACAAATCAATCAATGTGATACACCATATTAACAAACTGAAGGAGAAAAACCATATGATCATCTCAAGAGATGCAGAAAAAGCTTTCAACAAAATTCAACACCGATTTATAATTAAAACCCTCCAGAAAGTAGGCATAGAGGGAACTTACCTCAATACAATAAAGGCCATATATGACAAACCCACAGCCATCATCATTCTCAATGGTGAAAAACTGAAACCATTTCCTCTACGATCAGGAACAAGACAAGGTTGCCCACTCTCACCACTCTTATTCAACATAGTTTTGGAAGTTTTAGCCACAGCAATCAGAGAAGAAAAAGAAAGAAAAGGAATCCAAATCGGAAAAGAAGTAAAGGTGTCACTGTTTACAGATGAGATGATACTATACATAGAGAATCCTAAAGATGCTACCAGAAAACTACTAGAGCTAATCAATGAATTTGGTAAAGTAGCAGGATACAAAATTAATGCACAGAAATCTCTGGCATTCCTATACACTAATGAGAAAAACTCTAAAAGAGAAATTAAGGAAACACTCCCGCTTACCACTGCAACAAAAAGAATAAAATACCTAGGAATAAACCTACCTAAGGAGACAAAAGACCTGTATGCTGAAAACTATAAGACACTGATGAAAGAAATTAAAGATGGTACAAACAGATGGACAGATACACCATGTTTTTGGATTGGAAGAATCAACACTGTGAAAATGACTCTACTACCCAAGCAATCTACAGATTCAATGCAATCCCTATCAAACTACCTATGGCATTTTTCACAGAACTAGAACAAAAAATTTCACAATTTGTATGGAAACTCAAAAGACCTCGAATAGCCAAAGCAATCTTGAGAAAGAAAAATGGAGCTGGAGGAATTAGGCTCCTGGACTTCAGACTATACTACAAAGCTACAGTAATCAGGACAGTTTTGTACTGGCACAAAAACAGAAATACAGATCAATGGAACAAGATAGAAAGCCCAGAGATAAACCCACGCACATAAGGTCACCTTTTCTTTGACAAAGGAGGCAAGAATATACAATGCAGAAAAGACAGCCTCTTCAATAAATGGTGCTGGAAAAACTGGACAGCTCCATGGAAAAGAATGAAATTAGAACACTCCCTAATACCATACACAAAAATATACTCAAAATGAATTAAAGACCTAAATGTAAGCCAGACACTATAAAATTCTTAGAGGAAAGCATAGGCAGAACACTCTATGACATAAATCATAGCAAGATCCTTTTTGACCCATCTCCCAGAGAAATGGAAGTAAAAACAAACAAAAAAAAAACAAATGGGACCTAATGAAACTTAGAAGCTTTTGCACAGCAAAGGAAACCATAAACAAGACGAAAAGACAACCCTCAGAATGGGAGAAAATATTTGCAAATGAAGCAACTGACAAAGGATTAATCTCCAAAATTTACAAGCAGCTCATGCAGCTCAATATCAAAAAAACAAACAACCCAATCCAAAAATGGGTAGAAGACCTAAATAGACATTTCTCCAAAGAAGATATACAGACTGCCAACAAACACATGAAAGGATGCTCAACATCACTAATCATTAGAGAAGCAAATCAAAACCACAATGAGGTATCACCTCACACCAGTCAGAATGGCCATCATCAAAAAATCTACAAACAATAAATGCTAGAGAGGGTGTGGAGAAAAGGGAACCCTCTTGCACTGTTGGTGGGAATGAAACTGATACAGCCACTATGAAGAACAGTATGGAGGTTCCTTAAAAAACTAAAAATAGAACTACCATACGACCCAGCAATCCCACCACTGGGCATATACCCTGAGAAAACCATAATTCAAAAAGACTCATGTAGCACAATGTTCATTGCAGCTCAGTTTACGATAGCCAGGACATGGAAACAATCTAAATGTCCATCAAGAGATGAATGGATAAAGAAGATGTGGCACATATATACAATGGAATATTAGTCAGCTATAAAAAGAAACAAAATTGAGTTATTTGTAGAGAGGTGGATGGACCTAGAGTATGTCATATAAAGTAAGTCAGAAAGAGAAAAACAAATACTGTATGCTAACACATATATATGGAATCTACAGGAAAAAAAAAAAAAAGGTTGTGAAGTACCCAGGGGCAGGACAGGAATAAAGACGCAGACATAGAGAATGGACTTGAGGACACAGGGAAAGGGAAAGGTACGCTGGGACGAAGTGAGAGAGTGGCATGGACATTATATACACTACCAAATGTAAAATAGATAGCTAGTGGGAAGCAACCCCATAGCACAGGGAGATCAGCTCGGTGCTTTGTGACCACCTGGAGGGGTGGGATGGGGAGGGTAGGAGGGAGACGCAAGAGGGAGGAGATATGGGGATATATGTATACGTATAGCTGATTCACTTTGTTATAAAGCAGAAACTAACACACCATTGTAAAGCAATTATATTCCAATAAAGATGTTAAAAAAAACCCATCAATATAATTCACCATATTAACAAAGCAAGGGAGAAAGTTATATATTATATCAATAGATAACCATTTAAATTTAAAAATCATTTGACAAAACTCAACTCCCATTCATGGTTAAAACTGAGCAAAGTAGGAATAGAAGGGGACTTCTTAATCTGATGACATCTACAAAATAAGCCTATGATTAACAATACACTTAATGGTGAAATATTGAACCCTTTCCCCTTTATTTGAGGAAAAGAGTGAGAATGTTTCTCTATTCATAATTGTACTAGAGGTTCTAGCCAGAGATAAGAAGGCATGAATAGTAAACAAAAAGCATAAAAATTGAAAGGAAAGAAATTCTGTTTATACAATAGGTATTATGAGAGTTTATGTAGAAAATCCTAAGGAAGCTACCAAAAAAAAAATCTATTAAAATTTAGAAGTGAATAAAGTAAGGTCACAGGATACAAGGTTACAATAGCCAGTATGCAACATTTGGATAATGAAATTTTAAAATACCATTTACCATAACATCACGAGACATACAGCCCTTAAGAATAAAATTAACAAAAGATGTGCTGAAGATCCACATTGAAAACTATAAAATATTGCTGAGATTAAAGAAAATATAAATTAATAAAGAGATAAATGCCATTCATGGATTTGAAGAGTCAATATTATTAGTGTCAACTGTCCCCAAATTTTCTATTGAGTAAATGCAATCCCAATAAAAATTCCAACCAGACATTTCACAGGCATTAAGAGTTTTACTCTAAAATGTATATAAAAAAACCAAAGGGCTAGAATAGCCTTTACAATCTGAAAAAGAACAAATTTGGAGAGCTCACGAGAACTGGTTTCCAAGCTTACAAGGTTTCACTGGGGCATTGATTACATAGGTATATATATGTGTATATATATATGTACATACATATAGATATCTTTCAAAACATGTTGAATCACCCATGAGAGTTGTGTGTACATTTTACCACAATAAAAATAATAATAATACTAAGTAATTATTATTTATACCAATTTCCTATCACAAGAAGGGCCGGGGACTTGGAGGTGAGTACAGGTGAGAGGAGGCAAGTGCACATGCAATGAACCTGCTTTTCTTTGTCTCCCTCAGTAAGTGACTGATGGATGATGCTGTGTCAACTTGGTGAAACTGAAACAACTGACCCCAGAATCTCTTGTCTGTATATTTGCAAGTTGGAATCAGTCAAAACAAGAATTTGCACAGGATATGGAAGGCAGGAGTGAACCCGTACCAATCGTCTATCCTCTCATCTACCGACCCTGCCGAGCGGCCGCAGACTCGTGCTCAGCACCTGCTGAGGACCCACAAAGGGGACAGCTGCAGAGAGCAATGCCTCCCCTGTGTTCCCAAGGCTGGACATAGTCTCAGGTGGTCCGGTTGGTTGCTGGCTCATTTTCTCTCCCTCCCACTCCCTTTCTGACCTTCGCTTTGCCAGTTCCTTCCCAGCTGTGTAAGATCTAACCGTCAAAATAAATCCCTAGTCACTGACACAGTGACCCTGGCTCCCTGCCTATGATCGAGCCACCCTTTCACCCCCAGGGTTAGGGTGGATTCACTTAATGAGAGCAAAGGGTGATGCGGGCTCAGTGCACTGCATGCTGGAGGCAAACGGGGCACAGTCCTGCAAGCAAACGACCTACTGCAGGGGTAGGAGTCAAGCAGGAGATTAGACTTCAAGTGAGCTTTCCTGTGTCATCAGAGCATCCGAAAACCGTAAGATGCAGCCTTGTATTAAAATATGCTACTCCATGAAGCTATCTGATACAGATTCTGATTTCAAAAAACAAGGTCCCAGGGCACCCTGTCCTGAGTCTGTGAGGAGGCCAATCCCCGTAGCTGAAAAGTCAGACAAAGTGTCAGAAGAGGGTATAGGTTCATGTGCACAGAAGCATATGTTTGTATTTATTTCCAAAAAAAAAAAAAAAGGAAAACCCATGCACACCTTTTTGGACAAAAAAAGAATCATAGAAACAATTAACCTGGCCTTTGTATTCAGAAAATTATAGAACCTTAGGAAAAGCATCTTACATTCTTATTTTATTTACCATAAAAACTGGATATAAGACCAGTCCCAGCCCCTTCATAAAAGGGTAGACTGTAACTTGAGCTTCCACTAGGTGCTAAGCAGATTTACTCTTGGCAATTGTCCAGTGAAGAAAGTGTTAGTAGCCTCACTTTATAGATGAAACTGACTCAAGAGATAGCAAGTAACTTAATTAAGGCCACACAGTTAAGTGGGAGAGCCATGATCTGACCTCATGTCTGTCTGGTGACCCTGAGGCTCATGGTCTTTCCACTAAGCCACCTCCTGCTTGAGCCTAGACCTCCATTTTAGGAAAGGGGAAGAGCTGTTGTGTAGATGTTATCCCTTGGAAACTGTTTTGAGATAATTATAGAGGAAATAATTTTAAAACACCTCCAGACTTTTATATGCATGTATGTGCTCCTGGTCAAATTAGTCACTTTGAGAGAGTATAGGTATATCCCAGCGGGTTCCAACAATAATGCTATTTTCCAAAATATTTTTGGAAGTCCTCTCTCAGAATTGCAGAATTGCAGCACAGTTGCTACAAACATGTATATATACATACATACATACATATGTGTGTGTACATTAGCATAAGCCAATTTCTTTTGCATCTACAAATCATTTGTACCCATAATGTATTAATATATTGCTATTAGGTTAATCTGTTAACCGAATGCTCCCTTCAGCACTGAGGTTTCACTGAACTCTAGACCTCGGAACTGGAGCAGCTTCTCTCTCCTTCCCCCACCTAGACTTAACCCCTCACCAGAAACTGTCTTTATAAGTCTTTATACACATACAAGGCCAGGAAACATGGTGAATTGCCTTTCACAGCAAGTCTTCAAATAAAAACTTAGAGTTTTGTTCAGACTTAAAAAGTGCATATATATATGCATGTGTGTGTGCTTCTGTGTGTATACATATTTACACATATATACACACATACCCATATGTATCTATATATACAATATAGATACATATACAAATTTTATATATTGATAGATGTATATGGCACCTGCCTTCTTCTGTACTCTCTAATGTACACGTATATCCAAGGTGACTTTTCTGAAAAACAACACTCCTTACAGAATGTTCAAATACACACCAGGCATGTTGCACACGGAACAGCTGCAGCGGAAAGAGAGTTGAACAGCATGGCCTTTAAGATCCTTTCCAACGCTGAGATTCCCTGTAATATAATTTGTTATGTTTGTTTAAAAACTAAAAAAGCATTCTATTACATTATGGTCACGCCTCATAAAAGGCACTATGCAAATGAAAGGTGGATCTTTGTTATGAATAATAATGTTACAATTGTCCTTTTAATAGAAGCTCTAATTGCTGAATGAATTCCACAGACTCTCACGGTGAGGTCAGATAGGCCCCTGGTGGGTGCTCCTACAGCACCCAGATCCTCTCTTTCACTTTGCAGGAATCATACTTGTTTGTTCAGTGTCCAAAGTCTCAAAGTCTTAAGTTCCTTAACTGCTAAGGCATACCTGTTCATCACTGTCATTTGGACTGGAATCAGAGAAAAACCTAATAAATATTTTTCAGTGAACAATAAACATTTGATGCATGACAAAATTGTGGCTTGTAGAATCAACCTGCAAATTTTCCCCGTCCTTTTATTCCTGTGGGAATAATCTATGTGGCATTTACTCAAGGCCCCCACCATGTGAAAGGCAGGCAGAGGGTCTTGTGAGGGATGGAGAGTCCTCGCAGGCAGGGAGCACACAGCCTAGCAGGAAAGCCAGAAAGCACCCTGCCCAACCTTAAGTAAGCGAGCTGAGGAATGGCACACACTTCAGAGGGATTTGCTCCAGCTCGGGTGAAGGGGGAGGGCAGGTAACCATGGGGGAAAGGAAGCATTTCTGGTCCAAAGAAAGAGAAAATCATGAGTAAAGACACCAAAGCAGAAATATGCAAAACTTTCTGAACAGAGCTGAGCAGTCCAGTTGCCTAAGGTGTATGGTGGGAGTGGTGGGAAATCATATGGTGACATTGGTCAGGTGAAAAGAGCCTTCATTGCCAGGTGCGATAGGCTGGATGATGGCCCCAAAGATACTGAAACTCTGATTCCTGGAACCTGTTACTTTATTGGCAAATGTGACTTTGCAGGTATGACGAGATTATCTTGGGTTATGCCAGTAGACCCTAAATGTCTTCAGAAGTGTCCTTATAAGAGAAAGGCAGAGGGAGGTTTCAGTGTAGAAGAGAAAGCAATGAGAAGATGGACTGGAGAGACAACCAGAGATGCTATGCTGCTGCCCTTGAAGATGGTGGAAGAGGCCGTGAGCCAGGAATGTGAGGAACGCAAGCCTAAGAGTGGGAGAAGGCAGGAAAAAGTCTCCTCCGGAGCCTCGGGGGAAGCACCGCCTGCCAACACCTTGGTTTCGGCCCAGTGAAAGGCATTCCGGATATCTGACTCCGAATCGTAAGAGGAGAAACGTGTATTGTTATAAGCAACCGCGTTTGCAGTAATTTTTCTCAGCCACCATAGGAAATTAACACAACCAGAGTAAGACATCTGTGTTAGGCAATGAAGGGTCATAAAAATTCAGGTGGAAATGGAGGGAGGGAAGGCAAATAGAAGGGGTGTGGTGAGAGGAAAAAGTAAGAAAGGGCAGCTTGATTTTAGAAATGGGTAAAATCTCCCTGGATATTCTGTTAGCAAAGCATTTTTGTATCCTCTGGGATGAAAGGTGCAGGAGAAAATGTAATAACACTAAGAAATATTCTATGATTTCCCTGGAACATGTCCTCGGGTGAACTACAAGGCAGCTCTAAATGTTGGGATCAGAGATGTGAGAGGCTCAGCAGCGTGGGGTCTCGAGGGTACCATAGAAACCATGACTGTGTGTGTCTCCGATCCCTGGGGACTGGCATCCTCACATGTCTTCCTCCCCAAACTGTAATTCACAGGAGCTCGGGGGGCGGCAGAAAAGGGCAGAGTCGAGAGCCGTTGGAGGCCACAATAGCAGGACCAGAGCGTCATGAATTATTTAGCATTTACCCAAGGCAGCTTAAGACCCATTCCAAATACTGCGCAAGCAAGCACTGGGTTAATCGGCATGGATTTGTCATGAGTGGTCGGCCTAGACCCCTGAAGTTTATGTTGGGGACACTTGTTCATGCTGGGGCCCAAGACCTGCTGATTCATCTCCCCCACAGGTCATAAACTGGCAGTTGGGGCTCCTACCCCACAACAGCTGATTTTTAAACCAGAGATTTGAGGTTCCCAACACTTCTGACTCTTCATCATCTTCTGAGAGTCCTTAAAGACTCAATGGAGGCCTTGACCTTGAAGGTAAAAGAGCCCCGCATTCCAAAACAGGGGTATTTATTCTCTCTTCAACCTGAAGGGAACCTTGGAGATCGTATCACACAAGTCTCTAATTCCACAGCAGAGAAAGCCCACGGTCAGGGAAGTCAAGTGACCCAGCAGAAAGGCCATCCAAAGGGATGTTGCTACTGGACCACAGCCTTGCAGTCAATTTCTCCTTGGGAGAAGGAGATTCATGCATCACCTGGGGCTGACGTTTTGAAGCACTATGGACCCATATATCCTTGCCCTCTGGAGGAAGAAGGTCCTGCTCTACAGGGTCCTGGCTTTTCCTTCTGCATTAGGGTCTATTTTGGAGCTGAGACCACTTATAAGCAGACTTAATGGAAAAGGGGCCATGAGCATGGAGTCAAACGGACCTGCATTTAAATTCCAGCCCTGTCACTTATGTGCTGTGTGATCACAGGCAACTCATTTGATCTCTCTGATCCCCAGTTTCCTTAGGTATAAATACCTCTGAGTTGCTGTGAAGATCCAATTTGGTGATACATCAAATGCAAAAGTGCTTAATAGAATACTGAGAATAACCTAATGCTGGATGAGCACTTGCTGGATCTGAATTTGAATGAGTTTTTAGGAACACAAGGATGAATACAAAGGCTTCCAAAAATACCTTCACTCACAGCCTGTTGTAAAGATCTAAAATTCTGCCACTAGCAATATAGATTCTAGAAGAACTGTCAGTCTTTGGGAATTCACATTAAAACAAAAATTACCCCAGAACCTCAAACCAATTATTAACACCTCAGCAGGAATTATTTGCTAGGGGGAAACAATCAAGGTCTTGCAGAAATAAGAGAAAAGAGGTAAAAGAGAAGGGAACAGAAGTGAGCTATGCTGAATGGAACCAAACATCTGTCAGATTCTGTTTTCTTTGGACCAAAGGGACATGGGAGCTAGAAATCCAATGGGATTTCTAAATTCTAAAACAATCCTAGAAGCAATGCTTGTTTTATTTTCTTGTTTCCATGTTTTGCAACAGTTAAGATTGTTGACAGGGAGAAAGGGCAAGGCCCACCCACCTCCCCTAGATCTGTCTGCTCGTTCGCACTTTGTATTCTGAAAGCCGGGAATTTGCCGCTTCTGCCATTTCTTCATTCATACACCTGGCCTTTGGCAATGTGACACACACTCACTGAACTCTTGAAGACAGAGTAATAAAGCAACATCGTTCACTTGAAGAGTTCACCTTTGAGCAGAAGACACAGATTTGAAGGAAGCAATGGTAACACAACGTGATCCTTGCTTTACAGAAGAACGAACGCTGGAGGAAGACAAGTAAGGAAAGGCTTTTTTCTGGCTTGGGAACAGCCTGGAAGGCTGCACAGAGAGGAGACATTGAGTGTTGATGTGGACCAATCTGTGGGTGGAAAGAAAATTGCAACAAGGTAGGATAGCATGAGCCCCGACTGAGAGGCACAGGGGCCAAGCGTATCCGGTGACGAGCATCCCGGCCCAAGCTGCCATCTCTCAGCGCGGAAGCACCATCCTTACTCAGCTACGTGGGGCCAGGGCTGGGGAGCTGCCCGTTACCCCTCTCCTCTGTCAGCTGGCTCCCTCTTAGGCCGCACCCACAGGGGACACGGGGGTGAGGCCGGAAGGCAGGGGCATGCATGGGACTCCTCCCTTCCTGTGGGCTTGTAGCAATGGCTCGTCACCCTGACAGCAACAACCATTCCAATCTCTAGGACCCTCTGACTCCTGGACCTGTTATATCCCTCAGAGATACAAGCCCCCCTCATCAGAGAGGTAAACCCAGGAGCACGAGGGACTTTCTCCAAACTCCTGAGCTACCGCCGAAGCTGAGTAAGCCCTGCTCAGCCCCCAGGGGTGTGGGGACCGCCTCTGAAGGACCCCCTCTGAGCTCCTGAGGTTCCAACAGCTGTGGGGTAGCTCCCCCTCCTCCAAGGTCCGAGCCACATTTCCACAGAGCTCCTCGGAGCTTCCAGGTTGTAACAATCCCAATCTCTTCCCTTTGACCTTCCAGCTTTAGGATCGTAGCTGCTTCCTGTAGTTCTAGCCTCTGTAATACCCCAGTGTCCCCTTTTTGCTTTTTTCAGTCCTCCAAAACCCAGCTAATCAAGTCCCTATTTTAAACTGTCCCTATTCAAATACCTGGAGAGGTTTCTGTTTTCCTACCAGGATGCTGACTGATAAATCATCCTTGAGACACAAGATGAAGCCTGGAGATGCAGGATGGGAACTGGGTTGTGGAGGGCTCTGCATCCCATCAGGAGTGTTTGACCCCATTTGATAGAGAAGGAATGGGGAGTCCCTGCAGGTTTCCAGGAAAGAAAGGCTGTGTTGGCAGGGGTCACAGAGCTGGAGGAAGGGGTGGCTGAAGGCAGGGAGGTGAGGCAGGGGGACTTTCAATAATCCAGGCATGGCCTGTCAGGAAGCTGGCCAGGGCAGAGGAAATGATAAGAAAGGAGCATATCTGGAGACCACTCAGAGGCTTTGCTCTGTTGGTAGGTAACACAGATGCGTTTGGCGGGAGCAAGGCTAGGATTCTCCACTTCATCAGACACGTGTCCCACCCTTTCCCTTGAAGTTCAAGAGATGCGGCATCTAAAAGAGAAAGAGGTTCTGGAAGAGGCAGCGTGACACCAAGGTAAAGAGATGGGTGCTGACTGGAACTCTGCTTCCACCATAATCTACAAGAAATATTGCATAAAATACTTAGCATATCAGGACTCAGTTTCCTTACCTTCAAAATGGAGCAAATTATATCTACATTAAATGGGTTTTTTAAGTGCCATGTCTCCCAAACTGACTGATCATTACAATTATCTACAGATCCTTTGGAAAACGTCCATTATCGGACTTTGCCCTAGACATAGTGAATTAAAATTTCCCAAATACAGGTCCTGGAAACTGATTGTTTTTTTTCAGTCTTCCAGGTGATTCTAGCAGGAAGCTATGCTTGGGATACAATACGAATAATGCAAGTGACTGTCTTCTACCCCACAATTTGCTGTGGCCACCCCTCCAATGCCCACGAGGCTTGCTCCTGGCCCTTACACGATAGTCCACGTGGGTGGCCACTCATGCAGCACCTGTGCCTCTGCGCGAGAGCTTCCTCTGGCCTCAGGAGCACGCTTGGCCCTTGGGGCTGACAACTCAGGGGCATGTTGGGACAGTCACTTTGGGACTGAGTCCGAGCTGCTCGCGGAAACAGCCTCTGATCTGTCCCCTCCCGTTCACGCAAGCACTTCTCCACCTGCATCCTGGCATCACCTCCCACGTATACTCACACTCAGGTCCTTTCTGAAGGTCAACTTCCAGATGGGCCAAACCTAACACATGCATACTTGGTTACTGTCAGAGTCTCACCCCTTCCACCCCCTACAATCTTGGATCCATAGGGAGGAATGACCACCCACCCCATGCTGATCAGGTCCCGTGGAGATCAGGTTCCTCTACAGACAGTGTTTATCTCCTGGGACCACTGCAGCAAATGTGGACATTATGAAGTACTAGTGTTCCATTTCCACACGAGGAAACTGAGACCCCAACTGTGAAATGATTCACGTGAGGCTGCACGGAAAGGAGTAATACCCAGGCTTAAAATTTAGGGTTTTTTTTTTTCCATAATAGCAATGGTTCTGAGAACCTGATGAAATGTGTACATCCTCCCTTTACTCCTTCCCAGAAAAAAAAAAAATGCAGATGCTGATCTACTCATAAATTTTCGTACATTTCAGGCTATTCACGGACTTCAAATGTGTCCACAGACCCCTGTGGGAACAGGACGCGAAGGTTAACAGACACACGGTAAGAAGCCGCGAGTTTCTGGCAGGCCCTCCGTTCACCTTTCCCCCAACATCTCACTCGAGGCCACACAGCCCACCAGAAGCTCCTCTCTGTGGTTTTGAGTTAGAGCATCAGTGGAAGGCAGTGCTTATCAACACCTGGTCGGTGGGGCAAACACAGAGGAGGAGAGAGGAAGGCGCTGCTAGCTGGGAGTATCTGTCAACGGACAGCATTGACAACCAAAAATCAAACTACAAGAACAAAAATAAACAAATAAATCTATGGCTAGATTCATTTTCCGAACCCAGGCTGCAACGATCACAGACACTCAATAAACAGAAGTCTTTCAATGCAGAGGGTGTTAAAGGGAGTTTCCTTTCAGAAATAAACAATACCTCTTCTGTATCCATCAGAGGAGACTTTCTAAAGGTACCAGCTCATGTGATATTTGAAACATGAACGTCTTAGCTGATGCTCTGACAGTGGCCGTTCGTCAAGAGGCAAGACAATAAATTCAGGAGCCGGAATGTCTGACCTAAATCTTGGTTCTTAGCTTGACTAGCAGGGGGACCTCGGGCAAGTCAGCGAAACCCTCTGTTTCACTTTCTTCATCTGCACAATGGAGATGAAAATAGTGCCCACTTGGTCATGCTAACATGGAGAAGAAAGGAGTTGATACCCACACAACACTAAGAACAGTGTCTGACTCACTGAGAACTCAGTAAGTGTGAGTTGTTTGTCTTGGCCTGGGTTTCCTGGGAAATGGATCGTGGGGCAAAGCTCAGTGATAACCCTCAACAGGGGAGGTGACAGGCAAAACACTAGGAAACAAGAATGAGAGGAAAAGGAAGAGAAACAGGGAAGGAGGGAAAGCAAACCGAAGGTCCGAGATCGTGAGTTAACAAGATGGCCACAGCTTCACAAGGCAACACTGCTGGTTTTTCATCCCAAGGGTCACCTCCAGAGAGGCCACCAAGAACCACCACGTTGGTGGTGCCCACCATCCTGGCCACCACGGCCCCTTCATTCATAGGCCCATGGCTAATGTCCACTTGCCTGTCATTTTATCTCGGCAGTTGTTTAGTGCCTCTTCCCCGGGGATGACCTCAGGTGGCATTAACGTGCGGTACAAAGACCTTCACACATGGCTCTCACTTCCGTGTGCCCATCCCCCCACCCTCCAATCTTCCCACCTTTATCATTCCAGGCCCCTGACCAGTCAGCCAGAATCCCAAGTGTTACGAACCTGGGCCCTGCCCGTGGTATAAAAGACTTGCCTTTTACCTAGTAATTGAAGCTCAACTGTTTTCTTTTTTCTTTTCTTTTCAACAGCTTTATTGGGGGTATAACTGACATACAATGAACTGCACATGTTCAAAGCATACAATTAAGTTTTGACACATGTATACACCTATGAAACCAACAGCACAGTCAAGATAATTAGCATACCGGAAAGTTCCCAAGTGCCCTAGGTAATCCCTCCTTCCCCTCTGTCTCCAGGCAGTCACCCATCTTCTTTCTGTCACTTTAGGTTAGTTTGCATTTTTCAGAATTTCTATATTTTGAATCACACATCGACCTGGGTGGTTAACCTAGTAATTGAAGCTCAACTGTTCTGCCCGAGAGCGCTGGCCCTGGTCCTCAACTTCCTCAGCCCATCTGCTTGACCTCTTTTGTTCGCAACCAAAGACACCCTCTGGCTTTCACACCTGGCTTTCCGTTGCCTGTTACTCTCAGCTGTTTCTTTTCATTCTGCAGAGCATCAATAACCCCTAGCAATAGCCATCCAGTCCTGCTGTCCTTAGAGCTAATATCTTCTCCATACCTTTCAAACACCTGATATGTGGTGCCCACTACTGTATCCCCTCCTGCCAGTGCCCCATCAGTGAGGTTTAACCACTGGACCCTGACTTTGTGCTGGTGACTCTCTTTAGTCCACCTGCCTGCAGTGAAGGACTCCTCTTGCCGGCCAGAGAGTGAGCCAGCCAGCTCCAAAATTCCCCCGTAGACTAACTGCATCTTACTACCAACCTGGGTCAGCTGCACCCTAGGCTGGATTCTCTAAAACTGACTCTGAGATGGAGTTCAGGGTGCAATATATTAGTCAGGGGTCAACATCTGTGGAAACAAAGAAGAGAATGGATTGGGAAGAGGAAAGTCCAACTGTGACGCAGACCTGACGAAACCTCAGCCAGCAGCGGGGGCTCTGCGGTGACAGCTGCCATCACCGTGTCCCTGGCCAGGCCAGGATGGCGGGGCCTCTCTATTCCTGTACCTGGCGTGGTCACCAGATCAGGCTGCTCTGGGAAGGGCATGATGGGTGAGGCAGTAAGGAGACCCAGAAGGGGCTGGGGGTCGGAGGCTGGATGCCGAGGGCCTTCCCCGGGCTGAGCAGCGAGCTCCAGGGACCTGGGCAGCCCTTCGCAGCTTCCCTGTGTCCCCCACACTCAGGAAGTACCACGTCCACATCCAGGCTTCACCGGGACCATTTCCAAGCTAAAGTAGGCCTGCAGTAGCATCGCTGTCTTCCCCCGTCCCTCTCTGTGCCTCCTTGTCCCTGGTTACACCTCGCAGTGAGGGGGACCAGTCACCCTCTGTCCAGAATCCAGGGCCCTTGATGACTAGCCCCTGATTCTCAGCCCTTTGCTTATGCAGGGATCCCTTTATCAAAGGTTCTCCTCACCTTCAGGGCATGTATTTGTTATGAGGACATCTGTATACTCTGAATATTGCACTCTGTGGGCAGCCTCCGGCAGGTGGCAAACAAACTGCCATGTGCCCTGCGGGTCTTCATTTAGATAATAATTAACTAAAAGGGAGAGATTGAGGGCCTGCTGTGAGCCCCATAACTCCTGTTCTCTCTCTCTCTCTCTCTCTCTCTCTCTCTCTCTCTCTCTCTCTCTCACACACACACACACACACACACACCACACTGCAGAGCCGGTGCGAATCGCGGCTTCTGTCTGTCCACTCAGCACTTGCAGGGTGACCATTAGGTGTTGGGAGCTGGGGAGACCAGTGGGGTCCCTCATAGAGCTGGTCGTCTCTGGGGGGGATGAATAAGGCAAGGAAGACTGAAATTGCCTGCGATAAGGGCTCCGACAGAAGGTGTAACACCTACACCTGTGGGGACAGGTGAGGCTAAGCCGAGGGATGAACGTGGGTCTCTCCAGGCCAGGATGGAGAGGGTGTCTCTGCAGCATGGCCTGAGGGAGCTGCAGGCCAGGCGAGGCTGAAGAACCCCGGCAGATGGGGCGGGGGGACAGAGCGCGCCTCGGGAAAGGCCTGATGAGTCGTGCTGGGGTCTGCGAGGGCTTTCGAACAGGCGAGGGGCAAGGGCACGTGGTGTGTAGGCAGATCAGCCTACAGCCATGCTGTGGATGGAGTGAGATGTGTGTGAGTCTCAAGACTGGACACAGGGAGACAAGTGGGAGACCATGGCTGTGCTCCAGGCCAGGATGGGAGGTTTGGGTTCCAACAGCAGCAGGGAGAACAGGGAAGCCCAGACAGGTGGAGAGAGAGCAGGAAGTAAATTAATCAAACCTGAAGGCAGAAATTGGGAGTGAGGGAGAGTGAGGACTCAAGGACTCTAGGTCTCTAACTCAGACAAGAGGAGGTATAGAGAGAACGGGTTTGGGGCTAAGGCTGGGATCCAGTTGTGCACATGTTGAGTTGAAACTGCCTGTGTGCACTTAGGGGGGGGATGCCTGGTGAGCAACCGTGCACATGGGTGTGAAAGGCGGGTGTAATTTCTGTGTTAGAAATACAGATCTGGGGGTCACCACGTGTGACACCTGATGTAGTAGTTGCTACCTACCAGGTGGTACAGCCACCCCGTCCTTAGACCCTGTGTGGTAGGAGGGAGAGGTAGCAGGCAGCAGGCAGGCTGCTGAGATGAGGTCCAAGACAAGGCCTGGATTTTGAAGGAAGAGTCCAGACCATGCAGAGGAAGGTAAACTTACCATTCACGACAGTTTGCAAATCAAATCCCTCCCTTGGCCCTTCAACAGAGAGGAAGCAGAGAGCAAAGAATGGCAGAGGGCTTTTAAATGAATCATAATTAGTAACACACACATGGGCTCAGTGTGGGCGAGCAATTAGACAGCTAATTACATGGAAGCTGTGTGTTCACAAAGCCAGAGTCTCACCCCAAAACAGGGAGCTTCAGGCTACAGAAAAGCCGCCTGGAGAGACTGCGGCTGCCAGTGGGACTGGTCCAGGCCTCAAGAAAATAGTTGGTAAAGGTAGTGGGTGGGAGTGTGTGCGCACGCACATAAGGATGCTTGAATGAATCCACACCCAGAATTCTTGCGCACCTGTGATAGGAGCTGGGCTTCTGGCCTAACTGGAAGAGAAATGGATTCTCTTAACCAAGTACCACTCGAAAAATGCTGCCCACCCCCCACCCCCCGCACCCCCCCAGCTAAGGGCTTCGTTCCTACCCCAGGGCCCTGGGGGCTGGACTTGTGCGTAGCAACGGCTCCATCTAGCGATGGGCGCTGGAATCGTTCATGGCGTCTACTGCCCCGCGGACCTCGGGGGACCCCTTCTGGGGGTCCACACCCCAGAGTTCTGGGGTGGTGGGGTCTGCGTGGCATTAGGGGACTGGTTCCTGGTTAGCCACGTCCTGAGCCACTGCTAGGACAGAATGTTCATCCACAGTGGAACTGTAGAAACAGGCCAAGCACAGAGAAAATTATGGGGCATTTTTGCCTGTTTCTCAATTTATTTTTCACAAACCTTTTTGTCTTCAACAGCCTCAGGCTCTATGTGGGGCTTGCAGCTTAACTGTGGTTTTCTCTCCTTTTTTATTTCTTTTCCCTCACAAACAGGAGGAAGAAAGCCTTCCTCAGAAACAAAGGGTTTTGCATTCCAACAGGCTGGGTGCCAGGGGCAAGTATCCACCTGGAAGATTCAGTGATGGAGAAACCCCTGAAGGGGCAGAGGGAGAAGGGATAGGGGACGATGTCCGCCCCGCCCCCCACCCCACCCCCGTGCCTCGTGCCTCAATTTCTCCCTTCGCCTCAGCCCTGTCCCCCACTACTCCTGTATCCACACATAGGCTGATCCCTGCCAAGGACACACTGAAGGAAGAGGCCAGACAGAGGCCAGAAAAATGGCGAGAGGACCAGTGTGGTCAGTGCTGCAGTGGGAGAAGGACAGTTGGGGAGTTGAAAACAGAATTCAACAGAGTGTATTTTAAAGGCCTTATGGTCTTGATTCATGAATCGGGTACCAGCTCACCCAGCAGATAGGAAGGAGCTCTGAAGAGCTGTACAAAATGGAAGACTTTTCTAGGTAAAAGAGGGCAGGACAAGGACGTTTCCAGCAAAGAGTCGATTGTGTCAGGCAAGGTCACCTTCCCCTGGGGCGGTGTCAGGGGTCTCCCAGGCAGGACCCCTCACCAGTGCTGACCAGGTCATGCCAGATGACCTGAAGACCCCACTCCCTGGAGAGGTTGAAACTGCAATTAGGTGAGGTATGAAGTCACAGTTTGGTGACTGAGCACAAGTGACTCCATTTGGGGCCTGTTATCTCTTTCGTAACTGGGGGAAACTTTTTTTTCTTGTTTCTGGAGAAAGGAATTTGGAACTGAGTGCTGAGGAGAGGTGACCACCTTAAGAAGAAGTACAGGGCAGAGGGCAATTGTTAGCAGAGAAACCAGCAATTAAGAATGCTGTGGGGTCTCGAGACGGGGGCTGCCAGCAGGTCTGGGAGCCGCAGCAATTCAGCAAAGCCGTGAGCCTTTAAGAGATCTCACCTTGGGTGGCAGGATAGCAATTTCCTGTGTATTCTGGATCTAACACACTAATACACAGAGCAAGCTGGCTGTCAACCCAGCTGAAGGTGATTCAAGGATAGAGAAGCAAACCCTCCCCTGTACGTACCACCCACTATGAAATCAGAGGTAAACACGCAAAAAGGAAGGGAGAGCTGAGATGAACGCCCTTCCCCAACATGCACGTCGCATCCCTGGCATGTCTGCCGCTGACACAGACCACATCCCTCAAGAACAGAACTACCCTCCGAATTCAAATGCGCTATTTTGCACATAGATGCAGAAACAAGGCTGTTGCCAACACTTCTAATGGAAAAATGGCAGTCTGGCTACACAGGGAAAGCAGACTCTTTCACTCTATGAAATCGCCTATATGAAATCAGAAATAAAACTGCAAGAGAAGCAAGAAAAGCTTGAGCAGGAACTCTCCCCTGGGCATAAAAATGAGTTGAACTGAGCAAAATCATAAATGCAAACCATCCACATCACCTTTGCCACAGGGGACGATGCCCCAGAATAGAATTTAATGCCAAATTAAATGTTCCATCCACCTCTCCCAGCAACAGAGCTGTAGAAGGGGAAAACAAATCAAGGTTGCTGCTGCTCTCGCTGAAGGGCTGGCTGATGGCACATACATAAGCACAGAGGAAGCAGCTTATCTGGGCGTGGGATGCCTTGGGCCCAGAGGGGTCGGCGAATGGGGGGCAGCCACCACAGGGGCCGTCCCATTAATTCTCCTCTGGCACCTCAAACGGCATTTCCCCTTTCTCTGCAGAGGTTTTAGAATCTCCCAGACTTCTGCTTTGCAAATAAGTTCATCTGTATCATTTTTCTAGATTCCACATATAAGCGATATTATATCATATTTTTCTCTTTCTGACTTACTTCACTCTGTATGGCAGTCTCTAGGGAACAAACGTATGGATACCAAGGGGGGAAGGGGGCAGTGGGATGAACTGGGACATTGGGATTGACATATATACACTACGATATGTAAAATAGGTAACTGATGAGAACCTACTGTACAGCACAGGGAACTCTACTCAATGCTCTGTGGTGACCTAAATGGGAAGGAAATCAAAAAAAAAAGAGGGGATATATGTATACGTATAGCTGATTCACTGTGCTGTACAGCAGAAACTAACACAACGTTGTAAAGCAACTATCCTCCAATAAAAATTAATTAAAAAAAAAAAAGAACCTCCCAGACTTTACCCAATGCCCTGGGAGAGTATGGATTACAATCGGAGCACCTGGGTCGGGGGGAACAGCAGGGCTGGGGGTGGGGGCATTTCCATAGCAGGCATCGAATGCCAAATCCACAACGTGCCTCCCGCTTGCTTCAGCATCTATGGTACCACCATGGTAAGGAGACACGTGCATAGCACAAACCCCCCTGGGCTTGCATTCAGATCTGAATTCAGTGTGGGGTGGCCTTGATCAGTCCCTCCTGGGAGCACTGGACCTCAGTGTTCTTGCTGGTTGTGCAGGCTGGGACTTGCACAAGGTATTCTCAACAATTCCTCTCCGGTGTGTTATTTGATGTGGGAACCCTTGCAGAAGGGTAGAGGGAGGCATGGCTCTGGACTCAGTGCCACGGAAGACAAACAATGGTCGGGTCCACGGACAGATCAAGCATCACTTTTACTCCTGGTGGGGGCTTATGTGTATTTCCACTGGGAAGAAGTATCATCTTTATCCTTAGAAAACAAATAAACAAAAACAGCCACTGGCCTCTAGTGAAAATGCATACCGTTGCTTCACTGTGTAACTGCATTCCTAGAAATCTCATACTAAAGCGGATTGTTATGAACCAAACACCATTTCCCTACAGGAAGACTGCTATAACTGGGACTTGTGTTCCTCATCAAGAATTTGGCATCAAATAAATCATAGACTTTGTTAGCAGTATGATATAAGGGGGGAACTATAAACTTCTATAATCATTTAAAATAGTAAAATTGAGCTCCAACTCACATAAAATGGGCATAAGTGTATTGTACATGTTGATTATGCAAGAAACCCCAATGTGCTATAAAGTACAGATAGAACACATAAAACTCGAAAATTAGTGTACCATAAATTCAACCTGAAACCAGCATACTAGCTATAATAAATTTCATTAAACATTAAATGAACAATAATTTGGTTTTCTTCCTTAGAACTTGGAAGGGCTGATTTGGCAAACCTGAATCTCTTAACCACAACCACAAAAGTTAGCTTATGTCCATGTGTTATTTTTCCTGTCGATGGTTTCTGCTAACAAGCAGAGGAGTTTGGGCTATTGCAGTAACTGTGGAGGGGGCCATGTCAAAGGAAGAGAGTAGATGCCGATGTACATTTGGTCTTTGAAGGTGATGATGATGGCATTTTTTCCCAAAATAGACATCATTTAAGTAACAGCTTATCTAACGTATTTCCCCTTCACCCCTTCTTGCCTCCTCCCTTTTGTTCAAAAGTTGTTCTCTGTATTGGATCAAATAAAGGCCAACCAATAAGAGAAGAGTGAGTGCCACTTAAATCACTCCACGACACTTTGTTGACAGCTATTAGAGACCTTCACACCTTATCGGGAAAAGGAAAACAATTATAAGTCATTCAAATGGCCTTTAAAAAGAATGTTAAAACATTTCTCTCTGACATAAGACAGTTGTAGGAATGCACATTGACTGGCCACAGCTTTTGTGGAACACAAAATAAATCATCTCTCATATTTTCATATACTTTACAGTTTAATACTATTATGTAGTTCGATTATCATAGCTATCTGGTTAGGAAAATATGTCAGGCACTATGATTTCCTATTTTATAATCAAAGAAACAAAAGTTTAGATAGCTGAAGGGACTTATTTGGGGTTACAAAATGAGAAAAATGTATTAAGAGCCGAGACATTATTCTAAAAGTATGGAGAGACGTTGTCCACAAGTATTTCATAAACATGAGTCCACGAATCCTAAAAGAACAATAATGATGGGAGGTAATTTAGAGGTACCACCCCATACAAGTGTCCCCTTTGTAATAGTGCATTTCAAATCACCCCATGGTCCACGGCAGTCCGTTCTGTTCTACCGGGACGCTCCTAAGGAAGGTTAATTATCCCACAAGGCAAAACGCTCCATTTTTTGACAAACTGTTTCAATTGTTAGAAAAGTCTTCCTCCATTTATACTAATGTTGCTTTATAGCATCTCAAAGACTATGCCTAATCCTTCTTCCACACAATATTTTAAACATTTGAAGGTAGCTATCGTGTTTCCCACTCATAAGGCATGACTTCTAGACTCTCTGTCCTCCTGGTGGCCATTCTTTGATTCATCCATGCCACTCTTAAAACCAGGTGCCCAGAAGTGACCATAAAACTCCTAGAGAACTCTGACCAGTATATAGTGCACTGAAATTTCTATTAATATAGCTTAACACAACAGTAACTTTGGGCAGATACATCGTGGTGTTGGCTATTATCAAGCTTGCATCCAACTAAAACCTCTGTTTTTTCCTCCATAATCTGCTATTGAGCCAGTGCTCTCCCATCATAATCATATTAGGTTGTGACATTAGCAAACGGGGGAGGCTTATCTTCATGTGTTCAGTGTTTCTCAATATGGAGTGCTAATGGAATTTTGGTCAGGATAATTCTTTGCTGTATGGGACTGGCCCATACATTGCAGGATGCAATTAAGTATTAGTGACAACATTTGATTGTCTTTGTGACAATCAAAAATGGCCTTTACACCTCCAAAACTCCCTTAAGAAAGAGATTCCACTGCAGTTGAGACTCTTCATCAAACTATCCACTGACATGTTGCAATATGAAGAAAGGAGCCTTTGGTCAGGCCAGTATAGCCTTCCTTTAAGGTTTGACATGTATTTTATGGTGAAAACAAAAGACATATCCTATGTCTATGATTTTTATCCAGCTACACATCCACCTAAATGTACAACAGTAATCCTCATTTCTCTTTCTTATTAATGAAGACAGGATGAAAACGTTTGAAAATTACACTTCCGGAACAATAGCAGAGAAACTTAGCACCGGTAGAACAGGACAATAGTTGGCTAGAGTTGTGGGAGCCAATCTCCGAAGTTGGCTCCTCAGTGAGCCTTGACACCTGGTGCTCGTGACCTTCTATTATCCTTTTCTTGGACACGGGCTGGCTCTTTGCACGCTTGAATCACTAAATGCAGTTTAAGCAATGCTCCCAAGGTTAGGTCAGCAGTCCTGAAGCTTCTGCTTTGCTTTTCTGGAACACTCTCTTTGGGAGCCCTTAGCTGCCATACAAGAAGTCTGACTACGCCCAGCCCCTGTTCTTGTGAGGCCATACATAGATCCTCCCAACTGAGCCTGATCCCTTTTAGCCATGGCTTACAAGGTGCCAGTCACTGAAGCAAAGCCATCTTTAACTTTCCAGACAAGCTTATGTGCAAGCCGTATACCACTGAGGTGACTTCACTCAACGCCATGTGACGCAGAAGAATTGCCAGGAGTAAGTTTTCCTGTACTCCTGACCCACAAGGTTATGAGATGTAATAAAATTTGATAGAAGGGCTTGTATTCCTTCCTCCCTAAAATTCATATTCTGCAGCAAACTGTGCATTCATTTATTCACTCATTCATCATACATTTATTAAAACTCCTATTGTGTTCCAGCATTTTGAGTGACGTTGGGAATAAAGTAGGTGATAAAAAATCCACTGTCTCTGAGCTCAGAAACATCACAGTAGAATGTAGGGGATTCATACACTAATAATTAGAAGAGAATTTAAAGAAGCATGAGAGAGGTAAATGTGGGCTGCTGTGAAAGTACAGAGAAAGACCTAGAGTTGGGGAAAAAGATGTCATGGAGGCTTTTGGCAGTAGGGAGTCATAAAAGGCAAGACAATTATCCAGGCAAAATAAAGAGGGTTAAAAGGATTTTTCAAGCAGAGGGAGCAGCACGTAATGGCCAACAGTTTTGAAAGACACAGTGCATTGGAAGCTAGAGGCCAGAGTATGAGGAAGTAGTTAATGGTGATGAGGGAGATTGACAGAATATAATAAGAAAAGAAGCAGGAAAAGTAAGCAAAAGCAAGATCTTTGAAAGTCGCTAAATGCCGTGTATGGTACTCAGCCTCCAAATGGACCCACCATGAACCCTGCATTCTAGCATCTAGACATTTGTGTGGTCCCCTCCTGCATGGAGGTTGGTCTGTATGACCAGAGCATAAAGCAGGAGTGATGGTGTGCCACACCTGAAATTAGGCTATAAAGCACTGCGGCTTCCATCTTTCGTGCTCTCTCTCTCTGGAGAGACCCATGAGGTAAAAAAGTGAAGATTCCTGCCAACACTCATGTGAATGAGCTTGAAGTAGATCCCACAGCCAAGTCTCCAGAGACTGAAGCCCAGGCCAAAAGCTCGACCGCAGCCCCACGAGAGACCCTAAGCCAGGACACCAGCCAAGCCACACTCACATTCCTATCGCTCGGAAGCCGTATGACAGAGTAAACGTTTGCTGCTTTAAGCCGCTAAGTCTGGGAATTATTTTTTATGCAGCAGTAATAATACACGATGCTGAGAGGTTTAAACATTATCCTGAAATTGACAGAAAGCCTTTATAGGATTTTAAAGGGCTAGACAACTATTTGAACATGGGAAAAGTCACTGGGTTAGCAGTGTGGAGGGTAATGTGAAAGAGAAAAAGGGGATCCCTGAAAAGAGACCACCATAAAGTAGTTCTGAAAGGATAAAGAACTGTACCAAAACTATTGAAAAGGAAGGAAGAAAAAGATAGAGATTTAGGCTATTCTATTAATAATCCCAGTTTTCCGGTTTAGACAATTGGGTAAGCAGAGGCACAGTCACTGAGGCAGAAGACAGGAAAGGGGTAGGACTTGGAATCTGCAGCAAAGATGATGTACTTAGATTTCAACATGTTAAGATTAAGCAGCCCATGAAACATCCCAGAGGGGCTGAAAAGACACATTGGATGTACGGACTGTGGACTCAGTGCTGCTCTGGGCCACGACAGTCACCAGCATCACACTGGAGACTGAGGCCATGGATTAGCATGTGCGCCCTGAGGAGAGGGTATGGGGCAGGAATAGCAGGAAACTGGCAGAACCAAAGCCTGTTTCCCAGTTGTACCCTGTCTCCTCTAAACCCTGGACTAGATGTATCAGGGATTTAGCCCCTTCTCTGTAGCCCAGGATTATAACAACTGTATTGTCAGATAAGAAAATCACTCTATTCCAAGTTCATGGAAGAAAGCAAATACTTGAGTATTCTATAATGATTTTTAGCTTGCTTATTCCTTTGCTTAAGTCAAAGGTGATTCCTGCAAGTCTGGATGCTCCCTGCAGAAATCCAAGGCTAAAGATATAGACTAATTTCTCCACCAAGTCCCCAAGGAAACAGAGAGCAATGCTGCTGTGGGAGCACCTGATCATAGACAACGTGCACCAGGGGAAATGTGCCCTAAAAGTAGCAAATCAGATGAAAGAGAAAGGTGTAAAATATCTGTATTAATCAGGGTTCTCCAGAGAAACAGAGTCAACAGTGTGTGTGTGTGTGCGCACGTGTGTGTGTGTGTGTGTGTGTGTAGAAAAAGATTTATGATAAGGAATTGGTTAATGTGATGGTGAAGGCTGGCAAGTCCAACATCTGCCAGGTGGGTTAGCAGGAGGGACACCCAGGGGAGATTCAATGTTGCAGTTCTAGTCGGGAAGCCATCTGCTGGCAGGATTCCCTCTTCTTCTGGGAGCTCAGACTTCGTTCCATTCAGGCCTTCAACTGATTGGACGAGGCCCACCCAATTTACAGAGGGCAATCTGCTTTACTCAAAGTCCACCAGTTTAAATGTTAATGTCATTCCATAAAAATCCTTCACAGGAACATCCAGAACAATGTTTGATCGTGTGTCTGGCACCATGGCCTGGTCACACTGACACATAAAGTTAACCATCCCAAAATCTGTGGCAGGCAGGGGTGGGGAAGTAAAACTGATGTTTACTGTTGTTCACCACTGAATTCCTCTTTGCAGCCAACACAGCGCCGTGTATAGTGCTGAGCACATAGTAGGCCCTCAGCTAAATGGTTCGTGAAGACATTCACAATCCTGGACATGTCCAAATACAGCTCATTTGACAAAGACAACATCGAAGTCACAGAGGGACCTTATTCTCCAGTGTTTGTCGGAAAGGTCAACAAAAAGCCCACCCCAACCACCATGTGCTGTTCTGACTGTACCCCTTTCCCTGTGGTCTTCACAGCAGCAGGCAGTGGGTGAGGACGGTGACTGTTGGGGTGCCCCTCCCCCATCCCTAATGAACCATCCTTGTGTGTTCCTGATCAAGTCCCCCACTGCTGTCTAAAGTGAAAAGAAAATGTCCTGGAAAGAGGTGATTTGTCTGCATCTGGAAAGATACCAGTCATTTTGTGTGTATTTGTTTTGCTTTTCCTTCAGGAGACAGTGAGGGGAAACTAAATGAGCTTTTCTCACTTTGGAACATTGTGAAATTCAGAATGAAGCAGGCTGTGGGTGGCTGCTCAGGGCACCGTGAGCTAGTGAAGAGAGCAAAAAAACTCAAGTCAGGGCAGATCTGGAGCAGAGCACAGGGTAGGCGGAGGCAGCTGGGCCAGAAAGACACACTCCCCCACCTTCACTGTGGAGATGCATCTGGAGGGATGGTCGAGATACCGGGGTCTCTGTAGCCCAATCGATCCCTTAAAAATGCTGGTTGATGGTTTTTTTGCTCACTAAGTTTCTTCCTAAGGAAGGACTACTTAATCTGGTCCACAGACCCCTCGGGAAGCCAAGGAGAGAATTCAGGGAGTCCATGAACTTGGATGGCAAAATAACATATATATTTTTTCACTACTCTTTAGCTGAATCGAACGTTTCCCAATAAGCTGAATGTACGCAAGGAACCCCAGAATTATTAGCAGTATCTGTTGCAGACATCTGAAAATATCTTTTATGCTCATCTCTTCTTCATCCTGCCGCAGCTTGGTGGTCCCTGCCCACACCAGGGTTCTGCAGGTCCCAAAATTTAAGGTGCCTGAATTTTCCTATGTTTTCCAATGTAGATGTACCAGTAAAAAAGCAAATGCTGCCTTTTGATCTCCATGTAGATCCTTGGATCCACTTTTAACTGGTTAGAAGTCAGAGAGCAAGCGGAGTGAGTAAGTTCTCTGGCCAAAAAACCTCCCAGGGCAGGGGGGGCTTATCATTCATTTGGATACCAAATTATAGAACCGAATTACGGGGTTGGGCCCCCTGATTCACTGTAGGGAATCCAGTCCCTTCCCCCGGCGGGAGTACTTGAACCTTGCACCAATCTGTCTTCATGCTGCGCATCAGCTTTCTCTGCAAGTCACCGCCTCAGGTTTTTCTGCCCATTCCCTCCGATTTCTCACGGCTGCTTCTCAGCACCACCCCAGCCCTCCGCCACCTCCATCCCCCAAGGTGTAGACCTCCCTCGATCCCTCCATTACAGCTCTAAGCACAGCTCACCCAGAACTGCAGTAGTTTAAAAACGTGATTGAAGTTTAGGGGGGAAAGGAACTACAAGAATTAAAAGGGAGAATTAAAATTAAATGATGATGTATAATTCTCCCAAATCCACCGACAAGTCTCTCCACAGGGGTCGTGAATGGTCACCTTTTTTCTAAACCTTCTGTCATGTGACTGGCGCCCACTGACCACCCGGGTCAGGAGTCCCTTCAATTTGTCCTCCTTGCCTCAAGGTCAGGTTGCCCTTCCCAACTCTCAGGCTCCAACTAGAGGAATCAAAGCCCATGAACGTCATGATATTCTCTCCAAACGCGATAGGAAGACATCCTTATTTAACTATTAAATAGAATATCTAAGTCTGAAGTATGGGAATTGAGATCATGTCCCCCAGTTCCAGGCTTCCTAAGAACTCCAGGCAATATTAGCCTCAAAGCCGCGTGAATACAATGCTTGAAAAGGTGACCCTCCCGTTACAAAGGAAGCTTGGCAGGACACACCCAAAATGAACCATTTGGGGAATCCTAGGCAGCTTCTACATTGTTCTACATTGTTCCAATGTAGAAGCTGCATACAATTCCCCAAATGGTAAGTTTCAACAATCTTAAGGTCCATTTTCTACCTTGAGAATAGGAGCAACTATTGTTAGCACTCACACAGCACTTTGGGGGCAGAGGGAAGGAGGCATCTGTTACAGAACAGGGATGGAGGAATGGCTTGTTTATTCCAGTGCTCTTAGGGGAGATTACAGAAGGCTCCATGGAGGAGGTGTCTCTTGGATTAAAATGAAGGATGAGCGTACATATCTGTGGGCACCGAAGAACGGCCGGCCAGTGCACCGTGCGGGTGATACAGAATGGTGAGGATGGGCGCCCAAGGCTCTGTGGGCCCCTCACCTCCACGACTTTTACTGAACCTTGAAATGGCTTTTGAAGTTAACAATCACCCCAGAGGATACAACAGTAGACACAGAGAATACAACAGTAGACACTCAAAGATATGAAGGTTTTGTTAAGTAGCCCCCAGTTAATCCAACAACACACCTCAGTCCTTGGTGGCCGTGTATAAACTCTACCAAGGGTGTGTGTCTTAGGTTCCCTAGGAAACGTCTATAGCCAGACAAACAGATAATGCCTAATAGAGATAAAGAGAGTCTAAGGAAAGCTATGAAATCAGCTTTTCAGGCAAGGTATGTTCATTTCAAGCATATAATTTTTTGTAATATCCTCTCAGTATCGAGAAGGAAAGTGTCAGAGGACAAGTTAGAATGGGGGCATGGTGTGGGTCTGCCGCAGCCTGTGTGAGCAGAGGCAGACCTGTCCGGTTTGCATCTGAATTTGTCTTTGCTCGGGGTACCCAGCTTATTGTCCCAAACTTCTCCAATCCAGCAAAGGAGCCTAGAAATATACTGTATCCTTTCGAAGCACAATTGAAAAAAAAAACCTAAGGAGGCAACTATGTGACTACTTCCTGACGGATACAGCATAGCATTCAGACTGCTTAACAAACCTCTGGAAGAGAACAATGTCTGAGGAGCTTTGAGTTTGAGTTCCGTATATTTTAGGAGAAAAAAAAGTTTTATTTAATTAAGTGATGGCTAATGAACTATTAAAGCAACACCCTTGCTAATTAAAGAAATAAATTGAACTTGCTGGACCTTTCAGCTGCTTGGAAACCCTCCGCTTCTAATGTTTTCTAGCTGAACAGAAGGTTTCCATCCCAAAATGAGTCAACGAGTTAGAGAAAAGAGGTATCAAGGCCAGGTGGCTGGACGAAGCCTCCAGAAAGGGCAGCCGGATGTGCATGCAGAAGTGATCCAGGCATGCTGTGGATGGTTTAGCTCAGGTAGATGCCTGTGTATCACTACTACTGTATCACCAAGCATCTAGAATAGCTCTGGTGCTAGTAGATGCTAAAAAAAAAAACAAACACACACACAGAAAAATAAATGTGTGTGTGTGTGTGTGTGTGTGTGTGTGTGTTGAATGAATAAATGAATGACTGCTTACCTCTCAAAGAGCCCTTTTGTTTTCAATATACCTTGGGGGTCTGACTTTTCCTAATCCAAAGTGTGAGTCAACCAGAGTCAACAGCAGGTGATATGTGAAGTGATCAATATTAACTTGGCAAAAGAGGTTAAGAGCCTTGTTCCGTGTCATAAACTAACATGCAGGCCAGGTCAACATACTCCCTCTCTGAAGACCCTATTGAGAGAACGTCTAAAAATTGGGCCCTTGATTCCCATCTTCCACCAAGGGAAGGTACTTGGTATAACTGAGGACGCTCTGCAAGCACTCAGAATCTCTGCTAGAAGTCATCACCAAAGCTGTTTGTTTCCTCCTGTAATTCCAGACTCAGTGCATTTGTCTCAGGCTCCTGGAGACCTGGGGCAACACATTATGTGGTGTCGTCCAGGGCCATGCCACTTAGCAAGTTTTGCTTATGTCAACATTATGCACTGCACACATTTTTTTTTCTTTTGCTGGGGGCAGCTGAAAGTAAGTGACACTAATTTCTATTCTGCAGTTATCCAAATATTGCACTCACAACACAATCCATAAACGTAATGACTACTCATCAATAAAGCAGAGGAATGTCTGAGAAACCCTAATTGTCACCCCCCCAAAAAATTTTAACAATAAAAACAAAAACGCTGCCAAATGGTGGGTCCCTTATCTTAATTACAGGCTTATTTGCATTAAAATGAAGGTTATTCTATAATTACTACCAAATGTTTCGTGTTGAGGTTGAAATACCTCTCTGCAGGCTGTCTGTCCGTTTCCTTTCCATTTTCCCTTGTCATTCGTCTCCTCTATAATCCTCTGACAGAGAGTGCTGCTCTTAATTCCCTTTCCAAGAGCATCACCACCTGAGGGCACCTTGTGGATTCTGGGGCACCCCACTGAGGTCCTTCTACAGGATGGCATAGAGAGAATTAAAGAAACCTTGGGACTTCCCTGGCAGTCGAGTGGTTAAGACTCCACACTTCCAATGCAGGGGGCGCAAGTTCCATCCCTGGTCGGGGAACAAAGATCCCACATGCCACATGGCGTGGCCAAAAGATAAAAAAATATACATACAATAAAAAAGAAAAGAAACCTCTCTCCACCCACAATAAACAACCTCAAGATGTGCCGGCTTGAGAGCAGAATTAGCATGGCCTGACTCTGCACTGGCTGTGATGCTGAGAATCCCCACTACCTCCCCTGCGCCCCTACCATACCCTCAACAAACTGCAACATTCATCAACAAACACAGTCTACTTTTTTTTTCCTGGCTGCGCCGCGAGGCTTGCGGGATCTTAGTTCCCCAACCAGGGATCGAACCCAGGCCCTCTGCACTGAAAGCGCGGAATCCTAACCACTGGACTGCCAGGGAATTCATTGGATGAATTCATTGGATGAATGTGTATGGCTTTGCAGGCTGCAGTGGCATCCACCCTCCTTAGAGAAGCGGCGGCTCTACAGGTTCGCCTCAGGCCCCCATCCTCCTCCAAAATGGTGAAGATGTTACTACCGTGGGGCACGCCTCCTAGAATTGCCGGTTTCACTGCAGCAGCAGGGCTCTGCCTGGCTCCCTCCTTCCCACTAAAGCACTGCCGGAACCTGAGTTCACCACCTCTTCTTCAAGTCCCCGTGGAATTAGCAGCAGCCGACGGGCTAGGTCGCTAAGCAGGCTCCACAGAGGTCTTCCCTGCACCTGGGGCTCCCTGACCCCAACCTCACCTCTGTGACTTCTAGCGTGCAGGGCCTTGGTGGTGTGGAGAGGCTGCCGCCTCCCCTGCTCTCCCCAGCCCCTGGTCCATGCCGGCCCACCCACCGGAGAGGAAGAAGGCTGTTCCCGTAGCTTCCCAGGGAGCAGGGCTTTGTGCCTTGTGCTGCCTCCTTTGCACGTGCTCCCCCTTATTAGTTCCTTCCTGCACACAGTCCCTTCATCTCCTCCTCCTTTGAAAGCAGCCTCGGCGAGTTCTCCCCTCGCTGCCCCGATGGTGGGGGGGACGACCCCGGCCCCCCGCCGGGGGACCTTCGCTTTGATGCTCCGACTTTACTGCGCGTCATTTGTATTCCGTGCTTCCCGTTCCCGCTCTTGCCCAGTGTGTTTTGATGAGCTTCTCTCTGCACTCATATTGTCTCAGTCGTTAACCACCCATTTGCAAGTCTGTAATTTACTTTTGATCATTCATTTTATGAGGCGCACAGGGTAAAAAGCCGCCGACGCTGTTCTTCCCTTCGTTTCCCCTCCGACTCGGTCTAGTTTGCCGCTGAAGATTCTCTCCCAGTCCCGGACCCTGTTGCCGTATCATCTCGTACGTAAGGAGGCCTGTGCTGCCTTGACCTTCCTAGGAGAGATTTGCCTTCTGCTTCGCCTTCTGATGTGGTTCATTAGGTCGTGTCCCCTCCCCTTAGGGATCAGCTTTCCTGGGAAACGGAGGAGTTGGCGCAGGCAATTCTTTGGGGGTCTACTGACTGACAGAAGGGGGAATCGCTGGCAGAACGATGGGATTGCACCAAACCCCCAGGAGAAGGAGTTACCGGCGAAGGCTCAGCAACACCTCCCAAACTGACATTTCACAGCCGTTTTCTATTTGGCAGGAAACAGCGTCAGCCCGGGAGGAGGAGGCGCTCTGAGCATCTGGCTGTATCTCCCTCCTTCCCGTGGTCAGCAGGATTTCCAAGGAATAAAACCTGCTGCCTCTCTCTTCCCAGAGGGGAGAAGAGACGCCCAGGCTCACGAAGCCCAGTTTGAAATGAGCTTCTCCGGTGTTCCTCCCATTTTGTGTTCTTCCTTTTTCTCTTTGGAAGCACACACTGTTCCTGAAGGAGAAATCAGCCCTCACAGGATTCCACACGGCAGAGCCTTCGTTAGCAACCTTTCTGGCTGGTGTGGTCACAAGAGATCCTTGGGCCCCTGCAGACATTCCTGGGATACCCCCCAGGCTCTCCCCCTCCCCCACCCCACCCTCTTCCTCCCCTGGGGTCGCTCTTAGCACCTCTGAAGTTGGGTCATGGCGGGGAGCATATCTTTCAGGGATTTCATGGCATTGTGCAAATTGGGAACGTCTGAAAGTGAAACCAGGCACTAGTCACAGGTGAGCAAGGACACAAGGTCTGAACCAGAACAGTCCCTGGCTGTCCATCTTCCAAATTCCACTCCCAGGGCTGAGTCTCGGTGTAAGAGAAAATGTGAAGACTCCCTCCCTTCCCAAAACTGGGCTGGGGGAAAAAAATGGGTGCTTGCGGTCTTGACTTGAAATTCAAAATGGGTTTTCACATAAAAATAATGGCATACGGGCTTCCCTGGTGGCACAGTGGTTGAGAGTCCACCTGCCAATGCAGGGGACATGGGTTCGTGCCCCGGTCCAGGAAGATCCCACATGCCGCGGAGCAGCTGCGCCCGTGAGCCATGTCCGCTGAGCCTGCGCGTCCAGAGCCTGTTGCTCCGCAACGGGAGAGGCCACAACAGTGAGAGGCCTGCGTACCACAAAAAAAAAAATAATAATAATGGCATACATGGTGGTTAGAATTGTCCATTATGAGTTATGAGATCCTTCTTCCCTTTAGGACTTGGGTTGAGGTAAGGATTCTCAACATGGTACCACGCTCTGCTGTGAGTCAGCAGTTCTGTTTTTAGATCCACCAGTTCTTCCCAATGGTCTCAGATAACGCACTGCAGTCCATGCACACAGCTACAGTCATGAGCCAGTGAGTTGAAGGTAAAATCCCTGGCCAAAAAAATAATTTAAATGAAAGGCTTTCTTGTATTTCAGAAGACGCTGGGTGCAGTGAACTTCAGAGATGCAGTTCTGAGCTGCTAGAAGCCTCAGGGTCAGAGTTCCAATCAGCAAACAGCTTTCTACAGATGCCTTCTGACTTGGGAAGCCAGCACAGAGAGGTCTTTCCCAAGATGAGGGTGCAAAGGCCCCATGCATAGCTGGATTACGCCTCAGCAGGTAGCCTCCAAATTTTAAGTGGAGCAAACAGCTTACTCTCAATCCCTTTTTATTACGAGGCCAGACAATCTTTAAAGAAATTAGTAAATCTAACATATCTTCGTTGCTAATTAGTATCCCTGGATCCAAAAAATCTTAAAAGGAGAACATTATCGAACCTAGAACATTGTCAGTGTAATCGCCCCAAAATACAACTGGGTGGAATTGCCGGTCTGTCCTAAAACTTCCACTAGGCACGTCAAGATTGTTTCCCCAGGCTTACTGTTACCTGCCCTGTGTGACCTGGCCCTACTGCTCCAAGCAGCCCTGCTTCCCCGCGGGCTCAGCACAAGCTCCCCACGAGGCTCCTGCCAGCCCGCCCCAAACATAGAGCTTTCTTAGTCCTCCAGCGTCTGGGTGTGTTACCCTCCAGAACACGACTCACCCACTTTCAGGACCCAAGGTAAATTCTGCTTCCTGGCCTCCCAACGATCCAAACACACATTACCTCCCTCAGGAATCCTGCGGTGGTCCTATCACCCTCCTCTCATCTCTGCATGTCCACCGAGCAACCCAGGTACATAAAAAACTCCTTTGGTAGGGCCAAATATTGGCAATTCCAAATAAATAAAGCTAATTTACGTCTTTGTCTTCTGCCCAGTCACCCGTATCACTAGTGCTAGGCATGACACAGGGGCTCAATAGACCCGAGTTAATAAGTTAATTGATTCATCGTTAGAAAAACACCCTCCGACTAGTGCACCCACATGTATAACCTACTACTTAGTATGGGCAGAATACTGCCCTGTGAAAACTTATGCTGAACGACAATACCCGTGTATCCTGATTGGCAGTGATTATTCAGCAGCTGGGCCCTGGGTGAGACGCGGGCTCCCAATGAAAGGACTCCCAATGAAAGGCTCCAGCTCTGAAGGCAAAGAAGAGCAGAAAAAAGAAAGGAGAGTGAGCGGGTCTGGTGAACTATGTAGAAAATGAAGACGTGGTCAGACAAGTGGCCCAGAGACTCAGACCTGAGATGCTGTCCTCGTTCCCTCGCTGAACCCCGAGCATCTGTGGATCAGCACGTTGAGGGATAAGGCGAAGACTCTGGCCCGGAGAGCTCCCAGCATGTCCGGGAGATGTGAAAACAGCAAAGCCTGATCCTTGGTAAGCAGGGCTGTAACACAGATGCAAACAGAAGGCTATGGGGGAAAGGAGGTCGTTCATCCTTCCTGGAGGAACCGGGGAAAATGTCACAGGACGTGAAACTTTGGAGCTGGGTCTTGAGGGATGAGCGGGTGTTTACTGGAGAGGAAACCAGGGGAGAATATTTCAGGCCAAGGGAACAGCTTGTGCAATAGGGAGAGAGTAAGATGGAACCAGGAGCAAGATGGGAACCCAGACTTGCACAGCCAGGGGCCGAGATGCTGAAGAAAAGCTTAGTTCAGATCTGGGATGACCCTGGGGAACAGGAGACAAACAGAATCTCAAGGAGTCGGGGAGAAAAGGGGCAGGAATAAGGTGGTTACAGGTGGCCCCAGAGTGATAGCTCAATATGACATCTCCAAACCAGGCCTTTGGTCTCCTCTGGAACCGACTGCCAAGCTCCACGTAACCTCAGGGGTGCCCTCACACCTGTATTCCTTCAGGAGTAGAAAACAGCTCCAGGTCACAACTATCCTTAAAAGCATTACTAAGTCCCCAATACATACCAAACACGTGTTAGGCCTAGAAATGCAAAGTCAGAGAAGACGAGAGTATGAACAAGGCCTGCTACCAGCTTACGGTCTAGTCCAGGAGACAGAGAGGTGATAGGGCTTGTATAAGTGTGTGGGTTAGGGTAGGTAGAATGAACGACAATGATCCAGAGGTGACCGTATCAGGAAGGAGCCTCAAGAATCTGGGGCTGGATCCACGCAGATTTTGGGGTATTTTGTTCTGTTTTTTTGATAAATTTATTTATTTTTGGCTGCGTTGGGTCTTCATTGCTGCGCGTGGGCCTTCTCCAGTTATGGGCAGCAGGGGCCACTCTGCGTCGCGGTGCGTGGGCTTCTCATTGCGGTGGCCTCTTCTCTAGGTGTGCAGGCCCAGCAGCTGTGGCTCGTGGGCTCCAGAGCGCAGGCTCAGTAGTTGTGGAGCACAGACCCAGTTGCTCCACGGCAGGTGGGATCCTCTCAAGACCAGGGCTCGAACCCACGTCCCCTGCATTGGCAGGCAGACTCCCAACCACTGAGCCACCAGGGAAGCCCGATCCACACAGTTTCAATGATCCTTTTGTCAGTGTAGAGACCCATAGCTTAAGCTGGATCCTCTCCCTTCTGCTCCATGGTAAGGTGTTGGTGGTCAAGTCAGAAGATTCATGTCTTTTTTTTTTTTTTTTTTTTTTTTTGCGGTACGCGGGCCTCTCACTGCTGTGGCCTCTCCCGCTGCGGAGCACAGGCTCCGGACACGCAGGCCCAGCGGCCATGGCTAACGGGCCCAGCCGCTCCGCGGCATGTGGGATCCTCCCGGACCGGGGCACAAACCCGTGTCCCCTGCATCGGCAGGCAGACTCTCAACCACTGCGCCACCAGGGAAGCCCCAGAAGATTCATGTCTTTTTAAAAACATTCTAATAGTTTTATCCTTGACATTATCTGGCTTAGTAAGATAGAACACCACTTAATCTTATTTTACCCCTGCCCCTTTTCAGCCTCCTCCAAAAAAAGAAAGAAAAACAAAAGAGTAAAATAAAACATAACACTTTCCTTGAAGGTTTTCCACGTACAGTTGTGTAGTTTGTGATTGGTGCGTTTCAGTTGAAGGACACCTCTTTCAGCCCCACTGGAAAGTAGCTTTTAGGAAAATGTATGTATATGTTTCAAAATTTTGTGTATGTATATGTGCATGTACCTATGAATCCCGGGAAAAAAATGGGAAATTATTCAATGTTAAAAAAAATAAGAGGGAGCTTCCCTAGTGGCGCAGTGGTTGAGAGTCCACCTGCCGATGCAGGGGTCCAGGAAGATCCCACATGCCGCAGAGCGGCTGGGCCCATGAGCCATGGCCGCTGAGCCTGCGCGTCCAGAGCCTGTGCTCCGCCACGGAGAGGCCACAGCAGTGAGAGGCCCGCGTACCGCAAAAAAAAAAAAAAATAAGAAACAGGCTAAAAAAAAAGAAGGAAGGTTGAGATGAAATGATTGTGATGGCTTTTCCAACTCTGTTTTGGACACTGACGCTTGTCCTCCTCATGTACCACATTGTTTGAGTCTTTCTTTTCTAAAATAAAAGCGGGAGGGGGAGGAGTCATCATCACCTAGTGGCCTTGTCTCCTGCCCTGGCCTATGGTCTCCTCTCCCTGAAGGAGTAGCTGATGTTTCCTCTTTCCCTTCCTCACAAGGAGCCTGTGATAAACACTGGGCGACCACCCTGCCTCCACCTGTTCCTTTCTAACAGGATTCCTAACTGGTTCAGGTCTCAGGTGGCCACGTGCTTCCAGGCAGACTGGGTCCATCCCAAGCCCAGAAATAAGTCTTGTGTCTTTAAGCCAGCACTTCCCAAACTTTTTGGTCTTAGGACCCCTTTACACCTTCAGAATAATCGAGGGCCTCAATGTGTTTTATGTGGTTTATATCTATTGATATTTAAAATTCTATAGATTAGAATTTTAAATTGAGAAAATTTTTAAATATGTGTATGTAAATTTTTCTAAAAGAACCCAATATACATTAACATAATTAACATATTTTTAATGAAAAATACATGTTCCAAAACAGTTTGCTGAGACAAGTGGCATTGCTTTACACTTTTGTAAACCTCTTTCCTATATGGCTTAATAGAAAACAGCTGAATTTTCATCTTTGCTTCTACATTCAATCTGTTGTAATATTTGTTCTGGTTGAAGCATATGAAGAAAACTTAGCCTTTAATTACATAGGTAAGCAATTTTAAAAAGAGAGGAGTATTTGCTTTTCAGGTAATTGTGGATATTTTTTGATATTTGAAAACTTGCAATTGGTGGTTTCTTTAAGCTTAGTTGCAATGTGGAATCTTAAACCAAGTGAATTACCTTTTCATATTGTATTGCACTAAAATCCATTGATTTAGCTTGCTATTTGAGCAGACCATTTACCCATGTATGATTTTATAACAGCAAGCCTTGGTCATTTGGAAAATATTGGT
Source organism: Lagenorhynchus albirostris (assembly GCF_949774975.1). NCBI lineage: Eukaryota > Metazoa > Chordata > Mammalia > Artiodactyla > Delphinidae > Lagenorhynchus > Lagenorhynchus albirostris. Next base: position 105,085,797 of record NC_083103.1, on the reverse strand, counting down.
TCACTAAATTATGCAGATCTTCCAAATGTTCACTTATTTCACTTATGCAATATCAAAAAAGAACACATTTGTTAATATCACCACTAATTTCATCAGAAAAAGTCTTTAAGCACTGGGACAATGTCAAGCTGCCAGTAACAGATACAGGTTTTTCCGAAACTCTAATTTTCATTTGAAAGCTCAAATTTTATCCTTGGCAACAAATACAGTTGGCCTCCTGTATCTATGGGTCCCACATCTGTGGATTCAACCAACAGATTGAAAATATTCAGAAAAAGTTTTTTCCAGAAAGTTCCAAAAAGTACAACTTGAATTTGCCGTGATCCAGCAAATATTTACATAGCATTTACATTGCTTTTACAATTTTTTCATAGCATTTACACTGTATTAGGTATTATAAGTAATCTAGAAATGATTTATTTTTAAAGTATGCAAGAGGATGTGTGTAGATTATATGCAAATATTATGTCATTTTATATAAGGGGCTTGAGCATTCATGGATTTTGGAATCTGCGGGGGTCCTGGAACAAATGCCCCACAAATACTGAGGGATGACTATACTGTCAGTTGTTTTCTTTTTGAAGTGACTCACTTCATTCCTTTGGGGGAAATTTTCTGCCAAATATCTAAGTCTGAATAACCATAGTTTGTCTGTGGTTCTTTCAACTGAAAGTGGTGTTTTGTGAAAAAAGTGGATACTTTAGCTTACTACTCAAATAATCACCCAAGTGTTTTTGCCTCAAGATAACCTTTATACTTCAGAATGCAACAGAAGTGCTTTATGTGTACTTGCCATTTTGTCACACAGAATATTAAAAAAAATTTAATAAAATCAGAAAAGAAAGATGATAAATAACAACAGATACCATAGAAAAATAAAGACTTATAAAAGAATATCATGACTATCTATACACCAACAAATTGGACAACCTAGAAGAAATGGACAAATTCTTAGACTCATACAACCTTCTGAGACTGAATCAGGAAGAAATAGAAAATCTGAAGAGACTGATCACTAGTACAGAAATTGAAACAGTAATGAAAAAGCTCCCCAAAAAACAAAAGACAAGGACCAGATGGGCTTCAGAGGTGAATTCTACCGAATATTCTAAGAAGATTTAATACCTATTCTTCTCACACTAGTCCAAAAAATTAAAGAGAAGGGAATACTTTCTAATTCATTTTACAAAGACAACACACACACAAAAGAAGATTACAGGCTAGTTTCTCTGAAAAACATAGATACAAAAATCCTCAACAAAATATCAGCAAACCAAATTCAATAATACATCAAAAAGATCAAGTAGGGTTTATTAGTGATGCAAGGATGGTTCAACATCTACAAATTAATCAACGTTGATACACCACATTAGCAAAATGAAGGATAAAAATGGCATGATCATCTCAATAAATACAGAAAAAGCATTTCACAAGATTTAACACACATTTATGATAAAAACTCTCAATAAAGTGGACATAGAAGGGACACACCTTGACATAATCAAAGCCATATAAACCCACAGCTAACATCATACTCAACGGTGAGAAATTGAAAGCTATACCTCTAAGATTAGTAACAAGACAAGGATGCTCACTCTCACCACTCCCCTTCAACATAGTATTGGAAGTTCTAGCCAGAGCAATTAGGCAAGAAAAAGAAGTTAAAAGTCATCCAAATTGGAAAGGAAAAAAATAAAACTGTCAGTATTTGCAGATGGCATGTTTTATATATAGAAAACCTAAAGACGCCACACACACACACACACACACACACACACACACACACACACACACAAACAACTATTAGAAATAATAAACAAAGCTGCAGGATAAAAAATCAACACACAGAAATGTGTTGCATTTCTATATGTTAACAACGAACTATCAGAAAGAGAAATTAAGAAAACAATCCCATTTAAAATTGCAACAAGAAGAATAAAATACCTAGGAATAAATCTAACCAAGGAGGTGAAAGATCCGTACACTGAAAGCTATAAGACACTGATGAAAGAAACTGAGGCAGACACAAACAAATGGAAAAACATTCTGTGCTCATGGGTTGGAAGAATTAACATTGTCAAAATGTCCTTATAGCCTAAAGCAATCTATAGATTAAATCCAATTCCTGTCAAAATCCCAAGGATATTTTTCACAGAAATGAACCAAAAATTCTAAAATTCACATGCAACCACAAAAGACTCTGCATAGTTAAAGCAATACTGAGAAAAAAGAACAAAGCTGGAGGTATCACAGTCCCTGATTTCAAACTATACTACAGAGCCATAGTGATCAAAACAGCATGGCACTGGCAGAAAAAGAGATACACAGATCAATGGAGTAGAATTGAGAGCCCCAGAATAAACACACGCATATATGGACAATTAACTTATGACAAAGAAGCAAAGAACATACAATAGTGACAGGATAGTCTCTTCAATAAAAGTGGTGGAAAAACTGGACAACCACATGCAAAATAAATGAAACTAGACCACTATCTCACACCGTACACAAAAGTTAACTCAAATTGGATTGAAGACTTGAATGTAAGACCTGAAACCATAAAACTCCTAGAAGAAAACATAGGCAGTACACTCTTTTTTTTTTTTTTTTTTGCACCACCAGGGAAGCCCTGGCAGTACACTCTTTGACACTGGTCTTAGCAGTATCTTTCTAGATAATGTTTCCCCAGGCAAGGGGAGAATAAAGCAAAAACAAACAAATAGGATTACATCAAACTGAAAAACTTCTGGAGAACAAAGGAAACCATCAATAAAATGAAAAGACAGGGAATTCCCCTGGTGATCCAGTGGTTAGGGCTCCGTGCTCTCACTGCTGAGGGCCCAAGTTTGCTCTCTGGTCAGGGAACTAAGCCACATATTGTGGCCCAAATAAATAAATAAATAAATAAATAATTTTTTAAAATGAAAAGACAACCTACGGAATGGGCAAAGATATCTGCAAATGATATATCCAATAACTAGTTAATATCCAAAATATATTAAGAAACTCATATAACTCAACAACAACAACAAACCCAATTAAAAGATGGGCAGGGCTTCCCTGGTGGCGCAGTAGTTGAGAGTCTGTCTGCCGATGCAGGGGATACGGGTTCGTGCCCCGGTCTGGGAGGATCCCACATGCCGCGGAGCGGCTGGGCCTGTGAGCCATGGCTGCTGAGCCTGTGCGTCCGGAGCCTGTGCTCCACAACGGGAGAGGCCACAGCAGTGAGAGGCTCACGTACCGCAAAAAAAAAAAAAAAAAAAAAAAAAAAAAAAGATGGGCAGAGGAGCTAAATAGACATTTTTCCAAAGAAGACATATAGACGGCCAACAGGCACAAGAAAAGACATCACTGATAGGGAAATGCAAATCAAAGTCACAGTGAAATATCACCTCACTCCTGTCAGAAAGGCTATTATCAAAAAGGCAAGAAATAACAAGTGTTGACAGGATGTGGAGAAAAGGGAATCCTCCGACACTGTTGGTGAAATGTAAATTGGTGCAGTCACTTCCTCAAAAACTTAAAAATAGAACTATCATATGATCCAGCAATTACACCCCCGTGTAGTTATCCAAAGAATACAAAAACACTAATCCGAAAAGATACCTGCACCCTCATGTTCACTGCAGCATTATTTACAATAGCCAACATATGGAAACAACCTAAGTGCCCACTGACATATGAATGAAGAAAATGTATACCTATGTATACATATATACAATGGATTATTAGCCACAAAGAAGGATGAAATCTTGCCACTTGTGACAACATGGATGGACCTTGAGGTTTTCATGCTAAGTGAAATAAGTCAGATGGAGAAATACAAATACCATAAGATTTCACTGATATGTGGAATATTAAAAACTAATAAACAAACCAAACAAAAACAAAATAAATACAGAGAACAGACTAGTGGTTGCCAGAGGGGAGGGCATTGGGGGAGAACAAAATGGGCAAAGAGAAACAACTGTACCCTGGAAAATTAATTTTAAGTGGTAAGCATGTTGTAGGGTATACGGAAGTAGAAATATAATGCTGTACACATGAAACTTATGTTATAAATCCATGTTTTAATTAACAATTAAAACAAGTTAAATTTTTTAAAAATATTTAAGGGCCAAGATTTAATAAAATTAGTCATTTTTACTGCTTCATCAAGGATGTTTTAAAGTGAAACTGGCATCTTTCTAGACTATGAGCTTGTGGCAGTGGAGAACACAGTGTCTATTTGTGCAGTTTGATACCTTTGCCTTGATTCATGATAAGGTACCATCTGTTTTACCCATCACTGCTTTTATACCAAATATCTACACAGTCAAAAAGACCAATAATGTCTTAATCTTATTACAAGATTGTTTGATTCTGCTGACCCTCTGAAAGGACCTTGGAGGCCCCACACATCCATGGTCCACAGTTTGAGACCTGCTGATCTAAGCCAGCAATCATGGTAACTTCATTCTGCCTTGCCAAGTTAGCTGTTTAGTCCTGGGCATATGAGGCAACCTTGGCCTATGACTGATGAGGATAAGTATGTGGAAAGACTTCTTGGAAGGTCTTGCTTATTCTTAAAAAGGAAACAAAGATATAGATATTTCCTTTTCTGACTCTGGACATTGACATCGTCTGTGATTCCTGGAACTGCAGCAGCCATATATTGTGACCAAGAGGGAAAAGTCAAGAAAATCAGAGAAGCGGACCCTGGAGCTCTGGATAACTTTGAAGCAGCACATTAATCAACATGGTCATACCGTGTCTTTGAACTCTTTGTGAGATAATAGGTGTCTTCTTGGTCAAGCCACTTTTAGTTGGATTTCCTTTTACTTGAGATAATACAGTCTTTGACCTTGAAGAGTCTGCAGTCTACCTGGTTGAAATTAGCACATACACTTTTATGAAGATCATCTTCCCAGCTAGATAATAAGCTCCTTGAGGGAAAAGATACTTTAGAACTGCTTTACTAGTGATAAACAAAGGCAACAGAAAATCAGGACTAGAGTGTTGGTCAGCTTAACTTCAGAGCATTTTCCTGTAATTTCATGACCTGGTTTTGCTCTGTGGTCTTGCTGCCAGAGCTTGGATGAATTCCCTCCATTCTGTAAGACACATATTCTTCTCCTTATGAATCCCAATCATTGTTTTTCACAATTCTTCTCCAGAAACCTGTTTCATAAAATATTAGTCTGACTTATCCTCCACATCTCCAACCCTCAGGCTAACATATCAGGCAAGTATGCTTATAAAAAAGCAATAATAACAATATAACAAGTTCAGTTATTAAACACATACATAATGAATATTAAGGGAGCAGGTTGAATTGATCACAAATACATCTTGGGTGACTTATATCTGGAAATCCATTCACCTCACTCACGATCATGGGCTCTTGGTTTTCTTTCCTGAATACATACATGAGATTGAGGTGTCTTTGTTTCTACATTTAGGCTCTGGAAAACTTCCACAATGTCCCTCGCTCCATGCACTGAATCTTGAATGGAACCAAGAACTGGCATTCATCTCCATTCCCAACCAATTGTCCTAAATCTCAACTCTGACATTTACTGATTATGTGAACTGCATACTTATCTCAGCCTCTCTGTACCTGGTTCCTCATTTGTACAATAAGGATGATAATAGGATCTACCCCATAAAATAGTTGTAAAAATCAAATGAATTAATAAACATAATACACTTCAGAAAATGCCTGACACATCCTTAGAGTCCAACAAGAACTAGCTATTATTACTATTTTTATATATCATCATGACTACTTTGCCTAAATGTGATGATTCTGCATGCTTTTCTATAGGGCTCTAATATCGCCATTTCCAAGCTTCTGGCAAGTATAACAGAGCTATTGGCAATTACCTATTTATCCTTTTCTTCCTTTGAGGTACAAAAAAAGTTATAGAAAAATAGTTTATACAACGTTTCAGGAAGAAGAGGAGCTCCCTCTTGTCTTCTGGTACTTTCCACCGTATCTACCTCCTTGGTCTATTTCTATTTTTCCTTGACTACATCATCCTCTCTTGGATTCTCTCATTTCTTCTTCATCCTCAGTCTTCAAAGGCCCCTCTTACACATCTGGCCATATTTGAGTCCCATTTCTAAGAGCATTTAAGGGAAGAACAAATTTATTCTTGTCATTCTTATTGACTTTGTGGTCGGAGCTGGGATCTCGAGCAACTGATTTCTGTTTGTGTATAGTTTTGATGTACTGCAGTTCAGTAATTTTCCAGACGGACAAACGGCCTATTGCAGATGGTGGGTTTCCCCTGTCTGATCAAACACCAGCTCAACTCTCCTGTTCAAGAAATTGATGATTCCCACAAAGGCACTTTGGAGAACAAGAAGAATATGTCATCACTTCCTTTGACAAGGGGCCTGGTTGATCCTTTACCCAAACAGACCCTCAAGAGAACCAAAGGGACAAGGGTCTAGGAAGAGAGATCAAAGTTTCCTGATTAATAAACACCCTTAATGTCCAAACTGCTGAAGCAAATAATTGCTTTCTTTCCTCCCAAGGAGACTAGCCAGGAAAGTTCCCTACTTACTGTCACCTCTGAGAGTCTTTCTGAGCTTTACTTCCCTCGAGCCTCCTAGTTTTTGTCATTTCTTCTCTATCTCCAGTATTTTGCTTGATTATATATTCTTATTGTTTACCTGTTCTCTTAATAAACTCACTTTCCAAACCCTTCTTCATTTGGACATAAAAATCATCTCTCTAAACTTTCTGACTGTTGCTCATCTGGGGCTTAGGACAAGTAAAGACACCAAGTAACCTGCAGGTAGGGTGACCACATAATTTGTCATCCAAATCAGAATACTTTTCAAAGTGAAAGGAGGCGCTCTTAATAATTCACCCAGGACTTTGGATGTAACTGGAGACTGTCTTGGGCAAACCAGACTGCAATTCTCTTATGTGGAGACGGATGCTACTATCTCCAGGGTGTACTGATAACATAAGGCAAGTAACTGAGCTTTCTTGGTCTCATGCTGATGTTGGACCAGCCTCTTGGGCAGTTCAGTAAAGTGTGTATTCAAGCCTTCAGTGGTGGTCAATGTAGTTACATTAAAAGCTGCCCCATCTGGAGGCCATTTATCTACAATAGACTCTCTGCTGCGCTCGTGTGGTATGTGGTGGTTTTGAGCACACTTGTCTGGGCAGGAACACCTTCCCTACCCTCCCACTCCGCATTCTGGAGAAGGACCTACAAGGTGAAATTAATGACTTCTGTGGGGAAGAGGAGAGAGGAGAGAGGGAGGGGACATCAATGACTTTGAGATTCCGAGGTCATGCCTCCTTTTTTACAGACCTAAGCATAATTTTAGACCTAAGCCCACCCCTCTCTTCTCACAAGAATCATTACTGTCCTGCTGTTGGTTCCATTCCCAACACAGGGATAGGACTGGGGGCTGGAGGTCTGAGGCCTGCGTGGAACCACAGTGGACCACATGAGGTCAGTAAAGAGTTAATTTGGGGTCACCTCTTTAAGGACACAGCGTGGTGTGAACTTCTCGGGGGAGCCCTACAAGAGGACAGGTGGCTGGAATTGGGGCAGGGGTGGGGTGTAGACCTAGACCTGGCCCAAGGCCAGGAGCTGGATGGGATGAGTAGGAAGATGGTGGGGCAATGACTGAGCAGAAGCAGAGGCTGTGCTGGAATATTCTCTCAGGCAGCTAGGCAGGTTTTCAGAGGGTCAGTGCCTGAGAGACAGGAGGCAAGAACTCCAGGCCAGGAAGGGACAGCCACAAATGCGTCTGACTGAGGAGCAGAAGTGAGTGTCACCACGTTCCACCGTCACTAAGGCCTCTGATGGAGGGCACCCTAGGTATTAAAGGGGTAGCAACAGGCTACCCTAAAAACACTTGAGGAGAAAACACCATAAAAATCATATCCAGGCCTCCCAGCCCACAAAACTCTGATCACTTAGAATCAAGGCTTCAGGGTGCCTATACAATTCAAAATATTCAGAAAACAAAGAGATCATTCCTGTCTGTGTGTAAGTCATTATCCAGCAGGAGGTGCTTAATGCAGCCAGGGCTCCAAGAACAAGAGAAAAGAAAGTCGACGAGCCCTACCCTGCCTTCCTCTCTCCTCCAGAAGTCCCCCGTTTCCCCTCTACTTGATTTGGCCACTTGAAGCGCTTGAACCCAGATGCTGATGGCTGCCCTCTGAATCTTGGTGTTTAGGCCTCGTGGAAAATGACTTGCTTGTGAGTGGCTAATAATACACCTGCCAAATTGCAAATATGGCCGAGATCCTTCTGTTGGTTCCCCACATCCCAAGAGCCTTCTTTTCCTTCAAGAGCTATCTGAGATGTCTCTGTGGATTCGTGTTTACATGCAGGAAAGGCTGCCGTTACTTAATAATGTCAAGATCGCTGAGCCTCCCTAATGAAAGAGATACACAACATCAACTGTCATTTTAAACAAACATGCAATCAGGATAGCGGTGCTGGAAATATGATCTGCCTAATTTCATGGAGATGATGCAGGGACCAGGCTGCTTTCACAGTGTTTCCTCCGGCAAGCTCCATTTCACAGGATTTCAGGGGGGAAATGGTGGATTTTCACAAGAACTGCCAAATTGTCAGTTCTGTGAAAAAAGAAATTGCTTTAGCAGCTGGAATCCAGGAGGACAAATAGGTGCACTGATTATATCTTCATTGTTCACCAGAGCCGCAGCACTCAGCAAGTTGTAATTACGCTGTGAAGAGCTCAGTACTGTAGTCAAGTCTTTCCCCATGTGAATATAAACAGTATTGTTCAGTTTGCTATCAAAGGCTTGCAGCCAATCCTGCAGCACACACACACGCACACACACACCCCACCACATATGCAAACCTATAGAACTGATCTCCAGCCCATTTTGTCCAGACAGAGTGGAGCTGTGGACACATCAGCATTGTGTCCAATTGGGTTTCAGCACAGATGTGACCAGCTGCACTCCCCCAGTTCATTGGCAAGGGTCACGCAGAAGGAATAAAAGAAGTAGGTTAGAAAACAGAAATAGAGGTGAGTTACGGACTTGGATTATGCAAAATGATGGGAAAGAAAAGTCAACACAGTGTGGAGATGCCACCGACTGAGGCCCGCATCTGAATATTCCTGCCACACCATCCGGCACGTGGCACACTCCTGCTGGCCTCACTTGTCAGTGATGCGCCTCCACACACAGATCTCTGGCAGTGACCATGGTGCTTCAATGGCCACCACCCTTGATTTCCGCTTTCCCTCTGATTCCGAGAATCTTACCTTCCAGGACCCGGCCAGCCAGCAGCTCTGGATATTTGTTCCTCTCTCCCCTACTCCACTTCCTGGCAGACAGAGCCTCTTCATGGGTAGATATCCCCAGTCTTGACTGGGGCAGCTACTCATCTGACCCAGGGAATCTATCTTGGGATGTTATCAGACCTTATGAAATGATAAAATGCATGGCTAGACCCCCAGAAGAGTCCCAGTGCCCAACTTGGAGGGAGAGAACCGTGACAGAAGTGTGTTTCTTTCCAAAGGACATTCCCTCCACGTACAGGTTGTGGTGATCTGTGCACCAAATGTCAGCCAATAAGTCAAGGGTAGTTTGCTGATCTCATATTTCTTCCATTTTTCTTCTCAAAGACCTAGCTCCTATTTGAAGGAAATGGAGAGGACAAAACGGAGAAAGTCAGAGTCTGGACACTTGTAGACCTAACTTTAATTCATGTTAATAGATGTATCTAACATACGGTGAATCGGAGCTTTGTAGTTTTGAAATCCTACCGTAAAAGAGGATGCCTTGAAGGTAAACTATGAGGACAAGAAGACAGACTGTGCAACAGAAATCATCATTGGTACTCAGCGTCCAAGGACAGAAGCTCACCACAGGGCAGCAGCCAGAAGACACTGAAGGGAATGGGAGGAGAGAGGGAGGGGTCTTTTATGTTCTTTTAAACATGCTGGGTCTTAAATATTTGGACAGTGTTCAAGTTAGAATTTGTGTAATTTTAACAGCTGAGTATCAATAAAGATGAAATATCGAGAAGGGATAAATGAATTGGAACTGTTTAGTATACATCACCACTACCACCCACCCACACCTGCAAAAAGAAGAGGGGAAGAGGAGATGAATCCAAGACGATGATCTGGACACAGTCCTGGTGTGGAGTCATGTGCACAGCTGAAGAAGAATGATATTTAATATACCTTAGGACCAAGGGCAACCGTGGAAGAATAAACATGCTGAGGTCATAGCCAGGAAGATAATAGATAACTCCATAGAGAAAGGAGTTGCTTGGTGTGCAGGAAAGAGCAGTGGATGTGCAATTAGAAGCCATGAGTCTTGGCTTGGATTTGCTGGTGATGGTTGTGTTATCCTAAAAACTGCAATGCCTTGGTTTTCCTCTTGATGAAAAGAGGAGATTGGCTTAAATTAGTCTAAAGTCCCAGCTCTAAAAGTTCATAACTGGACTGGACCACACATGTAACTGTAATCATACAATATGAGCAGAAATCAAATAGATTTTGCCCCAACAGTGTTGAGAACAGGAGGAGAGCTATAGACTACAGACAGTGCTGTCAGTAGACGGAGGGGTTAGAAGGACGGGAGAGAAACGAAGGCAGCCTGTGCTGAAGAAGGACCTCTAAGCTCTTTCAAAGTTGAGTCCCCACCTGCCTTGGCACCTTAGGCTGCAGGTGATCTGATGGTACAGGAAAGTTGAACCCCTCAACCTCATTGCTTAAACCTCCAAATGCCTCTCAGAACAGTTACAATGTTCATAAAAGGAGCTGTCATAAGGACATAGCTTCTTATGCGAGAAATCTCTTCCCCAAGGGCTTTATAGAAAAGAAAGGAACAAAGGATGGGATGGAGAAGACCAGGATCCGGGTGGCGGTGGGACTGCAATGCTTGGTCACCTCCCAGAAAGTCCATTCCATTCATCCCCACAAAAAGCCTCTTCCCTGGGTCATAACAATGAATTTCAACCAACCTTGTAAATGATCAGTATACCCTGAGCCACCACCGTGAGGGTGCTGCGCTGTACTAGGACGATGGGCTGGACTGGGGCAGAGGGCAGGGGGCACAAAATAAGGACAAGGATGAGAAATTGGCCCTCACTTAGCTTTACGATCCTATGAGGAGAAGATGCAGATAAAAGCGAACCACATTTCCTGTGTGACTTTGAGCAAAGTATTAACCATTTTTGCTATTAAATTCTCTGATCTGTAAAGATAAGAGCTCACCCTACCTCACAGATTAAAACTCCAGTGCATCCCAAACTCCCAGGCTATCCCTGCCCGCCCCACAGCCCTTCCTCCCGGGGAACCGTAAGTCCGCCTCTAAGTCTGTGAGTCTGTTTCTGTTTTGTAAATAAGTCCATTTGCGATTGACACGTACACACTGGTATATTTAAAACAGATAACCAACAAGGGCCTCCTGTATAGCACAGGGAACTCTGCTCAATATTCTGTAATACCCTAAATGGGAAAAGAATTTGAAAAAGAATAGATACATGTACACATATAACTGAATCACTTTGCTGTACACCTGAAACTAACACAACATTGTCAATCAACTCTACTCCAATATAAAATAAAAATTTTTTAAATTAAAATTTAAAAAAAAATTTTTTTTAAACCCCCTCCAGTGTAGTGAAGGGCAGCTGGGATGGAAGGGGGACATCATGTAAATTCTAGGTATCGGCTTGAGAGCGCTTTTGAGTAAGTGGGCAGGTTAGACGCACAGAGAGAAAAAGAGTTATTACAATAGGAATACACGTCTAACAATCACCACCAGAGATCCAGGACGCCTCGGATTTGTGGGAACTGTGCTCAGGGCTGGCCTCATGGAACCAGTCTGTGCAGCCCCTCACAGCTCCCCACTCAGAAGGGCCCCGTGCTTGGTTTCACGTTCTGTTCTCATTGCCTTGAAATTCTTCACTTTTGAACAAGAGGCCCTGCATTTCCTTTGACACTGGGTCCTGCAAATTATGGCCCCGATTCTGAGTGGACTCAAGGGCACAAATTATAAAATCATTTTTAACAAGGGATCTGACATACTACCCCAAGGCCAAAATAGCCCTTTATCCTGGTCAGCTTTCTTTCCTGTTCGGTCTCTAGCGTCTCCAGCTAAGTGCTTTAAATGTCATTCTTACATTCTACATTTCCTCACATCTAAAATCTTCATGGCTTTCTTCGTAGAGATCTAATCTTCCTACCTACGATATAATATGATGTAATTTAGGGGACACTGTACAGACCCCTCAAAACCTGAAACTACTGTGAGGGCACTAGTGGGTCTAAAGTGGCCAGAGACTGTGACACATGCAACTGGCAGTGTTGTCAACAACCAAAAGAAAGTCAAAGAGGGGATGAGCTCTTTGAAAGGTATATCAAATGCCCCCTCGGAGTTCTCTCCTGTCAAGAACATTACGGGCTGTGAGTTGCTAAAGCAGTAGAAAGTTGAAGAAATAATTACATTATTGAACAGAAAATCATCTATAAATATACTTTTGAAAGATGCAGAATAAAGAAGTGGCTGAGAAAATGGCACTTGTGGCAGAGCACTGTGTTCCGATTTGAACTGGGTTCAAATCCCAGCTCTGTCTTTTATTAAGGATTCGACCTTGGGCAAATTCCTTAGCCTGGGTTAGTTTTCCACTGCAGCCAAACAAACTACCATAAACCTAGCAGCTTAAATCATACCTATTTGTCGTCTTACAGACCCTGTGTATTAGAAATCCCAGCCTGGCTTAACTGAGCCCTGTGCTCAGACCCTCACGAGGCCGCCATCAAGGTCTGAGCCAGGCTGCATTCCCACCGAGAAGCCCGACTGGGGAAACTCCAACTCCACCTCATTCAGACTGCTGACAGGGCTCGCTTCCTTGCAGACTGAGGGTCTCTGCTTCTCACTGGCAGTTGGCTAGAGACAGCCTTCTGGCCCTAAAGCCCTCCAGCAGCTCCCTGCCATGTGGCCCTCTCCATGGGCGGGTCATGGCTATTTGCCTCTTCAAGGCCAGCATCGGAGTCTCCTTCACTCCAGGCTGCTGAGACGAGGCTCAGATAAGGCAATGAGGTCCTACAAGCGACACCCCATCACCTTTGCCCTATTCTACTGGTAGAAGCAAGTCCCAGGCCCTGTCCCCCAACACATAAGGGGAAGAGACTATACAGGATGTAACACCAGGATGATGGGCCCCTCTTAAGATACTGCTTAACACAGCCCACCCTGCCATTACACTGTGGGAAGAAAGTAATACACCAAATCACTTTGGAGGAGGTGGAATAGAAGAGTGTGTCTAAGAATGCAGACTCTTGGGTAAGGCTCCTCAATTCTACTGAGGGTGTGGCCTTGGGCAACTTTCCTTCCCTCTCTGTGTTTGTTTGTTCTCCTATAAGATGGGAATTAGAGTAGTAATTACCTCCTGGGTTGATGGGAGGATTAAGAGCGATGTTGCCTGTAAATCATTTAGGAGAGTGTCTGGCACTTAATAAATGCTCACTCATGTTAACCTATAAGCGCGCTCCTCTCGGCAGCAGACTTGGAACAGTACAGTCTAGTTCTAGGTTGTTTGAACCAACATTGGCCAGTTAGGCGTAGAGCCACCGCTGACACCCAGGGCAGAGTTTAAGCTGTCAGCAGGGTAAGTCTGTTGTGCTTGCGGGACCCGATTCTGCCTCTGCAAGCTGGCCCTTCCCTGGCTGAAGGATCCTGCCCAGTGCGTGGGGAGGGAGGCCACATTTCCTTTAGAGTGGGTGGGTATGACCCAGGTGGCAGAACGAGCAACTTGGTGTAGGAAAGGTGGCTTTCCTCCTGGGATGAGTGGACGGACAGACCTGGAGGCTGATTTGAGAGATGAGGTCCAGAGGCTCTGAGGCTCTGAGAGAAGGCAAGCGCGTGTGGGTGGAGCAGAAAGGACATTAGGAAGACAAGGGCGACAGTAGATGCGATGGGCTGATATGACCTTGCTCTCTGCAGCAAGCTCAGAGCAGCAGAGGACGTGATGACTTGCAGTTTTGCTATTGGTGCTGCATGAGTCATTCGCCATATGACTGGTCCTGTCCATCTCCGTTTCCCCCATCAGTTTAAATGAACGTACTGCACATACAGATGCGTGTATGTATGTACCTGGGTTGCTGCCAGGGTAATGGGTTAAGGCTTGTTCTGAGGACCTGAGACCCCTCTCCCAGGAATTAGGCATAAATTTGGACATCAGGGCTTCCCTGGTGGCGCAGTGGTTGAGAGTCCGCCTGCCAATGCAGGGGACACCGGTTCGTGCCCCGGTCCGGGAAGATCCCACATGCCGCGGAGCGGCTGGGCCTGTGAGCCATGGCCACTGAGCCTGCGTGTCCGGAGCCTGTGCTCCGCAGTGGGAGAGGCCACAACAGTGAGAGGCCCGCGCTCCTCAAAAAAAAAAAAAGAAAAAGAAAAAATTTGGACATCAGTGTGATAACTCGGCATTTTTATAAAATACTGCTTGTCAGTTCAAGGATCTTAGCAAATTTTAAGGAAATAACTTAAAAGATTACCTTCTCTGGCGTAGAAATTAATCTCTTAGATTGATGGAGACCATGGGGAAAAGCTGACGGTAAGAAAAAAGGGATGCAGACAGAACTCAAGTAAGAAGAAAATGAAATTAGTTTTACATTTGCAAAACAACTCACCATGAACCAGAAAGCTCTTCCATACAACGTCTCCTCAGCCATCATCAAAACAAAGAAGGAAAACGAGATGTTATCGGTATTTGCATGAAAAAGAGAGTCTCCAGGAGATGAAATAAGTAGCAGAGGAGGATTCTAGAATGCAGGTATTCAGACTTCTAATTCAGTATTCTTTCCTCTACAGAATTCGAAAAGGGACCCCAGCATGGCCTTCTTTAGCACCCAGATGTCTATGTAAAGGTTACTGTCTACATATTAATTGAGCAAAAGCTCTGTCCAGGCACTGCCAAAAGAGAGATACATAAACCTCTCAGAACCTGTTTTCTTGTCTGTAAAATATGGATATTAACAATATGCACCTAATTGGGTTTTTGAGGATTCAATCAGTAAATAATTATAATATGTGTAGGAAAGTATCTGCACAAAATGTGAAATTAAGCATTAGCTTATTGTTTTGGCCGCTTCTTCCTGCCTTTCCATTTAAAATAAAAATACTCCTTCAGGGAGGAATTAACACTAACTTGCTGAATGAATTAATGGATCAATGACAGGAATTGAATGGAGATGGAAGAGGACACAGCAAGAAGGCAAAACTCCCAGCGAAGGTAAAGACTCACTTCGTGATTCTGGTGACAGATTTTCCCAAAGCCACCTAATTGATGGCCCCAAACTCAGATTTCACTGGCATTTACAGCATAAACCCAAGTTTCCTAAATTCCCAGGGAATTTCTCCCTCTCTCCGTTTCAGTGTCACCTTCTGATTTAGGACTATAGCATCCTACTTCTCATGCAGGATGCAAAACAGTTTTTTGTGGGATCTTAGTTCCCGACCAGGGATCGAACCCAGGCCCTCGGCAGTGCGAGCACCGAGGCCTAACCCCTGCACCGCCCCTAACCCTCTTCTGACACCCCAGAAACTCAGTTCCCTTTACACACTCTGACTGGTGTGCCGGTGAACTGGCTTGGGGCAGGCTGGCCGGGGGGGGGGGGGGTGGCCTCCCTCCGGTGGCTGTGAGGGAGCCCTAACCGCGGTGTTTGTTGATATCCGAGGTGAAATACTCCCATTATGACTGATTTCCAGCGACCTCAGATTTAACAACCAGCGGGCAAATTCCTGACTATGTAACAACTATGTAACAACTGCCCTTACAGCTGTGCCACTCTCCTCCCCTCCTCATTTCCATGAGAGGACTTGGTTTCAACCGCGAGGTCCACTAAGCCCCACTGGGTATGAGTTCTCACATCCGGCTCCCCAACACGGCACCACTATTCCTCACCACCTCTGCACCTTGGTACTGAAACAGAGCAGGACCCTAAGGTCCTGCCCCCCCAACCCTAACCCTAACCCGGTGTCCTCAGCCTGCCTTTTGTCTGTGGAAGAACTTTAGCCAAAGTTAATCAGACAAGTGAGAAAATGTAGAAACAAAGGAAAACAAAGGAGACCAAATAATAATAGTTTAGTCATCAAGGACCTTTAGTTCCTCCTTAAGGGCTATAGATACTATTCTGAGCCGTAACCTGTGAGCTGTCTTATAGATACTGAAATCCCCACCAGGTGGAAGAAGTTAACTGCATGATGACCAGGCTGCATGATGACCAGCCATGACATAAGCCTCCACAATTCCAAGAACTGGCCTAAAAAAATGGAAACAAACCAAACCTGGAACTGAAGATTAACTGTATCTAGAACAATCAAGGTGATGCTGGTCAGACCACGGATGACCAATTTCAAGATGACTGTCAGAGCTACCTGTGCTGTTTCTGCATGTAGCCCCCTCCCTCTGTCTATAACGGCTCTCGCCCCCTGATTGTCGGCAGGAGGGCGGGGGGAGTCGGCCTTTGGACAGGCATCCACCCCACACCTCACCCCACCCCTGTGGCCAGCATGCAAAATGAAGCAAACTTTCCTTTCCACCAACCTGGCCTCTTTATTGGCTTTTGAGCAGCGAGCAGCTGAACCCCACTTTTGGTTACAGGAGCTCGCTGTACAGGGCAGAGAATGAGGACCTTGATCTTCCAGAAAAAGGAAGGGTAGGGAGGAAAACATTTCCCTTCTTCCCGTCGAGGTTCTTCGGCTGGCCTGGTAATTAAATTGACACAAGACAGATTCGTGGGAGGAAAACAAATTTCACACGTACGGCAATCCGGAAATATATGAGACTCAAAGAAGTAACCAAAGCAGTCAGCTGGTATACCTTTTAGACAAAGAGGCGGTGCATTTGTGAAGAATTGACAAGACAGTGGGATTTGGGCTTGGGGTAGTAAATTTGTGGAGAAGTATCAAGGTCTGTTTGTACAGCCTTCTCAGCCTTGAATCTCTGGTGATAAGGCTGTCTCTCTTCCTCCTGGTACAGGAAGGGTATCGTTCACCTGGGAGATGCTTTTGGGGGACAAAGGAGGATCAGAGAGTCCTTCTGGCACCGGCTGCTTCTTAAGTAACTTTAATTCAACATAAATGGCATGTTTTGGAGTGGCTTATTTTTCTACCCTTCAGAAACAAACAAGCACGAGAACCTGAGAGGTGGAGTTTCTAAGTTTTATTCCAAACCATGGCATTAATAAGCGGTTTGAACTGAAGAAAAGCCAAGTTCACCTGGTCCTTATTTTCTCCACTCATCAGCTGGCAATGACAGCAGGAAGGAAGCTTCATTAGCTCATGGTTTTTAAAGGCTCAGATACAAAAGCCAGCGTAATAGGAGTGCAAACCCTCATTATTAGGTAATAACTCTCATCGGGCTGACTCAAATAGCAACTCTCTTCCTATCTAAACTTTTTCCAATTAACGTTGCTCCATCTTTTTCTTCTGTATATTTTTTAAAGTCATTTTGATGTGCCATAATTACTATTTCAATAAAAACCTCACAGAGATGATGAGTTTAAACTAAATGAAGAAAGCAAGGAAAAAACATGCCTCCCCACTCCAAGAAAAATTAACATCTCATCCCCTGTTTTATAAGCAGTGAAATCAGTGCCTTATTGGGAGGGTGCTCATTCAAGGAGAGAATCTTTTTTATGTGGAAATGATCACTGTACACTTCCCAGATAGTTAATTACATTAGGTTGTTCTGTCCACGATGGCAAATCAGCTTCATGCAGCAGGGGCTTGTGGTCAAGATAATAGCAAAAGATAACACAGTAATACAACTGTGAAAAGAAAATGGTGTAAAGCATAAATGTTGGAAATTGCCGTTTATTTTTATATATATATATATATGTATGTATGTATTTTTAGGAGGGCAGCGAGATGCTCTTTGCTGTTATCACAAGCATTAAAGTTTAATAGACCATCCGTGAGTTACTTACTGCTCAGAAACACCTGCTCAGTGAGATAAAGTAGCAGCTATCTTTCTAGTTTTAAAATTGACATTCAGCCAGTTATATTTCTGGTCTCTCTCATCACTTAGATGGTTGTTGATTTTTCTTAAATGTCAAAGGAGGTTTGCAACTTAATTTTATTTCCTCATGCTGGTTTCTTCCTTGGGCTCTCCAGATGCTCTGTGGCCTCTAAGTCAGTCCTAAGAAAGGGCTGCTATAAGGAAATCTCTAGTTTGAGAAAAGCAGGTGCATTTACAAGCGTCTTTTGCACACATTATAAAGAAAAGGGTGTTCGCCATGTCTCATCCACAATTACTCCTGCTTCGTCTTTCTACTGCATTCACGAGAACACACGACATGGTGGGCAAGCGTAGTACATACAGGTATCTAGAGAATCACAGGTCATAACTATGTTCTGTGTCCCTTTCTTGGTCTCAGGCCCTGCCTGGCTTCTCATGACCTCTCTCTCCTTTGCTGTCTCCATTCTCCATCAGCTCGTCCATGCTGTCCATACCCTACAATCCAAATTCTGGGAAATCAAGGCTGATTAGCTTAGCACCCTCAGTTCTGAGGCTGAGTCCCTTACCTCAGACCATCTCACATAACCACCACCAGACTATGGCAAGACCCCTGGTGGGTAAGGTGTTCACATCGAGTCAGGCAGTGGACACGTCCGTGTAAGGACCACCCAGCACCACTCCCTTGGGCAGGGCCCACAGTGGCAGCGTCAGCCTAAAGGAGATGTTGGGTGTTTCACACGGACCGACTAGTGCTGTATAACATGCTAGGTGCTAAGGCAGCAGGTGTAACCAAAGTGAGGAGCTCCAGGGAGTGTCAAGGTTCAAGAAGGAACTGAGCTAGGAATTCTGAACGATAGAGATAGAGCTTAGCTGCTAGACTTAGTTCAAGTCCTGGTTTTACCATCTGACCTCCACAGGACCTCGGGCAAGTGATTTAACCTCTCTGAGCCTAATACCCTTGTACGTAAAATGGGGTTTATAACATACCTATGTCATGAAGTGGTCATAAGGAGTCAATGAGATGACACATACCAAATGCTGAGCCCAGCATCTGCCCAGGGCACATGCTCAGAGTCTGATGTGTTGTGTTCGGCTGTTTGTTTGATATCTGTGTCTGAGTCTGCGTCTGTGTCCACTGCAGGTACACAGAATTGGAATTAATTGTGTCCTTGGCCCATCATTTGTCTATGCAGCACTCTCTTTTATTTTATGCATTTATTTATAATATAATGAACATCCAATAACCCGTCAACCTATAAGCTCCTCCCAACTCACGTCCCTCTCCCAGAGAGACAACCGCCAACCTGCATGCTGTATGGATCATTTCCCAGTTTTTTTGTTTTATTTTTATAAACATGTATATGCCTAACAATGTGTTGCTGAATTTTTAAACCTTATAAAAAAGAGTATCGTATGACATGTATGGGACCTGCTTTTGGCCCTTAAAATTGTTAGGGAGACTTGTTCATGTTATAGATGTTACTCCTTCATTTTCACTTCTGTGTAGTATTCTGTTGTGAGACAAATTATTTAAGGGCTCAATAAATGTTACCTATTAGTTTCAGCTATTAGTCAATACTAGTCACCTCTCCTTGTTCTTCACCAAGATATTGACCATCCTCTGCTAACTCCTAATTTCACCCTTTTATTCAAAGGACATCACCTTCCATCTAGAACTGCTCTTCTGACCAGCAGTGGACCAATGTGGACACACCACCTGTTTTCTTCCTCCCTTTCTCGGGACTCTGCAACCCTAAATGATACCCCCCTGCAATTTGGTCAGCTAGATTGCCTACAGAGAGAAGAGACCCACACACGTGTAACCAGGAGGAAGAGTGAATCGACTGTTGCCTTTTAATTTCTTCAGTGAAAATGGGAAGGGCTTTTATTGACAAGGCTGTTATGCAAATGCGAATCCATCCCACTGCATTATTGGCATCCTTATTACCTGGCACTACTGTAATCCTGCCCTGGTTCAGCTCCCTCCCCCCACTCACCTTCTTTCATCCTTTCACTGATGGCTCTAGAAGAAAATCTGCAGACTCCAATACCACGTGGAGTCACGGATAGGGAAGAAACTGCTGGAAGATGCTCCCCCTGTACTGTCTGAATACACAAACGGCAAATAACACAAGGGCTCTGAGTCCTGGCCGAGTTTCCTTTCTAGTGACTGCTGTGGACCCAGGAGAAAACTTGTGAAGTGACCCCTGATTAGTTTGGCCAAGCTCCCTCTCCAGCAATTACTGTAGCAAAACTCAGACCTTGCATTCTGAGTGATTCTGAAAGATTAAGCAAGAAAACGAAGGCATGATGATACTGTAGCCAGAAAAGTAACCCGGCTTGCAATTTATGCACAAATTCAGAAGAAAAAGGCAGGCTGCCAACAATTCATGCCAGGTTTATCTAAGTTACATTACATCTTTAATGCTTATTTTGACCATTTTCCCTCCCTCAGAAATATACATCCATGCTACTGATTAACGACTAGATGCAGGAGGTTTAGCTTCATATTTCTTCCTCTCTCCAAATTGATCACATATTTCTCCCATATTCTTTGAGTGTCAGAGGCAGGGCAAGAGGAGGGAAGACAGGGGAGTAGCATACCTGAACACGGATTGAAGAATTTCTCTGTAAACTATAACACAGACCGTTAGTGGTGTAGGGACCACATTTGAAAATGTTCTTTCATTAATTCCACAAGCATTTTCGATGCTTGCGTGTCTGATTGTTTGTAAGCTCTGGCCTCAAGAGACACACATGTGGGGACAGGTTGGCATGTCCAGGGATGAGCGCTGTGATGCAATGTGAACAGGTGGCTATGTTCACCGCGGCGGGAGAAGTCGTCTTCCGTGGATGGTGAGAACAAAAGCCATCCACACCCACACAGCTCACAGCTCACATCGTATGATGGGGCTACCATCGTACCATATCATACGATGGGGCTACCCTGCCATCTTCCCCAATAGGACTCTACTCTTCCAGGAAACCCTTGCCCAGGAAGATACCTTTTGCAAATAGCTGAACATCCTTGAAAATCCATTTAAAATGGATCAACTTTTCAATAGATAACATCAAATTCATTGCTTATGATTCAAGTCACTTCCCATCCTGTCCTCAAAACCCTCACCTCCCTGTATCCACCAATCGTAGACTCATATCTTCATCGTTCTGCAATCCTAAGCAAGCTTCTGCATTTAAAGACTCACCTTAAACAAGACTTCAAAACTTCATGAATGTCCTGGCTTTGCCCTAGCCCACCTAAGACCCTCTGAGAAGTCTGTCAAGGCAGTATTCTTTCTCAGCACAGTAAGTGCCAAGCTCAGCTCGGACTTATCAACAGGCTATTTGGTGCCATGTTTGACAATGAGGAAGGAAAAATGAAAAGAGAGGTGACAACTGGGTCTTGAAAAATGACTGGGACTGAACCAGCTGCAGAAGACAGAGCATTCTGAGAGGAGAGAGCAACTAAGCAAAGACAGGAAGGCTTACAACGGGGCCATCCCACGCGTGCTGGGGCTTAAACTGCATTGTATCTGGGGAAACACTTTCACCTTCTCCCCGTACAGGACAGCATCTTCGTAAGCACCCCCTTCCCACACCTGAGGAGTTTGGGGCTGCAGTGTATCAGGTCACGTTTAGAAATAATGAGTGATTCCCAGTCACCCAGAGCAAACTGCTTCACTCCTCGGTGGTCCTCCCACCTCCTGGACTCTGTCTGCACCATATTACTGGCCAGAGTTGACCACTTCCCACTTTACCCCTGACCCAGAGGTCATGCTGATTTCATGTGGACCAAATCCAAAGCTGCTGCTCGGTGACTTCATCTAGCCAGGCACCCTGTCTTTATCATCATCATCATCATCACGTCCTCAGAATCTATGCAGGCAAAGCTGGTCAGCAGAACACATTTGAGTACTACACATTGTCTCCTAGACCCAATGATTTCTTCTTTGTACCAAAATGCACTCCTTCCTAGAGGTTTTAATAAAGCCACAAGCAGCCTCTTCAAGGGAATATTTTCTTCCCAGAAGCCTCAGAGCCCTCTGCATGGTGAACGCAGACTTTACAGATTGGGCCCAGGAGCCTGACAGCATGGGCCCTGATTAATATGGTTCTCAGGGCTTCCCTGGTGGCGCAGTGGTTGACAGTCCGCCTGCCGATGCAGGGGACATGGGTTCATGCCCCGGTCCGGGAAGATCCCGCATGCCGCGGAGCGGCTAGGCCCGTGAGCCATGGCCACTGAGCCTGTGCATCCGGAGCCTATGCTCCGCAACGGGAGAGGCCACAACAGTGAGAGGCCCACGTACCACCAAAAAAAAAAAAAAATATGGTTCTCAGACCATATTGGCCTGGGCTGTAACCTTCCCAAGAGAGAAGCAGTTTGGGAGCTGGTCTGCATCCTTGACACTGGAAAGAAGCTATGATGCGGATGCACCCATCTCCCATAGGCCCCTTTTCCCTCTAACAATTTCTGCACCTTCCCTGGGACGGCAGCTGAGCTACACATGTGGAAAGATTTGATCTCCTTAAGCCCAGAGGAGTCCAGTGTTGCTGGGGGCGCAGGGGAAGAGCCAGGAATTTGTGGGCAGATACACCTGAGTTCAATCCTGCCTCTAACCCTGCGAGTTCAGATGAATTCCTTAAACTGTCCTAAGTAGAGTACAGGGTAAAGGAGGGGAAAAAAGCCCCAATGCAACAAGGCTGTGAGGTTGCTAACAGAGGAAAAGTGCAGGCACGACACAAGTGTCCAGTAAACGTACATTTTCTCCCCTTAACCACCCTTCCCCAGCTCTTAGCCACAAGGCCTGATTCCTGTTCACCCCACTCTTAATAAGCGCCTTGACACTTTAAAGCAAAAATCCATGAATTAATACCCCCAGCAGCCGTCTACGGTAAGAGACCACAGAATTCTTTCCACAATGCCCACTTCTGCACTCACGTGGGTAACTGAATACTATCACTTCAAGGGTAAAAGGTGCCTTCTAATCTCTCTGGAAGTGCAGGTGTCTGCAAAAGTAGGAAGTGGTGGCTAAGCAGTGCCTTCAAGCATACAAAGTGTAAAACCTCCGGCGTAAGCCAACCTGTCACTCTCCATGTTGCCTATGAAGATGTCATGGCCTGGAGCATGTAAGCCACATCCCCTTGGCAGGGATCCCAAAGGCTTTAGCATTCATGACTGCCTGGCATTTCCCAGGCTTCTTGCGTGAGCTACAAAGATGTCCCTTAGCTTGCTGTCGAATGAAAATTATATTACTCCCCTGTCTTTCTGGGCTGTCATCTGCTCACATGCTCAGCTAATTTAGTCCTGGAAGCACACTTCTCCAAGACAAGCCATACTTAAACAGGGCTTGCCTGCTCCCACATTTCTTTCCAACCTGCAGAAAATAGGTTTGATTTCAAAGCCAAGTGTTCAAAGAGAAGAAGCAGCTGTGTCTGCGAGAAGAGATGGAGCTGTTTGCCTTGAACGCTTTCTTGTTAATTTTAGCTCCAGCCACTGTCCCCAGGCCTTTGGTGCCAACGAGAGAGAGCTCTTTCCTTCCTGAGAAAGTGAATATGGTATTTCCCAGTAAACCTTGAACCACTGCCCAAACCTCAGATCTCAAGGCTTTCCTAAGGTTATGGTCACCAAAGCTAAAAAGAGTAATGGCAAGAACACAAAACCGCAATGATCAAAGGATGCTGGGGCCGGGGTTGAGGGGGTACCCAGGAGGCTTCACACAGACCAACATCGCCCTCTGCTGGGGGCAGTCCTGTCACAGCACCAACGAACTTGCCCACCACATTCTGTGTTCACACAACTAACACCCTTACCTCTCAAGCCTTCTTCCTCTCCCCTCCTGGGACACAGACAGAATTCTTGTGCTTTTCGGCTACTTGCCTTTTACAGCCCTCCACCAAATTCCAAAATAGCCAAATGTTTACAAATAATGCATTTGGAAACTGTTATCTGGAAACATCCATTATATTTGGTATTGAGGTGACCTTCATTCTGAAAACAATGTGCCTTTGGATTGATGGAGGATGTGAGGAGTAAGAGGAAACTTTTCAACAAAAATATGATAATGAGTGATTACATCTCTGGTTTATTCAGGAGTATTGCTGCAGATCTGTCAGTTCCATTTTTAAAATTTATTTTTATTTTTGGCTGCATTGGGTCTTCGTTGCTGCACGTGGGCTTTCTCTAGTTGCAGCGAGCAGGGGCTACTCTTCATTGTGGTGCGTGGGCTTCTCATTGCAGTGGCTTCTCCTGTTGTGGAGCACGGGCTCTAGGCGCACGGACTTCAGTAGTTGCGGCTTGTGGGCTCTAGAGCGCAGGCTCAGTAGTTGTGGCGCACAGGCTTAGTTGCTTCACGGCACGTGGGATCTTCCCGGACCAGGGATCGAACCGGTGTCCCCTGCCAACTGGCAGGTAGATTCTTAACCACGGTGCCACCAGGGAAGTCCCTGTCAGTTCCATTTTTTCCTGGGAAATTCCACCTTAATATTTTCAGAACTAATCTTATAGGTGATGAGGGAAAGGTGATGTCAGGTAAACAAGGAAAAAACCTTCGAGGTTGTCGTGGAATTCACAATTAAGACCTAAAGTAGTGTGCCCATTGCAAAAGTTATTTCAGGGAAAGATAAAGCTACCATCCATACCTATACAGTTTGGCCTAAATGCTAGAAGTACTTGGAAGTAGAGAAGTCAATAGAAAATATGGAGTTGCCCCAATAAAGAAGACTAGATTTAGAGTCAGAAGACGTGAGATTTCTAGCTATCATTTAACATATCCGTAAGACTTGTTATTGTGTTCAAGGAATATCTGAACTCCTACTCTTTGCCAGACATCATAATAGGTCCTGGGTCACAAGAGTGAACAACACAAAGACAGTCTGCCCTCTCAAAACTTGCAGTCTAGCGATGGCAACAATTTAACAAATACTATAGCCTTCTGGGATCAGTGGTATAAAAGGATGAGTACAGGATGATCTGGAAGAGCATGGCAAGGGAGGATAACCCAGAGGATCAAAGAAAATGGGTGCAAAAGCATTTAAAGAACTATACGAGTTATTTTTCCCCAATTTTTTGCTTTTTTATTGGGGAAAAACATACACAAAATTTACCATTTTGACCATTTTTAAGTTTGCAATTCAGTGGTATGGTATTAGGTACATTCACAATGTTGAAAAAGCATCACTATCTATTTCCAGAATTTTTTCATAATCCCCAACATATTCATTAAAGAATAACTTCCATTCCTTTCTTCCCCCAGCCTCTGATAACCACCTGTTCTATTTTCTGTCTCTGAATTTGACTATTCTAGATACCTCACATAAGTGGAATCATACAGTATTTGTCCTTTTGTGTCTGGTTTATTTCACATAGTATATGGTTTCCAAGGTTCTTCCATGTTATAGCGTCTGTCATAATTTCATTTCTTTTTACAGTTGAGTAATATTCCATTATATAAATATATATTCATTGTATGAAGATATCACATTTTATTTATCCCATCATGTATTAATGAGCATTGGGATTGTTTCTACATTTTGACTGTTGTGAATAATGCTATGAACAAGTATCTGAGTACCTGCTTTCAATGCTTCCACCTAGAAGTGGAATTGCTGGATCATATGGTAGTTCTGTGTTTAATTTTTTTTTTTTTTTTTTTTTTTGCGGTATGCAGGCCTCTCACCGCTGTGGCCTCTCCCGCTGCGGAGCACAGGCTCCGGACGCGCAGGCCCAGCGGCCATGGCTCACGGGCCCAGCCGCTCCGCGGCATGTGGGATCTGCCCGGACCGGGGCACGAACCCATGTCCCCTGCATCGGCAGGCGGACTCCCAACCACTGCGCCACCAGGGAAGCCCTTTTTCATCTTTTTAACCTTTGTTCTTTTCTAATATAAAGATTTAAGATCAGGAATTTATTCTAAGTACCACGTTAGCTGTATCCCACAAGTTTTGATGTGCACTTTTTTTAATCCTTCAGTCTTAAGCATTTTCTTATTTTCCATTATATCTCCTCTGAACTTTCAATCATTTATAAATGCTTTATTTTATAATTTCAGAAATTAGTTTAAAAATTGTTTTCTCACAGTTACTGATTTCTGTTAAGTGACTTTTTAACTGAAGGAGAGTATATTTTGTATGTTACCAATTCCTGGAAGTGTTTTGAGACTTGCTATAGTGCCTACATGTTGTACATTTTCATGTGTCCCATGTGAATTTGCATAAAATGTGCCTCTTCAAGTTATTGTCGGATTTTAGAAGGCTGCCAACAATATATACTTAACTTTTCCACAAGAGGGCTGGTAACAATCAAAGAGTAAAACAAAAAGTTGACAGATGGAGTCCAAACTATCATTTCTATTACTGACCGCGCTGACGTTAGCAAATATGGCTTATATCCATGGGAAAGTAAGTGTTTTAACACTAAACCTCAGACTTAGGCAGCAGCTTCTATCTGGTCACAGAGAGTGCTGGGCTCAGGTGGCCCTCTTGGATAATTGGTGGTGGCTGTTATGGTCAACGACGGCACCGAGTAGCAAAGCAGAGTGTGTGGTCCCTGTTGGAAGCTTGGTTCCAGGGGAAAGAGAAGAGGAAGCGTCTAGCATCTGTATGTCACATTTTTCCTTCTACTCTGAAAAGCCAAATTAATCCCTTAGCGAAGAGTGTGCCAGGACTGCAGAGAGGTCAGAGGTGTCACTCCAGTAGAATCTACCCCCTCAGGAAAGGACATATCAGGGGTATCCTCCTCCTAACATTGTTCTCTATATGGCCATCACGTCAAGCTTGTTCATTGCATTTCTCAAGTCTTTCAGATCTTTATTCTATGGCAGCTCAGGCAAGCATGTAAAATATTTATATATATTAGCAAGCACTTTCAAGCTTTTGTATGCGTTGTACATCACACTGCTAAAATAAATGTTTACGTTTTATAGACTTTTGCCTTTTTCTTTATTAAATCTCCACCTCCTCTTCTGAAATAGTTTTTGTTGTATTTTCCTAATTTAAGAGGACTACTAAGCTCCTTTCAGTTTTAGTTTTCTTTAATAATAAAAGCATTTAATGTTATATATTTTCTTCTGAGCATGGTTTTTACCTTACCTCATGTTTTGTTATACTTTGTTCTTCTTTTCTTTGGTCTTAAGCATTTTTTAAAGGGGACATAAGGTTAAAATGAACACCAAGGGTGGTCTCTATGAAAAGAAAAATAACTGTTGAGTGACAACAAATAGTTAGAGAGTTATTTGTGAAGAAGAACCCCGTGCTATTAACCCAGGTGACAGTAGGGGTAACATTTGGTGCAGTGTAGGCTGTTTGTATCTGTGTGAGTCACCGATTTTTGTTTCGATTTACCTACCCCCTTTGACTTGACTACATTCTTCTGGATTCCTTCTTAAGTCAATTTCTAGATGCCTCTTTCCTGCATAAGAACTCAATTCTGTCTGCCCCCCCCCGCCATCCTCCAAGCACAGCACCTCCAAAGAAGGCAGTGCTCACATGGTGAAGAAGGTTGGTACCTAGGGATGTAACAGTGAAAGTAACTCTCTTTTCCTGCATTATTCTATCACTCTACATGATTTGCCCATTCAGCAGGCAATGAGAAAGGAGGAGATGCTCTTCTCCAAGGAAAGAAGAAGTGTCAGCTGGGAGATGGGGGTGGGCAGTGAAGTGACAACAGGATTTCTGTAAGTGACTTCTCCAGTCCTGGTCATTTCTCATGACTTACGGCAGCGTATGGCCCCTGAGTAAGTGGGTAACTCTAGTATAACAGACGACAAAAAAACAACAAAGGGGAATAATAAGTGTTAGCAAAGATGTGGAGAAATTGGAACCCTTGTGCATTACTGGTGGGTACGTAAAATGGTACAGCCACTGTGGGAAGCAGTGTGGCAGCTCTTTAAAAAATTAAACACAGAAAAGATAAAATGAAAAGATTATAGAAAAAAGAAATAAACATTAATAAGTTTAAAAAGGAACATCAGAATAAATATGGAGAAAGTTGAAGGGCATAATAATTTAAAAGTAGCCATTAATGAAATAAGCAAAACATAATAAAGAATTACTACAGCCATTATGAAAAACAGTATGACTTTCCTCAAAAATTAAAAACTGAACTACCATGTGATCCAGCAATCCCACTTCCGGGGATATATCTGAAAGAATTGAAATCATCATCTCAAAAGGATATCTACACACAGGTTCATTGCTGTATTATTCACAACAGCCAAGATATGGAAACAACTTAAGTATTTGTCAGTGGATGAATGGATAAAGAAGATGTGAGATAGATACATACACACACATATATATATATGTATGTATATATACACACACACACATATATATATATGAATGTTATTTAGCCATGAGAAAGAAGGAAATCCTACCATTTTGTGACAACCTACACAGACCGTGAAGACACTAGGCTAAGTGAGATAAGTCAGACAGAAAACAACAAACACTGTATGATATCACCTGTATGTGTAATCTAAAAAAAATCTGAACTTGTGAAAACAGAGTAGAATGGTGGTTACCACTGACTAGGAGGTGGGGGAGTTGGGGAGATGTTGTTTAAGGATATAAATTTACAGTAAGTAGATAGATACGTTTTGAAGATCTAATAAAGCACAGAGTGATTATAATCAACCACACTGTATTATAAACTTCAAAGTTGCTAAGAGACTAAATCTTAACTGTTCTTAACACAAAGAAGAGATGATAAATATGTGACATGATAAAGGTACTAGCTAACACTACTGTAGTAATTACATTGTGATATATAAATGTATTAAACCAACACATTGTATACCTTAAACTCAGACAGTGTTATGTGTCAATTATATCTCAATTTTTAAAAAATTTAATATAGTGAAGATCAGCAAAGCCAATAAAATAAAATCAGAAAATACCAATAAACTTCACAAATGTATAACAAGATAAAAAAGAGAAAGAGAGAACACCACAACCACCACTATCACCACCAACAACAAAATAAAATGTATAAAATATTAAGTATCTCTAGCTTGGTATAACTGGAGATATGGCAGATAATAAAATAATTATAGGTGAGTATTATCAAAAACTTCATGCCACTAAATTTTAAGGCATAAAGAAAGATACCAGTTCTAAGAAAATTATAGATTACTATCATTTATGGAAGAAGAAATAGAAAATATCAATGGTCCTATAACCATTTTTAATTGAACTTGTAGTTAATCTTTCCATAATAACAATACCAAGTCCAGATAAATTTACAGGCAGGTTCTGCCTAAAATTCAAGAAAAAGAAAAACAAAGTAATGGTAGACAAATATTTCTAGATAATAGAAAAACACATCAATTTATTTTAGGCAACTGGCATATCACTTATTCTAAAACTTCACAAGGTTGGTACAAGAAGGAAAAATTATAGACAAATTTTAATTATGAATGTCAATGTAAAACTCCAAAGGCAAATGTTAGCAAATCAAATCAAGTAATGTGTAATAGTATTAATGTACTGGCCAAGTTAAATTTATCTCAGGAATGCAAGGTTAGTCCAACATTATTGGAAAAATACAGATTTGTCATATGGCAGAGCAATTCGTATCAGGTTAACCATCATGCAGCTAACAATCATATATGCTGGAAATATGTATTAAAAATTTCTAAATAATTGAAAGATCAGAGGAAATTATAATAGAAAATATGAAAATACTTAAGACTGACTGAATGAGTCCCACTCATATTATAGAAGATAATCGGCTTTACTTAAAGTCAGCTGACTGATCTTAACCCCATCTACAAAATACCTACATCACAGTGTTCGATTGAGTGAGTACTGTAACCCAGCCAAACTGACATACAAAAGTAACCAGCACATATGGCTTCTTATCTAAGGGCACTGATGCCTTATGGTACATGGCCTCTAGAACCCAAGCAGAAAATCTCAGTTTTTTTAACTTGAAAAGTCAGGGGACAAAGTTCAAGTATTCCAGAGAAACTGGAAATTGAAAAGAAAAATCCAGGAATGGAGAAAACTGGAGAAGAACAAGCCCTAAAATCTGTGTATAAACTTCACTCAGTCCTTGGCTGACCCATGAACAGCACATGCATGAAGAAGGCTTCAGTGAGTCCAGCAGAAAGCAACAGATGAAGACAAAACTGAGGAGACAATTCACCTGTTGCCCCTACAGTGAAAGCAGAATTTGAAGTTTGAATCACACTAAATTAGAAATACTTAGAAACACCCTGGGCTTCCACTGAAATCCCAGAGGTATCATATTTAGAAATAAAGGCAACATCCCAGAACTAAGAATGTCACCATAGGACTGAGGGCAAATACAAAACAGAACTGCTAACAAAGTGCAAAACTCGGCCTCCAAAATTTCAAGGTAATTAGCCAGTTATTTAACTGCCTATTAGAGTAAAAATAATCACTCTTCAGAAGAACATTAATGAATCCAGAGACCCTACAACATAACATTTACAATATCCAAAATATAATGAAAATTGTATCAGATATCGGGAAAAAAGAAACAAGAAATATGACCCACTGTTATGAGAAAAAGTAGTGAACAGAAATAGAACCCAAGATAACCCAGATAACAAGAACTTGAAAATAGATAACAAGAACTTTAATGCTATTATTGTTCAAGATTTCAAAGAAAAAGATGGATATAAGGAATGAACAGATGGGGGAATGTGCCAGAGAAATGGAAACCACACACGAAAAAATGAACTAAATGGAAACTCTAGAACAGAAAAGTACAATATCTGGAAAAACAACAACAACAAAGGACTGGACTGTCTTAACACTAGACTGAAAACTTCAGAAGAAAGTATCAATGAATTTGAGGACAGAAATATAAAAATGTTTTGAAAGTGAAGAACAGGAAAAACAAAAAGATTTAGAAATGGAATGATTCAGTTACCTATGGGAAAACATTTAATGACTGAACATATGTGTAATCAGACTTGGGCCAAAAGAAGAGGCAATAAAGCAATAAAAACATATCTGAAGAAATAATGGTCTAAATATCCTATATGTTATTTTTTAAGAGCATTAACTTACAAATCCAAGATGATCAAAGAAGTTCAAGAGGGCTAAATACAAAGAAAACCAAAACTGGATGCCTTATAACACGACCATATAAATATGGAGAAAGCTGTGCATGCAAAGTACACCCCCCATGTTGTTATTCTCAGGAAGTATGAGCAGGGTAGGCGAAGGCAGAGCACAGAAGAGGAAAGGGCATTAAAACATGTATCCAAAACACACACATTAACAAAATCCCATTTATTTAAATTAATGTGTAGTACATATTGAAAAAAAAATGCATGTAAGGATGGTCACCAAAATATTAATGGTGGGTATTTCAGTGTGACCTTTACTTTCTCTTAATACCTTATAAGCTAATGGATTTATTATAATGATCATGTCGTATTAGTCTAATTAGGAGTTTTAACATTTTTACACATTAAAAAAGAAAGCTTAAGTCAAAGGCCTACATTTTCACCAACCCCAATGATAATCCTGCATAATGTTTTTCCCCATCTACTCATTATAAAGCAGCACACACAGACACTTTGGTCTAGAATTCATGTGTACAACATAAAGAAATCCAAGAGTAGAGATCATATGCTGTTTAGGACTTGGATCAGTGTCACAGTGAAAAAAAGACTACAAAAATAGTAGATTTAGAGAGGAGAATTGGAAGTTTGCTTTGGAGCATGTCATGTTTGAACTGCCTGATATATATGCAAATTGAGATGTTGAGTAGCAGCTGGATAAGAGAATGAAGTTAAAATGATAAGCCCAGTTGGATATCAAACTATGGGGCCAATAATATATGGATATTATTTAAAGACTGGATGGGGTCATAAGAGAAAACTGTAGATAGCATAGAAAAGAAAGGCAAGCACATGGCCCTGAAGCATACTGAGTTACAGGAAATGAGGCAATAAAGAGGCACTAGCAAAGGAGGTAAAGATCAGTCAATAATGTAGGAGAAAAGTCAAGATTGTGGTGACTTAGAAGGTAAAGAAATTTCTTTAAAGATAAAAAAGGTGATCAACTATGTCAAACGTTTCTGATAGGTCAGGTAAGATGATGCCTGACCACTGAACATGGGATTTAGCAACATGGAGTTCTTTGGTGACCTTAAGAAGATCAGCTTTAGGGCTTCCCTGGTGGCGCAGTGGTTGAGAGTCCGCCTGCCAATGCAGGGGACGCGGGTTCGTGCCCCAGTCCGGGAAGATCCCACGTGCCGCGGAGCGGCTGGGCCCGGGAGCCATGGCCGCTGAGCCTGCGCGTCCGGAGCCTGTGCTGCAACAGTGAGAGGCCCGCGTACCGGAAAAAAAAAAAAAAAAGATCAGCTTTAGAGGAGTGACATGGTCAGATGCCTTGGCTAAAATGAAATTAAGAGAGGTTTATAGGAGACAAAAATGAGGAAAATAAAGATAACTCTCAAAACATTTGGCTGTAAAGGAGAAAAATGTTTGAAGGAAAGGAGGTTGAAAACTGAGAATCTAGGACAATGGTTCTTAATGGAGAGCAACTTTGCCCCCCAACCAGGGGACATCTGGCAATATCTGGAAACATTTTTGGTGGTTACAACTGAGGCTGTGAATGGTAAGAGGCAGGTATATGTAGGAATATGCACCCTCTCTCCACCCTCCTGCCAACTGAAGGAGGCATGGAGCCTATGAGAGGGGCATTATTATTCCAAGAGTACAGAACTCCTCTTGGTTTGCCCAGAGAACAGAACTAGAGCCAGTGAGTGAGTTTACAAGAGGCAGATTTTAGAATTAGTCAAGGAAGAACTTTCAATCAACTAGTGCTTTTCAAAGAGAAAATGGGTTGTTTTGGCTGTGAGGTCCCTGTCAATGGGAGCAGTCAAACAAAAATGGGTGACATATTTTAAAGAATATTTTTGCACTTGATAGGATCTGGGCCAGATGAGCTCCAGAATTGCTTCCCAAATTTAGAACCCAGATATGTTCAGACCTGAGACAAAGACACCAGCTAGACTTGGTAATCTTGATCTATCCACCACTCTGCTTCATCCTCTCATGGTTCCTGTAACATTCCATCATACAACCTGCTGGGTATCATCTCCCCTGGCTCAGTATACTGCCAAGCTGCTAGTCCCTTACTGTTTAGAACTTTATTATTAAAGTTCCAAACATTCCCACATTTCCTTGTAAGAGCTCCACTATTGCCTTTGAGCATGTTTTCATTTCCAAAGCAATTCACAGAGATAGCCATTATCTTTTTAATATACCTAGTACCTCACATTTACTTCTAAACAAATATGCCTTCTCCAAGTTAAATATCAACCCTTGATGGTGTAAGAAATTGTTTAAATAGCCAGCTTCTAAGTAATTTAAAATCATAGCAGTACCTTCATTTCCTAAGTCATGGGGCACGTGCTATTAAAGGCACAGAGATGTACTCATCAACTCTATGTGGACTCTGCATCTGTATATGCCAGAAGTATTTATTTAGAGTATTTCAGCCTCTTCATTCTCTACATCAGCTCAGAGGTCACACCAAAAAAAGATGGATATATTTCAACACTCTCCTCATCCCAATCACTAGTAAAGAGACTGAATTAGTAATCAAAAACATCCTAACAAAGAAAAGTCCAGAACTAAATGGCTTTACTGGTGAATTCTACCAAGCATTTAAAGAAGAACTAATACCAATTCTTCCCAAACTCTTCCAAAAAAATAGAAGAGGAAGAAACACTGTCAAATTCATTTAATGAGGCCAGCTTTACCCTGATAACAAAGCCAAACAAGGATACTATAATAAAACAGAATTACAGGCCAACATCCCGGATGAACACTGATGTTAAAAACTTCAACAAAATATTAGCAAACAGAATTGAACAGTATGTTAAAAGGATCATACACCGTGACAAAGTGGGATTTATACCTGGGATGCGATGACAATTCAACATACACAAATTAATAAATGTAACACATTACATTAATAGAATAAAATATAAAATCATAATCATCTCAATAGATGCAGAAAAAGCACTTGAAAAAATTCAATATCGTCTTATGAGAAAAACTCTCAACAATTTGGTAGAGAAGGAACGTATCTCAACATAATAAAGGCCATATATGACAAGCCCACAGCTAACATCACACTCAACAGTGAAAAGCTGAGTGTCCTTAGCATACAATAAAAGCATTTCCTCTAAGATCAGGGAAAAGACAAGAATGTCCACTTTCACCACTTTTATTCAACATAATACTAGAAGTTTGTTCCTAGCCAGAGCAATTAGGCAAGAAAATGAAATAAAAGTCATCCAAATCAGAAAGGAAGAAGTAAAACTGTTTCTGTTTGCAGATGACATGATATTACATATAGAAAAGCCTAAAGACTACACCAAAAAAAAAAAAAACAGTTAGAACTAATAAACAAATTCAGTAAAGTTGCAGGATACAAAATCAATGTACAAAAATCACTTGCCTTTCTATACACTAACAACTAACTATCAGAAAGAGAAATTAAGAAAACAATCCCACATACAATGGCATCAAAACACAATAAAATACTTAGGAATAAATTTAACCAAGGATGTGAAAGATCTGTATACTGAAAACAATAAGACATTGATGAAAGAAATTAAAGAAGACACAAATAAACAGAAAGACATTCTGTCCTCATGGACTGGAAGAATTAATATTGTTAAAATGTCCATACTGCCCAGAGCCATGTACAAATTCAATGCAATCCCTATCAAAATTCCAATAGCATTTTTCACAGAAACAGATAAAACAATCTTAAAATCTGTATGGAACCACAAAAGACCCCAAACAGCCAAAGAAATCTTGAGAAAGAGAAACAAAGTTGGAGGCATCATACTTTCTGATTTTAAACTCTATTGCAAATCTTTAGTAACCAAAACAATATGGTATTGGCATTAAAACAACATATAGATCAACGGGACAGAACAGAAAGCCCAGAAATAACTCATGAGTATATGGTCAATTAATACTTAACAAAGGAGCCAAGAACATGCAATGCAATGGGGAAAAGGTAGTCTATTTAATAAATAATGTTGAGAAAACTGGATATCCACAAGCAAAAGAATGAAACTATATTTACTATATTACTATATTACACCACTCACAAAAATAACTCAAAATGGATTAAAGACTTGAATGTAAGACCTGAAACTATAAAACTCCTAGAAGAAAACATAAGGGAAAATCTCCATGACATTGGTCTTGGAAATAATTTTTTGGATTTGACACCAAAAGCAAGAATAAACAAGTGGGACTACATCAAATTAAAAAGATTCTCCACAGCAAAGGAAACCATTGACAAAATGAAAAGGCAACCTATGGTATTGGAGAAAACATTTGCAAACCACATATCTGATAAGGGGTTAATATCCAAGATATACAAGGAGCTCATACAACTCAACACCAAAACACCAAAAAGCCCAATTAAAAATGAGAAACCCACATGAACAGACATTTTCCCAAAGAAGATATACAACTGGTCAATAGGTACATGAAAAAGTTCTCATCACTAATCATCAGGGAAGTACCAAAAAAAAAGAGATGTATCGCCTCACATCTATTAGGATGTCTATCATCAAAAAGACAAGAGATTACAAACGCTGGCAAAGATGTGGAGAACAGTGAACGCTTGTACACTGTTGGTAGGAATATAAACTGGTACAGCCGCTATGGAAAGCAGTATGGAGGTTCCACAAGGAATTAAAAACAGAACTGCCACATGATCCAGCAACCCCACTTCCGGACATATATCTAAAGGAAGCAAAATCATTATCTCAAAGACATCTGTACTCCCATGTTCACTGCAGCATTATTCACAACAGCCAAGGTAAGGAAACAACCTAAGTGTCCATCAAAGGATAAATGGATAAAGAAAATGTGATACATACACACACGCATGCACTCAGGCGCGCGCGCACACACACACACACACACACACACACACACACAGTGGAATATTATTGAGCCTTTAAAAAGAAGGAAATCCTGCCATTTGTGAAACATGGATAAACCTGGAGGGCATTATGCTAAATGAAATAAGTCAGACAGAGAAAGATAAATACTTCATAATAACACATA
This sequence comes from Lagenorhynchus albirostris, assembly GCF_949774975.1. Lineage (NCBI taxonomy): Eukaryota > Metazoa > Chordata > Mammalia > Artiodactyla > Delphinidae > Lagenorhynchus > Lagenorhynchus albirostris. The sequence goes on along the minus strand of NC_083103.1, from coordinate 105,049,736 downwards.
TATGGACTCTAAAAACAAATTTTTTTTGAACTAATAGAAACAGAGTAGAATGGTGGTTGTCAGGGGTTGGGGGTGGAGGAAATAGGGAGAGGTTGGTAAAAGTGCACAAAATTTCAGTCATAAGGTGAATAAGTTCTGAGGATCTAACGTATAACACAGTTATTATGTTGATAATACTGCATGGTATAATTGAAATTTGCTAAAAGGATAGAATTTGCGTTCTCACCCCTCCAAAAGAGGTAAATATGTGAGGTGTTAATTAACTGGATAGTAGAAATCCTTTCACAATGTATTTGTATATCAAATAATCACACTGTACACTTTAAATATATTATAATTTTGTGCCATTTTATCTCAATAAAGCTAGGGGAAAAGTAATGAGTATGCATTATAGTACTTATAAATAGAGGCAAATATGTGACAAAAGAGAGCACAAATGACTGGGTGGAAAGTAAAAGTATTTAGGAATCTTAATCTGTAAAGTGTTACAATATTATTTTAAAGGTATACTGTGAAAAGGTAAAGACGTATATTATAAACCATACAGCAATCACTAATGAAAACACAAAGTTTTTTTTTTTACCTGATTAGTAAAAAAAAAAAAAATGGAGGTAACATGGAAACTTAAAAAGATTCTAATTCCATGTTATAACAGCAGAGTTGTGCATTTTCGGCAAAGACTATATGCTTCAAAAGCCTAAAATATTTACCAACTGGCCCTTTACAGAAATGATTTGTTGACTCTTGGTCTATACGTTCCTATTTAAGTCAAAGATTCTCAAATTGGACTTCAGAAAAATAGCTGAATGTGATATCCAAGGAACCCACCTCAAATATAAAGACCTGGGTAAGTTAAAAGTGGAAGACAGGAACAGTTATGTCATATAAACATTAATTGTAAGCAAGCTGGGATGGCTAAGACAATGTGAGACGAGGCAGACTTCATAACAAGTATTACCGCCAGAGATAAAAAGTAAGGATAAAGTGATTAATTCATAAAAAAACAGCAATTTTAAATGTGTTTACATCTAATAACAGATTCAAAATATATGAAGCAAAAACAACTGAAATGAGAAACAGACAAATCCACAATTATGAAAAGAGGTTTCAATACTCCTCAATCAGTAATTGATAGACAAGACAGGCAGAAAATTAGTAAGCATGAAGAGGATTTCAACAGCATTATCAACAAACTCGACATAACTGGTATTAATGAATATTACATCCCAAAACAGCAGAGTACACATTCACGTGTTGCCCGAACATACACCAATGTTAGTTTCAGTCAGCACAATTATCAGTAGCAGATACTTGTAGCTCAAAAGGGTCCTTGGGGTTTACAGACCGCAAGACTGTGATTTCCTTTTCACTTCCTGGAATTCTGTACTGTTTCTGTTGTACAACATGGGGGCAACCGGAAGCCTCATTGGTGGTCTGTCGTACCACCTATCATTTCTCTAAAAGTGACTCTTTCCATTGGGACTATCCCCCTTGAATTTTATGAGGGTTCATAGCACAAGCATGTAAAACATCAATACTAATTATACATTTAGCAGTAGGAGCAATAAAAATGGTGCACAACGGCGGTCCAAACAGCCCCACCCAGGTGGTTATGGCGCCTTCTGTCATAAGCAGTAAACAAGACAGTCTCTCCCTCTCTCTTCCCCGTCTCCTCCACCAGAGAGTGAGAAGTAGCCATGCTATGGTCGCGTACCCACCTGGTTGTCTATGTGACCAGGTACAGAAACTGCTCAGTTTGGGGATAAATAAGCCTTGTGGTTTGGCGCACTCAGCAGGAATGTTCAGGGATGCTCAGTGCCCATGGTAGACTGCCTGTCCTAACATAGAGTAATAAAGTAAGCAGCTATTGATATGAGAACTGATGGGCAAATAGGCCAATGGAACAAAAGAGCAAACTCAGAGAAGACCATGTATAGGTGAGAATTTAATATATGATAAATATAGAAATACAGCACCACGAATCAAAGGTGAAAGGGTGGGTTGTTTTGTATATAATATTAGGGAGAAACTAAAATTGTATCCCTAAATAGCATCACATATAAAAATACAATACAGATAGATTAATGAAAGATAAAATAGAAAATCCATAGAAGAAAGTGTCAGAATTTATAGTTGTGATTTAGAGGTGGGGAAGAATTCTTTTTGAAATATTTGAAAAGCAGAAATCCTCAGGCATAAATGTGTTAAGTATAATTACATCAAAACTAATTATTTTTGTTTAATGGAGAAGAATACGGATAGCGTCAATGGAGAAATGACAGATTGTAAGAAAATATTTGCAATATCTAAAACTGACAAGGTACAAATATATAAGAAGTTCCTTTAAGTCCACAAGAGACAGATAACCCAAGAGAAAAAATGGGCCAAAATATGAACGGGTGATTAAAATAGAATGAACCACAAGGACTAATAGGCCAGTGAGGAGAGGTTCACTCTCAGTGGTAATCACAGACACAAAGGAAAACAATCATGAAATATCATTGTACCTCTGTTAATGGGATTAAAATGTAAAACTAGGCAATCCCGACTATTGGCAGAACATAGGGATATAAGAACCAACATGTACTCCTACAGAGAGAAGAATGGTGACGCATTCTCAAGAGCTACCTGTGGGCATTTAGTCAAATCAAGTTTACACACACTTTGTGACCCAGCAATTACACTCCCAGGAATGTAGCAAATTCTTCCATAGACCCACAAGCAACATACTTTAAAATGTCCATCATCACCTTGCTTATTGTGATAGGGATTCAGAGCAATCTGAGTGTCCATCACCAACCGAGTGGACAGATCGGATCTGGTGGATACACATGGAGTTTTAGGAAACTTTAGAAAGAATGGACTAGATGTTCATGGGACCCCATGGCTGGCATTTCATTGCTAAGTTAAAGAAGTAAAATGAGTTTACCATGACTTCCTTAAATTAAAAAAAACAGGCACCCAAAGCAAAACCTATTTTGTAAGACTACATATAATCAAATGACACATATGAAATATATTCATATGTTTGCCAATGGTGAATGAAAAAAATGAAAGTTGATAATGTGGACAAATAAGGGAAAAAAGAAAGAAAGAAGGAAGGAAGGAAGGAAGCAAGGAAGGGAGAGAGGGAAGGAGGGAGGGAGGGCAGGAAGGAGAGGAGAGGGGAGAGGAAAAATGAAAAAGAAAGGGAGGGAGGAAGGAAGAAAAGTCAAAGAAAGAAAGTTCTTTTTCTTTTGAAATAGTTTGAGGGAAATGGATTCAAATAGAGGTAACAACATAAGGGAAAGCACACAGGCAGGAAAGCATAAGTCTGCAAAAACAAAGACAAATAACACAATTTGGGTGGAACATCAGAGTGTTTCAAGAGGAGCAGCAGAAGATAAGCCTGGAAGGGTAAGTTGGTAAGCTGAATTTGTCTATTTTTATTTGTTTTTATCTAAAAACTAAGATATATGCTTTACTCGTATATAATATATGGATTGACCCTGGAACTCAGGCTCACAATTGAAGATATTTGTGATCCACATGAAAGGAAATTTTTAAAAAGAGCCAAATTCTGTCATTTCTCCTAAAATCTACCCTAATTCTCTTCTGTCTCAGTGCAGCTAATATCTATGGCACTTCCTATGGCTCTGTGATGTCATTTCCTTTTGCAGCTATTAGTTCCCTGCAGTGTTTGTGCTTTACTCAACACAGGCTGTCTGATAACAGATGTGATGCCCAGCTGTGTCTATATACCAACCACAGAGCGTTCATTAATAACAATTATTAAGTACTTTATGATACAAATTGAGCCTGTAGCAACAGAGAAAACATCCAGCCATTTGTTTTATGGCCTCTTGTCAGGGTGAACTATAAATCCCCATTATCTCAACATTATCAGCACTGGAAAATGGATCTAAGCATGAGTCATAAATAAAACTACCAACAGCTCAATCATTCTGGAAAGAACAGAGCATAAATTAACACTTGACGATGTAATGTTATATATGAACTTAAATAATAGCTCAAGCCTTCCTGTCGGCTAGTTACGCAAGTTATTATTTTTAAGACTTACATTGGTAGTTGCGCGGCTGGCATATTCACTTGGGCACACAATTAGAGTTCAATAAATATGCAGTCCAGACACTGCCCTCCCATAACGCAACAGCTCCCACTAATGATGTATGAAGAACAGTGAAAATGATGAGAGAAAATTTCAACTGACAGAAATGTCTCTTAGGATTACAGGGAGTAGGGAAAAAATCACATTTTCTCTGAATACTACATCTCATAGGAGAAATCATTAAATTTGGGAAGATGGATAGAAGAGGAGCCACAAAAACTGTATGCATTACTGGTTCCTGGGTGGTAGTCCAATGGATTTTCAGCCAATTATAAAAATATTTATTTAGTTACCGCTCTGTTTTGGGTCCAAGCTATCTTAAGTGATGAAGACAGAACAGAAAGATAAACAGAACACATGAATGTAAGTTTTGAAAGAAAAATAGCCAATAAACTCTCTAGGAACCAAAGACATGCAAATGAAAACCATGAGATATTATTTTTCATGTTTTAAAAGTTAATTCCCAGTATTGGGGAGGAGACAGTGAAACAGGAAATCCAATCATTTGCTAAAAGGCATCCGAAGGGGTTCAAACCTAGACGGCCATTGGGCAACGTCTACCAAGGGCTCTAAAAGTGTCCATTACTTTTTTAAAATTAAGGTATAATGGACACACAACATTACATGAGTTTCAGCTACAACACATGGTGATTTGACGTTTGTATAAACTGTGAAACGATCACCATCTAGCTGACATCCAAATATATAGAACGCTTAACGAATGTGCATGTCATCCTTGCACAAGAGCCATGCTTATCTGTGTATTGTTCCAATTTTAGTAGATGTGCTGCCAAAGTGGGCACCAGTGTCCACCTACCGCTGACCAGTAAAAGATTCTAATTCTGAAAAATTTATCACGTACCAAATTAGCGCCATTTATAATGGCTAAAAAAGAAATAGCAAATGATAAGATTCACTAGAGAAATGGCAGAATAGCTAAAATAAAGTCTGTAAGGAAAGGGTTAAATAACTCATGGTTCACCCGTATGATGAACTACTGTGTTGCCCTCAACAATTATTTTGTGAAGATTATTTAATATGAAAGTGTCCACCGAGCACTTTAAATATGTTGTAAAATGTTATGTATATTATAATTTCAATCAAATCAATTAAATATTATGTTTAAATATGTTGTAAAATGTACAACTTTAAATATGTTGTAAAATGTTATGTATATTATAATTTCAATCAAATCAATTAAAATATTATGAAGTTTTTACACACGTTTATGCATGCACCCATATAAAAGGCTAGAAGAAACACCCTAAAATAGTAAAAGTTTTTTTCCACTTGATGGTACTATGAATATTTTTTATCATCTTAATAATTTTCTATATTTCTAAAAATTTTTTTCAGCAGGACAGAGCATTTACAGCACATCTGGCGAGTAAGGATTTCAATTCACATTCTTTCCCAGGCCTTCTATAACCTGTATCTAATGGACCTGTCCAACTTGTCTTTCACAAAGTTTAACATAAAACTGGTCAAATGCATTTTCTCACTGCCCCCAAATCATGCTCTGCTTTCCAAATCAGCCGTCATTCAAGTTCCATTTCACATGTGTGCTCAAGGCAACAAAACGATATGAACAGCATGAAAGCTGGAATCTTAATGAACTCAGTCTCTACCTGGAATCACACAGAAGCAGAAATACCTCACCCATCAAAAGTCATAACAAACCCCCACCAAAAAAACAAAACAAAACAATCTTTTCCTTACATCTCTTCAAGCACATCAAAAGGAAATCCAACCCTCACCTACACCCACACCACTCAGAGCGCACTGTGCCTCCAACAGCTCCCGCAGGTCCCGGCTACGCCAGGTCTCTTCCCCATCCCCGCACAACTTTCCTCGCCGCCTTCTAACTTCCTCTTCTCTAAGATTCCTCTGACCTCTTCGTGTATGTCCTCTCTCTTTCCCACATCACATCTTTTGTCTCTGACCAGTCTCCAGATTGGCAAAAGCAGAACTATGAGGCGGTGAGCCTCTGTTTCCACGTCTGCAAAGAAGGTAAAATAATAAACCCTGTCCTACCATATCTTAAGATGTAGGTTCAAATATTTTAAAACTGGAAAGCATTGTACATGTCGTGGCTATCATACCCCCTTTTCTCATTCATGCTATAAGCCTTACTAGTATGCAACCAGTACTCTGCCAGCACTCTGGAAGTTATACTTGATTATTATCTCTGTATGCCTTCCTTAACTGAATCCATCGTTAATTCAATTTTTTTCCTCCAAAATACATCTCAAGTCACCCATGGTTCTTCATGTCCATTAGCACCAATCTAACCCAAGTACCCATGCTCTCTCGCTTAGACTACTGAATTGACCCCTGACTTACCTTCCCATCCACTCTTACCCCTCTACCATATTACCTACCCCTACAGGAGCCAAACGTTTTCTTAAGCAAAAGTAATCATTTCTAAGAGTCGGAATGTCCACTGGTTTCTTTAATAGACATGATAGGTCCAGTTATTTGGGGAGCACACACATAATGAAACTCATACATAATAGCATAAGAGTACAAAAGAGAAACTAGAACCCATGAAAGGGATACTTACTTGCCAGAGAACTCTGCAGCTCTGTGCAGTGGGAGGAGAGACGTCTACAGAGAGCCCCCTCTGATGCACACAGGTGCGTTTCCTCCTTGGATGTGTGACATACAGGAGACGCCTATCAAAGCAATTCATTGAATACACTGAAATTGACAAATTGCTTATTCAACTTAACAAAAGACATTTGAACACATTTAAATTGTTTTTCCCATGGATGACTACACTAGTGACATTCGTAAACCAGGCATGCACTCTGTTTGAACTAAGTGCCTCAACAGCTTCTTACTGTGCTTAGAATAAAATCTTCGCCCCTTACCATTGACCTCCAAGCCTGTGCATGACACGGCCCCTTCCTGCTCTCCAGCCAATCTCTCCATGACTTATTATGCTTGCTGACTTGTTATTTCTTTACTGTTTCAGCTTTTCCCGTACTTGTGTGGTGCCACTCCATCTGCCCTATTCTTCACCTGAATAATTTCCACAGGAATTCAACTATGTTAAAGCATGTATGTCAAACTGATGTTAGGATTTGACAGGAACGTATTTGCATACATAGCTGCGGAGGCTCCTGGGACAATGCTCCTATTAGGGTAGGAAGCATCCAGCTACTGAAATGAGCTCAACACATCAGCACTATTCACTGAAATAAAAAAGTGATTCTGAGACTGGCATGGGTCTATTGCTAGGATTTGTTTCATTTCAATCCCACGGACTGAGAGACCTGTAATTTAAAGATTGTTGTGAAAAATCAGTAATGGCTTTTTCTCTTCTGAGAAACAGGTTCACTATATAAAGAAAAATAAGTTGAATCCCTACTGTGTTAGGTACTGTTAGTCACTTGTTCAATGCTCACTTCCCCCTTCTTCTTTGCTGACTGAACTTTGATTTTATTTGGGGCATCACTGTGTCAGGCTACATGCTTGCTTCTGCATCCTCCCTGAAAGCTCATAGTGTCTGGGTGGCTAATGACACACATGCAGGACATTCCTGGGAGAGATTATGTTTTTTGGGGGGAATGGAATGGATGTACCTAACAAAGTCTTTCCCCCTTTCCCACGCTTTCCTCCCTTGAATGTGGACATGATGTCTGGATCCCCCGTAGCCATCTGCTAACCATGAGATGACAAACATGAAGCAAAGGTCAAGAGATTCACAGAGATGTTGACCTGATGCCACCAAGCTCCTGAACAACTCTATCATGCATTTATTTCCAATTCTCCATGACCCTCCCCCATGTATTCTTGAGAGAATCAAACATGTTCATGAAGTCTAAGTAGCTGCTCTATTTTTGTCTTCAAGGACCTACTGCTGCGTATGTGACCGCATGCTCCAGCAAAGCTAGAAAGCCCTCAAAGTTCCAAAACCTCATGGTGATTTGTGAAGCAAAAGGGACTATCTCTTTCCTTACATGTCTCATATTAAGTGTAAAATGGTAATTGAGACATTTTCCTGAAACCTTCATTTCCAAATAAGCAGCAATTATAGGAAGGGCAGTGTCCAGCTAAGAACAAGGTAATGAATTCTGGAAGTGGAGACATGGCCAGAGCCCGTAAGTGAGGGAAGTTTTAGTCCACCCCCATCCTCAGTCCATGAATCATCAAGTGATGGAATATAATCAGTAGTGATATCAACGTCCTAAATAACACAAATAACAGGGTATCTCTAATTGATATTTATTAAACTCTTTATTCTTAAAGAAGTGTCCATGGGGCTTCCCTGGTGGCGCAGTGGTTGAGAGTCCGCCTGCCGATGCAGGGGACAGGGGTTTGTTCCCTGGTCCGGGAAGATCCCACATGCCGCGGAGCGGCTGGGCCCGTGAGCCATGGCCGCTGAGCCTGCATGTCCAGAGCCTGTGCTCCGCAATGGTAGAAGCCACAACAGTGAGAGGCCCGCGTACCGCAAAAAGAAAAAATCAACAAAAAAAGCAAGAGACAACAAATGCTGCTTAAGGTGTGGAGAAAAGGGAACCCTTGAGCACTGTTGTCAGGAATGTAAATTGGTGCGGCCACTGTGGAAAACAGTATGGAGGTTCCTCAAAAAAATTAAGCTATGATAATTTTTATTATATGATCCAGCAATTACATTTCTGGGTGTATACCTGAAAGAAATGAAATCATGATATCAAAGAGCTATCTGCACCCCCATGTTCATCACAGCATTATTCACAATAGCCAAAATATGGAAACAATCTAAGTTATTCTGTGGGTATCTATATTTCAAACAATCATTAAGTAAAAAAGGATGACATTCTAAGGTATAATTTTCAGAGGCTGCCATTATGTGTGGAAGAATTAGGGAGGTGTGACAAGATGTTAAAAAGATCTTTCCTTGTGGCTGAATGCTCAAAGCTTAGGATAAAGGTAACAGACACCCATACATTCTAGAGAGGCACTACACACAAACAGCACGACTCGCTGAAAAGTGGCCAAACTGGCCTTATGACCGTCACCCTCAAAAGCCTATATAACATAAGGCTAGAGATTCATCGAAGGAAAAAATTCTTTGAAGAATATTCATAGGAGAAGAGAAAGTAATGTCATTTTCCGTTTCTCCCTAGGGCTAAAAGGTATTGACCCAGCAATCAGTGAGCACTCATCACGTGTTAAAATTACACTAAGTTCTGTAAAAGATTTATCTCATTTAATTATCACAGTACTACTATGAGGTGAACACCTGCACCTGCCTGACCCTGAGCGCGAGCACCTCTGTAAATTTCATGCCCCTGGCTGCCTCTCTGCTTCACCCTGGTCCTGGCCTCACCAGAGAGAAATGAATACTAAAATGAAAACAAAATCCCACACTCCCCAATCTCTCAGACTCTGCACCCAGCTTAGGTTCTAGCCATTGGATCCACTGGAGTGATATTTGGAAGATGGAAGTGAACAAAGGCTGCTATACTTTGCTGTTTATGCAGGCAGGTAACGTCCTGAACATATGAGAATCAAGATGCAGTGGTGGCAGCCAGACTTGGCATCCCAGTGCCTAGTCCCCAGCTCCACGAGTGTCAAGAGGCATTTGTGACAAAGACGGTGGCTTTCTGATCCCTGGATTGCAGCTCTAGTGTTGTGCCCTTGAGCTCAACAATTTCAACCCTCAACTCCATTCTGCAGCAATTCCAATTATTTTGAAGCACCTAATTTTCCATATTAAGGCCATTTCTGCCTAAGAGACCCAGAGTGGTTTCTGTTTCATGCACTGAACCCTAACAGCAACAATGGATAAAGAATAACACTGGTATTTGATTTTTTTTTTTTTTTTTTTGCTTTGCCCTAATAGACACATGAAATGCATTACCTACATAGAGTCAAGCCTTTCCCATCCGGAACTCACTCTGTTATCATAAGCCAAAATAGCTACGGAGGGAGGGGCAGGTGGTACTCAACATCCAGGCACCAAGAGCTGACATGTTCTTAGCTTTCCATTAAAGGCAGCTCTAGGGAAAGATGCCATCCTGATGATCTAAGTCAGATCACCCTGAAAACTATTTGCTCCGCCCTCAACACCAGTGCCACACACACTTTCCCAAATTACTGATCTTCAGGTGTCCTTTGTAAAAAATTAATAAACAGAAATCTCAATTAAGTAGAACTGGGAGACCAGAAGGGGGAGCTCTCATGCCCTGTGACCATAGCAGAGCCCAACAGGAAGATGAAAGACACTTCTTTCCTGGTGAGGACTCAGCCAATGAAAAGCCACGGACTCTTTGTTTACTCCAGCCCTCCCAGCTTCCTTTTTTTTCCCCCCTATAAAAGGGTTCTCCTTCCCTTGAAATGGGGGGACATGCACATGGCTCGCCATGGTTGCAGCCCCTTAATTGCAATTCTCTACTCATCTTGAATAAACCCCTCTTTGTTGAAAAAATACCTGGCAGTCGATCTGCTTCAGGTCAACACCATCTTGGCCATATCTCTGATCCTCCCAGGGTCAGCTCTTAAGTCTCCCTACTGAGCACCCTACCCTGTACTTGACCCTGGCTGTCCCTTAGAACTCTACCTCTTGGGCACATATAAATCCTTGTTCACTCACTGCTTCTATTACACCCAACCCTGTGCATCCTAGTCTTTATCCTGCCAACCTGCATGCTGAGGCAGTAATACTCCCATTACTAATTTTGGTTTAGGAAGGGAAATCACCAGAAATTTGTAATAAATAACAAAGCAGTGATGTTTTTGGCAGGACTTTGGCCTTCTCTCAGCAGGCTATTTTTTTGCCCTGCAAGGCAGTTTAATCATAACCTTAATGATGTCTCCCCACTGCTTAATGTGGGGCTGCCCTTGTCTCCAGAGCCAGGTGCAGTGTGGACACGTGGGCGCCCTGGGGCTTCTACATGCTTTGAGTTGTCAAGCTCAACTCTTGGAAAGCTGCTAATTTCCTCTGAGGTAATTTGACTGTGATTAAGTTAAGCTGCCACCAGGTGGACATTGGAGCCTTAGTTAAGCCGTTTTAATCTCGGTAGCCAGAGTCCCGATAGGCATAATAAAATGAAGAGAGAACGTAGTTTGATTTCCACTTAATTGTGTTTAAAAAAAATAAACAAAAAAGAAAAAAACGGTAGTTTAGCATACTACTTGAACAGAATTAAAATAGAGTAGTATAAATATATCTCACTCATGTATTTAACCAATATTTATTGAGTAACTGCAATGTGAAAAAGATGGCTCTAGAATCAGGGATGGGGCAGACAACACAAAAAAACCAAGCACCTGACTTCACAGAGTTTACGTCATGGGGGTAAAACAAATAACACACAAACAGATAAAGATACATATTTCTCCTATATAACATTATAAATTATGATACATGATACCACAGTATATAATGATATATTATGATATAATGATAATGATATACATAGTATATCCCCATGCACACCAGCCTATAAAGACAGATAAACTCACAATAATGATAACCTAGATTTTACTGACTCTCCCTGACCCACAAATCTATCCATGAAAGATCTTATTGCCCTATAGAATTCCCTTTGTTCCCAACCCTGAAGTTTTTCCGGAATTTTTTAGTACATATCTCAAATATGCTTGTACATAGTCTGGTCAGTAATTTCAGTCAGCTACCACGTGGTTTACACAAGCCACAATTAATGTTTATGCTGTGTACCCATCACCCACCGGGCACCATTGCCCCTACCACACACAAATGCTTTCATCTTCTCCTATTTACTGGCCAAAAAAACATTTACTAAACACCTACTTTGATCCAGTAGGAGAAAGGGAACCCTCTTGTACTGTTGCAGGAAATAAGACAGCTATGTCTCTGTCCTCATAGAGCTTATAACCTTGTGGCGAAGAAAGACAAGGAAAAGAAATATACTATGAGTGAGTGCAGCTAAAAGTACAGAATACCATGGAATCATCTAAAAGGGGAAGTTAAAAAAGGATAGCTGCTCATAGAGCAGGCTTCTAAACAAAGCCACGTGTAGATTGAGACTTAGACGACTAATAGGCGTTGACTAGGTGAACAGTATGTGCCAGAGTGTCCTCTGCAGGGGGAACAGCACACGTGCCATTCCGAGACACGGCCCATTCCACGCAGAGTCGCCTCCTGCCCCGCACTTCTGCCCATGTCCCAGAACACTCCAGACATGAACCATGAGCCTAGAAGAAGTTAACGGCAACTGGATATAACTTCCCACCTAAAACAGATAAAGATCAAGACAGATAATGAAAGAATGGTCCTAAAGACATTAGGCATCAAGGGACAATGACTGCTGAGTGATGAGAAATAAACAAGCTTAGCCCTATTACTGCTCAGTCTACTTCCTGGAGAGAGCTCGGGGAAGGAACCCCAGCAGAGCCCAGCACCCGCCTTGAATTAAGGAAATAGAGTTAAATAAGAGATGGGAGGGACAGAAAAAATACTGGAAGAAATAAGGACTATACATTATCCAAATTTTATGAAAACTACAATTCCACTGCTCCAAGGAATCTCAACAAATCTTAAGCTCAAGAAATGTGAAGAAAACTACACCATGACAAATTGCTTAAAACCGGTAAGTAGAAAATCTAGCAGTTATATACAAAAGAACATATGTCATAAGGATGACAACAGATTATTCATTAATAACAATACAAGCCAGAAGTACTTCAAAGTACTGAAAGAAAAAAACTTTGATCCTACATTTCTTTACCCAGTGAAAATATCTTTCAAAAATGAGTATGAAATAAAAACTATTTCAGACATTAAAAATCTGAAAGAATTCATTACTAGAAGACCTGCTCTACAAGAAAAGTTAAAGAAATTGTTTCAAGCAAATCAGTAAAAAAAAAAAAAAATCCAGATAATAGTCCCAATCCACATAAAAAGCACCAGAAATGGAAACTATATAGGTATATGTTAAGATAATTTTCTTATTATTTAAATACTTCTAAGAAATATGATACTGTTTAAAGCAAAAATAATAACAATATACTACGGGTTATATAACATATATAGAAGTAAAAAGTTTGTTAAAAATAACACAAAGGCTGACAAAAAGCACATGAAAGGATGCTCAACATCACAAATTACCAGAGAAATGCAAATCAAAACTACAATGAGGTATCACCTCACACTGGTCAGAATGGCCATTATCAGAAAATCTACAAACAATAAATGCTGGAGAGGGTGTGGAGAAAAGGGAACCCTCTTGCACTGTTGGTGGGAATGTAAATTGATACAGCCACTATGAAGAACAGTATGGAGGTTCCTTAAAAAACTAAAATTAGAATTACCATGTGATCCAGCAATTCCACTCCTGGGCATATACCCTGAGAAAAGCATAATTCAAAAAGAGTCATGTACCACAATGTTCATTGCAGCTCTACTTACAATAGCCAGGACATGGAAGCAACCTAAGTGTCCATCGACAGAAGAATGGATAAAGATGTGGTAGATATATACAATGGAACATTATCCAGCCATAAAAAAGGAGGAAATAATGCCATTTGCAGCAACATGGATGGACCTAGAGATTATCATACTAAGTGAAGTTAAGTCAGACAGAGAAAGACAAATATGATATCACTCATATGCGGAATCTAATTTTTTTTAATGATATATGTTAACTTATTTAACAAAACAGAAACAGACTCACAGATTTCGAAAACAAACTTATGGTTACCAAAGGAGAAACGTGGGTGGGGGGAGGGATAAATTAGGAGCTTGGGATTAACATACATACACTACTATATATGAAACAGATAACCAACAAGGACCTACTGTAGAGCACAGGGAACTCTACTCAATACGCTGTAATGATCTTTATGGGAAAAGAATCTGAAAAAGAATGAATACATGTATATGTATAACTGAATCCCTATGCTGTACACCCGAAACTAACGCCAACACTATAAATCAACTATACTCCAATAAAATTTTAAAAAATAATAACACAAAGGCTGAGAAGAGAGAAATGGAAATATACTGTGGTAAAACTCTTATACTCTACATATAATAGGTTATTACTGGAATGTAGACTATGACAAGTTAAAGGTTCATATTATAACGCAGCTAAAATAACAAAGATATATAGCTAATACATTACAAAGATATTAAATGGAATTATAATAAATACTCAATTCAAAGGAAGGCAGAAAAATATGAAAAGGGGGAATAATTGATAGAACAAATAGAAAACATATAGTAAGACAGTAGATTTAAATCCAGCCATCAATAATTAAATTAAGTGTAAGTGGTCTAAACACCTGAATTAAAAGACAGGGATCCTCAGATTGAATAAAAATGAATAAAACAAGAAACAACATATTATTCAGTTATCAAAAAACCTTAACTATAAAACAAAAGTAGATGAAAATCAAAAGGATAGAAAAAGATATAACACTAATCAAAAGAAAGTTGGAGTGGCAATATTAACATAAAACAAAGTAGATTTCATAGGAAACAATATTATCAGAAATAAAGAGCTCATTTAATAGTATTAAATGGATTAATTTATCAAGAGGATATAGAAATCCTAAAAAATTTTTATGCACCTAAAAAATTTTCCAAAACTATAAAGAAAAAAGCAGAGAGAACACAAGGATGTATAGACAAATCCACAATTATACTTGGAGGCGTCAATGCTGCTCTCTCAATAACTGATAGAACAACTAGACCAAAAATAAGTAAGGATATAGCAATCAATTTGGTCTAATTGACATTTATAGAACAACTCACCTAACAACAGCAGAATACATATTCTTTCCAAGTGCATACAGAACACATACCAAGGCAGATCATATTCTGGGCCATAATATGATAGATTTTAAAGTATTCACAGCACACAAAACATGTTCTCTGACCACAATGAAAGTAAATTAGAAATGAATTGCAGAAAGATATATGGAAAATTCCCCAAATATTTGGAAGCTGGTAACACACTGCTAAGATGTACACTGATCAGGGAAGGAATCAATAGTGAAACTAGAAAGTATTTGGAACTGAAAGTATTATATATAATGTATCACATATATAATACACATACACACATCATATTATATCAAAATTTGTGAGATACAGCTAACACAGTAGTAAGAGGGAAATCTATAGCACTAAATATCCATCTCAGAAAAGAAAAAAGTCTCAAATCAATGACTTCAGCTTCCACCTTAAGGAACCTGGGGCTCAAAGCGTTTGCTCTGTGCTCCTACAAATCCATGCAGCAGACAGTACATTGTACTCAGAATCACTCTCCTTTCAGACCCTAAGGCTCTCTTTCTAATTCAGGTCAAGCTTGTAGGCCAGGTTCCCTTTCCCTAGGGATGAGCACCCTCTGGGAATCCCTAACATTTCACACTCCAAGCTACATCTCATAGTTTCTTTACTAGGTTGCCAAACATTGAATGACTTATCTGAACTCCTCATAAGACTCCTACCTTCCACAATTTTTTCAACATCTTTATTGGAGTATAATTGCTTTACGATGGTGTGTTAGTTCCTGCTTTACAACAAAGTGAATCAGCTATACATATACATATATCCCCATATCTCCTCCCTCTTGCGTCTCCCTCCCACCTCCCTATCCCACCCCTCTAGGTAGTCACAAAGCTGATTTCCCTGTGCTATGTGGCTGCTTCCCACTAGCTCTCTATTTTACATTTGGTAGTGTATATATGTCCATGCCACTCTCTCACTTCCACTCTCTCACTTCGTCCCAGCTTACCCTTCCCCGTGGTGGCACATATATACAATGGAATATTTCTCAGCCATAAAAAGAAATGAAATTGAGTTATTTGTAGTGAGGTGGATGGACCTAGAGTCTGTCATACAGAGTGAAGTAAGTCAGAAACAGAAAAACAAACACCATATGCTAACACATAAATATGGAATCTACCTTCCACATTTAAAGGGAAATGCAATTAAAGAAAACTTTTAAAAAAATAGAAATAATTACCCGCTAAATTTATCAATCGTTGCTTAATCTACCCCTGGTTTTCCCTGCAGGCTTGCATTGAATAATTTCTTCACTTCAGCTAAATCTGTAGACCTCCGTTAAAAGGCCCTCTGTGCATAGATGCACGATTCTGATTTTTTAGCATTTTCATCAGTTTTCTCTCTGCAGTCTTTCTCCTTTAGAGCCTTTAATTCTCCTGATAAGAGTATATAATTTTGGCTTTTGTTATGCATCCTTTCCCAAGAACTCTGAGACCCAGGTTGTGGAAGGCTGGGATGGAATCCTGATAGACAATGAGGATGGCTCTTCAGCTGTGAAGGGGAGAGGGCAGGAGGACAGGCCATATTCACTCCCATGGAAAATCTCAGCTTGCCTCGAGAATTCTAAGATATACGTAGCAAGTAGACAGCAGGGATCCATTGCTCTAGTTAACCACTTGCTAAGTCTCCATTTCCAACTGGGAAGAGAACACAGACTCTTAACCATGCACTATAATCCTTCCTTATAACCTCAAAGTCTGCCATTAGTCTGTTTATTACAAAATTCTGATTACCTTCAGATACTGATAGTATCAATCACATGCCAACAAATAACCTTAACTTCATATACAATTGAATGTGCTACTCATTACAGAAAACATCTGAGATCCACTGAAAAATTCTGTTTTAATCTGTCTTCATCTTTCATTCTTTTTCATAATTTTTTTTTACCCAGAGATCTCTTGGGCTTTAATCTGTAATATAAATTTTCTGTGCCATGTAATGGTCTGATGTGTAAAAAATACTCCCTCAGTTAATCCTAACATCCCCCAGAAATCTGATTTCCCTGCTTTCCTTGGGTGTCTCCGTCTTCCCTGGGCAAACACAAAGACTCACCACCCTAGCCTAATACCTCTTTTCTTCTCCCCTTCACCCTCATAACACTTGCAGCAGCCAGACCAATCTACCAGCAATGAATCACCTTCAGTTTGCCATCACAACCAACACTGCAAATGGATAAAAGACAAACATATCATAATATAATACCACAACAATCCCTTCTTACGCATGTTTCTTTGGACGGAGGGAAAGCCAGCCTCTTGTTCTGCCCAATAGTCCACCCTCTATGCCCCACAGTCCCCATCAGATATGGGAAATTTCAATACGTTGCTTAAGTTTACCTTTTAAACATTAAAAGTGCAGCTCCCTGGTAATGTTTATGGTTCAGCTTCTTTTGAAAAGTTATGTCCTTGTTCTGTTACAAATTCAAGGTTATATGAATTTTAAAACAGATTTAAGTGGAACATGAATATACTTTGAAACAAACACAAACCTCAGGAAATGTCTGAAAGAACCTCAGAATCTTTATATATGTAACCTCAAAATTAACCCACTGGTAATGGTTAATCAGAACATGAAACTGCAAGCTGACCATGCCTGGGTGTCTGGCACTGTGGACTGAGCAGCCTCAACTTTTTCCAGTACCATAAGGACTCTGGTCCCAAGATTCTGGCCTTAGAATCTTGATATTCAAGAAAATTCCTTGACAATATGAATATTGAAAATCTAGTAGAATTTTCCTATTAGAATCCGTTGCATTTCTATACACTAATGATGAACTAAGAGAAAGAGAAATTAAGGAAAGAATCCCATTTACAATTGCATCAAAAAGAATACTTAGGAATAAATCTAATTAAGGAGGTAAAAGACCAGTACTCATAAAACTTTAAGACACTGATGAAAGAAATAGACGACAACACAAACAGATGGACAGATATACTACGTTCATGGATTAGAAGAACTAATATTGTTAAGATGACCATACTACCCAAGGCAATCTACATATTCAATGCAATCCCTATCAAAATGCCAATGGCGTTTTTCACAGAACTAGAACAAACAATTTTAAAACTTGAATGGAAACACAAAAGACCCCAAAGAGCCAAAATAATCTTGAGAAAGAAGAACAGAGCTGGAAGAATCACATTCTGTGACTTCAGAGTATACTATGAAGTTACAGTAATCAAAACAATATGGTACTGGCACAAAAGCAGAAATGTAGATCAATGGAACAGAATAGAAAGCCCAGAAATAAACTTACACACTTATGGCCAATTAATCTATGACAAAGGAAGCAAGAACATACAGTGGAGAAAAGACAGTCTGTTCTTTAAATGGTGCTGGGAAAGCTGCACAGCCACATGTAAAAGAATTAAATTAGAACAATTTCTCACATATATAAAAGTAAACTCAAAATTGTTTAAAGACCTAAATGTAAGACCTGAAACCATAAAACTAACAGAAGAAAACATAGGCAGAACACTCTTTTACATAAATCATGGCAATATTTTTTTGGATCTGTCTCCTAAAGCAAAGAAAACAAAAGCAAAAATAAACAAATGGGACCTAATTAAACTTAAAAGCTTTTGCACAGAAAAGGAAACCATCAAGAAAAGGCCAATCTTATTTACAGATGAGGAAACTGAGGCACAGAGAAGTTAAAGAGCTTTCCCACGGTCATATAGATAGGAAGTGTAAGAGCTGGGATTGAAACCCAAACCATCTTGCTTCAAAGCCCACATGCTTTCACATTTGACCTCTATACTGAACAATATGATGACCAAATTTTTAATGGTACAGACAAGAATCAAAGACAAAAAGGAAGGAAAGAAGGAAAGAAAGGATATAGGAAAGAAAGAAGTCTAAGTAGGAGTTGAAAGCCTTCAAGGATTAGAAAGAATCTGTAAGGTGAGGAGTAGAAATCAGAAATCAGATATGAGGGACCAAGACCACCCAGGAATAAAGGGAACAATGTGCAGAGACACAGAGATGAGAACAGATAAGACATGTCCCAGAGACAGAACTACCACATCAGTGATACACTCACTCGAAATGAATTTTGACCTTTTGGATCAGTCTGAAGAATCGGTGCTCCATCTTACCTGTCCTCTCTCATCCTTCCACCATGCCCCAGAAACATACACACCTGATTTCCCATGGAAGTTATGCAACCATGTTCACAGTTCACTGGGAAATAGAAGAATGCAAATTGTTGATAAACACTGCCCTGTAAGTCAAGGCCAGCAAAATCCAACAGAGAACAGATACTAACTCACAACTCTCTCCTTCCGCTTTAGTAGAAAAACTGGATTACGTCTCCCATACTATTGGCAAACTGATAGAGCTTAAATCTCTATTCTCTCTTCTGAATGTCCTGGAGCCTCGATCTTTACTGACTTTTAGCCTGGAAATGACAGCCAACAGCTCTGGCAGTCATGTCATCACTGGGCCTAGAGTAAGTATAACCAAGTTATAAGAGAGTGATCTGGTTCACTCACTGAATACAAGGGTAGAGAAGAATTAAACCAGATGATTGAATAAAATGAAATATTAAAGTGCTTGGTATAATGACTGGCCCATAGTAAGGGCTCAAAAATGATAACTGCTATCATTAGCAACAGCAGCTAGATAACTTGGGAAATTCAACTCATGAAATCATCACCATACCATCAGCATTTTATTATCCAGCCCACAGAACACTGAAGTTCTTATAGAAAAATAACATTCAGACCACTCTTGGAAGAAGGCATAATTGCTTCTACCTTGGACACTCAATTCCTATCCTTCAAGATCCTTTCCAATGTGCATGCCTAGGATGGTACCCAGGACAGCAGGTTCTGTGACCCCTCAAGTTACGCCTTGGTGCTCTGCTTCATAACTCAGGACTACCTAGCACAGATGAATGGCTGCAAAAAACCGATTTGGTCCCAGGCTTGGAAGCTTCTTTCTTTAACCACAGGTTTCAATTCCTGATTTTCTTCTAATAAGGGGGAGTAGAGAAGAAACCGGGAGCTTTCAAGTCAAGCAGATGTGGATGAAGCAATTACACTGAGGAGTGTCAGGATGAGTGTGGCAGGAGAGGATTCTGCTTGGGCACAGGCACAGCTGCTGCTTTAATTGTATCTGCAAAGCTACCAGAGATCACATGCTACAGTTAACATTCTAGAGCTTCCAGAGAAACGGGCACTGGTCCTATTGAGGGACTGAGGTGAGCTCGTCTACGAAAGAGCTTTCCTTTAGTGAACTGGACACACCCATGCTCCTCTGATACAGTGCTTTTTGGATCCCTAAGACCGCAGAAAACTTCTCTCAAGCCCTGTGGAAGAGGGGGTCCCAGAAGTCCTCGGCTGTGTTGTGCTTGAACAGTCAGGGTCAAACTCCAGCTCCAGTACAGATTTTGGCTTGAAAGTTGCCAGAAATATCTACAAGGGTCTCACATAGGCTGCACTAATGACCACACTCCGCACTGGAGATTCCTACCAGGGAGCAGGAATCATTCCATGGGCACCGGATGCTAAGGAGACAAGAAGAAGAAATCTGTGCTTTCCATATGGATGAGGCCCTTTCATCAGGTCTTTATAAATTAATGATCAGCATTAAGTCAACAGAGTGAGTGGAGTGGCTGTTCTCCAGTGTGGAACCGGGTAAGCAACAATTCATGAAGTCTGTTAGATGTGCGGGCCTCTGACAAGTTTTAGAGGAAAAGGTGAGGAGATGCAGTGATCAAGGACTTTAAGATGGGAAAGGCTAGTGTGGAGAGGATGAACAGCTGTGTTCCATTTCCTCTGATGACACCATCAGAAGGATGGGCTGAGCTTCAGCAGGAGTGCCCAGGTGAGTATCCCAGCAACTCCAGCAAGCCTGCATCCCTGCCACCCCTCAACTCCGCTGTGTTCATGGCTTCCTTGAATGCCACACTCATTGCCTCTCTCCTTGCAGTGATTCCTGCTGGCAGGGCGGTGAGAAGCCCCCAATGCTGAGAAAATGTCAAGGAGAAATCTACAATTATTGCATTTCCAGGACTCTGGCAAGTCTGTCCTCCAGATCTCCAGCTCTGATGGTTTCTCTTTGGAGATGCCCAGCACCTGGTGGGCAGGTTCCGACTAGCAGGTGATCCAACTCAATCCATCCGGATGCTGAGTTCTCATGCTGCCTCCACCACCTACCAGTTCTATTCCCCCTGAGAACTCCGTGCTCAGACAGGAATAACCAGCTGTCAGATTGGGTTTTATACTAGTTATAAATTAATGTTTTAATTGGTTTTATTTCCAGTCGAATGTGGAGAATGGGGCAAGGGATGGATCCCAACAGGATTTCAGAAAATCATTTTATTTCACTCTATCACAGCATCGTAGAAGAGTTACACTAAAATAAAATGCGGACACCCCATCTCCCCTGCCTGCATGGCATGCCTGCATATCAAAGTAATAAACTTTCCATTTCAGTGGGGGAATGAAGCTATTTGTCAGTTCCAATGTCAAGAATGAATGCAATTCAAATTCTCCAGCCATTTATTTCAACAATTCTCTACTCTACAGCTGAAATAACTTAACATAAGAAATAGCTGCTCACTCAATGTAAAACTTGCAAACCTGGTTCCACAAGACATAGTGCAAAAAAAAATAGTGAATCTGCAAGGGCTGCTGGGTAAGACACTCCATCCATCTTGGTGCAATGGTAACGCCCAAGACCATTGGAGCCACGCCACCACCATCCTGGGCTGGGAGAAACATCCCAGTGGGCCAATCTCTTCACTTCCCTCTTCATTACCATCATGATAATTGCTGCCATTTCCTCATAAACATTCACGATTCATCATCTTTCCTCTTTAAACCTGATGCGTTGATGACACCCACATCGAGAAGAATTAGAAATAATGATAAAATTTTTCATTTCACCCTTGACAAGTCCCTATTGCAGATGGCTTACAGAAGACAAACCTGAGTGGCAGCAGGAGAATGGCTTTGTGTGGCTGGG